>NC_141151.1:84399890-86800062 GCF_053477565.2 Lygodium microphyllum
CATTGCTTGTTGCCTATCCAATTTTAGGGTATGCAAGTTTAGTCCTCTGTCAATTCCCAAATCTTCTTGATCTAACTGATGCTTTCTTATAAACTCCATTGTAGGGAACATGACATTCATAGGTAATAAAGCATCTTGACCATATACTAACTGAAAAGGGGTGAATCCTATACTTGTCTTGTGTATTTTTCTACAAGCCCACAAAGATTAATGTAGATAATTGTCCCAATATTTAGGATGATCTTCCACCATCTTAAAGAGAATCTTCTTTAACATTCCATTAAATGCTTCCACCAATCCGTAAGGAGTAGCAAATTTGTGTTTCAAGTCTAGATTCCCTATAAATTCTCTCAATAGCTTATTTCTTAAGCGAGGACCTTGATCTGTCACTATTTCTAGTGGTATTCCAAATCTGTAGCATATGTCCTCCATGAGGAACTGAGTTACATCCTCTTTCTTGCAATTCCTTGTAGCCTTAGCTTTAGGCCATTTGGTCATGTAATCAACTGCAGTAATGATGTAAAAGGCAAAGGTCCAATAAAATCCAAACCCCACTTCTCAAACGGTTCATAGGCAACAATGGCTTTAGCAGGTTCTCGAGTTAATACCCTTTTTGCATATGACTGGAAAGCATGACAACTTTTACACCAATGAGTAACATCAACACTCAAACTAGGACAAGTAAGTCTTGCTAACTGAATTTTCCTTTTGATAAGCTCAAAACCAAAATGACCATCATATGCTTCCTCATGACAAAAAGATAAACCATCAAAAATCTTAGAACTATCTAGCATTCTTCTTAGAACATTATCAACCCCCTTCATATACAACTGATCATTTATGAGCACATATGCCCTAGCCTTTCTGATAATGGCATATCTTTTGTATTTATCAGCCAATGGATTATCAACCCTCATTGCAGCAACATACTAGGAAAGAGCATTTTCAACCAATTCAAGAGCTCTATGGTTGTTCTCCCTACCAATATGCCAAATTTCAAATTTTTGCAGCTGCCTCATGAGGCCTTTTATCTTCAATAGCATGTCCTTCAAAATATCTTTATTGGCTTTCCAAACATTTTGAACCTGTCTAACCACCAACATAGCATATCCTTTTGCAACCATATTTCTGTATCCTAGCTGAATACACTATTTTAGACTAGCATATAAATGGGCATATTAAGTTTCATTGTTACTCTATATCTCTTTACTTTTTTGACTTCCAGAAAAGACTTCCCGATTTTTAGCATCCATAATTGTTGAGATATTTGCAATCATACCTACTTCAGTCCCTTTGTGAGGAGCAGTGAGGGATCAGGAGACCTGAATCCCATATGCACAGTAGGAGAAAGTACCACCACTCAATTCCTATGAAACATTATACTTTTACTCTTTTTCCAATGCAATGATAGTACTTTTTTCTTTGAAATAAAGTGTGTTGTCACTGCCAATACAAAAGATTGTGTTTATGAGTCCAAGTCTCAATCTTGGAACCTAATTCACTTGTGTGACAATTTGCCTTTATGAGGGTCGATGACTTCATGAGTTTCTTCTTCCTCTTTCAACCTCCATAGCTTTTGCATATGTCATGTTCTAGATCCCATGTATTTTAACATGGTATCAAAGCTCAGCTGAGCATGGCTTAGCTTGTTCTAGTAGCTCTTCACCTTCGGTCCATCTCTACTCAGCTCAGTCGTCTTAGTCTATGAACTCACTTTCCATCTCCACCTTCAAGCTTGCCTTCATGGCTGCCATAGCCAGCAGCACCCTATCAGATTTGAAGCTATTGTATCTCACTCCACATGCCAAATCTTACCAAGCTTCCTTCTAGAGAAGTGTTCCCGCACTACTGATGCTTTTCTGTATAACAAACATTACTGAGTTTGTGAATCTTCCAATTCCCATTTTTCGAATACTAAAAAGGTGGCACCCCGATAACATGCACATAAGTTTCTCAAAACCATATGATGTGACATATCATTGGAAAGTACTTGAAAAATGGAATTTATTGAGCTATAGAGTGCTTGATTTGGAGTTATAATGTTCAAGTTATGACAAATAAAAATATTTGACCACATGTCCCAAACTTATGGAAAATTTCCACATTCCCCAATATGATATTGTATCATCTTAGAATGTAATATTTCCACCCAACCATATTATAGAACTTGACCCCCGCATGCTCGTGTAAAATCTGTGCAAAGTCATCTCCCGTGGTGACTAATGACAGTGGCTAAGTGGTTATCCCACGTGCGCGATAAAAATACCCATCCACGATGTGCAATTAAGGTTGGGGCACGAAGACTGCAAGTCACACAAGAACACCCCTCTTGGATAAAGGGAAAATAAGTAATTGTGAAATTTTAGGAAATTTTTTAAATATTAATTATCCCTTCCATCCGATGCATGGCTAGATAAGAGGGAGTATGAGAAGAAGTAAGCGTGGTGTAGGGGAATGCATGAGGGGGGAGGCATGCACCAGCCACGTATGTGGCTACCTCTCCCCCCTTAGGACTATATGACCCCCCCTATGGCACAAAGGGGGTAGACAAGGGAAAGGAGGCTGCCGTGCTGGGGGAATGAAGGGAGAGGCACAAACAAAGCATGAGAAGGAGAGGCCGTTGTGCTGCCTGTGAACGCCGCCGCCGTGAGGATGCCACCACCATACAACACCTACAGCCACCGCCCATCCCTGCCATCATCATCAAAATCCCTCCCCTTGTTTTTGTCGACATTCCCTCTCTCCAATCATTGCCTCCTCCTTCCACGTCAATTATGTTGTTAAGAAAAAGCTTCTTAGAAGCTGGAAGCTTCTAAGGATAAGGCCCATAAAGCGTGTGCACGCGGTTTTCTCCCCGGGTGCTTATAACCCACATTTGTAAAGGGTATTCTTGTGTAAGGGAGAAACGGACCAGATTTTGAGGCTGAAGGGAATTCGAAGATCGCGTAAGGGCAAAGGCAAACCCGGAGTCCAAACACACTATATCTACGATGGCTCCAAAGTCCAAGTCACAAGGCACACACGCGTGGAAGATTCGAACCCAAGTTTTCACATGGACATCCCCACGGATCCACAAACCCAGGTTTTTGAAAGGTTCATTCTGCGTTGGGCATGTTTAAAATTCATAGGGAAGCTATGAATATAAATTGCTTATTCATCATACGAGCATAGTCGCATGTTGCCATTTTGGTGCATTTCCAAAGTAATGAGCCTAAAAGCATATTGCTTAGGGTAAAAGATGAAATTGTCAAGTGCATCCTTGATTGGCCATGAAGGAACAAGTGTATCTTGCATTTAGTCAATAACTTCCTTGTTATGGCTCGCATGAGAAAATTGTTAAACGTCTGTTGCACGGCATGGAAATGAAACCATCGACACTGCATGTTGGATGCAAGGATGCTTGTAGAATGGATTAAGGTTGCATGGTACATACTCGTCTTGCACAAACTTCATTAACAATGTTGTACCTAGGAAAGGGTTGCATGTTACATATTCATCATGCGTAAATTTCATTTCATCCAAGTTGCATATAGGAAAGGTTGCATGTCATATCAAAGCATGAAATTCCATTGCATTAAACGAAAGGATGTAGGCATAGTTCCTTGATGTAAATCCTTGTAGGTTTTATGCAAACTATTCTCCAATTTTTCATTCATCATGACTTTAGCAAGAAAAGAAAAGGGTTATTGCAAACCTTATAGTACATAGGGGTAATGAATCGTATGTTTACACATATTGTGATGTCTTGCAACTGTTTACACCCTTAGAATAAATCTAGCATCTCTAAGAAGAGATCATTTCTTGTCGCAAGACAAGTAGACAAATTTGGTAGATCATTTGTGATGTTATAACCCTCAAGGGGTTTCGTAAAAAAATAATTAGTCGATACGATAAACACCTCAAAGTGCTAGCTAGGGTTTAGCACTTTAGAAATTCTGCCTAGTATCGTACTTGGACGCCAAGTTGAGACCCTGTCCACATTCACGGAATGTTTGGATTAATTGGACGCCCATGCAAACAATGATCTAGGGTTTCTACCCCAAGGATCGATAAACCTAATGCTAAAACTTGGATTGAGTTTGGAAACCCTAGGACCGTCGGCCTAGTGCAATGGGTTGGGTAAGAAGATACCCCAAATCCTACATCTTGACTAAACATACTCCTTGACAAGAAACACCGTTAATGGGTGAAATGACCCCATGAGCTAGGTGCGACACTTGTATAACAAGTTGCAACGTCGCATGGCTTTGTGGTTTAATCACAAGAGAAGTTTGCCACTCCTTGGAAATGAGGATGGCAGGTTCTAACGCAAGTCTAACTTGCAAGAGGATGAGTAGACATCCTGCTACATCACCCTTCTTGGGCTGATTTGCCAAGTTAAGGGAAGTTATGTATTTTCCTGGTAAGCAAAGGATCAATCAAGTTAGAGTGACATGGTCGCCAGGATTCACTGTCGTAACTTAAGAAACCTAAGGTGTTGGTTAATTTGGGTTGACATGGTATGACCCTAACCCAAGGAAAAAAGGGTAAACAAACAAACCCTTGGGGATCTTGCCAAGTCACAATTGATCCTAGATCGAATGTTGGATGCATTCGGAAGAAAGGATTCATTCCTTAGCAGTTGGCCAAAATAAACGCCCACTGGATTGATTGTGTTTGTAATAGTTTAGGAGCATTGTTTGCATTGTTTGCTCAAGGAACTAAAGATGGAAAGATAATTAATGCTTCAAGTTGAAGGCCTGAAGGGAGAGGCAGCATCAGTTACCCTCGATTGTTTGCCTGACCCTAACCAAGGGGGTTGTTAGCCGTTCCGGGAACGTGGACCAAACCCGCTGCGAGAGGTCTCTCCGTTGGGCACTACTTGGAGTAGGAGGATGCTTAGGTGCCAAGGGGGGCTCTGGCTGTAAATCCCTTGCCTTTCGGGCCCTACACGAGAGGCCGACATGACTCGGGATTGGATCTCGAGGCCCGCATACTAGTCTACGAGCGGAATCTTGGATTAGTAATCCCTGTGGATTGCTGGATAGCCTTCGGGCAGATTATGGATAGCCTTTGGGTGGATTATGGATAGCCTTCGGGCAGATTATGGATAGCCTTCAAGCGGATTATGGATTAGCCTTCAGGCTGGATGTTTTCCAAACATAAATAAGACCAATTGGTGTAAAGGAACTTGTTTGAAACTGCTTTTCTATGTCAAGTACTAAGATTACGTGAAGGAACCAGTGTCTAATTGGCTAATTAAGGAAGCTGTTTTTGCATGTCCAACTAAAAGTAGTAGGTAATTAGACAATTAAAGCAACCTTGAGGAAAGTGCAATGGATGTGGCCATGGGTCTGTCCTACGGATGGGTGGTCTCGATTGGCCCGGAACTTTTCTCAAATGAAATGGACAACAGGGAACTTTGCTAAAAGGAAATGAACAGCAAGGAATGATGATCTAGAATCTAGGTTACTAGAATCCCGATTTAAGTTGTTTTAGGGGAACATAATGGGACTATGCCTTATGGTTAGAGTGGTCAAGCTTTGCATCCCTCTCGTTTCCCATTCTCGTTGAACTAAGTGCAGCATGAATCCGCTTTGACCCTGACGTTTCTGCGTAAAGTAGTTTGCCTATAGTTCGAAGCTAGCTACCATTCTAGGAATTTGTCCACTAGGGGAAACCCTGATTCAGGTTGGTCTTAAGTGGAAATGACTAGAATACTTCTGGTACGTGGCAGACTCGGGGAGACCTAGATCGCATACTCTCTTCCCAATGGGCTGCTAAGATGTGTCCTGCAAGAGAACAGGTGGACATGTTACAGTTGGTATCGGAGCAAACCAATGAAGGATCTGTCTTTATAAGAAAACTTAATAAGAAGAAGTAAAGCAAATGTTGCTATTAAGAACATTTCCTTACCTACTTGTCAATGTTGACTTGGAGAGTTGGGAAGCATGGAACAAATTCTTGGTGTTCCAGGTCATGTTTATGACCGTGATGCATGCCTTGGATTATCGATGGAGGATCAATATGATGAACACCCTATACCGCATCTACAATCCATCACCCTTGTACATGGAACAAAGATGGATGTGTAGCGTGTCCACTTGTATCTTTAGGACATGTCTTAGCAGTCCATCGAAAAGGATGTCTAGAAAGCTTCGCCCGGCACTCCCATGGAATGTTACAGAGTTTGCGATCTAGGGTTTTCTGCATTTGCCACGTAGCGGAAGTATTTCGGCCGTTCCCACTTAGGATTGACCTGAATTAGGGTTTTCTTTATTGGTCATTTCCTAACGGCAACTAGCACCAGACCGGAGCGAACTACTTTACGCAGAAACACCATGTCCGAAGCGGATTCAAGCTACACTTGGTTCAAGGAGAATGGGAAACGAGAGGGACGAAAAGCTTAATCTCTCTGCCATAAGGCATAGTCCCATTCTATTCCCCTAAAACAGCGTAAATCGGGTTTAATCATAACTGTAGATCAACGCTTTTGTTGTTCATGTTTATTGACGATCATCTTGTTGTTCCTCGTGATTTGAGAAAAGTTCCCGGCCAACCGGGACCACCCATCCGTAGGATGTACCTATGGCCCATCCTCTGTACTTTCCTTGTGTTGTTTTAGTTATTTAATTACCTAACACATTGGTTGGACATGTAACAATGAGCTTCTTTAATTAACCCGTTAGGCACTAGTTCTTTCACATAATCTTATCACTTGACATAGAAAAATAATATTAGACAAGTTCCTTATTAACAAATAATCATATTTATCTTTGAAATACAAAGAGTCCAGCTCGTAGGCTTATCCACAATCTGCTCGAAGGCTATCCAGCAATCCACAGGGATCACTAATCCAAGTTTCTACTCGTAGACTAGTATGCGCGCCTCAAGATCCAATCCCAAGTCACGTTAGCCTCTTGTTCAGGGCTCGAAAGGCAAGGGATTTATGGCCAGAGCCCCCTCTGGCACCCAAGCATCCTCCTGCTCCAAATAGCGCTCAATGGAGAGACCTCTCGCAGCGGGTTTAGTCCACTTGCTCGGTGCGGTTAACAACCCCCTTGGTTAGGGTCAAACAAGCAGTCGGAGGTAACTAAAGATGCCTCTCCCTTCAGGCCTTCAATGTGAAGTATGAATATCCATTTATATTTTTAATTCATTGCTCAATCAAGGCCAAATAGTGCTCTAAAATCTATAGCAAGCACAAATATTTCCATTGATCTTTTTGGTTGACAAACTGCTAAGGAATGAATCCTTCCTTTCGAATGCGTCTAGCACTCGATCCGAGATGACTTGCAACTTGGCAAGATTCCCTATATCCTGGGTTAGGGCATACCCTAATAACCTGACTTGGTCAAACCTTAAGCTCATCGGTTATTTCTGTTTATCGGTTGGTCTTTAGTCCCCAATCAATCTTCTTTACTCAAGAAAGAAACTAATTTAGGATGATTATTCATCTTCTTGCAAATAACTTGCGTAAGGACTTGTCATCCTCATTGCAAGAATTTTCCCATTCCCTTGTGATCCAATCACAAGATCATATGACTCCACACTTGTTGCGCAAGTGTCACATCAAACTATGAGACTATGGAGTCACGAAACAATCTGTTTCAGGTTCTTTAGGCTGACGTCATTAGACCTAGGGTTTCCAAGTTTCATCTTGTAAGATTCTTAGGGACAAACCCTAGCTCACTTTCCAATTACATTTTTCAGTGTCTCTACATTTAGTGAATGTGGGCAAGTATTTAAGGTAAAGGAATATCAGTTTTAGCATTACGTACGATTAGGTCACGCGTTAATTTCCTAGTGAGTTTCTTGGAATTCAACTCTTTCTAAACGAGTACTCTGCAGTTTAGGTGTTTTAGGTTTATACCAATTTGGTTAACTCTAGAAAATAATTACATGATCATTTCCACATGACTCGTTGTCTATGCGTAAATTAATTTTTCAACATTAACTTATCGATTAAGGCCAGGCATAGGTTAGGTTAATTCCAACTATCCTTCCTATATCTTTGCGAACAAATTTCATGTTAAAAAAGCAACCTTTTCCTTGATAATTTATGCAGTTGACAAATGATAATTTCCTAGAGTTTATGCATCATAAGAATCATTTCATGCTTTGCACTTTCCATGATGATTCATTGCGAAGAGGATATGTGTTAATAGTGAGATATGTAGTTTATACATCTAGGCTTAAACGAAGTATACTATTTTAATGGACATTAACCTAATTTTTAAGTCATTTCAAAATGTATTTATGCTTTCTTCATTTTGCATGTTTTATTGAAAGTATTAATGACTAAGTTCCTACGTCATGAACATCTAGGACAAAAATGTATCCTATATCCAACAATTTACCTTGCATGATTGAATTTCAACATTACCAAATAAAAATTAGGAAGGAAAACCTGGGCTTGGGGTGAGATGTCCACGTGGATACCAGGAGACAACCCTTCCGCAGCTGCGCCTTGGAATTTCTTAGGAGGCATCACAATTGTAGTCTTTCGGACGTGGAAGTAGCTTTACAATTCCTCTTTGGAATTCCACCGTCGCTCCCTTGCACCGTGCGTTGAAAGTAGTTTTAGAAGGATCCCTCCTTGAAGTAGGGATTTTGAAAGAAGGGGTGTTTCAAAATCTTTTGCGGATAAGACCCATTAAAGCCATGGGAGGGGCTTAATGGCCTTATAATGACTCACACAAATAGGGAATAAATAAAGTGTGGAATCCCTTATGAGGGTTTTTGAGTGGGAAAGGGAGGTGTTAAAATCCCTGAACACTCTCTTCTCATTTACGAGTGGGGAAAAAGAACAAAGCTCCAAGGGTATTTTGCATGGGGTTTCAAGAGCACAAAGGAAGGGTTTAAGGGGGTTTTTATGATAGCGGGTTTCAATATGCCACAAGGGAAGGGAGATAAGGGAATTTAAACACATGGGTGAGGGGGTTTCAAGGCCAAAGGGAAGGGGATTAAGGGTTAAAATACGGGGGTTCCAAAATGGCACAAGGGAAGGGGGCTAAAAGAAATTTTTAAAACATGGGGGGGGGGGGGGGGGTGGTTCCAACTACCATGGGAAAGGGGGCTTAATGGGGTTAAAACATGGGGGAGGGTGAGTGGTTTTGAAGTCCAAGGAAAAGGGGGCTAAGAACCCCCCCCTCTGGAGGCTTTTAAGCTTCCAGAAGCTTACGTGGGGGGGAGGATATTAAGGTCGTTAGTCGACGGCAAATTCAGGCGGCGGCGGTTCGGCAGCCCTCATCCGTGCAGAGTGCTCCTTCAAGCCCTCTCTCTCTCTTACCTACTGCTCAAAGTGGTGTTGTGCCAGCCCTCCTGCCTTCCTTTCCTTTTGTCCCCTCTTGCAACAGCAGCGGCAGCCTCTCCATCTCCCTCTTGATCCCCTCACGGCAACAACAGGCCATCTCTTCTCCTTTTTTCTCCTCTCTCATAGTGATTCCCCCCCTAGTTTATATAGGTAAGGGGGAGGGACTCCTTCCTCCCCTACGTGTCTACGCCATGGCGACTAGTGGGCAGCAAGCTCCATTGAGGAGCTTTACCATGCATTCTATTCCCCTCCCCTTCCAACATGACAGTTGGCTGGGGAGGGGAATAAGGAAAAAAATTTTCCATTATTTCATTAAAAGGAATTATCCCTATGATTATCCTACCCTTAAGAGGGTTTCATATGCGAATGGTCTATTTATCCTTTTGGAGTTGTTACATTCTCTCCCTATTGGAGGAATCGAGATGTCCTCATCTCGAGATAAACTGGGGATATTGATGGTTGAGAGTGCCTTCATCTATCCAAGTGGCATCCTCTTTGGGATAATCTTTCCACTGGATGAGGCATTCTTTCAAGGTTCTAGATCTCAATTGTCTCTCCCTAACATCTAAGATCCTGTGAGGCCTTAGTTCAAGGACTACTTGACTAGGCATTACAATTTGTTGGTCGTCAAGTACATGGTTAGGATTAGGTACATATTTATTCAATAGGCTGATATGGAATACATTGTGAACCTTTAGGTTTTCAGGGAGTTGCAATCTATAAGCATTAGGTCCTAGGCATTTGAGGATCTTGTATGGTCCACAATATCTTGGACTTAGCTTCTTGCAATCTCCTAAAGATAAGGAACTCTTTTTAGGGCATACGTGAATGAAGACCATGTCTCCTTCTTCGAAGATTCTATCTTGACGCTTAAAATTCGCGTATGCCTTCTGTCTATCCTTGGCCGCTTCGATGTCCTGTATTATTGACTTTATTTGGTCATCCATCTCTTCCAACATCTACCTTGAAGCTTCAACCCTTAAGGTTGGATCTGAGAAGTTTAGGGGACTTTGACAGTCATGACCATACAATGCTTGGAAAGGGGTCATCTGAATTCTTTGTTGGTAAGAATCATTGTAGGAAAATTCAACCAAAGGCAAGTATTGAATCCACCTCTTCGGCTCATGACAGTAGTATGCCCTAAGCATATCCTCCCAATAGCTTCAAAGATAGCTCTCCAGAAGTGTGGCGTGAAAATCCATACTAATGAATTCCCATTTCATTTGGGGAATGTCAAGCGGTTGCAGTTTCCCTGGCATCTTGACATATTCGGCTTTGATATGTTGACAAGACAAACACTCAGTGACATATTTGAGAACGTCAGCTTTGAGCCTTTCCCAATGGTAGCTCTTCCTAACTGTATTGAGAGTTGTTGAGAATCTGCCAATCACACCCTATGTATGCCCCTTTGTATGGAACAACTAGGCTAGGAAGATTCAGTTCATTCTAGGAAGAGAGACAGATCCCATAGGCACAGTGATGAAATGTGCTACCAAGCAATCCTATATAATGATGTACTTGACTATCACTTTCATATGAAGATAATGCAATAGTACTTGTCTCTTTCTGTCAAGTCCTTGTGTCATTGTCAGTCCTACACAAGATTGTGTTTATGAGTTCAAGTCTCAATCTTGAAACCTAATTCACTTGTGTAACAGTTGTCTTCTTTGTCAATGTCAACATGAGTAGTATCTTCATCTTCCATCCTCCATAGCTTTCGCCTTTGCCATGCTCTAGATCCCGCATTTCTCACATGGTATCAGAGCCTAGTCGGGCATGGCATAACTCCCTTATCTGCTCTCTCAGTCCCTCTTAACCTCAGGTCAGCTCAAGTCCAGCTCATGGTTCCATTTCTTACCTCTATCCTCACTGAAGCTTCCATGGCAGCCATAGCCAACAGCACCCTGTCAACTTGAAGCTCCTGGATCTCTCTCCATAGGTCATATCTGAACCTGCTCTCTTCTAGACATTTGTTCCTTGACTCCCAAGGCTTCTTTCTATTACTTAAGAGCTTGACATTGGCCACTCCATAGCTCAGCATTGCTTAAATTGTCAATCTCTGCTCTGTGTCTACCATAGCCAGACAGGACATACAGCACTTGGAGCTTCTATATCTTACTCTACAGGCCATCTTAGCCCACGATTCCTTCTGGAGAAACATTCCTCTACTCATGGCGAAGCTCCTGATACATCATAATCCAACATTGTTCATCATCAAGCCCAGCATTGCGAAAATCATGGAAATCTGTATAAACTGCGCCTGTTCACGGAATTCGCCTCTGCGCGTGCAGTACAGCCAGCGATCTTGACGATTTTCATAGGGCTTTGATAGCCCATGAAGTCAGCTTCCTAGGCATGTAAAAATTTTTGAAAATGGTACACCATAGCTTCTGCAATGTTAGAAAAACCACGCCCCTATCTCAGAAACCCTAAAATCCACCATAGCCAAAATCCTTCAAACTCAAAAATTCTTCATTTTCTCTCTCCTGACACGCAACCCAAGCCTCTGCCACTTTGATTCACTGATTTGATTAGTCTCCAACAACATTTGTCCATCAAATCAAGGAGGGGAGGTCCCCCCAATAGGAACTCCCCCCTATTTTCCTTTTAATTATTAAGTTTAGTGCAATTTTTTAAAAAATCCCCCTCTCTCTCCCCGCCGTCAGCACATCAGGGAGAGAGAGAGAGAGGGAGTGAAGTGATAGTATAGAGGGGCATGCAGTCCCCCAGGTGGGAGGGGTGGCAACCATGCCACCCTCCTCCCCCTCCTATAAAGGGAGCTTCCCCCCCTCCCTGGAGTACGGAGCGTCCCCCTCCCTGCGTCGATGATAGCGCCCTCCTAATCATTCCGTTAGTATGCCCCCAGGTCCGCAGTGGACCATAGTGCCCCCTAGGCTGCATCACAAACCTCCCCCCTGGGCTTCGTCACGAACCTCCCCCCTCCTCCTCGTCAGCCGGAACCCCCCCTCCCCCCCCCCCCCCCCCCCCCCCCGTGGTAACAGAGTGTAGAGAGAGAGAGAGAGAGAAAATAGAGAGGAAGAAGAAGGGGAAGAAGAGAAAAAGAAGATGAGGGAGAGAGAAGAGAAGAAGAGGAGGAAGAGGGAGAGAAGGAGAAGAAGAAGGAAAGGGAGAGAGAGAGAGAGAGGAGAAGAAGAGAAGAAGAGGAAGAGAGAGAGGAGAAGAAGAGAAGAAAAAGAAAGAGAAGAAGGAGAGGGAGAGAGAGGAGAAGAAGAAGAGAAAAAGAAGGAGAAGAGGGAGAGAGAGAGAAGGAGAAGAGGAAAAGAAGAAGAGAAGAAGAAGAAGAGGGAGAGAGAGAGTAGGAGAAGGAGAGAAGAAAAGAAGAAGAAGAGTAGGAGGAGGAGAGAAGAAAAGAGGAAGAAGAGGGTGAGAGAGAGAAGGAGAAGAAGAAGAGGGAGAGAGAGAGAAGGAGAAGGAGAGAAGAAAAGAGGAAGGAGGGAGAGAGAGAGAGAAGGAGAAGAAGAAGGTAAGAAGAAGAAGGAGAGAGAGAGAGAGAGAGAGAGAGAGAGAGAGAGAGAAAGAGAGAGAGAGAGAGGAAGAGAGTTGGTGACTGAAGAAGGTTCGAGGAGCCACTCTCAAGCCACCCCCTCATTAGTGAAGGACCCCTTCTCACGAATTTTCCTTCTCGAGCCTGTCATCTTGAAGGCTGTTAAGGACCTGACTATTCAAACTCCGCATGGCAAATGGCTCCCAAAAGGAAAGTCGTGGGAAGCGTAAATGCCAAAGCTACCATTGGTACTAGTAATATGGGAGAAGCGAATGAAGCGACCAACGCAACAAATGCCCCTACTATCACGAATCAAACCCAGGCTCTTTAGATATCCTAAGCATTATAATTAATTCTGTATATTTCTTGTGGAAGAAATGAAGGGGTTAGCTACATGCATGGAACAAGAACAAGCCTTAAGGATTTTTGTTTACTCTAAGTGCTAGGTTGCATGCATGAAATGGTAGAGTATGGAGTTCGCATAAGTTTATATGCATGGAATGATAGCTTTTATACACATAGAATGATAAGGTTTTCGCATTATTTTACATAAAATAATAGCTTTTAAACCAGTTCAATGCATGAATAGTCATTTAGAATTCATGCTTCGCGATCATGATTAAAAGAAACACATGAAATGATAGTTTCCATTCCTAAGATACAATTGCACCGATGGATAGAAACCTAGACTTTGATATATGCAAGTCACATGTGATCCGGTGCATTAGGAATAAGTATTTGTTGCCAGAGTTAAAGGTCATTTAGGATGTACAAATATACTAAACGCACCAGGTGCATGATGGGTAAGGATGATTAGAAAACTTTACATAGTACCTTGCGAGATTTTAGTGTTTGATCTCGTTAGGCCAAGAGGGTGAGTTAGTTTTTGCAGTGAAATGGTTTATTTCATTAGGCTAAGAGGGCCAGTTGTCTGTTTAGTATGGGTGTAGTTAATGGTTTCTTGTTTTAGTCCTGTGCTAGACAGGTTCAAAGAAGAGCTTGGAAGGAGTCTTTGTTGCGTGGAAGCTTCTCGTGGCCCTATCCAGGTGATATCTCTCCTTTGCAAGTGCCTGTTCTTTCACGTTATATATATTTGTGTACTTGGGTTTTCTTTCTTGTTGGGGACCAGCAATCAAGGCATGAAGTCCCAGGTTTAGGTTAGGTATGTTTGAGGGAGGTCTGAGTAGTTGTTGGCTTCTGTAAAGACATTGCCAGGCATTGAAAGGCCTCTTTTAGAAGGCAGTTCTAGTGACCCTATTATGCCAGCCTGCTAGGCAGCCGATCTAGGAGTTATTTCTTAGTTGTGAGGCAGTTAGAGGAGCCTGCCAGAAAAAATAATGATGCTAAAAAGAAAAAAAACCCTAAATATCTCAAAGAAAGTATATATATATAACGGTGTGTAAAAAGGGGTTCTAACCCTAAAAAAATAGAAAAAGAAAAGAAAAATTTCTAGTGCAGTTTCTATTTCCTTGCGAAGGCTTAGTAGGTTCCTGGGGATGAGTTAGACTCGGGGCCGATACCTTGCCCTTCCTTGGGGTGACATATTGCCATAAAAGAAGAAAATAAAAGAAGTTTGGAGCGAAAATAAAAGTGAGCGTTGGAAAAGGATTAAGTGTCGCCACACGAGGGCTTGGTAGGTTTTTAGGTACCGATACAGGACTTGAGGCCGATTCCCTATTCTCGTTGGATCAGTATGCTTAGATCCCTTCTTTTTACATGCCTAAGTATGGAAAAATAAAAGCCTAAAAGAAGAAATGTGCTAATTGAAAATATTTCTTAATCAAGCTATAGGAGTCCTCGCCTAGTGGGAGCTCCTGGTTGAGTTGTCCTTAGTCAGGAAGGTAGTTCAGACCACCACTTAGGGCGACCTCTTTGATAGTTCTTTTTAGTTTGGTCATGTTGGAGTAGTCGATTACTGACTAGCTTTGGGTCTTCTATCATATTATGCTGGGCCTACGCCTCATGGATTTCATGCCTTGGTTTTGTCAAGGGGTAGTGTATGAGCTGTGATGTGTTATGTTGTGTATTTTTTGTATCAGCTTGATGTTCCTTTTTGTTGTTTATGTGCAGATCTTAGTCAAAAGTTGGGCATATCAGAAATAAACTACACTTATATGAAGAAGTTGTGCCTTACAATGGTATTTGTGACCAAAAAGTTCAAGCACTACATTCTTTATGAGAGGGTGGTTTTTATACGAAGGCGGAAGGGCTTCGATTGTTGTTGAATAAGTTATAATTGCCTGACCATTTAGCAAAGTGGTTAATCACTTTGCAGGAATTTGATTATGAGACTAAGAGCAAGCCGTTGAAGCTTCAAGGCATTGTAGAGTGTCTTGTGGATTTTGGAGAGCCAAAAGAGGTCTTGGCTGAAGGAAGTGACATGGAAACTTTGTTCAAGATTGATACGACATCTATTCCCTCCTAGTATGCTACTATAAAACACTATCTTTCTAAGGGAGAGACTGGAGCTACTTTATCAAAATTGGAGAATAGGAAAATTAAACAGCAGGCATTGAAATTTTCCTTGATTGCAGGCACATTATATCGGTAGGGTGTTGATGATATCTATCAATGATGTGTGATGCCTGATGAGGTTCCCTTTATTTTGGAAGAGTGCCATGACTCCGCTTATGGAGGGCACTTTGTTGGGTGGTTATTAATGGCACAGAAGGATTTAAGAGCTGGATATTGGTGGCCATCCATCTTCAAAGATTCCTTTGAGTACATTAAGAGATGTGATACCTGTCAAAGGCATGACAGCAGAGAGAATAGGAAACGCCCGCTTACGCCTATCATGGCTATCCTTCCATTTGAGAAGTGGGGCATCAACTTTGTGGGTCCTATTATCATGTTGTCTACTACTCAAAAGAGATATATTATAGTAGCAACTAATTATTTTACAAAATGGCGAGAAGCACAGGTGACGAGGCAGGACAATGCAAAAGAGACTGCCAGTTTCCTACTTGATCAAATCATCTGCCGTTTTGATAAACCAAAGGAAATAGTATCGGACCGTGGAACTCACTTTTTAAATAAAGTGATTAAGAATGTGTCTGAAGCATGGAAAATTACGCATAACAAGACGACCCCTATAATCCACAATCTAATGGACAAGTTGAAAGTACAATAAGTAGCTTGTGGGTATCCTATCCAAGATAGTCTTCGAAAAGAATTAGCTTAAGCTTCTGTAACCTCACTGCCAAGGTACATACATGTAGTCTGAAAATTGTAAACTATGAGTAACGAGCAGCAAAAGACCCATTGAAGATTTGAAGACCTCTCATAGACTTGAGCTCCAAAGCTTCAACTTCACTTCAAGTTCCAAGTTTCTCAAGTTAACCAAAGTCAGTGCCACACATCAAGGAGGGGACTCAAACAACGGGTTCATCAAGCAAAGGATTGGCATCAAGAATCACCATCTTCAACTCTAGTATCCCTTGATACTTAAGAGTGTTGATTTAACACTATCTTCACTTGTGTTTTTTGACACATTGAAGATCAATTTGGTTGCCACTTACTCACAGTTTTAAAGCAGATTCTTGGTCATATCTATGATAACCAAGAAGATTTATATGTGGATACACTTTATGAAAAGTAACATGACTTATCTACACTACATAGAAGATTTTTATGATCTACTTGCAGAGAGACATGGAGTTGCTCATACTAAAGTGTAATCAATGATTCCATCTAAAGTTTTTGAAGACACTCCAGTTACCTTGGCCATCATGAAGAATGAGATGTCTTTGCTTGAGGGGGACAAAGACATGGACATGAATACTAAAGTTGCAAGCAAAGTCAAAGAAGAACCAGACCAAGAAGACCATAAGATCAAAGAGCAAAGGAAGAAGGACAATAAGAAGATCAGCCATGAAGACCAAAAGACCACATCATTCAAAACTAAAGAACCAAAGATGAAAGACAAGAAGATCTTCCATGCTGACAAAGAGAAATCATATGCTGAAAAAGACCACAAGGGCCTATCGGTCCTTGTCTCTCATTTTCTGTTTTAAAAGCATTATATCTGCCTTAATGTTCCTTTCATAAGCTTTGTAAACTCCTCATGTAGCCTTGTACTACAGCCTCTGTACACTTTGTGAGGCCCGTGTTACAGCCTCTGGATATCCACCATGTTTATGGTACCCACACTTAGCCTTTTCTGCGACAGCCTCTGGTGTTTTTGCCATTTTTGTGGTATGCCCACACTTTGCAGGTGCAGCTCTCACTAAAGCCTCTACACACTTTGTACTTTCAGGTTGTGATTGAGGAGGGGTGTTGAGAATCTTCCAATCACACCCTATGTATGCCCCTTTGTATGGAACAACTAGGCTAGGAAGATTCAGTTCATTCTAGGACGAGAGATAGATCCCATAGGCACAATGATGAAATGTGCTACCAAGCAATCCTATATAATGATGTACTTGACTATCACTTTCATATGAAGATAATGCAATAGTACTTGTCTCTTTCTGTCAAGTCCCTGTGTCATTGTCAGTCCTACACAAGATTGTGTTTATGAGTTCAAGTATCAATCTTGAAACCTAATTCACTTGTGTAACAGTTGTCTTCTTTGTCAATGTCAACATGAGTAGTATCTTCATCTTCCATCCTCCATAGCTTCCGCCTTTGCCATGCTCTAGATCCCGCATTTCTCACAAGAGTCTTGGCATAGCCAGGATGTCCTAAGAAAGGGGAATCATAAGCTTCCCACAATATCTTCTGTTTAAGTGACTGACTTGCTGGTATACACAGCCTTGTTCTATAGTAGACAAGTCCACTATTAATAGAGAATTCATGATACTTGGCTTGCAGCTTTTGGTTCTGATCTTTGATAGAGATCTCCCTTAGAATTTTTTGGTAGGCTGGATCATGTCATGCATCCTCTCTAGCTAACTCAAGTATTGGGTCGTTTGGCATAGATACTTTTGTAGCTAGAGATCTGGCTGTTGATGGATTCTGCAAGATTAGGGAATTAAGGAATGCCTTACGACTAAGTGCATCAGCACTACATTCTCTTTTCCTGGTCGGTACTTGATTTCAAAGTCATATTCCTCCAACACTTCAATCCACCGACGTTGCCTCATGTTGAGCTCATTCTGGGTAAAGATCCATTTGAGACTCTTATGGTCAGTTACTAGTGTAAACTTGTTACCCAACAGGTAGTGCCTCCAAAGCTTTAGAGCATGGATGACAGCTAGCAATTCCAGATCATGTGTAGCATAATTTTTCTCATGACTCTTTAATTTCCTTGAAGAGTATGCTACAGGATGACCTTCCTGCATGAGTACACACCCCAAGGCAAGTATGCTAGCATCAATTACTACCTCGAACTCTTTATTGAGGTTTAGAAGTTTTACAATAAGTGCTGATATGAAACTTTGCTTCAATATTTCGAAGCTATTTTATTCGGGGGTTGACCATACAATGGTTGTTTGCTTCTTCAGTAAGTCCGTCAGAGGTGCTGCAATCAAAGCATAGTTTTTTATGAAGACCCTATACCATCTTGTCAATCCAAGAAAGCTACATATTTCTTTGACAGATGTTGGTATTGGCCATTCTAGCATATCTCTGACCTTGGCTGGGTTGATGGGACCTGAAATGGGCTGGCACTGGCTATAGCACTAGCCGGACCTCATGCTCATGACACACAAACACCCTCACGGCCTCGCAGACCAGAAGCGTCAATCTAATGCTAAAGGATAAACCGCCCTAAAGCTTAATTCATGTGTTTATAGTTCATAGTCCAAGGTTTCCCTAAAACTCCTCAAAAGGAGAACCCTTATACATTGGCAATGCCACGATCACACACATATAGGAGGCACTCCACCGACTAATAATCGAAGCCCCACTGCAGCTCTCCTACATCACATGGATTGGCCCTTTGATGCGCTGCTAAACATATAACATAAACGAGCACAAAATCCTCTCTTTTATATTTCTCGTATTTCCAGGAGATATACCATGCTTCCTCACTTCATAGTCCCTTAAGAAACCGACCCTCTACCCTACGGCAAGGAATAACCTCACACTCTCAATCGTGGGTCAAAGTCCTAAGAAAACAATTGCTATGTAGTCCAGGAGATTTCCCTTCGATACCATGAACCATGCATAGTGCATAATGTGAATGGTTTAGTGCACAAACAATAGAAAATCAGCATTGTGCATCGTGCGCAACCAATCTTTTCATGATTTCCATGCTAACGTTTATGTATTGAAATGAGGAGAGACACCGAGCCTTACGCTCATGATGCCTCGTAATCTACCTTCATTATACATTGCACAAACACTTATGTGATTTTCTAGAAATTTCCTTTTATCGTTTCCTAATTTTCTCCCATTTAAAACCCATTTTCTACCATTGTTTGGTATTTTTCCTCTATTTTCTTCAATAAAAATGACTAGAAATTAATATTGATTATGGGCTATGGCCCTAGGTTCTTTGACAGTAAAATTTCAAGTTTTATTGATGTTATATCTCATGTTTCCCCTTTATTTTGCAAAAAACCCCCATTTTGCCTCTTAAACGCGTGTTTTACGGGTTTATACCATTAATTTCAGTCATAACACTTATGACTTTCTGATTTTCTGAGCATAAACTAATCAAAATCATAGCAAACAACATCACAATGCATAATCAGCCCATGGGAACAATATTTCATCAACCAAATAGCATAAAAACTCATTTTTTCTTCATAAAAACTGAATTACTGCTTAGGCTTTGTGTCTCGGGATCTCGATTTTGCTATGGGACTACGTGTCAGCCCTCATTCAATATCCAGCATCTTCAAGAACATCACTCTTCATGTCTTCATCCACCTGGAAGCAATCCGGTCTCATCCAGACAAGCTTTCCTCCATCATTCTTCATCGTCTTCTTCCACACAAGAACAGTCCCTTAAGGGAGAGAGAGGGAGGAGAGAGAAAGACTAGAATCAAAGATTTCCAACCAGGCCACCATTTGACGGGCGAGAGGCGGCGATAAGATCAACAAAGAAGGAGTAGTTCGAGGGTAATGTTGATTGGGTAGGGTATTTGCAGGCTGCAACCATGATCCCTCTCCATGTTGGTGCAATTTTCGGCGTCAAACAGGCGGCGTGCTCCTCCATCTTTCTCTCACCATGATTCTTCTTTTTTATGTTACATTAAAATTTTGGCCCCCAACCTCCCAAAAGGCACATCTCATTTGGTCTCTCTAATGTCCACCCCTTCGCATCTTGCCCAACTTGTGGCCATTTCCCCATCCGAATCGAAATCGAGCTCTGAAAAATCTTGGGCATCTGGCTTGACATCCTGCATTGGCCGGCAACTCCTGACAATCCGCACGGCAGTCTAGAAAATTATCAAAAATCAACAAGTGTCACTCGGGCACCTTTTAAGCACTTGACGCTTAAAATCGTCCTAGGTCGAGCCGCCGCCTTCGACGTTGAATATTTTTCCCTTGATATTCGTAATTTTTAGCTATTTTTAAGCACTTCTCGACATCAAAACTCCGCTCTCATTGGCGACCACGGGATAGGGCGACTCAACCCGTCGAATTCCACAATAGATCTGCACAAAACAACCAAAGGAAGCATCAAGCTGATACAAAATAGATACATAATAAACACATCACAACGCGCACCCTACCCTTTGACAGAACCAAGGCATGACATCCACAAGGATTAGGCCTAGCATAATCTGATAGAAGGTCCGCAGCTAGTCACCAAACCGATTGCTCCAACACGGCCAAACTAAAAAGAACTATCAAAGAGGTTTCCCTAAGTGGTGTTTGAACTACCTACCTAACTAAGGACAACACAACTAGGAGCTCCTACTAGGCGAGGACTCCTATAGCCTGATCGAGAAATATTTTCTTGTAGCACATTTCTTCTTTTAGGGTTTTTATTTTATTGACATACTCAGGTACATAAAAAGGAGGGAGCTGAGCGTAGTTACCCAAGGAGAACAGGGCATTGGCCTTAGGTCCTCTCTCAATACCCAAGAACCTACCAAGCCCTCGCAAGGCAACACTTAATCCTTTTCTGACACTCACTTTTATTTTCACTCGAACCTTCCTTAATTTCTTCTTTTCCAGCAAGATTCCACCCCTAGGAAGACAAGGCATCGGCCCCGGGTCTAACTCGTTCCCAGGAACCTACCAGGCCTTCGCTAGACGATGATCAACTGCTTATAAAATTTCATTTCTTTTCTTTTCTATTTTTATAGGGGGTTAGAACTCCTTTTTACACACCTTTGTATTTATTTATTGTTTTTTCAGATATTCAGGGTTTCTTTTTATCATCATTATTTTTCTTCTTCCGGCAGGCTTCTCTAACTGCCTCACAACTAATAAGAACTCCTAGAACGGTTGCCTAGCAGGCTACCAGAACTGGGTCACCAGGATGCCCTTCTAAAACAGGTCTTTTGATGCTTGACAATGTCTTTACAGGAGGCAACGACTACTCAGGTCTCCCTCAGACATATCCAACCTAAACCTCGGGACTTCATGCCTTGGACTCTGGTCACCAAACAAGAAAAGAAAAATCCCTTACAAGCACACAAACACATATAGCATAAAAACCACAATACTCATAAAGGAGAGATATCACCTAGATAGGGCCACGAGAAGCTTCCGCGCAACAAAAGGCTCCTTCCAAGCTCTTCTTCAAACCTGTCTAGCACAAAACTAAAACAAGAAACCATTAATCATACCTGCATTAAACAGACAACTGGCTCTCTTGGCCTAATGAAATAAAGCACTTCACTACAAAACTTGATCGGCCCTCTTGGCCTAATGAAATAAAACATTCAAATCCTCACAAAATTGGCCATCTTGGCCTAATGAGATCAAACAGAATAGCACCTACACATCCTTCCCTAGAATAGCACAAATATAAAATAATAAGCTCCTTTCCAAGGAGGAAAACCACAGGGCTCCCAGTCCTAAACTAAATGCATAAGGTCATGACCCATCCCTCCTGCATATATAGCAAGAGGCGTACGCATAATATGTTATCTAATCAGCTTATGGGTCCAAGATAATAACGGTAGATTGGTCTTGGCTACTCTTTGCATCACCCATATCAGCCATCATCTGCCATATATTGCATGCTCTGATAACATACCCCACAAGCGACCGAGTCTTGTTTCATCATTGATAACAATATCCAAACTAGGACCACATTTAAAGAAAAGGTCTTCCTAATAAGCGAGATTCGCTAGTGAATCTGCAAACTGATTCCAGTAACGTGGAATCAGCTGAAAAGACACTCTCTCAAACTCCTCAAGTAGGGTCATAGCAGTCCGATGATACATACAAAGAATGGGATTCCGCACTATGTACATCCCATCTAGCTGATTCAAGATCAACTGGGAATCCCCTTTTACTAACAACCGACGAATACCACCTTGTTGGCAATATGCAATCCCATAATCAAGACTTTATACTCCGCCATATTGTTAGTGAATCCTACCCCGAGATAAGCAGCTAACTTCATCATAACTCTTCGTCAGGGATCTCAGATTACTACTCCAACACTCCCTTTTTTATGATGAAGTTTACACAGCTTGCCATCATGAATGTCTCTATTCGTAATTATGGTAATCAAAATTTAGCATGTTGAGAGGATGAACTGACGGCTCCATCCCACCTTCTTCATTGAACTCAACAGGGATACTTGTCAACAGTCGTAAACAGTGACGGGTGGCAGAAGACATTAATCTCCCACACAAAGGTTTCGTCTTCTTGCTCAATCACTTTGTATCCTTTTGATGGGACCTAAAACGGGTCGGCATTGGCTCATGCACTAGCCGGACCTCTATCATGCACTCAACAACCCCACGGCCTCGCGGCCAGGAGCGTGGATGACACATACATCATCTTCCTAAACATCTTGCATTTGTATCACGTCTTGTAGTCCAACTCTAACCAATTTACACTCCTCAGAGGGAGTCCCAACACATTGCCAAATAGCACGAAGCACAAACATAGAAGGTCCTCCAACGGCTGAATGCCGCTACCTCACTGCAACTCTCCTACACCTTGGGGATTGGCCCCTCGATGCGTCACTAAACATATATAACATACGAATACAAACTTCTCTCTTTTATGATTCGCGTATTTCCACGAGATATACCATGCTTCCTCACTTTACTTTCCCTTAGACCCAACGCCTAGCCTAGAGCTTGGACAACCTTACTCACTCAACGTTGGTCATATTCCTCTAAAAAACAATTGCTATGCATCCAGGAGGTATTATCTGATATTTTTAAAATTCATGCTTCATGCTAATTGTGAATGTCCACATGCTCAAATAATTAAGAAAATCAGCACTAGTGCACATGTGGAAAACATTTCTTTCAATGATTTCAACTATTATTCGTATGCAGCGTTGCATGAACCAAGCACCGAGAAACCCTCGTGCTACTAGGTTCTTAATCTTTAAATATCGTCCAATCTATATGGTAAGCATAAAAAAAAACCAGTAAACTTTCTATCATTTCATTCAACATTTACACACTTTTCATACACTCCAACCCCCTCACCCGTTTAGGTTGTACATATTGCATAGGTTTAGGGTTCATTTTCCACATTTTTATTGCATAAAAAGCCATAAAACTCACTAAAACATAGAGGTAGAGCTGAACTGAGGCTAAACCTCATACTTCAGACCCCCCATACATCCACAAACATGAATCTCATTTTTCCTTAATTTTTGGCACTCAAAACTCATTTTTCCCCTATTTTTCCCTTAGTTTCCCTATTTTCCTTATAATTTTCCAATATTTCTTCATTTTTTAATTACTAAAAATTCAAAACAGGTTATGGGCTGTGGCCCTTAGGTTCATTTGTAGCAAAAAGACAAGTTTAGTTGGTGTGGCTTATAATATTTTTCATTGATATCTCAAAAACACCCAAGTTCCCCATATTTTGCATATTTACGGGTTTTTCACTACTAATTTCATCCACAACACTTATGATTCTCTGTTTTTGTGATCATAAACAGTTGAAAGACATTGCAAACAACATTATAATGTATAATCATCTCATGGGAACAAGAATTCATAAAGCAAATTGCATAAAAACACCATTTTCCTTTGTAAAAATGAGATTACCATTCTTTGCGGGTTGCGGGTTCTTAGTTGTCATATCTTGGGACTGATTTCCAGCCACCATTACTGCTCATGACAATCCACATTCAGCAATCTTCAATCCTCTTACACCACGGAGCAATCCGGTCTTCATTGGACAAGCGTCCATCATCCATTCTTCTTCTTCCTCTTCTCCACATGAATCTGCCTTTAGGGGAGAGAGAGGGAGGAGAGAGAAAGACTGAAATCAGAGATCTTCATAGAGACCGCTATTGGAGGAGCGAAGCACGATGATAGAGTCCACAGACAGAGGGGATTCAAGCCCCATGATCAATTGGGGGGGTTGTTTGCAGCAGCCATGATGCCTCCTCTATCCAAGAAACGCAACTTTCGAGCGCCATCTTCCTCCATGTTTTTTTCACGTTTTTTCACTCATATGCATGAAAAGTTTCATGTTACATTTAAATTTTGGGCTCCCAAGGGTCACTTGCCCATTTTGGCCAAATTTTGTCCACCTCTTCGCATCTTGACCGGTTTCTTGGTCATTTCCCCATCCGGACTCGGAATTGAGCTCTGAAAAATCGTGGGCGTCTAGCTTGGCATCCCGCATTGGCCAGTAACTCGTATCAACCTGCAGGACTGTCTGAAAAATTATGAAAAATCAATAAGTGTTGCTCGGGCGTCTTTAAAGCACTTTGGCGCTTAAAATCGTCCTAGATCGAGCCGCCGCCTTTGACGTTAAATATTTTTTCCTTGATATTCATAATTTTTAGCGATTTTTAAGCACTTCTCAGCACTAAAATTCTTCTCTCATTGGCGACCATGGGATAGGGCGACTCAGCCCGTCCAATCCATGAACATATCTGCACACAAACAACCAAAGTAAGCATCAAGCTGATACAAAACAAAAATACCATAAAACTCAGCACAATGCTCACCCTACCCCCTGACAGAACCAAAGCATGACATCCACAAGGAGTAGGCCTAGCATAATCTGATAAAAGTCCGAAGCTAGTCACTAACCAACTGCTCCAACACAGCCAAACTAAAAAGAACTGTCAAAGAGGTTGCCCTAAGTGGTGGTCTGAACTACCTACCTAACTAAGGACAACACAACCAGGAGCTCCTACTAGGCGAGGACTCCTATAGCCCGATCAAGAAGTATGTTCTTGTAGCACTTTGCTTCTTCTCTTAGGGTTTTTATTTTTCATACTCGGGTATGTAAAAAGGAGGGAGCTGAGCATAGTGACCCAAGGAGAACAGGGCATCGGCCTCAGGTCCTGTCTCGGTACCCAAGAACCTACCAAGCCCTCGCAAGGCGACACTTAATCCTTTTCTAACGCTCACTTTTATTTTCGCTCCAACCTTCCTTACTTTGTTTCCAGCATGATGCCACCCCCTAGGAAGACAAGGCATTGGCCCCGAGTTTGACTCGTCCCTAGGAACCTACCAGGCCTTCGCAAGGAAATGATCAACTGCTTATACATTTTCATTCCTTTTCTTTTCTTTGATAGGGGTTAGAACCCCTTTTTACACACCTTTGTATATATTTATTGTCTTTTGGGATATTCAGGGTTTCTTTTCCTTTATCCTCATTTTTCCTTCTAGCAGGCTTCTCTTACGGCCTCACAACTAACAAGAACTCCTGGAACAGCTGCCTAGTAGGCTAGCAAAACAGGTTCACTAGGACTTCCATCTAAAACAGGTCTTTTGATGCTTGACAATGTCTTTACAGAAGGCAACAACTACTCAGACCTCCCTCAAACATACTTAACCTAAACCTGGGACTTCATGCCTTGGACGCCGGTCCCCAACAAGAAAAGAAAATCCCCTACAAGTATACATACATAAATAGCATAAAAGATGGTACTCATAAAGGAAATATATCACCTGGATAGGGCCACAAGAAGCTTCCACGCAACAAAAGGCTCCTTCCAAGCTCTTCTTCGAACCTGTCTAGCACAGAACTCAAACAAGAAACCATTAACTGCACCTGCACTAAACAGACAACGGGCCCTCTTGGCCTAATGAAATACAACATTTTGAACCTCGCACCACTGGCCCTCTTGGCCTTACGAGATCTGGACGTAATATCCAAAGCATCTAGCCTTCCTAGCTTAAAACTAGATAAGTCATTTTAGTCCACGTAATACTGATATTCTTGGCATATACATCACACATAGGTCAACTAGCCCCATGCTACTCATGCAAGTTAGCTAAAAGCTTGATCTTGTAGTTTTTTTAAAATCTTAGGTTTTTTTTGTAGAGCTACAAGTTCAAGCCTTTCCACAAATAACTCATCAATAAGGCCGATCCATTCTTGGGCACTATGAGCTGAATGAACGGCCTCAGTGGGCTCGCATGTTCTACATTTATTGTAATCCGAATAAACTGGTCATTCAAGCGGCTGAGTGGCTCCTTTGGCAGAAATAATCATAGCTTTGTACTCATTCGAACCTCCTCTATTTGGGTTTTCACATAAATCAGTGCTGCGACCCAAACTAGGTAGAGCTTCAAGCCTACGCACA
Organism: Lygodium microphyllum; assembly: GCF_053477565.2. Lineage (NCBI taxonomy): Eukaryota > Viridiplantae > Streptophyta > Polypodiopsida > Schizaeales > Lygodiaceae > Lygodium > Lygodium microphyllum. Next base: position 84,426,288 of record NC_141151.1, read on the forward strand.
TCACATGGGTGTATCCCAAGGCAGTGTATATTGTCAGATGTATATCCAGTCTTATCCTCTCGGGGGTTCAACAGAATATATCCAGATGGGATCCTTGGCCTTGCATCTAACATTCCTGCCACACTTTTGGAGATTTTGGGTTTCCAAAACCATCTCACATTCCCCTTAATATTCTTGCATTCCCTCAATTTGTTGCACTTGTCTAACGAACTCAATGCAAACTTATCCCTATGGCCAAATGGCCTCACATCCTTATGACCTTTGTGAAGCATAGGTGGACTTTTAGCATTTTGCATCCTCTTTACAAAAGATGTTTTTACTTGTTTACGTCCATACTGCAAATGTTTTTCCATAAGAACCATGCTTTCATTGGAGGGAAAACATCCACCCGGAAGCATGATTCCAACACCAAAGGTCTCTCAAGAGCCTTACTAGCAACAAAATTAGAACCACACACAGAATTCTTATCAACACTCATAGGCCCATTGGTGCGATCCATATTTCCATCACAACTATCTCTCGTGGAAGTGTTGCAAGCCCTACTGGGACTTACATGGCTTGGAACTTGTTCATTGAGAGGCATGTCATTACTACTCATAAGATGGCCATTTTCTGCTTTGAAATTTTGGCCACCAAGGTTCCCCTCATAGGCTACCTTGGTATCAACAAGTGAGTTGTCTTCTTGAAGAAATGGTTGGAACTAGGATGCACTTGTACTGAGCGGGAAAAACTCCAAAAGTTTTCCCAACATCTTTGAATGTGACCCTCATAATCAATGGCATGCATTTTTGCTTCCCTTAACGAATTAGGATTCCGCAGTCCCACTTGGATTTGTGTATTAATCTCTAGGCCATTCAGAAAGAGCTCACATCGCACATCATCTGGTAGTGCACTGGCTCTTCTTGGCCAAAGCCTAAGAATACTATCAAAGGCTCTAGCATACTCTTTAACAGAAGGATAAGACTCATGTCTAAATTGCATAAGCTACCCTAAGACCTGAATCATAGGGAGATGCTTTTCATACTCATCTAGAAATCTATCACAAGACTCCTCAAATGATTTGATCCTTGGGAGGTTCCAGTACCATTTCCTTGCCTCTCCCTTTAGGGTACTTGGGAATACAAGCATCCGATGTATATTGTCAAACCCACTTGCAATGCAAGTTAGGTCATATTCTCTTAAATGAATCATCGGATCCTCATTTGGCAACCCATAAAACACTGGGAGATCCCTATAAAGAGGAGGACATTTAGTCCTCCCTTTTGGGATCAAGACTGGGTCATTAAAATCTTCGTATTCCTCTTGACCTAATACTAGTGTGTTAGGGTCTTTAATCTCTTCCATTTCCACCTTTACTGGTGTGGAAGAGTCACTAATTCCATGAACGCCCCTTTCCGCCAACTCACAAAGTGGTTTAGGGAGTCCAACACTATGCAATAGGGAATCTATCCCATCATCTGCTAGTGGTGTTCTATTAAGCCTATTCTCATCTACCACCACTTTGCTAGAACTTAGGATAGGTCCTAATGAAGTCTTCCTTACTAACAATGGTTTTCCACACACATGGACATCATCCAATGCTTTATGGATCTTGGCAATCACACTACGGTACCCAACTGCATCGGGCACTAGCATCGGATGTATCGTTAGATCATAATCATCATGTCCTCCTATGTGCATATTAACCATCATTGTCACAGTCTTTTCTATGACATTATCATCATGAATTATCATAGATGACTGTGTCATCTTAGCACTACTTTCACTTTCCCTTTTCTCTAATCTCCATGGGCTGTTAATCTTAGAGGTAGCTCCATGGGTATTTTCCCATAGGGACCCAAACTCAAGCGTGGTATCACTTTTAGGGCAAAGGGTAAAATAGTCAATCACCCGGCGTGTCAAAGATTCCACTAGACTGTTCAAGATAGACAAAGTATCCTTTGAGTGTTGGGGATTTCTTAGATTGACCGTCATACTAATGACCAAGGTTTTTATCAGACTAACTTGATATCCACCGCTTCAAGGCGGCTATCGACCAATAAAACTAACAGGTCCCTTATGAGACCAAGATTTGGAGACCGCCACTTATCGGCAGCTCCCGACAGACGCACACCTGATGGGACCTAAAACGGGCCAGCACTGGCTCATTCACTAGCCGGACCTCTATCATGCACTCAACAACCCCACGGCCTCACGGCCAGGACGTGGATGACACATACATCATCTTCCTAAACATCTTGCATTTGTATCACATCTTGTAGTTCAACTCTAACCCAATTAACACTTCTCAAAGGGAGTCCCAGCACATTGCCAAATAGCACGAAGCACAAACATAGGAGGTCCTCCAACGGCTGAATGCCGCTACCTCACTGCGACTCTCCTATACCTTGGGGATTGGCCCCTCGATGTGTCACTAAACATATATAACATACGAACACAAACTTCTCTCTTTTATGATTCGCGTATTTCCACGAGATATACCATGCTTCCTCACTTTACTTTCCCTTAGACCCAATGCCTAGCCTACAGCTTGGACAACCTTACTCACTCAACGTTGGTCATATTCCTCTAAAAAACAATTGCTATGCATCCAGGAGGTATTATCTGATATTTTTAAATTTCATGCTTCATGCAAATTGTGAATGTCCACATGCTCAAACAATTAAGAAAATCAGCATTAGTGCACATGTGGAAAACATTTCTTTCAATGATTTCAACTATTATTCGTATGCAGCGTTGCATGAACCTAGCACCGAGAAACCCTCGTGCTACTAGGTTCTCAATCTTTAAATATCGTCCAATCTATATGGTATGCATTTAAAAAAACCAGTAAACTTTCTATCATTTCATTCAACATTTACACACTTTTCATACACTCCAACCTCCTCACCCGTTTAGGTTGTACATATTGCATAGGTTTAGGGTTCATTTTCCACATTTTTATTGCATAAAAAGCAATAAAACTCACTAAAATATAGAGGTAGGACTGAACTGAGGCTAAACCTCATACTTTAGACCCCCCATACATCCACAAACATGAATTTTATTTTTCCTTAATTTTCGACACTCAAAACCTAGTTTTTCTCTATTTTTCACTTATGTTCCATATTTTTCTTGTATTTTTTCAATATTTCTTCATTTTTTTTATTACTAAAAATTCAAAACAGGTTATGGGTTGTGGCCCTTAGGTTCATTTGCAGCAAAAAGACAAGTTTAGTTGGTGTGGCTTATGATATTTTTCATTGATATCTCAAAAACACCCAAGTTTCCCATATTTTGTATATTTACGGGTTTTTCACTACTAATTTCATCCATAACACTTATGATTCTCTGATTTTCTGATCATAAACAGTTGAAAGACATTGCAAACAACATTATAATATATAATCATCTCATGGGAATAAGAATTCATAAAACAAATTGCATAAAAACACCATTTTCCTTTGTAAAAATGAGATTACCATTCTTTGCGGGTTGCGGGTTCTTAGTTGCCATATCTCAGGACTGATTTCCAGCCACCATTACTGCTCATGACAGTCCACATTCAGCAATTTTCAATCCTCTTACACCACAGAGCAATCTGGTCTTCATTGGACAAGCATCCATCATCCATTCTTCTTCTTCCTCTTCTCCACATGAATCTGCCTTTAGGGGAGAGAGAGGGAGGAGAGAGAAAGACCGAAATCAAAGATCTTCATAGAGACCGCCATTGGAGGAGTGAAGCACGGCGATAGAGTCCACAGACAGAGGGGATTCAAGCCCCATGATCAATTGGGGGGGTTGTTTGCAGCAGCCATGATGCCTCCTCCATCCAAGGAGCGCAATTTTCGGGCGCCATCTTCCTCCATGTTTTTTTCACGTTTTTTCACTCATATGCATAAAAAGTTTCATGTTACATTAAATTTTGGGCTCCCAAGGGTCACTTGCCCATTTTGGCCAAATTTTGTCCACCTCTTCGCATCTTGACCGGTTTCTTGGTCATTTCCCCGTTCGGACTCGGAATTGAGCTCTGAAAAATCGTGGGCGTCCGGCTTGGCATCCCGCATTGGACGGTAACTCGTATCAACCCGCATGACTGTCTGAAAAATTATGAAAAATCGTGGGAGTGTTGCTCCGGCGCCTTTAAAGCACTTTGATGCTTAAAATCGTCCTAGATCGAGCCGCCGCCTTCGACGTTGAATGTTTTTCCCTTGATATTCATAATTTTTAGCTATTTTTAAGCATTTCTCGGCACTAAAACTCCGCTCTCACCTTTGCTCCACTAAATAAGTTTCCCGTGATGGTATCTCTGCTCCAGATAGGGATGCTCCAAATAAGGAATTAACTGACCTATCAACTAGCTTGTAAGCTCTTTTTTACAGGTCTCAAATCATCTCCAGCATGGACCTGCAATGCATTTCTCTATATTAGCATACTTAGAAATAATAAGGTTTAATCTTATTAAGATTAACCTTATTTTAAAACTCTACTCCTTGTAGATCAGCTAATAGAGCCATAGACCTATTTTTCCCTAACCTGACAATCTTGTAGGGGCCATCCCATTTAGGTTCCAACTTCCCTGGAAACAACTCCCTACGCGCAACATAATACAGAACTAATTGCCCTTTTTTAAAGGTATATCTTTTCGCTCTAAGGTCATGCAGCTGCTTCATCCGATGTTTAGCTACCTCCTGGTGTAATAAGCTCTACAACTTCAGCTCATCCAGGTGGGCTAAGGTCGTGAAATGTTCAAAAAGGGAATCCTCATCTCCCAAAGAGTGGTTAATTGCAAACCGTATGGTTGGCAATTCGATCTCAAGGGGTAACACACACTCTTCCTGTCAAGAATCGCGTGGTGGAGGGGGTTGCTCAAGATGCTGCGCCGAACACACACAGAATGCACAAGGAGAAGCTCACTCAAGAGACAAGAAGAGAGATGGAGGCCAAAACGTTTTCTTGCTGATTTCTTCTTCTTCTTCCACACTCTTTACAATGTACACAAAGTATAGATAAGATACAACATAAAAGGAAAGTGGCCTACTAAGTCAAACAATGCATAACCGACTACACTAGTCGCCTGGCGCTATAACTATGCCAGTTGTAAATAGGTGTAACAACCTAAATATAATAAGTAATGAGTCAGTGACCATATGAGGTGCATAATGACCACCGACGTGCTAAGTATAGACGTGTGGACCCATCTAACTAGGCGGTCCATCATCAATGTCCGCATGTGTTGAGCTTGTCATCTCAACACTTCCCCATAAACCAATTTAAATGGAGTATGGCCGGTAGCTCGCTTGAACGTGGTATTATATGCCCATACTGCCACATACAACTTCATGTCCTAGTCTCGTTTCTTCTCAGAGATTATCTTAGACAAGATACCCACAAGCTGCTTATTAGTACTTTTGACTTATCCGTTTGCTTGTGGATTATAAGGAGTCGTTTTATTGTGCTTGATTTTCCAAGCTTCTGTCAGGCTTTTGATCACTTTGTTCAAAAAATGGGTTCCTCGGTCCGCCGACACTAATTCTTTCAGGGGACCGAAACGGCAAATAATATGCTCTAAAAGGAAACTTGCAGTCTCTTTTGCATTGTCCTGACTCGTCGCCCGCGCTTCTGATCTACAGGGACGGGGTAACAGGACCCACAAAATCAATACCCCACTTCTCAAATGGAAGGATACCCATGATAGGCGTAAGTGGGTGTTTCCTATTCTCTCCACTGCCATGCCTTTGATAGGTGTCACATCTCTTAACATACTCAAAGGAATCTCGGAAGATGGACGGCCCACCAATATCCAATTCGTAAAGCTTTCTGCGCCGTCAACCGTCCTGCAAAGTGCCCTCCACATGCAGAGTCATGACACTCCTCCAAGATGAAAGGAACCTCGTCTAGCATCACACATCAGTGATAGATATCATCAACACCCTGCCGATATAGCATCCCTGTGATCAAGGAAAACTTCAATGCCTGTTGTTTAATTTTCCTCTTTTCAGACTTTGACAAACTAGCTTCTATCTCTCCTATTGATAAATAGTGTGTAATAGCAGCATATCAAGATGGAATACAAGCTATATCAATTTTAAACATTTCCTCAGTATCACTTCCTTCAGTCAAAGTCTCTTTCGGCTCCCCGAAATCCACAAGGCATTCCACAATAGCCTGTAGCCATGGTGGCTTACTCTTAATCTCATAATCAAACTCCTGCAAAGTGATTAACCACTTTGCCAAATGATCAGGCGGCTGCTGCTTGTTCATAAGCAATCTAAGCCCTTCTGTCTTCGTATAGAACACTACCTTCTCATAGAGGATGTAGTGCCTAAATTTCTTAGTCCCAAAGACCATCGCAAGACACAACTTCTCCATCTAGTTATAATTGATCTCTGAAATGCCCAATTTTTGACTAGCAAAAGCTATCGGATGATACCACTTTTCCTCCCAGATTTGGGCTAAACAGCAGCTTATACTATACATAATGGCTGCTGAAAATATGTAGAACACCTCACCCCTTTTAGGTGCTTTTAAAACAGGTGTGTTTACTAGCTCCTGCTTCACAGCCTCGAAAGCTACCTTATAAGGGTCGCTCCACTCAAATGAACATCTAAAGGATAATAAGTTCGTTAATGGCAACATTCTTTCTGCCAAGGCATTTATAAACCTCCGATAGTATCCTATCGATGACAAAAAGCTGTGAACCTCTTTCAGAGTGCGTGGTGGACTCATAGCAACTATGACCTTGATCTTTTTAGGGTGAGTTGCTATTCCCACTAAACTGACCACATGGCCTAGCAATAGCCCATAAGGTACTCCAAAAACAAACTTCTGTGGGTTAAGAGCGATGCAAAATTGTCTGCAGCGCTCAAAGCACTTTCTCAAAATAATCAACATCCTTTCCCTTACACTGGCTGCCCCCAGGTCATCAATAAATACTTTCAACTCATTTGGGAAGATGTCACCAAAGGTATTTTCTGCTGTTCGTTGCCACGATCCACGTGCATTGCATAAACCAAAGGCCATCACATGGTACGCAAAAGTACCAAAGACAGTAATAAAAGTTGTTTTCAACTTGTCCTCCTCTGCAATTGCCATCTGGTTATATCCTACAAAGCAATCCATAAACGAATATATCTCCCTACCCACTAATTGATCCAAAATCTAGTCAATAAATGGCAACGGGTAGTAATCTTTAACCGTCTGCTTATTCAGCTCTCTAAAATCCACACATAATCGGATCTGGTGGTTTTCCTTCTTCCTGATAACAATTGGGGAACACCATTCTGTGTGTTGTATAGGGAAGATTAACCTAGCTTTCCTTAACTTCTGCAACTCCTCAAACAGCCCGTCCCTCAATTCAAAAGGCATACACCTTACCTTCTGACACACAGGACGACTGCCTTCTTTTACAGGAATAGTATGAACAGCTAGGTTGGGAGGGATGCCTCTCAGCTCATCATAACTACAAGCAAAGATATAGCGGAATTCTTGAATCAAGGACACATAGTCCTCCCTTTCTACTGAACTAAGCATGGAACCTAATTTAATTGGTTGCAAATCATTCGGCGTGCCAAGGTCCAACTCAATTACATCCGCGTCTCTTATCCTATCTTGCGGCTCTATCGGCTCATTTAGAGTTATCTGATTGATATCCTCTGTAGTGGACCCCTCTTTAGATTCATCATTAGATGATGTCTCACTACTAGATGGATCATCTACTGTCTCTAATTTAGTAGATGACAAAGGAGCTCTCTCACTTTGAGGAGACTCAGGATAAGCATCGACTATTACTCGATTAGCACCTCGACCTAGCACTACTTGACCGGCGGGTATATCAACTTGACAGTCTGTTCGTAAGATCTAAGGCCTACCTAGCAAGACTCGATAGCTAGGCCGTCCTACAAATCTTATCACCCTAAAGTCCAAGAAACATTCTACACTTGCAACTGTAACATGGACTCTAGTAACACAACCTTCAGGTTGTCTTAGACTATCATCAGCCATTCTCAGAAGGGTGGAGCTGTCTTTCTGGATGCCTAGACCCAACCTCTCCATCAATTCTGAACTCATGATATTGACAGAGGATCCAGTGTCTACAATGGCATGTTCCACTAATATTCCATCCACATAAGCTGGAACCCTAGGGCAGTTCTTTTCAGCATGGTCAAACCAATCTTCCCCTACTCGTGCTATGCCCAGAGGTTCCACAATATACCCAATACGCAGGATCTTCTTAAATTCCTTGCATACTCCTAGAGATAATTTGATCAATTACAAGAGATTCACATCTGGTTTGACTTCGCAAAGAGAACTCGCTAAATCAAAGTCATGATAAGTAGCCAAACCTCTCTTTTCTCGCCAAACCTTTCTCTCTTTTGGTCTTGGGACTGGTTTGGATGCTTCTTCTTCCTTCTTTCTTGGCACTTCCTCATCCTTCTTAGGGTCGCCTTTTCTGTCAACTGGCCTTAGCGGTCCCCCTTCTATGTTAGAATTCTGGACTTGCGTCCCCTTATCCCCTTGTTTAGGGTTTGTCTCAACCGGTTTTGTATTATCTTTCTCAACCTCTTTAGCCTTTTGGCCTCTTGTCACGGCTCTTAAGTTAGATATTTCAGCATCATGGACTCGTACAGCCTCAATAAGGCTGACTCCGTTGCCTTGTGGCAACTCTTCTATAGTTGTTTTTCCCCTCTGCAATATTTGCCTAGGTGCATCATTCTGTTCCAAGTTATTTCCTTGCGCTCTATGATTCACTGGGCCCGGCTGTTTACTCCCTTGTTGGAGGGAACTAATCTTACTCCAACAAGTAGCAGCTAAATGGCCTGACTTCCCACAAATGTCACATTTCACATTTGGACAGTCTCTGGGGAAGTGCTGTCCACCACACCATTTACAACTAAATCTAGAGGGTCCACCCTCTTCAGGGCATCGACTCCCTATATCAGATTTTGTTGCTTCTTCAAGAAATTAATGTCAACAGTTATTTGTCCATATTGTTCGGAAATCATATCGGTATAATGCTTCATCATATCCTTGACTTCGCCAAGGACATTAGATGCACTCGACTCGTAGCCTCGATCGTCAACCCGTCGTTCCATTGGCCTAACAATCTAATTTGGCATTTCCTGTGGACCCACAGGAACAATATTAGAATTCGAAACTTGGCCTCCAACGTTTGGTGGAGCCAACTGACTTGCCATAGGCATAGTCACACTAGGAGGAGCTGGCAATAAAGGTACATTCTGAACCATACTCCCTCTCCCAATAGGGTTAGTCATAGGCATTGGTGCGCAGATCGGATGTTGTACGCTCGTGTAGTGAATGCCCCAAGGTCCCCAAGAACAAAAGAACTCTACTTTTTGCACAAAACTCAAGGTAAAAAGCATGCACAACATGAACAAGAGACCAATTGAGTGCAATCTCCCCCCATGCCTTGTGTGAGCGCTCCGCAAAGCATGTATTTTATGTATAATCATCTTCAAGCTCAAATAATAGCCCAAATTACAAAATAGCAAGATTTTAGCTTTTGAGTTTGCTTTAGCACAAAATAGAAATAAAGCTAATGGGCGGTGCCCAAAGATTCAGGCGTACCCAATACAATGTCCAAGTACAAATAACATAATCGTGCGCCCATGTGCATACAAAATAATAAATAAATATCCAACGCCTCAATAAATAGGCACGACAAAATATAGGTGCCATGCCTAAGGTATGCGCCCATCAAAATATAAGTGATAACTCGAATACACGCTATCCTCCAATGCTTTCCTCCGCCACTGTTGCTATCTCTACACATCAACTGAAGCATTCACAATCGTTAGTAAAATAATATAATTAAACCGACAAAAGTGAATACCTAGCAGTCTTCAGCTAGATAAATAAGTCAACTGGTTAGAAATCAATCCTAACCTTAATTTATTACGAGTGCGCACTCTAAACTCATAAACGTTTATTAATTTAATATGCATTTTGCGGAATCACCCGCTATGGAATCCCCCATGTACACAGTAAATTAATGAAACGCCCGAAAAGGATAGGCGTCCCCATCAACTTCTCGCACAAAGAATCCACTTTGTGTATGAGCCCCGGTCATCAAAGTTTACGGAATCCACCGTAAAACCTCACGGAATCCACCGTGGCACGGAATCCACCGTGAAATATGCCTCCTAGCATCATACCCCCGGGGTGGGATAGCAATTGACCTCAATTGCTATTAGCTCAATGTGGAGCTAGCAGAGTGGGGAAAGCATTTAAGTCTCTAGCGTGCATCCATTGAGCTTCCTCTACAAGATGGTTCTGAAACTTGACTAGATATCTAGAATATCTTCGGCCAGTTCTAGTGGTCATAAAGTCAGTATCTATGATAGCTTCAGGTTCAAGTATTTCAGTCTCTTTCTCTAACAAAGGTGGGTTTTCATAAACAGGGTGTACAGGTAATTGGCCTCTAAAGGGTCTTAATAAACTAATGTGAAATGTGTTGTGAATTTTCCAGTGAGGTGGTAATTCTAACTTGAATGTATTGTCATTAATTTTGTGAATGATCTTAAATAGTCCATAGAATCTAGGTGCTAATTTCACAACTGGGTGTCTATCTACAATCTACGTTTTTCTATTCTCAACCAAACATAGTCATCAACTTTGAAATTCATTGATTGTCTTTTCTTATTGGCTTGTTTGGTATATGATTGCTGGGCCTTGGCAATCATGTCTTTAACCTCATCAAAAATATTAGCGTGCATAATAGCAATATCATAAGCACTCTGAATTCTATTTGATAAGGATGCAACAGGTGTAGACAATCTATAACCATAAATCACTTCAAACGGTGCTTTCTTTGTAGATGTGTGTGGTGTATTGTTATATGCAAACTGTAGTAAATGCAAATTTGTGTCCCATGTCTATGGTTTAGAAATAATATAAGCACATAAAAGATCTAGTATAGTACTATTAGTGGCTTCTGTTTGTCCATTAGTTTCAGGATTAAATGCAGATGAGAAATCAATTTTTGTGCCTAGGTTAGCAAACAAAGTAATCCAAAAGTTGTTACAAAATCTAGAATCACAATCAGAAATATTAACTTTTGGTAATCCATAGTTAGTAAAAACAATTTTCAAAAACAATTGTGATACCTGTGATGCTGTTAAAGTTTTCTTACATGGAATGAAATGCTTTTTTACTAAACGTGTCTACTACTGTCCAAATCATATCATGGTTAGCTTTAGTATTAGGTAAACCAGTAATAAAATCCATAGAAATTTGTTCCCATGGTCTCGATGGAATAGATAAAGGCATAAGTAATCCATATTGTTTACCATGATGTCTCTTAACTCTTTGACAAATCAAACATTCAGAAACAAATTTAGATACATCAGTGTCCATATGTGGCCAATAAAAATCTTCAGTTAATGTATGCAAAGTAGATATGATACCTCTATGACCTTGATATGGAGGACAATGAATCTCATTCAAAACAAAAGATCTGAATGGAACTATAACACATAATCTCTTTTCATAAAACATGAATCCATCATTATAAGACAGTGAATCAATAGGAATCCAGTTAGTTCCAACTAATTTATTCCAATCAGCATGAAAAGTAATGTCGTGATGATAAGTATCTTTCATAGGAGTTAAAGAATCAAATGATATGACAGAAATATTATGAATGGCAGGTCTTCTACTTAATGCATCGGCCACTACATTTTCTTTACCGGGTTGATATTGGATAATCGGATGAGAACTCTGAATAAAGGCTCCCCATTTGCTATGTCAGTCAGATATTTGAGATTGGCTAAGTAAATGTCTAATACTTTGTTGATCGGTCTTAATCATAAATTCAGAACCCATTAAGTAGTGTTTCCATTTTCTTAAAGCTTATACTACAGCTAATAATTCTTTGTCATATGTGGAATATTTTAGTTCGGAGGGTTTTAGTTTACAACTAGAATAGGCTATAGGATGATTGTCCTGCATAAGTACGGCTCCTATTCCAGATCCGCTAGCATCAGTCACTACTAAAAAGAATGGTCTATTAAAATCAGGTAGTTGTAATACAGGAGCATGGGTTAATGCATGTTTCAATAAGTCAAAGGATTTCTGTTGATTATCGGACCAATGATAAACAATACCTTTCTTTAAAATTTTAGTCAAAGGCAAAGTAAGTAATGAAAAATTACGCACAAACTTCCTGTAAAAACTAGCAAGACCTAGGAAAGATCGTAACTCATGCATATTTTTAGGTATAGACCAGTTCAATATTGATTCTATTTTCTTAGGGTCAACCTTAATACCATCTGATGATACAATATGACCTAAATATTCAATTTCCATTTTAAAGAATTCACTCTTTTCCGGATTAGCATACAGTTGATTATCTTTCAATAACTTGAAAACCAAGGACAAATGTTCATAATGTTCTTTCTCATTTTGACTAAACACCAAAATATCATCAAAGAAGACAATAACACAATGTTGATATTTCAAAAATATATGGTTCATCATTCTACTAAATGTAGGAGGTGCATTAGTCAATCCAAAAGGCATCACTAAAAATTCATAATGACCAAATTGTGTCCTAAATGCAGTCTTAAATATGTCAGACTTATCTAATCTCACCTAATGATAGCCAGATTTAAGGTTTATTTTACTAAATGTGGCAGAACCTTGCAGTTTATCCATAAGGTCATCGACTCTAGGAATTGGATATCTATTCTTTACAGTAATCTTATTTAAAGCACGATAGTCAATGCATATATGATAAGTATTATTTTTCTTCTTTACTAACAAAACAGGTGCACCAAATGGAGAACTACTAGGTCTAATCAATCCTCTATTTAGTAATTCATCAACTTGATTTTGAATTTCTTTTTGCTCTATCTGGTTATGCCTATATGGTGCTTTACAAGGTGGTTGTGTACCAGGAATCAAATCTATTTTATGGTCTTCTGGACGTGAAAGAGGTAAACCAGGTGGTAGATCTTCTGCAAAACAGTCTTTAAAGTGTGCAAGAAATTCTTTATGCCTAGGGTGCATATGATTTTCTTTAACTTGCAGTTCATTCACCCAAATGAGATAAGATTTGCTACTTTTGCGTAACGCACGTTTAGCTTGAGTATGAGAAAGCAGTGGAAAAGCATTATATGCATGCATACCATACAATGTAATATGTTTTCCTTGAAATTGAATATTAATTGAATGTGTGGAATAATCTATAGCAGGGTTATGCTGATGATGCCAAGGCATACCTAAGATAATATCACTGAACTGTAATGGTACAACTAGAAAATTTCTTCTTTCAGTGTATTCACCAATTTGAATTTCTAAGTCTTGCACTTCCTGTGTTCCATTATACCTAGTGCGTAAGAATGCTGCTTTAATGCGATAATGCGTAAGTACAGTTTATAATTTCAATTCTTTCACTAACTTTGCAGAAATAAAATCATGAGTACTACCATCATCATGCAAAATAATCTTTTCCTTTCCATGCACTAAACATTTCATTGTCAATAAAGAATGTGGAGTTGGCATACCTGGTAAAGTATCCGAAGGAGTGGTAATGTCGTCTTCATCTTCTGTGAAATCATGCATTTCTTCATGTTCTTCATCTTCCATTGCTCCAAGGTAGTTGATATGGACAGGTGGCTTCTTCGAATGGCAATTGGCTGCTAGATGTCCAGGTTGGTGGCATTTATAACACACTATAGGTTTGGCTTTGGTTACATTGTTTGCAATGGCAGGAAATCTAGGAATATTAGGATTTGGCTGTGGAATGGGCTTGGGGTTGTGATTGGTATTGGATGGTAAAGCAGGTGGTTTTGCCCAAGATTTACGGAAAGATGATGAAGGAAATTGACCTTGATTAAATCTTCTAAAATTTGAGTTGAATTGCTTAGATCCATAGTTACCATTGGCTTGGAATTGCTGTGGACGCTTGTCTCTTCCTCGAAGCTTGTCTTCAGTATCATGAGCTAAAGAAATTGTGTCTTCAAGAGTTGCAAGCTTGAACATATTGATTTCAGTGTAGTAATGCCCAAGTAATCCATACATATACTTGCGCTTGTGAGTCGCTTCAGGTACGTCTTCAAGCATGCGTAACTGGAGTAATGCATTCCAAAAGCATTCCGTGTAGTGAGGAATAGGCTCACGATCTCGTTGCTGAAGAAGGTCCCATTGCTTTATGGCTTTTTCATGGAATTGTGGAGGAAGGAAATTCTGCATAAACTTCTTCTTGAAATTCTCCCAGGTAGTGGGACAATCTATACTCTTACGAACCACGGTCCACCAAAGAGATGCTCTATCCACTAAATGATTAGTGACACACTTGATTTTATCTTTTTCTACGTATGTTTCCTCATGAAAGTAATCATCAAACTGACTGATGAATGCAAGAACAGTTTTTCCATCTTGGGTGCCACTGAAAGTACGGAATTTGAAATATCTTTTACTTATCTTTGTTTCCTTGCAGATGGATTGAGCTTCGAGAGTCGCGTCGATGGTACAAAGAATAAGGTCTTCAGATTGAGGTTCCTCTTTATCGGTAGTCAATCTTTGTAAATTAGCCAATTGAACTTGTAATGCTTGCCTAGCTCATCGTTCTTCATCCAACTGCATCATAATTAAATCCAGCTTTTGCTCCATCATAGATTTAGGTAGATCGCCTTCAGCCCATTAAATCATCCATATGTGGTTCCGTCATCCTGCAAAACTTCAAAAGACCTCACACTCTCAAAATCCAATTAGCAGGATGAGTGTAGCTCAAAATCGGGTGTACAAGGCTTATATATTTTTGTCTTTGGCTATTGCGGGATTTGTAATCTTTCACAATCTTTGTCTTTGGCTATTGCGGGATTTGTAATCTTTGAAAAATCTGCATTTTATCCTTCTGCGTGTGCTGAAACGGGTTCAGCAAGCCTGCATATACAAACAGTACCTTCCAATGAACAACTTTTCAGTTTGGAGTTTCTGCGCAGGAGCAACCCTTCTATGAGTTTTGAACAGAAGTCAGTTCTAACTTCAGATGACTTGTATGACTTGCAGAGTTGCAGACTTATGTGACTTGCAGAGTACCAGAACTTGCAGAACTTGGTTGATTTAGCAGACTTGCAGAATTTGAACTTTGTTGACTTGCACAATTTATGAGGCTTGTGTGATTGGAAGCTTAAGTGATTAAGCTTATAGCTTATATGGTAGAAAACGACAAATTTTAGGGGGGGCATTTTTTCAACCGTCGAAAATTCTGCGAACATCCTCTGATACGCCGAATAGAAATCGTGAAGCTTTTAAGCTTCTTTAAGCTTTATAAGCTTTGTATTAAGCTTTGAAGATTATGAAATTTTTTAGACTTATCTCTGTAGCTCCACGACTTGTATGAGAGGATGTAGGAGTGGTCCTCCGTCATTGCAGGCTGGTCCTTCGCGATCTGATGATGAAACAGAGGTTCTTGACCGCCAGGAATCCACCCGTATCGACCGTTCACGACGAAATTGACCGTAGAGCTTGATCGTTCCAGGAGCTCCGCCTTTGCACAAGATGGGTAGCAATTGAAAGCTCTTGATCTCAGCTTCGCTCTGATACCACTAGTGCGCAGATCGGATGCTGTACACTCACATAGTGAATGCCGAAAGGTCCCCAAGAACAAAACAACTCTATTTTTTGCAAAAAACTCAAGGAAAAAAGCATGCACGATATGAACAAGAGACCAATTGGGTGCAATCTCCCCCCATGCCTTGTGTGAGTGCTCCACAAAGCATGTATTTTGTGTATTAATCATCTTCAAGCTCAAATAATAACCCAAATTAAAAAATAGCAAGCTTTTAGCTTTTGAGTTTGCTTTAGCACAAAATAGAAATAAAGCTAATGGGCGGTGCCCAAAGAGTCAGGCGTACCCAATACAATGTCCAAGTACAAATAACATAATCGTGCGCCCATGCGCATACAAAATAATAAATAAATATCCAACGCCTCAATAAATAGGCGCGACAAAATATAGGCGCCATGCCTAAGGTATGCGCCCATCAAAATATAAGTGATAACTCGAATACACGCTATCCTCCAATGCTTTCCTCCGCCACTACTGCTATCTCTACACATCAACTGAAGCATTCACAATCATTAGTAAAATAATACAATTAAACCGACAAAAGTGAATACCTAGCAGTCTTCAGCTACATAAATAAATCAACTGGTTAGAAATCAATCCTAACCTTAATTTATTACGAGTGCGCACTCTAAATTCATAAACATTTATTAATTTAATATGCATTTTGCGGAATCACCCGCTATGGAATCACCCATGTACACAGTAAATTAATGAAACGGCCGAAAAGGATAGGCGTCCCCATTAACTTCTCGCACAAAGAATCCACTTTGTGTATGAGCCCCGGACATCAAAGTTTACGAAATCCACCGTAAAACCTCACGGAATCCACCGTGGTACGAAATCCACCGTGAAATATGCCTCTTGGCATCAGGCATCCCTTGACTTCAATTTGTCAATGATGGGTTGCCGCTCGATACTAAATCCCCATTAACATTCATTCGAGAGGAGTAGGCTGTTTGTAATCGTGTTTCTACTCCCTCTGCCTGCGTAATAGCGGTATCTATATCTACCAAGGCCACACTGCTCAATTGTACTTGGATATTAAAATCCAACCCATGCAAAAAGTATTGCAATTGGGCAGTTGGTGGAATGGGAATATAAGTTTGCAACTTACGGAATACTTCCTTCAACTTCTTGGCATATGTTTTCACGTTCTCGTGAGGATCTTGGTGCGTTACATTCAAGATCTACAATCAATATTGGCCACCTCTTTCAGGGGCATATTCCGCTCGGAAAGCTACATAGAATTGATCAATGGTGGTTATGGTTCTAGACTTTATGCTATGATACCATACAATAGCCCTTCCTTTTAACATCATATTGAAGAACATCATAAGATGTCCCTCGTCCTGGATGCGATAATTAAACATCAATCTCTAAAATTCACAAATGTGAAATTCTGCATCCACTTCCGCTAATTCATTAAAAATGGGCAAGGAAACTCCTAAGGCTGGTAAATCTGACGTCCTTGCAGGAATCGCAATAGGCTGTGCCATGGTGACAATCGGATTAGCAATAGGAGCTTGAAGTGACGGATTCACACCCCCACTCGAAGTGGGTAGACTTGGTGGAGGAGAAGAAGATCTTACACTTCCTCATGCACCTAATGGAATAGGTGGAGTAGTTAAATGACTAAGACCATTGCTTCGTATACGTACTGGGCTACTCCTTTGAGGAGAATAACGGCTTACAATCTCTAACCACCGTCTAGCCCTCTCAGCATGTTCTGCTTTCTGGATTTCGGCTTGACGGTCCTTTTGTCAGAGGACATAAACCAACTTCCTTTTGGTCCCTAGAAACCCTAGATCTGAAAGCCACCACTTATAAGTGGCTCCCGGAAGACGCACCACTGATGGGACCTGAAATGGACCCCGGCACTGGCTATAGCACTAGCCGGACCTCATGCTCATGACACACAAACACCCTCACGGCCTCGCGGACCAGGAGCGTCAATCTAATGCTAAAGGATAAACCGCCCTAAAGCTTAATTCATGCATTTATAGTTCATAGTTCAATGTTTTCCTAAAACTCCTCAAAGGGAGAACCCTTATACATTGGCAAGGCCATGATCACACACATATAGGAGGCACTCCACCGACCAATAGTCAGAGCCCCACTGCAGCTCTTCTACATCGCAGGGATTGGCCCTTTGATGCGCCGCTAAACATATAACACAAACAAGCACAAACTCCTCTCTTTTATATTTCTCGTATTTCCAGGAGATATACCATGCTTCCTCACTTCACAGTCCCTTAGGAAACCGATCCTCTACCCTACTGCAAGGAATAACCTCACAATCTCAATAGTGGGTCAAAGTCCTAAGAAAACAATTGCTATGCAGTCCAGGAGATTTTCCTTCAATACCATGAACCATGCATAGTGTATAATGTGAATGATTTAGTGCACAAACAATAGAAAATCAGCATTGTGCATCGTGCGCAACCAATCTTTTCATGATTTCCATGCTAATGTTTATGTATTGAAACGAGGAGAGACACCGAGCCTTACGCTCATAGTGCCTTTTCCTTTATTTTAAAACAACGTCCTATAGCCATGATGCAACACATAAATCATATTTAAGATTGTACTTTGACGCTCAAACTCCCCTCTCACCCTACCATTTAATGTTTTGCAATCGTTGATAGGTGTAAGAGTCGTTTTATAAGTATTTATTTGTAGAGAAAGCAATAAATACGGACAAAAACATAGAAATGAGGGTAAACTGAGGCTATTCTCGTGCTCTACCTTCATTATACATTGCACAAACACTTATGTGATTTTCTAGAATTTTCCTTTTATCGTTTCCTAATTTTCTTCCATTTAAAACCCATTTTCCACCATTTTTTGGTATTTTTCATCTATTTTCTTCAATAAAATTGACCAAAAATTAAGATTGATTATGGGCTGTGGCCCTTGGGTTCTTTGACAACAATATTTCAGGTTTTATTGATGTTATATCTCATGTTTCCCCTTTATTTTGCAAAAAACCCCCATTTTACCTCTTAAACGCGTGTTTTACGGGTTTTATACCATTAATTTCACTCATAACACTTATGATTTTTTGATTTTCTGAGCATAAACTGATCAAAATCATAGCAAACAACATCATAATGCATAATCAGCCCATGGAAACAATATTTCATCAACCAAATAGCATAAAAACTTATTTTTTCTTCATAAAAATTAAATTACCGCTTAGGCTTTGTGACTTGGGATCTCGGTTTTGCTATGGGACTGCGTGTCAGCCCTCATTCAATGTCTAGCATCTTCAAGAACATCACTCTTCATGTCTTCATCCACCTGCACAAGAACTGCCCCTTAAGGGAGAGAGAGTGAGGAGAGAGAAAGACTAGAATCAGAGATTTCCAACCAGGCCACCATTTGATGGGTGAGAGGCGGCAATAAGATCAGCAAAGAAGGAGTAGTTCGAGGGTAATGTCGATTAGGTAGGGTATTTGCAGGCTGCAACCATGATCCCTCTCCATGTTGGCGCAATTTTCAGCGTCAAATAGGTGGCCTGCTCCTCCATCTTTCTCTCATCACGATCCTTCTTTTTGATGTTACATTAAAATTTTGGCCCCCAACCTCCCAAAAGGCACGATCATTTGGCCTCTCTAATGTCCACCCCTTCGCATCTTGCCCAACTTGTGGCCATTTCCCCGTCCGGACTCGGAATCGAGCTCTGAAAAATCCTAGGCATTTGGCTTGATATCTTGCATTGGCCGACAACTCTTGACAACCCGCACAGCAATCTGAAAAATTATCAAAAATCAACAAGTGTCGCTCAGGCGCCTTTTAAGCACTTGACGCTAAAAATCGTCCTAGGTCGAGCCGCCGCCTTCGACGTTGAATATTTTTCCCTTGATATTCGTAATTTTTAGCTATTTTTAAGCACTTCTCGGCATCAAAACTCCGCTCTCATGGGTCCACTGAGATTCCTTCCGGTGATACTATGAATCCCAAATATTCAATCTGACGCTTGAAGAATGCACACTTCTTCATTTTAGCATACAGCTTATATGCCCTCGTTTTCTCAAGGACAATCTGGAGTTGAGGTTCATGATCTTCTTCCTGTTTGGAATAGACTAAAGTGTCGTCGAACACGACGTGCACGAAGTCATCAAGATATGGCCTAAAGATATCGTGCATCAACCTGTTGAAGGTGGCAGGTGCATTAGTAAGCCTGAATGACATAACTAGGAACTCAAAGTGCCCATATCTTGTTTTGAAGGCTGTCTTGGAGATATCTTCTTCCTTGATCCTTATCTGATAGTAACCTAACTTGAGATCAATTTTGGAGAAGATATTTGCAGCCTGAAGATGATCAAGAAGCTCATCTATTCTAGGAATAGGGTACTGGTTCTTGACTGTTGATTGATTCAATCCTTTGTAATCAATACATAGCCGAAGTGTTCCATCTTTCTTTTTCTGGAATAGTACTGGAGCTCCCCATGGTAAACTGCTAGGCCGGATGTAGCGGTGATCTAGCAGTTGCTTGAGTTGTTCCTTCAACTCAATTGCTTCTAGTATGGACATTCTATAAGGTCTCTTTGCAATTGGCACAGCTCCTGGTACTAACTTGATCTCATGATCCACTTCTCTTTGAGGCGGGAGTTCTGTCAACTCTTCAGGAAATACGTCCGCGTATTCCTTTAGCCAAGAAGGTCCTTCATTAGACTCTTGCTTCTGATATAACTTGTTGAGTTTGATCAAGTAGACA
The DNA here is from genome assembly GCF_053477565.2 of Lygodium microphyllum. Lineage (NCBI taxonomy): Eukaryota > Viridiplantae > Streptophyta > Polypodiopsida > Schizaeales > Lygodiaceae > Lygodium > Lygodium microphyllum. The sequence goes on from NC_141151.1 coordinate 84,446,582, forward strand.
AGTAATCCTTTTCTGACTCCTTTTATGATCTGAGATACTTTGGCCAATTGGATTCTCGGCACTCCAGCCTCACCTTGGGTTGTGACTAATTCCCTTTCAGAGTTTTGAAAGGAAACTTGGCCCTTTCCATAACGAATGTGGGTGTCGTTGGGCTTAAGCTAATCCATTCCGAGTAGACACTCATGGATACCTAAATTCATGACTCTGAATTTGACTGAAGTCTTCTTTCCTCCTAAAAAGAATTCCACCTTAGCAGTTTGCTTGGTACAAGTAACCTCACGACCATTTGCCAATTCCACAAGCAAGGTAGGTACTTCTACTGTGGCTATTCCTATTCTTTTTGCACATGCTGGTGAGATAAAGGAATGTGTACTGCCACAATCAATCAAGGTCTTGAAACTTTTACCTTGATAGTCCGACGGTGTCTGAATCACCGAGAACTAGCGATTCGGCCCTTTCCTGTGTAGAGCGGCATGGACTGTCGCTCTTTCAAACTCTGCTTCCATGGTCGGATCTTCTTCTTCTTCTTCTTCGCACATTTTCCTATTGGCAACACAGGCGGTTCTTCCTCTGGCTCGGGTAGCGGCTCCTTGACCACGGCCCATTCCTTGGAAAGGTGCTTGGTGATGTCCTCCACCAGGCTTGGGACATTACCTCTTGAAGTGACCGGGTTCGTTGCAGTGGAAACAACGGAGGTTTCGGCCATTGCTTTGAGTAGGAACAAAGTTGTTGACATTGTTAGTCCTTGATTTCTTTCTTTGTCCCTAATTATGACCTTGAACTCTCTTCATTTGAGGTCTGAATTCTCCTCTGTTCGGGTCATTATAAGACCAAGCTTTGTTATCCCTTGGCCTAGACTACACCTCCTGAATTATAGGCACCGCTCAAATGAGTGCGTCCTGAAGATCTGATGGATGCATAGATTTGAGACGAGTATTTACTGGTGGATTTAAACCTGCACAAAATTTGGACACCTGCTGTGTCATGTCCATCTGTGGTGCATACTTTAAAAGTGAGACAAATTTAGAGTAGTATGCGTCAAGAGTGAGCCCCAGCTGTTTTAGCTCGTAGAACTCATTCATTTTCTGCGTGCGATATGCAAGTGGCAAGTATCTTCCCTGCACGGCTTTCTTCAGCTTCTCCCAAGTAACTTATCCCTCCGCAATCCCTTGATCCCTGCACCATTGCTTCTACCAAAGCTTGGCTTCGCCGGTGAGCTTTAGCTTGGCGAGCATAGCTTGATTGGCGGGTGCAGTACCGGCTGCTTTGAAGTAATCCTCCATGGATTCAATCCAAATTTCAGTGTCAGCTTGGACGGACCTGCCTCTCCCGTCAAAATCGGGCGGCTTGATCTGCTTGAGAAGAAGCTTCTTCTCCTGGGTTACAGTAGTGCTTGATGTAGGAGGCGAACTAGGAACTTGTACCTGGGGTTGTACCTGGATAAAGGTTTCTTAACATTATTATACAATAATCATTATTGATTATATTACATCTTCAATTCTGCTATCACGTAAGCAATGTACATTGCTATCACGTAAGCAATGTAACTACTTAACTTTTTATCAATTCTCATGCACAATCAAAAATTGATAAAAAGAAGTCTTATTTGTATTTATATGGGCATGGTCCTTTCGGAATACAACATTTCTTGTGATGATAAGCCAATTGTTACATTTAGTTTGGGGAGAACAACGTTGTATTAAATTTATCTACAGGAACTGTATAATAGTATGGTTTCGGGTCATGGATCTTCAGGAATTGGTAAGTCATTGGAACTTCAGGGTATCCTCTCCATTGGAATCCATTCTTCTCATGGCGGCCCAACACTTTAATCCTGTCGGGGGAGATTACACAGGTTATACTTCCTCATATACATATGAATTCATCTCAACCCTCCGACCTCGAATATGTAAAGTTGAGTTTACATGAGCTTCCACAAAAATGAACAACTTCACGACTTTCAGGTCTTCCAACCACTTGATCCTTTTTAGGTTGGTTTGTAGGTAAGCAAACCGGTGGGCTGCTATATAGTAGATTCCTGAGGCACCCGTCCATCTTCATTCCATGTACAAGGATGATGGATTATATATTTGCTCCAGGATGTTCATCATCCCAACCCTTTGTCGATAATGCAGAGAATGCATTGCATTCATAAACATGACTCGAAATACCAAGAACTTGTTCCACGCTTCGTAATTCTACAAGACAACATTGAAGGTAAGGAAATGTTTGGACAACAACATTTTCTTTACTTCAACTTATTAATATTTCATAAAAACAATTACATTGTTGGTCGGCTCTGATACCAACTGTAACGTGTCCACTTGTATCTTTAGGACAAGTCTTAGCAGTACGTCGAAAAGGATGTCTAGAAAGCTCCGCCCGGCACTCCCATGGAATGTTATGGAGTTTGCAATCTAGGGCTTTCCGCGTCTGCCACGTAGCGGAAGTATTCTGGCCCTTCCCACTTAGGATCGACCTAAATTAGGGTTTTCTTTATTGTTCATTTCCTAACGGCAACTAGCGTCGGACCCGAGCGAACTACTTTACGCAGAAACTCCAGGTCCGAAGCGGATTCACTCTGCACTTGGTTCAAGGAGAATGGGAAACGAGAGGGATGCAAAGCTCAACCTCTCTGCCATAAGGCATAGTCCCATTCCGTTCCCCTAGAACAACGTAAATCGGGTTTAATCATAACTCTAGGTCAATGCTTTTGTTGTTCGTGTTCTTTGATGATCATCCTACTATTCCGCGTGATTTGAGAAAAGTTCCCGGCCAACCGGGACCACCCATCTGTAGGATGGACCTATGGCCCATCCTCCGCACTTTCCTCGGGTTTTTTAAGTTATTTCATTACCTAACACATTAGTTGGACATGTAACAATCAGCTTCATTAATTAACCCGTTAGACACTTGTTCTTTCATGTAATCTTATCACTTGACATAGAAAAACAATATGAGATAAGTTCCTTATTAACAGGTTATCATATTTATCTCTGAAATACAAAGAGCCCAGCCTGTAGGCTTATCCACAATCTGCCCGAAGGCTATCCAGCAATCCACATGGATCACTAATCCAAGTTTCGGCTCGTAGACTAGTATACGGGCCTCAAGATCCAATCTCGAGTCACGTTAGCCTCTTGTGCAGGGCTGAGAAGGCAAGGGATTTACGGCCAGAGCCCCCTTTGGCACCCAAGCATCCTCTTGCTCCAAATAGCGCTCAACGAAGAGACCTCTCACGGCGGGTTCGGTCCACTTGGTCGGCGCGGTCAACAACCCCCTTGGTTAGGGTCAGGTAGGCAGTCAGGGGTAGCTAAAGCTGCCTCTCCCTTTAGGCCTTCAACTTGAAGTATAGATATCCATTTATCTTTTTAATTCATTGCTCAATCAAGGCCAAAACAATGCTCTAAAATCTATAGCAAGCACAAACATTTCCATTGATCGTTTTTTTGGGCAAACTGCTTAGGAACGAATCCTTCCTTTCAAATGCGTCCAACACTCGATCTCGGATGACTTGCAACTTGGCAAGTTCCCCTATATCCTGGGTTAGGGCATACCCTAATAACCTGACTTGGTCAAACCTTAAGTTGATCGGCTATTTTAGTTTATCGGTTGGTCTTTAATTCCCAATCATTCTTCTTTACTCAAGAAAGAAACTAATTTAGGATGATTATTCATCTTCTTGCAAGATAACTTACCGAAGGACTTGCCATCCTCGTTGTGAGAATTTGGCCATTCCCTTGTGATCCAATCAAAAGATCATATGACTCCACACTTGTTGTGCAAGTGTCACATCGAACTATGAGACTATGGAGTCACAAAACAATCTGTTTCAGGTTCTTTAGGCTGACGTCGTTAGACCTAGGGTTTTCAAGTTCCATCTTATAAGATTCTTAGGGACAAACCCTAGCTCACTTTCCAATTACGTTTTTCATTGTCTCTACATTTAGTGAATGTGGGCAAGTATTTAAGGTAAAGGAATATCAGTTTTAGCAATACGTACGATTAGGTCACGCGTTAATTTTCTAGTGAATTTCTTTGAATTCAACTCTTTTTAAACGAGTACTCTGCGGTCTAGGTGTTTTAGGTTTATACCAATTTGGTTAACTCTGAAAAATAATTACGTGATCATTTCCACATGACTCGTTGTCTATGCGTAAATTAATTTTTCAACCTTGACTTATCGATTAAGGCCAGGCATAGGTTAGGTTAATTCCAACTATCCTTCCTATATCTTTGTGAAAAAATTTCATGCTAAACAAGCATCCTTTTCCTTGATAATTTATGCAGTTGACAAACGATAATTTTCTAGAGTTTATGCATCGTAAGAATCATTTCATACTTTGCACTTTCCATGATGATTCATTGCAAAGAGAATATGGGTTAATAGTGAGATATGTAATTTATACATCTAGGCTTAAATGAAGTATACTATTTTAATGGACATTAACCTAATTTTTAATTCATTTCAAAATATATTTATGCTTTCTTTATTTTGCATGTTTTATTGAAAGTATTAATGACTAAGTTTCTACGTCGTGAACATCTAGGACAAAAATATATCCTATATCCAACAATTTACCTTGCATGATTGAATTTCAACATTACCAAATAAAAATTAGGAAGGAAAACCTGGGCTTGCGGTGAGATGTCCACGTGGATGCCAGGAAACTACCCTTCCGCGGCTGCACCTTGGACTTTCTTAGGAGGCATCGCAATTGTAGTCTTTCGAACGTGGAAGTAGCTTTACAAATCCTCTTTGGAATTCCACCGTCGCTCCCTTGCATCGTGCGTCGAAAGTAGTTTTAGAAGGATCCCTCCTTGAAGTAAGGATTTCGAAAGAAGGGGTGTTTCAAAATCTTTTGCAGATAAGACCCATAAAAGCCATGGGAGGGGCTTAATGGCCTTATAATGACTTGCACAAACAGGGAATACATAAAGTGTGGAATCCCTTATGAGGGTTTTTGAGTGGGAAAGGGAGGTGTTAAAATCCCTCAACACTCTCTTCTCTTTTACGAGTGGGGAAAAAGAACAAAGCTCCAAGGGTATTCTGCATGGGGTTTCAAGAGCACAAAGGAAGGGCTTAAGGGGGTTTTTACGATAGGGGGTTTCAATATACCACAAGGGAAGGGAGATAAGGGAATTTAAACACACGGGTGAGGGGGTTTCAAGCCCAAAGGGAAGGGGCTTAAGGGTTAAAATACGGGGGTTCCAAAATGGCACAAGGGAAAGGGGCTAAAAGAAAATTTTAAAACATGGGGGGCGTGGTTCCAACTACCATGGGAAAGGGGGCTTAAGGGGGTTAAAACATGGGGGAGGGTGAGTGGTTTTGAAGCCCAAGGAAAAGGGGGCTAAGAAGGCCCCCCCCTCTGGAAGCTTCTAAGCTTCCAGAAGCTTACGTGGGGGGTGTGGGGGAGTATTAAGGCCATTAGTCGCGACGGCGAATTCAGGTGGCAGCGGCGGTTCGGCAGCCTTCGTCTAGGCAGAGTGCTCCCTCAAGCCCTCTCTCTCTGTTACCCATTGCTCAGAGTCGTGGCGGCCCTCCCGCTTTCCTTTCCTTTCGTCCCCTCTTGCAACAGCAGCGGGCACCCTCTCCATCTCCCTCTTGATCCCCTCATAGCAACAGTAGGCCGTCTCTTCTCCTTTTTTCTCCTCTCTCACGGTGATTCCCCCCTAGTTTATATAGGTAAGGGGGGGGGACTCCTGCCTCCCCTACGTGTTTGCACCATGGCGACTAGTGGCAGCGAGCTCCACCGAGGAGCTTTACCATGCATTCTATTTCCCTCCCCTTCAAGCATGACAGTCGTCTGGGGAGGGGAATAAGGAAAAAAATTTGCCATTATTTCATGAAAAGGAATTATCCCTATGATTATCCTACCCTTAAGAGGGTTTCATATGCAAATGGTCTATTTATCCTTTCAGAGTTGTTACAAGATGGGTGTTTTAGGGATCTGTTACATAGCTGCCCATCGACTTGCGTACCTTCGAGCCAACTTGAAGAGAATCAAGTGAATGAAGAACTTAAACATCGTGCAGCTGTTCGTCTTTTTTGAGGCTCATACAAACACAGTCCTACATATGTCGGAGGTCGAAGGGTGAAGAAGAAGAAGTATGTGTACAAGGAAGTGACTCGAGTAATCCCCGCCTACAAGATCAAGATGTTGGGACATCATGAGAAGAATGGATATCAAAGGAAAAGATACCCTAATCTTCCAATGACTTATCAATTCCTGAAAATCCATGATCCCAATCCATACTATTACATAGTTCCCGTAGCTGAATGCAACAACATCTTATTCTCCTCAATTTAATGTATCAGCTTCTTCCATCTCCCCAACAATAATTGTACTCCGAAATGGCTATGCCCATATGAATGAAATAAGACTTCTTTTTATCAATGATTTTCTTGACTGTGTATATTGATAAAGAAGTAAAGTGATTTGGTCACTTGGCTAAAAGCTGAAGTGGACATGTAATGTAATTTGAAATTCCACTTTGGTCAGATTCAGGGTCATGTCATTCGGGCTAACGAATGCACCTGCCACCTTCAATAGGATAATGCATGATATCTTTAGGCCATATCTTGATGACTTCGTACTTGTCTTATTCGACGATACCTTATTCTACTCCAAACATGAAGAAGATCATGAACCCCAGTTTCGCATTGTCCTTGAGACAATGAGGGCACACAAGCTTTATGCCAAGAAGAAGAAGTGTGCATTCTTCAAACGACAAATTGAATACTTGGGATTCATCCTATCAGCGGAAGGAATCTTAGTGGATCCTAAGATGTTCTATAGTGGCCAATACCAACAACTGTCAAAGAATGATGCCAGGAGGCATATTTCACGGTGGATTCCGTGAGGTTTTACGGTGGATTTTGTAAACTTTTTTGACCGGGGCTCATACACAAAGTGGATTCTTTGTGCGAGAAGTTGATGGGGACGCCTATCCTTTTCGGACGTTTCATTAATTTAGTGTGTACATGGGTGATTCCATAGCAGGTGATTCCCTAAAATACATATTAAATTAATAAACGTTTATGAGTTTAGAGTGCGCACTCGTAATAAATTAAGGCTAGGATTGATTTCTAACCAGTTGATTTATTTATGTAGTTGAAGACTGCTAAGGTATTCACTTTTTTTGGTTTAATTGTGTTATTTTACTAACGATTGTGAATGCTTGAGTTGATGTGTAGAGATAGCAGCAGTGGCAGAGGAAAGCATTGGAGGATAGCGAGTATTCGAGTTATCACTTATTTATTATTTTGTATGCACATGGGCACACGATTATGATATTTGTATTTGGACATTGTATTGGGTATGCCTGACTCTTTGGGCGCCCACCCATTAGCTTTATTTCTATTTTGTGCTAAAGCAAACTCAAAAGCCAAAAGCGTGCTATTTTGTAATTTGGGCTATTATTTGAGCTTGAAGATGATTAATACATAAAATACATGCTTTGTGCAGCGCTCACACAAGGCATGGGGGGAGATTGCACATAAATTGGTCTCTTGTTCATGTCGTGCATACTTTTTACCTTGAGTTTTGTGCAAAAAGTAGAGTTCTTTTGTTCTTGGGGACCTTCCGGCATTCACTATGCAAGCATACGGCATCCGATACACGCTAGTGATATTAGAGCGAAGCTGAGATTGAGAGCTTTCAATCGCTACCCATCTTGTGTGAAGACGGAGCTCCTAGAATGATCGAGCTCTACAGTCAATCTCATTGCGAACGGTCGATATGGGTGGATTCTTCGCGGTCAAGAACCTCTGTTTCCAGCCTGTGATTGCGAAGGACCGGCTTGCAATGACGGAAGACCACTCCTACATCTTCTTCTCCAAGTCGTGGATACACAGAGATAAGCCATATCTTCTCTTAAGCTTCAAGCTTAAGTTTTTAAGTTTTAAAGCTTAGCTTAACTTGAAGCTTTAAAAAAGCTTCAAATCGTTGATCAACAGTGACGGCAGGATCTTCAGGGCGCTGAAAATTTCGCGGAGGACATATTCATGTTCTAAAAGTCGACGATTTATTGAGAAGCCTAAAGCTTCTTAATACTCTAAGTCTACTAAGGCTTCCCAACTACTCAAGTTCAAAGTTACTTATCCTGCAAGTTCTGTTAGTCAACAGTCACGTAAATCTATCAAGTTGATCAAGTTTCGTAAGTCTGCAACTCTACAAGTCTGTCAAGTCACCTGAAGTCAGAACTGACTTGTGTTCAAAACTCCTAGAAGGACTGTTCCTGCACAGAAGCTCCGAACTGCAAAGTTGTTCTCTGGAAGGTATTGTTGGCATACGCAGACTTGCTGAACCAATTTCAGCACACGCAGAAGGTAAAAATGCAGATTTTTCAAAGATTGCAAATCTCGCAATAGCCAAAGACGAAGATTGTGAAAGCCACACACAAAAATATATAAGCCTTGTACACCCGATCTTGAGCTACGCTCATCCCGCTAATTGGATTTTGAGAGTGTGAGGTCTTTTGAAGTTTTGCAGGATGACGGAACCATATATGGATGATTTAATAGTTGAAGGCGATCTTCCTAAACCTACGATGGAGCAAAAGCTGGATTTAATTATCATGCAGTTGGATGAAGAACGAAGAGCCCGGCAAGCATTGCAAGTTCAATTGGCTAATTTACAAAGATCAACTACCAACAAAGAGGAACCACAATCTGAATATCTTATCCGACGTACCATCGATGCGACTCTCGAAGCTCAATCCATCCGCAAAGAAACAAAGATAAGTAAAAGAAATTTCAAATTTCGTACTTTCAATGGCACTCGAGATGGAAAAAACTGTTCTTGCATACATCAATCAGTTTGATGATTAGTTTCATGAGGAAACATACGCAGAAAAAGATAAAACCAAGTGTGTCACTAATCATTTAGTGGATAGAGCATCTCTTTGGTGGACCGTGGTTCCTAAGAGCATAGATTGTCCCACTACCTGGGAGAGTTTCAAGAAGAAGTTTACGCAAAATTTTCTTCCTCCACAATTCCATGAAAAAGCCATAAAGCAATGGGACCTTCTTCAGCACAACAAGATCGTGAGCCTATTCCTCAGTACACCAAACGCTTTTGGAATGCATTACTCCAGTTACACATGCTTGAAGACGTACCTGAAGCGACTCACAAGCGCAAGTATATGTCTGGATTACTTGGGCATTACTACGCTGAAGTCAATATGTTCAAGCCTGCAACTCTTGAAGATGCAATTTCTTTAGCTCATGACACTGAAGACAAGCTTCGAGGAAGAGACAAGCATCCACAGCAATTTCAAGCCAATGGTAACTACGGATCTAAGCAATTCAACTCAAATTTTAGAAGATTTAATCAAGGTCATTTTCCTTCATCATCTTTCCGTAAGTCTTGGGCAAAACCACCAACTTTACCATCGAATACCAATCAAAACCCCAAGCCAATTTCACAACCAAATCCTAATATTCCTAGACTTCCTGCCATTGCAAACTCTGTATCTAAAGCCAAACCTATAGTGTGTTACAAATGCCACCAACCTGGACATCTAGCAGCCAATTGCCAATCGAAGAAGCCACCTGTCCATATCAACTACCTTGGAGCAATGGAAGATGAAGAACATGAAGAAATGCCTGATTTCACGGAAGATGAAGACGACATTACTACTCCTTCGGATATTTTACCAAGTATGCCAACTCCACATTCTTTATTGACAATGAAATGTTTAGTGCATGGAAAAGAAAAGATTATTTTGCATGATGATGGTAGTACTCATGATTTTATTTCTGCAAAGCTAGTGAAAGAATTGAAGCTACAAACTGTTCCTACGCATTATCACATTAAAGCAGCATTCTTAGACACAATGTATAATGGAACACAAGAGGTGCATGATTTAGAAATTCAAATTGGTGAATACACTGAAAGAAGGAATTTTCTAGTTGTACCATTACAGTCCAGTGATATTATTTTAGGTATGCCTTGGCGTCATCAGCATAACCTTGATATAGATTATTCCACACATTCAATTAATATTCATTTTCAAGGAAAACATATTACATTGTATGGTATGCATGCATCTAATGCTTTTCCACTGCTTTCTCATACTCAAGCTAAACGCGCATTACACAAAAGTAGCAAATCTTATCTAATTTGGGTGAATGAACTGCAAGTTAAAGAAAAACATACACACCCTAGACATAAAGAATTTCTTGTACAATTTAAAGACTGTTTTGTAGAAGATCTACCACCTGGTTTACCTCCTTCACGTCCTGAAGACCACAAAATAGATTTGATTCTTGGTACACAACCACCTTGTAAAGCACCATATAGGCATAACCAGATAGAGCAAAAAGAAATTCAAAATCAAGTTGAGGAATTACTAAATAGAGGATTGATTAGACCTAGTAGTTCTCCATTTGGTGCACCTGTTTTGTTGGTAAAGAAGAATAATAATACTTATTGTATGTGCATTGACTATCGAGCTTTAAATAAGATCACTGTAAAGAATAGATATCCAATTCCTAGAGTCGATGACCTTATGGATAAACTGCAAGGTTCTTCCATATTTAGTAAAATAGATCTTAAATCTGGTTATCATCAGGTGAGATTAGATAAGTCTGACATATTCAAGACTGCATTTAGAACACAATTTGGTCATTATGAATTTTTAGTGATGCCTTTTGGATTGACTAATACACCTGATACATTTAGTAGAATGATGAACCGTATATTTTTGAAATATCAGCATTGTGTTATTGTATTCTTTGATGATATCTTGGTGTTTAGTCAAAATGAGAAAGAACATTATGAACATCTATCCTTGGTTTTCAAGTTGTTTAAAGATAATCAACTATATGCTAATTTGGAAAAAAGTGAGTTCTTTAAAATAGAAATTGAATATTTAGGTCATATTGTATCATCAGATGGTATTAAGGTTGACCCTAAGAAAACAGAAGCAATATTGAACTGGCCTATACCTAAAAATGTGCATGAGTTACGATCTTTCCTAGGTCTTGCTAGTTTCTACAGGAAATTTGTGCAAAATTTTTCATTACTTGCTTTGCCTTTGACTAAACTTTTAAAGAAAGGTACTGTTTATCATTGGTCTGATAATCAACAGAAATCCTTTGATTTATTGAAACATGCATTAACTCATGCTCCTGTATTACAACTACCTGATTTTAATAGACCATTCTTTTTAGTAGTTACTAATGCTAGCGGATTTGGAATAGGAGCCGTACTTATGCAAGATAATCATCCCATAGCCTATTCTAGTTGTAAACTGAAACCCTCCGAACTTAAATATTCCACATATGATAAAGAATTATTAGTTGTAGTACAAGCTTTAAGACAATGGAAACATTACTTAATGGGTTCTGAGTTTATGATTAAGACTGATCAACAAAGTATTAGACATTTACTTAGCCAACCCCAAATATCTGACCGACATATCAAATGGGCAGCCTTTATTCAGAGTTTTCATCCCATCATTCAATATCAATCAGGTAAAGAAAATGTAGTGGCCGATCCATTAAGTAGAAGACCGACCATTCATAATATCTCTGTTGTATCATTTGATTCTCTAACTCCTATGAAAGATACTTATCATCAGGACATTACTTTTCATGCTGATTGGAATAAATTAGTTGAAAATAACTGGATTCCTATTGATTCACTGTCTTATAATGATGGATTCATGTTTTATGAAAAGAGATTATGTGTTACAGTTCCATTTAGATCTTTTGTTTTGAATGAGATTCATTGTCCTCCATATCAAGGTCATAGAGGTATTATATCTACTTTACGTACATTAACTGAAGATTTTTATTGGCTACATATGGACATTGATGTATCTAACTTTGTTTCTAAATGTTTGATTCGTCAAAGAGTTAAGAGACATCATGGTAAACAGTATGGATTACTTATGCCTTTATCTATTCCATCAAGACCATGGGAACAGATTTCTATGGATTTTATTACTGGTTTGCCTAATACTAAAGCTAACCATGGCATGATTTGGACTGTAGTAGATAGGTTTAGTAAACAAGCATATTTCATTCCATGTAAGAAAACTTTAACAGCATCTCAGGCAGCACAATTGTTTTTGAAAACTATTTTTACTAATCATGGATTACCAAAAGTTATTATTTATGATCGTGATTCTAGATTTTGTAACAACTTTTGGATTACTTTGTTTGCTAACCTAGGAACAAAAATTGATTTCTCATCTACATTTCATCTTAAAACTAATGGACAAACAGAAGCCATTAACAGTACTATTTTAGATCTTTTATGTGCTTACACTATTTCTAAACCATAGACATGGGATACACATTTGCGTTTACTACAGTTTGCATATAACAATATACCACACACATCTACAAAGAAAGCACCATTTGAAGTGATTTATGGTTATAGATTGTCTACACCTGTTGCATCTTTATCAAATAGAATTCAGAGTGCTTATGATATTGCTAACATGCACGCTACTATTTTTCATGAGGTTAAAGACATGATTGCCAAAGCCCAGCAATCATATACCAAACAAGCCAATAAGAAAAGACAAGCAATGAATTTCAAAGTTGATGATTATGTTTGGTTGAGAATAGAAAAACATAGATTACAAAGTGTAGATAAACACCCAGTTGTGAAATTAGCACCTAGATTCTATGGACCATTTAAGATCATTCACAAAATCAATGATAATGCATTCAAGTTAGAATTACCACCTCACTGGAAAATTCATAACACATTTCATATTAGTTTATTACGACCCTTTAGAGGCCAATTACCTGTACACCCTGTTTATGAAAACCCACCTTTGTTAGATGAAGAGATTGAAATACTTGAACCTGAAGCTATCATAGATACTGACTTTATGACCACTAAAACTGGTCAAAGATATTCTAGATATTTAGTCAAGTTTAAGAACCACCCTATAGAGGAAACCCAATGGATACACGCTAGAGACTTAAATGCTTTCCCCACTCTGTTAGCTCCACATTGAGCTAATAGCAATTGAGGTCAATTGCTATCCCACCCTAGGGGTATGATGCGAGGACGCATATTTCACGGTGGATTCCGTGCCACGGTGGATTCTGTGAGGTTATACGGTGGATTCCGTAAACTTTGTTGACCGGGGCTCATACACAAAGTGGATTCTTTGTGCGAGAAGTTGATGGGGATGCCTATCCTTTTCGGGCGTTTCATTAATTTAGTGTGTACATGGGTGATTCCATAGCGGGTGATTCCGTAAAATATATATTAAATTAATAAATGTTTATGATTTTAGAGTGCGCACTCGTAATAAATTAAGGTTAGGATTGATTTCTAACCAGTTGATTTATTTATGTAGTTGAAGACTGCTAAGGTATTCACTTTTTTTGGTTTAATTGTGTTATTTTACTAATGATTGTGAATGCTTGAGTTGATGTGTAGAGATAGCAGCAGTGGCGGAGGAAAGCATTGGAGGATAGCGAGTATTCATGTTATCACTTATATTTTGATGGGCGCATACCTTAGGCATGGTGCCTATATTTTGTCGCGCCTATTTATTGAGGCGTTGGATATCTATTTATTATTTTGTATGCACATGGACACACGATTATGATATTTGTATTTGGACATTGTATTGGGTATGCCTGACTCTTTGGACACCCACCCATTAGCTTTATTTCTATTTTGTGCTAAAGCAAACTCAAAAGCCAAAAGCGTGCTATTTTGTAATTTGGGCTATTATTTGAGCTTGAAGATGATTAATACATAAAATACATGCTTTGTGCAGCGCTCACACAAGGCATGGGGGGAGATTGCACATAAATTGGTCTCTTGTTCATGTCGTGCATGCTTTTTACCTTGAGTTTTGTGCAAAAAGTAGAGTTCTTTTGTTCTTGGGGACCTTCCGACATTCACTACGCAAGCATACAGCATCCGAACTGCGCACCAAAGAAATATGCAGTTTTCCTGGATTGAGAGGATGGTACAGGGTCTTCATAAAAAACTATTCTTTGATTGCAGCACCTCTGACCGATCTAGTAAAGAAGCAAACATCAATTGTATGGTCAACTGCTAAACAATCTAACTTTGATAGGATAAAGAAAAGCTTGGTATCAACACCTATCCTGAAACTTCCGGACCTTGGTAAGGAGTTTGAAGTGATAATTGATGCTAGCGCACTTACCTTAGGATGTGTTCTTATGCAAGAAGGTCATCCTATAGCATACTCTTCAAGGAATCTGAAGATCCATGACAAGAATTATGCTAACCATGATCTAGAGCTGTTAGTTGTCATCCATGCTCTCAAGCTTTGGAGATACTACCTATTGGGTAACAAGATTACCCTAAAGACGAATCATAGAAGTCTTAAGTGGATCTTTACCCAAAATGAGCTCAACATGAGGCAACATTAGTGGATTGAAGTGCTAAAGGAATATGATTTTGAAATCAAATACCGGCCTGGAAAGGAGAATGTAGATGCTGATGCACTCAGTCGTCGCAAGGCATTCCTTAATTCTCTAATCTTGCAGGATCCATCAATAGCTAGATCTCTAGCCACAAAGGTATCCATGCCAGACAAACTGATACTTGGGCTAGTCAGAGAAGAGGCATGCATGATCCAACCTATCAGAAGATGCTAAAGGAGATCCCTATCAAGGATCAAGATCCGAAGCTACAGGCTAAGTATCAAGAATTCTCTATCAATAGTGGACTTGTCTACTATAGAACGAGATTATGTATACCAACAAGCCAGTCACTCAAGCAAAAGATACTTTGGGTAGCTCATGACTCCCCTTTCTCAGGACCTCCTGGCTATGCCAAGACCCTCAATGCAGTCAGAAAGAGCTACTATTGGGAGAGGCTTAAAGGTGATGTTCTCAAATATGACACTAAGTGTTTGTCTTGTCAGTGCATTAAGGCCAAACATATCAAAATGCCAAGAAAGTTGCAACCACTTGACATTCCCCAAATGAAATGGGAATTCATCAGTATGGACTTTGTTGTTGTCCTACCCCAAGTTCAGGGAGGATACAACTCCATTATGGTTGTGGTTGACATGCTTACCAAGGTTGCGCATCTTATTCTTGTTAAGACAAAATATAAAGCCTCTGACATTGCAGGGTTATTTATCAAGGAGATATTCAAACTGCATGGGTTTCCCAAAAGAATCATTAGTTATTGTGACTCACTCTTCACATCACACTTTTGGAGAGCTATCTTTGAAGCCATTGGGACTCAACTCTGTTTTAGTACATCTTACCATCCTCAAACCGATGGTCAAATGGAGCAAGTCAACCAAGTCATTGAGGATATGCTAAGAGCACATTGCTGCTTTGAACAAAAAAGGTGGATTCAATACTTGCCACTGGCTGAGTTTGCCTACAATACTTCCTACCAACAAAGCAATGATTGGAGAGAGGGAATGTTGATGAAGCTTCTAAGGATAAGGCCCATAAAGCTTGTGCACATGATTTTCTCCCCGCGTGCTCATAACCCACATTTGTAAAGGGTATTCCTGCGTAAGGGAGAAGCATACCAAATTTTGAGGATGTAGGGAATTCACAGATCGCGTAAGGGAAAAGGCAAACGCGGAGTCCAAACACACTACGTCTATGATGGCTCCAAAGTCCAAGTCGCAAGGCGCATGCGTGGAAGATTCGAACCCAAGTTTTCACGTGAACATCCCCACGGATCCATAAACCCAAGTTATTGAAAGTCTAATTCCGCATTGGGCATGTTTAAAATTCATAGGGAAGCTATGAATATAAATTACTTATTCATCATACGAGCGTAGTCGCATGTTGCCATTTTTGTGCGTTTCCAAAGTAATGAGCCTAAACGCATATCACTTAGGGTAAAAGATGAAATTGTTAAGTGCATCCTTGATTGGCTGTGAAAGAAAAAGTGTATCTTGCATTTAGTCAATAAATTCCTTGTTATGACTCGCATGAGAAAATTGTTAAACGTCTGTTGCACGGCATGGAAATGAAACCATGGACACTGCATGTTGCATGTGATGACGCTTGTAGAATGAATTAAGGTTGCATGGTACATATTCGTCTTGCATGAACTTCATTAACGATGTTGTACCTAGGAAAGGGTTGCATGTTACATATTCGTCATGCGTAAATTTCATTTCATCGAAGTTGCATGTAGGAAAGGTTGCATGTCATATCAAAGCATGAAATTCCATTGCATTAAACAAAAGGATGTAGGCATAGTTCCTTAATGTAAATCCTTGTAGGTTTTATTCAAATTTATTTCCAATTTGTCATTCGTGATGACTTTAGCAAGAAAAGAAAAGGGTTATTGCAAACCTTATAGTACATAGGGATAATGAATCGCATGTTTACATGTATTGTGATGTCTTGCAACTATTTAAACCCTTAGAACAAATCTAGTGTCTCTAAGAAGAGATCGTTTCTTGTCGCAAGACAAGTAGACCAATTTGGTAGATCATTTATGATGTTATAACCCTCAAGGGGTTTCATAAAATTATAATTAGTTGATACGATAAACACCTCAAAGTGCTTTCTAGACTCTCTTCCCGATGGGCTGCTAAGATGTGTCTTGCAAGAGAACAGGTGGACATGTTACAGTTGGTATCAGAGCGAACCAACGAAGGATTTGTCTTTATAAGAAAACTTAATAAGAAGAAGTAAAGAAAATGTTTCTATTAAGAACAATTCCTTACCTACTTGTCAATGCTCACTTGCAGAGTTGGGAAGCATGGAATAGATTCTTGGTGTTCCAAGTCATGTTTATGACCGTGATGCATGCCTTGGATTATCAGCGGAGGATCGATATGATGAATATCCTAGACTGCATCTACAATCCATCACCCTTGTACATGGAACGGAGATGGATGGGTGTTTCAGGGATCTATTACATAGCTGCCCACCGACTTGTGTACCTTCGAACCAACTTGAAGAGAATCAAGTGGATGGAGGACTTAAAGATTGTGAAGTTGTTTGTCTTTGTTGAGGCTCAGGCAAACGCAACCCTACATGTCAGAGGTCGAAAGGTTAAGTAGAAGAAGTATGTGTACAAGGAAGTGACTCGAGTAATCCCTGCCGACGATCAAGATGTTGGGACGTCATGAGAAGAACGAATATCAAAGGAAAAGATACCCTAATCTTCCAATGACTTATCGATTCCTGAAAATCCATGATCCCAATCCATACTATTACACAGTTCCCGTAGCTGAATGCAACAACATCTTATTCTCCTTGAATTAATGTATCAGCTTGTTCCATCTCCCCAAGAATAATTGTACTCCGAAAGGGCTTTGCCCATGTGAATGAAATAAGACTTCTTTTTATCAATGATTTTCTTGAATGTGTATATTGATAAAGAAGTAAAGTGATTTGGTCACTTGGCTAAAAGCTAAAGTGGACATGTAATGTAATGTGGAATTTGACTTCGGTCAAATTCAGGGTCATGTCATTCGGGCTGACGAATGCACTGCCACCTTCAATAGGATAATGCAGGATATCTTTAGGCTATATCTTGATGACTTTGTACTCGTCTTATTTGACGATACCTCAGTCTACTCCAAATAGGAAGAAGATCACGAACCCTAGTTTCGCATTGTCCTTGAGACAATGAGGGCACACAAGCTTTATGCCGAGAAGAAGTGTGCATTCTTCAAATGCTAGATTGAATATCTGGGATTCATCGTATCACTGGAAGGAATGTCAGTGGATCCGGCCAAAGTCAGAGATGTTCTGGAGTGGCCAATACCAACAACTGTCAAAGAAATACACAGTTTTCCTAGATTGATAAGATGGTATAGGGTCTTCATCAAAAACTATTCTTTGATTGCACCACCCCTGACTAATCTTCTAAAGAAGAAAACATCAATTTTATGGTCAACTGCTAAACAATATAGCTTTGATAGGTCATCCTGTGGCATACTCTTCACGGAAACAGAAGAGCCATGAGAAGAATTATGCTACCCATGATCTAGAGCTTTTATCTGTCATCCATGCTCTCAAGCTTTGGAGACACTACCTGTTGGGTAACAAGTGTTCAAAGAGGAGAGAGAGATAGGGAAAACACCATATCCATGAGCCTTCAAGCTCTCTAGCTCATTCCTTCATGTTCCACTCACTAAACTGAAAAGCACACACACTTACAAAGATAAGGTGACCTAGTGTAAATGTAGACTAGACAGACTAACTCTAGTCAGGTCACTAACTGACTACTAACCCGACTTATTTAATGTAGTCACATGTAGACAGCTGCACACACTAGCTGTCATAGATGTCGGTCATAGATAAAGACACACTGACGGTGAGCTTGATTTCTAACAACAAGTTTACCCTAGTGACAGATCATAGAAGTCTTAAGTGGATCTTTACCCAGAATGAGCTCAACATGAGGCAACGTCGATGGATTGAAGTGCTGGAGGAATATGATTTTGAAATCAAATACCAGCCTGGAAAGGAGAATGTAGATGCTGATGCACTCAGTTGCGCAAGGCATTCCTTAGTTCTCTAATCTTGCAAGATCCATCAATAGCTAGATCTCTAGCCACAAAGGTATCCATGCCAAACAACCAGATACTTGAGCTAGCCAGAGAAGAGGCATGCCATGATCCAACCTATCAGAAGATGCTAAAGGAGATCACTATCAAGGATCAAGATCCAAAGTTGCAGGCTAAGTATCAAGAATTCTCTATCAATAGTGGACTTGTCTATTATAGAATGAGATTATGTATACCGGAAAGCGAGTCACTCAAGCGGAAGATACTTTGGGAAGCTCATGACTCCCCTTTTGTTAGGACATCCTGACTATGCCAAGATCCTCAATGCAGTCAGAAAGAGCTACTATTGGGAAAGGGTTAAAGGTGACGTTCTCAAATATGTCACTAAGTGTTTGTCTTGTCAACGCATTAAGGCCGAACATGTCAAAATGCCAAGAAAATTGCAACCACTTGACATTCCCCAAATGAAATGGGAATTCATTAGTATGGACTTTCTTGTTGGCCTACCCCAAGTTCAGGGATGATACAACTCCATTATGGTTATGGTTGACATGCTTACCAAGGTTGTGCATCTTATTCCTGTTAAGACAAACTATAAAGCCTCTGACGACAAAAACTGTGCCTATTGCCTTCATCCGCCTTGCATGCTTAAATCAGGCATCAATCATGACCATCATCATGGGGCTTTGGTAGAGCATGAAGAGAGCCTCATTTCCATAAAATAAGTTTTCAAAATGATCAAGTTGTCATGTCCCGAATATCACCAAGAATCTGGTTTCTGTTGGTCAAATGGTTGAGCAGGGCTTGTAGGTCAGATTTAATCCTCATGGATGCTTTGTTGAGGATATGAAAAATAAAGATCGCTTGATAGCAAAAGGAAAGAAGAAGGGCAGAATGTTTACGTTGGATGCAAACATGCCTGAATTGAGTGCAGCAATGTTTGCACATGGGACCGGTGTTGTTGCAGATATTGATATCTGGCATAAACGCATTGGTCATGTTAATGTACAGCAACTTAAATCAATGCGGGCCCAAAATATTGTTTGCAGGATTGCCTAAATTCAAGGTTGCAGAAATGCATAAGGTATGTGAAGCCTGTCAGTTTGGAAAACAGGCAAGGAGCCATTTCCTAGACATGTTCAAGAGAGTAAGAAGCCATTGGAATTAATCCACTCTGATGTGTGGACTACTAAAGATGCATCTCTTGGAGGCTGTCATTATTTTGTCACTTTTATTGATGACTATAGCAGAAACGTTTGGGTGTATTTTATGAAAAAGAAAAGTGAAGCTTTTGGGCATTTCAAAACTCTTAAAGCTATGGTTGAAAAAGAAACAGGCCTGCAAATAAAATGCCTAAGATCAAATGGAGGGGGAGAGTACCTCTCAAATGGGTTTGCAAGGTTCTCGCAGGAGCATGGTATAAAGCAGCAATATTCATGCAGTCATAGCCCACAACAAAATGGAATTGCAGAAAGGAAAAACAGGCATATTGGAGAGGTATCTTGTGCCATGCTCAACGAAAAAGACTTGCCAGATTTTTACTGGGCTGAAGCAGTTGCTACAGCAGTCTACATAATGAACAGGACTCCCACTGTAGCAATACATGGCATGACTCCAGAGGAGAGGTATACTGGTAGGAAACCAGATATTTCTCATTTGAAGATTTTTGGTTGCATTGCCTATGTTGATGTGCCAGATGAGTTGAGATCCAAGTTGGATCCAAAAGTTGAGAAGTGCATCTTTATTGGTTACTCTCTGCAGAGTAGAAAGGGTATAGATGCTATAACCCTTCTACTCGTAAGTTTACAATGAGCAGAGATGTTGTTTTTGATGAGATGAGTAGCTGGTATAAACCAGTAAATGTGATTGATGATGTAGATGCACAAAATGGTAATGTTGCACAGAACTCACAGCAGCAGTCACAAGATATTAGTGGACCTGGAGCGTCCTCTAGTAGTGGTTCATATTCTTCACCATGGACAGGCAGATTGAGAACAGGAGAATCTTCTCAAAGCAATGTAGATAGTGGTATGCAGGTATCACGAAAAGGAAAAGAGAAGGTAGATCAGCCCATGTTTGATGTGAATGCAGGGCACTCTTATGTGGATGGTGAATCCAGTGGCTCAGAACAGAGCATTGATGATGAGTTGGGTATTCCTTCTATTGTTACACCTGGAGCAAGGAAGACCAGGGATGTTTTGAGAGCACCTGGGAGTGAACCTACTTTGCGCAGGTCTACCAGAGCTAGGTATCCTATGGATAGGCTGAAATATGATGGATTTACAGCCATTCACTATGCCTATATGGTCAAAGCGATACAGGAACCAGAACCCACTTCTTTTGAGCAAGCCATGGGAAAAGAAAAATGGGAGAAAGCCATGGATGAAGAAATGGATGCCTTGGAAGAAAATGCTACATGGGAATTGGTACCTTTGCTTAAAGGTAAGAATGCAATTGGCTGTAAGTGGGTTTATAAGGTGAAGCACAATGCAGATGGTTCTGTGAACAGATACAAGGCAAGATTAGTAGTCAAGGGGTATGCACAAACATATGGCATTGATTATGAAGAAACATTCAGTCCAATTGCAAGGATGGCAACCATAAGAGCAGTCATTGCTATGGCTGCATCAAAGGGATGGTCTTTACATCAGATGGATGTAAAGAATGCCTTCTTGCATGGTGATTTGCAAAAAGAGGTCTATATGGAGTAGCCACCAGGTTATGTGCATGTTGTTCATCCTGAGTTTGTTTGCAGGTTGAAGAAAACCTTGTATGGCTTGAAGCAAGCACTTAGAGCATGGTCTGACAAGATAGGACAGTATCTTGTCACTATTGGCTTTCACATTTCCAAGGCAGATTTCTCACTTTATGTGAGAAAAATAGAGAAATATATTATGCTACTTGTCATTTATGTTGATGATTTGATTATGACAGGTGATAGTGATGAAGATATCCTTCATGTGAAAATGCTATTGAAGCAGAAGTTTGAGATGAAGGATTTGGGAGAGCTGCATTATTTCTTGGGCATTGAGGTGATTAGATCACCAAGTGGGATACAGCTCTTGCAGAGGCAGTATGGATCGGACATGCTGTCCAAATATGGGATGACAGGCTGTAAGTCTATTTCAGTTCCTTTGGAGTAGAATGTGAAGTTGAGCACAGATGCAGGTGAGCTTCTTGAAGACCCTACTATGTACAGACGCATAGTAGGAAGTTTTATTTATATGACCATTACCAGGCCAGATTTGAGCTATGCTGTTGGATTGGTAAGTTAGTTTATGCAGGCTCCAAGGAAACCACATTTGGATGCGGCTAGACGCATACTCAAATATGTGAAGTCCACATTGCAGTATGGACTATTTTATGAGACTAGGGTTCAGATACAGCTGCATGGATACACTGATGCTGATTGGGCTGGTACTATTTCTGATAGACGATCTACCAGTGGATATGTGTTCTCTTTTGGGAGTGCTGCAGTCACTTGGAACAGCAAGAAACAGCCTACAGTTGCCTTGTTGAGCACAGAGGCTGAGCACAGGGGTGCAGCAATGGCTGCATGTGAGGTAGCTTGGTTGCATAAGCTACTTTATGATATGCATCAGCCTAGAGATGGGCCAGTTGTCATTTATTGTGACAACATGAGTAGTATACACTTGGCAAATAACCCAGTCTATCATGCTAGAACAAAGCACATTGAGGTGCATTATCACTATGTGCGGGAGAGGGTTTTACTAGGTCTTATTGATCTAGTTTATGTCAGCACAGAGGATCAGGTAGCTGACATATTTACGAAGGCATTGGGCACAGAGAAGCTGCGCAAGTTCAGAGACCTGCTTGGTGTGCAGGAATTGGGATTGAGCTCGAGGGGGAGTGTTGAGATATCGAGCTCCACTCTCTGCCACCTACCTACCGCACACAAAAGATGAATGAATTCTATGACTTGAAGCAGCTAGGATTATCCCTTGATGCATATTATTCAAAGTTTGTTTCTCTCTTAAAGTATGCACCTCCAATGGATATCACATAACAGGTGTCAAAATTTTGTGATGGGTTGAATCCACCCATAAATACCTGATTTGAATCAATGTGCCCAACAGACCTACAAGATGCACTCATTCGAGATGCTCCAATAATACAAGAAGTGTAGACCAAACCAAGGAACAACACGATTTGGCCTTACATATATCAGAATAAGGGTATGTCTAGGGCTCAGACTAAGAGAGTGCAGGGTCAGAATCAGGGCTGAAGAAAGAAAGCTAGGGCCAATGCTATCAACAAATTTGTTGCTACACAAAGTAATGACCGCAACCCACATTGCTTCCATTGCAACGAGCCCGGACACTTCAAGACGAAATGTCCCAAGCTTAGCAGAGGACATCGCCAATGGCAATTCCAAGGTCAAAATAGAGTTTCTCATGGCTAAAAAACCACTATTATGGCCAGCGGCGGAGAACCTCCAGTGTTTCCAACAAGGATCTGGATGATGAAGAAGATCCATCCATGGATGCTGACATTGAGAGGGCAATGGTTCACACTGCTCTTCACAAGAAGGGTCCAAATCGCCAATTCTGGGTGACTCAAACTCCATCAGATTATCAAGGTAAAAGCTTCAAAACCCTGATTGACTGTGGCTGTACACATTCCTTCATTTCTCCAATCTGTGCAAAAATATTAGGGATAGCCACAATAGATGCACCTACTTTACTTATGGAGTTAGCAAATGGTCGTGAGGTTTCTTGTACTAGGAAAATTGCTAAGGTAAAATTCCTACTGGGTGGGAAGCCAACTTCGGTGAGATTCAGGGTAATGAACCTAGGTGTCCATGAATGATTACTCCTATTGGATTGGCTAATACCCAATGATGCCCACACCCACTGCCGGAAGGGCCAAGTCTCCTTCCGAAATTCTGAAGGGGAACTAGTCACGACTCAAGGAGAGGCTGGTAAGCCAAAAGTATAGTTGGCAAAAGCAACACGGATAATAAAAGGTGTTAGAAAGGGCCTACATGTCTATCTGATTAAACTAAAAAAGCTAGATCAGAATTAGGAATCTCAGGAAGAACCTTCATGGTTAAAGGAATACGTAGACGTATTTCCTGAAGATCAGACAGAATTTCCTCCTCAAAGGGAAGTCGACCACGAAATCAAACTGGCGCCAAGAACTGCACTAGCCTCAAAGAGGCCATATAAGATGTCCATTCTAGAAGCTATCAAACTGAAAGAGAAACTCAAGCAACTGTTAGACCAAGGCTACATCCATCCTAGTAGTTCACCATGGGGAGCTCTAGTGTTGTTCCAAAAGAAGAAAGATGGAACACTTCGTCTATGCATTGACTACAGAGGGTTGAATCAATCAACCATCAAAAATAAATACCCCATTCCAAGAATAGATGAATTACTTGACTGTCTTCAAGGAGCAAATATCTTCTTCAAGATAGATCTCAGATCTGGATATTATCAGATAAGGATCAAGAAAGAAGATATCCCGAAGACTGCATTCAGTATTAGGTATGGACACTTTGAATTCCTAGTGATGTCATTCGAGCTAACGAATGCTCCTGCTACCTTCAACAGGTTAATGAAGGATATCTTTAGGCCCTATCTTGATGACTTCCTACTCATCTTCTTTGACAACACCCTAGTCTACTCTAAATAAGAAAAATATCATGAACCCTAGCTTCGCATTGTTCTTGAAACAATGAGAAAAGAAGAATAAGTGCGCCTTTTTCAAGCGACCGATTTAATATCTGGGATTCATTGTATCAAGGGAAGGAATTTCAGTAGATCCAGCTAAGGTGAGAGACGTTTTGGAATGGCCAACACCAACTTCTGTCAAGGAAATACGTAGCTTTCTTGGATTGACAGGATGGTTAAGGATTTTCATCAGAGATTATGCTTTGATTGCAGCACCTCTGTCTAATCTACTAAAGAAGCAAGTAGCAATTGTATGGGCCGAATAGACCAGCTTTGACAAACTAAAGAAAATCTTAGTATCAGCACCCATCCTGAAACTTCCTGATCTTAGTAAGGAGTTTGAAGTGGTAACTGATGCTAGCGCACTTGCTTTAGGATGTGTACTTATGCGAGGAGGTCGTCCTGTAGCATATTCTTCAAGGAAATTGAAGAGCTATGAAAGGAATTATGCTACCCACGATCTGGAACTGTTGGCTGTCATCCATGCTCTCAAACTTTGGAGACATTACTTAGTAGGTAACAAATTTTCCTTAGTGACGACCACAAGAGTCTTAAATGGAACTTCACTCAGAATGAGCTCAATATGAGGCAACATCGATGGATCGAAGTGCTAGAAGAATATGATTTTGAAATCAAATATAGGCCTGGAAAAGAGAATGTAGTTGCCGATGCAGTTAGTTGCAAGGCATTCCTAAATTCTCTTATTTTGCAAGATCCATCAAAAGTAAGGTCGCTAGCCACAAAGGTATCAATGCCAAACAACCTGATTCTTGAGCTAGCTAAAGAAGAGGTGTATCATGACGCAGTCTATCAAAAAATGCTAAGGGAGATACCCATCAAGGATCAAGACCCGAAGCTAAAGATGAAGTATCAATAATTCTCTGTCAGTAGTGGACTTGTCTACTTTAGGATAAGATTATGTATCCCTGCAAGCCAAACTCTCAAGCAGAAGATACTTTGGAAATCCCATGACTCCCCTTTCTCAGGACATCCTTGCTATGCCAAGACCCTTAATGCAGTCAAAAAGAGCTATTATTGGGAAAGGCTCAAGGGAGACATTCTCAAATATGTCACAGAATGCTTGTCTTGTCAACACATTAAGGCAAAACATGTCAAAATGCCTGGGAAATTGCATCCACTTAACATTCCACAAATGAAATGGGAGTTCATTAGTATGGACTTCATTTATGGCCTACCCCAAGTTCAGGGAGGATATAACTCTATTATGGTCAAAAAAATTTATAAAGCTTCAAACATCGCAAGATTATTTATTAAGGAAATATTCAAACTGCATGGGTTACCCAGAAGAATCATTAGTAATCGTGACTCTCTCTTCACATCACACTTCTAGAGGGCCATCTTTGAGGCTATTGGAACTCAACTATGTTTCAGTACAGCTTACCATCCCCAAACTTATGGTCAAATAGAATGAGTCAATCAAGTCATTGAAGATATGCTTAGGGAATACTGCTATCGCGAACCCAAAAAGTGGACTCAATATTTGCCACTGGTTGAGTTTGCCTACAATGCCCCTTACCAACAAAGCATTTAGATGACCCCTTTCTAACCATTGTATGGGCATGATTGTCGTACCCCTTTGAACTTTTTAGACCAAACTTTGAGGGTAGAATCTTCAAGGAAGATGCTGGAAGACATGGATGATCAAATTACATCAATAAGACAAGACATCCAAGCTGCCAAGGATAGACAGAAGGCTTACGCTGACTTGAAATGGCAAGATAGATCCTTCGTTGAAGGTGATAGAGTATTCATCTGCGTACGCCCTAAAAAGATTTCACTGTCCTTGGGAGAGTACAAGAAGCTAAGTCCAAGTTATTGTGGACCTTATAAGATCACCAAGTGCATAGGGCCTAATGCTTATAGACTACAGCTGCCCGCAACCCTAAAGATTCATATTGTATTCCATGTTAGCCTATTGAAAAAGTATTTACCTAATCCGAATCATGTACTTGATGACCAGCAGATTGTAATGCGTAGCCAAGGAGTCCTTGAGCTATGGCCTGATAGGGTCCTAGATGTTAGGGAGAGGCATTTGAGGTCAAGGACCTTGAGAGAATACCTCATCCAGTGGAAAGATTATCTCAAAGAGGATGCCACCTAGATGGATGAAGATACTCTCAACCAACAATACCCCCAGGTCTTCTCAAGATGAGGACATCTTGATTCCTCTAAGGGGGAGAGGATGTAATATCAGCCCCCATAGGAACTCCCCCCATTTATTTAAAATAATAATAATAATAATTTTAGTGCAAATTTTTTTAACTCCCCCTCTCTCTCCCCACCGACAGCATGTTGAGGAGAGAGAGAGAGAGGGAGTGAAGTGATAGTATAGGCGTAGCCCCCCAGGTGGGAGGGGTGGCGGCCATGCCACCCTCCTCCCTCTCCTATAAAGGGAGCTTCCCCCCCCCTCCCTGGAGTATGGAGCATCCCCCTCCTTGCGTCAATGACAACGCCCACCCTTGGTCATTCTGTCAGTAGCCCCCAGCTCCGTGGTGGACAGCAACGCCCCCTGGGCTTCGTCAGGAACCTCTCCCCTCCTCCTCGTCAAGTGGAACCTTCCCCCCCACCCATGAACAAAGTGTAGAGAGAGAGAGAGAGAGAATAGAGAGGAAGAAGAAGGGGAAAAAGAGAAAAAGAAGAAGAGGGAGAGAGAAGAGAAGAAGAGGAAGAGAGACAGGAGAAGAAGAGAAGAAAAAGAAGGAGAAGAAGAAGACGGAGAGAGAGGAGGAGAAGAAGAGAAGAAGAAGGAGAAGAGGGAGAGAGAGAGAAGGAGAAGAGGAAAAGAAGAAGAGAAGAAGAAGAAGAAGAGGGAGAGAGAGAGTAGGAGAAGGAGAGAAGAAAAGAAGAAGAAGAGGGAGAGAGACAGTAGGAGGAGGAGAGAAGAAAAGAGGAAGAAGAGGGAGAGAGAGAGAAGGAGAAGAAGAAGAGAAGAACAAAAAGAAGAGGGAGAGAGAGAGAAGGAGAAGGAGAGAAGAAAAGAGAAAGAAAAGGGAGAGAGAGAGAGAGAGAGAGAGAGAGAGAGAGGAAGAGAGTTGGTGAGTGAAGAAGGTTCGAGGAGCCACTCTCAAGCCACCCCCATCGGCGAAGGACCCCTACTCACAACTTTTTGTTCCCGATTTTGTCATCTTGAAGGCTGTTAAGGACCGCACTATCCAAACTCCGCGTGGCAAATGGTTGTCTGCCAAAAAGAAAGTTGCAGGAAGCGTAAGTGCCAAAGCTACCATTGGTACCGGTAATGCGGGAGAAGCGAGCGGAGCGACCAACACAACAAATGCCCCTACGATCACGAATCAAACCCAGGTTCTTTAGATATCCTAAGATTTATAATTAATTCTGTATTATCTCTTGTGGAAGAAATGAAGGGATTAGCTACAAGCAAGGAACAAGAACAAGCCTTAAGACTTTTTGTTTACTCTAAGTGCTAGGTTGCATGCATGAAATGGTAGAGTATGGAGTTCGCATAAGTTTATATGCATGGAATGATAGCTTTTATACACATAGAATGATAAGGTTTTTGCATTATTTCACATAAAATAATAACTTTTACACCAGTTTAGTGCATGAATAGTCATTTAGAATTTATGCTTCGCGATCATGATTTAAAGAAACACATGAAATGATAGTTTCCATTCGTAAGATGCAATTGCACCGATGGATAGAAACCTAGACTTTCACATATGCAAGTCACATGTGATCCGGTGCATTAGGAATAAGTATTTGTTGCCAGAGTTAAAGGTCGTTTAGGATGTACAAATATACTAAACGCACTAGGTGCATGATGGGTAAGGATGATTAGAAAACTGTGCATAGTACCACACTAAGAGAGATGGAATGGACGCATGCATCTAGACCGTATCCTCAGGGCCTAGATGAAGAATCTTGTGTTGCCAAGTGTGTTAACTAAACTTGGTTAGAACTAGAAGAATAAAATGCCCTTGGTTGGGTTGCAAATAAGACATGTCCATTGCCTTGGTTGACCAGTTAATGCTTTGGGTTAGGGTTAAGATACCATAAGGTAAAACGCAAGGGAAAGAGCAAGACAAAATAAGTTAACTTACCAAGAACATTTTCTTGCATGGTCTCGTTTAAGATTATTGAAATCTCGCCAAGTAGCAAACGATCCAGGATTGGATGCTGGGAGCATCCGAGGAAAAAGGATCTAGGATGGAATGCTGGGAGCATCTAGGAAAAAGGAATCACACCTTAGCAGTTGGTCATACAAACGGCCTCCGAAATGTTCGTGATTGTACACTTATATACATTATTTGATCTCTTTGCTCAAGGAACTAATTCAATGAAAAAAACTTAATGCTTCACGTTAAAAGCCTAGAGGGAGAGGTAGGAAGAGTTACCTCCGACTGTCTACCTGGCCCTATCCAAGGGGGTTATTAGCCGCACCGGGTATATGGACCTAACCCACTGCGAGAGGTCTCTCCGTGGGTGCTGCTTGGAGCAGGAGGATGTTAGAATATCAAGCTCTGGGTGTGTTGACCGACATGAGCTGGACACAGCTAGTCTAGCCATAGTAGTTAGATACATTAAATAAGTCGGTGCCTTTGGTGTGAATGGTCTTATGACCGTAGGTTGTTGTATCTTTCACTATTGAGTGTGGTTTGAATATAGTGTGTGAGAGAGGAAGCTTGTTGCTTCACTCTGTCTGTCATCTATCTGCCTCTTTGAATCTAAACATGGTATCAGAGCAGGACTTGGTGGATCTCTGAGAGTTGGAGAAAGTGAAGATCTACTTCCAGGAAGTGAAGACTCATTTTTCTTTTGTGCAGACAGGCTGCCATTGTGGACTGCAGGTAGGCATTTGTTCATTACACACTCCAGGGTCAAGATCAGAGCTTGTGGCTTCTTGAGAGCCCTGAGGAGGCTGGTTAGAGTGCATTTGGGTGTGGCATCAACATCACCATCATCATCTTCATCAGCAGGAACTGGAAACAGAGGTCTGCAATCAGCGTGATTGCGCCTGTTTGGGCTGAAGGCCTGCACTGTCTACTGCAATCACTGGTGACCATAAATGGGTCATGAGAAGCATGTATGGCTATTGAAAAAGGTCCTTGTGAAGTACATGGAGTAACTACTTGTGGTTGAGCTCTGATATGAGCTGAAACAGAGTGGGCAGAACTGTGTAAATTGTCTGCACTGCTGTATACACAGCATACATGGAGTCTACAACACTTTGAAGAGCATTGGAAGCTCTTGAGTATGCCCAGAAGCACCTGTGAAGTATAGGTACATGCTGGAGGCTACATGTACTTGTCTTGATCAATTGCAAGCTGAGTTTGGTGGCTGAAATACACAGATCTGAAGCTTCTTTTGTGGCTGGAAACTGTCTTGGATTGTGGGCAGTAAGCATTTTGCTTTCTACTGAAGCACAGAGTGACAGATGCAGACATCTGAAAGACATATATACTGTCATATGCATGTTAGAATTGTCTTGGGTTGAGAGGAGCATCAAAAGCCACTGAATACTGGAAGTTTGCAGCTGAAATAAAAGAAATCTTGTCTTCTTGGGATGAATATAAATTGCAGACATTTTTGGTTGACTTGCTTGTCAGATATAGACAGGGTATTGTCACTACATAGTCATGTACTGACGGTGACATACTGAAACAAATGTATGGTCTGATTTAAGGACTTTTTTGAGCTAGTTGAAGCGGGTTATGCTGGTTTATTGACTGCAATCTTTACATAAACTGTTAGCATTGGCACTTGTTAAGAATACACTGGCTGATGTCTCTATGCTTATGTCTGAAGTGGCATATGTACCAGGAGTCAATTTAGCAGCTTTGGAACATGCATTACATGTATCCAGGTGGAGTTTGACTTTGGAAAGGCTGCTGTAATTGCAGTTTACAGGTTTGGACTGCATGCTTTTGGAACCTGGCAGTGGATCTGCAGGAGTTAAATCTGAACCGAACATCAGGCATATGTATTGGCAATTGTCCTTATGAGTTGGATCAACCGATTGGGACGTTGTTTGGGCTGATATTTGACTGAAATTTACTGGTTTTTTTCCTGCAATTAATTGCAGAAAACTGTCATAAACAGTTCCGGGCTGAAGTTGAACTGTTAAGAAAATCTTGGTTTGCAGGTAGTCAGGCAAGGTCTGCAACATGGCAAATGCTGATAGAACTGATAATGTAACCCAGATTGTGGGAGAAAAGCTTGATAGCAACAATTATGCAATATGGAAGTTCCGCATGGAAAACTTTCTGATAGGCAAAGGATACTGGGACTTAGTGACAGGTGTTGAGGCTGAACCTGAAGTTCCAGATAGGAATCCTACAGCTGATCAAAGACGAGCACATCGAGCTTGGACGGAAAGAGCTCGCAGAGTTTTACATTGGCTGTCATTATGTATCTCGGATGCTATGGTGATGCAGATCATGAACTGTAAATCCCCAGCAGATGCATGGAACATATTGGTCAGGTACTATGGCACAACTACGAGTGCCAGGAAGATACAACTGAAGCAAAAATTCAACAACATAGAGAGGAAGAACAGATCCATACAGGACTATGTCACGGAGATTAAAACCTTAGCAGACCAGCTCGCATCTGTTGGCTCACAGGTAGAAGATGAAGATATGGTTGCAGTGACCTTAAATGGTTTGGGTCCGGAGTATAAGTCCTTTGACACTTCAGTATCTGTGCGGGCTGAGATGCCTGATTTTAATGAGCTGGTTGCGTTGTTGATTCATGAAGAGGTGAAGCTTGGCTTAGTTACAGGGTCAAGCAGCTCAAAGAATAAGGATGCAATTTTTTATTCGAATCAGCGTGGTCGTGGTGGCCGTGGTAGAGGCTATGGATCTGGCAGAGGAGGCCAGCAGAATGCATCCTATAGTAATAGCAATCAGCAGTCATCACATGCAAGAGGTAGTGGCAACTTTCGAGGAAGGGGGAGATCTAACTCCCGTGGCAGAGGCTCATGGCAGCAGCAGCGTCAGTCAGACAATCCAAATAAAGATAAGGATTGTCACTACTGTGGAAAGTATGGGCATATTGCAAAGGATTGCTGGAAGAAGCAGGGAAATCAGAAGGGCAAGCAGCATGGACATTATGCTACGTCCAGTCAGGTAGATGACTCTGGTGATAGACTGTTTGCCATGCAATATGTCAAAGATAAGGCTGCTGAAAAATCATCTGATGATGTAGTGTGGTACATTGACTCGGGGGCGTCGAATCACATGACCCCTCATGGTGATTGGTTCACGGATATGGTGGCTGAAAAGCATGGCTATGTATGCACAGGTGATGACACGCAACATAGCATTGAGCATAAAGGCAAAGTGCCTCTGGTTGTACATGATGGCATGAAGAAGAATCTTCATGATGTTTTGCATGTTCCTTCGATTACGAAGAACCTATTGTCTGTGGGCCAAATGACAGAGCAGAACTTGCAGGTTCGCTTCAATAAGCATGGCTGCTTTATTGAAGAGTTTGGCAATGGATGCAAGTTGATCGCGAAAGGCCACAGAAATGGAAGAATGTTCACTCTTGATGCTACACTGCCAGAGCTGAATTCCGCTATGTTTGCTCAGGGTTCTGACACTATCAGGGACTTAGAGATTTGGCACAAGAGAGTGGGGCATGTCAATTTGCAGAGGCTGCAGACCATACAGAAGAAGCAGCTGGTAACAGGGCTCCCTAGATTCCAATATTCAGATATTGGTCATGTCTGCGAGGCTTGCTAGTTTGGTAAGCAGTCACGATTGCCGTTTGTCAGGCATGTAAGACAGAGTACACGACCACTGCAGTTAGTGCACTCTGATGTTTGGGGACCAGCTCATAATGCATCTATGGGGGGTTCCAGATACTATGTATCCTTCATTGATGACTACAGTCGATATACCTGGCTTCACATATTGAAAACAAAAGATGAGGTCTTTGCTGTTTTTCAGAAATTTAAGGCACAGGTTGAGAAGGAATTTGAGTGTTACATCTCTTGCTTGAGATCTGATAGCGGTGGGGAGTATGTCTCCAATGAATTTGCTGATTTTTTGGCTGAAAATGGCATTCGTAGGCAGCTAACCTGCAGCTACACTCCGCAGCAAAACGGAGTAGCTGAAAGGAAGAACAGGGTTCTAATGGAAGCTGCCAGGGCCATGATGAATGAGAAGCATATGCCGCTTTACTATTGGGCAGAGGCTGTTGTGACAACCG
Source organism: Lygodium microphyllum (assembly GCF_053477565.2). Taxonomy (NCBI): domain Eukaryota; kingdom Viridiplantae; phylum Streptophyta; class Polypodiopsida; order Schizaeales; family Lygodiaceae; genus Lygodium; species Lygodium microphyllum. Next base: position 84,478,930 of record NC_141151.1, read on the forward strand.
CATATATTCTGAACAGGACTCCCACTGCAGGCATTCATGACATGACACCGTTTGAGAGGCTCTATGGCTATAAGCCGGATGTAAGACACATGAAGGTCTTTGGCTGCCTTGCTTATGTGCACATTCCAGATGAGAAAAGGAAAAAGTTGGATCCCAAAGCGCATAAGAGTGTGTTCATTGGATACTCGCAGGAGAAGAAGGCATACAAATGTTATGATCCCTCTACCAGGGAGACTTTGGTAAGCAGGGATGTCATCTTTGATGAGCTGGGCTCTTGGTATGTCTCACCAGTTGCAGTGCCATTCGATTTGCCTTCCACTCATGTCTCTACAGTTGATATGCAGCAGAGCACTGCTATGACAGGACCTATCAATCAGACAGTATCCCCATGGACAGGGAGATTGAGGAGCTCACCGTCCACTGACACGGGTATGTCAGTGAGGGGGAGACATGATGTCTTGGACAGCAAAGGAAAAGAGAAAGTTAGTGAGGATGGTATGATGACACCTGGCAGAATGACTTCGGGCTATGAGTCTAGTGATACTTTAGACAGCGAACTTGGTATTCCGACTGTCTATACGCCTGGCACGAGGCAGAACAGGTACATTCCGCCTCATGAGAGAGGTGAATCGAGTAGTGCACCACAGCCTAGACGATCGCAGAGGGTCAGATACCCTGTTGACAGGTTGACGTACTCTGGTTATTCTGCAAAGCATTATGCATACATGACAAAAGTGATGGAGATCAAAGAACCAGGTACTTATGCTGAAGTAGGAAAGGATGAAAACTGGTGCATGGCTATGGACGAAGAGATGAAAGCCTTGGCTGAAAATCAGACTTGGGATTTGGTACCACTGCCTGAAGGAAAAAGGCCTGTTGGCTGCAAATGGGTTTATAAAATCAAATGTAAGTCTGATGGCAGTGTAGAAAGGTACAAAGCAAGGCTGGTCGCTAAAGGATATGCTCAGCAGTATGGCTTGGATTATGATGAAACATTCAGCCCGGTTGCAAAAATGGCAACCATACGAACTGTTATTGCCTTGGCTGCTGCAAAAGGCTGGAAATTGCAGCAGATGGATGTTAAGAATGCATTCCTCAATGGTGATTTAACAGAGGATGTATACATGGTTCAGCCGGAAGGGTATGAGCACCCTGATTTTCAGCATTATGTGTGCAGGCTGAAAAAGGCACTGTATGGGCTGAAGCAGGCTCCGAGAGCCTGGCATGCTAGGATCAGCAGTTACTTGCAGAGTCTTGGATTTGTTGTCGGCAGGGCTGATCACAGCCTGTTTACAAAGAAGACTGACAGTGGCTTGGTAGTGCTGGTCATATATGTTGATGACCTGATAATCACTGGAAATGATGACATGGGAATTCAGCATGCTATGAAGATGCTAAAATCTGAATTTGACATGAAAGATCTGGGAGATCTGAAGTATTTCTTGGGTATTGAGGTCGTACCAACTGAAAATGGCTTATGGATGATGCAGAAGCACTATGCCATGGAAATGCTTAAGAAGTATGGCATGGCTGAATGCAAACCACTGGATACACCTCTGGACCAGAATGTAAAGCTAGACATGAACACTGGGGCTGAAGTAGAAGATGTGACTATGTATAGGCAGATGGTCGGCAGTCTGATTTACTTAACCATCACTAGGCCTGACTTGAGCTATGCAGTAGGGCTGATAAGCCAGTTTATGAAAAAGCCGAGAAAGCCGCACTTGGATGCAGTTAGACGCATCATGAGGTATGTTAAGTCCACTGTAGACTATGGGCTATTCTATGTCAGAGATAAGCCCTTGATACTGATTGGATACACAGATGCAGATTGGGCAGGATGCTCAACTGACAGACAATCTACCAGTGGCTATGCCTTTGGCTTTGGTAGCGGCATGATCAGTTGGAGCAGCAAGAAGCAGCCTACGGTTGCTTTATCTAGTACTGAGGCAGAGTACAGGGGGGCTGCATTGGCAGCATGTGAGATTGCTTGGCTGCTCAAGCTTATGGCTGACTTGGATATTCAGGTTGATGCTCCAGTGAAACTGTTATGTGATAATCTGAGTAGTGTACTCCTGGCCATGAATCCAGTTTACCATGCCAGGACAAAACACATAGAGGTACACTACCACTTTATTCGTGAGATGGTCCTTGCAGGAAAGGTTGATCTTATGCATGTGAGGACTGATGAGCAGGTAGCAGATATCTTTACCAAGTCTCTAGGTAAAGATAAGTTCTGTGGTTTTAGACAGCTACTTGGAGTACATATGCTGTCTTGAGCTTGAGGGGGAGTGTTAGAATATCAAGCTCTGGGTGTGTTGACCGACATGAGCTGGACACAGCTAGTCTAGCCATAGTAGTTAGATACATTAAATAAGTCGGTGCCTTTGGTGTGAATGGTCTTATGACCGTAGGTTGTTGTATCTTTCACTATTGAGTGTGGTTTGAATATAGTGTGTGAGAGAGGAAGCTTGTTGCTTCACTCTGTCTGTCATCTATCTACCTCTTTGAATCTGAACAGAGGACGCTTAGGTGCCACGGGAGGCTCTAGCCATAAATTCCTTACCTCCAGATCCCGCACAAGAGGCTGACTTGACTCGAGATGGGATCTCGAGACCCGTGTACTAGTCTATAGGTGGAACTTGGAGCAGCAATCCTGTAGATTCCTAGGATAGCCTTCGAGCATGATATTGGATATACTCCGGGATTATGATAAATAAAGAACAGATATTTGAGGAAAAGGAACTTGCTTGACATTGTTTTTTTGTTAGTGCCTAAGTTATGTGAAGGAACCCGTGATTAGTTTGATTAATTAAGGAAAGTGCTTTTGCATGTCAAACTTAATGTGGTAGGTATTTAGATAACTAAAGCACACCGAGGAAAGTGCGGCGGACATGACTTAGGTCCGTCCTATCGAAGGGTGGTCCCGGTTAGCTAGGAACTTTTCTCAAAAGACGAGATAGTGAGACTATGAAGACCTAGCATCAGTAGAGTTAGAATTCCGATTTATGCTGTTTTAGGGGAAAGGAATGGGAATATGCCTTATGGCAGAGAGGTTGAGCTTCGCATCCCTCTCTTTTCCCATTCTCCATGAACCAAGTGCAGCATGAATCCACTTCGACTCTGTTATTCCTACGCAAAGTGGAGCTGGACTCTAGCTACTTCCTAGAGACTTTGCTGATTGAAAGGGAACACTGACTTCAGGTCGATCCTAAGTGGGAGTGGCCGGACACTTCCACTTAGAGCAGACTAGAGAGGATCGAGATCGCAAACCCTGTGACATTCCTTGCGAGTGCCAGGCAGAGCTTTCTAGACCCTCTTCCGGATGGGCCACTAAGACATTTCCCACTAGCGGAGAAAGGGACACGTTACACTCTCTCCCTCTCAATCTCCTCTAGGGAGGCTATGCTACTGCCATGGCATCCCTGCACATGATTTAACTCAGAGAGCTTCATCTAAAAGTGAGGATAGAGCACAGCCTTGCATGGGTCCAATGGGGCTCTAGATGGTGGATACATATGCTTATGCTTGCTATCAAAGAATTTGGCATAACATTAGGGAGGCGGTATGTGAGTGTACAAAGGGCTTTTCCTTTATAAGGGTTTTTTGAGAATCCTAAGGCTTAATACAAGTTTTAGGTTATTTTCAGGTGCTTATATCCCAGTCCCACTTCTTTTCGGAGACTATCTTAGATAGGATACCCACAAGCTGCTTATTGGTACTTTCGACTTGTCCATTTGCTTGCGGATTATAGGGGGTTGTCTTGTTATGCTTGATTTAGACTTTTAATCACTTTATTTAAAAAGTGAGTTCCACGGTCTGATACTATTTCTTTTGGCGGACGAAATTGACAGATGATTTTCTCAAGTAGGAAACTGGCAGCCTCTTTTGCATTGTCTTGCCTCATCGCCTATGCTTCCGACCATTCTGTAAAATAATCAGTTGCTACTATAATGTACCTCTTCTGAGTAGTAGACGATGGGGTGATAGGACCCACAAAGTCAATGTCCCACTTCTCAAATGGAAGGATAGCCATGATAGACGTAAGTGGGTATTCCCTATTCTCTCTGCTCTCATGCCTTTGATAGGTATCACATCTCTTAACGTACTCAAACGAATCTTGGAAGATGGATGGCCACCAATATCCAGCTCTTAAAGCTTTTTGTGTCGTTAACTGCCCAACAAAGTGCCCTCCATAAGCGGAGTCATGGCACTCTTCCAAAATAAAGGGAACCTTATGAAGCATCACACATCGGCAATAGATATCACCAACACCGTGTCGATATAATGTGCCTGCGATCAAGGAAATTTTCAATGCCTTCTGTTTAATTTTCCTCTTCTCTGATTTTGATAAAGTAGCTCTAGTCTCTCCCATAGAAAGATAGTGTGCTATAGCAGCATACTAGGAGGGAATAGATGTCGTATCAATCTTGAACAAAGTTTCCATGTCACTTCCTTCAACCATGACCTCTTTTGGCTCTCCAAAATCCACAAGACACTCTACAATGCCCTGAAGCTTTGGCGGCTTGCTCTTAATCTCATAATGAAATTCCTACAAAGTGATTAACCACTTTGCTAAACGGTCAGGCGGCTATAACTTATTCAACAACAATCGAAGCCCTTCTGCCTTTGTATAAAAACCACCCTCTCATAAAGAATGTAGTGCTTGAACTTTTTGGTCACAAATACCATTGCAAGGCACAAGTTCTCCATATAGATGTAGTTAATTTCCGATATGCCCAACTTCCAACTAGCAAAAGCTATCGGATGATACCACTTTTCCTCCCACATTTAAGCTAAATAACAACTGATACTATACATGGTTGCTACTGAAAATATATAGAACATTTTGCCCCTTTTTGGTGCTTCTAAAATGGGTGCTTTGGCAAGCTCTCGCTTCACATCATCAAAAGACACTTTGCAAGTATCACTCCATGTAAACTGACGGTTAAAGGACAATAGGTTTGTCAGCGGCAACGTTCTTTCTACCAAGGCATTGATAAACCTCCAATAATACCCTACTGATGATAGAAATCTATGCACTTCATTTGGAGTGCATGGTGAACTCATGGCAACTATGACCTTGATCTTTTCAAGATCAGTCGCAATCCCTACGGAACTGACCACATGGCCTAACAAGAGCCCATAAGGGACTCCAAATACGCACTTCTGTGGGTTAAGAGCTATGCAAAATTGTCTGCAATTCTCAAAACACTTACACAAAATGATCAACTGTCTATCCCTTACGGTGGCTGCCCCCAGATCATCAATAAATACTTTCAGCTCCTTTGGGGAGATGTCTCCAAAGGGTCTTGTCAGTTGTTCTTTGCCACAAACCAGGTGCATTACAAAACCTAAATGCCATCACATGGTACGCAAAGGTACCGAAGATTGTAATAAACATCGTTTTTAGCTTGTCTTGCTTAGCAATCGCCATTTGGTTATACTCTCTAAAGCATTCCATGAACGAATATATTTTCCTACCCGCTAGTTGATCCAAAATTTGGTCAAGAAACGGCAATGGGTAGTAATCTTTAACAATCTACTTATTTAGCTCTCTAAAATCTACACAAAGACGGATTTGATTCTTCTTCTTCTTCTTGGTCACAATTGGTGAGCACCACTCAGTATGCTAAACAGAGAAGATCAAACCCGCTTTCTGCAACTTCTGTAGTTCCTTGTACAACCTGTCCCTTAATTCAAAAGGCATACACCTTACTTTTTGACGTAGAGGGCGGGTACCTTCCTTTATAGGAATAGTATGCACAACTAGACTAGGAGAAATACCCCAAAGTTTTTCATAGCTCCAAGCAAAGATATCGCAAAACTCTCAAATTAAGGACACATAATCCTCTCTTTCTTTCAAACTGAGCATGGACCCTAATTTAATTGGCTGCGAATCATTTATTGTACCAAGATCCAGCTCAATAACATCCACGTCTCTTATTCGATCATGAGGCTCTATCAGCTCATTCAAGGTTATCTGATAAATATCCTCTATAGTGGACCCTTCCTTAGATCCATCACTCGAGGATGTCTCACTACCAGATGGATCATCTATTGTTTCTAGTTCAGTGGAGGATAGTGGAGCTCTCTCACTCTGAGGAGACTCAAGGCAAGCATCCACTATTACAGGATGGGCACCTCGACCTAGAATCACTCGATCAGCAGGTATATAGACTTGACAAACTATCTGTAGAATCCATGGCCTGCCTAGCAAAACTCGATAGCTAGGATGTCCCGCAAACCTTATCACCCTAAAGTCTATATAGCATTCCATGCTCGCAACTCTAACATGGACCTTAGTAATGCAACCTTCTGGTTGTCTTAGACTATCATCATCCATCCTAAGAAGTGTGGAGCCGTCTTTTTGGTTCTCTAGACCTAACCTCTCCATCAAATCTGAACTTATGATATTGACAGAGGATCCAGTGTCCACAGTAGCGTGCTCCACTAATATTCCATCCACATATGCTGGAACCCTAGGGCAATGCTTTTCAGCATGATCGAACCAATCTTCCCCCACTGTAGCTATGCCCAAAGGTTCTACTATATACCCTATACGCATGATTTTCTTAAATTCCTTGCATACTCCTAGAGAAAGTTTAATCAATTGCAAGAGATTCACGTTTGGTTTGACTTTGCAAAGGGAACTTGCTAGATCAAAGTCGTGATAATTAGCCAAAGTTCTCTTCTCGTGCCAAACCATTCTCTCCTTTGGTCTTTCCATCGGCTTTGGTGCCTCTTTTTTAGCCTTTACCTTATTTCTTGGCAATCCTTTATCCTCCTCGAGATCGACTTTACTACCAACAAGTCTTAATGGTCCACCTTCCTTATTAGGATTCAGGACTCACTTTTTCCTAGCATCTTGCTTAGGGATCCCCTCGACAGGTTTTACAATTCCTTTGTCACCCTCTTTAATCTTTTGACCTCTTATTACAGCTCAGATTAGAAATTTCAGCAACATTGACACGTACAACCTCAATAAGGTTGACTCCACTGCCATGAGGTAACTCCTCTACAACAACCTTTCCTCTTTGCAATATTTGCCTTGGTCCATCGTCTTGCAAGATATTATTCCCTTATGCGTGATGGTTAACTGGACCTGGTTTTTTACTCCCTTGTTGGAAAGAACTGATCTTACTCCAATAGGTAGCAGCTAAGTGGCCAGACTTCCCACAAATATCACATTTGACATTCGGGAAATTCCTAGGGAAATGTTGGCCCCTGTTGAGATATCGAGCTCCACTCGTGACATGCGAGGGTGACCGTTGTGCATTTATGTCACCGACATGTCAGTTGCAGATGTGGTTGGTACACCGCCCATGAATAATAGCTACATGACAGCTATCCTTATCTACTCTAGTTCGTGGCTCAGTTAGTATGCCACCTTAGTTAGTTGAGTTTGGTTTGAGACCCATATATAGGGTTCTTCTATTTCTTTGTACTTGAGTTCTTTTTGGCTTACACAACTAAGAAGAGGAAAACTGTTTTCAGCCTCCACCCTTGTGTGTATTCCCCCATTGTGCAAGCAAGAAAGCTACAAGTGAGACTCCTTCCTTCTCTCCCACAATCTTGACATGGTCTCAGAGCCTTGTTCGTGGTAAGGAGCTCAAGAAAGCAAGCCAAGCTCACAGTGTTCTAGTAAGAGGAGCAGTGTTGCTTTCATTTTCTGTTTTGGGAGCAGATCTCTGTAGGTAGCATAGCCAGAAATTGCAAGAGTGCATTGTCTTAGGTTGAGACGCCCTTCACGGTGAAGCAAGAGGGCAGTATATGCTGCGGGGCCTGTTTTGGAGGCGGAAGTTTTCTGCACGCACTGAGGAAAAAGCCTTGTTTTATGCTGTGCAACCACTGTTCTACAGGTCGGTGAAAAGTTACCACAGATATTGCATCGTATGCTCATGTGCAAAGGCATTGGGAGTTACAGAATCATCCTTGGTTCCTGTATATGCAAAATCGTCACTAGGAAGTGACTATGTGGTCAAATACCACTTTCACCAGTTTTGCAGATTTGCCCTTGTGAGGCTGAACCTGTGTTCTTTGCAGTGACAGAATTTTTTGCAGTGTTCTGTAATGGTGCTGACTATCTTTCACAGATTGTCACTGAAAAGCTTGACAAGAACAACTTCCAAGCATGGAAGTTTAGAATGACGAATTTCCTTATGGGAAAAGGATATTGGGAATTTGTTGCAGGAAATAAAGAAGAACCAGTTCTTCCTGATGTTCCCAATCAACAGCAAATGCAGGCATTTAAAGCATGGCATGAGAGAGCGAGGAAAGTTATGTACTGGCTGTCTATCAGCATTTCAGACTCTATGATTGTGCATATTCAAGATGCAAGTACGCCAAAGGAGGCATGGGATACTTTGTCAAAAATGTATAGCACAAATACGCAAGTCAGGAAAATGCAGCTCAAGCAAGAGTTGCATAATGTGCAAAGAGAAAGTATGAGCATCAATGACTACCACATGAAGGTGAAGAAGATTGCAGATGCACTTGCTTCCATTGGGTCGCCAGTGGAAGATGATGATTTAGTTTCGGTGACCTTGAATGGTCTAGGAAAGGATTATGCATAGTTTCGGACATCCATTTCAGTTCGTGAAAGATTTCTTGATTTTGAGGAGTTGATTGCTCTTCTAATTTCTGAGGAGCAGAGAAATGGTGGTGCATCTTCTTCAGGAGGAACTTCAAAAGAAGCTGTCTTCTACTCAAATGCTGGAAGAGGTAGAGGCAGAGGTAGAGGAGGCCATGGTAGAAATCAGAATATGCAGCAAACTCAAGAAAACCAGTCCTATGGAGGAGGATGTGGTAACTCTAGAGGCAGGGGGAGCCAAAGAGGTCGTGGTGGATGGCAAAGAGGCCAAAATGCAAACAGCAATGTTGAATGCTACTACTGTGGTAAAATGGGTCATATGGCTAAAGACTGCTATAAAAAGCATAATGACATCATGAATGGGAAATTGCAACAAGGGAATTATGCATCTTCTAGTAGACAGGGTGATGACAGAAATGAGCATTTATTTATGGTGCAGCACATGAACAATTCTGTGACAAGTGCAGAAGAAAGCAACGATGTTTGGTATGTTGACTCAGGTGCATCAAACCACATGACAGGTCATGCAGAATGGATGGAGAATGCAAAGAAAATGGAAAAACCAGGATTTGTGGAGACTGGTGATGATACTGCACATCCTATTGTGCAGATTGGAAAAATTCCTTTGTCTATGCAGGATGGGAAAAAGAAATACCTGTCGGATGTATTTCATGTCCCAAATATCACCAAGAATCTGGTTTCTGTTGGTCAAATGGTTAAGCAGGGCTTGCACGTCAGATTTAATCCTCATGGATGCTTTGTTGAGGATATGAAAAATAAAGGTTGCTTGATAGCAAAAGGAAAGAATAAGGGCAGAATGTTTACATTGGATGCAGACATGTCTGAATTGAGTGCAGCAATGTTTGCACATGGGACCAAGGTAGTTGCAGATATTGATATCTGGCATAAACGCATTGGTAATGTTAATGTACATCGACTTAAATCAATGCAAGCCCAAAATATTGTTGCAGGATTGCCAAAATTTAAGGTTGCAGAAATGCATAAGATATGTGAAGCCTGTCAATTTGGAAAACAGGCAAGGAAACCATTTCCTAGACATGTTCAAGAGAGTGAAAAGCCATTGGAATTAATCCACTCTGATGTGTGGACTACTAAGGCTGCATCTCTTGGAGGTTGTCATTATTTTGTCACTTTTATTGATGACTATAGCAGAAATGTTTGGGTGTATTTTATGAAAAAGAAAAGTGAAGTTTTTTGGGCATTTCAAAACTCTTAAAGTTATGGTTGAAAAAGAAACAGGCCTGCAAATAAAATGCCTAAGGTCAGATGGAGGGGGAGAGTACCTCTCAAATGAGTTTGCAAGGTTCCTGCAGGAGCATGGCATAAAGCAGCAATATTCATGCAGTCATACCCCACAACAAAATGGAATTGCAGAAAGAAAAAACAGGCACATTGGAGAGGTATCTCGTGCCATGCTCAACGAAAAAGACTTGCCAGATTCTTATTGGGCTGAGGCAGTTGCTACAGCAGTCTACATAATGAACATGACTCCCACTGTAGCAATACATGGCATGACTCCAGAGGAGAGGTATACTGGTAGGAAACTAGATATTTCTCATTTAAAAATTTTTGGTTGCATTGCCTATGTACATGTGCCAGATGAGTTGAGATCCAAGTTGGATCCAAAAGCTGAGAAGTGCATCTTTATTGGTTACTCTCTGCAACAAAAAGGGTATAGATGCTATAACCCTTCTACTCGTAAGTTTACAATGAGCAGAGATGTTGTTTTTGATGAGATGAGTAGCTGGTATAAACCAGTAAATGTGATTGATGATGTAGATGCACAAAATGGTAATGTTGCACAGAAGTCACAGCAGCAGTCACAAAATATTAGTGGACCTGGAGCGTCCTCTAGCAGTGGTTCACATTCTTCGCCATGGACAGGCCTATTGAGATCAGGAGAATCTTCTCGAAGCAATGCAGATAGTGGTATGCAGGTATCACGAAAAGGAAAAGAGAAGGTTGATCAGCCCATGTTTGATATGAATGCAAGTCACTCTTATGTGGATGGTGAATCCAGTGGCTCAGAACAGAGCATTGATGATGAGTTGGGTATTCCTTCTATTGTTACACCTGGAGTAAGGAAGACCAGGGATGTTTTGAGAGCACCTGGGAGTAAACCTACTTTGCGTAGGTCTACCAGAGTTAGGTATCCTGTGGATAGGCTAAAATATGATGGATTTACAGCCATTCACTATGCATATATGGTCAAAGTGATACAGGAACCAGAACCCACTTCTTTTGAGCAAGCCATGGGAAAAGAAAAATGGGAGAAAGCCATGGATGAAGAAATGGATGCCTTGGAAGCAAATGCTACATGGGAATTGGTACCTTTGCCTAAAGGTAAGAATGCAATTGGCTGTAAGTGGGTTTATAAGGTGACGCACAATGCAGATGGTTCTGTGAACAGATACAAGGCAAGATTAGTAGTCAAGGGGTATGCACAAACATATGGCATTGACTATGAAGAAACATTCAGTCCGGTTGCAAGGATGGCAACCGTAAGAGCAGTCATTGCTATGGCTGCATCAAAGGAATGGTCTTTACATCAGATGGATGTAAAGAATGCCTTCTTGCATGGTGATTTGCAAGAAGAGGTGTATATGGAGCAGCCACCACGTTATGTGCATGCTGTTCATCCTGAGTTCGTTTGCAGGTTGAAGAAAGCATTGTATGGCTTGAAGCAAGCACCTAGAGCATGGTCTGACAAGATAGGACAGTATCTTGTCACTATTGGCTTTCAGATTTCCAAGGCAGATTTCTCACTTTATGTGAGAAAAACAGAGAAAGGTATTATGCTACTTGTCATTTATGTTGATGATTTGATTTTGATAGGTGACAGTGATGAAGATATCCTTCATGTGAAAATGCTATTGAAGCAGAAGTTTGAGATGAAGGATTTGGGAGAGCTGTGTTATTTCTTGGGCATTGAGGTGATTAGATCACCAAGTGGGATACAGCTCTTGCAGAGGCAGTATGGATTGGACATGCTGTCCAAATATGGGATGATAGGCTGTAAGCCTATTTCAGTTTCTTTGGAGCAAAATGTGAAGCTGAGCGCAGATGTAGGTGAGCTTCTAGAAGACCCTACTATGTACAGACGCATAGTAGGAAGCTTGATTTATATGACTATTACCAGGCCAGATTTGAGCTATGCTGTTGGATTGGTAAGTCAGTTTATGCAGGCTCCAAGGAAACCGCATTTGGATGCGGCTAGACGCATACTCAAGTATGTGAAGTCCACATTGCAGTATAGACTATTTTATGAGACTGGGGTTCAGATATAGTTGCATGGATACACTGATGCTGATTGGGCTGGTAGCATTTCTGATAGACGATCTACCAGTGGATATGTGTTCTCTTTTGGGAGTGCTGCGGTCACTTGGAGTAGCAAGAAACAGTCTACAGTTGCCTTGTCGAGCACAGAGGCTGAATACAGGGGTGTAGCAATGGCTGCATGTGAGGTAGCTTGGTTGCATAAGCTACTTTATGATATGCATCAGTGTACAGATGGGCCAGTTGTCATTTATTGTGACAACATGAGTAGTATACACTTGGCAAATAACCCAGTCTATCATGCTAGAACAAAGCACATTGAGGTGCATTATCACTATGTGCGGGAGAAGGTTTTACTAGGTCTTATTGATCTAGTTTATGTCAGCATAGAGGATCAGGTAGCTGACATATTTACGAAGGCATTAGGCACAGAGAAGCAACGCAAGTTCAGAGACCTGCTTGGTGTGCAGGAATTGGGATTGAGCTCGAGGGGGAGTGTTGAGATATCGAGCTCCACTCGTGACATGCCAGGGTGACCGTTGTGCATTTATGTCACCGACGTGTCAGTTGCAGATGCGGTTGGTACACCGCCCATGAATAATAGCTACATGACAGCTATCCTTATCTACTCTAGTTCGAGGCTCAGTTAGTATCCCACCTTAGTTAGTTGAGTTTGGTTTGAGACCCATATATAGGGTTCTTCTATTTCTTTGTACTTGAGTTCTTTTTGGCTTACACAACTAAGAAGAGGAAAACTATTTTCAGCCTCCACCCTTGTGTGAATTCCCCCATTGTGAAAGCAAGAAAGCTACAAGTGAGACTCCTTCCTTCTCTCCCACAATCTTGATAGCCCCCACACCACCTACAGCTGAATCTTGAGGGGCCACCCTCTTTAGGGCATCGGCTCCCTATCAAATTATGTTGCTTCTTAAGAAAATTAACATCCATTGCTATTTGTCGATACTGTTGAGAGATCATATCGGTGTACACTGGACTCATAGCCGCGATCATTAGTCTTCGTCCCATGGGCCTAACCACTTGATTAGAAATGGACCACTGACCAACTGGGATGACATTAGGATTCATTATTTGGTTTCCACTACTATTTAGCGAGGCCGCCTGTCTAGCCATAGGCATAGTCATGCTAGGAGGAGCTGGTAACATAGGCAAATTCAACATGATACTCCCTTTGCCACTTGTATTTAACATGGGGTCCCCTTGACTCCCATTGTTCAAGGCCAAATTATTACCATTCCAATTTATCCTTGTTGCATAAGCCGCTTGCACAAGCAGGACTCTACTCTTGCTTGGGTAATGGCAGTGTCAATATCGACCAAAGCAACACTACTCAGTTGTACCTGGATATTAAAATCCAATCCATGTAGGAAATATTGCAACTGTGCAGCCGCTGGAATGGGAATATAAGCGTTAAGTTTGCGAAGAACTTGCTTTAGTTTCTTGACATATGCCTGGACATTCTCATTTGGCTCTTGGCGTGTTACATTCAGAACACGCAACCAATATTGCCCACCCTTCTCAAGGGCAAACTCTCTATAGAAAGCTGTAAAGAATTGGGCACTGCTAGTTATGGTTTCAGCTTCTCGACCATGATATCACACTACCGCTCTTCCTTTTAACGTCATGTTGAAGAACATCATTAGGTGTCCTTCATCTTGGATTCAATAGTTGAACATGAGCGTTTGAAACTCCTTAATGTGGAGCTCTCCATCTTCTTCTACTAACCCATGGAAAATGGGCAACGGTGCTCCTAATGCTGGTAAATCCGGTGTACCTGCTAGACTTGCGACAGGTTGTGCCATGGCTACCACCGGATTGACAACAGGAGTTTTGTGTAGGCAATACTACATCCCCACTTGTTGTGGGTTCATTAACTGGAAATAGGGAAGTACCAAGACTTTCACTTGCACTCGAAAAGCTACTCCTAACACCTAGGTTACTAGAACCACTGCCACTTATGCCTAACGGTCTGTTCCTTTGAGGAGAATAGCGTCTTACAATCTCCAACCACAGTCCATCCCTCTCAGCATGTTCTGCTTTTTGTATTTTGGCTTGACGGTCCTTGTCAGAGGACATGAACCAACTATTTGGTCCCTAAAAACCCTAGATTTGAGAACCACCAATTATTGGTGGCTCCCGGCAGACGCACCATTGATGGGACCTAAAATGGGCTGACACTAGCTATGGCACAAGTCGGACCTCATGCATACAATAGACAACCCCATCACACGGCCTCGTAGGCCAGGAGCGTCTAAAACTCACTTTGCACTAAATACTTATGACAATTTTGCATTTGTATCCAATATGTAGTCCAACGCTCACCTTCTCTTCTTCTCAAAGGGAGATTCCATAACATATAGGCACAATGCCTCCTAATACACACATAGGGAAGCACCTCTCGGCCAATTGCCACGGCTCCACTGTGACTCTCCTACACCTCGGGGATTGGCCCCTCGATGCGTCGCTAACATATATAACATTCGCACAAACTCCACTCTTTCATTATTTAGCGTTCCAGGAGATTTTGATTTGCCTCACAAAACTTTCCCCAACGGAAGTGCCCATCTAACCCACGACTTAGGTTTCCTGTCCTCTCAGCGTTGGGTCAAAGTTTATCAAATAATTGCAATGCATTCCAAGAGATACCATGTGACATGCTTGATACAATGTGTATGACGATTGTGCATAACCATTTTATGATTAGAAAAACCAGTCATGTGAGGTGTGGAAAATAGCCCTTTCATGAATTTTAACCAAGCGTTACATGATGCGCTGCTTTGGGGACTAGCACCGGAACTTTCGTACTACTAGTCGCCTATATTTAATTATGGAACGATCCCTAAATGCTATGCACAAAGAGGGAAATCAAAATTTGTATCTTTTCAGTAATTAGATCATCGCACAAACTTCCTCCCCCTCTCACCGTTTAGGTGTTGCTGCGTTGCATAGGTGTAAATGGTTGTGTCGTGTCATTTTTGTATGTAAATAATAATAAACACATACTATAACACAAAGGAGAAGGCCAAAACTAGGCTTGACCTCATGCTTTAACCTCGCCAAACATTCACGCACATAAATATTATTTTTCCATATTTTTTGAGTGCAAAAACTCCACTTTTCTCTATTTTTCGCTATTTTTTCATATTTATTAGTCATAAAAAATAGGTATTTTCTTATTTATTTGTGTTTTCTTATTATTTTGACTAAAACTTAACATTTTCTCTGATTTTATCCCATTTTCACTCCTTTTTCCCAACTCAAAATCGGAAAAACCACTAATTTCCATTGAAAAATGTCATTTTGCGAGTTTTAAAAATTTAATAACAGCTCTAAATCATTACGAGTTTTGCATTTTTGTGGTTGAAATCCTCAAACATGATACAAAAAGTATTTAAATAAATATTCATTGCATATGAACAACATTTGGACGATGAAACAACAAAAACAAGTAAATTTCTTTGTAAAATTGGAGCATATCGAATGTCTTGCATGTTGTGGGTTTTTTAATGATTATTCCGGGCAGCCCACAGACCGATCAACAACCATTCCTTAGTGTTGAACCTCTTTCCTCAACCTCCTCTTCATCTTGAAGTAATCCAATCACAGTCAGACAAGCATCCTTCAGCCCCTCTTCTTCTTGATTTCTTGCATGCAAACCACCGCTTAGAGGAGAGAGATGGAGGAGAGAGAAATACAAGATTCTGATCCACTTGACCGTGCAGCCATTTGGCGGGCAAAGGCAAGCAATAGGAAGCGTGAAAAGTCTTTAGTTTGCTATTATCTTTCGATGGTATGGGTATATGGAGACTCTCCTATGGCTATGGAGCCCCCCTCCTTCATTTTGTCGTTTTTCGCCTCCATCTCCTTCTTCTTTTTTTCATGTGAAAAAAAAAATATCCCCCCCCTTCATTGCAAAAATTTTTGGGGGCCAAAGGGGCCCCCCTAAGGGTCACACCCTTTGGACTCTCCTAAAGTCCTTTCCCACTTGGCATTTTGGCCTCTGGCCTTTCGGGCACTCCCTCTCCCACGTGCGATACCCGAATTGTGGTCTGAAAAATCATGGGGATTCGTCTTGAAGTCTTCCACTGTCAAGCATCTTCCAGGGTCTTGTTTTTCATGCTAAAAAATTATGAAAATTCTCAGACCGCCATCTAGTGGCTCTTTTAAGCACTTTTCGGGCATTGCCGCTTAAAATCGTACTGATTGCCACCGCCGCTTTCGTCGAAGTCTATTTTTCCCCTAAAATTCATAGTTCTGGGCTATTTTTAAGCACTTCTCCACATCAAAAATCATCTGTCAAAAAATAACATGTTTTAATAAATAATTTATAAATAAAAATAAAAATGAGATTAAAAATGAGTTTTTGTGCTTTAAAAATTAAGAAAAAATATGATTAAGATTTTTGAATGTTTAGCAAGTGTAGCCTTAGCACATCCTTGTTTGCATGTCTTAATGCTTTTATATTGCTTTATATACTAAAAATGCCAAAAAAATAAAACCCTACACCTATGCAACGATGCAACACATAAATGGCAAGGGGAAAAGAGGGGTTGTGGAAGTGTTCAAGTGTTAAAATGATGTAAAGCCTGATCTTTTGTTTGTCCACATCATATAGGGTGATAATCATTTCAGTTTAAAGAGACTAGTAGCACGATTAAGCTTGGTGCTAGTCTCTAGCAATGCAGCAACAATGCATAGATTGAAAATCATTGAACGGCTGATTTTACACTCCACATTGCTTATTTGTTTTAGAATAAATGTTTGTGCACAATAGGCATCCACATTTGCATTTTGCATGCCACACGGTATAAAATCCTTGCTTGTATACCAAACATTGACCAACACTGAGAGTGTGAGGAAGTCCTCGCCGTAGAATAGACAAGTGGTTCCTTGGGGTGAGTTTAGTGAGGAAATATCAACTCCTAGATCGTTTGATATACAGGAGAGTGGAGCTTGTATTCTTGTTCTTTTTGTTGAAGCAATGTATCAAGGGACCAATCCCCGAGAAGTAGGAGAGCTGTAGTGGGGCCACGGTGTTTCAACCGAGAGGTTGCCTCATGTGTATGTGATATGTGGTATATTATGCCAATGTGTATGGGATCTCACTTTGAGAAGTAGGAAAGGGCAAACATTGGACAATGTCCTATTATAAACACAAAATCGATATTTTAGAGTTTAGCATAGTGTGAGCCTTAGACGCTCCTAGCTACGAGGCCGTGTGGGGTATCTTGTGTGTCTTAGAGGTCCGACTAGTGCTAGAGAGCTAGTGTCAGGTCCGTTTAAGTCCCAACAGGTGGTGTGTTTGCCAAGAGCTGCCTACAAGTAGCAATTTTTGTGCCTTGGTTGATTGGGACCTATTTCTTGGTATACGCCTAAAATTAGTGAGCTAGACTCACAAGACCGTCAAACCTACATGATGTGAAAAACTCTGGAATGTATCATCATCTGACTTTCTTACTAATCAAAAGAGTCAATGAGATCCGAGTCATTCGTACTAGTGTGAGTAGCATGGATTATCCAAAAATATTAGATTTTTGGATAATTTTAGCCTATTTTTGATATTATTTATTGTAAAAATCCAAAAAAGTTAGAGAAGCTTCTAGATTAGGATGGCATGCAAAAAGCAAGTGGTTTTTTCAGCCAGTTATGGGATTTTCATAAAAAAGACAACTAGGTGAAATCGCGCACATCGCAATTGCTATTGACAGGCTGAAAACTGCTGTTTAAATCGAAGAGGAAGAAGGAGTGATCTAGGAGATCCGTCAGCAGATGTTTTGCAGTTTTACCCCCCTTTCAAAGCCAATGGAGCCATCAGATTTGGGTTCCGAGCAGTAGAGAAAGAGCTGTTATTTGTGATACACGTTTTTGTTCTACGAAGAAGCTCCAGGAGATCTAATGCTTGGAGATTGCTTTTGAGTAGTGCAAGGATTCCATGTTCTTTCAATACATATTGATTCGGTTCATTGTGCTTTTTCTTTGTCGTGTTTACCTCTTGTGTATTCTTTACTTCTCTTCCATCTCCTATCTCTACTTCCTTCTACCTCTGATCCCAGGTCGATTCGACCTTTCGACAAAAACCGCTCTGACATTGGTGAACTTGATGTGAAAGGTCGTTAGAAGGAAATACAAGATGGGAGAATCTTCGAACACAATCTCCAGTGATGTTTTGCAATAGTTGGTGCAAAATATGAATATGCTTATGCAAGTACAACAACAACAACAAGTGATGCAAGGTTTTGCTCAGATAGAAAGTGTTGTGATGAATGCTTTGCAAGCAGTTGAGCGTGAGGTGAAGTTATTCAATGGCAGGAATGTATCTGCATATGTACATATCTATGCTTAGAAGATGGAATTCTTTAGGGTGGCTCAACCTGCATGGAGTTGGTATTTGTACGTGTTACTTTCTTATTGATCAAGAGAGTCAATGTGATCTGAGTCATTAGTACTAGTGTGAGTAGCATGGATTATCCAAAAATATTAGAATTTTGGATAATTTTAGCCTATTTTTATATTATTTATTGTAAAAATCCAAAAAAGTTAGAAAAGCTTCTAGATTAGGATGGCATGCAAAAAGCAAGTGGCTTTTTTGGCCAATTATGGGATTTTCATGAAAAAGACAACTGGGCAAAATTGTGTGCATCGTGATCGCTATTGAGACAGGCTAAAAACTGCAGTTTGAACTGGAAGAGGAAGGAGTGATATGGGAGATCCGTGATTAGGTGTCCTAGAGTTTTACCCCCCTTTCAAAGCCAACGGAGCCATAAGATTTGGGTTTCGAGCAATAGAGAAAGAGTTGTTATTTCTGATCCACGCTTTTGTTCAACGAAGAAGTTGCAGGAGATCTAATGCCTAGAGATTGCTTCTGAGTATGGCAAGGATTCTAAGTTCTTTCAATACATATTGATTCAATTCATTGTGCTTTTGTTGTGTTTACCTCTTGTGTATTCTTTATCTTCTCTTCCATCTCCTATCTCTACTTCCTTCTACCTCTAATCCTCGGTGGATTTGACCTTTCGACAAAAACTCCTCCGACAGCGATGGGCTTAGATAAACCAAAGATACTCTTTGCAAAGGAGTGATCCAATAGCTTTGCAAGGGCGGGGTTTTAATAACCCTAGCTTGGCACATAATCCATTAGAGGGAGGAAGATCTAGTTCTTTACCCCCTCCAATTAGTCCTTCCACTTTGAGTGGACCTCTAGTTCAGGTTATTTGAACCCCTATAGTAGCAGCAAATTGGGTTGTTACCATGGCAGTACAACCTATTTCCATACCTACTGGAATGGTAGATTTTCTAGTTCTAGGTTTTCCCCTACCCATCTTCAATGGGTTAGTGGAGGAGGATGTGGAACTACACATTAATGAGTTCTAAAAGTTGATTTTCAACTATCACATCTAAGATGAGGGACATTTAATGATGTTCTTTAATATGACTCTCAAAGGAAGACCTGCCATATGGTATCATGGCCTAGAGGCAGGAATCATAACTACCATTGATTTATTTTTCAAAGCTTTTTGAAGGGAGTTTGCCCTTGAAAGGGGTCGTCAATATTGGCTATGTGTATTAAACATGACACGTCAAGAGCCACATGAGGATATCCAAGCATACGCCAAGAAGTTAAAAGAGGTGTTTCGCAAATTGCAAGCCTCTATCCCTATTCCAGCAACTGCCCAACTACAATATTTCTTGCATGTTCTAGATTCAATATATAGGTGAAATTGAGTAGTGTCACCTTGTTGGATGTGGATACTGCCATTAGACGAGCACAATAAGTAGAATCTAGATTACAAGCGGCTTATGCCTCTCGAACCAATCTTAATATGGGTCTAGTTTTGAGAAATAATTTGGCATTGGCTAATGGTAATGGAAATCAAGGGATAGCTACGACTAACCCGAATATGAGAGGAAGCATGGTTCAAAGTGTGCCTTTATTGCCATCTCCTCCTAGTGTGACTATGTCGATGGCTAGTAGATGGCTCTGCCAAGTTGTAATATTCCCACCCGTGAATATTGACTTCCCGCACACTGTGTAAACCTTGTGCAAAGGTTATCTCACATATTGAAATTGCCGGCAGTGTAACCTGTGACCTGCACACAAGAAATCGGGACCTCCGCATTGGCAAGGCAAACCCGAGAGTTCAAACCCGCAAATCACACGTAAACACCCTCTTGGGAGGGGCAAATTGAATATTATCAAGGCAAATTTTTTTATTTTTATCCCTTTTCCCCAGCCGATGCACGGCTGGAGGAGAGGGAGTGTGGGGGGGATGGGACGTGGTGGAGTCGTGGGCTGCATAGGGAAGGGGGAACCCATGCAAGGGGCCACGTGGTGGAGCCCTTCTCTCCCCCCCCCCACCCCTATATAAACACCCGCTAAGGTGTTGAAGGGGGAAGAGGAAAAAAAAAGGGGACTGCTGCCGTCGCCGTGCTGAGGAGGAGGAGAAGGATTGCGAAGAGGGGCCTGAGGTCGCCGTCTGCTCAAGCCGGCAGTCACCGTGCTGCATCCGAGGAGGGATAGGCTGTCGTGTTGACGAACGCCGCTGTTGCCATTACCAAGTCTGTCGCCAACCGCCGGGCTGAGCATGCTACCGCCATTCCCTCTGCTGTTCCCGCCGTTGCAGCTTGTGGCGCTGAGGCTCCACGTCACCACAGAAGGTCAATCACCCCCCTAAGCGACGTCATCTTTCACCACGTTATCACCCCCTCCCTCTTCCACGTGGGTTCTGGTCATAGCCAGAAGCTTCTTTTAAGAAGCTTCTAAGGGGGCTTTCATAAGCCCCATTCACACAAGCCATCTATAAGTCCCTTCCCACTAGCCACCGCGGGTTTTCAAGGGAACCCATTTTTGTGGAAGAATTCTTGCGCACGAGGGGGGGAAAGTCCCAGCTTCCTTAAGACCTATTTTCGTGTGGCCACCACGGGATTTTTAAAAGAAGAAGAAGAAGCTTAGAAAGCCTCCATTCCCATAGCTCTATCGTAAAAGGGCCATCTCCACAATCCAAGCTCCAACCCCACAAGGCCTCCAATAAGCCCAAACCCCGCAAGCCGGTATTCTCAAGGATCCGTACTTCAGAGGGGATCTCCTGCGTACGAGGAAAAAGGGGAAAGATCTTGAAGCTGCTCACAAACGGTTGGAGAAGACTCACCGATCGCGTAAGGGTAAAGGCAAACCGGAAGTCCGTAAGCACGCTAACGATGGCTCCCAAGAAGTCGCAAGGCGCGCCTGCAGGAGGTTCTTCTCCTAGCATTCACGTGGACATCTCCCCGAACCCACAGACCCAAGTTTTTACTATTGTGATTTCATACTAAAGTAATGCATTAAGCATGACAACTCCATGGATTAAGAAGCAACCGTGCATGTTCAAATTCACCTAACCTAAGTTAAATGCAAATGGCTGCCACGTGGTCCCTGCCCCACGAAGGATGTATGCTGTGAAGATACCTTGGTACCTCCTGCAGTCGATAATGACAGTGGACGTGCCATCGACAATCAACCTTGATTCTCAACAACATGGGCCAAGTTTTTCTAACCCTACTCCTTCTGTTGTCAGTGACGGTCATGTTTTAAGTGTGGGGACGTTAGCCTTTGGTCTGCCTAGGTTTAATGAGGAAATTGTTAAATTCTTTTGCACGGCATGAAAAAGAACCCCGATCTTATATAAGTTGCCTGGGAAAAGATGCTTGCAATTAGATTAAATCGACACTTGCCTTAGTATTGCATGAACTTCATTCACGATGTTGTTGTATCTAAGGGTCGCAATTATACTTTCGCAAATTTCATTTCATCATGTAGTATTTAGGAATGATTGCATGGCTTATAAAAGCATGAAATGCAAATACTTAGACACAAGGTTGTAGGTGTTATTCCTTGATTTAAATCCTAGTAAGCCCTATGTAGGTTATTCTTCAAATTATCTTTCCTTTTGACTTTAACAAAAAAGGGATAGGGTTATTGCGGATCTTATGGTGCGTGGAAGTAATGAATTACATGTTTACATGTATTGTAACATTTTGCAACTATTTTCCTACTTTAGATCAAGTATATCATCTCTAGGAAAGAATTGTCCTTGTCAAAGACAAGTAGGTCAATTTACCCAAGTCATTTGTGGTATCATGACTGCTAGGGTTTCGTATAGGCATAGCTAGCCGATTCAATAAAAACCTCAAGTACTAGCTAGGGCTTGGCACGTTAGAGATGTAGCCAAGTATCGTACTTGGACACCAAGTCGAAGTCCTCAAACCCAAAGGTCCTACCCACCTTCCCGGAAAGTTGAGCCAATGGGACGCGCACGCAAATAATGATCTAGGGTTACTACCCTAAGGATCATTCGACCTAGTGCTAGAACTTGGATTGAGTTGGAATCCCTAGGACCGAACGTTGTCGGTCTAGTGCAATTAGGATTGGGGGTGAGTAAGAAGACACCCTAAACCCTACTTCGAGTCTAATCATAATTCTTTGACCAGAAAACACCATTCAATGGGTGAAATGATCTCTTGGAATGGAAGCGACACTTGTGCAACAAGTTGCAACGTCGCATAGCCTTGTGGTTTGATCACAAGAAAGTTTTGCCATTCCTTGGAATGAGGTTGGCAGGTTCTTGCGCAAGTCTAACTTGCAAGGGGATGGGTAGTCATCCTGTTACATCGCCCTCATTAGGGGAAATTTGCCAAGTTAAGGGAAGTTAGGTATTTGCTTGGACGCAAATGATTAATCAATAAATTAAAGCGACATGGCCGCCGGGATTTACTATTAATAAAACCTAAGGTATTGGTTAAGTTGGGTTAACAGGGTATGACCCTAACCCAAGGACAATAGGAATCTTGCCAAGTTGCAATTGATTCCGGATCGAATGCTGGATGCATTCGGAGAGAAGGATTCACTCCTTAACAGTTTGCCAAATAAACGACCACTGGAATTGATTGTGCTTGTAACAGTTTAGAAAGCACTGTTTGCATTGTTTGCTCAAGGAACTAAAGGATGAAAAGATATATAAATGCTTCAGGTTGAAGGCCTGAAGGGAGAGGCAGCTTCAGTTACCCCCGACTGCCTGCCTGACCCTAACCAAGGGGGTTGTTGACCGCGCCGGGAACGTGAACCGAACCCGCCGCGAGAGGTCTTTCCGTTGAGCTCTACTTGGAGCAGGAGGACGCTTGGGTGCCAGGGGGGCTCTGGCCGTAAATCCCTTGCCTTCCGGGTCCTGCACAAGAGGCTAACGTGACTCGGGATTGGATCTCGAGGCCCGCATACTAGTCAACGGGCAGAAGCTTGGAATAGTGATCCCTAGCAGATTACTGGATAAGCCTTCGGGCGGATTATGGATAAAGGCACATTTTGAGCCATGCTTCCTCTCATATTCTAGTTAGTCATAGCTATCCCTTGATTTCCATTGCCATTGGCCAATGCCCAATTATTTTCCAAAATCAAACCCATATTAAGATTGGTTTGAGAATCATAAGCCACTTGTAGTCGGGATTATACTTCTTGTGCTCATCTGCACCACTACTCAACTGCACCTAGATATTGTAATCTAGTGGTTCTCAAATCTAGTGGTCACTACTCAACTGCAATATCTAGTGGTCACTACTCAACTGCACCTAGATATTGTAATCTAGACCATGTAAGAAATATTGCAGTTGGGCATGGAATAGGGATAGAGTCTTACAATTTGCAAAATACCTATTTTATCTTCTTAGCGTATGCTGTGATATCCTCATGTGGCTCTTAACATGTCACATTTAATACACACAACCAATATTGACCACCCCTTTTAGGGGAAAACTCCCTTCGAAAAGCTTCAAAAAATAGATCGATGGTGGTTATGGTTCCGACTTCTAGGCCGTGATAACATATAAAAACTCTTCCTTTGAGAGTCATATTAAATAACATTATAAGATGTCCTTCATCCTGGATGCGAGAGTTGAACATCAACTTTTGGAATTCATTAATATGGAGTTCTGCATCCTCCTCCACTAACCCATTGAAGATGGGCAGGGGGAAACCTAGAGCTGGAAAATATACCATTCTGCTAGGTATGGCAATGGGTTTTGCCACCATGGTAACAACCGGATTCGCTGGTACTCTAGGGATTTGAATCATCGGGACTAGACGTCCACTTAAAGTGGAGGGACTGATTGGAGGGGGGAAGAACTAGAGCTTGCTCCCCCTAATGGACTATGTGCTGAGCTAGGGTTATTTAAACCCTGCCCTTGCAAAGCTATTGGGCTGCTTCTTTGTGGAGAGTATCTTTGATTTATCTCAGTCTGCCATCTAGCCCATTCAACCCTCTCTTGCCTTTGGATCTCTGCTTGACAGTCTTGTGAATCTAGCACACTAATCTTTGGCATACACTAGGGTATAAGTCCCAATCGACCAAGGCACAAAAATTCCCACTTGTAGGCATCTTCTAGAAAATTCACCACTTGTTGGGACCTAAAACGGGCTGACAGTGGCTCTCTAACACTAGCCAAACCTCGAAGATACACAAGATACCCCACACGGCCTCATGGCCAGGAGCATCTAAGGGACACACTATACTAAGCTCTAATATCGATCTTGCATTTGTAATAGGAAACAATCCAACATTTGCCTTCCCCTACTCCTCAGAGGGAGATCCCATACACATTGGTATAATATACCATGTATCACATACATAGAAGGAAACCCCTTAGTTAAAACATCGGGCCTCACTACAGCTCTCCTACATCTTGGGGATTGGCCCCTTGATGTGCTGCCTCAACATATAAGACACACGATACATAGTCCACTCTTTCATTTATCGAATGATCCAAAAGTTAATATTTCCTCACTAAACTTATCCCAAGGAACCGCTTGTCTATTCTACAGCAAGGACTTCCTCACACTCTCAGCGTTGGTCAATGTTTGGCATACAAGTGTTATCCATCTAAGATTTTATACCATGTGGCATGCAAAATGAAAATGTGGATGCCTATTGTGCACAAACATTTTATTTTAAAACAAATCAGTAAAGTGGAGTGTAAAATCTATCCTTCAATGATTTCCAATCTATGCATTATTGCTATGCTGTTGGAGACTACCACCGAACTTAATCGTGCTACTAGCCTCTTTAGACTTAAATTATTATAATCCTATATGACGTGCATAAACAAAAGATCAGAATTTATTTCATTTTTGGATCTTAAATACTTCCACAACCCTTCTTTTCCCCCTACCATTTATATATTGCATCGTTGCAAAAGTGTATAGTTTTATTTTTTGTCATTTTTAATGTATAAAACAATAAAAACATACTCAAACATAAAAACAAAGGTGACTTGAGGCTTAACCTCATGCCTCAACCTTGCTAAATATTCATGGATATTAATAATATTTTCCTTATTTTTCAAAGCACAAAAATCTATTTTTTCCATTTTTTGCTATTTTTCACTATTTATTTATGCATAAAAATAGGTTTTTTAAAAATCTTTGCTTAGTTAATGATTATGATAGTCGAGAAATATTTTTTATCATAATTTCATTCCATGCACATATCTTTTTCCCACTCGAAACCAACAAAATCTTCATTTTTACCCTAAAAATATGCTTTTCGAGCTGTAATTTAATTATTGCGACTATTTATCATTACAGTTCTACATTTCTTTTATGCACAGCCCTTGATCATGATGCAACCAAGATCCAAACAGATTTTTGCTCCATAAAACAAGCAAATTTTCTTTGTAAAAATGAGGCATACTGCTTATGCACACGTTGCGGGTTTTTAAATAATTGATATGGACTGCCAATGGACCACCCAGTGATCATTCATCAGTGATGAACACCTTCCCTCAGCCTCCTCTTGATCTTGGAGCAATCTGATTGTCATCAAACAAGCATCCTTCAACCCCTCTTTTTGTTGATTTCTCCCACATGAACCGCCGCTTGCAAGAGAGAGAGGGAGGAGAGAGAAAGACTAGATTCTGATAAGAAAGACTAGATTCTAATCAGACAATTCAAATAGCCATTTTTGAAGCCGAGAGTGGTTATGGGGAGAGAAGATCTTCGTTATCCGATTGTGGTATGATCACTTTAGGGAGTTGCATTGAGGTGGCAAATGGCTTATAGCCCCCTCGCCCCGATCCCGTGACAAATTGGGGGTGGGAGGCCCCAAGGGTCACCCCCCTTCCCTCTCTAGTTCTTTCACACTTAACTTCTTTGGTATTGTCCTTGGGCACTCCCATTTTCGCATCCGGCCTTAGATTCGTGAACTGGAAAATCTTGTGTGTCCATCTCGATGTCCCCCATTGCCAGGCATTTCCTGAAGTCTAGTCTAACATCCCAAGGAATTATGGAAATTTCGCAACCGTCGCTTGATGGGTCTTTAGAGCGGTTTTGGAGCCCATGTTTGTTGATTGTTGCTTAAAATCGACCCAATTTCCTCTGCCGCCTTCAACGGAGTTTAATTTTTCATTCAAAGTTAAAAATTTTAGTAAATTTTGAGCATCTTCATGGGGCGAAAATCCACTACTCAAAGTGCTCGAAGAGGGCATTCTGATCACCCAAAGAATGGTTGATTGTGAATCTTATGGATGACAACTCAATCTCTAAGGGAAAGAATGGGTTGTGGCTAGTGGCTCGTTTAAACATCATGTTATATGCCCATACTACCACATATAGTCTTTTATCCCAGTCACATTTCTTCTCAGACACTATTTTTGATAGAATACCCACAAGCTGCTTGTTAGTACTTTCAACTTTCCCATTTGCTTACAGGGTTATAAGGAGTCGTCTTTCTATGCTTAAATTTCCATGCCTCAGTCAATCTTTTAATCACCTTGTTTAAAAACTGGGTTCCATGGTTTGATACTAATTCTCTTGGTGGACCAAATCGGCATATAATTTGCTCTAATAGGAAATTGAGAGTCTCTTTTGCATCGTCCTTCCTTGTCGCTTGTGCTTTTGACCACTTTGTAAAGTAGTCAGTCGCCATGATAATATATCACTTTTGCATAGTGGACGATGGAGTAATAGGACCCATAAAGTCGATGCCCCACTTTCCAAATGGAAGTATAGTCATAATTGGAGTAAGTGGTCACTTCCTATTCTCCCTATTGTCATGCCGCGTTGAAAAGTATCGCATCTCTTAACATACTCAAATGCATCTTGGAAAATGGACAGCCACCAGGCCGTCAGCCATCCAGCAGAATGCTCTCCACAAGTGGAGTCATGGCACTCTTCCAAAATGAATGGAACCTCCTTAGGCATCACACATCAGTGATATATATCATCAATCCCCTGTTGATATAGTGTTCTTGCGATCAAAGTAAATTTCAATGCATGTTGTCTAATTTTCCTCTTTTTTGATTTGGATAACCGGCACGAGCCTCTCCTGTCGAGAGGAAATGCATTATAGCAGCATACCAAGAGAGGGAATAGATGTCATATCAATTTTAAACATTTCCTTATATCACTTCCTTCAAACAAAGTCTCCTTCAACTCCCCGAAATCCATAAGGCATTCCACAATGCCTTGCAACCTTGATGGCTTACTACTGATCTCGGAATCAAACTCTTGAAAAGTGATTAACCACTTTGCTAAATGATCAAGTAGCTGTAACTTGTTCATCAACATATGAAGCCCTTCCGCCTTCATATAAAATACAACCTTCTCATAGAGAATATAGTGCATGAATTTCTTAGTCGCAAATACCATTACAAGGCACAATTTCTCCATGTAAGTGTAGTTAATTTTTTATATGCCCAACTTTCGGTTAGCCAAAGCGATTGGATGATACCACATTTCCTCCCAAATTTGGGATAAATAGTAGCTAATACTATACATGGTGGCTGTTGAAAATATATAGAATACTTTGCCCCTTTTCGGTGCTATTAAAACTTGTGCTTTTACTAGCTCCTATTTCACATAATCAAAAGCTACCTTTTAAGGGTCACTTCATTCGAATAGATAGCTAAAGGAAAATAAAATCGTTAATGGTAACGTTCTTTCTGCTAGGGCATTTATGAGCCTCCGATAATACCCTACCAATATGACAAAAAGCTATGCACCTCTTTCGGAGTGCGCAGTGGACTCAAAGCGACTATGACCTTGATCTTTTTAGGGTCAATCATGATCCCTACTAAACTGACTACATGACCTAACAATAGCACATAAGGCACTCCAAAGATGCACTTTTGTGGGTTAAGAGCTATGCAATATTATGTGCAATGCTCAAAGCACTTCTACAAAATAATCAATTGCCTTTCTCTTATGGTGACTGCACCAGGTCATCGATTAATGCCTTCCACTCCTCTAGGGAGATGTCATCAAAGGTCTTATCAGCTGTCCGTTGCCATGAACCAAGTGCATTACATAGACCAAATGCCATCACATGGTATGCAAAGGTACCGAAGATAGTAATAAATGTCATTTTAAGCTTGTATTTTTTTGCAATTTTCATCTAGTTATAACTCGAAAAACAATCCATGAACGAATATTTTTCCCTATCCACTAGTTGATCCAAAATTTGGTCAATAAAGAGCAATAGGTAGTAGTCCTTAACTGTTTGCATATTTAGCTCTCTAAAGTCCATGCAAAGCCAGATTTGATTATTTTTCTTTTTCTTGATCACAACTAGTGTACACCATTCAGTATGCTAAACAGGGAAGATCAAATTTGCTTTGCGTAACTTTTGTAGCTCCTTGAATAGCCCGTCCCTTTGTTCAAAAGGCATACACCTTACTTTTTGATGTGCAGACCGGCTTCCTTTCTTAAGAGGAATGGTATGCACAGGTAGGCTAGAAGGAATGCCTCTAAGTTCGTCCAAGCAAAGATCGTTGAGAAACACGGGATCTAGAGCATGGAAAAAGCTATGAAGATTGGAAGGTAGAGATAAACCTCATGATGACATAGATAAAGAAGACAAGACTGTTACACAAGTGAATTAGGTTTCAAGATTGAGACTTGAACTCATAAACACATTCTTGTGTATTAGAAAGACCATGACAATGACACTAACTGAAAGAGGAAAGCATCATGATATTTTATTCATCTCATATGAAAGTGATAGTCAAGTACAATGTTATATAGAACTGGATAGTAGCATTCTACACCACTGTGCTTATGGGATCTAGGATCTCATCCTAGACTGCTTGCTTTCCCTTGCCTACTGCTCCATACAAAAAGGCATACAAATGGATGTGATTGCTAGAATCTCAACACCCCTCCTCAATCACAACCAGGAAGTCACAAAGTGTGTAGAGGCTTTAGTGAGAGCAACACCTGCAAAGTGTGGGCATACCATAGACATGGCAAAACACCAGAGGCTGTCCTAGAAAAGGCTAAGTGTGGGCACCACAAACATGGGGGACATCCAGAGGCTGTAACAGGGGCCTCACAAAGTGTACAGAGATTGAAATGCCAAGATACATGAGGAGTTTACAAGCTTATGGTAGGAGCATCAATGGCAAGTACATACAATAAAAAATTCTAGTAAAAATTTAGGTCAAGGACCGGGCGGCCCTTGTGGTTTTCTATATTTTTAGGTGTGCCATTATGAGCATAACAAAACTTCTTGTCCTTCTTCATCTTGATGTAGGTCTTCTTGTTGATGTAGCCTAGCTTGCTCTTTTTGACTTTGCTTGCAGCTTCAGTCTTCATGACCATGTCCATGTCCCCCTCAAGAAAAGATACCGTCATTTTTGAGGCAGCGGAAATGTCTTCAAAAACTTGCATTATCCCAAAGGTAGTAGACATGTCTTCAAGTTCTTCAAATGAGCTCATTGATTGTACTGTAATGTAGGCAGCTCCATGTCTCTTTGCAAGTAGAATAGAAACATCTTCTTTGTAGTACCAGTGAGCAACAAGAGTAGTTATGTCACTCCTGATAAGAAGCATCCACTTAAAAATATTCATGTTTGGTAGATGCATCAGCATCAAATGAGTGAGATTAGACCACCAATGAGTTGATTTTTGAATGTGCTGAAAAACACGTGCTAAGAAGCACTGAATTAGTATCAAGAGATACTATGCTTGAACTTCATGTGGGTTGCCTGATCTTCAAGTGGGTGCTTGGATCTTCAGGTGTATGCTCCAAATCTTCTTCTTGAAGATTTATAGTGGCTGGAAACTTCAGATCTAAGAAACAAATGCTTCAGTTGATTGAGAAGAAGCAAGAGCTTAAAGTGAAGGAAGAAGCTTGAGTTAAAGTGGCTTGGTCTTCTCTTGAATATTTTCCTTGTTGATTCTTCAAACTCTTGAATTAGGGACACATAGTCCTCTCATTCTTCTAAACTAAGCATGGATCCTAATTTTATTACCCACGAATCATTTGGCATACCAAGGTCCAACTCAATAACATCCACATCTCTTATTCGATCTTGAGGCTCTATCAGCTCATTCATTATTATTTGATAGATGTCCTCTATAGTGGACCCTTCTTTAGATTCATCACTTGATGATGTCTCACTAGTAGATACATATTCTAATGTCTCTAATTCTGTAGAGGATAAAGGAGCTCTCTCGCTTTGAGGAGACTCAATATAAGCATCAACTACAATGCATCAGGCACCTCTACCAAATATCAGTCGATTGGCGGGTATATCCACTTGACAGTTTGCTTGCAAGTTCCAGGGTCTACCTAGCAACACTTGATAGCTAGGACACCCTATGAATCTAATTACCCTAAAGTCAAAAAGGCATTCTACATTTGCAACAATAATGTGGACTTTAGTTATGCAACCTTCAGGATGCCTTAAACTATCATCAGCGATTTTAAGAATTGTGGAGGCGTCCTTTTGAATTGCGAAGCTAGCCTCTCCATCAATTCTGAACTCATGATGTTTACAGAGTATCCCATATCTACGATAGCATGATCCACTAGTATTCCATCAACGTATGCTGCAACCCTTAGGCAATGCTTTTCTGCATGCTCAAACCAATCATCTCCTACTCGTGCTATACCCAAAGGTTCTATGATATATCCAGTACACATGATTTTTTTTGAATTCTTTACATACTCAAGGAGATAGCTTAATCAACTGTAAGAGATTCACATCTGGTCTAACTTCACAAAGAGAGCTTCCCAAATCAAATTCATGATAATTTGCTAAGTCTCTCTGCTCATGCTAGACCATTCTCTCCTTTGGTCATTGAATCGGCTTTGGTGCTTCCTTCCTAGCTTTTGCCTTCTTTCGTGGCAACTCCTTATCCTTCTTGGCATCTGCTTTACTTTCCACGGATTTTAGAGGTCTCCCCTCCCTGTCAGAGTTAAGGACTTGCGTCCCTTTATCGTCTTGCCTCTAGGGTTTCCATCAACAGGCTTTACATTGTCCTTGTCAACTTCTCTATTCTTTTGACCCCTTGTAATACCTCATAGACTAGCGGTTTCAGTCCCATTTACCTACACAAACTCAACAAGGCTCACTCCACTACCACCAAGTAGCTCCTCTATAGTAGCTTTACCTCTTTGAAGGATTTGTTTTGGCCCATCATCTCCCTGAATATTGTTCCCTTGCGTGCAATGG
Organism: Lygodium microphyllum; assembly: GCF_053477565.2. Classification (NCBI taxonomy): domain Eukaryota; kingdom Viridiplantae; phylum Streptophyta; class Polypodiopsida; order Schizaeales; family Lygodiaceae; genus Lygodium; species Lygodium microphyllum. Next base: position 84,510,314 of record NC_141151.1, read on the forward strand.
TTAACCGGACGTGGCTGTCTACTACCTTGCTCGAGAGAGCTAATCTTACTCCAACAAGTGGCTATCAAATGGCTTGACTTCCCACAAATATCACATTCAATGTTGGGGAAATTCCAAGGGTAATGCTAGCCACCACACCATTTCTAACTAAACCTCGATGACCTACCCTCTTCAATGCATCGACTCCCTATCAGATTCTATTGTTTTTAAAGAAAATTAACATCAACGACTATCTGTCTATATTGCTCAGAAATCATATCAGTGTAGTGCTTCATCATGTCCTTAACTTTGCTAAGGACATTTGAGGCACTTGACTCATAGCCTTGATTGTCGATCTATGGATCCTTTGGCCCAACAATTTGATTGGGCATTGGTTGTTGCTAACTCATAGGAGCAACGTTAGGGCTCGACACTTGGCCTCCAACACTTGTGTAACGTGTCCGCTAGAATCATCCAGGACACGTCTTAGCAGTCCATCGGAAAGGATGTCTAGAAAACTCCGCCCGGCACTCCCACGGAATGTTACGGGTTTTGCAATCTAGGTCTTCCCGTGTCTGCCACGTAGCGGAAGTATCCTGGCCGTTCCCACTTAGGATCGACCTGAGTTTGGGTTTTCCTGTTTGGTCATTAGCTAGCAGCAACTAGCGTCAGACCCGAGCGAACTACTTTACGCAGAAACGCCAGGTCCGAAGCGGATTCACGCTGCACTTGGTTCAAAGAGAATGGGAAACGAGAGGGATGCAAGGCTCAACCTCTCTGCCGTAAGGCATAGTCCCATTCCGTTCCCCTAAAACAACGTAAATTTGGGCAAGATGTAACTCTAAGTCATCGTTCTCGTTATTCGTTTTGATGATGATGATCATCCCGCTGTTCCTCGAGATTTTTGAGAAAAGTTCCCGGCTAACCGGGACCACCCAACCGTAGGACGGACCCATGGTCCATCCTCCGCACTTTCCTCAGTTTGTTTTAGTTATGTAATTATCTAACACATTAATTTGACATATAACAAACAGCTTCTTTAATTAACCCTGTTAAGCACTGGTTCCTTCACGTAATCTTATCACGTGACATAGAAAAACAATATCAAGCAACTTCTTTATTATCATTTCATCATTTTTTTTCTTTGAAATACAAGGAGTTCCGCCCGTAGGCTTGTCCATAATCCGCCCGAAGGCTTATCCAGTAATCTGCTAGGGATCACTATTCCAAGCTTCTGCCCGTTGACTAGTATGCGGGCCTCGAGATCCAATCCCGAGTCACGTTAGCCTCTTGTGCAGGACCCAAGCATCCAGCATTCGATCCGGAATCAATTGCAACTTGGCAAGATTCCTATTGTCCTTGGGTTAGGGTCATACCCTGTTAACCCAACTTAACCAATACCTTAGGTTTTATTAATAGTAAATCCCGGCGGCCATGTCGCTTTAATTTATTGATTAATCATTTGCGTCCAAGCAAATACCTAACTTCCCTTAACTTGGCAAATTTCCCCTAATGAGGGCGATGTAACAGGATGACTACCCATCCCCTTGCAAGTTAGACTTGCGCAAGAACCTGCCAACCTCATTCCAAGGAATGGCAAAACTTTCTTGTGATCAAACCACAAGGCTATGCGACATTGCAACTTGTTGCACAAGTGTCGCTTCCATTCCAAGAGATCATTTCACCCATTGAATGGTGTTTTCTGGTCAAAGAATTATGATTAGACTCGAAGTAGGGTTTAGGGTGTCTTCTTACTCACCCCAATCCTAATTGCACTAGACCGACAACGTTCGGTCCTAGGGATTCCAACTCAATCCAAGTTCTAGCACTAGGTCGAATGATCCTTAGGGTAGAAACCCTAGATCATTATTTGCGTGCGCGTCCCATTGGCTCAACTTTCCGAGAAGGTGGGTAGGACCTTTGGGTTTGAGGACTTCGACTTGGTGTCCAAGTACGATACTTGGCTACATCTCTAACGTGCCAAGCCCTAGCTAGTACTTGAGGTTTTTATTGAATCGGCTAGCTATGCCTATACGAAACCCTAGCAGTCATGATACCACAAATGACTTGGGTAAATTGACCTACTTGTCTTTGACAAGGACAATTCTTTCCTAGAGATGATATACTTGATCTAAAGTAGGAAAATAGTTGCAAAATGTTACAATACATGTAAACATGTAATTCATTACTTCCACGCACCATAAGATCCGCAATAACCCTATCCCTTTTTTGTTAAAGTCAAAAGGCAAGATAATTTGAAGAATAACCTACATAGGGCTTACTAGGATTTAAATCAAGGAATAACACCTACAACCTTGTGTCTAAGTATTTGCATTTCATGCTTTTATAAGCCATGCAATCATTCCTAAATACTACATGATGAAATGAAATTTGCGAAAGTATAATTGCGACCCTTAGATACAACAACATCGTGAATGAAGTTCATGCAATACTAAGGCAAGTGTCGATTTAATCTAATTGCAAGCATCTTTTCCCAGGCAACTTATATAAGATCGGGGTTCTTTTTCATGCCGTGCAAAAGAATTTAACAATTTCCTCATTAAACCTAGGCAATATGTGGCTTTCCTTTGAAAATGCATGACAAGGCAATTTACTGTTAAGGTCGCAAGATGGATGGACGATTAGCGTTTATATTGAAAATACCAATTTTTCCCATTTGCATTTAACTTAGGTTAGGTGAATTTGAACATGCACGGTTGCTTCTTAATCCATGGAGTTGTCATGCTTAATGCATTACTTTAGTATGAAATCACAATAGTAAAAACCTGGGTCTGTGGGTTCGGGGAGATGTCCACGTGAATGCTAGGAGAAGAACCTCCCGCAGGCGCGCCTTGCGACTTCTTGGGAGCCATCGTTAGCGTGCTTACGGACTTCCGGTTTGCCTTTACCCTTACGCGATCGGTGAGTCTTCTCCAACCGTTTGTGAGCAGCTTCAAGATCTTTCCCCTTTTTCCTCGTACGCAGGAGATCCCCTCCGAAGTACGGATCCTTGAGAATACCGGCTTGCGGGGTTTGGGCTTATTGGAGGCCTTGTGGGGTTGGAGCTTGGATTGTGGAGATGGCCCTTTTACGATAGAGCTATGGGAATGGAGGCTTTCTAAGCTTCTTCTTCTTCTTTTAAAAATCCTGTGGTGGCCACGCGAAAATAGGTCTTAAGGAAGCTGGGACTTTCCCCCCCTCGTGCGCAAGAATTCTTCCACAAAAATGGGTTCCCTTGAAAACCCGCGGTGGCTAGTGGGAAGGGACTTATAGATGGCTTGTGTGAATGGGGCTTATGAAAGCCCCCTTAGAAGCTTCTTAAAAGAAGCTTCTGGCTATGACCAGAACCCACGTGGAAGAGGGAGGGGGTGATAACGTGTTGAAAGATGACGTCGCTTAGGGGGGTGATTGACCTTCTGTGGCGACGTGGAGCCTCAGCGCCACAAGCTGCAACGGCGGGAACAGCAGAGGGAATGGCGGTAGCATGCTCAGCCCGGTGGTTGGCGACAGACTTGGTAATGGCAGTAGCGGCGTTCGTCAACACGACAGCCTATCCCTCCTCGGATGCAGCACGGTGACTGCCGGCTTGAGCAGACGGCGACCTCAGGCCCCTCTTCGCAATCCTTCTCCTCCTCCTCAGCACGGCGACGGCAGCAGTCCCCTTTTTTTTTCCTCTTCCCCCTTCAACACCTTAGCGGGTGTTTATATAGGGGTGGGGGGGGGGAGAGAAGGGCTCCACCACGTGGCCCCTTGCATGGGTTCCCCCTTCCCCATGCAGCCCATGACTCCACCACGTCCCATCCCCCCCACACTCCCTCTCCTCCAGCCGTGCATCGGCTGGGGAAAAGGGATAAAAATTAAAAAAATTGCCTTGATAATATTCAATTTGCCCCTCCCAAGAGGGTGTTTACGTGTGATTTGCGGGTTTGAACTCTCGTGTTTGCCTTGCCAATGCGGAGGTCCCGATTTCTTGTGTGCAGGTCACAGGTTACACTGCCGGCAATTTCAATATGTGAGATAACCTTTGCACAAGCTTTACGCAGTGTGCGGGAAGTCAATATTCACGGGTGGGAATATTACATTCTCTCCCCCTTAGAAGAATCGAGATGTCCTCATCTCGAGATAAACTGGGGATATTGAAGATTGAGAGAGCTTTCATCCATCCAGGTAGCATCCTCTTCGGGATAATCTTTCCACTGGACGAGGCATTCTTTCAAGGTTCTAGATCTTAACTGTCTCTCCCTGACATCTAAAATCTTTTCCGGTCTTAGTTCAAGGACTCCTTGACTAGGCATTACAATTTGTTGGTCATCAAGTACATGATTAGGGTTGGGTACATATTTTTTTAAGAGACTAATATGGAATACATTGTGAACTTTTAGGTTATCCGGAAGTTGCAATTTATAAGCATTGGGTCCCAGGCATTTGAGGATTTTATACGGCCCACAATACCTTGGACTTAGCTTCTTGCATTCTCCTAGAGATAAAGAACTCCTTTTAGGGCGTACACGAATGAAGACCATGTCTCCTTCTCCGAAGATCCTCTCTTGGCATTTCAAATCCGCATATGCCTTTTGTCTATCTTTGGCTGCTTGTATGTCTTGTCTTATTGACCTTATTTGGTCATCCATGTCCTCCAACATTTGTCTTGAAGCTTCAACTCTTAGGGTTGGATCAGAAAAGTTTAGGGGACTTCGACAATCATGACCATACAATGCCTGGAAAGGGGTCATTTGAATGCTCTGCTGGTAAGAAGCATTGTAGGCAAATTCCACTAATGGCAAGTATTGAATCCACCTCTTCGGCTCTCGACATCAGTATGCCCTAAGCATATCCTCAATGATTTGATTCACTCGCTCTGTTTGTCCATCCGTTTGGGGATGGTAAGCAATGCTAAAACAGAGTTGAGTTCCAATAGCTTCAAAGATAGCTCTCTAGAAGTGTGAAGTGAAGAGAGAATCTCGATTGCTAATGATCCTTCTAGGTAACCCATGTAGCTTGAATATCTCCTTGATAAACACTCTTGCAATGTCGGAGGCTTTATAGTTTGTCTTTACTGGAATCAGGTGTGCAACCTTAGTAAGCATGTCAACTACAACCATAATGGAGTTGTATCCTCCTTGGACTTGGGGTAAGCCCACCACAAAATCCATACTGATGAATTCCCATTTCATTTGGGGAATGTCAAGTGGTTGCAATTTCCCTGGCATCATGACATGTTCAGCCTTAATACGTTGGCAAGACAAACATTCAGTGACATATTTGAGAACGTCACCTTTGAGCCTCTCCCAATGGTAGCTCTTCCTAACTGCATTAAGAGTTTTTGCATAGCCAGGATGTCCTGCGAAAGGGGAATCATGAGCTTCCCATAATATCTTCTGCTTAAGTGACTGGCTTGTTGGTATACACAGCCTTGTTCTGTAGTAGATAAGTCCATTATCAATGGAAAATTCCTGATACTTAGCTTGTGACTTCAGACTCTGCTCCTTGGTAGATATTTCTTTTATCATGGTTTGGTAGGCCAAATCATGGCATGCTTCCTCTCTAGCTAGTTCGAGTATAGGGTTGCTTGGCATAGATACCTTTGTAGCCAGAGATCTGGCCGTTGATGGATTCTGCAAGATTAGGGAATTTAGGAATGCCTTGTGACTGAGTGCATCGGCAACTACATTCTCTTTCCCTGGTCGATACTTGATTTCAAAATCATATTCATCCAATACTTCAATCCATCGACGTTGCCTCATGTTGAGCTCGTTCTGGGTAAAAATCCATTTGAGACTCTTATGATCGGTTACTAGAGTAAACTTGTTACCCAACAGGTAGTGTCTCCAAAGCTTTAGAGCATGGATGACAGCTAATAACTCCAGATCATGCGTGGCATAATTCTTTTCATGACTCTTCAATTTTCTTGAAGAATATGCTACTGGATGACCTTCCTGCATAAGTACACACCCCAAGGCAAGAATGTTGGCATCAGTTACTACCTCGAACTCCTTCTTGAGGTCAGGAAGTTTTAGAATAGGTGCTGATACCAAACATTGCTTCAATTGGTCGAAGCTATTTTGTTCGGGAGTTGACCATGTAATAGAAGTCTGCTTCTTTAGTAAGTCGGTAAGAGGTGCTGCAATCAAAGCATAGTTTTTGATAAAGACCCTATACCATCCTGTCAAGCCAAGAAAACTACGTATTTCTTTGACGGATACTGGTATTGGCCATTCAAGCACATCTCTGACTTTGGCTGGATCTACTGATATTCCTTCTGATGATACTATGAATCCTAGATATTCAATCTGACGTTTGAAGAATGCACACTTCTTCATTTTTGCATACAGCTTATGAGACCTCATTGTCTCAAGGACAATCCGAAGTTGAGGTTCATGATCTTCTTCCTGTTTAGAATAAACTAAAGTGTCATCGAAGAAGACAAGCACGAAATCATCAAGATATGGTCTAAAAATATCCTGCATTAATCTATTGAAGGTGGCAGGTGCATTTGTAAGCCCGAATGACATAACCAAGAACTCAAAGTGCCCATATCTTGTATTGAAGGCCGTTTTTGGAATATCTTCATCCTTGATCCTTATTTGATAGTAACCTGACCTGAGATCAATTTTGGAGAAGATCTTTGCACCTTGAAGGCGATCAAGAAGCTCATCTATTCTAGGAATAGGATACTTATTCTTGACTGTGGATTGATTCAACCCACGGTAATCAATACATAGTCGAAGTGTCCCATCTTTCTTTTTCTGGAATAGTACTGGAGCTCCCCATGGTGAGTTGCTAGGCCGGATGTAACCTTGATCTAACAGTTGCTTGAGTTGTTCCTTCAACTCAATAGCTTCCGGTATGGACATTCTATAAGGTCTCTTTGCAATTGGCGCAGCTCCAGGCATTAGCCTTATTTCATGATCAACTTCTCTTGGAGGTGGAAGTTCAGTTAATTCCTCAGGGAATACGTCAGCGTATTCCTTCAGCCAAGAGAGTCCCTCATGAGACTCTTGCCTTTGATCTAATTTGTTGAGTTTGATCAGGTAAACAGGTAATCCTTTTCTAACCCCTTTTATGATCCGCGATACTTTGGCTAACTGGATTCTTGGCACTCCCGCCTCACCTTGAGTTGTAACAAACTCTCTTTCAGAGTTTCGAAAGAAAACTTGACCCTTTTCACAGTGGATGTGGGCGTCATTAGGCTTAAGCCAATCAATCCCGAGTAGACACTCATGGATACCTAAATTCATGACTCTGAATTTGACTGAGGTTTTCTTTCCTCCCAGAAAGAACTCTTCCTTAGCAGTTTGCCTGATACAAGTTACCTCACGACTGTTTGCCAATTCCACAAGTAGGGTAGGTGCTTCTACTGTGGCTATTCCTAATCTTTTAGCACACGCTGGTGAGATAAAGGAATGCGTACTGCCACAATCAATCAAGGTTTTGAAGCCTTTACCTTGATAGTCCGACGGTGTTTGAATCACCGAGAACTGGCGATTCGGCCCCTTCTTGTGTAAAGCGGCATGGACTGTCGCTCTTTCGAATTCTGCTTCCATAGTCGGATCTTCCTCTTCTTCTGCTTCACATCTTTGCCTATTGGTAATGCAGGCAGTTCTTCCTCTTCCACGGGTGGCGGCTCCTTGACCGCGGCCTGCACCTTAACGGTGTCCCTCATTGAGCTTGGGACATTGCCTTTTGAAGTGACCGAGTTCGTTACAGTGGAAACATCGGAGGTTTCGGCCATTACTGTGAGTAGGAACAAAGTTGTTGATGTTATTTGTCCTTGCTTTCTTCCTTTGTCCCTGATTGAGACCTTGAACTCTCTTCACTTGGGGTCTGAATGCTCCTCTGTTCGGGTCGCTATAAGACCAATTCTTAATACCCCTTGGTCTAGCTTGCACTTCCTGAATTATAGGTGCCGCTCGAATGAGTGCATCCTGAAGATCTGATGGTCGCATAGATTCGAGACGAGTATTTATAGGTGGATTTAAGCCCGCGCAAAATTTGGACACCTGCTGCGTCGTGTCCATTTGTGGCGCATACTTTAAGAGTGAGACAAATTTAGAGTAGTATGCGTCAAGGGTGAGTCCTAACTGTTTTAGCTCATAGAACTCATTCATTTTCTGTGTACGATATGCAGGTGGCAAATATCTCCCCTGCACGGCTTGCTTTAACTTCTCCGAGGTAACGGACCCCTCTGAAGTCCCTTGATCCCTGCACCATTGTTTCCACCATAGTCTAGCTTCACCGGTGAGTTTTAATTTGGCGAGCATGGCCTGATTGGTAGGTGCAGTACCAGCTGCTTCAAAGTAATCCTCCATAGATTCAATCCAAAGTTTAGCATCAGACTGGACGAATCTGCCTCTCCCGTCAAACTCGGGTGGCTTTATCTGTTTGAGGAGGAACTTCTTCTCCTGGATCACAGCGGTACTTGATGTAGGGGGCGAATTTGGAACCTGTACCTGGGGTTGTGCCTGGGTAAAAGTTTTCTTAACGTTATTGTATGATAATTGACATTAGCTTATCTTTAGTTCAGCTATCTCGTAAATCATGAAGCTACTTAACTTTTTGTAACAACCCTGATGCACAATCGGATATTGATAAAAGAAGTCCTTATTTATATTTACATGGGCGTAGCCTTATACAACATCTCGTGATGATAATCCAATCATTACATTTAGTTTGGGAAGAACAACGTTGTATTGCATTTGTCTACAGGAACTGTGTAATAGTAGGGTTTTGGGTCATGGATCTTTAGGAATCGATACTTCATTGGAAGTTCAGGATATCCTTTCCGCTGGAATCCATACTTCCCATGGTGGCCCAACACCTTAATCTTGTCGGCTGGGATTACACGGGTTACTTCCTCATATACATATGAGTTCAATTCAACCCTCCGACCTTGAATATGCAAGGTCGAATTTACGTGAGCTTCCACAAAAATGAACAGCTTCACGACTTTCAAGTCTTCCAACCACTTGATCCTCTTTAGGTTGGTTTGTAGATAAGCGAACCGGTGGGCAGCTATGTAGTAGATTCCTGAAGACCCAGTCCATCTTCGTTCTATATATAAAGGTGATGGATTATAAATCTGCTCCAGGATGTTCATCATTTCAACTCTCTGCCTATAATGCGGAGAATGCATTGCAGTCATAAACATGATCTGGAACACCAAAAACTTGTTCCACGCTTCATAGTTCTGCAAGACAGTATTGAAGATGAGGAAATGTTTGGACATCAACAATTTCTTTACTTCATTTTATTGAGATCTTACAAAAATACTTCCGTTGTTGGTCGGCTCTGATACCAACTGTAACGTGTCCGCTAGAATCATCCAGGACACGTCTTAGCAGTCCATCAGAAAGGATGTCTAGAAAACTCCGCCCGGTACTCCCACGGAATGTTACGGGTTTTGCAATCTAGGTCTTCCCGTGTCTGCCACCTAGCGGAAGTATCCTGGCCGTTCCCACTTAGGATCGACCTGAGTTTGGGTTTTCCTGTTTGGTCATTAGCTAGCAGCAACTAGCGTCAGACCCGAGCGAACTACTTTACGCAGAAACGCCAGGTCCGAAGCGGATTCACGCTGCACTTGGTTCAAAGAGAATGGGAAACGAGAGGGATGCAAGGCTCAACCTCTCTGCCGTAAGGCATAGTCCCATTCCGTTCCCCTAAAACAACGTAAATTTGGGCAAGATGTAACTCTAAGTCATCGTTCTCGTTATTCGTTTTGATGATGATGATCATCCCGCTGTTCCTCGAGATTTTTGAGAAAAGTTCCCGGCTAACCGGGACCACCCAACCGTAGGACGGACCCATGGTCCATCCTCCGCACTTTCCTCAGTTTGTTTTAGTTATGTAATTATCTAACACATTAATTTGACATATAACAAACAGCTTCTTTAATTAACCCTGTTAAGCACTGGTTCCTTCACGTAATCTTATCACGTGACATAGAAAAACAATATCAAGCAACTTCTTTATTATCATTTCATCATTTTTTTTCTTTGAAATACAAGGAGTTAAAACCGACCAAGTTACGCAAAATACTTATTTGCTTTTTTTGTATATGATTGCTGGGCTTTGGCAATCATGTCTTTAACTTCATCAAAAATAGTGGCATGCATGTTAGCAATATCATCAGTAGTTTGAAATTTTTTTTATAATGATGCAATAGGTACAGGCAATCAATATCCATAAATAACTTCATTGGAAAAACAGAAAAATGACACACGAAAACGAGGTCAGAAATTAATAACAAAAAATCGGTTCACTGGAACAGGGAGTAGAAAAAAGGAAAAATGTGCTAAGGAAGGGGTTGCACAAGGTCGGCACATCAAAACTGAGTTCCGGGGGAATTAGGAGGGGTGCACATGCAAAAAACACGAAAAATGGACCCGAAAACACATGGAAAAGGAGGGAGTATGCCAGGGTGCACAATTGATGCTACATCAGTGCGTCCAAACCATATGGCATAGGTGCAAGGAGAAAGGCCAGGGAGTCTTGTAGTGCAGTGTGTAGAACATAATGATGTGTCATGTGTTGATGGCAGAAACCCAGCCCATGGGTGCATAGGGAAACGGGAACGTACCTCACTCCAAAGGTCATAACGTCCCTCAATCCTCACCTCTCGGTAATTGATTGAAGAAACTCCAGTGACACTCAGCCCACCCTCTGTCTCACGCTCCGTTGAAAGATACAGAGGGCAGCCATTTCCTGAAACCCATTGATGTAATCCTCATGGTCACTTGTGCAAAGGTTGTATGCCTTGTGTGCATTTGATGGTGCAACTGTGTATCTTGCCATGTGCCACTATACAGTGCAAGAAGGAAGGCCAAGGAGCCTTATAGTGCACTGCACAGGAACAAATCGTGCTTTGTGAATTTAGAGGCCCATCCTATGCGTACAACACTCCATTCACACATCTTACCTCTCATTTGATTTCAAGGGAAAGACTAGTCACTCACCCCACCCTCTGTCTCACACTCTGATAGATACAGAGTGCAATCCATGCTCGCATCCCCATCCTATTAGGATGAAAGGTCACATCACTCAAGGGGTTGGTGATGAAGATCATATTGGCTGTTGTTGTCATCACAATCTTCAAGAAGAGGCATACCTAGGGAGGCAGCCTACAAATCGTGTATGTCAATGATTTGTAAGAAGAGGTGTCTGTTAAGAAGGGCAAACGGACTGATATTGTAGAGACAACGCACCAAGGGAGGTGGCTTCAAATTGCTTGCTGAAGAGGTTCTACTGGTGAGTCAACTATCTTGAACTGCGGGGTGTTACCGCCTTTTCCATGGTCAGCTTCCCGCATAAGGGTGTTTCCACCTTTTCTTGGAACGAGACCTGTTATAATAGGGAATTTCTTCATTTTCTCCCATAACAGTTTCATTTGTTTTTTTTTTCTTTTGCTTTTTCTTTTCTCTTTTTTTTTCTTTTATTTACTTTTTTTTCTTTTCTTTTCTTTTCTTTTCTTTTTTATTTCTTAATAAAGGGAATGGTAGAAATACCTGTAAAATATTATACGGCGCAACGAACAGAATCTGAGAAAGAGATAGAGAGTACACAACAGATAAGAGAAGAATCAGTAAATTCTTTAACTCCAAATAATTGATACAAAGATGGCTCTGTCCACCCATGCGCTTCCATTATGTGAAGCTTAGATGGTGATCTAGACACAAGATAGGTGAAGAGCTTAAGCCTAGCTGGAACAACAACTCTGACTAGGTGAAAGATGAGTGATCGATGGGTGTGAAGGGGTTTAGCTTTTATAGCCTGCGAAGGTCGTGAGGTTGGCCTAACCGACCTACCATATAAGCCTCCGCTAGTCGGCTAGGGAATATTACCTTTACCATTGGGCCGGGGGCGCTGCCCCTAGACCCCCGCCAGGGGGGGCGCTGGCCCCCCTGGGACCCCCCAGCCAGGGGCCGCTTTCGCGGCCCCCAAACCCCAAAACAGGGGCCCCTTTTAACTCCCTTACACTGCAACTCGATGCAATGCGCCTCGAGTTGCTACCAACTTAACCACTCCGTCTAACCCAAAGATTAGACCCAGAATGGTCACCTTTTTGCCATCCGGTCACATAGACCTTATTGAGATGACAAGCTCAATACATGCGGACATTGATGGTGGATCGCCTGGTTAGATGGGTCCACACGTCTACACTTAGCACGTCAGTGGTCATTATGACTCTCACATGGCCACTGACTCATTACTTATTATATTCAGGTTGTTACACCTATTTACAACTGGCATAGTTATAACGCCAGTCGACTAGTGTAGTCGGTTATGCATTGTTTGACTTAGTAGGCCATTTTTCTTTATGTTATATCTTATCTATACTTTATGTATATTGTAAAGGGTGTGGAAGAAGAAGAAGAAACCAGCAAGAAAATGTTTTGGCCTCCATTTCTCTTCTTGTCTCTTGAGTGAGCTTCTCCTTGTGCATTCTGTGTGTGTTCGGCGCAGCATCTTGAGCAAGTCCCCCCACCACGCGATTCTTGACATGGTATCAGAGCCGCGCCACTGAGAGAGGCTGATTTCGAAGGCTGAAGCAAAGGATAAGAAGCAAGGTTCGAGCAAGCAAGCCATGGGTAAGAAGCTCTCCCATTCTTCCACACTCTCTCTTGGATAGTGCCTGTGGAGGCACCGGAAGTAGGGTTGAGCAAAAATCTGAGATTGCAGTGAGATTTGGTGTGCGCGAAGAGCGTTGTGTATTCTGCAGATTGGCCCTTTAGGGCTTGCCCTCAGTTATTTTAGGCATCTGAGGCCGTTTCAGGCATCGTTTTAGAGCCGCAAGGTTGCAGACATCAGTTTCAGGGTATACTATGATTTCGACTGTTTTGACCGAAAGTGGGTGCGTTGGTTAGAGATTTCAGATCTGTAAGTTCAATGGTGTTTACCAGCAAGTAAACACAAGGTTTATCTACAAACTGGTTGCAGATTGCATGTATTGTTGAGCAGACAGTGAAAAAGGTTGTCTGGTATATTGCTATGCACTACAGGTCGAGGGTTGTGGAAGATTTGATTGGTGTTTGGTATTATTTTTGTGATAATGGCAGAGAATAGTGGAAGCCCTATCATTGAGAAGCTCGACAAGAACAACTACCCTTCATGGAAGTTCCGTATCACGAACTTCCTTATTGGAAAAGGCCTCTACAAGTTTGTTTCACGTGAGGAAAAGGAGCTGGAGGTGAGTGATCCTCCAACTGCAGAAGAGATAAAGGCACGGAAGGAATGGAATGCAAAAGATAAAAAGTTCATGTATTGGTTGTCTGCAGTAATTGACAATAATATACTGGGACACATTAGAAATGTAGAGAATTCATATGCAGCTTGGACCATACTTGAAAGTATGTTTTCTATAAATACAAAGGCACGAAAGATTCAACTCAAGCAAGAGTTGAATACATTGAAGAAAGGGAAGATGTCTATCAATGAGTATGCACTGAAGGTAAGGAGCATTGCAGATGCCTTGGCAGCAATTGATGCAATGCCCGATGATGATGATTGGGTGTCGTCTACCTTGGGTGGACTTAACAATGAAAAGGCTTGGAAGTCTCTTGTTACTTCCGTATATGTTAGAAAGCCATTTCCAGATTTCGATGAGTTGGTCTCTCTTATGATCACTGAAGAGATCAACATGCAGGGTGAGACATCTGAAAGAAGTGGTGAACAGGTTCAAGCTTTCTACTCCAGTTTAGGAAGGGGACGTGGCAGGTTCTCTTCAAGAGGCCGTGGTATAGGACGTGGTAGTGACAACTAGCAAAACAGATTGAATCAGCAATTTGGCGATATGCAGGTTTCAGGGTCGTGGTAACTTTAGAGGCAGGGGGAGCTTTAGAGGAAGAGGTGGATGGCAAAACAGAGGTTCTAACAACATGGGTATTGTGTGCCACTATTGTGGCAAAACAGGTCATATCGCAGCCCAATGTTATGCTAAGAAAGATGATATCTGGAGTGGTAAGTTACAGCAAGGAAGCTATGCATCGTCTTCACGACAGAATGAAGACAAAAATGAACGTCTGTTTGTTATGCATCATATGTTGAATGCTGTTACAGGAAAGGGAACACATGATGATGTTTGGTATGTTGATTCAGGTGCATCCAACCATATGACCAGCCATGCAGAATGGTCTGGAGAGATGCAAGATTTGCAAAATGCAGGTTATGTGCAGATGGGTGATGATTCATGCCACCCAATTTCACACATTGGAAAAGTTCCCTTGTCCTTGCATGATGGTAAGACAAAGAGTCTTTCAGATGTATTACATGTGCCATCTATTACAAAGAACTTGGTGTCAGTCGGGTAGAGTAAGGGCTGCAAGTCAGATTTAATGCAAAGGGCTGCTTTGTAGAAGACTTCAATGACAAGTGCAGGTTGGTAGAAAAGGGAAGTAGAGTTGGACATATGTTTACTTTGGATGCTGGAATTCCTACTATGAATGCTGCTATGTATGCTAAAGGAAAAGGTATTGCTGTAGACATTGAAATTTGGCACAAATGCATTGGACATGCAAATGTACAAAGGCTGAAATTAATGCAATCCAAAGGGTTGGTTACAGGTTTGCCTACATTTAGAGTTGCAGAATTTCATAAGGTATGCAAAGCATGTCAGTTTGGTAAGCAGGCAAGACAACCCTTTTCACATGAGAGAGATGTAAGCAGAAATTTCCTTGATGTTGTGCATACAGACATTTGGGGGCCTACACAAAATGTATCTCTTGGAGGCAGTTCATACTTTGTCACATTCATTGATGATTGTTCTAGAAAGCTATGGGTATATTTTATGAAGGAAAAGAGTGAAGCTTTTGAGCACTTTAGAACTTTCAAGGCTACAGTTGAAAGAGAAATAGGCTTGAAAGTAAAGTGCTTGAGGTCAGATGGAGGGGGACAGTACCTCTCGAATGAGTTCAGTGATTTTTTGAGGTCTCATGGAATAAAGAGAAAGTTCACATGCAGGTATACCCCACAGCAAAATGGGGTTGCAGAAAGGAAAAACAAGCATATTGCAGAAGTTGCACGTGCCTTGATTGCTGAAAAGAATATGCCTAAGCATTTTTGGTCTGAGGCTGTTCATACTGTTGTTTATATTATGAATAGAACTCCCACAACTGCAGTTCATGGTATGACCCTCGAAGAATGTTTTACAAGTAAGAAGCCTGATGTCTCACACTTGAAAGTGTTTGGCAGCATTGCATATGTTCATGTGCCAGATGAGTTGCGAAAGAAATTGGATCCAAAGGCTGAAAAGTGTGTCTTTATTGGATACTCTTTAGAGCAGAAAGGGTATCACTGTTATAACCTTGTCACATGTAAGTTCAGAGTGAGCAGGGATGTCATCTTTGATGAAATGAGTAGTTGGTATGCATCTAGTGGTGATGCATTGGATGATGATGATGATCATGACACGCATATGTAGGCTAAAAAGTAAGAATCACGGACTCTTAGTGGACCAGAGACATCATCTGGTAGTCCTTGGTCTGGGAGACGAAGGAGTACCTCTACATCTTCAGGTGCATCTAGTAGCATTACAGGTAAAGACAAAGGAAAGAATAAAGTGTCAGAAGGCATTGATGCAGTTCTTGATGGAGACTCCAGTGGCTCAGAGAGCTTGGATGATGAGCTTGGCATTCCTTCAGTGAGGACTCCAGGTGTGCAGAAAGCACGCGTCAATGCAAATGTGATCCAGTGGTACGCAAGTCTAGCAGGGTGAGATACCCTGTTAAAAGATTTGGTTTTGAGGGTTATGCAGCTCACCATTATGCTTATATGGTGAAACTACTTGAGGATGTTGAGCCCACATGTTTTGAGGATGCTGTTGGTCATACTCATTGGGATGCAGCAATGGATGAGAAGATGGCTGCATTAGAGGCCAATAAGACTTGGGATCTAGTATCATTGCCAAAGGGCAAGAAGTCTATTGGATGTAAGTGGGTTTATAAGATTAAGCACAATGCAGATGATTCTATTAGTAGGTACAAAGCTAGACAGGTTGCAAAAGGCTATGCCCAGACATATGGCATAGATTATGATGAAACCTTCAGTCCAGTTGCTAGGATGGCAACTATCAGATGTGTGATTGCTTTGGCAGCAACCAAAGGTTGGAGGTTGGAGCAAATGGATGTGAAGAATGCCTTCTTGCATGGTGATTTGCAGGAAGAAGTGTATATGGATCAGCCAGCAGGTTACGAAGATTTAGAGTATCCCACGTATGTGTGCAGGTTGAAGAAGGCGCTCTATGGGCTCAAGCAAGCACCTAGAGCATGGTCTGACAAGATCAGAGAGTATCTTGTCAATATTGGGTTTTATGTTTCTGATGTTGATCACTCACTTTATGTGAGAAAGGGAGATGCAGGTTTGTTCATCATAGTCATCTATGTGGATGACTTGATTATTACAGGTGATAGTGATAGTGGGATTGCTGAAGTCAAGGACTTTTTGAAGAAGAAGTTTGAGATGAAGGATTTAGGTGAGCTAAGATACTTCCTTGGCATTGAGGTGATCAGATGTGATGATGGTATATGGATGTCCCAAAGACAGTATGGCTTGGATATGTTGTCCAAGTATGGTATGATAGCATGCAAACCACGTTCAGTTCCATTGGAGCAGAATGTAAAGTTGAGTGCTGATGTTGGGGATGAGATAGAAGACCCTACTATGTTTACGAGGATAGTGGGGAGTTTGATCTACATGACCATTACAAGGCCAGACTTGAGCTACACTATTGGTCTTGTGAGTCAGTTTATGCAAGTACCTAGAAAGCCGCATTTGGATGCAGTCAGACGCATATTGAGATATGTGAAGTCCACATTACATTATGGACTTTTCTATGAGGCAGGTACAGATGTACAGGTATTTGGATACACAGATGCAGATTGGGCTGGTAGTATGTCTGATAGAAGATCTACCAGTGGATACATGTTCTCTCTTGGTAGTGCAGCAGTCGCTTGGAGCAGCAAAAAGCAATCTACAGTTGCTTTGTCGAGTACAGAGGCTGAGTATAGAGGTGCTGCTGTTGCAACATGTGAGGTAGTATGGCTGCAAAAGTTATTGGCTAATTTAGATGTGCAGGTGGAAGGTGCAGTTGTCATTTATTGTGACAACATGAGCAGTATACAGTTAGCTAGGAACCATGTGTTCCATGCGAGGACAAAACATATTGAGGTACACTACCACTTTGTGAGAGAGAAGGTACTAGCAAGTGAGATTGACTTGGTGTACGTCAGCACACAGGATCAAATAGCTGACATCTTCACGAAGGCATTGGGTACAGAGAAGCTTCAAAAGTTTCGAAGCTTGGAGTTGGAGAGATGCAGTTGAGCTTGAGGGGGAGTGTTGAGATGACAAGCTCAACACATGAGAACATTGATGGTGGATCGCCTGGTTAGATGGGTCCACATGTCTACACTTAGCATGTCGATGGTCATTATGACTCTCACATGGCCACTGACTCATTACTTATTATATTTAGGTTGTTACACCTATTTATAACTAGCATAGTTATAACATCAGTCGACTAGTATAGTCGGTTATGCATTGTTTGACTTAGTAGGCCATTTTCCTTTATGTTGTATCTTATCTATACTTTGTGTATATTGTAAAGGGTGTGGAAGAAGAAGAAGAAACCAGCAAGAAAATGTTTTGGCCTCCATCTCTCTTATTGTCTCTTGAGTGAGCTTCTCCTTGTGCATTCTGTGTGTGTTCGGCGCAGCATCTTGAGCAAGTCCCCCCACCACACGATTCTTGACAGACCTCATCTGATATACAAGTCAGGACCGGGCTCACATTTGGCTTCTCCTCATAATGGGGGCCTTACAACTTTGAGCACCATGGATCATTGGTAGCACCTAATGAGGGTGGGACATTGATCATATCAAACACCCCCCCTCAATGTCCACCCATAGGTGAACTATCTCCTTGGCCCAATGCCGAGTCTCTAAAGATGAACTTGAAGCATATCCTTCGTAAGTGCTTTAGTGAATATATCTGCTCCATTCTCCTCTGTTGGACAGTAGACTAGTTCAACTATCCCATCCTCTATCAAATCATGCACATAGTGATACTGGATCTCTATATGCTTGGGGCATGCATGAAACATCGGATTTTTGGCAATGATGATGCAACTCTGATTGTCACATCTCAGCACAGTTGGTTCTTCATCCTGCACTTCCATATGCCATAGAATCCTTCTCAACCATACTGCTTCACATGCAGCAAAACAAGCTGCCTTGTACTCTGCTTTGGTAGAAGACAATGCCACTGTTGGTTGCTTCTTACTAATCCAGGAGAAAATTCCTGAACCCAAAGAGAAACAATAACTAGAAACTGACTTCGTGGAATCACTGTCTCCTGCCCAATCTGAGTCACAGTTCCCCACAAGAGAAATTCCGAAACTGTATGTGATACCATAGTCAAGAGTTTTCTTCAAGTATCTGAGCACCCGCATCCCAGCCTTCCAATGACTCTCATGAGGTTTGTTTGAGAACCTTCTCAAAACACCAACAGCAAAACTGATATCTGGTCTAGTGTTACACAAGTAGATCAGACTGCCGACCAACCTCCTATACCTCCCAATGTCTGCTAGTGCTGATATATCCTCGATGGATAACTTTGCATTCACCTCCATAGGTGTAGCTATCTCCTTGCAGTCGGTCATGCCAAATGCCTTCAAGATCTCCCATGCATACTTCTTTTGAGAGATGAAGATCTTTCCTAGCTCTTGCCAGACTTCAATCCCCAAACAATAGTGCAGCAAGCCCAAGTCTGTCATTTCAAACTCAGAACTCAAAGCCTTTCAAGTTTGGTTGATCATATCTTGATACTAACCTGTAATAAGAAGGTCATCCACATATAGGACAATCACTATAGACTTTTTACCATCCCTGTAAACATACAAGTTAGCATCTGAGGCACATCTTTTGAAGTTTAGGTTTAAAAAGAACTTATCTATCCGCTGGTACCATGCTCTGGGGGCTTGTTTCAGCCCATATAATGCATTCTTCAGCTTACACACTTTATTCTCAGAATGGGGGGCCTCAAACCCTGGTGGCTGAGCCACATAAACCTCCTCCTTGAGGTCACCATTTAAGAACGCTAACTTAACATCCATTTGGTACACTGGCCACTTCTTGTGGGCAGCCACTGCAAGTACCGTGCGAATAGTGGTCATTTTGGCAGTTGGGGCAAATGACTCTTGAAAATCAAACCCTTCAACTTATGAAAATCCTTGGGCAACTAGTCTAGCTTTGTACTTTTCTAAGGTACCATTAGCCTTGTACTTTACCTTCCAGATCCACTTGGTGCCAATAACCTTCTGCTTTGCTGGTCAATCCACTAGATCCCAAGTGTCATTCTTCATTATGTTGTCATACTCCGCCTGCATAGCAGCCTTCCATGATGGATCTGCAAGTGCTTCTTCTAAGTTAGTTGGCTCCTTTACTTCTCTCATAATCTCAACCATCAAGCCCATATTGACTATGTGAGCAGAAGCCCTCCTTTGCTCCTCTATTCTTTGAGACCTCCTTGGTCCGTCTGTCTTCTCCTCAACAGATGCAGGCATAGGATTATTGTGGTCATAGAGCTGCTTCACCCAACGCGGTGGGGTGATGTCAGGTTGGTGAACTTTTTCCTCATCATCTGAAGATGATGCTTCCTCCTCCTTAAGGATAGGGATAGCTCTCGGGACAGGTTCATAGTGGACTACTTCTTTGCTTGATGATAAAGTGGAAGAACTTGCCTTCTCCTCCTCCACTATATGCGGGTCCTCCTTGAACACCACATCATGGCTCGCGATGATCTTCTTTGCCTCTTGGTCATATAATTTGTAAGCCTTCTGCTCATCACTATAACCCAAGAAGATACATTTTCTGCTTTTTGGTTTTAACTTGTTTCTCTTCTCATCTGGAACATGTGCATAATATTCACATCCAAAAATTTTGAAATGTGAGACAGATGGTTTCTTACCAGTGTAAGCCTCATGAGGTGTTTTTCCCTTGAGAGCCATTGTGTAGCTCCAATTTAGAATGTAGACTGCAGTATTAACAACTTCAGCCCAAAAATGTTTAGGCAATCCCTTGCCCTTTAGCATGCATATTTCCATCTCCACAATGGTGCAATTCCTGCGTTCCACAACACCGTTCTGCTGAGGTGTGTGAGGCGTCCTCAATTGACGCTTGATCCCTTTGCTCTTGCAAAATCCTTCAAACTCCTTTGAGTTGAACTCGCCACCACCATCTGTTCTAAATTTCTTCACACATTTCCCTGTTTCATTCTCAACAAGTTTTAGCCATTCTTTAAACTTACCAAAAGCTTGAGCCTTATCACGAAGGAAGTACACCCACATCTTCCTACTGTAGTCATCGACAATCAACATAAAATAAGAAGATCCCCCCAAGGCCTGTGTAGGCATCTTACCACATAAGTCAGCATGCACCAACTCTAGAGGAGCCTATGCTCTATTCTTGCTTTCTTGTGGAAATGTCTTTCTCTGTTGCTTGCCCATCATACAAGCTTCACATGGTTCCTTCAATTCAGTTATTGTAGGTAGGTGAGCAACCATACCTTGCTTTTGCATCTCCTTCAACACTGCAAATCCAATGTGTCCAAACCTTTCATGCCAAAGCTTACTTGTGCCCACTCCAGCGGTGGCTGTAAGAGCACTTAGCTCATACAGGTTGTTCCTTCTTTCTCCTTTACCAACAATTGTGCCAGCACTATCAAGAATTTCTGCACCTGTCTTCTTGAATCTCACTTCATGACCAAGATCACTTATAGCAGCACTGATAATAGATTTCTCCTGATTTCGGGGACATACAACACATTTGAAAGCTTTTTGACTTCACCATTTGCAGCAACAAAAGAAATAGTACCTGTGCCCACAGCAAGGCATTTAGCATCATTTCCAACTGTCACAGTGATGGATTCTTGTAGAGGCTGCATAGAACCGTATAGACCTTTCTTGTTGGTCATGTGACGGGAGGACCCACTATCCAACACCCATGAGTCAGTGGTAGATTCTTCTTGCGCCGAGGAGCACACTTCCTCAATGATCGCCATGAATATTTCCAACTCTGCTTCAACCGTATTGGCTGTCTCTTTCCCTTTACTTTTAAGGGTACCATTTTTTTCATCAGCCTTCTTGACACGACAATCTGCAATTGCATGGCCTTTCTTCTTGTAGTAGAAGCACTCTCCTTGAAACTTCTTCTTTCCGCCCTTCTTCTTTTTGTCACCATCATTTTTGGTGGAGGAACCACCTTTGCCTTTTGCATTGGCAGAGAATGCAGCATCTCCATTGTTGCTTCCTTCTCAGGCTTTCAGCCTCAACTACTCCTCCATTAATAATGCACAAAACTCCTCAAAAGTCAAAGCTTGAGGTCTCACCTGAGTATTAAGGGCAGTTACTAGTCCATTAAACTTTTGTGGAAAGATCCGAAGACACCTCCGAGCTAGCTCTTTGCTAGTCTTTTGTATCGCAGCGCCAGCCATTTGGTCGCGTGGATTCTTAATCCAAGTGATGAATGCTTCAACCGTCTCTTCTTCAACAAACTTCTCCACTGCTAGTTGATTCTCCAAGTTTTGAATCCTTGTTTGGTTTCGTGTTTCATACTGACTCCTTAGTACATTCCAAGCCTCTGACGCTTTGGTTGTATGCTGAATCAAAGTCAGAACACTGTCAGAACACCTTGTAACTAAGGCACACAATGCATCTGCATTCCTTCGTTTCCAAGCTCGTAGAAGATTTGCATTCGGAGGAATCATCACACTAGGATTTGATGGATCAGGGGTAGGCTGTGGTTTTGCGTCAGTCCCCAGCACAATCTCCAGAAGCTCATAAGGATCAAGGATAGTTGTAATTTTAAACTTTCACAAGGTGTAGTTTGTACCATCTAACTTGACTTCGTTGAAGGTTGGTGGACGAATCCTCAGTGTTTGAATAACCAGTACAACACACCACCTCCTCCACCGCTTCGTGATGCGCCAGAGCCGCTTGCGTAAGTTGACATAGTTTCTCTTTGCTGTTGAAGCCTTTGCCTCTTGCACACTCTTTGATCTCTAGAGCCCCCTGGGCTCTGATACCATGTAAAATATTACACGGCGCAGCGAACAGAATCTGAGAAAGAGATAGAGAGTACACAACAGATAAGAGAAGAATCAGTAAATTCTTTAACTCCAAAAAACTGATACAAAGATGGCTCTGTCCACCCGTGCGCTTCCACTGTGTGAAGCTTAGATGGCGATCTAGACAGAAGATAGGTGAAGAGCTTAAGGCTAGCTTGAACAAAAACTCTAACTGGGTGAAAGATGAGTGATCGATGGCTGTGAAGGGGTTTAGCATTTATAGCCTGCGAAGGCCGTGAGGTTGGCCTGACCGACCTACCATATAAGCCTCCACTAGTCGGCCAGGGAATATTCCAGGGAATATTACCTTTACCATCGGGCCGGGGGCACTGCCCCCGGACTCCTGCCAGGGGGGCCGCTGGCTTCCCTGGGACCCCCCAGCCAGGGGCCGCTTCCGCAGCCCCCGAACCCCAAAATAGGGGCCCCTTTTAATTGCCTTACACTGCAACTCGATGCAATGTGCCTCGAGTTGCTACCAGCTTAACCACTTCATCTAACCCAAAGATTAGACCCACAATGGTCACCTTTTTTCCATCCGATCACATAGACCTCATCTGATATACAAGTCAGGACTCAACCAATGTCCGGGCTCACATTTGGGTTCTCCTCATAATTAGGGCCTTACAACTTTGAGCACCATGGATCATTGGTAGCACCTAATGAGGGTGGGGCATTGATCATATCTAACAATACCATATATCAGGACCAACCTCGGCACCGTTGTTGGATCAGATGACAAGAAAACAATGTCAGGTTGAGATGTTTCTGTGAGGGGGTAGCAAAACGAGACCGCCTCATGAGGAGAATCATAATGGCTATCAGAAGCATGACAAGAAGGACAATGCGACACCAAAAAGGGAAAGGGTAGGTCGACTGTGATTGTCAAGATCCCTAGGGAGGGAAGTACTTTTTTAGGTGATATCCATTAATCAGGAAAGGATCATCAGAGGCATCAACGGTCTGCACCTGAATAGAGCCGTTAGGATTGACATCTAGTATCTTGTACGGGCCCATCCATCGTTGTTGGAGCTTGCTAGGAAACTTGCCAAATCTCGAATCATAGGCGAGAACAAGATCACCTTCTTTGAACTCCTTGTACTTGATGAAACTATCATGATAGGCCTTGCGTCGCACTTGAGTGGTTTCCATGCACTGTAGGGCCATCCGCCGGATCTCATCCAAGCATTCCAAGTGCAAGAGACGACGTTGCAGTGACTCACTATCTCCCAAGCATTCTTTAACTTCCACTCGCAAGCAGGGCAATTTTAGCTCAACAAGGAAGACAGCTTTTGTACCATACACTAGCTAGAAAGGGGTCTGTCCTGTAGGTGCCTTATGGGAGGTTTTGTATGTCCAGAGGGCCTCTGTAAGTCGATCATCCTAGTCGCAACGATGTGCGGCAATCGTTCTTGTCAGAATCGAGCAAAGAATGTGATTGGTGACTTCAACTTGGCCATTGGCTCTAGGGTAATAAGGAGTGGACTTACGATGGCAGATCTTATACAGTTTCGTTAGTTCCTCCATAATTTTGTTAAGGAAATGAGTACCTCTGTCACTTACCAGCTCAAGGGGACTGCCAAAATGGGTGATAATATTCTCGTACATGAACAATGTGACACTATTACCATCATCCCGCTTTAGGGCTTTAGCTTCACACCACTTTGTGATATAATCTGTACATACTAGGATGTATCTATTTTGCTTCTCTCTAGTAGGTGGATCAATGGGACCCACAAAATCAATCCCCCACTTCTCAAATGGCTTTAGGGGAAGAATGGGTTGAAGTGGCATGGCACTTCTTTTGGTGGATTTCCCCATTCGCGCTGACAAGCATCACATCTCTTACAATAATCATATGCATCCTTATTGAGGGTCGACCACCAGTATCCTGCTAATAGAGCCTTCCTGGCTGTCACTTCTCCTACGAAGTATCCACCACAGGGTTCGTCATGGCATGCTTTCAATACTATGCCAATTTCATCCCCTGCAACACATCTTCGTAGCACTTCATCTTTGCCTTTCTTGTACAATGCACTACCTAGCAAAGTGAAGGGGGTTGATTCTAACAGAAGCTTCTTCTTCTCACGACTTGAGATGCTAGTAGGATACTGTTGAGTTGCTAGGAGATTGGCTATGTCTGCATACCAGGGAGTAACTGTTTTTACTAGAAACAAGGAAGCATCAAGAAGGTCTGGATCATCACATTCCTCTTCTTCTGTTTGAGGGATCCGTGATAGATGATCGGCTAAGGCATGGGAACTATCGGGCTTAGTGACTACTTCAAAATCAAACTCTTGGAATAGGAGCAACCATCTCATCAGTAATCCTTTAACATCTACTTTGTTCATCAAGAAGAACAGGGCTTCATGATCCACATAGAACTTGAAATATGTTGATAGTAGATAGTGTCGAAACTTCTCTAGTGCAAACACCATTGCCAAGCACTCAAGCTCTGTCACTGAGTAGTTTCATTCCCTATTAGTGACCTTTTGGCTTGCATAATATATCGGATGATCTAATTTCGAGGGGCCCTTTTGACATAGGACAACACCTAGCCCTTCAACTGATGCATATGTGTGCACATGGAACTCCTTCGTCCAATCAGGAGGTTGCAAAATAGATGTTTGGATCAGGCATTGTTTTAGGGTATTAATGACTTCTTCACAGTCATCCGTCCAAAGGAAATCAGCTTCTTTTCTTAGGATCTTGTGCAGAGGGGCTGCCTTAGTTGCAAAATGTGCAATAAATCTTCTGTAGTAGCCCACATGGCCAAGAAATCCTCTCAATTGCTTGAGGTTTGTCAGTGCTGTTAAGGTGGCAATCTTTTCAATCTTTGCCGGGTCTGTTGCAATTCCTTGTGCAGAGACAATATGGCCCAAAAGCACTCCTGAGGAGATGCCAAAGACACATTTGTCGGGGTTGAGAGAAATCCCATACTCTCAGCACATTTTGCAAACTAAGGCAGCCCCTCTGCACAATAGACACAGAAGTCATCAAGATACACCTCAATAAAATCATGAAGATGATTTTGGAAGGTATCCATAATTACTCGTTGGAAGGTGGCAGGAGCATTACAGAGTCCGAATGGCATCACTCTGTAGGCATAGGTCCCCCATTCTGTGGTGAAGGTTGTTTTAGATTGGTCCTCTTTTGCTATTTGGACCTGGTTATATCTGCTGAATCCATCCAAGAGGGAATACAACTCATGGCTTGCCACTGTGTCCAACAGTTGGTCTGTAAAAGGGATAGGAAAATTATCCTTCTTCGTCTTCGAATTGAGCTTTCGAATGTCAACACATATTCAAAGTTTCCCGTTCTTCTTGGGTACTACCACAATGGGCGAAACCCATTCACTATTAGCCACAAGATAGATGAACTCAGCTTCAAGCAATTTCAATAATTGGGCCTTCACCAAAGCAAAATAATAAGGATTCATCCATCTTTGTCTTTGCCTTATAGGTTTGACATTGGGCTCTAGGTCAATGTGATGTTTGCATACTGTGGGATCAATCCCCTTTATGTCTTTATAGGACCAAGCAAACACATCTAAGTTCTCTTTGAGTAGGTCTCGCAGGACCACTAATTCTTCTCTTGGAAGATTGAGACCCACTTTCAGGTGACGTTCAGTACCCTCAACATCCAGGAACGTTACTTGTCTTTCACCTTCCACTTCGCTGATAAATGTCCCACCGATTACTTCTAGGTAGAGGTCTGACTCTTTCAAGAGAGTCGTATCCTTGTCTGATGTCCCAGTAGAACCAGTGTCCTCCTTCTAAGCAGATGACTCTTTTGTCTATTTAAGTCGCTGGAAGGGTATCAGAGCTTTGTTTGCTTTTGTTTGAGTGGTGACCTCTTCAGGACTCAAGGTTTCATCTTCAGAGGATGCGTCCAGGAATGTCACATAGCACGGACCTGCTAAAGGCCGTGGCTTTAAGGGCTTGGGCTTTTGTTGGCAAGGGGCATCATCATCATCTTTTCTTTGGACTGAATAGTCAGGATGACAGGAGCCATTGGTGAACTTAATTTTTATACCTTTTAATCCATTACTTATACAGATTCTGCATACTTTGTGGTCCATTGATCAACCCAAATGACACCACGGTCATTCCATCCAGTATCCTAAGGTATTCGACCTCTGAGGTCTCTGTAGGGACATCAACTAGATCATCCTCTATCAGAGGGAATTCCTCATCTGCACTTTCATAGCTTGCTTCATTTTCTTACCCATCATTTTCATCCTCTTCCTCTGAAGGCTCTGTCTCTACTTCTATAGAGGCTCTGTAGGAGAAGAACATATCTTTTGCCTCTGTCTCTGCTTCTACTTCTGTCACCAGTTTTGACTCTACTTCTGCCTCTAGCTCTGGCTCTATATCTGTTACTGTCTCTATGACTGTCTCTGTATCCACTCTGTCTCTGATCTGTAGCCGCTCTGTATCTGCTCTGCCTCTATATTGTCTTTGCTCAGTAACTGTACTGTCTCTGTACTATCTCTGCTCTATCTCTGTGAACTGTCATGTAACAGGGAGAATAGTACATCCATGCTTCTATTTCACTGTCAAAGGTGATTTCAAAAGTTAATTCTAATTGAGGCAGGAGATATTCTCCCATGGACAAGGATTTTACTTCCCTTGGCAGTTGCCTTATAGTCCCCACTGTTAGGGACTGTGCCTCTATTTTCTTAGGAAAGATCTGCTTGACAGCTTCTTCATCTCCTGATGTACCATCTGTTGCCTCATTAGAGGAGTCAGTTATTATGACTTCAATGGATGTGGATCCATTGCATTTTTGCTATCCATACAGCTTTAACACTGCTTTGTTGGGTCCTTTGCCTAGAGTCAGGGTTCCTTTGAACCAGTCCATCCTAGCTCTTGCTTCAAAAAGCCAAGGTCTTCCCAACAGCAGAGGGTATGAAGTCCCATAAGAATTTGGTTTAACCACCAAATATGTCAACCAATAGTCTCTTCCTGCAATGGTTGTTTTTACATATGGGAAGACACCCAATGGTTTGACTCTACTTTGGCCTGCCAATCTGATAAGCCACTGTGTAAGTTGAATTCCTTGCAACCCTAAGTCCTTCATTGTGACATCCGTCATTATGTTTATTGATGAGCCTCCTTCAATCAATGCATCTGAAATGAAACATCCTTCTATCCATACACTAATCTCTGGGGTTCTAGGATCTAGGAAGGCATTAGCCACATCTACTTCCTTTACAGGCTCCGGGGCCTTATTGGTCTTGGTTGCTATTGAAGAAGCGATCCTTAGTCCATGCCTTCTTGTCAAGATTCTTTTGAATATCTTTCGGCAACTGGGAGAGAGCATCCGCAATTGTCAGAATGTTACGTTTGGTTTAAAAGTGTCTAGCTCTTTGACCAAGTCATAATCTTTAATAGGATCCACAGGCTTCTCCAGCCGGCTGGGGAATGGGGCTACACCCATTTTCATCTTTCCTTTTTCTTCTAACAATTGCAACATCGGCACTTCTTCTATTTCTAGAGGTGCTTTTGTATCATCTATCTCTTGGGCCTTTGGTCCTGTCTCTCGAACTATCTCTGTATCCCTCTGTGACACTGTAGTGCTTTGTACTGTACTGTTCTGTTCTGTACTGCTCTGTCCCTCTATAGGTAGGTTGAACTTCACAGTCTTGGTAGGAGAGTTATTTTCATTCTGAACCAGTGGTTCCTTCTTCCTGGTGCGCGCCACAGTGGAAACTTCCAACTCAACCAAATTGGAAGCAGGCTCTTGTACCTTTTGTTGGCTATCAGTGACATTGGCCTTTATAGGGGCTGGACTGGGACAGTCCTTTGCAGTGTGGCCTTCTCCTTTGCATCGGGTGCATAAGGCCTTATAATCGATAGATCTTCTAGGGTTTTGACAATTTGGGGAGAT
This sequence comes from Lygodium microphyllum, assembly GCF_053477565.2. Classification (NCBI taxonomy): domain Eukaryota; kingdom Viridiplantae; phylum Streptophyta; class Polypodiopsida; order Schizaeales; family Lygodiaceae; genus Lygodium; species Lygodium microphyllum. The sequence goes on from NC_141151.1 coordinate 84,538,295, forward strand.
ATGTCCCTTTTCTCCACACCTATAACATTCCACCTCTGATCTCTAACCACTGCGAGGACTGTCGTCCTCTGTAACTTTGAGAGGGAAACCTCCTTGGACCGAAATTAGGACCAAACTCTCTAGGCTTGGGTTCAATATCTTCTGTTGTCATTTTGGATTCTAGCAAGTTGAATCTTGCATTTTTCATCCTTCTTTCTTCATTCATGCATCTCTTTCAGAGAGCAAATATCCTTTGTATGGTTCTTCCGCAAACACTAGGAACAGAAGGCTCCAGGAATGGTTGGTTTTTGGGTACATTCAGTGGCTAAATGTCCCGCTTGATGACACTTCCCACACCATGTATTAGAGTGCATCACATCTCTTTCGGCTCCCACAGGAGTGGATATATTGGTAGTATTCACCTTCAACATCTGTAGCTGCTCTATAATCACATCCAGAAGCTCTTTCTTGATACTTGCAACTGAGTTGGATAAGTAATCCTTCATATTTTCACCTCTTGAAGTGCTTGTTGTGGGATTTTGGGAAGTGTCTATAATTACTGCATAAACTAGTTGGGTTGATCCAGAAGGTCCTCTATTCTGGCTCTGATTCAGAGCTCCTGTTGAGACTTGGGGTTGTTGATTCCAATTGGTAGGGTTCCATTGTTGTTGAGTCACCATTGGAGGAATTTTCTAAGGCACTGTTGTTGTGGTTGAACCATCATTTGAGGCACTTTCGTATGCGGTGACCACACTGGATTAGGTGTACTATACTGCGGCACTGTTTGCATCTGGGGATAGGGGTAGGGAACTGTCCCTGGGACTGCATTTGATGGGTATACCATTCTAGGCATATGAGGGGGTAAGACTCTTCCTGGAGTCATTGATAGCCTTGCTTCGACTTCGTCATACAGTCTTGCACCTTCAGTGCAGCTTGCACGTTAACTGGTCTTCTCAATTCCACGAACTTGCGAACTTCTGGTTGTAGGCCCTGAGAAACACTCCTTTCTGGATACCTTCATCCAAATGCTGGTTAGTCCATCTCTTTAGGATGGATTCCATTCGCGAGACATAAGCTTCTACTCTTTCTCCAGAGCACTGACTTAAATTCATGAATTCCTCTCGCATCTGCTCTTCAAAACCTTCACGCCTAAATTTAGTGAGGAAAGCCAACTTCAGGTCATCCCATGTGCCAAAAGTTCATGCTGCCTGTCTCTCATACCACTGAAACGCCATGCCCTTGAAAGTGGCGGGGAATACTTCTAACCAATGCTCAAGGGTTCTGGTATTGTTAGCCACACATGCTACCATAAACTCTGCTACATGAAGATCAAGGTCTTCATTGTACTCTCCCTTAAATGGGACTACATTTGCTGGCCTGTCATCAATATTTCCAGGATGAATCTGACTAGGAAGGGGACCTTGAGTTGCCATAGGGACTTCTGTAAAGAGTGATTTTAAGGCGTCAAAGGAGGCTTCTGTTGCGAGCTCGTTCTCAGTTTTGATTTTTGCCTTCTCTCTTCTCACGTACCTCTAGACTCGTTCCAACGCTTGCCTCTTTATTGCGTCATTCATCAAGGGGTTGTCTCCAACCAATTGTTCTAGACTCAATAGGATAGTATCAGAGAGGGCTTCAGTCTCTGAGGGATTGTCTGGCCAACATCTCCTCTACTTCTTTTCAACATCTCTGAATTAAGCTTTCAAACCACTACAAAGGGGGAGATATTCCATTCGGAAAGTATCAAAACTCATTCTTCTTAGGATCGTTATTGCGTCATTATAATAATGCCAGCTTCTAAGGGTTTCAACAGTGTATGTTGTGAAAAACACTCTGTCTACCAACTTCCAGTGGGTTGCTAATTGGACAAGCAGAAGATTATCAGTGCACCAAGCATCCCACGTATCTTGCTATTGAGTATCCACAAACAAATTCCAACTCTTCTCCTCCTTGTTTTTGTGAACCTCTATAGACCAAGACTCTTGAAGCTTCTTCACAATCTCCCACTTGATGATTTCTGGAAACTTCTCAATGAATGCCAATTCTTCCATGGATGGTTATTCTCTCTGTTTCTACTCCAGTTTGTTCCCAAACAGTTTGCCACCAAGATGCAAGTTTCTACTGCTTCAATAGGAAGAGGAAACAATCCACCACATAGAGCATGCATCATGATGGTGATATGTTTCTGCCATTGTGGGATGAAAATATTCTTGTGGAAAGTGTCCTTGATTATGAGAAATTCCAACTCTTCATTGGAAGAAGGAACTTTACAAACATCCATTGAATTCTTCTCTTCTTGGCAATGCCATTTCCTTCATTTTCAGCCTCTCTGGTGCTTGTTGATGGCAAGTTTCCTCGACTATGCACCAAAAACATGGAGCCCCAAGAGGAACACCAAGGAAAATGGAAGTCTCTTGCAAGAAAATCTATCTTGTAACATCAACAAGCTTTTATTTCATTCTTTTGATCATCAAAACAAAGAAAACAACAATTCTTCATGCAGCATCATAGTAGATTTCTCCCAAGGATTTGATAGAATCAACCATAATCTTCAACATCTTAATAAAATTTTTCAATATAACAAATAACAAAAAATAACACACCATCTTTGAATGAAAATAAATCACATATTATCCTTCTTCAATGTCTTCATAGTTCTCCCTCTCAATCTCTCATATACAGTTACATTGTTTTGATAGATTTTACTATCTCTGACTCTCTCTGCATGCGCACACCCGGATAGGCAGGGTTCAGATGGGCATTTTCTACCATAGACCACATCTTCACTCTCCGTTGTCTGATCGACCAGACATGAGTGAAGAAACAGAGATTGTACTGTTGCTTTGTGGATTTCCGCAAAGCCTTTGACACAGTTCCGAGAGAGAGGGCTTTTCAAACGCCTACTTGATCTGGGGGTGGATGATGACATGATGTGGGGTATTTATGCACTATATGAGCGGGTTACTGGCAGAGTCAGATACCCAGGAGGTATATCAGATCCCTTGTGAGCACCATTGGTGTGAAGCAAGGATGCCCACTCTCACCGACTCTATTTGGGCTATACATTGATGAGATAGCAGAGTTTATTCAACAGCGAGCCGGTGGAGGTATAGATCTCAGTGGAGCCACAGTTCATATCTTACTATATGCAGATGACATTGTGTTGGTCTCAGACTCAGCTCAGGGATTATAGCAGCATTTATTAGCATTGGATGATTTTTGCATACAGAGAGGCATGACAGTGAACCTTGGTAAAACCAAGGTTCTTATATTCCATACATCAGCTCAGATACGCAGACAGAGTATTTTCATGGTAGCAGGAGGGAGTATTGAGGTCACTGGATCATATGTATATTTGGGAGTCACCTTTACAGCAGCTTCAGGGACTTTCTCGATGACACAGGTAGCTCGTGACCGCCTCACTAGAGGATACTCAGCATTGGCTCTTATGGAGCGACAGTGTCATCAGGCACATTTCCAGGAGCCCCGCACCAAGGGGTGGCTTTGCCACACTGCCCATGCTAGTCGAGGCATTATTTTAGACAGTCTGCTTCCTACACAGATTTCAGGATATGGACAGAGATCGCATTGCATATAGAGCATATATGGCATCTCAGGAGATGGCTCGAGCGGGGGATACCACATCATGGTATGCACAGACTAGAGCTTGGTTTGACAGACATGGGCTAGACATTGATAGACTCCCACCTCTTCTATATGATACTCAGGCTCCCACTTACACCCTCTCTCTCTCTGAGAGGAACAAAGTCATCAGACAGGAGATATGGCATATTTATATACAGAGGACATGGGTCAGCCCTGCATAGCCACTGCCATCGAAGATGGCACATTATTATACACAGTTCTTGAGTATATCAGAGCAGGGATTCATAGAGATTCCGAGATATATGCAGATCTATATGCCACATCGATTGAGAGTTCTTATTGGACAGCTTAGGGTATCATCACATCAGCTTATGATTGAGAGTGGCAGAGCCAGTGGCATGCCACAGGAGGAGAGGATATGCCCCCTTTGCAGATCAGAGGTGGAGAGTGAGGAGCATTTTGTTCTCAGATGCCCGGCATACTCAGAGTTGAGATCTAGATACACATTGAGCAGCTCACTTCAGGGATGTATGATTGATATGGATCAGAGATCATTTGGCCGTTTTCTGGGAGAGGCATGGCACATCAGAGAGCAGAGCACACAGCGGGTCCCAGTCAGAGAGGGGCCCACCCAGACGACTATTACACAATTCTTTCAGACAGGCAGAGTGAGAACTACTGTACCAGCCTCCAGCCAAACCTCCGGGCTCATACTACAGCAGGCTGAGGACCAGCTACCCGACGCCGCACGAGGATCTGTGGGTTTCAGACCCCACAGCCACACCGACAGGAGATTCGGAGGATTCTTGATCTACATCGACAGCAGACTGAGATCCGACGACACTCGACACATTGGATCTCAGATCTCGAGTTTGCTCTTTCTCCACCGCCGATGTACCACATCCTACATCCAGGAGGGATCACCTGCTATTAGCAACTTCGAGGACTGCTACTACATCCTAGGATAGTATATCTCCCTGCATCTGTTACATATACACATCGCACCACTTTATCACAGCCGACAGTTGTTCCCCTATCACAGTCGACATTTGTTCCCCTTTTGTTGCCATTATCTGGAGTACCAGAGCTACATACGCACATACACATACATGACACTTATCACACTCACAGCACCGTATTTTCAGTTTCCAGTTTTTAGCTTTTCATTCAGCACTTTTATTTTGGATAGCTGGACCTCATCAGTTGTATCACAGTTTGTCTCATAGGCTAGTTTTGGTCTTTAGAAGATGTTAATATAACTTTCTTTCTTTCTTTCTTTCTCTCTATTAATAGTACATCATATCCTTACTACAATTCTCTCATAACAACCCTCAATAATCCTTATTAGGTCGTGGATGCACCTCCCAAGATTTATGTCTGATATGAAGAGTCACTACAGCCATTATAGTGTCTTTTCACAGCTCACTACTGTCACTCTCACTTAGTCTTCTCTTCAGTCTTCAGCAGAGCAGCTGTTTCTTCCACTTGTTTTAGCTCTTTTAAACTTAGATTCATCCTTTCCAAAGGTTAGAAAATGTTTCCAAAGTCACACATACATTCTACAGAATACTTACATAAGGTCTACAGAACACTTACAGTACATCACCAGAACAGCTACAGTACAATTATAGTACAGAGATAGAACAGAGATAGAGGGTCATCAAAACCTCATAACTCATACTCAAACCATTCCAAACTATCAAAAAATATTCAATAAGCTTTCAAAATATCTCAATCTTCATCAATCATCAATCCATGCTTCATACAGAAGACAATCAGAACAAAACAAAAGCTATACAGAACCAATCAGAACCTATCAGAACATCACAAAACCTCATATCTCCACCAAGAATCATCATGAAATTCTAAAAATTAATCAATATCATCCACAACACTCTCAAATACTCCCATTAACAACCATACATCACTCTAAATCCATCAAAAATCAATCATTTAAACCTCAAAAACAATAAAAATCAGTCAAAAATTTAGCATTTTTCCACTCTCAACATTGAGGCGAAAGTTCTTTCAGCTCTTCAAGAAATATGTTTGCGTACTCCTTTAGCCATGAAGGTTCTTCACTAGACTCGTGATTCGGATCTAGCTTATTAAGCTTAATCAAATAGACAGGTAGTCCCTTTCTAACTCCCTTTATTATCCGAGATGCTTTGGCCAATTGAATTTTTGGCTTTCCAACCTCTCCTTGAGTTGTGACCAATTCCCCTTCAAAGTTTTGAAAGGAAACTTGGCCCTTTTCATAATGAATGTGGACATCATTAGGCTTAATCCTATCCATTCCAAGCAAACACTCATGGATACCTGGGTTGATGACCCTGAATCTAACCGAAGTCGACTTTCCTCCGAGCAAGAATTCCACATTACATTACATGCCCACTTTAGCTTTTAGCCAAGTGACCAAATTACTTTACTTATTTATCAATATTCACAGTGAAGACAATCATTGATAAAAAGAGTCTTATTTCATTCATATGGGCATAGCCCTTTCCGAGTACAAATATTCTTGGGGGGATGGAACAAGCTGATACATTAATACAGGGAGAATAAGGTTGTGTTGCATTCAGCTATACGGAAACTGGGTAATAATATGGATTTGGTTCATGGATCTTCAGGAATCGATAGGTCATTGGAAGATTAGGATATCTTTTCCTTTGATAACCGTTCTTCTCATAATGTCCCAACACCTTGATTCTGTCGGCAGGGATTACTCGAGTCACTTCCTCGTACACATACTTGTTTTGCTTGACCTTTCGACTCGCCGACATGCAGGATTGCGTTTGCGTGAGCCTCAACAAAGATGAACAGCTTCACAATCTTTAGGTCCTCCATCCACTTGATTCTCTTCAAGTTGGTTCGAAGGTACGCAAGTCAGTGGACAGCTATGTAATAGATCCCTGAAACACCCATCCATCTCCGTTCCACATACAGAGGCGATGGATTGTAGTTGCAGTCTAGGATATTCATCATATTGATCCTCCATCGATAATCTGAAGTACGCATCGCGATCATAAACATAACTTGAAACACCAAGAATCTGCTCTATGCTTCATGACTCTGCAAGTCAGCATTCATAAGTAAGTAAGGAGACAATCTTAACAGATACATTTGCTCTACTTTTCCTTAATTAAGTTTTCTTGTAAAAGAGAGATCCTCATTGGTTCGCTCTGATACCAACTATAATGTGTCCACCTGTTCACTTGTAGGACACGTCTTAGCAGCCCATCGGAAAGAGAGTCCAGAAAGTGCAGCCCGGCACTCCCACGGAATGCCACATGGTTTGCGATCTAGGTCTTCCCGAGTCTAGCATGAAGCAAAAGCATTCCGGAAGTTCCCACTTAGGACTGACCTAAATCAGGGTTTTTCTAGTGATCAAATTCCTAGAATGGCAGCTACCATCGAACCCCAGGCGAACTACTTTACATAGAAATGCCAGGGCCAAAGCGGATTCATGCTGCACTTGGTTCAAGGAGAATGGAAAACAAGAGGGATGCAAAGCTCAACCTCTCTACCCATAAGGCATAGTCCCATTCTGTTCCCCTAAAACAACATAAATCGTGACTCTAGTATCCTAGATTCTAAGTCAACGTTCCTTGCTATTCATTTCCTTCAAGAAAAGTTTTCGGCCAACCGGGACCACCCATCCGTAGGACAGACCCATGGCCACATCCACCGCACTTTCCTCGGGATTGCTTTAGTTGTCTAATTACCTACCACATTTAGTTGGACACTCATAAAACAGCTTCCTTAATTAGCCAATTATTCACCGGTTTTTCACATAATCTTAGCACTGACATAGAGAAACAATGTCAAACAAGTTCCTTTACCACAATCGATCTTATTTATCTTTGGAATACATCATATATTCCAGCCCGTAGGCTAATCCATAATCCGCCCAAAGGCCATCCATAATCTACCCGAAGGCAATCTAGCAATCCTCAAGGATTACTAATCCAAGATTCCGCCTGTAGACTAGTATGCGGGCCTCCAGATCCAATCCCGAGTCACGTTGGCCTCCTGTGCAGGGCCCGGAAGGCAAGGGATTTACGACCAGAGCCCCTTGTGGCACCCAAGTGTCCTCTGGCACCCAAGTGTCCTCCTACTCCAAGTAGCGCCTCGTGTGGCACCCAAGCGTCCTCCTACTCCAAGTAGCGCCCAATGGAGAACCTCTGACCACAAATTCAGTCCACATTCCCGGCACGGCTAACAACCCCCTTGGTTAGGGTCACGCAAACAGTTGGGGGTAACTGATGCTGCCTCTCCCTCCAGGCCTTCAACCTGAAGCATTAATTATCTTTCCATCTTTAGTTTCTTCAGCAAAACAATACAAATAGTTCTCCTAAATTGTACAAACACAATTAATCCAGTGGTCATTTTATTTGGCCAATTTCTAAGGTGTGAATCCTTTTCTCTGAATGCATCTAGCATTCAATCCGGGATCAATTGCGACTTGGCAAGACCCCCAAGGGTTTGTTTGTTTACCCTTTTATCCTTGGATTAGGGCTTATACCCTGTCAACCCAATTAACAAACACCTTAGCTTCCTTAGATTAAGATGGTAAATCCTGGGCAAGCTCGTCGCCCAACTTGATTGGTCAAATTCTTGCTAGGCAATACATAACTTTCCCTAACTTGGAAAATCAGCACAAGAAGGGTAATGTAACAGGATGACTACTCATCCTCTTGCAAGTTAGACTTGCGCTAGAACCTGCCAACCTTATTCTAAGGAGTGGCAACTCTACTTTGTGATTTAACACAGCCATGCGTCCTTGCAACTTGTTGCTTAGAAGTCGCATCTAACTTGTGGGAATCAATCTCCCATCAATGACGTTCTTGGTCAAGAAATATGTTTAGTCAAGATGTAGGGTTTGGGGTGTCTTCTTACCCAACCCAATCCCTAACCTTACTAGGCCAATAATGTTTGGGCCTAGGGTTTCTAAACTCAATCGGATGTCGTTCGATCCTTAGGGTAAAACCCTAGATCGTTATTGCATGGGCGTCCAATTAACCCAAACATTCCATGAATGTGTGTAGGACCTTTGGGTTTGAGGGTCTCGACTTGGCGTCCAAATGCGATACTAGGCAGAATTTCTAACGTGCTAAACCCTACCTAGCACTTTGAGGTGTTCATCGTACCATCTAATCATGCTTTTACGAATCCCTAGAAGGTTATAACATTAGAAGTGATCTAGCTAAATCGGTCTACTTGTCTTGCAACAAGGAACGATCATTTTTTAGAGATGCTAAGCTTGTTTCAAAGGTGTAAATAGTTGCAAGACATCACATTACGTGTAAACATGCGATTCATTACTTCTATGCAACTATAAGGTTTGTAATAACTATTTTTTTTCCTTGCTAAAATCATGATGATTGACAATTGGGGAAATAACTTGCACAAAACCTAGATAGATTTACATCAAGAGTTTTTGCCTACAACCTTTTGTTTAATGAAATCGAATTTCAAGCTTTGATATGACATGTAACCTTTTCTAGATGCAACTTCGATAAATGAAGTTCATGCATGACGAATATTATAAGACTAATGTTGAATTAATCCATTCTACAAGCATCTTCGCATGCAACATGCAAGTCCATGGTTTCATTTTCATGACATGCAATTCTTTGGACAACATCTAACGGATGTTAACGACTTTCTCATGCGAATCACAACAAATAAGTTATTTTCTAAATGCAATATATGCTTGTTCTTTCCGCGGCCAATCAAAGATGCATTTAAACAATTTCCTCTTTTAACCCTAAGCAATATGCGCCTAGGAATTCCAACTTGGAAATGCAAGCAACCCAATTTGCATGACATGCACTAATTTTTGTAAATCGTCCAAGGGGATAAATTTCCAAATGTATCTTAACTTAACTACGAGATTTAGAGACTTGCATAAATGCATTCTTCCCATGGAAATTAATCGTACCTAAAGCATTGCCTTAATGCGGAATCATTCTTTTAAGAACCTGGACTTGAGGGCTCGTAGGGATGTCCACGCGTATGCCCGGGTTGGAGACTTCCACGCATGCGCCTTGCATCTTTTGTTTTGGAGCCATCGTTATCGAAGACTCTTGACTTCGCAACTCTTTTTTTTTTTTGCCTTAACTGAACTACAAACTTTCTCCAACCCTTGGCAATCAGTTTCAAGATCTGGCTACTTTTTCCCTTGTGTAGGAATTGGGCTTATGAGCCCGGTTTCTGGAACCGGGGAGGCTGGTGGAAACGAGGCTTATGGTAGCCCAACATTAGAAGCTTCTAAGAAGCTTCTTCTTCATCAGGATTACGTGGAGGGGGGGAGGGGGGTAATGATTGAAGGGGAGGAGATCGATGACGAATAGGAGGAAGATGATGGCGATGGAAATCATGGCGCTGAAGGCAGCAACCTGGCGGCCCTCATAGTGGTGACGATGGCGGCCTGCGTGGCGTTGCAAGGCGGAAATGGCGACTGCAGCATGGCCTTCTCTTCTCTCTCCTCATTCGTGCCTCCCCCCAAGGCTATGGGGGAGGTTATATAGTGTGTAAGGAGGGGGGAGGAGATCCACCACGTGGAGGCTCCATGCCTTCCCTCCCTCATGCATCCCCACACCATACTCCTCCCTCTCTCCACTTAACTCACTCCTCCACACACTCCCTCTCCCCCTGCCATGCATTGGCTGAGGGGAGGGATAATTAAGAAAAAAATTTGCACTACTTTAATCATTTATCCATTTGCCTTTATGTAAGGGGTGTTTCTTGTGCGGCTTGCGGTTTTTAAGCCCCGGCCTCATTTTCACAATGCAGATGGGCTCATTATTGCGCGTGTGGGGTAAGGACTTTGTCACTATTTTTATTCCATTGCGGGAGTTGACTTTGCAGGGCTTTTGGGCGGGCGGGTGGTGATCAAGGTTCTTTAATATTTCGAGTGGAAATATTACAAGATTGCCACAAGTTGTAACAATAGTTGCAATATCTTCATTTAAAGATAACTCAAGTTTATTACCATTTCAAGAGCAACAGCTATGGTTTGGTCATCTTTCTTAATGCGATTGAGAGCGGAATTTTAGTGCTGAGAAGTGCTTAAAAATAGCTAAAAATTATGAATATCAAGGGAAAAATATTCAACGTCGAAGGCGGCGGCTCGATCTAGGACGATTCGATCTAGGACGATTTTAAGCGCCAAAGTGCTTTAAAGGCGCCCGAGCGACACTTGATTTTTCATAATTTTTCAGATAGTCATGCAGGTTGACAAGAGCTACTGGCCAATGCGGGATGCCAAGCCAGACGTCTAGGATTTTTCAGAGCTCAATTCCGAGTCCGGACGAGGAAATGGCCAAGAAACCGGTCAAGATGTGAAGACGTGGACAAAATTTGGCCAAAATGGGCAAGTGACCCTTGGGAGCCCAAAATTTAAATGTAGCATGAAATTTTTCATGCATATGAGTGAAAAAACGTGGAGGAAGATGGCGCCCGAAATTTGCGCTTCTTGGATGGAGGAGGCATCATGGCTGCTGCAAACAACCCCCCCAATTGATCATGGGGCTTGAATCCCCTTTGTCTGTGGACTCTATCGCCGTGCTTTGCTCCTCCAATGGCGGTCTCTATGAAGATCTCTGATTTCAATCTTTCTCTCTTCTCCCTCTCTCTCCCCTAAAGGCAGATTCATGTGGAGAAGAGGAAGAAGAAAAATGGATGATGGATGCTTGTCCAATGAAGAACGGATTGCTCCATGGTATAAGAGGATTGAAGATTGTTGAATGTAGACTGTCATGAGCAGTAATGGTGGCTGGAAATCAGTCCCGACATATGGTAACTAAGAACCCGCAACCCGCAAAGAATGGTAATCTCATTTTTACAAAGGAAAATGGTGTTTTTATGCAATTTGCTTTATGAATTCTTGTTCCCATGAGATGATTATGCATTATAATGTTGTTTGCAATGTCTTTCAACTGTTTATGTTCAGAAAATCAAAGAATCATAAGTGTTGTGGATGAAATTAGTAGGGAAAAACCCGTAAATATGCAAAATATGGAGAAATTGGGTGTTTTTGGGATATCAATGAAAAATATCATAAGACACACCAACTAAACTTGTCTTTTTGCTGCAAATGAACCTAAGGGCCACAGCCCATAACCTGTTTTGAATTTTCAGTAATTAAAAAATGAAGAAAATTGGAGAAAATACAAGAAAAATAGGGGAAATAAGGAAAAAATAGGGGGAAAATGGATTTTGAGTGCCAAAAATTAAGGAAAAATAAGATTCATGTTTGTGGATGTATGGGGGGGTCTAAAGTATGAGTTTTAGCCTCAGTTAAGCCCTACCTGTATGTTATAGTGAGTTTTTATGGTTTTTATGCAATAAAAATGTGGAAAATGAACCCTAAACCTATGCAATATGCACCACCTAAACGGGTGAGGGGGTAGAGTGTGTAAAAGCGTGTAAATGTTGAAGGAAATGATGAAAATCTTGCTGGTTTTTTATGCATACCATATAGATTGGACGATATTTAAAGATTAAGAACCTAGTAGCACGAGGGTTTCTCGGTGCTAGGTTCATGCAACGGTGCATACGAGTGATAGAGAAATCCATTGAAGGAATGTTTTTGCACTAAGCACCAAAGCTGATTTTCTTAACTATTTGAGCACGTGTACATTCACAATTTGCATGAAGCATGAAATTTAAAAATATCATACAATACCTCCTGGATGCATGGCAATTGCTTTCTAGAGACATGACCAACGTTGAGTGAGTAAGGTTGTCCAAGCTGTAGGCTAGTTGTTGGGTCTAAGGGAAAGAAAGTGAAGAAGCATGGTATATCTCCTGGAAATATGTGAATCATAAAAGAGAGGAGTTTGTCTCCGTGTGTGTTATATATGTTTAGCGATACATCGAGGGGCCAATCCCCAAGGTGTAGGAGAGTCGCAGTGAGGTAGCGGCATTCAGCCATTGGAGGACCTCCTATGTTTGTGCTTCGGCTATTTGGCAATGTGCTGGGACTCCCTCTGAGGAGTGTTAATTGGGTTAGAGTTGGACTACAAGATGTGATACAAATGCAAGATGTTTAGGAAGATGATGTATGTGTCATCCACGCTCCTGATCTCGAGGCCGTGGGGTTGTTGAGTGCATGATAGAGGTCCGACTAGTGCATGAGCCAGTGCCGGCATGTTTTAGGTCCCATCAGTGGTGCATCTATCGGGAGCTGCCGATAAGTGGCGGTCTTCGAATCTTGGTCTCATAAGGGACCTGTTAGTTTTATTGGTCGATACCCGTCTTGAAGTGATGGATATCAAGTTAGTCTGATAAAAACTTCTGTCATCAATATGACGGTCAATCCAAGAAATCCCCAACACCCAAAGGATACTTTGTCTATCTTGAACAGCCTAGTGGGATCATTGACACCTCGGGTGATTGACTATTTTACCCTTGGCCCTGAAAGTGATACCATGCTTGAGTTTGGGTCACTATGGGAAAACACCCATGGAGCTATCTCTAAGATTAACAGCCCATGGAGATTAGAGAAAAGGGAAAGTGAAAGTAGTGCTAAGATGATACAGTCATCTATGATAATTCATGATGATAATGTCATAGAAAAGACTGTGACAACGATGGTTAATATGCACATAGGAGGACATGATGATTATGATCTAAAGATACATCCGATGCTAGTGCCCAACGCAGTTGGGTACCGTAGTGTGATTGCCAAGATCCATAAAGCATTGGATGATGTCCATGTGTGTGGAAAACCATTGTTAGTAAGGAAGACTTCATTAGGACCTATCCTAAGTTCTAGCAAAGTGGTGGTAGATGAGAATAGGCTTACTAGAACACCACTAGCAGATGATGGGATACATTCCCTATTGCATAGTGTTAGACTCCCTAAACCACTTTGTGAGTTGGCAGAAAGGGAATTTCATGGAGTTAGATTCCCTCGAACGCCTTAGCAGAAAGAACGTTGCCGCTTACAAATTTATTGTCCTTTAGTTGTTCGTTTGTATGGGGTGACCCTTGTAAGGTAGCATTCGAGGATGTGAAACAAGAGCTAGCAAGAGCGCCCGTTTTAAAAGCACCTAAAAGAGGTGAGGTGTTCTATATATTCTCAGCAGCCACCATGTATAGTATCAGCTGCTGTTTAGCCCAAATTTGGGAAGAGAAGTGGTACCACCCGATTGCTTTTGCTAGCCGGAAGCTGGGGGTATCCGAAATCAATTATACTTACATGGAGAAATTGTGTCTAGCGATGGTCTTTGGGACCAAGAAATTCAGGCATTATATTCTCTATGAGAAAGTCGTGCTTTATACGAAGGCGGAGGGACTTCGATTATTGATGAATAAGCTACAGCCGCCTGATCGTCTAGCAAAGTGGTTAATCACTTTGCAGGAATTTGATTATGAAATCAGGAGTAAGCCACCAAGGTTGCAAGGCATCGTGGAATGCCTTGTGGACTTTGGGGAGCCGAAAGAATCTGTGGCTGAAGGTAGTGACATGGAGTTGTTATTTAAAATAGATACGGCATCTATTCCCTCCTAGTATGCTGCAATAACGCATTATTTATCGACAAGAGAGGTGGGATCCGAATTATCTAAGGCTGAGGGAAGGAAAATTAAGCAGCAAGCGCTAAAGTGTGCTTTGATCGCAGGTACATTATATCGGCAAGGGGTTGATGACATCTATCATCGATGTGTGATGCCTGATTAGGTGCCATTCATTTTGGAAGAGTGCCATGATTCTGCTTGAGGTGGCCATTTTGCTGGACGGCTTACAGCACAAAAGGCTTTAAGAGAAGGTTATTGGTGGCCTCCATCTTCCAGGATGCATTTGCGTACGTTAAGAGATGCGATATTTGTCAACGACATGATAGTCGAGAGAATAGGAAACGACCACTCAACCCTATTATGGCGATACTTCCATTTGAGAAGTGGGGAATAGACTTTGTGGGTCCTATTACTCCGTCGTCGACTACGCAAAAGAGGTACATCATTGTCGCAACTGACTACTTCACAAAGTGGTCAGAAGCACGTGCAACAAGGAAAGATGATGCCAAAGAAACTGCTAGTTTCCTTTTAGAGCAGATAATATGCCGGTTTGGTCCGCCGAAAGAATTAGTGTCGGACCGCGGAACCCATTTCCTAAATAAGGTGATCAAAGGTTTGACAGAGATGTGGCAAATCAAGCATAACAAGACAACCCCCTATAACCCGCAAGCCAATGGGCAAGTTGAAAGCACCAACAAGCAACTTGTGGGCATCCTGTCCAAAATTGTGTCGGAAAAGAAACGGGATTGGGATAAAAAGTTATACGTGGCAGTGTGGGCCTATAATACGACCTTCAAAAGAGCCACTGGCCATACCCCGTTCAAGTTAGTATATGGGGAGGAGTATGTCTTGCCGTTAGAAATTGAGCTGCCGACTATTCGGTTTGCCATCAATCATTCTTTGAGCGATGAAGACGCACTTTTTGAGCGCTTGACGACACTGGCACATTTAGATGAGCTTAAGTTGCAGAGCTTATTGCACCAAGGAGTGGCAAAGCGCCGAATGAAGCAGTTACACGATCTCAAAGCCAAGAAATACACCTTCAAGAAAGGACAGCTTGTTCTGTATTATGACGCACGACGTGAATTATTCCCAGGCAAGCTAGAGCCCAAATGGGATGGGCCCTATAGGATCGTTAGAATAGAAAAGAATAAATCCACAGTCTTGTTAGCTGACCTTGAGGGGATAGAATTAAAAAATAAGGTTAATATTAATAAGATTAAACCTTATTACTTCTGATTGCACTAATGCTATGACTGCCTTGCAGGTCTAGGCGAGATCGATCAAACATATGCAAGGAAATCGTGATAGAGGTTGATGGGTCGTCTGATCCCTTATTTAGAACACCCATATTTAGAACAGAGGTATCATCAGGGAAAGCTCATTTGGTGGAGCAAAGGATACAAGGTGATTGAGCAAGAAGGCAGGACATTTATTTGGGAGATCAAGGTCTTCTGCCATCACTGCCTACAAATTTTGACGAGCATCCCTGTTGAATTCAATGATGATGGAGGGATGGAGCCTACAGTCCACCCGTTGAATATGCTGAATTTCGATTACCATAATTACGAGTAGAGTTCGGGATGGTGGGATATGTAAACCCTTTATGGACGTACACCTTGTACTTTGATGGGGCGTCCAGGGGTGCATGCAAAAAAAGAAGTGTAGGAGTTGTCATCCGAGACCCCCGACGACGCATTGTCATGAAGGTAGCTGCTTATCTCGGGGTGAATTTTACCAATGATATGGAAGAATACAAAGCCCTGATTATGGGTTTGAATATTGCGAAGAAGGGTGGTATCCGCCAGTTGTTGGTAAAAGGGGACTCTCAGTTGGTTTTAAATCAACTCAATGGGACATACATGGTACGGAACCCCATCCTTTGTATGTACCATCATACTGCCATAGCCCTGCTAGACGAATTCGATAGAGTGTCTTTTCAGCTGATTCCAAGGAATTGGAATCAGTTTGCCGATTCTTTGGCTAATTTCGCGTATGAAGAAGACCTCTTCTTGAATTGTGGCCCTTGTCCCGATATATCTATTGATGGTGAGACAGGACCTGGTCGGTTGTGGGGTATGCTTTCTGAACATGACCTCTTTGGTAGACGGTGGTTGATTTGGGTGATGCAGAGGGTAAGCGAGACTCATCTGCCCTTATTATCTTGGACCCATAGACTGATTCGACGACATGTGATGCGAACACCTCTTGCGATATACGCAGGAGGGATAGGTCATAATCTAATGCACCTAGTTTAGGGCTACGAGCCTTTGTTCCCCTGGGAATAGTATGCTTTGCTGTCTATCATAGTTGTTTCCAGGAGGATGTTATGCATAGTATTGTTTTATTTCATTAGGCCAAGAGGGCAGATGCAGTTTTGTAGTGAACTGTTTGATTTCATTAGGCCAAGAGGGCCATTTCCCTGTCTAGTGCGGGTGCGTTTAATTGGGTTTTTGTTTTAAGTGATTGTGCTGGACAGGTTTCGTGTTTCGTGGAATTTGGTGGAGCCTGGAGGAGCCTTTGCTGCGATGGAAGCTTCTTGTGGCCAATCCAGGTGATATTTCTCCTTTACGAGTACTTTTCTTTCCTGTTATATGTGTATTTGTACTTGTCGAGGGGATACATTTTTGTTGGGGAACGGCAACCAAGGCATGAAGCCCCAGGTTTAGGCTAAGTATGTTTGAGGGAAGTCGGAGTAGTCATTGCCTCCTGTAAAGACATTGTCAGGCATCGAAAGACCTGTTTTAGAAGGACGTCCTAGTGGCCCTGTTCTGCTAGCCTGCTAGGCAGCCGTTCTAGGAGTTCTTGTTAGTAGTGAGGCAGTTAGAGAAGCCTGCCAGAAGATAATAATGATGATGCCAAGAAATCCTGAATATCCTAAAAGATGAATATAAATATAAAGGTGTGTAAAAAGGGGTTCTAACCCCTATCAAAGAAAAGAAATGAAATGAAAATCTATAAGCAGTTGATCATTGCCTTGCGAAGGCCTGGTAGGTTCCTGGGGACGAACCAGACCCGAGGCCGATACCTTGTCTTCCTAGGGGTGGCTTCTTGCCAAATATAATACCAAAACAAGGAAGGTTGGAGCGAAAATAAAAGTGAGCGTTAGAAAAGGATTACGTGTCGCCTTGCGAGGGCTTGGTAGGTTCTTGGGTGCCGAGACAGGTCCTAAGGCCGATGCCCTGTTCTCCTTTGGTCACTACGCTCAGGTCCCTCCTTTTTACATGCCCAAGTATGTCAATAAAATAAAAACCCTAAAAGAAGAAATGTACTGAAAGAAAACACTCTTTGATCAGGCTATAGGAGTCCTCGCCTTGTAGGAGCTCCTAGTTGTGTTGTCTTTAGTTGGTCAGTAGTGCAGACTACAACTTAGGGCAACCTCTTTGATAGGTTTTTTTAGTTTGGCTGTGTTGGAGCAGCTGGTTCGTGACTCACTTCGGATCTTCTATTAGATGATGCTAGGCCTATTCCTTGTGGATGTCATGCCTTGGTTCTGTCTAGGGGTAGGGGGAGCATTGTGCTGAGTTTTAGTATATAATTGTTTTGTATCAGATTGATGCTTCTTTGGTTGTTTATGTGCAGATATGTTCGTGGATTCGACGGGCTGAGTCGCCCTATCCCGTGGTCGCCAATGAGAGCGGAATTTAGGTGATGGGAAGTGCTTAAAAATAGCTAAAAATTATGAATATCAAGGGAAAAATATTCACCGTCAAAGGCGGCGGCTCGATCTAGGACGATTTTAAGCGCCAAAGGGCTTTAAAGGCGCCCGAGCGACACTTGTTGATTTTTCATAATTTTTCAGACAGTCGTGCGGGTTGACACGAGCTATTGGCCAATGCGGGATGCTAAGCCGGACGCCCAGGATTTTTCAGAGCTCGATTCCGAGACCGGACGGGGGAATAGCCACAAAGTGGTCAAGATTTGAAAAGGTGGACCAAATTTTGGCCAAATGGGTAAGTGACCCTTGGGGCCCAAAATGAAATGCCACATGAAATGCAACACAACCAAATCATGGAGAGAGAAGAGATGAGAAAACATGATCAACATGGCGCCGAAAATTGCGCCCCATTGTTGATCAATGGAGATGGCAGCCTGCAAACAACCCCCCACAATGATTATGGGGCCTCATTCCCCTCTGAATCCTGACTCTATCACCGCCCTTCGCTCGCGCAATGATGCCCTCTTTGAAGATCTCTGATTTCAGTCTTTCTCTCTCCTCCCTCTCTCTCTTCTAAAGGCAAGTTCATAAGGGAAGAAGAAGGAAGAAGAAAGAATGGTGGAGGCTTGTCGGGCATGGATCGGATTGCTCCACGGGCTGGAAATGGTGGTTGGTGATTGTGCTGGACATGAAGTGCTGCTGATTTTCAAATTTACAGCCATGGACATGAAACCCGAAACACGCAAATAAGCGGTAATTTAAAATTTTCAAAGGAAATTTGAGATTCTATAGCTTTTAGTTGATGAAATGTTGTTCATGTGGGCTAAAAATTGTTCATGTTGCTGTTTTCTATGAGTTCTTGCTGGTCATAATCAAAAAATCAGAAAAATATGCATTTTGTGGTTCAAGATAATATGCTAAAACACGTAAAACATGAAAAAACAAGGGAAAATGATGGGTTTTGGCATAAAAAGGGGGAAGTAAATCGGAACATCAACTAAACTTTTTTTTGCAAGAAGGAACTAAGGGCCACAGCCTATAACCTAACTTGAATTTTCAGTAATTAAATAATGCAGGAAAATAAGGGAAAATACAAGAAAAGGGTGACAAAATCCTAAAAAATAGGGGAAAAATACATTTTGGGTTTCGAAAAATAAGGATAAATAAGAGCAATGTTTGTGAATGTTTGTGGGGACTGAAGCATGAGGATTTTCCTCAGTTCAACCCCACCTTCTTGTTCTAGTGTGGTTTTTTCCGCTTTCTACACATAAAATGATGTCAAAATACCCTATAAACCTATCCAATGATGCACTATTTAAACGGGGAAGGGTAGAGGAGTTGAAATATGTCTAAATGCCGTGTGTGATGATGGGAAAGTTGCTGATTTCTATGCATAGCATTTAGGACGGATGATAATTAAAATTAAGAGCTTAGTAGCACGAGAATCACCTCGGTGCTAGGCCCATGCAACGAAGCACGAACGGCAGTTGGAAACCATTAAAAGGATGTTTTTGCACTTGTGCACGATACTGTTTTGCTAAATGTTTGAGCACTAGGCATCCACCAAATGCATGGGGCATGAAAAAGAATTTAAAAGTATCAGTGATCAGCTCCTGGACATGCATTGCAATTGGTTTATTAGAACATGACCTACGTTGAGAGGCAGTGAGGTACCCATGCTGTAGGTAGACGCGGATTCCAAAGGGGAAAGAGAAGTAAGGACAATGGTACATTCCTGGACATGTTTATTTGGCACCTTGAGCGACTTTTGTGCGATGTGTCTATTTGTTGAGCGACGCACTGAGGGGCCAATCCCCAAGGTGTAGGAGAGTCGCAGAGGGTTGATGGCATTCAGCCGTAGGAGGAACCCCATGTGTATGTGATTCGAGCCTTTTGGCTATGTGAAAGGGACTCCCTCTGAGGAGTAGTGGGCTAGGATCAGTTGGACTACAACGTATTACAAACGCAATGTTTAGGAAGGCAGAGATTTTGATAGACGCTCCTGGCCGTGAGGCCGAGGGGTTGTCTTGTGCGTAGTGATGAGGTCCGGCTAGTGCATGAGCCAGTGTCGGCCCGTTTTTTGGTCCATCAGTGGTGCGTCTGCCGGGAGCCACTTAAAAGTGGCAGTTCTCGAATCCTGGTTGTTTAGGGACCAACTAGCAGTTTATGCCAAAGGATACTGAGATTGATCCGTTATTTATTGATAAGCATCGTCTAGCAGAAATCCAAAAGCAAGAAAGAGACGAAAGAGCTAGGCGACGTGCTGAAATTTTTAGGAGATATTCCCCTAAGCGTAGCGGTGCTGAAACCTTACGAGGGTGTGGATCTAGTGGTCTTGGGGCCACAAGTAGCAAGTTAGGAGAAGGTGGAAGCTCTAGTGCTCCCCTTTCTGCCATAAGCCAGTACACGTCAAGTACGGGAGGTGTAACCCCACCGTCCCCTATTCCTAGTGCAAATCCAATCCTTGTCATGGCGCAGCCTATTGCAATTCCAGCAGGAACGACGGATTTGCCAGCTTTAGGCTACCCGCTACCCATTTTTAATGGGCTAGTTGAGGAAGATGCGGAACTCCACATTAGGGAGTTTCAAAAGCTGATGTTCAATTGCCGCATTCAAGAAGAAGGACATTTAATGATGTTCTTCAATATGACTCTCAAAGGAAGAGCCGCTATATGGTATCATGGTTTAGAAGCCGGAACCATATTAAACATTGATGCATTTTATGGAGCTTTTCGAAGGGAGTTTGCCCCTGAAAGGGGTGGGCAATATTGGTTGCATGTACTCAACGGGACCCGCCAAGAACCACACGAGGATATTCGTGCTTATGCGAAGAAGATAAAAGAGGTTTTCCGTAAGTTGGACACCTCTATTCCTATCCCCGCAGCTGCCCAGTTGCAATATTTCCTACATGGTTTGGACTTTAATATCCAATTGCAGTTGAGTAGTGTTCCCTTGGGGGATATAGATACTGCCATTACACGAGCACAAGAGGTGGAATCCCGACTACAAGCAGCCTATGCTTCTCGAGGCAATTCGAACATGGGTTTAGTATTGGGAAATAATATGGCTATGGCCAATGGCACTAGTGGCCGAGGGATAGCAATGGCTAACCCTAATGGGAGAGGGAACATGATGCAGAATGTCCCTTTATTACCAGCTCCCCCTAGCATGTCGATGCCTACGGGCAGTCAAATGGCTCCAAATGGTGGAGGCCAGGCGGTTAATTCTAATACCATGCCTGTGGCTCAACAACCAGTGCCTAATCGAATTGTTAGGCCGATGGAACGACAGGGTAATGACCAAGGCTATGAGTCGAGTTCTTCCAATGTTCTTGGCGAGGTTAAGGACATGATGAAGCATTATACCGACATGATTATGGAGCAGTATCGGCAAATAGCCGTTGATGTCAACTTCCTTAAAAAACAATAAAATTTGATAGGAATTAGATACCCAGAGGAGGGTGCACCTTCGAGGTTTAGTTGCAAATGGTGTGGTGGGCAGCACTATCCAAGGAATTGCCCGAATGTTAAGTGCGATATATGTGGAAAATCCGGCCATTTAGCAACTACTTGCTGGAGTAAGATCAGTTCCCTCCAGCGAGGAAGTCGGCAACCAGGGCTTGTTAATCATCGTGCCCAAGGAAATGATTCCCAGCGAGAGGACGGGCCTAAACAAATACTTCAACGACCAAAGACTACAGTGGAGGAGCTACCTAGTGGTAGTGGGGTTAGTTTGATTGAGGTTGTACGCGTTAATGATGCTGAAACCTCTAATCTGCGAGCTGTCCTTACAAGAGGTCAAAAGGGTAGAGGAGCCAACAAGGATAAGCCTGTTGATGGAAACCCTAAACAAGGCGACAAAGGAACGCAAGTTTTGGATCCTGCCATGGAAGGGGGACCTTTGAAGCCCGTAGAAAGTAAAGCTGATAAGGAACCATCAAAGAAGAAGGTGAAAGTTAAGAAAGAGGCAATAAAGCCAGTTCAGCGACCTAAAGAGCGGATGGTTTGGCGTGAAAAGCGAGCTCTATCGAACTATCATGAATTCGATTTGGCGAGCTCTCTTTGTGAAGTCAAGCCGGATGTGAATCTTTTACAGCTTATTAAGCTTTCCCCAGGAGTACGCAAGGAATTTAGAAAGATCCTACGTACTGGGTATATCGTAGAACCTTTGGGTATTGCGCGAGTTGGTGATGACTGGTTCGAGCATGCTGAGAAGCATTGCCCAAGGGTTGCGGCCTATGTCGATGGGATATTAGTAGATTATGCCATTGTCGACACAGGATCATCTGTTAACATTATGAGTTCTGAACTGATGGAAAGGTTGGGTCTTGAGATCGAGAAAGATACCTCCACAATTCTCAGAATGGCAGATGATAGTTTGAGACAGCCGGAAGGCTGCATTACTAAGGTCCATGTCACTGTTGCAAATGTAGAATGCTTGTTGGACTTTAGGGTGATTCGTTTTGCAGGGCGTCCAAGTTACCAAGTACTACTCGGACGACCTTGGATCTTGCAAGCGGACTGCCAAGTGGACATACCCGCCGGTCGACTGATATTCGGCAGAGGTGCCCAGCGTGTGGTGGTTGATGCTTATCCTGAGTCCCCGCAGAGTGAGAGAGCTCCTCTATCTTCTACAGAATTGGAGACATTAGAAGATTTATCTACCAGTGAGACATCATCGAGTGATGAGTCCAAAGAGGGATCCACCACGGAGGACATCTATCAGATCACTTTGAATGAGCAGATAGAGGGCCAAGATCGTATAAGAGATGCAGATGTTATCGAGCTAGACCTTGGTACGCTTAATGATTCGCGGCCAATCAAATTAGGTTCTATGCTCAGTACAACAGAAAGGGAGGACTATGTGGCCTTGATCCAGGAATTCCGTGATATCTTTGCCTGGAGTTATGATGAGTTGAGAGGCATCCCTCCTAGTCTTGTTGTTCATACAATTCCGTTGAAAGAGGGCAGTCGTCCTGTACGGCAGAAAGTAAGGCGTATGCCTTTCGAATTGAGGGACGGCCTGTTTGAAGAGTTACAGAAGCTTCGAAAAGCGGGTTTGATTTTTCCTGTGCAACACACGGAATGGTGTTCGCCAGTTGTGATTAGAAAGAAGAAGAATAATCAAATCCGTTTATGTGTAGACTTTAGGGAGCTGAATAAGCAGACAATTAAGGACTACTACCCGTTGCCATTTATTGACTAGATTTTGGATCAATTAGCGGGTAGGGAGATATATTCGTTTATGGATTGCTTTGCGGGATACAACCAAATGGCAATTGCAGAAGAGGATAAGTTGAAAACAACTTTTATCACTGTATTTGGTACTTTTGTGTACCATGTGATGGCCTTTGGTTTATGCAATGCGCCTGGTTCGTGGCAACGAACAGCAGATAAGACATTCGGTGACATATCCCCTGAAGAGTTGAAGGTGTTTATTGATGATTTAGGGGCTGCCACCGTGAGAGGAAGGCAGTTGCTCATTTTAAGAAAATGCTTTGAGCGTTGTAGACAATTTTGCATCGCCCTAAACCCACGTAAGTGTGTTTTTGGAGTACCTTATGGGCTGTTGCTGGGTCATGTGGTCAGTTCGGTAGGAATTGCGACAGACCCTGAGAAGGTTAAAGTTATAGTTGCCATGGGTCCACCACACACTCCGAAGGAAGTTCATAGCTTTCTGTCTTCGGTTGGTTACTACCGTAGATTCATCAACGCCTTAGCAGAAAGAACGTTGCCGCTTACAAATTTATTGTCCTTTAGCTGTTCATTTGTATGGGGTGACCCTTGTAAGGTAGCATTCGAGGATGTGAAACAAGAGCTAGCAAGAGCGCCCGTTTTAAAAGCACCTAAAAGAGGTGAGGTGTTTTATATATTCTCAGCAGCCACCATGTATAGTATCAGCTGCTGTTTAGCCCAAATTTGGGAAGAGAAGTGGTACCACCCGATTGCTTTTGCTAGCCAGAAGCTAGGGGGTATCCGAAATCAATTATACTTACATGGAGAAATTGTGTCTAGCGATGGTCTTTGGGACCAAGAAATTCAGGCATTATATTCTCTATGAGAAAGTCGTGCTTTATACGAAGGCGGAGGGACTTCGATTATTGATGAATAAGCTACAGCCGTCTGATCGTCTAGCAAAGTGGTTAATCACTTTGCAGGAATTTGATTATGAAATCAGGAGTAAGCCACCAAGGTTGCAAGGCATCGTGGAATGCCTTGTGGACTTTGGGGAGCCGAAAGAATCTGTGGCTGAAGGTAGTGACATGGAGTTGTTATTTAAAATAGATACAGCATCTATTCCCTCCGGGTATGCTGCAATAACGCATTATTTATCGACGGGAGAGGTGGGATCCGAATTATCTAAGGCTGAGGGAAGGAAAATAAAGCAGCAAGCGCTAAAGTGTGCTTTGATCGCATGTACATTATATCGGCAAGGGGTTGATGACATCTATCATCGATGTGTGATGCCTGATGAGGTGCCATTCATTTTGGAAGAGTGCCATGATTCTGCTTGCGGTGGCCATTTTGCTGGACGGCTTACAGCACAAAAGGCTTTAAGAGCAGGTTATTGGTGGCCTCCATCTTCCAGGATGCATTTGCGTACGTTAAGAGATGCGATATTTGTCAACGACATGATAGTCGAGAGAATAGGAAACGACCACTCAACCCTATTATGGCGATACTTCCATTTGAGAAGTGGGGAATAGACTTTGTGGGTCCTATTACTCCGTCGTCGACTACGCAAAAGAGGAACATCATTGTCGCAACTGACTACTTCACAAAGTGGTCAGAAGCACGTGCAACAAGGAAAGATGATGCCAAAGAAACTGTTAGTTTCCTTTTAGAGCAGATAATATGCCGGTTTGGTCCGCCGAAAGAATTAGTGTCGGACCGCAGAACCCATTTCCTGAATAAGGTGATCAAAGGTTTGACAGAGATGTGGCAAATCAAGCATAACAAGACAACCCCCTATAACCCGCAAGCCAATGGGCAAGTTGAAAGCACCAACAAGCAGCTTGTGGGCATCCTGTCCAAAATTGTGTCGGAAAAGAAACGGGATTGGGATAAAAAGTTATACGTGGCAGTGTGGACCTATAATACGACCTTCAAACGAGCCACTGGCCATACCCCGTTCAAGTTAGTATATGGGGAGGAGTGTGTCTTGCCGTTAGAAATTGAGCTGCCGACTATTCGGTTTGCCATCAATCATTCTTTGAGCGATGAAGACGCACTTTTTGAGCACTTGACGACACTGGCACATTTAGATGAGCTTAAGTTGCAGAGCTTATTGCACCAAGAAGTGGCAAAGCGCCGAATGAAGCAGTTAGTTACACCTTCAAGAAAGGACAGCTTGTTCTGTATTATGACGCACGACGTGAATTATTCCCAGGCAAGCTAGAGCCCAAATGGGATGGGCCCTATAGGATCGTTAGAATAGGAAACAATAAATCCACAGTCTTGTTAGCTGACCTTGAGGGGATAGAATTTAAAAATAAGGTTAATCTTAATAAGATTAAACCTTATTACTTCTGATTGCACTAATGCTATGACTGCCTTGCAGGTCTAGGCGAGATCGATCAAACATCTGCAACAAAATCGTGATAGAGGTTGATGGGTCGTCTGATCCCTTATTTAGAACACCCATATTTAGAACAGAGGTATCATCAGGGAAAGCTCATTTGGTGGAGCAAAGGATACAAGGTGATTGAGCAAGAAGGCGGGACATTTATTTGGGAGATCAAGGTCTTCTGCCATCACTGCCTACAAATTTTGATGAGCATCCCTGTTGAATTCAATGATGATGGAGGGATGGAGCCTACAGTCCACCCGTTGAATATGCTGAATTTCGATTACCATAATTACGAGTAGAGTTCGGGAAAGGGGGATATGTAAACCCTTTATGGACGTACACCTTGTACTTTGATGGGGCGTCCAGGGGTGCATGCAAAAAAGGAAGTGTAGGAGTTGTCATCCGAGACCCCCGACGACGCATTGTCATGAAGTTAGCTGCTTATCTCGGGGTGAATTTTACCAATAATATGGAAGAATACAAAGCCCTGATTATGGGTTTGAATATTGCGAAGAAGGGTGGTATCCGCCAGTTGTTGGTGAAAGGGGACTCTCATTTGGTTTTAAATCAACTCAATGGGACATACATGGTACGGAACCCCATCCTTTGTATGTACCATCATACTGCCATAACCCTGCTAGACGAATTCGATAGAGTGTCTTTTCAGCTGATTCCAAGGAATTAGAATCAGTTTGCCGATTTTTTGGCTAATTTCGCGTATGAAGAAGACCTCTTCTTGAATTGTGGCCCTTGTCCCTATATATCTATTGATGGTGAGACAGGACCTGGTGGGTTGTGGGGTATGCTTTCTGAACATGCCCTCTTTGGTAGACGATGGTTGATTTGGGTGATGCAGAGGGTAAGCGAGACTCATCTGCCCTTATTATCTTGGACCTATAGACTGATTCGACGACATGTGATGCGAACACCTCTTGCGATATACGCAGGAGGGATAGGTCATAATCTAATGCACCTAGTTTAGGGCTATGAGCCTTTGTTCCCCTGGGAATAGTATGCTTTGCTGTCTATCATAGTTGTTTCCAGGAGGATGTTATGCATAGTATTGTTTTATTTCATTAGGCCAAGAGGGCCGATGCAGTTTTGTAGTGAACTGTTTGATTTCATTAGGCCAAGAGGGCCATTTCCCTGTCTAGTGCGGGTGCGTTTAATTGGGTTTTTGTTTTAAGTGATTGTGCTGGACAGGTTTCGTGTTTCGTGGAATTTGGTGGAGCCTGGAGGAGCCTTTGCTGCGATGGAAGCTTCTTGTGGCCAATCCAGGTGATATTTCTCCTTTACGAGTACTTTTCTTTCCTGTTATATGTGTATTTGTACTTGTTGAGGGGATACATTTTTGTTGGGGAACGGCAACCAAGGCATGAAGCCCCAGGTTTAGGCTAAGTATGTTTGAGGGAAGTCGGAGTAGTCATTGCCTCCTGTAAAGACATTGTCAGGCATCGAAAGACCTGTTTTAGAAGGACGTCCTAGTGGCCCTGTTCTGCTAGCCCGCTAGGCAACCGTTCTAGGAGTTCTTGTTAGTAGTGAGGCAGTTAGAGAAGCCTGCCAGAAGATAATAATGATGATGCCAAGAAATCCTGAATATCCTAAAAGATGAATATAAATACGAAGGTGAGTAAAAAGGGGTTCTAACCCCTATCAAAGAAAAGAAATGAAATGAAAATCTATAAGCAGTTGATCATTGCCTTGCGAAGGCCTGGTAGGTTCCTGGGGACGAACCAGACCCGGGGCCGATACCTTGTCTTCCTAGGGGTGGCTTCTTGCCAAATATAATACCAAAACAAGGAAGGTTGGAGCGAAAATAAAAGTGAGCGTTAGAAAAGGATTACATGTCGCCTTGCGAGGGCTTGGTAGGTTCTTGGGTGCCGAGACAGGTCCTGAGGCCGATGCCCTGTTCTCCTTGGGTCACTACGCTCAGCTCCCTCCTTTTTACATGCCCAAATATGTCAATAAAATAAAAACCCTAAAAGAAGAAATGTACTGAAAGAAAACACTCTTTGATAAGGCTTAGGGAAACCTCTTTGATAGGTTTTTTTAGTTTGGCTGTGTTGGAGCAGCTGGTTCGTGACTCACTTCGGATCTTCTATTAGATGATGCTAGGCCTATTCCTTGTGGATGTCATGCCTTGGTTCTGTCCAGGGGTAGGGGGAGCATTGTGCTGAGTTTTAGTATATAATTGTTTTGTATCAGTTTGATGCTTCTTTGGTTGTTTATGTGCAGATATGTTCGTGGATTCGACGGGCTGAGTCGCCCTATCCCGTGGTCGCCAATGAGAGCGGAATTTAGGTGACGGGAAGTGCTTAAAAATAGCTAAAAATTATGAATATCAAGGGAAAAATATTCACCGTCAAAGGCGGCGGCTCGATCTAGGACGATTTTAAGCGCCAAAGGGCTTTAAAGGCGCCCGAGCGACACTTCTTGATTTTTCATAATTTTTCAGACAGTCGTGCAGGTTGACACGAGCTACTGGCCAATGCGGGATGCTAAGCCGGATGCCCAAGACTTTTCAGAGCTCGATTCCGAGACCGGACGGGGGAATAGCCACAAAGTGGTCAAGATTTGAAAAGGTGGACCAAAGTTTGGCCAAATGGGTAAGTGACCCTTGGGGCCCAAAATGAAATGCCACATGAAATGCAACAACCAAATCGTGGAGAGAGAAGAGATGAGAAAACGTGATCAACATGGCGCCGAAAATTGCGCCCCATTGTTGATCAATGGAGATGGCAGCCTGCAAACAACCCTCCACAATGATTATGGGGCCTCATTTCCCTCTGAATCCTGACTCTATCGCCGCCCTTCGCTCGCGCAATGATGCCCTCTTAGAAGATCTCTGATTTCAGTCTTTCTCTCCCCTCTCTCTCTCTCTTCTAAAGGCAAGTTCATGTGGGAAGAAGAAGGAAGAAGAAAGAATGGTGGAGGCTTGTCCGGCATAGATCGGATTGCTCCACGGGCTGGAAATGGTGGTTGGTGATTGTGCTGGACATGAAGTGCTACTGATTTTCAAATTTAGAGCCATGGACATGAAACCCAAAACACGCAAATAAGCGGTAATTTAAAATTTTCAAAGGAAATTTGAGATTCTATAGCTTTTAGTTGATGAAATGTTGTTCATGTGGGCTAAAAATTGTTCATGTTGCTGTTTTCTATGAGTTCTTGCTGGTCATAATCAAAAAATCAGAAAAATATGCATTTTCTGGTTCAAGATAATATGCTAAAACACGTAAAACATGAAAAAACAAGGGAAAATGATGGGTTTTGGCATAAAAAGGGGGAAGTAAATAGGAACATCAACTAAACTTTCATTTTTTTGCAAGAAGGAACTAAGGGCCATAGCCCATAACCTAACTTGAATTTTCAGTAATTAAATAATGCAGGAAAATAAGGAAAAATACAAGAAAAGGGTGAAAAAACCCTAAAAAAAGGGGAAAAATACATTTTGGGTTTCGAAAAATAAGGATAAATAAGAGCAATGTTTGTGAATGTTTGTGGGGACTGAAGCATGAGGATTTGCCTCAGTTCAACCCCACCTTCTTGTTCTAGTGTGGTTTTTTCCGCTTTCTACACATAAAATGATGTCAAAATACCCTATAAACCTATCCAATGATGCACTATTTAAACGGGGAAGGGTAGAGGAGTTGAAATATGTCTAAATGCCGTGTGTGATGATGGGAAAGTTGCTGATTTCTATGCATAGCATTTAGGATGGATGATAATTAAAATTAAGAGCTTAGTAGCACGAGAATCACCTCGGTGCTAGGCCCATGCAACGAAGCACGAACGGCAGTTGGAAACCATTAAAAGGATGTTTTTGCACTTGTGCACGATACTGTTTTGCTAAATGTTTGAGCACTAGGCATCCACCAAATGCATGGGGCATGAAAAAGAATTTAAAAGTATCAATGATCAGCTCCTGGACATGCATTGCAATTGGTTTATTAGAACATGACCTATGTTGAGAGGCAGTGAGGTACCCATGCTGTAGGTAGACGCGGGTTCCAAAGGGGAAAGAGAAGTAAGGACAATGGTACATTCCTAGACACGTTTATTTGGTACCTTGAGCGACTTTTGTGCGATGTGTCTATTTGTTGAGCGACGCACTGAGGGGCCAATCCCCAAGGTGTAGGAGAGTCGCAGAGGGTTGACGGCATTCAGCCGTAGGAGGAACCCCATGTGTATGTGATTCGAGCCTTTTGGCTATGTGAAAGGGACTCCCTCTGAGGAGTAGTGGGCTAGGATCAATTGGACTACAACGTATTACAAATGCAATGTTTAGGAAGGCAGAGATTTTGATAGACGCTCCTGGCCGCGAGGCCGAGGGGTTGTCTTGTGCTTAGTGACGAGGTCCGGCTAGTGCATGAGCCAGTGCCGGCCCGTTTTTTGGTCCATCAGGACGTAAACAAGTAAAGACATCTTTTGTAAAGAGGATGAAAAATGCTAAAAGTCCACCTGTGCTTCACAAAGTTCATAAGAATGTGAGGCCATTTGGCCATAGGGATAAGTTTGCATTGAGTTCGTTAGACAAGTGCAGCAAATTGAGGGAGTGCAAGAATATTAAGGGAAATGTGAGATGGGTTTGGAGACCCAAAATCTCCAAAAGTGTGGCAGGAATGTCAGATGCAAGGCCAAGGATCCCATCTGGATATATTATGTTGAACCCCCAAGAGGATAAGACTGGATATACATCTGACAGTATACATTGCCTTGGGATACACCCATGTGATGTGCCTAGGCTTGAAGCTCTACCTAGTTTGGGTCGCAGCACTGATTTATGTGAAAACCCAAATAGAGGAGGTTCGAATGAGTACAAAGCTATGATTATTTCTGCCAAAGGAGCCACTCAGCCGCTTGAACGACCAGTTGATTCGGATTACAATAAATGTAGGACATGCGAGCCCACTAAGGCCGTTCATTCAGCTCATAGTGCCCAAGAAGGGATCAGCCTTATTGATGAGTTATTTGTGGAAAGGCTTGGACTTGTAGCTCTACAAAAAAAAACCTAAGATTTAAAAAAAATTACAAGATCAAGCTTTTAGCTAACTTGCATGAGTAGCATGGAGCTAGTTGACCTATGTGTGATGTATATGCCAAGAATATCAATATTACGTGGACTAAAATGACTTATCTAGTTTTAAGCTAGGAAGGCTAGATGCTTTGGATATTACGTCCAGATCTCGTAAGGCCAAGAGGGCCAGTGATGCGAGGTTCAGAATGTTGTATTTCATTAGGCCAAGAGGGCCCGTTGTCTGTTTAGTGCGGGTGCAGTTAATGGTTTCTTGTTTGAGTTCTGTGCTAGACAGGTTCGAAGAAGAGCTTGGAAGGAGCCTTTTGTTGCGTGGAAGCTTCTTGTGGCCCTATCCAGGTGATATCTTTCCTTTATGAGTACCGTGTTTTATGCTATTTGTGTCTGTGTACTTGTAGGGGATTTTCTTTACTTGTTGGGGACCGGCGTCCAAGGCATGAAGTCCCAGGTTTAGGTTAAGTATATTTGAGGGAGGTCTGAGTAGTTGTTGCCTCCTGTAAAGACATTGTCAAGCGTCAAAAGACCTGTTTTAGACGGAAGTCCTAGTCCTAGTGAACCTATTCTGCTAGCCTACTAGGCAGCCATTCCAGGAGTTCTTGTTAGTTGTGAGGCCGTAAGAGAAGCCTGCCAAAAGGAAAAATGAGGATAAAGGAAAAGAAACCCTGAATATCCCAAAAGACAATAAATATATACAAAGGTGTGTAAAAAGGGGTTCTAACCCCTATAAAAATTGGAGAAGAAAAGAAATGAAAATGTATACGCAGTTGATCATTGCCTTACGAAGGCCTGGTAGGTTCCTGGGGACGAGTCCCGGGGACCGATGCCTTGTTTTCCTAGGGGTGGCATCTTGCTAAAAGAGAAAATAAGGAAGGTTGGAGCGAAAATAAAAGTGAGCGTCAAAAAAGGATTAAGTGTCG
The DNA here is from genome assembly GCF_053477565.2 of Lygodium microphyllum. Classification (NCBI taxonomy): domain Eukaryota; kingdom Viridiplantae; phylum Streptophyta; class Polypodiopsida; order Schizaeales; family Lygodiaceae; genus Lygodium; species Lygodium microphyllum. The sequence goes on from NC_141151.1 coordinate 84,569,583, forward strand.
CCTTGTGAGGGCTTGGTAGGTTCTTGGGTACCGAGACAGGACCTGAGGCCGATGCTCTGTTCTCCTTGGGTCACTACGCTCACCTCCCTCCTTTTTACATACCCGAGTATGAAAAATAAAAACCCTAAGAGAAGAAGCAAAGTGCTACAAGAACATGCTTCTTGATCAGGCTATAAGAGTCCTCGCCTAGTAGGAGCTCCTAGTTGTGTTGTCCTTAGTTAGGTAGGTAGTTCAAACCACCACTTAGGGCAACCTCTTTGACAGTTCTTTTTAGTTTGGCCGTGTTGGAGCAGTTGGTTAGTGACTAGCTTCGGACTTTTATCAGATTATGCTAGGCCTACTCCTTGTGGATGTCATGCTTTGGTTCTGTCAGGGGGTAGAGTGAGCATTGTGCTGAGTTTTATGGTATATTTGTTTTGTATCAGCTTGATGCTTCCTTTGGTTGTTTGTGTGCAGATATGTTCATGGATTCGACGCGCTGAGTCGCCCTATCCCGTGGTCGCCAATGAGAGCGGAAATTTAGTATCGAGAAGTGCTTAAAAATAACTAAAAATTATGAATATCAAGGGAAAAATATTCAACGTCGAAGGCGGCGGCTCGACCTAGGACGATTTTAAGCGCCAAAGTGCTTTAAAGGCGCCCGAGCGACACTTGATTTTTCATAATTTTTCAGATAGTCGTGCAGGTTGACAAGAGCTACTGGCCAATGTGGGATGCCAAGCCGAACGCCCAAGATTCAATTCCGAGTCCGGACGGGGAAATGGCCAAGAAACCGGTCAAGATGTGAAGAGGTGGACAAAATTTGGCCGAAATGGGCAAGTGACCCTTGGGAGCCCAAAATTTAAACGTAGCATGAAACTTTTCATGTATATGAGTGAAAAAACGTGGAGAAAACGTGGAGGAAGATGGCGCCCTAAATTTGCGCTTCTTGGATGGAGGAGGCATCATGGCTGCTGCAAACAACCCCCCCAATTGATCATGGGGCTTGAATCCCCCCTATCTGTGGACTCTATCGCCGTGCTTCGCTCCTCCAATGGCGGTCTCTATGAAGATCTCTGATTTCAGTATTTCTCTCTCCTCTCTCTCTCTCCCCTAAAGGAAGATTCATGTGGAGAAGAGGAAGAAGAAGAATGGATGATGGATGCTTGTCCAATGAAGACCGGATTGCTCCGTGGTATAAGAGGATTGAAGATTGCTGAATGTGGACTGTCATGAGCAGTAATGGTGGCTGGAAATCAGTCCCGAGATATGGCAACTAAGAACCCGCAACCCGCAAAGAATGGTAATCTCATTTTTACAAAGGAAAATGGTGTTTTTATGCAATTTGCTTTATGAATTCTTGTTCCCATGAGATGATTATACATTATAATGTTGTTTGCAATGTCTTTCACATGTTTATGCTCAGAAAATCAGAGAATCATAAGTGTTGTGGATGAAATTAGTAGGGAAAAACCCGTAAATATGCAAAATATGGGGAAATTGGGTGTTTTTGGGATATTAATGAAAAATATGATAAGACACACCAACTAAACTTGTCTTTTTGCTGCAAATGAACCTAAGGGCCACAGCCCATAACCTGTTTTGAATTTTCAGTAATTAAAAAATGAAGAAAAATGGAGAAAATACAAGGAAAATATAAAAAATAAGGGAAAAATAAGGGAAATTTTGATTTTGAGTGCCAAAAATTAAGAAAAAATAAGATTCATGTTTGTGGATGTATGGGGGGTCTGAAGTATGAGGTTTAGCCTCAGTTAAGCCCTACCTGTATGTTATAGTGAGTTTTTATGGTTTTTATGCAATAAAAATGTGGAAAATGAACCCTAAACCTATGCAATATGCACCACCTAAACGGGTGAGGGGGTAGAGTGTGTAAAAGCGTGTAAATGTTGAAGGAAATGATGAAAATCTTGCTGTTTTTTTATGCATACCATATAGATTGGACGATATTTAAATATTAAGAACCTAGTAGCACAAGGGTTTCTCGGTGCTAGGTTCATGCAACGATGCATACGAGTGATAGAGAAATCCATTGAAGGAATGTTTTTGCACTAAGCACCAAAGCTGATTTTCTTAACTGTTTGAGCACATATACATTCACAATTTGCATGAAGCATGAAATTTAAAAATATCATACAATACCTCCTGGATGCATGGCAATTGCTTTCTAGAGACATGACCAACGTTGAGTAAGTAAAGTTGTCCAAGCTGTAGGCTAGGCGTTGGGTCTAAGGGAAAGAAAGTGAGGAAGCATGGTATATCTCCTGGAAATATGCGAATCATAAAAGAGAGGAGTTTGTGTCCATGTGTGTTATATATGTTTAGCATCGAGGGGCCAATCCCCAAGGTGTAGGAGAGTCGCAGTGAGGTAGCGGCATTCAGCCATTGGAGGACCTCCTATGTTTGTGCTTCGTGCTATTTGGCAATGTTCTGGGACTCCCTCTAAGGAGTGTTAATTGGGTTAGAGTTGGACTACAAGACATGATACAAACGCAAGATGTTTAGGAAGATGATGTATGTGTCATCCACGCTCCTGGCCGCGAGGCCATGGGGTTGTTGAGTGCATGATAGAGGTCCGGCTAGTGCATGAGCCAATGCTGGCCCATTTTAGGTCCCGTCAGCAATACTTGGTATGGTCAAATTTGATAAAGAAACCAAGGTCCATAGGTCTTGCAACTGAAAGAAGATTCCTTTTTAGATCTAGGACATGTAGAACTCCATGGAGAATTCTGGTTAAAGAAAGAGCACAGAGAAATAAATCACCTATATCTTTGACTTGATAGGTTATGTCATCAACAAGATAAACCAATTTCTGACAGGAATAGAATGATAATTGTGTAACTATTAGGATTGATAGGTCATGTTTCCCGTAGCACCAAAATCAATATTAAAAAGAGATCCATCACAAACATGATATTTGTAATACCATATTCTTCATCATAATCTTTTACCCAGCAATTCTATAGTGTGGCCATTTCTATTGTAATAAAAAAATTTCTATTAGGAAACTTGAGACGAGAGAAGTTACCACCACAATGACTCATGTGTGTATAGCATGGAAAGGGACGCCTTTGAGCAAGTAAAGCTTAGTTGATTTGTTTTGACTGTGTGTCCTCTTATGAGAACATAACTATTTCTTGATTTGTGTGTCATCATTCATGTCGTTATGAATATTCAATCAAAGATATAAAATCTTGATCAAAATTGATCCCATCTTTATTAGATAATATGGTAGCAATATTATCATAAGCAAGATCATTTACAATGTCAAGAAGTTGTGTTACCAATTGCTTTTGTAGAATGATATCACTAGTAGCAGCAAGCTGATTGATAATATTTTTGAATGATTTGATATGAGTTTGCATAAAGTTTTGATGTTGTATTGTAAGTCAATAAGCTAACTATGAAGATAAAGTATTTCTGTAACAGACTTCTTCTCAAAATTTGCTATCAAATACTCCCATATAGCTTGTGAGGTTGAAAGATTACATACATCAAATATAAGAGATTCTTGAAGAGCAAAAAGAATATACTAACAATCTACTTTGTTGTGTCCTACCCACTCATTATAAAAAGCATGCCATTCTTCAAAGATAGGTCCTTCAATACAAGGGTATTATCATGAGCCTAATCAATTGGTTGAGGTGAACATTCATAATCATCGAGAAAAATATCATGCAGGTCATCATCTTCAAGAATTAGCAACATCTTTACTTTCCATCCAAGGAATCCTTGTCCTTGAAAGTGAGGGATAGAACATTGTCGAAAAGAAAATCCTTTGAGAATTATATAATTTGAACTGAGAGAATGCATAAAATATGAGATCACAGAATCTGCACATCATATACAAAACAACGAAAGTGCAACACAACAAGTGGTACGTAGAAGCTATGTTGTAAAGAAAGACGTTTAGCTCAAAAAGCATACTCCAAAAGAAGAGACCCAAGATAGACAAAACGTGTAAGAAAAAATTGGCCCAACAAAATTATGAATAATAATCAAAACATTATCGCTTTACTTTTGGCTAAGATGGCTATTTTTGGGCAGAAATACAAGAATGAGTAATCGTGACGACACCTGTATTGTAGAAGTCTACACAAAAAGCTATTGTTCTATTTGTATCCAAGTTTTAAGTCCAGTTTACCTGAACTAACATAACTTCTAACATAGAACTCCAAATTGAGCACGGATTTGCTAGAAAGAAAGGTTGTGAATCTGAGCACATCATGAAAACTAGTTTCCTTGAGAAAGGTATTTCCTTAAGAGTTTTCCAAATAGAAACTTTTAGGGCGTCCAAGCAAGGCATATCTACAATTTAACATATCTCTAATCTAAATGATGATCCAATGAACTTCTTCTGTGTTTAAATTCATAACATAAGATGCTCATAACATACATACTACATAAAATTTAAGCATGAAAAGAATATGAATCAAGAATTGAAGAGATACTGCACAGATATGCTTCATGATTGTCTTCTTCAAGGAATTGATTGTAGTCAATCATGATAGCTCTGATACCATGCTAAGATGTAGAGAGAGAAGATATGTATAGATGTGTGTGTGTGTGTGTGTGTGTGTGAAGAGATACACCATATATACTCTCGAAGACTATTTCATATTGATCACAATTTACATATATATAAGTGACACCTAGTCTAGATAGGTTGAGCTATGTATAGCTCTAAGCAAGTGTAGCAATATACCATCATCAAATCTCATTACCTCAATATCAAGAAAGTAGCTCAGCTCACCCAAATCCTTCATCTCAAACTTCTTCTTCAAAAAGTTATTAACTTTAGCAATTATACTATCATTGTCACCTGTAATAATCAAGTCATCCACATAGATAACTATGATGATCAAGTATGTATCTCCCTTTCTCACACAAAGTGAGTGGTCAACATCCAAAACATAAAAGTCAATGTTGATAAGATACTCTTTGATCTTGTTAAACCATGCTCTAGGTACTTGCTTCAATCCATAGAGCACTATCTTTAACTTGCAAACATATGTCGGATGCTCTGAATCCTCATAACAACCTACTCACTACTCCATATACACTTCTTATAATTCACCATGCAAGAAGGTATTCTTGACATCCATTTGTTCCAAAATTCCAACCTTTGGCTACTCTCAAAGAAATCACACATCTAACACTTACCATCCTAGCAACTAGGATGAATGTCTCTTCATAATCTATGCCATATGTTTGAGCATAGCCTTTTTGGAACTTGCCTAACCTTATACCTACTAACCAAACCATCTATGTTATACTTGATTTTGTAAACCCACTTATAGCCACCAATATCTTTCTTTCCCTTAGGCAAGGATATCAAATCCCAAAACACCATATTGGGGAATATGGGAATTTTCCATAAGTTTGAGACATGTTGTCGAGTGAAAATGAACGACCAAGGACATGATGCTGCATGGAGTCAAGTGAGGTAACACATGCAAATATCATTTTTTTGTCTTTCTAACACTTACCCGTAGTAGGATTTGGGTTGATAAATAGAAATCGCAAGTGGTACCATGCATGTTTGACATGTGGTTGTGATATTTCAATTTTGAGACACACGCCTCATGCAGGAAGAGAGGGAAATGTATTCTCACTTCTAATTTTGAGTCCCCGAGTGGAATATTATGTGGAAAGGGGCATGTTTGCCATCTAACAAGTAAGGGAAAGCGAGAGGCAGCTTGGAAAAATAAGAAAAAATGTCAAAACGTGAGGAGTTTTTTAAAAAAAGAAGAGAAGAGAAGTGCTCGACACAACATAATAAACATCACAGAGAGAGATAGAGAGAGAGAGAGAGAGAGAGAGAGAGAGAGAGAGAGAGAGAGAGAGAGAGAGAGAGAGGGGGGGGGGGGGAGGGAGGGAGGGAGAAGGAGAATCTTGCAGGTTGAAGAGAAGGGTGAAATCTGAAGCTCAAAAGAAGAAGAATAAATTGTTAGAAGAAAGAGGTCATAAAGCTGAAGTTATTGGAGCCATGGAGCATGATGCCAGGGCTGTTGAAGTCAAGGGGCTGATGTGAGTTCTTCGTTTTCACATGATGGTGATAAGAGTCTTAATATTTTCTTGTTTTCTTCTACTACTATGTGGGCAGAGAGTTTGTAGATTAGTTCTAATGTTTGGATATGAGTGAAAGACAATAGAGGGTTGTTCTTCATCATGTTGAGAGTGATGTATATTAGTTGTTGTGTGAGGCTTCCCGTGTCAACAGAGAAGAATGGAAGTAAAGGATCTTTACATCTGAAGTTGGGTATATGGCCGGGAATATATATTATGGACAGATATTGAATGCATGGGTTTGAGCTAGTGGAAATCTGAAAGGATTTTCAACCATGAAAATAATGGATCAGAGTTCATAAAGTTTGAAGCTCCCACAAATGTTCATCAATGCAAGATATGATGAGATGTATCTGCTAGTATGCTAAAATGGCAATATGAAGTCAAAGAATGTGTCTTTCCATTTGCGAGTTTTTGCTTTTGGAATAGATTAGTTGTGTTTGTTGTATAGAGCATGCAAAATTTTAGGACTATAGACTGTGTAGAGTTTTTTCAGGATAGTAGATCAAGGAATTTGACTCTGAGTTGATCTGAAGAGTTTTAGATTGGAAAGAGAGATACAACTTTCATTTTTGAAGCTAGGTGATCTAAGATCTGGTTAGAAAGTTATGAATTGTGAGGCAATTTCTGTACTCTACGAGGAAATAGATGAATTCAGCAACATCTACGTCACCATCTTGGTTTCCCATGAAATTCATCATGGTTTTCCATTGCTATATCAGTGTAAACTCTGTTTTGATGCAATAATGGAATGTTTACAATAGTGAAATGCTTGTAGTCATTGAATTGGTGTGAAAATTTGTCGTACAAAGCTTTGGTTACCTGTGTATTTGGATTGAATTTATGTGTGCTCTGAGAAAACAACTAGAAAATATTCTAGTGGTTAAAAGATTTGATCATCATCCAAACTCTTTGAACCACTAGAATATCCATCAAATCCCAAATGACTAGTAGATGCATCATTACTATTCAACACTTTCTTATTTCCTTTGTCTTTACTTGCAACACTTATAGATCCACCTAAAGATGTAGGAGTACTCCTTAGTTTTCGGGCTAACTTTAGATGTAGTACCATATGATATTTTTGGTCCACTAAGGCTTCATGATTCTTAATTTTCTTTCGACACATAACTATCATGATCATCATTATTATCTAATGCATCACCACTAGATGCATACCAACTGCTCATCTAATAAAAAATAACATCCTTGCTCACTCCGAACTCACCTATGATAGGGTTATAACAATGATACCATTTCTACTCTAAACAGTATCCAATAAAAATGCATATTTAGTCTTTGGATCAAGCGTCTTTTGTAGCTCATTTGGAATATGAACATATGCAATACAGCCAAACACTTGCAAGTGTGACACATTGGGCTTCTTGCCTATACAGCATTCTTTAGGGGCCATCTCATGAATTGCAACTATGGAAGTTTTGTTCATATTATTGGCAACAGTATGAATAGCTTCACCAAAAATGTTTTGGCATATTCTTTTTAGTCATCAATGTCTATGGAGCTTCTGCAATATGCCTATTTTTTCTTTCTGCGATCCATTTTTATATGGGATATATCTGCAAGTATATTATTTCTTTATTCCATGAGACCTCAAGAAGCCACTAAACTCATTAGAGATATACTCTCCCCCTCTATTTGATCTCAAGCACTTAACTTTCAACCATGTTTTGTTTCAGTAGTAGCCTTGAAAGTTTTGAAGTGCTCAAATATATTACTCTTTTCCTTCATGAAATATACCCACAACTTCCTTAAACAATCATAAATAAACATGACAAAGTATTTGCTACCACCAAGAGATACATTCTGTGTAGGAGACCCCCAAACATTTGTATACACAACATTAAGTATATTTTTTCTCACATCTTTGTCATGCAAAAAAGATTGTCTTACATGTTTATCAAATTAACATGCTTTACACACTTTGTGAAAATTTGCAACTCTAAAAGCAAGCAGCCTTGTAACTAATCCTTTGAACTACATTAATTTTAATATTTACACATTTACATATTCAATACATTTATATAATATTTTAATATCTATGAATACTCATTTTTATCTTCATTTTATCATGAAGATGATACATAGTTTTCTTTCTGCAAATTTTCACTATGTGTATCATCCTTCTTAGCATAACAATGGGCTGCAATATGATCCTTTTTGCTACAATAATGGAAAACAATAGCAGAATTTCTAGATCCTCTATTCTGCCATCCACCTCTTTCTCTAGAGATCCCCATGCCTCTAAAGTTTCAAGGCCTCCTAAAACCTGCATTTCACCGAATTTTTTATTTCACATATTTTGTTGGTTATTACTAGCATGTCCCATACCCAGCCTCTCAAAGAGAAACTACAATGTCCCCTTTCTGAACTTAAGAAAAATGCTTGACCTTTTCACCATTTCTTTCATATTAATCACCATGTATAGTGATACATTTCATAAATCACGAGAGAGACCAACTCATCAAAATCTAGAAATAGGTTTTTTCCATATACAAAAGTGATAAATGATTTTCAAGCCTTCTTATTATTAAGGCCACCCAAAGTAGATGAAACCAAATCGTCATCATCAGACACATTGCATCAATCATTGCCAAAGCATCTACAATGCTCCTTCAAAACATATTCATTGAAATATATTTTTTATTTTTTCAAAGTATTCAACTCTTGTTGAGTTGAATCTTATGTGTCTTTGTATTTATTGAAAACATGTTCTCAACATTTGTCCAAGCTATATGTAAAGTTTATTCATTCCCGATATACCCAACATAGTATTATCAATGACTAAAAATAGCCAATATATCACCTTTTTTTTCCTTTGCATTCCACTCTTTCCACACCTTATATTCATCTATAATCACAGGGTTACTCAGCTCTAGCTCATTTTCTTCACACCTGAAACAAACTCATAAATGCATTTTTCAATAAGAAAGTTCATCACATAGAACTTCCATGATGGGTAGTTGTTCTTGTCCATATTTTCAATTATGGGATTTCCATTTTTCTATGCCATTATCAAAAAATGATACAAAACAACAAGGAAGTCTTTTGTAATCTTTCACAACAAGTGCACAACAATACACCAAGCAACATTTTTCACTAGCTACTAAATAGTGCATGTAATGTGCAACCTATTTGTAGATAATACTTGTATTTTCTTCTTGGACAACACCTCAAAACTTACAAATTTGAAATTTGTAACCTGTGCATCCACTTTTTGGCAAACATAGCCGAAATTGCAGTATACCCTCAAACTATTGTCTACGACCTTGCGTGTCTAAAACAGGGCCCGAAACGGTCTCAAATGGTCAAAAAACCTATGGACAAGGCTTAAAGGGCTTATATATAGAATATAAAGTGCTCTACTTGCACATTAAATCTCACAGCAACCTAAGATTTTCACTTTGCCCTGCTTTCGGTGCCTCTACAAGCACTATCCCCAGGAGAAAGAGTGGAAGAATGGGAGAGCTTTATACACATTGCTTACTTTCTTGAATCCTTGCTTCTTTTCCTTCACTTCAATCTTTATAACTAGCCTCTCTCAGTGGCGCTTCTCTAATACCATGTCAAGAATCACATGGTGGAGGGACTTGCTTGAGCTATTGCACCAAACATACACCATTCACACAAGAGGAAGTTCGCTCAAGAGCACAAGAAGAGAGATGGAGGCCAAAAAAAATTTCTTACTAGTTTCTTCTTCTTCTTCTTCCACACACAATACAATGTACACAAAGTATAGATAAGATACAACATAAAGGAAAGTGTCCTACTAAGTCAACAAGTGCATAACATTGGCTACACTAATTGATTGGCGCTATAACTATGCCAGTTGTAAGTAGGTGCAATAAACTAAATATAATAAGTGATAAGTCACTGGCTATCTAAGGATCGTAATGACCACTGACGTGCTAAGTGTAAATGTGCCGACCCATCTACCTAGGCGGTCCATCATCAATGTAAGCTTACAATGGTAGGATTAGCCTGTACAAAGAGTTCTTCTTCATTATCTTCAATCTTGGGTGCAACATTTATTGTCTAAGCAGCCAATTAACAGTACTTTGGTTTCAATATCACCTCATTAACTATAGATAACTTTACTTCCTTTCCACCATGGGAAATAATTACCATGTCGACACCCCAATCTTACTTCTAATATATTTTTTAGTTTCTCAAGACTCAACTCTCACCTTAGAGTCCTAGGCTACATTTTTAGCCCATAATAATCTAGAAGTTTGATTTATATAACAAGCATGCAAGATTTAGAAAGTACAATGTCTACGTTATTACCTTGAAGATGGATAGATTATATGGTCTGAGACATATGTGTTCTTAGATTGCAATATGCGTACCTCAACCTTCCATAAGTCTACTTTGGTCACTCCATCTGTGTCACATATCTCTACCATTATGGTACCAAAATGTTGATCTAGAGTCCCTATAATATTATCTCATAAGAACATGAATAATTGGATACATATTTTTAGTGGCCAAGTTATAAATTCAAACTTTGGGTCCCTAGAAAATAAACACATCAAATTCCATGTTTTGTTTATACACATTGAAGATATCAAAGCATGGTTTTTATAAAATTTATTTTCCCTCCCCATGGGATCAATCTTGTATAGATACCATAAATATTATGCAGTTGGTGCGCAGATCGGACGCAGATAGCTCACGTGGTGAATTCCCAAAGGTCCCCAAGAACAAAGTACTCTACTTTTTATCACAAAAACCAATGTAAAAGCAAGCACGACATGAGACAAGAGACAAATTGGGTTCAATCTCCCCCATGCCTTGTGTGAGCGCTTCACAAAGCATGTATTTAATGTATATTTCCAATCTTTATGCTCAAAAATAGCCCAATTACAAAAATATGACAAGCTTTTAGCTTTTGAGTTGCTTTCTACCAAAAATAGGAAAATAAAGCTAATGGACGGTGCCCATAGAGTCTGGCACGCCCAATCTCAATGTCCAAATAGAAATAACATATCCAGGCGCATAAGCGCATACAAAATAATAATAAATAATCGATGTCTCTATAGACATAACAAAATATAGGCGTGGCGCCTATCAAAATATAGTCCAAAGGTCGAAAACCCGCTAGACTCCAATGCTTTCCTCCGCCACTGCTGCTATCTCTACACATCAACTGAAGCATTCACAATCGTTAGTAAATAACACAATTAAACCGACAAAAGTGAATACCTAGCAGTCTTCAGCTACATAAATAAATCAACTGGTTAGAAATAAATCCTAACCTTAATTTATTACGAGTGCGCACTCTAAACTCATAAACGTTTATTAATTTAATATGCATTTTGCGGAATCACCCGCTATGGAATCACCCATGTACACACTAAATTAATGAAACGCCCGAAAAGGACAGGCGTCCCCATCAACTTCTGGCACAAAGAATCCTCTTTGCGTATGAGCCCCGGTCATCTAAGTTTACGGAATCCACCGTAAAACCTCACGGAATCCACCGTGGAATATGCCTCCTGGCATCAGCAGTGCCATGGATTTTTGGATAAATTCTATAAATATTACACCTTAGAATCAAAGCAAAGATTCGTTGACATGTATCAAAGCAAAGACTCTTTGACATAAAGGAAGGAATTTAAGCTTATGAATATATCAAGCCTCTCTATTTGAGATCTCATTGAGGCATAGTAGGTCTATTTATCAAGCTTATATCAAACCTCTCCTTGAGATATCTTTAATGTACAACTTATCCATGGGTTCAAGCTTATATCAACCTCTTCTCTCTAAAATCTATTTAAAATAGAGATTGAACTTTTGGGCTAGATAGTTTTCAACTTGACCTTGTGGGGAAAATATTTCTTCTGAGTCTCTCTTTGATGAGGCAAAGCTTGGCCATGTGCTCCTTGTGTCAACCCTCTCAATGATGAGGCATAGTATGGCTATTCATCAAGCTTATATCAACCCTCTCCTTGAGATATCTTTAAGTCACAAAATTACCATGTGCTCAAACTTATCCTCTCTCTTTTATATCTCTTTAAAATAGAGCTTGAACTTTTGGGCTGATAGTTTTCAACTTGACCTTATGGGAAAGAGAGTTCTTCTCACTCTCTCTTTGATGAGGGATAGCTCGGCCTCTTACTCCACCCTCTCTCAATGAGATCTCTTTGAGGTAGAGCTTGGCCATATGCTCAAGCTTATAGCAATCCTCTTGAAGTTATGCTTGAGATAAACAAGAAATACAAAGGGAGCCAAACCACGAGCATTTATATTATCATCCATGGTCGAATATTTCAATTAAAAATAGTGTTCATTTTGTACATGGATAATGGAAGTCAATCATGTAGGCCCATAGTGTAGGAATACATTACTTCGCTAATATATGATTCAAGCCAAAAAGCAAATACAAAGGAATTAATATTGTGAGCATTTGTATCATCATCAATAATAATATGACATGTAGCCATTCATTCATGATATAATGTTTGATGGAATTTGAGAACTTAAAGTTATTTTTAGTATATAAATAAATTACACCAAGTGTCTATTTAAAGTTTTTCGGTTCCATTAGTTCCTTTATATTATGAGTATTCTCGTCATAATGGTGGAATGTGTTAGTTGAAAGCACAACCAAAAAATTATATAGTTGATACTAACATGTAAACTTATGGAGTTTTTTATGAGTTTAAACTTGGTATACACCCATATACTTATATGACTAGTTTGTAAATCCATATTAGTATAGTAATATTTTCAAAAATTTCTTTGTGACCCTAGCATTCATCCCCCCACCCTCCCCTTTTTTTTTGCAACACAACATTTCTACTAGCCCATTCAATTGTGCTTGTCTCATTCTAGGAATTTTATGAATTTATTCTCAAAGGATTTTTAAAATCTATTTCTCAATTATGGCAAGATTCATAATTCTACTTTCTACAAGATTTATAGAAAAAAATCTATTTGTGTGAAAATTTTCAGTGTATTATCTATTTTTTGCATCATCCCACTCACTCACAACTTTGATAACTTAGTTGTACCAAGTTTGCCCTTTAGATATAGGTATTTGTCCATATTGGATGTCTATGATAGCACTTCATATATCAAAAGCATCACACAAGCAAGTAGGGAAGTAAATACCTTATAAGCATGCCATAATCTTTTTGTTCAATATCCAAAGTGAATGAAAAGATACAATTTTCACTTGGTGTCACACAACCCTTATAAAAATAATCATCAATAGGGATGGTTTGTGTAGCATCACATTCAAATTTCATAAGAATTTTTTCCAAGGGTTTGAATATTGCTTCAACACCTAGCTTTCTTGATCTTTACATTATCATTTTCTAAAACCTATAGCAATGCTCTTTGCTCCAAATGACAAAAAACCTAAATCATGGCCTACTTTCTATTGTAAACTTCTAACCATTGACATGGCATTATGCTCTTGTGCAATTGACTAGATTCCAAAATTACATCTTTCTAGAAAAATATTCAAGAATTCTATAAAACCAGGTCAGAGCACTAGATACTTGTTGTTAGGTCCATATATTATGGATTCATGAAGCGGTGATAGTTGGATACAACACCTAAACAATAAACCATTCAAATCCAATATCACTATTAGCATCAATTTCTTACCCTCTCTTCAATATCTCTTTAGAGACATATCTTGTCAGTGCACATAAGGTTGGCTCTATAGACAAATTAGTTTCAACTCTCTCTTGGAAATATTATTGCAATAGACCTTGTCCATGCACTCAAGCCTAGCTCTAAGAGCAAGATTGGTTCAAGTATCTCTTCAAGATCCCCTTGAGGTTGAGCTTGGCCTTATGGACCAAATAATTTTAATCTAAGACTATGCATATAGACTATGTTGATAGTCAATATAATTTTTTCTTTATATGTGTTTTGTGTGCATTACAAACCTTAAGTTAGAAAACTACTAATGATTTAATAACTAATTATTTCTAATACACAAGAACAATTAACATGGTTTCTAAGAAGGGGAAAAGCTATTTGTTTGAGAGTAAAAATGAAAAACACATAAAAAAGGAGAAGAAAAGTACTTTTTATAGCTTGGATATATGAGCTCTATGCAAAACTTTGCATTATTGTGTAACAGAAAGATAGATTCACTCTATATCCATATAATCTTGCTTGGTTACAAGGTCTACTACATTTTATGGATCTTTTGCAAGTTCTGGTTCTTGAATTTGTTTGTCTTTCTCAATTGTATCTCCTTTGCTAATTGTAGGGTGGTCCTCTATTTGACCGTCCTTTGGTATACCTTTCCAAGCTTTGACATTCGCTTGAATTTTTCCCATATCATTAAGATTTCATGTAGCTCCTCATGCAATTTTGGTGTGTCAACCAAACATATCATGCATCTATGAGTTTCTAGAACTATTTTTGCAATATATATGATAGAAGCATCCATGATGTAGTCCCCAATATTGCAAAATTTATTGATGCATGCATGAATCAATTGTCTTCTTTTGTTTTAGATTGTCTTTTACAATATTGTAAATTTTAAGATCTGGCTTATCATAACTGGAAACACTGAAATATGCATCAAAGCCCTCATAATCATGTTCCTTTTCAATAAAAACAAAAATTGACATCGTCTCAAGAACATGCTTGAAGGGTGCATTCTGGCTTGTGCTTTGGCAATCCAAAAGAAGATCTGATGCTTCCAAGATCCTTGTTTGCTTATTGCATCATAATGAAGCTTTTTATTTTCATAAATTCAAAATTAATAGTTTGTTCTATAACATGCGTAAGTTTTTGAAAGAGCTTGAAATATAATTGAAAATTCCATGACATCCTCAATGCACACCCCTTCATTTGGTCAATTATGGTGATGCCAAGAGGCATATTCAACAGTGGATTCCATGAGTTTTTATTCCATTGTGGATTCCATGAGGATTTACGGTGGATTCTGTAAACCTATATTTATTTACTGGGGCTCGTACACAAGGTGGATTCCTTGTACAAGAAGTTGACGGGGACGCCTGTCATTTCTGGGCGTCATGTTAATTTAATGTGCATGTGGGTGATTCCACATTGGGTGATTCCGTAAAATACATATTTAAATTAATAGACTTCTATGAGTTTAGAGTGTGCACTCATATTAAATTAAGATTAGGATAGAGTTTCGATCCAAGAAAATCACAAAAAAATATTTTTCTAACACTTTGTTGATTTTTTGTACATTTGGAGGTTTGAAATAAAGAAGAGGGTGGAAACAGCCTCTTGGGAAATCGAAGAAATGGCTGGATGGAAATATTTCATGAATTGGTTTACTAAGGGGGGGTGAAGAGTAAAGATCAATGGAGGAAGGTGAAGGGAAAATGTGTAATGTGAAAAGAAATGACATGACATGGATTTGGAGCCATCCAAAGGGCATGTGAGGCTCATAATGTCATGGCTTTGGAGCCTTATAATAATTCAACCAAATGGGACCCTTCTTGGAAGCATTAGTGGAAGAAAAATGAGGCACATGAGTTTGTAAGATTTTTTAAAAATACTTTCACTCCGATGCAAAAAAACTTTTCAACATGAAAGTTGTAGCACATGAGCTGTAGTTTCGGTTGGTATTTTTTGGATCTACGAGTTGGGAGATATGGCCAAAATGGTGGATGCCAACTTTTTCCAACTGCGGTGGAGACCACCTCCCAATTTTGTACACACCCACACTTTCTTCCCCACAGTTAACACTTCCATAAAACATCATTCATTAGACTCCCAACCCTTTTCCCTCTCTTCTCCTCTCTCTCAAGCTAATAAACCATTAGAATTTCCCTCCTAAATCACCCTCAAATCATCCTTAGTTATAGTAGCAATGTATGAATTCTCACTACTCTCTCTCCATTATTGCTAGATATAATCTTATTTTATGAAGATTCTCTATATTTTTTTATAGGAGAGCTCTTGGACTCAAGCTATAGGGGGGAGAATGGATACAACTCACCTAAGATGGAACTTGATTAAGTACAAAATTGGTCAACAAAACATCTAGATGGAGCTTCCACATTGGTGGAACCGCCTTATTGCAGCTTTGGTGGTGTTAATTCCTATTCTATCTTAACCTCCTCCCTAAACACCCTCAAGGCCTATATAAAGAGGCCTTCTTCTTTGTAATTTAAAAAAAAAAAAAAAAGAGAGTGAAGAGGCCTTCTTCAGCCCTATTGAGCATTCCCCATTCTCTCTCATGAGCTTATGCAATTCATTCCCCTACTATAGCTTATGCATGCTCTACAATGTAATAAGCCCATGCTATTGGTGTCCATATTGTATATATTGGTTATGTCTTGAGGGTTCTCCATCTCTTGTGCCCTCTTAAGTTTTATTGATTCATCTATTTTTTGTGGTTCTCTCTCTCTCTCTCTCTCTCTCTCTCTCTCTCTCTCTCTCTCTCTCTCTCTCTCTCTCTCAGTTTTCCTCTCTTCTCCCTCACAAGCTCCTCTCCCTCTTGCGTAGCGTCCTAGTCCGCTCTTCCATGACTAGGTGGTGCCCTTACCTCATCCACTTTGTGGGGGCAGAAGGGAGTTTGGCATAGTATAGAGGCCACCATACTGAATTTCGTTCATCATAAATTGGTGCCCCTACTGAGAACATTCTCATCCACAATTTTGTACCTCCTTATGCGGGACGATACAACACATAGTGGTGCATCCTCTACAACAAGTACAACAAGTGGCTCTTCTCCAACTCCTTCACCAACTTTTTTTGAAGCTGGTCGAAGTCCACAACTCCCACAATGGTCTCCCAAGGAAGCCCAAGAAAGGAAGTATGCCTATCGGATGACGGCATGTATGCGGGTAAAAGGTGTTCACCTTATAAATTCCATTCTCTCACAACGAAAAAAATCATGTTGCCATCAATTGCTAGGTTCTCATAATTGTGGTGAGTGTTTTTCAAACAAAGTAAAGGCCCTTTCGGGAGGTCCTCATCTCCAAATCATCAAATCCCTCTCTCTCTGGCCTAATCCACATCAAAGGAGGACAACTATGCATGAACAATGTGGAGTTTTATAGATGTGCAAAGTATGGATACTACCTTCAACTGTTGCTAGCTCGAAGGTGGGTGTGGTTGAAAAGGTGGCCATCACACCTTATGAAATATATGTCATCGAGGATGGACACACTAACACAAGAACAATCACTAGTGAGCAAATTCTTTGTATAGCAAAGTTGGTGGGTTCCAGAAACAAACACTCTAGGGAAAATCCGTTATAATTCAAGAAAGGGCATTCCCTCTAATCCCTTAAGTAGTCTCCACTTATGAATAATAATAATGGCTTGAATTTTTACACATTCCACTCTATACAAAACATCCAAGTTAATGTATGCATCAGTAGGAAGATTTTCTTCTAGTAGCGTCTTGTCATGTACTTTGGGGCTGAAAGAGTAAGGGAGATTCTTGTATCACCAAAACCTATAATCTTCCCAATGCTAGAATACAATGCATCCTTCAATGTACATGTCTTTATTTTATTATAATAGTTTCTCATTAATCACTACGAGTTGTATGGACCAATCCAACCTCTTGCTATGCAAACTGTGCATATTATAGCCAGCACAAAGCTTAGATTCCAAGGAATTATTAGAAGCATACTGGGACCTAGACATCTTGCTGAAATCAATGCATCTGTGAACCCATTCATCCTTCCCCTCATAAAATACAACTTAAGTCTAGACGTGTTCATCTTTGTACTCTACTAAGGCAACATGGCATTTCCAAGCTTCTTTGGGCGCAATGGGGAAAATGCAATGGATTTTTTGGACAACCTTGAGATAGCCTTCCTTGTCTCTAGGAGGGATAATGAAACATTAAAGTTGAGGGCTTTTCCTTTGGTGCTTAAGAAGGAAGAAGCTAGAATGTGGTTCCAAACTCTAAATCCAGCCCAAAGAGCTGAATGGAAGGGATTGAAGACAGCTTTTTTGCAAAGATTTCAACAAACTAACTCAGTTGAAGAGTTATGGCAATGGCTTTTGGCCCTCCATCAAAGTAATCCTTATGGTTATGCAACTTATGAGGAAGGGTTTTTGAAGCTTTCGGGGCAGTGGTCAGACTCACTGAATCCTGGTGAGAGAGCTCCAAACTGCCTTCAAAAGGATTGCTTTATTTCAGGTTTGTATCCCTTGCTCAGGGAGAAGGTAAAGGTGAAATTTCCAAACACTTTTGAAGATGCTTTGAGAATCACTAGGGAAAAGAATCGAAATATTCTCTACCAAGCCCAAGCTAGCCAAGTAGTTTTGGGAAACAACATCACAACCATGGAGGCCTCTCAAGTTCCCCCAAATGTAACTAATGCACCAGGCCTTGTTAGAGGTCAGGAAGACATGATCCAACAAATAAAAAATCTTGCTAATCAACTAGAGGGTTTGAGAGTGAATCTTGTGCAAGGTGCAAGAAGACCTACCGAGCGGAATGGTGGAAATCGACCACAAATGCGACGGCAAGCAAGGGAGATGTTGTGTTACAACTGTGGAGAAAATGGACATGGCATGTAAAATTGTCCTCACCCTAGAAAATATTATCACCTTGCCAGAGGCCCTCGACAACAAGTAAGCCCTCCTCGTGCTAGGACTCAAGAGCAAGAGCAGTCATGACCTGCAATTTTACAACCACCTTATGTTCAATATGAAACCCCTACTGTTCAACCAAATGTTAATGTCATAAAAATAGAGGAGGTGGTCAGGGATAGAAGGCTCCAAGAAGAAATAGTGAGAGGTAAGATGAAGGTAGATGTAGTAGAGACCATGTCTATCAAGTGGGTACGTGTCCAAACTGAGGCAAGCAAGGAAGCAATCAATGAGGCAAGTACATCACGGGCACCTAGAGATGAAGGGAAGAAGAGAAAGACTCGAACTAGGTCTAAAATTGATATCTCCGACTTCCCTTTGGGTTCTGGGACACAATCTTATGATCTGATAGCAGATGTGAGCTCTCAAGGGCCAAAAATTACTTGGCCACAACTACTTCATGCCTCTCCAAAGCTACAACAACAATGGTCAAAAATGGTAAGCACAAGGGCAAGGCAAGGTAAAATGGTTAGTGCAATCAAGGCATATGGCCTCAAAGATATAGTGCCTTTAGTAGAGGCTCAAATCAAAGGTCAACAGATTCGAAAAATATACAACGATAGTGGAGCAGAGGTTTGCATCATGACAAAAAAGTTTATGCATCAATTAGGCTTAGAAGTAATGGAATCCTCAACCTTTAGGTGAAAGATAGCCAACAATGATGTGGTCACATGTGTGGATGTAGTGAAAGCTTTGAGAGTTTATGTTTTTGGAATTACTGCAGCAGTGGATGTTTATGTGTTGCCAGTAAAGGGAGAAGGATATCCCCTTATCCTAGGGAGACCTTGGCTTATGGGCATTGGAGCTAGGCAAGATTGGCCAACAGGGGATTTGGAGTTGAGGCCACGTAAAGCGGGTGGCCATGATCAAAAGGTGGTTTACAACTTGAAGAGTGGGCATCAAGAGAACCTTGAACTAGAAACATATGTCGATGAGTGGAGCTCAAGTGGATGTTCCTCATCGGTAGAAGAGGAAGAGAGTTCAAGTGGAGAGAGTGATAGCACTCTCAAAGTTATGGGTGTTACCTTAAAGGAACCTACCTCATCAGAAGACAACCCAAGAATCCAAGGAGAAGATGTGTGGGATGTTAGCCTAAAGAAGATGATATCCAAGGATATAATGCATGAAGAAAGGGAGGGTTATGTGAATGTTCTCAAGAATCATGCATCATTTTTTATTTCTGATTATACTCACATTACAGGTGTCACTACAGTGAAGCATCACATCCAACTCAAAGAAGGAAGCAAACCTGTAGTACAAAGATTGAGAAAACTGGGAGTTGTGCAACAGGATGCACTGTCGATGGAGGTGAAGAGACTCTTGAATGCAGGATTCATATACCTAGTGGAAGATTCAGAATGGTTCTCCCCAATAGTAGTGAGGCCAAATAAAAATGGTAAGTGGTGAGTATGCATAGATTACAAGCCACTAAATGCTACAACAAAGAGGGACCACTTCCCTCTCCCATTTCAAGATGAAATCTTGAATGAAGTAGCAGGACATGAGCGGTATACAGTGTTGTGTGATGGCTACTCTGGCTACTTCCAGATTTGCATTGCATAGAAGAATCAAAAGAATACCACTTTCATCACACCATGGGGCTCTTTTGCCTTTCGGGTCATGCCCTTTGGTCTCACAAATGCCCTAGCAACCTTTCAATGATTCATGAATATGGTCTTCCAACCTTACTTTGGTAAGTCCATAAGGGTTTTCATAGATGACTTTTGTATTTATAGCTCAAGGAACATACATCTACGCAAGGTTGATGAAGGATTTACTCGCTTAGCTAGGTTGGGTGGCCAACTAAATAAGGATAAATGTCACATTGGGGAAAGCAAGGTTACACTACTAGGGCATGTAGTGTCAATTGAAGGAATTGAGGTAGATCCAAAAAAGGTAGAAACATTGCTAGCTCTACCTTTCCCAACCTCCATCAAACAATTAGTCTCCTTCTTACAAAAGCTAAGATATTTGGGTAGATTTATACACTTACTCTCTCAGGCCATATATCCCCTGCAGCAATTGACACGCCAAGAAACACTTGTATGGAGTGAACAAAGTGAAGGATATTTTAAGGAGATAAAGAAAATGTTGGGGTCACTTCCTATAATCCTCCAACCTTGTTGGGAAGAAACATTTTTTGTAAACCCTAGCATGATGCTCTCCTACAAAAATATCCAAAAACATCCTTCATGAGGCCTGTGTATTTTGCCAGCCACATCATGAAAGTCTCAGAGAAGGCTTACACCTCTATGGAACAACTAGTGTTGGCCCTCATGTTTGCAGTAACCAAATTTCAGCCATATTTGCTTCCAAAGAGGTTTATGATCATCACTGTGGAGGATATGTTTCCCTATGCACTACAACATATGAAAATCTCTGACAAAATAGCAAAGTGGGTGGTCCAAGTTCAAGAGTTTTATTATACAGTGCACGTTGAAAAAACAACTCGAGCATGCCTGGCTGATATTTTGACAAATAGGTGTTATGAGAAAAATCTCAGGGTGAAAAGAAAGGATCTTCCAACACCCCCATCCATAAAGACTCTTGTAGATGCTTATAGCCTCTATTTTGATGGTGCATACAAGAGAACTAAGGATAAGGAAGCTGTAGGCATTGTTGTTTTCTCTCCTTTAGGAGAGAAAATCTACGGTGAAGGAATCATCTTGGAAGGTGTCCACTCTAATAATGAGGCAGAATATCAAGCATTAATTCATGGTCTTTGTTGGTGTCTTAGTAATTCAATCAGAGGTTGAATGGTTTTGAAGGCTCCATGCTATTGGTAAGGTAGATGCAAGGTACATGGGCATGCAAAAATACCTCTCTAGTAAAATAAGAGAGGCCAAATATCTTATGAGAAGATTTAGGGAGGCACAAGTACATCATGTGCCAAGACACCAGAACAAGGATGCCGACCATCTAGCATCATCAAAGCTGAATGAGTCAATAGTGGGAGCAGTGGCTATCAAACCCCCACTTCAGCAAGGCAAGAAGACTTAGAAGATATTCTACACCTCTTAGAGCAAGGAAAAACTCCCAAACACCTGACTAAGGGAGAAAGACAGTGGCTAGCTCGAAAGGCTATAAGATATTGCATGGTAAATGATAGTTTGTATTGTCTTGGTAAGGATGGTGTACTAAGGAAGGTGCCTTAAAAGTGTGAAATTGAAGAAAACTTAAATTCTTGCCATGATGATGTGTTTACATGCCACTTTGCACACAACATCACAAGTAGAAAGGTTTTACAAGCTGGCTTTACTTAGCCCAGTCTACACCGAGATGTCAA
Organism: Lygodium microphyllum; assembly: GCF_053477565.2. Taxonomy (NCBI): domain Eukaryota; kingdom Viridiplantae; phylum Streptophyta; class Polypodiopsida; order Schizaeales; family Lygodiaceae; genus Lygodium; species Lygodium microphyllum. The sequence continues at coordinate 84,591,519 of NC_141151.1, forward strand.
ATATTGGTATCAAACATGTGAAGAATGTCAGAAATTAGGACTAGGATGGCTCATAGGCAGAACCCAAACCCCAATCAAGGTTTATGGACCCTTTGAGAAGTGGGGATTGATGCCATAGGGCCCCTACCATGCACTCCATCAAGAAAAGAGTATATTATCATGGGGGTAGATTACATGACTAGATGGGCCAAGGCTATGCCAACTAGAAGACTCACTGCTAAGAAAGTGAGTAAATTCATATTTGACCACATTTGTTGTAGGTTTGGTACCCCACTTGAAATACTATCAAATAGAGGACCAAGTTTTAGAGCTAATGTGGTGGGTGAACTCATGAAAAAGCTAAATATTTAACAACGATACTCTACCCCTTACTACCCTCAATCCAATGGATTGGTGGAGAAGGTAAATGGAATGATTTGTAAAATCATCAGCAAACAGGTACATTCAAGGTCCCAAGATTGGGACAAGCACCTTAGTGGAGCTCTATGGGCTTACAGAAACTCCTTTAAAACCATGTTAGGGTTCACACCTTTTCATCTAGTTTATGGACAAGAGGCTCTTTTGCCTATTGAGGTGAAATTATCTAGCCTTCAGGTATTAGGTGGCACATTAGGCTCTCAAAAGGAGAAGTTACATCAAAGATTACTCAACCTAGAGAGGCTATAATTGGATCGTGAAGAAGCCATCAACCACTACTCCCAGGAAGCTAAGAAGCGTAGAGAAAAGTTCAACAAGAAGCTAACAGATAAAAACATCAAGGAGGGATCTTTAGTGCTTCGATATGACAATCACTTTGATAAAAGAAAGGGTGGCAAGTTTCTCTACCGGTAGGAGGGATCGTTTTGGGTCACAAGAAATTTCAACAATGGCTCCTAAAAACTTCAAGACATTGAGGGAAAAGTGCACAAGACCAAGGTAAATGGATGGCGCTTAAAACCCTATCACATCATGGTGGGGTCAGCTTAAGATACCAAATAGTGTCTAAAGGCATAAATACCTCCAGCCAAGTTGGGGGGCTATATGATCTGAGAAAATCACAAAACAAATATTTTTCTAACACTTTGTTGATTTTTTGTACATTTGGAGGTTTGAAATAAAGAATAGGGTGGGAACAACCTCTTGAGAAATCGAAGAAATGACTGGATGTAAATATTTCATGGACCGGTTTACCAAGGGGGGGTTAAGAGTAAAGATCAATGGAGGAAGGTGAAGGGAAAATGTGTAATGTGAAAAGAAAAGACATGAAATGGATTTGGAGCCACCCAAAGGGCATGTGAGGCACATAATGTCATGGCTTTGGAGCCTTATGATAATTCAACCAAATGGGACTCTTCTTGGAAGCATTAGTGGAAGAAAAATCAAGCACATGATTTTGTAAGATTTTTTAAAAATATTTTCACTCCGATCCAAAAAAAATTCAACATGAAAGTTGTAGCGTGTGAGCTGAAGTTTCAGCTGGTATTTTTTGGAGCTACGAATCAGGAGATATGGCCAAATGGTGGACACTTACTTTTTCCAACTGCAGTGGAGACCACCCCCCAATTTTATACACACCCACACTTTTTTCCCCATAGTTAACACTTCCATAAAATATCATTCATTAGACTCCAACCCTTTCCCCTCTCTTCTCCTCTCTCTCAAGCTAATAAACCATTAGAATTTCCCTCCTAAATCACCCTCAAATCATCCTTAATTGTAGTAGTAATGTATGAATTCTCACTACTCTCTCTCCATAATTGCTAGATATGATCTTATTTTATGAATATTCTCTATATTTTTTTATAGGAGAGCTCTTGGACTCAAGCTATGGAGGGGAGAATGGAGACAACTCACCTATGATGGAACTTGATTAAGTACAAAATTGGTCAACAAAACATCTAGATGGAGCCTCCACATTGGTGGAACCGCCTTAATGTAGCTTTGGTGGTGTTAATTCCTATTCTATCTTAACCTCCTCCCTAAATACCCTCAAGGCCTATATAAAGAGGCCTTCTCCTTTGTAATTTGCAAAAAAAAAAAAAAAAGAGCCAAGAGGCCTTCTTCAGCCCTATTGAGCCTTCCCCATTCTCTCTCATGAGCTTATGTAGTTCATTCCCTTACTATAGCTTATGCATGCTCTATAGTGTAATAAGCCCATGCTATTGGTTCCATATTGTGTATATTGGTTATGTCTTGAGGGTTCTCCATCTCTTGTGCCCTCTTAAGTTTTATTGATTCATCTATTTTTTATAGTTCTCTCTCTCTCTCTCTCTCTCTCTCTCTCTCTCTCTCTCTCTCTCTCTCTCTCTCTCTCTCTCTCTCTCTCTCTCTCTCTTAGTTTTCCTCCCTTCTCCCTCACAAGCTCCTCTCCCTCTTGCATAGTGTCCTAGTCCGCTCTTCCATGACTTGGTGGTGCCCCTACCTCATTCACTTTGTGGCAGAAGGGAGTTTGGCATAGTATAGAGGCTGCCATACCGAATTTCCTTCGTCAAGTTCCAACCTATTTATTTATTTTGTAGCTGAAGACTGCTAGGTATTCACTTTTGTCGGTTTAATTTTATTATTTTCCAACAATTGTGAATGCTTTAGTGTTAGAAATCAAGCTCCACCCGCCATCAGTTTGTCTTGGTGTGTAACTGATATCTGTGACATCTAGTGTACAGCTGTCTCCATGTGACTACATTAAATAAGTCGAGTTAGTAGTTAGTCAGTGACTTGACTAGAGTTAGTCAGACTAGTTTACTATACATTGTATTGGGTGGTTTAGTGTTATGTTGAACAATGAAGAAAAGACATTGAGAGCCTGAAGGCTCATGGATATGGAGTTCTTCCCTATCTCTCTCTCTCTCTCATCTTTGAACATGGTATCAGAGCAGTTACAAGACTGGGCTCTGTGGAGTAGAGCATTGCAGAAGATGACTTCAAGACTTACCTGAAGGTCTGGAAAAAGAAGTGGACTGACTATCATTTTCACCATTTTGGTCACACAGAGGTATGCTTTGTTGAAGGAGACTAGCCATTGGTCAAGAGGCTGTTGGTGACCCTACTGGAGCATCTGAAAGGCCCTATTGAGCCTATGCAAGCCTTGTATAGGCTCAGATCAACCATTGTGTATAGCAGCAACCCCTACTGAATATGTGTGAACTGCACCTATAGGGCTGAGTGGACTGTAACCTGTCAAACTCAAATGGGGCACTTGAACAAGACCCATAAGGCATGAATGCTCACTCTTGAAGGTACTTGAAGAGTACAAGAGGAAAATTCTTGTGTGGGAGCTTTGTTACGAGCTAGAGTAACAGACACAGATCTGTAATCAGTTCCGAACTGCTGTGAAAATGAATGGACAACATGCATTCAGTCATTATTGACATACAGGAGCCTTGTGCTATACTCAGAAGGCATCTTTAAAGCACAAGAATGTGTCAAAGTATGTATACATTGGATCTAATGTCTTGGAGCTAAGATTTCTAGCTCAAAACATTGAGATTTGAAAGCCATTGATAGGCTGGAAACTGTCATACACAATGAATAGCAAGCATTGTATCTTGCTGAAGCAATACATGTCACTTTGGAGTTTCTATCACCTATATGAACTGACATATGCATGCTGAATGTATGGAGGATTGTGGAAAGCATTGGATGCTGCTGAATACTCAGATCTGGACCTGAAATAATTGCCTTGATAGTGCTTGGGCTGGTTATGAACACTCATGTATTCCTTGACAGTGATTAATGAAGACAGGTTGTCTATGCCTACTCAAATGCTCATGTATTGAGCCTATCACTTCAGAGTGAATGTATGACATGATTTGACGACTTTTTGGAGTTGCTTAAATCTTGTTATGCTAATTTTTGGTTGACTTCAACCTACAACCAAATTAGTTAACACTTGTACTTGTTGGTTATGCACTGTTTTGTGCTTCTATGCCTATGTATGGCTTGACGCATGTACTAGCAGCTATCTGGGAAGTTTTGAGACATGTATGCATGTTGTTTTTGGACTTGAAATTGTTGTTGGTTATACACAATCTACAGGTTTCAGATTGCATCTTTGGTCCCTGGCAGTGAGGTTGCAGGAGTTTAAATTCAAGCAAATACATAGCATATGTATTGGCTGTTCTACCTATGAGTTAGACCATTTGTTTTGGGTTATCAGTGGGCTGAAATACCCTAGTTTTTTTTTACTGCAATTAGTTGCAGAAAACTGTCATAAACTGTTGTGGACTGGTCAGTCATACTTATTGGTTTGCAGGTAATTAAACATCTAACAAACAGTCTATTGCATCATGGCTAATGCACATGGGACTGATAATATCACTTAGATAGTTGGAGAGAAGTTAGACAACAAGAACTTTGCATTATGGAAATTCAGAATGAAGAACTTTCTAGTTGGTAGGGGTTATTGGGATCTATGTACAAGAGATGAGGCTGCTCCTGAGTTGCTTGCAACGAATCCAACTAATGAACAGAAAAAAGCTCATAGGCTATGGAATGAGAGAGCATGCAAGGTGCTGCATTGGTTTTCTCTATGTATATCTGATGCTATGGTAATTCAAATCACTGGATGTGAGACTTTGAAGGATGCTTGGGACATACTGATGGAAAATTATGGAACCATGACACATGCACGGAAGATCCATTTGAAACAGCAGTTCAACAACATGTCTAGGAATGGCAGGAGCATCCAGGTGTATACCACGGAGATTAAGACCATAGCTGATCAACTTGCTACCATTGGCTCAAGTGTATCAGAAGATGATATGATTGTTGTTGCCTTGAATGGATTAGGGAAAGAGTACAAAGCTTTTGACACATCCATTTCTGTTAGAGAAGAGCCCCCTACCTGGGAAGAGCTAGTTGCTTTGTTGCTGCATGAGGAGGTCAAGATTGGTTTGAATATAGGTTCCAATGTATCTTAGAGTAGAGACACTGTGTTATACTCTAGCCAACATGGCAGAGGATTTAGAGGTCGTAGTCCATTTCGAGGTCATGGTGACACTCGTAATGCTTATGGATAGCAGCAGCAACAGGGTAATTGGCATGGTGCAAATACACAAGGCCTGTTGAGATATCGAGCTCCACTCGTGATATGCCAGGGTGACCGTTGTGCATTTATGTCACCGACTTGTCAGTTTTTGCAGATGCGGTTGGTACACCACCCATGAATAATAGCTAGATGACAACTATCCTTATCTACTCTAGTTCGTGGCTCAGTTAGTATGCCACCTTAGTTAGTTGAGTTTGGTTTGAGACCCATATATAGGGTTCTTCTATTTCTATGTACTTGAGTTATTTTTGGTTTACACAACTAAGAAGAGGAAAATTGTTTTCAGCCTCCACCTGTGTGTGTATTCCCCCATTGTGCAAGCAAGAAAGCTACAAGTGAGACTCCTTCCTTCTCTCCCACAATCTTGACATGGTATCAGAGCCTTGTTCGTGGTAAGGAGCCCAAGAAAGCAAGCCAAGTTCACAGTGTTCTGGTAAGAGGACCAGTGTTGCTTTCATTTTTCTATTTTGGGAGCAAGTCTCTGCAGGTAGTACAGCCGAAAAGTGCAAGAGTGCATTGTCTCAGATTGAGATGTCCTTCGCAGTGTAGCAAGAGGGTAGTATATGCTGTGGGCAATGGGCTTTAGCCCTTGGTTGCTCTGTTTTCTTGATTTGAGGCCATTTTGGGGCCTGTTTTGGAGGCGGAAGTTTTCTGCACGCACTCAGGAAAAGGCCCTGTTTTATGCTGTGCGACCACTGTTCTATAGGGCGGTGAAAAGTTACCGCAAAAATTGCATCATATGCTTGTCTGTAGAGACATTGGGAGTTACAGAATCATCCTTGGTTCCTGTTTATGCAAAATCGTCACTAGGAAGTGACTGTGTGGTCAAATACCACTTTTGCCAGTTTTGCAGATTTACCCTTGTGAGGGTGAAGCTGTGTTTTTTGCAGTGACAGAATTTTTTGCAGTGTTCTGTAATGGCGTCTAATTCTCTTTCACAGATTGTAACTGAAAAGCTTGACAAGAACAACTTCCAAGCATGGAAGTTTAGAATGACGAATTTCCTTATGGAAAAAGGATATTGGGAATTTGTTGCAGGAAATGAAGAAGAACCAGTTCTTCCTGATGTTCCCAATCAACAGCAAATGCAGGCATTTAAAGCATGACATGAGAGAGCCATGAAAGTTATGTACTGGCTGTCTATCATTATTTCAGACTTTATGATTGTGCATATTCAGGATGCAAGTACGCCAAAGGAGGCATGGGATACTTTGTCAAAAATGTATAGCACAAATACGCAAGCCAGGAAAATGCAGCTCAAGCAAGAGTTGCATAATGTGCAAAGAGAAAGTATGAGCATCAATGACTACCACATGAAGGTGAAGAAGATTGCAGATGCACTTGCTTCCATTGGGTCGCCAGTGAAAGATGATGATTTAGTTTCTGTGACCTTGAATGGTCTAGGAAAGGATTATGCACAGTTTCAAACATCCATTTCCGTCCGTGAAAGATTTCCTGATTTTGAGGAGTTAATTGCTCTTCTAATTTCTGAGAGCAGATAAATGGTGGTGCATCTTCTTCAGAAGGAACTTCAAAAGAAGCTGTCTTCTACTCAAATGCTGGAAGAGGTAGAGGTAGAGGAAGAAGTAGAGGAGGCCGATCTGGAGGCCATGGTAGAAATCAGAATATGCAGCAAACTCAAGAAAACCAGTCCTATGAAAGAGGACGTGGTAACTCTAGAGGCAGGGGGAGCCAAAGAGGTCGTGGTGGATGGCAAAGAGGCCAAAATGCAAACAGCAATGTTGAATGCTACTACTGTGGTAAAATGGGTCATATGGCTAAAGACTGCTATAAAAAGCAGAATGACATCATGAATGGAAAATTGCAATAAGGGAATTATGCATCTTCTAGTAGACAAGGTGATGACAAAAATGAGCATTTGTTTATGGTGCAGCACATGAACAATTCTGTGACAAGTGTAGAAGAAAGCAACGATGTATAATATGTTGACTCAGGTGCATCAAACCACATGACAGGTCATGTAGAATGGATGGAGGATGCAAGGAAAATGGAAAAACCAGGATTTGTGGAGATGAATGATGATATTGCACATCCTATTGTGCAGATTGGAAAAATTCCTTTGTCTATGCAGGATGGGAAAAAGAAATACCTGTCCGATGTACTTCATGTCCCGAATATCACCAAGAATCTGGTTTCTGTTGGTCAAATGGTTGAGTAGGGCTTGCATGTCAGATTTAATCCTCATGGATACTTTGTTGAGGATATGGAAAATAAAGGTCGCTTGATAGCAAAAGGAAAGAAGAAGGGCAAAATGTTTATGTTGGATGCAAACATGCCTGAATTGAGTGCAGCAATGTTTGCACATGAGACCGGTGTAGTTGCAGATATTGATATCTGGCATAAACGCATTGGTCATGTTAATGTACAGCGACTTAAATCAATGCAGGCCCAAAATATTGTTGCAGGATTTCCTAAATTCAAGGTTGCAGAAATGCATAAGGTATGTGAAGCCTGTCATTATGGAAAACAAGCAAGGAAACCATTTCCTAGACATGTTCAAGAGAGTAAGAAGCCATTGGAATTAATCCACTCTGATGTGTGGACTACTAAAGCTGCATCTCTTGGAGGCTGTCATTATTTTGTCACTTTTATTGATGGCTATAGCAGAAAAGTTTGGGTGTATTTTATGAAAAAGAAAAGTGAAGTTTTTGGGCATTTCAAAACTCTTAAAGCTATGGTTGAAAAAGAAACAGGCCTCCAAATAAAATGCCTAAGGTCAGATGGAGGGGGAAAGTACCTCTCAAATGAGTTTGCAAGGTTCCTGCAGGAGCATGGCATAAAGCAGCAATATTCATGCAGTCATACCCCACAACAAAATGGAATTGCAAAAAGGAACAATAGGCATATTGGAGAGGTATCTCGTGCCTTGCTCAACGAAAAAGACTTGCCAGATTTTTACTAGGCTAAAGCAGTTGCTACAACAGTCTACATAATGAACAGGACTCCCACTGCAGCAATACATGGGATGACTCCAGAGGAGAGGTATACTGTTAGGAAACCAGATATTTCTCATTTGAAAATTTTTGGTTGCATTGCCTATGTTCATGTGCCAGATGAGTTGAGAAGTGCATCTTTATTGGTTACTCTCTGCAAAGCAGAAAGGTTATAGATGCTATAACCCTTCTACTCGTAAGTTTACAATGAGCAGAGATGTTTTCTTTAATGAGATGAGTAGCTGGTATAAACCAATAAATGTGATTGATGATGTAGATGCACAAAATGGTAATGCTGCACAGAATTCACATCAACAGTCACAAAACATTAGTGGACGTGGAGCCTCCTCTAGCAGTGGTTCACATTCTTCGCCATGGACAGGTAGATTGAGATCAGGAGAATCTTCTCAAAGCAATGCAGATAGTGGTATGCAGGTATCACGAAAAGGAAAAGAGAAGGTAGATCAGCCCATGTTTGATGTGAATGCAAGTCACTCTTATGTGGATGGTGAATCCAGTGGCTCAGAACAGAGCATTGATGATGAGTTGGGTGTTCCTTCTATTGTTACACCTGGAGTAAGGAAGATGAGTGATGTTTTGAGAGCACCTGGGAGTGAACCTACTTTGCGTAGGTCTACCAGAGCTAGGTATTCTGTGGATAGGCTGAAATATGATGGATTTACAGCCATTCACTATGCATATATGGTCAAAGTGATACAGGAACAAGAACCCACTTCTTTTGAGAAAGCCATCGAAAAAGAAAAATGGGAGAAAGCCATGGATGAAGAAATGGATGCTTTGAAAGCAAATGCTACATGGGAACTGGTACCTTTTCCTAAAGGTAAGAATGCAATTGGCTGTAAGTGGGTTTATAAGGTGAAGCACAATGCAGATGGTTCTGTGAACAGATACAAGGCAAGATTAGTAGTTAAGGGGTATGCACAAACATATGGCATTGATTATGAAGAAACATTCAATCCGGTTGCAAGGATGGCAACCGTAAGAGCAGTCATTGCTATGGCTGCATCAAAGGAATGGTCTTTACATCAGATGGATGTAAAGAATGCCTTCTTGCATAGTGATTTGCAAGAAGAGGTATATATGGAGCAGCCACCAGGTTATGTGGATGTTGTTCATCCTGAGTTTGTTTGCAAGTTGAAGAAAGCATTGTATGGCTTGAAGCAAGCACCTAGAGCATGGTCTGACAAGATAGGACAGTATCTTGTCACTATTGGCTTTCAGATTTCCAAGGCAGATTTCTCACTTTATGTGAGAAAAACAGAGAAAGGTATTATGCTACTTGTCATTTATGTTGATGATTTGATTATGACAGGTGACAGTGATGAAGATATCCTTCATGTGAAAATGCTATTGAAGCAGAAGTTTGAGATGAAGGATTTGAGAGAGCTGCATTATTTCTTGGGCATTGAGGTAATTAGATCACCAAGTGGGATACAGCTCTTGCAAAGGCAGTATGGATTGGACATGCTGTCCAAATATGGGATGACATGCTGTAAGCCTATTTCAGTTCCTTTGGAGCAAAATGTGAAGCTGAGCACAGATGCACGTGAGCTTCTGGAAGACCCTACTATGTACAGACGCATAGTAGGAAGTTTGATTTATATGACTATTACCAGGCCATATTTGAGCTATGTTGTTGGATTGGTAAGTCAGTTTATGCAGGCTTCAAGGAAACCGCATTTGGATGCGGCTAGACGCATACTCAGGTATGTGAAGTCCACATTGCAGTATTGACTACTTTATGAGACTGGGGTTCAGATACAGTTGCATGGATACACTGATGCTGATTGGGCTGGTAGTATTTCTGATAGACGATCTACCAGTGGATATGTGTTCTCTTTTGGGAGTGCTGCAGTCACTTGGAGCAGCAAGAAACAGCCTACAGTTGCCTTGTCGAGCACAGAGGCTGAGTACAGGGGTGCAGCAATGGCTGCATGTGAGGCAGCTTGGTTGCATAAGCTACTTTATGATATGCATCAGCCTACAGATGGGCCAGTTGTCATTTATTGTGACAACATGAGTAGTATACACTTGGCAAATAACCCAGTATATCATGCTAGAACAAAGCTCATTGAGGTGCATTATCACTATGTGCGGGAGAGGGTTTTACTAGGTCTTATTGATCTAGTTTATGTCAGCACAGAGGATCAGGTAGCTGGCATATTTACAAAGGCATTGGGCACAGAGAAGATGCGCAAGTTCAGAGACCTTCTTGGTCTGCAAGAATTGGGATTGAGCTCGAGGGGGAGTGTTGAGATATTGAGCTCCACTCGTGATATGCCAGGGTGACTGTTGTGCATTTATGTCACCAACTTGTCAGTTTGCAGATGCGGTTGGTACACCGCCCATGAATAATAGCTAGATGACAGCTATCCTTATCTACTCTAGTTCGTGGCTCAGTTAGTATGCCACCTTAGTTAGTTGAGTTTGGTTTGAGACCCATATATAGGGTTCTTCTATTTCTATGTACTTGAGTTCTTTTTGGCTTACACAACTAAGAAGAGGAAAATTGTTTTCAGCCTCCACCTATGTGTGTATTCCCCCATTGTGCAAGCAAGAAAGCTACAAGTGAGACTCCTTCCTTCTCTCCCACAATCTTGACAAGGCCAGCGTGGATCTGGCGGGTTTAGAGGCAGGGGGAGATCACCCCGAGGTAGAGGTGGTGGATCTGGTTCATGGCAGTCATCTGATTAGTCCAACAGGGACAAGGATTGCCATTATTGTGGCAAGTATGGGCACATTGCAAAGGATTGCTACAAGGAGCAAGGAGATATGAAGGCAAAGGGCAGACAGCATGGGCACTATGCATCTTCTAGTGGTGCTCATGATGAGCAAGTTGATAGACTATTTTCCATGCATCATGTATCCAAAAATGCATCGAGACGTAATAGAGATGATAGATGGTACATTGACTGTGGAGCATCAAACCACATGACACTGCATGGAGAGTGGTTTGATGAGATGGTTGCAAGTACACATGGTCATGTATATACTGGGGATGACACCCAACATGACATAAAGCATAAAGGGATTGTTCCTCCCATGATGCCTGATGGCAAGAAGAAAGGCCTGCATGATGTATTACATGTACCGACCATAACAAAAAATCTTTTGTTTGTGGGTCTAATGGCAGAACAGAATCTACAAGTAAGATTTAACAAAGATGGATTTTTCATTGAGGAGTATGGAAATGGCTGCAAGTTAATTGCCAAGGGAAAAAGGGATGGCAGGATGTTTACTTTGGATGCAACCATTCCGGGACTTAAGGCAGCCATGTTTGCTCATGATGAGAGTGCCATTCAGGATGCACAGATTTGGCACAAGCGGATTGGACATGTCAATGTACAAAAGCTGAAATCTATGCAACAGAAGGAAGTAGTACTTGGATTACCTAAATTCAAGTATAATGACTTTGGTCATGTATGCCCTGCACGTCAGGTTGGGAAGCAGGTACGGTTTCCGTTCATGAGACATGTAAAAAACAGCACTAGGCCTTTACAGTTGGTGCACTCTGATGTCTGGGGTCCTTCACATAATGCTTTTTTTGGAGGTGCACGGTATTATGTCTCATTTATTGATGATTTCAGCAGGTACACTTAGCTTTATATTTTGAAGCATAAAGATGATGTGTTTGATGCATTCAAAGACTTCAAGAAGCATACAGAAAATGATTTGGGCTACTACATATTATGTTTGAGATCAGATGGAGGAGGTGAATATGTCTCTAATTACTTTGATAGGTATCTTGCTAAATATGGGATCAGAAGACAGCTTACTTGCAGCTATACACTGCAGCAAAACGGTGTTGCACAGAGGAAAAACAGGGTCTTGATGGAATTAGCTAGAGCTATGCTGAATGAGAAATGTCTGCCAAATGGTTATTGGGCTGAAGCAGTGATGACTATTGTCTATTTATTAAATCGAACCCCTACAGTAGGGATTCATAATGTCACTCCATATGAGAGGTTGTATAGTCATAAACCTGATATTTCGCACTTGAAGGTATTTGGTAGCATTGCATATGTGCATATACGAGATGAAAAGAGGAAAAAATTGGATCCTAAGGCAATGAAGAGTGTGTTTTTGGGATATGCACAAGAACGGAAAGCTTATAAGTGTTATGTACTTTCTATGCATGAGACACTCATAAGCAGAGATGTGGTATTTGATGAGTTAGCATCCTGGTATGGGAATCCTATTGCAGTGCCTATTGTTGGCTCACCTAGTATGAGTCGTGCTGAAAATACTCCTGCAGAGAGTACTTCCATGAGTGGTCAAACAGGTGATGTATCATCTACAGTGAGTCCTTGGACAGGATGATTGCATAGTCACACTACTGCATCCACTGACACGGATATGTCAGTGAGGGGGAGAACAGATAAGCGAAAAGAAAAGGTTTTTGAAGATGTAACCGGTCTACTCACTGCAGGTTATGAGTCATCCAGTAGTGACACCTTAGATAGTGAATTAGGGATTCCATCTGTTATGACGCCAGGTGCTAGGCAGAGTCGTTATGTGCGGCCTCATGAGAGGCAAGCTCATAGTGAGCCACATCTCAACAGATCAGAGAGGGTCAGACGACTTGTTGATAGATACACTTACACTGGATATTCAGCCCATCATTATGCTTATCTGACAAAAGTAACAGGTTTTAGAGAACCATTTAAGTTTGATGAGGCCGTTTGCAGATGAGGATTGGCATGCTGCTATGGATGAGGAATATTCAACTTTGGCTGAAAATGGCACATGGGATTTGGTACAGTTGCTTGAGGGAAAAACACCTATTGGCTGCAAGTGGGTGTATAAGGTAAAATGTAAATCAGATGGATCATTGGAAAGATATAAGGCTAGGTTGGTTGCAAAAGGGTATGCGCACCAGTATGGTCTTGATTATGAGGAGACTTTCAGAACTATAGCAAAGATGGCTATAGTTAGAACTGTGATTGCTTTGGTAGCAACTAGAGGCTAGAAACTATGGCAGATGGACGTAAAGAATGCCTTTCTAAATGGAGAGTTACAAGAAGAAGTTTACATGGAACAGCCTGAAGGCTATGTGCATCCAAAATTCCCAGCACATGTATGCCGACTGGAAAAGGCATTATATGGGCTGAAACAAGCACCCAGAGCATGGAATGCTTGCATCAGTAGTTATTTGCAGCAACATGGTTTATACAGAGGACATGGGTCAGCCCTACACAGCCACTGCCATCAAAGATGGCACATTATTATACACAGTTCTTGAGGATATCAGAGCAGGGATTCATAGAGATTTTGAGATATATGCAGATCTATATGCCACATCGATTGAGAGTTCTTATTGGACAGCTCAGGGTATCATCACATCAGCTTATGATTGAGAGTGCCAGAGCCAGTGGCATCCCGCGGGAGGAGAGGATATGCCCCCTTTGCAGATCAGAGGTGGAGAGTGAGGAGCATTTTGTTCTCAGATGCCCGGCATACTCAGAGTTGAGATCTAGATACACATTGAGCAGCTCACTTCAGGGATGTATGACTGATATGGATTAGAGATCATTTGGCCGTTTTCTGGGAGAGGCATGGCACATCAGAGAGCAGAGCACACAGTGGGTCCTAGTCAGAGAGGGGCCCACCCAGACGACTATTACACAGTTCTTCCAGACAGACAGAGTGAGAGCTACTGTACCAGCCTCCAGCCAGACCTCCGGGCTCACACTACAGCAGGCTAAGGACCAGCGTACCTGACGCCGCACGAGGATCCGTGGGTTTCGGACCCCACAGCCACACCGACAGGAGATCCGGAGGATTCTTGATCTACATCGACAGAGCAGACTGAGATCCGACGACACTCGACACATTGGATCTCAGATCTCGAGTTTGCTCTTTCTCCACCGCCGATGTACCACATCCTGCATCCAGGAGGGATCACCTGCTATTAGCGACTTCGACGACTGCTACTACATCCCAGGATAGTATATCTCCCTGCATCTGTTACATATACACATCGCACCACTTTATCACAGCCGATAGTTGTTCCCCTATCACAGCCGACATTTGTTCCCCTTTTGTAGCCATTATCTGGAGTACCAGAGCTACATACGCACATACACACACACGACACTTATCACACTCACAGCACCGTATTTTCAGTTTCCAGTTTTTAGCTTTTCATTCATTCAACACTTTTATTTTGGATAGTTGGACCTCATCAGTTGTATCACAATTTGTCTCATAGGCCTGTTTTGGTCTTTAGAAGACGTTAATATAACTTTCTTTCTTTCTTTCTTTCTCTTATGTAGTCTTCTTCCTTCTCTCCTTCTCTCTCTCTCTTTTAGTTAGATTAGTTAGGCATCCTTCATTACAGTTGGTATCAAAGCTTAGTTTTTAGATCCTTCCTTTCTCTCTCCTTCCTTTAGATTTGGTTCTTTTTTCACTCTCAAGAAACCCTACTGTCCACAGGTACATCATTGAAGAACCCCAGCAGTCAAGGAGTACCATGATGGCAACCTTTCTTGGGGAGCTCACTGGAGGTTGGACCGCATTTGGAGGCAAAAGGGCAAGAATGGCAGCTCGTTTTCCTATTGCTGTAGACATTGGTGGTCCATTCATTTCCTAACTTAACTTGACATATATTTTGGCTCGCAAATCATGACTAAACTCCACTCGTGCTTCAAGGGATGTAGAGAAGGGTTCTATAGAAGCTTGCTGTGCTCCCATCACCTTGGGATGCATATCTAGACTTGGGTGTCACAGGTGCACTGCAAATCTATTGCTATTGTGAAGCAAGCCCTGTTGCCCACCATAAGGGCCTTTGAGCTTCTGAACTGACTGAAAGTTGCTACCTCGCTAGAGTTGTTAAGGATTTCATCTGTAGATACTGTGCTCCTACTTGTAGAAGAGGAGGCACCCTCTCAAGTCGTTCTTTATTCCTCAAAGGGGAACGAATATATCCTCCATTGCGATGACCATAGCCACAATTGAGCATCAACCTGGAATGACGTGCAAGGCTTCCATTGTGTTGCTAAGAAATGATCAAATGTTGCTATGAAGCTAGCACACTAGGTCATAGCAGACAAAAAATTTGTGAGAATCATCAATAAAGAAAGGAAGAGATGAGTTGGAGTAAGAGCTAGAGGAGGATATGATAAACAGAAGGGACTGCTGTATGGAAGATAGATGGACACTAAAGGCGGGCATTTAGTTGATGACAGTAGTTGCGCATCAGGCCTGCGTGGTCATACACACGAGTAGGCATGGTGCCTGCTCTCAGTAATTTGCATGTAACGTGTCCTCTTAGTATCATCCAGGACACGTCTTAGCAGTCCATCGAAAAGGATGTCTAGAAAGCTCTACCCGGCACTCCCATGGAATGTTACGGGATTTGCGATCTAGATCTTCCTGCATCTGCCACGTAGCCGAAGTATCCTAGCCATTCCCACTTAGGATCGACCGGAATTAGGGTTTTCCTAACTGGTCATTAACTAAAGCAACTAGCGTAGGACCCGAGCGAACTATTTTACGCAGAAACACCAGATCCGAAGCGGATTCAAGTTGCACTTGGTTCAAGGAGAATGGGAAACGAGAAGGATGCAAAGCTCAACATCTCTGCCATAAGGCATAGTCCCATTCCATTCCCCTAAAACAGCGTAAATCGGGTAAGACATAACTCTAGGTCATTGCTTCCATTATTCGTTTTCTTTGACGATCATCCTGTTGTTCTTTGAGAACAGCTCCCGGCTAACCAGGACCACCCAACCGTAGGACGGACCCATGGCCCATCCTCCGCACTTTCCTCGGTTTGTTTTTAGTTATGTAATTATCTAACACATTGATTTGACATATAACAGTCAGCTTCTTTAATTAAACCATTAAGCACTGGTTCCTTCATGTAATCTTATCACGTGACATAGAAAAACAATATCAAGCAAGTTCTTTATTAACATTTCATCAATCTATCTTTGAAATACAATGAGTTCCACCCGTAGGCTTGTCCATATTCCACCCGAAGGCTATCCAGTAATCCGCAGGGATCACTATTCCAAGCTTCCACCCTAAACTAGTATGCGGGCCTCGAGATCCAATCCTGAGTCACGTTAGCCTCTTGTGCAAGACCGGGAAGGCGAGGGATTTACGGCCAGAGCCCCCCTGGCACCCAAGCGTCCTCCTGCACCAAGTAGAGCTCAACGGAGAGACCACTCGTGGCGAGTTCGGTCCACGTTCCCGGCGCGGTTAACAACCCCCTTGGTTAGGGTTAGGCAGGCAGTCAGGGGTAACTAAGACTACCTCTCCCTTCAGGCCTTTAACCTGAAGTATAGGTATTCAATTAATTTGTAATTCATAATTCAAATAGTGCTCTAAAATCTCTAGCAAACACAAAAATTTCCAGTAAACAATCGTGTTGTTTGGCAAACTGCTAAGGAATTATTCTTTCCTTTTGAGTGTATCAGCACTCGTTCCCAAGGTGTCTTGTAACTTGACGAGATCCTTTATAGTCCGGATTGTTGAGAGATCGAGCTCCACTCATGATATGCCAGGGTGACCGTTGTGCATTTATGTCACCGACTTGTCAGTTGAAGATGCGGTTGGTACACCGCCCATGAATAATAGCTAGATGACAACTATCCTTATCTACTCTAGTTCGTGGCTCAGTTAGTATGCCACCTTAGTTATTTGAGTTCCTTTGGCTTACACAACTAAGAAGAGGAAAATTGTTTTCAGCCTCCACCTCTGTGTGTATTCCCCCATTGTGCAAGCAAGAAAGCTACAAGTGAGACTCCTTCCTTCTCTCCCACAATCTTGACATGGTATCAGAGCCTTGTTTGTGGTAAGGAGCTCAAGAAAGCAAGCCAAGCTCGCGGTGTTCTGGTAAGAGAAGCAGTGTTTCTTTTGTTTTCTGTTTTGGGAGCAGATCTCTGCAGGTAGCACAGCCGGAAATTACAAGAGTGCATTGTCTCAGGTTGAGACGCCCTTCACGGTGAAGCAAGAGGGCAGTATATGCTGCGGGATAGGGCTCTAGCCCTTGGCGACCCTGTTTTTTTTATTTGAGGACATTTCGGGGCCTGTTTTGGAGGTGGAAGTTTTCTGCACACACTCAGGAAAAGGCCCAGTTATATGCTGTGCAGCCACTGTTCTACAGGTCGGTGAAAAGTTACTGTAGAAATTGCATCGTATGCTTGTGCGCAGAGACATTGGGAGTTACAGAATCATCCTTGTTACTTGTTGATGCAAAATAGTCACTAGGAAGTGACTGTGTGGTCAAATACCACTTTCGTCAGTTTTGCAGATTTGCCTTTGTGAGGCTGAAGCTGTGTTCTTTGCAGTGACAGAATTTTTTGTAGTGTTCTGTAATGGCGTCTGATTCTCTCTCACAGATTGTCACTGAAAATCTTGACAAGAACAACTTCCAAGCATGGAAGTTTAGAGACGAATTTCCTTATGGAAAAAGGATATTGGGAATTTGTTGCAGGAAATGAAGAAGAACCAGTTCTTCCCGATGTTCCCAATCAACAGCAAATGCAGGCATTTAAAGCATGACATGAGAGAGCCATGAAAGTTATGTATTGGCTGTCTATCAGCATTTCAGACTCTATGATTGTGCATATTCAAGATGCAAGTACGCCAAAGAAGGCATGGGATACTTTGTCAAAAATGTATAGCACAAATACGCAAGCCAGGAAAATACAGCTCAAGCAAGAGTTGCACAATGTGCAAAGAGAAAGTATGAGCATCAATGACTACCACATGAAGGTGAAGAAGATTGCAGATGCACTTGCTTCCATTGGGTCACCAGTGGAAGATGATGATTTAGTCTCAGTGACCTTGAATGGTCTAGGAAAGGATTATGCACAGTTTCGAACATCCATTTCCGTCCGTGAAAGATTTATTGATTTTGAGGAGTTGATTGCTCTTCTAATTTCTGAGGAGCAGAGAAATGGTGGTGCATCTTCTTCAGAAGGAACTTCAAAAGAAGCTGTCTTCTACTCAAATGCTGGAAGAGGTAGAGGTAGAGGTAGAGGTAGAGGTAGAGGAGGCCGACCTGGAGGCCATGGTAGAAATCAGAATATGCAGCAAACTCAAGAAAACCAGTCCTATGAAAGAGGACGTGGTAACTCTAGAGGCAAGGGGAGCCAAAGAGGTCGTGGTGGATGGCAAAGAGGCCAAAATGCAAATAGCAATGTTGAATGCTACTACTGTGGTAAAATGGGTCATATGGCTAAAGACTGCTATAAAAAGCAGAATGACATCATGAATGGAAAATTGCAACAAGGGAATTATACATCTTCTAGTAGACAAGGTGATGACAAAAATGAGCATTTGTTTATGGTGCAGCACATGAACAATTCTGTGACAAGTGTAGAAGAAAGCAACGATGTATAATATGTTGACTCAGGTGCATCAAACCACATGACAGGTCATGGAGAATGGATGGAGGATGCAAGGAAAATGGAAAAACTAGGATTTGTGGAGACGAATGATGATATTGCACATCCTATTGTGCAGATTGGAAAAATTCATTTGTCTATGCAGGATGGGAAAAAGAAATACCTGTCCAATGTCCCGAATATCACCAAGAATCTGGTTTCTGTTGGTCAAATGGTTGAGCAGGGCTTGCAGGTCAGATTTAATCCTCATGGATGCTTTGTTGAGGATATGAAAAATAAAGGTCGCTTGATAGCAAAAGGAAAGAAGAAGGGCAGAATGTTTACGTTGGATGCAGACATGTCTGAATTGAGTGCAGCAATGTTTGTACATGGGACCGGTGTAGTTGCAAATATTGATATCTGGCATAAACACATTGGTCATGTTAATGTACAGCGACTTAAATCAATGCAGGCCCAAAATATTATTGTAGGATTGCCTAAATTCAAGGTTGCAGAAATGCATAAGGTATGTGAAGCCTGTCAGTTTGGAAAATAGGCAAGGAAACCATTTCCTAGACATGTTCAAGAGAGTAAGAAGCCATTGGAATTAATCCACTCTGATGTGTGGACTACTAAAGCTGCATCTCTTGGAGGCTGTCATTATTTTGTTACTTTTATTGATGACTATAGCAGAAAAGTTTGGGTGTATTTTATGAAAGAGAAAAGTGAAGTTTTTGGGCATTTCAAAACTCTTAAAGCTATGGTTGAAAAAGAAACAGGCCTGCAAATAAAATGCCTAAGGTCAAATGGAGGGGGAGAGTACCTCTCAAATGAGTTTGCAAGGTTCCTGCAGGAGAATGGCATAAAGCAGCAATATTCATGCAGTCATACCCCACAACAAAATGGAATTGCAGAAAGGAAAAACAGGCATATTGGAGAGGTATCTCGTGCCATGCTCAACGAAAAAGACTTGCCAGATTTTTACTTGGCTGAAGCAGTTGCTACAACAGTCTATATAATGAACAGGACTCCCACTGCAGCAATACATGGGATGGCTCCAGAGGAGAGGTATACTGGTAGGAAACCAGATATTTCTCATTTGAAAATTTTTTGTTGCATTGCATATGTACATGTGCCAGATGAGTTGAGATCCAAGTTGGATCCAAAAGCTGAGAAGTACATCTTTATTGGTTACTCTCAGCAAAAAGGGTATAGATGCTATAACCCTTCTACTCGTAAGTTTACAATGAGCAGAGATGTTGTTTTTGATGAGATGAGTAGCTGGTATAAACCAGTAAATGTGATTGATGATGTAGATGCACAAAATGGTAATGCTGCACAGAATTCACAGCAGCAGTCACAAAATATTAGTGGACCTGGAGCGTCCTCTAGCAGTGCTTCACATTCTTCGCCATGGACAGGCAGATTGAGTTCAGGAGAATCTTCTCAAAGCAATGCAGATAGTGGTATGCAGGTATCACGAAAAGGAAAAGAGAAGGTTGATCAGCCCATGTTTGATGTGAATGCAAGTCACTCTTATGTGGATGGTGAATCCAATGGCTCAGAACAGAGCATTGATGATGAGTTGGGTATTCCTTCTATTGTTACACCTGGAGTAAGGAAGACCAGGGATGTTTTGAGAGCACCTGGGAGTGAATCTACTTTGCCCAGGTCTACGAGAGCTAGGTATCCTGTGGATAGGCTAAAATATGATGGATTTACAGCCATTCACTATGCATATATGGTCAAAATTATACAAAAACTAGAACCCACTTCTTTTGAGCAAGCCATGGGAAAAGAAAAATGGGAGAAAGCCATGGATGAAGAAATGGATGCCTTGGAAGCAAATGCTACATGGGAATTGGTACTTTGCCTAAAGGTAAGAATGCAATTGGCTGTAAGTGGGTTTATAAGGGGAAGCACAATGTAGATGGTTCTGTGAAAAGATACAAGTCAAGATTAGTAGTCAAGGGGTATGCACAAACATATGGCATTGACTATGAAGAAACATTCAGTCTGGTTGCAAGGATGGCAACCGTAAGAGCAGTCATTGCTATGGCTGCATCAAAGGAATGGTCTTTACATCAGATGGATGTAAAGAATGCCTTCTTGCATGGTGATTTGCAAGAAGAGATCTATATGGAGCAGCCACCAGGTTATGTGCATGCTGTTCATCCTGAGTTTGTTTGCAGGTTGAAGAAAGCCTTGTATGGCTTGAAGCAAGCACCTAGAGCATGGTCTGACAAGATAGGACAGTATCTTGTCACTATTGGCTTTCAGATTTCCAAGGCAGATTTCTCACTTTATGTGAGAAAAATAGAGAAAGGTATTATGCTACTTGTCATTTATGTTGATGATTTGATTATGACAGGTGACAGTGATGAAGATATCCTTCATGTGAAAATGCTATTGAAGTAGAAGTTTGAGATGAAGGATTTGGGAGAGCTACGTTATTTCTTGGGCATTGAGGTGATTAGATCACCAAGTGGGATACAGCTCTTGCAGAGGCAGTATGGATTGGACATGCTGTCCAAATATGGGATGACAGGCTGTAAGCCTATTTCAGTTCCTTTGGAGCAGAATGTGAAGCTGAGCGCAGATGCAGGTAAGCTTCTGGAAGACCCTACTATGTACAGACGCATAGTAGGAAGCTTGATTTATATGACTATTACCAGGCCACATTTGAGCTATGCTGTTGGATTGGTAAGTCAGTTTATGCAGGCTCCAAGGAAACCGCATTTGGATGCGGCTAGACGCATACTCAGGTATGTGAAGTCCACATTGTAGTATGGACTATTTTATGAGACTGGGGTTCAGATACAGTTGCATGGATACACTGATGCTGATTGGGCTGGTAGTATTTCTGATAGACGATCTACCAGTGGATATGTGTTCTCTTTTGGGAGTGCTGCAGTAACTTGGAGCAGCAAGAAACAGTATACAGTTGCCTTGTCCAGCACAGAGGCTGAGTACAGGGATGCAGCAATGGCTGCATGTGAGGTAGCTTGGTTGCATAAGCTACTTTATGATATGCATCAGTCTACAGATGGGCCAGTTGTCATTTATTGTGACAACATGAGTAGTATACACTTGGCAAATAACCCAGTCTATCATGCTAGAACAAAGCACATTGAGGTGCATTATCACTATGTGTGGGAGAGGGTTTTACTAGGTCTTATTGATCTAGTTTATGTCAGCACAGAGGATCAGGTAGCTGACATATTCACGAAGGCATTGGGTGCAGAGAAGCTGCGCAAGTTCAGAGACCTGCTTGGTGTGCAGGAATTGGGATTGAGCTCGAGGGGGAGTGTTGAGAGATCGAGCTGCACTCATGATATGCCAGGGTGACCGTTGTGCATTTATGTCACCGACTTGTCAGTTGCAGATGCGGTTGGTACGCTGCCCATGAATAATAGCTAGATGACAGCTATCCTTATCTACTCTAGTTCGTGGCTCAGTTAGTATGCCACCTTAGTTATTTGAGTTCCTTTGGCTTACACAACTAAGAAGAGGAAAACTGTTTTCAGCCTCCACCTCTGTGTGTATTCCCCCATTGTGCAAGCAAGAAAGCTACAAGTGAGACTCCTTCCTTCTCTCCCACAATCTTGACACGGATTAGGGCGTACCTTATTAACCCAACTTGGTCAACCCTAAAGTTCATTAGATACTTTAGTTTTGGGTTTATAACTTTCCTTATTTAGAAGGATATTCACGAATATGTCCTTTTTAAAGATAACTTGCGTAAGGATCTACCATCCTTGTTGAGGTTATTTACCCTCTACATGACTTCAAACTTGCTGCGCACGTTCTACATTGAAATAATATGTTTAGGTTTCTTTAAGCTGACGTATGTCGAACCTAGGGTTTCTTTTTAAGAATCTCAGGGACAACCCTAGTTCTTTATCTTTACGAATTTATTGACCCTACAATAAGGAAATTAGTCAAGTGCTTAAGGTATGAATGTTTCTTTGATCTGTCCAAGGCATATTTTTGTGGGCATGGTATTTCTAAGTTTAGATTGGTTTGGTTATCTTTTGGAAGGAAATATTGATCACCTCATCATGGTTTTGTTATCCTTGTGACAATTGATTTTTCAGTCGGTACGATTCAATTTAATCTTCCTTTTTTCCTTGCAGAGGAACTCATGCAATTAACAATCATTTCCCTTGCTAAGATGTGCAATTAGCAATGATGACTTCCTAGTAATTTGAGCAACGAAAAGAACCTTTCATGAATTTAATCATTTACAATGATTTGATGCAAAAAGGAATAGGACTAATGGTGCAAGATACAATTTCTATACCTTCAGTATTTAACTGAAATATACTACTATAGTAATTAGATAATCTTGCTCGTAATTTATAATGCATGATGCTATTCGAAGGAAACTATGTTCTATACGTTATCATTCATTCAAATAAGCTAAACTCCTTCATTATAAATAACTTGGACAAAATATATCCTATTCTTAACAATTTCTCTTTGCATGATTCACTTAAAACCGAATTAAAGCCAAGAAGAAAAACTTGGTTTTGGGGTGAGATATCCACATGGATACTGGGAGATGAACCTCTCGCAGCTACTCCTTGGACTTTCTTAGGCAGCATCGTAGTTCGAATGTGAAGGTAGCTTTTACTCTTTCTTCTGGAATTCCACCGTCTCTCTTTCGAGGCAAAATGTCGTTAAAACGGTTGGTCACGAGAAGGAATGATAGGACCTTTACATTCTTAGACTCTTCGGAGAGGAAAAGATTTACAAAGCCTAAGAAGTTCCTATAGGGTCTATACTTGGCAAAGAGTTTATGGGTGAGTATGGTTTTGCAACCACAAGAACCCTTGGAGAAATTTGGCTTGGGGAAAAAGGTATAGAAGGAAATTATTCTCTTTCCTTGCACCTCCTCTACTCTTTTTTTTTCACACTACTCCTTTCTCCTTCACTCCTCCCTACTTCCCTTCCTTATCTTTTACTTCCCTTCCTTATCCTCTACTTCCCTTCCTTATCTTTTATCTTTTCCCCACTCTTCCTCCTTCACTCCACTCCTTCTTTTCTCTATCTTTTCCCTACCCTTCCTCTTTTACTCTTCCTCACGAGCTACTTCTTCCTCTCACTAGACAACATCCGGGGCCCATGATGATGGTTTGGATTTGGGGTCCAGGGGGGAAAAGAAAGAAGTAATGGGGACTCGGGGGATTTTTTAAAAAAACTTAGGGGGAAGTGAAAATGTAAAAAAAAGTTATAAGGGGGGTGAAAGGGGGTTTGGGGTTTAAAAACCTAGGAAAGAGGGAAATGGAAATTCAAAGGAAGGGGATATGAGGGGTGAATGGGGGCTTGATTAGCCCCCCCTTAGGAAGCTTCTACAAAGAATCATCCTTATCACGTGGCAGGAAGGGGGGGAAGATAATCCGGCAGGGGAGGGAAAATTGGAAGTCAGACTGTGGCACTGTGGAGGGCAGCTGTAGGTGATGGGCGGCAGTGGGGCGGATAGTGGCGGTAGCATCAACCGGCAAAACTCGAGCAGGGCAGCGTATATGATCTTCTCCTCCTCCTCCCTTCACAGCATGTCGACGGCGGTAGTATCCGCTTCATCCCTTCTTCCCTCCGTCCCTTTCAACAATAGCCCTTCCACCTTATATAGGGGAGGGGAGGGAATCCTTCCCCCCCTTACCTGTCAGTGTGCATGGAGAGGGCCCTGAGCAAGCTCCAGGCGAGAGGAGCTTGCTGGCCCCCCCCCTTACCACCTAACGGACTGCGACGTCACGGCACAGATCACGCGCTGCCATGAAAGGTGAATTTTTTTTAAAATATTTTCCATTCTCTCTCCCTTAGAAGAATCGAGATGTCCTCATCTCGGGATAAACTGGGGATATTGATGGTTGAGAGTGCCTTCATCTACCCAGGTGGCATCCTCTTCGGGATAATCTTTCCACTGGACGAGGCATTCTCTTAAGGTTCCAGATCTTAACTGTCTCTCCCTAACATCTAAGATCCTATCTGGCCTTAGTTCAAGGACTCCTTGACTAGGCATTACAATTTGTTGGTCATCAAGTACATGGTTAGGGTTGGGTACATATTTTTTTAATAGGCTGATATGGAATACATTGTGAACCTTCAAGTTCTCAGGGAGTTGCAATCTATAAGCATTGGGTCCTAGGCATTTGAGGATTTTGTACGGTCCACAATACCTTGGACTTAGCTTCTTGCAATCTCCTAAGGATAGAGAACTCTTTTTAGGGCGTACACAAATGAAGACCATGTCTCCTTCTTCGAAGACTCTTTCTTGGCGTTTCAAATCTACGTATGCCTTTTGTCTATCCTTGCCCGCTTCTATGTCTTGTCTTATTGACTTTATTTGATCATCCATCTCTTCCAACATCTGCCTTGATGCTTCAACCCTTAGGGTTGGATCAGAAAAGTTTAGAGGACTTCGACAATCATGACCATATAATGCCTGATAAGGGGTCATCTGAATGCTCTGCTGGTAAGAAGCATTGTAGGAAAATTCAACTAATGGCAAGTATTAAATCCACCTCTTCGGCTCTCGACAGCAGTATGCCCTAAGCATATCTTCGATGATTTGATTTACTCGCTCTGGTTGGCCATCCATTTGGTGATGGTAGGCGGTGCTAAAACAAAGTTGAGTTCTAATAGCTTCAAAGATAGCTCTCCAGAAGTGTGATGTGAAGAGAGAATCTCGATCACTAATGATTCTTCTAGGTAACCCATGTAGCTTGAATATCTCTTTGATAAACAATCTTGCAATGTCGGAGGCTTTATAGTTTGTCTTTACTAGAATCAGGTGTGCAACCTTGGTAAGCATGTCAACCACAACCATAATGGAATTGTATCCTCCTTGGACTTGGGGTAAGCCCACAACAAAATCCATACTGATGAATTCCCATTTCATTTGGGGAATGTCAAGCGGTTGCAGTTTCCCTGGCATCATGACATGTTCGGCTTTGATACGTTGGCAAGACAAACACTCAGTGATATATTTGAGAACGTCACCTTTGAGCCTCTCCCAATGGTAGCTCTTCCTAACTGCATTAAGAGTCTTAGCATAGCCAGGATGTCCTTCGAAAGGGGAATCATGAGCTTCCCATAATATCTTCTGCTTAAGTGACTGGCTTGCTGGTATACACAGCCTTGTTCTGTAGTAGGCAAGTCCATTATCAATGGAAAATTCCTGATACTTAGCTTGCAACTTTTGATTCTGCTCCTTGGTAGATATTTCCTTTAGCATTGTTTGGTAGGCCAAATCATGGCATGCTTCCTCTCTAGCTAGTTCAAGTATAGGGTTGTTTGGCATAGATACTTTTGTAGCCAGAGATCTGGCCGTTGATGGGTTCTGCAAGATTAGGGAATTTAGGAATGCCTTGCAACTGAGGGCATCGGCAACTACATTCTCCTTCCCTGGTCGATACTTGATTTCAAAATCATATTCCTCCAACACTTCAATCCACCAGCGTTGCCTCATGTTGAGCTCGTTTTGGGT
Organism: Lygodium microphyllum; assembly: GCF_053477565.2. NCBI lineage: Eukaryota > Viridiplantae > Streptophyta > Polypodiopsida > Schizaeales > Lygodiaceae > Lygodium > Lygodium microphyllum. The sequence goes on from NC_141151.1 coordinate 84,617,349, forward strand.
AAAAATCAATTTGAGACTCTTATGATGGGTTACTAGAGTAAACTTGTTACCCAACAGGTAGTGTCTCCAAAGCTTTAGGGCATGGATGACAACTAGTAATTCCAGATCATGCGTGGCATAATTCTTTTCATGACTCTTCAATTTCCTTGAAGAGTATGCTACTGGATGACCTTCTTGCATAAGTACACACCCCAAGGCAAGAATGCTAGCATCAGTTACTACCTCGAACTCCTTATTGAGGTTAGGAAGTTTTAGAATAGGTGTTGATACCAAACTTTGCTTCAATTTGTCGAAGCTATTTTGTTCGAAAGTTGACCATGTAATGGAAGTCTGCTTCTTTAGTAAGTCTGTAAGAGGTGCTGCAATCAAAGCATAGTTTTTTATGAAGACCCTATACCATCCTGTCAATCCCAGAAAGCTATGTATCTCTTTGATGGATACTGGTATTGGCCATTCAAGCACATCTCTGACCTTGGCTGGGTCTATTGATATTCCTTCTGATGAAACTATGAATCCCACATATTCAATCTGACGCTTGAAGAATGCACACTTCTTCATTTTTGCATATAGTTTACGTGATCTCATTGTCTCAAGGACAATCCGAAGTTCAGGTTCATGATCTTCTTCCTATTTAGTATAGACTAAAGTGTCATCGAAAAAGACAAGCACGAAATCATCAAGATATGGTCTAAAAATATCCTGCATTAATCTATTGAAGGTGGTAGGTGCATTTGTATGCCCGAATGACATAACCAGGAACTCAAAGTGCCCATATCTTGTATTGAAGGCCGTCTTTGGAATATCATCTTCGTTGATATCTGATAGTAACATGACCTGAGATCAATCTTGGAGAAGATCTTTGCACCATGAAGACGATCAAGAAGCTCATCTATTCTAGGAATAGGATACTTGTTCTTGACTGTTGATTGATTCAACCCTCGATAATCAATACATAGTCGAAGTGTCCCATCTTACTTTTTCTGGAATAGTGCTGGATCTCCCCACGGTGAATTGCTAGGCCGGATGTAACCCTGATCTAACAATTGCTTGAGTTGTTCCTTCAACTCAATTGCTTCTTGTATGGACATTCTATAAGGTCTCTTTGCAATTGGTGCAGCTCCAGGTACTAACCTAATCTCATGATCCACTTCTCTTTGAGGCGGAAGTTTGGTCAACTCTTCAAGGAATATGTCAGTGTATTCCTTTAGCCAAGAGGATCCTTCATGAGACTCTTGTTTTTTATCTAACTTGTTGAGTTTGATCAGGTAAACGGGTAATCCTTTTCTGACTCCTTTTATGATCCGAGATACTTTGGCCAATTGGATTCTTGGCACTCCTACCTCACCTTGAGTTGTGACAAATTCCCTTTCAGAGTTTCGAAAGGAAACTTGACCCTTTCCACAGTGAATGTGGGCATCGTTGGGCTTAAGCCAATCCATCCCAAGTAGACACTCATGGATACCTAAATTCATGACTCTGAATTTGACTGAAGTCTTCTTTCCTCCCAAAAAGAATTCCACCTTAGGAGTTTGCCTGGTACAAGTTACCTCACGACCATTTGCCAATTCCACAAGCAAGGTAGGTGCTTCTACTGTGGTTATTCCTGATCTTTTTGCACATGCTGGTGAGATAAAGGAATGTGTACTGCCACAATCAATCAAGGTTTTGAAACCTTTACCTTGATAGTCCAATGGTGTCTGAATCACCGAGAATTGGCGATTCGGCCCTTTCTTGTGTAAAGCAGCATGGACTATCGCTCTTTCGAATTCTGCTTCCATAGTCGGATCTTCCTCTTCTTCTTCTTCGCATCTTTTCCTATTGGCAATGCAGGCAGTTCTTCCTCTTCCACGGGTGGCGGCTCCTTGATCACGGCTTGCTCCTTGGAAAGGCGTTTGGCGATGTCCTCCGTTGAGCTTGGGACATTGCCTCTTGAAGTGACCGGGTTCGTTGCAGTGGAAACAACGGAGGTTTCGGCCATTACTTTGAGTAGGAACAAAGTTGTTGACGTTATTTATTCTTGCTTTCTTTCTTTGTCCCCGATTATAACCTTGAACTCTTTTCATTTGAGGTTTGAATACCCCTCTGTTCGGGTCACTATAAGACCAAGTTTTGTTACCCCTTGGTCTAGATTGTACCTCCTGAATTATAGGCACCGCTCGAATGAGTGCATCCTGAAGATCTGATGGACGCATAGATTCGAGACGGGTATTTATTGGTGGATTTAAGCCCGCACAAAATTTGGACACCTGCTGCGTCATGTCCATCTGTGGCGCATACTTTAAAAGTGAGACAAATTTAGAGTAGTATGCGTCAAGAGTGAGTCCTAGCTGTTTTAGCTCGTAGAACTCATTCATTTTCTGCATGCGATATGCAGGTGGTAAGTATCTTCCCTACACGGCTTTCTTTAGCTTCTCCCAGGTAACAGATCCCTCTGAAATCCCTTGATCCCTGCACCATTGCTTCCACCAAAGTCTAGCTTCGCCAGTGAGCTTTAACTTGGCGAGCATAGCCTGATTGGTAGGTGTAGTACTAGCTGCTTCAAAGTAATCCTCCATGGATTCAATCCAAATTTCAGCATCAGCTTAGACAAATCTGCCTCTCCCGTCAAACTCGGGTGGCTTTATCTGCTTGAGGCACTTCTTCTCCTGGATCACAGTAGTACTTGATGTAGGAGGCAAATTTGGAACCTGTACCTGGGGTTGTGCCTAGATAAAGGTTTTCTTAATGTTATTATATGATAATCGATGTTAGATTATCTTTCATTTTTAGTTTAGCCATCTCATAAACAATGTAGCTACTTAACTTCTTAACAACTCTTATGCACAGCTAGATATTGATAAAAAGAAGTCTTTATTTGTATTTACATGGGCATAGCCTTTTTGAATACAATATTTCATGTAATGATAAGCCAATCGTTACATTCAGTTTGGGGAGAACAACGTTGTATTGCATTTGTCTACTAGAACTGTGTAATAGTAGGGTTTTGGGTCATGGATCTTTAGGAATCGATAATTCATTGGAAGTTCAGGATACCCTTTCCGTTGGAATCCATACTTCTCATGGAGGCCCAACACTTTAATCCTGTCGGCTGGGATTACACGGGTTACTTCCTCATATACATATGAGTTCATCTCAACCCTCCGACCTCGGATATCTAGAGTCGAATTTACGTGAGCTTCCACAAAGACGAAGAGCTTCACGACTTTCAAGTCTTCCAACCACTTGATCCTCTTTAGGTTGGTCTGTAGATAAGCAAATCGGTGGGCGGCTATATAGTAGATTCCAGAAGACCCCGTCCATCTTCGTTCTATATATAGAGGTGATGGATTATAAATTTGCTCCACGATGTTCATCATCGCAATTCTTTGTCTATAAAGCAGAGAATGCATTGCAGTCATAAACATGACTTGAAATACCAAAAACTTGTTCCACGCTTTATAATTCTGCAAGACAGCATTGAAGGTAAGAAAATGTTTGGACAACAACAATTTCTTTACTTCATTTTATTGAGATCTCATAACAACAATTTCGTTATTGGTCGGCTCTGATACCAACTGTAACGTGTCCTCTTAGTATCATCCAGGACACGTCTTACCAGTCCATCGGAAAGGATGTCTAGAAAGCTCCGCCCGGCACTCCCATGGAATGTTACGGGATTTGCAATCTAGGTCTTCCCGCGTCTGTCACGTAGCGGAAGTATCCTGGCCGTTTCCACTTAGGATCGATCGGAATTAGGGTTTTCCTGACTCTGGTCATTAACTAACAACAACTAGCGTCGGACCCGAGCGAACTACTTTACGCAAAAACGCCAGGTCCGAAGCGGATTCACGCTGCACTTGGTTCAAGGAGAATGGGAAATGAGAGGGATGCAAAGCTCAACCTCTCTGCCATAAGGCATAGTCCCATTCTGTTCCCCTAAAACAGCGTAAATCGGGTAAGACATAACTCTAGGTCATTGCTTCCGTTATTCGTTTTCTTTGACAATCATCCTATTGTTCTTTGAGAAAAGTTCCCGGCTAACCGCGACCACCCAACCGTAGGACGGACCCATGGCCCATCCTCCGCACTTTCCTCGGTTTGTTTTTAGTTATGTAATTATCTAACACATTGATTTGACATATAACAATCAGCTTCTTTAATTAAACCATTAAGCACTGGTTCCTTCACGTAATCTTATCACGTGACATAGAAAAACAATATCAAGAAAGTTCTTTATTAACATTTCATCAATTTATCTTTGAAATACAATGAGTTCCTGTCAAGATTGTGGGAGAGAAGGAATGAGTCTCACTTGTAGCTTTCTTGCTTGCACAATGGGGGAATACAGACAAGGATGGAGGCTGAAAAACAGTTTTTCTCTTCTTAGTTGTGTAAGCCAAAAGAACTCAAGTACAAAGAAATAGAAGAACCCTATATATGGGTCTCAAACCAAACTCAACTAACTAAGGTGGCATACTAACTGAGCCACGAACTAGAGTAGATAAGGATAGCTGTCATCTAGCTATTATTCATGGGCGCTGTACCAACCGCATCTCCAACTGACAAGTCGGTGACATAAATGCACAACGGTCACCCTCGCATATCACGAGTGGAGCTCGATATCTCAACACTCCCCCTCGAGCTCAATCCCAATTCCTGCACACCAAGCAGGTCTCTGAACTTGCGCAGCTTCTCTGCGCCCAATGCCTTCTTGAATATGTCAGCTACTTGATCCTCTGTGCTGACATAAACTAGATCAATAAGACCTAGTAAAACCCTCTCCCGCACATAGTGATAATGCACCTCAATGTGCTTTGTTCTAGCATAATAGACTGGGTTATTTGCCAAGTGTATACTACTCATGTTGTCACAATAAATGACAATTGGCCCATCTGTAGACTGATGCATATCATAAAGTAGCTTATGCAACCAAGCTACCTCACATACAGCCATTGCTGCACCCCTGTACTCAGCCTCTGTGCTCGACAAGGCAATTGTAGGTTCTTTCTTGCTGCTCCAAGTGACTGCAACACTCCCAAAAGAGAACACATATCCACTGGTAGATCGTCTATCTGAAATGCTACCAGCCCAATCAACATCAGTGTATCCATGCAACTGTATCGGAACCCTAGTCTCATAAAATAGTCCATACTGCAATGTGGACTTCACATACCTGAGTATGCGTTTAGCCGCATCCAAATGTGGTTTCCTTGGAGCCTGCATAAACTGACTTACCAATCCAACAGCATAGCTCAAATCTGGCCTGGTAATAGTCATATAAATTAAACTTCCTACTATACGTCTGTACATAGTAGGGTCTTCCAGAAGCTCACCTACATCTACGCTCAGCTTCACATTCTGCTCCAAAGTAACTGAAATAGGCTTACAGCATGTCATCCCATATTTGGACAGCATGTCCAATCCATACTGCCTCTGCAAGAGCCGTATCCCACTTGGTGATCTAATCACCTCAATGCCCAAGAAATAACGCAGCTCTTCCAAATCCTTCATCTCAAACTTGTGCTTCAATAGCATTTTCACATGAAGGATATCTTCATCACTGTCACCTGTCATAATCAAATCATCAACATAAATGACAAGTAGCATAATATATTTCTCTATTTTTCTCACATAAAGTGAGAAATCTGCATTGGAAATCTGAAAGCCAATAGTGACAAGATATTATCCTATCTTGTCAGACTATGCTCTAGGTGCTTGCTTCAAGCCATACAAGGCTTTCTTCAACCTGCAAACAAACTCAGGATGAACAGCATCCACATAACCTGGTGGCTGCTCCATATAGACCTCTTCTTGCAAATCACCATTCAAGAAGGCATTCTTTACATCCATCTGATGTAAAGACCATCCCTTTGATGCAGCCATAGCAATGACTGCTCTCACGGTTTCCATCCTTGCAACCGGACTGAATGTTTCTTCATAGTCAATGCCATATGTTTGTGCATACCCCTTGACTACTAATCTTGCCTTGTATCTATTCACAGAACCATCTGCATTGTGCTTCACCCTATAAACCCACTTACAGCCAATTGCATTTTTACCTTTAGGCAAAGATACCAACTCCCATGTAGCATTTGCTTCCAAGGCATCCATTTCTTCATCCATGGCTTTCTCCCATTTTTCTTTTCCCATGGCTTGCTCAAAAGAAGTGGGTTCTGGTTCCTGTATCACTTTGACCATATATGCAAAGTGAATGGCTGTAAATCTATCATATTTCAGCCTACCCAGAGGATACCTAGCTTTGGTAGACCTGCGCAAAGTAGGTTCACTCCCAGGTGCTCTCAAAACATCCCTGGTCTTCCTTACTCCAGGTGTAACAATAGAAGGAATACCCAACTCATCATCAATGCTCTGTTCTGAGCCACTGGATTCACCATCCACATAAGAGTGACCTGCATTCACATCAAACATGGGCTGATCAACCTTCTCTTTTCCTTTTTGTGATACCTGCATACCACTATCTGCATTGCTTTGAGAAGATTCTCCTTATCTCAATCTGCCTGTCCATGGCGAAGAATGTGAACCACTGCTAGAGGACGCTCCAGGTCCACTAATATTTTGTGACTGCTGCTGTGAATTCTGTGCAGCATTACCATTTTGTGCATCTACATCATCAATCACATTTACTGGTTTATACCAGCTACTCATCTCATCAAAAACAACATTTCTGCTCACTATAAACTTATGAGTAGAAGGGTTATAGCATCTATACCCTTTTTGCTGCAGAGAATAACCAATAAAGATGCACTTCTTAGCTTTTGGATCCAACTTGGATCTCAACTCATCTGGCACATGTACATAGGCAATGCAACCAAAAATTTTCAAATGAGAAATATCTGGTTTCCTACCAGTATACCTCTCCTTTGGAGTCATCCCATGTATTGCTGCAGTGGGAGTCCTGTTCATTATATAGACTGCTGTAGCAACTACTTCATCCCAATAAAAATCTGGCAAGTCTTTTTCATTGAGCATGGCACGAGATACCTCTCCAATATGCCTGTTTTTCCTTTCTGCAATTCCATTTTGTTGTGGGGTATGACTGCATGAATATTGTTGCTTTATGCCATGCTCCTGCAAGAACCTTGCAAACTCATTTGAGAGGCACTCTCCCCCTCCATCTGACCTTAGGCATTTTATTTGCAGGCCTGTTTCTTTTTCAACCATAGCTTTAAGAGTTTTGAAATGCCCAAAAACTTCACTTTTCTTTTTCATAAAATACACCCAAACTTTTCTGCTATAGTCATCAATAAAAGTGACAAAATAATGACAGCCTCCAAGAGATGCAGCTTTAGTAGTCCACACATTAGATTGGATTAATTCCAATGGCTTCTCACTCTCTTGAATATGTCTATGAAATGGTTTCCTTGCCTGTTTTCCAAATTGGCAGGCTTCACATACCTTATGCATTTCTGCAATCTTGAATTTAGGCAATCCTGCAACAATATTTTGGGCCTGCATTGATTTAAGTCGTTGTACATTAACATGACCAATGAGTTTATGCTAGATATCAATATCTGCAACTACACCGGTCCCATGTGCAAACATTGCTGCACTCAATTCAGACATGTCTGCATCCAAGGTAAACATTCTGCCCTTCTTCTTTCCTTTTGCTATCAAGCGACCTTTATTTTTCATATCCTCAACAAAGCATCCATGAGGATTAAATCTGACCTGCAAGCCCTGCTCAACCATTTGACCAACAGAAACCAGATTCTTGGTGATATTCGGGACATGAAATACATCGGACAGGTATTTCTTTTTCCCATCCTGCATAGACAAATGAATTTTTCCAATCTGCACAATAGGATGTGCAGTATCATCACCAGTCTCCACAAATCCTGGTTTTTCCATTTTCCTTGCATCCTCCATCCATTCTGCATGACCTGTCATGTGGTTTGATGCACCTGAGTCAACATACCATACATCGTTGCTTTCTTCTGCACTTATCACAGAATTGTTCATGTGCTGCACCATAAACAAATACTCATTTCTGTCATCACCCTGTCTACTAGAAGATGCATAATTCCCTTGTTGCAATTTTCCATTCATGATGTCATTCTACTTTTTATAGCAGTCTTTAGCCATATGACCCATTTTACCACAGTTGTAGCATTCAACATTACTGTTTGCATTTTGGCCTCTTTGCCATCCACCACGACCTCTTTGGCTCCCCCTGCCTCTAGAGTTACCACGTCCTCCTCCATAGGACTGGTTTTCTTGAGTTTGCTGCATATTCTGATTTCTACCACGGCCTCCAGATTGGCCTCCTCTACCTCTGCCTCTACCTCTTCCAGCATTTGAGTAGAAGACAGCTTCTTTTGAAGTTCCTCTTGAAGAAGATGCACCACCATTTCTCTGCTCCTCAGGAATTAGAAGAGCAATCAACTCCTCAAAATCAGGAAATCTTTCACGGACGAAAATGGATGTTCGGAACTATGCATAATCCTTTCCTAGACCATTCAAGGTCACAGAAACTAAATCATCATCTTCCACTGGCGACCCAATGGAAGCAAGTGCATCTGCAATCTTCTTCACCTTCATGTGGTAGTCATTGATGCTCATATTTTCTCTTTACACATTATGCAACTCTTGCTTGAGCTGCATTTTCCTGGCTTCCGTATTTGTGCTATACATTTTTGACAAAGTATCCCATGCCTCCTTTGGCGTACTTGCATCTTGAATATGCACAATTATAGAGTCTGAAATGCTGATAGACAGCCAGTACATAACTTTCATGGCTCTCTCATGCCATGCTTTAAATGCCTGCATTTGCTGTTGATTGGGAACATCAGGAAGAACTGGTTCTTCTTCATTTCCTGCAACAAATTCCCAATATCCTTTTCCCATAAGGAAATTTGTCATTCTAAACTTTCATGCTTGGAAGTTGTTCTTGTCAAGCTTTTCAGTGACAATCTGTGAGAGAGAATCAGACACCATTACAGAACACTGCAAAAAAATTCTGTCACTGCAAAGAACACAGCTTCAGCCTCACAAGGGCTAATTTGCAAAACTGACGAAAGTGGTATTTGACCACACAGTCACTTCCTAGTGACGATTTTGCATCAACAGGCAACAAGGATGATTCTGTAACTCCCAATGTCTCTGCACACAAGCATATGATGCAATTTCTACAGTAACTTTTCACCGACTTGTAGAACAGTGGTCGCACAGCATAAAACTGGGCCTTTTCCTGAGTGTATGCAGAAAAGTTCCGCCTCCAAAACAGGCCCCGAAATGGCCTCAAATAAAAAAAACAAGGTCACCTTGTTGAGAATCTGCCAATCACACCCTATGTATGCCCCTTTGTATGGAACAACTAGGCTAGGAAGATGCAGTTCATTCTAGGGAGAGAGACAGATCCCATAGGCACAGTGATGAAATGTGTTACCAAGCAATCCTATATAATGATGTACTTGACTATCACTTTCATATGATGATAATGCAATAGTACTTGTCTCTTTCTGTCAAGTCTCTGTGTCATTGTCAGTCCTACACAAGATTGTGTTTATGAGTTCAAGTCTCAATCTTGAAACCTAATTCACTTGTGTAACAGTTGTCTTCTTTGTCAATGTCAACATGAGTAGTATCTTCATCTTCCATCCACCATAGCTTCCGTCTTTGCCATGCTCTAGATCCCGCATTTATCACATGGTATCAGAGCCCAGTTGGGCATGGCATTGCTTCTCCAGCCTCTCTTGATTCCTCTCAATCTCTATCCAGCTCACATCCAACTCAGTGTGAGTGTATAACTCCAATCTCTCACTTGAACCCCATAGCCACTGTTTGGCAGCCATAGCCAAACAGAACCTACAGCTCTTGGAGCTTCCTGATCTCCTTCCACAAGCCATATCGTAAGTCGATTTCTTCTATGAATATATTCCCTAGGTCAGGGCACTGCTCCTCATCATAACAAACTCCAACATTGACCAACCGTAGCTCCAGCATTGCAAGATTTCGTGGTCGCTGTTCATTTCTGTGCTTGTTTCAGTCGTACTGTTGGATCTCCATGCACAAGCCACGATTCATCCTGCAACCATAGGGCATTTAAAGGGTGACCTATGAAGCTACTTCTCCCTGAATATTGCGCGTGATCGTTGCGTCTACGAGCTGCGCCAGGTCGAAAACCAGTCAGGCTGAAAACCCTAACTGTGGGACTCCATAGCTATTTTGTTTCAAGCTTCCATTTCACTTGATTTTCCTTATTGGCTTGAGTCAAGCTAAACCCTGCCACTTTGATTCACTGATTTGATTAGTCTCCAACAACATTTGTCCATCAAATCAAGGAGGGGAGATCTCTGAAGCATTGAAGCACTTAAAGACCATTGAAGATTTGAAGACCTCTCATAGACTTGAGCTCCAAAGCTTCAACTTCACTTCAAGTTCCAAGTTTCTCAAGTTAACCAAAGTCAGTGCCACACATCAAGGAGGGGACTCAAACAACGGGTTCATCAAGCAAAGGATCGGCATCAAGAATCACCATCTTCAACTCTAGTATCCCTTGATACTTAAGAGTGTTGATTTAACACTATTTTCACTTGTGTTTTTTGACACATTGAAGATCAATTTGGTTGCCACTTACTCATAGATTTGAAGCAGATTCTTGGTCATATCTATGATAACCAAGAAGATTTATATGTGGATACACTAAATGAAAAGTAACATGACCTGTGTTGCTTATCTACACTACATAGAAGATTTTTGTGATCTACTTGCAGAGAGACATGGAGTTGTTCATACTACAGTGCAATCAATGATTCCATCTAAAGTTTTTGAAGGCACTCCAGTTACCTTGGCCATCATGAAGAATGAGATGTCTTTGCTTGAGGGGGACAAAGACATGGACATGAAGACTAAAGACATGGACATGAAGATTAAAGCTGCAAGCAAAGTCCATGGGGAACCAGACCAAGAAGACCATAAGATCAAAGAGCAAAGGAAGAAGGACAATAAGAAGATCAGCCATGAAGACCAAAAGACCACATCATTCAAAGATGAAGAAGAGAAGAAAGATAAGAAGATTTTCCATGATGCTGACAAAGAAATAGCATATGCTGAAAAAGACCACAAGGGCCTATCGGTCCTTGTCTCTCATTTTCTGTTTTAAAAGCATTGTACCTGCCTTAATGTTCCTTTAATAAGCCTTGTAAACTCCTCATATAAGCCTTGTACTACAGCCTCTGTATACTTTGTGAGGCCCCTGTTACAGCCTCTGGATGTCCACCATGTTTATGGTACCCACACTTAGCTTTTTCTGCGACAGCCTCTGGTGTTTTGCCATGTTTGTGGTATGCCCACACTTTGCAGGTTCAGCTCTCACTAAAGCCTCTACACACTTTGTACTTTCAGGTTGTGATTGAGGAGGGGTGTTGAGAATCTGCCAATCACACCCTATGTATGCCCCTTTGTATGGAACAACTAGGCTAGGAAGATGCAGTTCATTCTAGGGAGAGAGACAGATCCCATAGGCACAGTGATGAAATGTGTTACCAAGCAATCCTATATAATGATGTACTTGACTATCACTTTCATATGATGATAATGCAATAGTACTTGTCTCTTTCTGTCAAGTCTCTGTGTCATTGTCAGTCCTACACAAGATTGTGTTTATGAGTTCAAGTCTCAATCTTGAAACCTAATTCACTTATGTAACAGTTGTCTTCTTTGTCAATGTCAACATGAGTAGTATCTTCATCTTCCATCCACCATAGCTTCCGTCTTTGCCATGCTCTAGATCCCGCATTTATCACACACCTAGGGCCAAAGCCCTAGCCTGCAGCATATACTGCCCTCTTGCTTCACCGTGAAGGGTGTCTCAACCTGAGACAATGCATGCTTGCAATTTTCAGCTGTGCTACCTGCAGAGATCTGCTCCCAAAACAGAAAATGAAAGCAACACTGCTCCTCTTACCAGAACACCGCGAGCTTGGCTTGCTTTCTTGAGCTCCTTACCACGAACAAGGCTCTAATACCATGTCAAGATTGTGGGAGAGAAGGAAGGAGTCTCACTTATAGCTTTCTTGCTTGCACAATGGGGGAATACACACAAGGATGGAGGCTGAAAAACAGTTTTTCTCTTCTTAGTTGTGTAAACCAAAAGAACTCAAGTACAAAGAAATAGAAGAACCCTATATATGGGTCTCAAACCAAAATCAACTAACTAAGGTGGCATACTAACTGAGCCATGAACTAGAGTAGATAAGGATAGCTGTCATCTAGCTATTATTCATGGGTGGTGTACCAACTGCATCTGCAACTGACAAGTCGGTGACAAAAATGCACAACGATCACCCTGGCATATCACGAGTGGAGCTCGATATCTCAACAGTTCCGCCCGTAGGCTTGTCCATAATCCGCCCGAAGGCTATCCAATAATCCACAGGGATCACTATTCCAAGCTTCCGCCCGTAAACTAGTATGCGGGCCTCAAGATCCAATCCTGAGTCACGTTAGCCTCTTGGGCAGGATTGGGAAGGCGAGGGATTTACGGCCAGAGCTCCCCTGGCACCCAAGCGTCCTCCTGCACCAAGTAGAGCTCAACAGAGAGACCTCTTGTGGTGGGTTCGGTCCACGTTCCCGACGCGATCAATAATCCCCTTGGTTAGGGTTAGGCAGGCAGTCGGGGGTAACTGAAACTGCCTCTCCCTTCAGGCCTTTAACCTGAAGTATAGGTATTCATTTAATTTGTAATTCATAATTCAAATAGTGCTCTAAAATCTCTAGCAAACACAAACATTTCCAGTAAACAACCGTGTTGTTTGGCAAACTGCTAAGGAATTATTCTTTCCTTTTGAGTGTATCAGCACTCGTTCCCAAGGTGTCTTGTAACTTGGCGAGATCCTTTATAGTCCGGATTAAGGCGTACCTTATTAACCCAACTTGGTCAACCCTAAAGTTCATTAGATACTTTAGTTTCGGGTTTATAACTTTCCTTATTTAGAAGGATATTCACGAATACGTCCTTTTTCAAGATAACTTGCGTAAGGATCTACCATCCTTGTTGAGGTTATTTACCCTTTCGTCTTGTGAACCAGTCTCACAAGACTACATGACTTCAAACTTGTTGTGCACGTTCTACGTTGAAATAATCCGTTTAGGTTTCTTTAAGCTGACGTATGTCGAACCTAGGGTTTCTTTTTAAGAATCTCAGGAACAACCCTAGTTCTTTATCTTTACGAATTTATTGACCCTACAATAAGAAAAGTAGTCAAGTGCTTAAGGTATGAATGTTTCTTTGATCTGTCCAAGGCATATTTTTGTGGGCATGGTATTTCTAAGTTTAGATTGGTTTGGTTATCTTTTGGAAGGAAATATTGATCACCTCATCACGGTTTTGTTATCCTTGTGACAATTGATTTTTCAGTCAGTACAATTCAATTTAATCTTCCTTTTTTCCTTGCAGATGAACTCATGCAATTAACAATCATTTCCCTTGCTAAGATGTGCAATTAGCAATGATGACTTCCTAGTAATTTGAGCAACGAGAAGAACCTTTCATGAATTTAATCATTTACAATGATTCGTTGCAAAAAGGAATAGGACTAATGGTGCAAGATACAATTTCTATACCTTCAAGATTTAACTGAAATATACTACTATAGTAATTAGATAATCTTGCTCATAATTTATAATGCATGATGCTATTCGAAGGAAACTATGTTCTATATGTTATCATTCATTCAAATAAGCTAAACTCCTTCATTATAAATAACTTGGACAAAATATATCCTATTCTTAACAATTTCTCTTTGCATGATTCACTTTGATGGGACCTAAAACGGGCCGGCACTGGCTCGTGCACTAGCCGGACCTCTATCTCATGCGCTCAACAACCCCACGGCCTCGCGGCCAGGAGCGTGGATGACACATACATTGCCTTCCTAAATATCTTGCGTTTGTATTACGTCGTTTGTAGTCCACTCTTCTCTCATCCACTACTCCTCAGAGGGAGTCCCTTACACATTGCCTAATGGCACGAAGCACAGACATAGGGGGTCCTCCAACGGCTGAGTGCCGCCACCCCTCTGCGACTCTCCTACACCTTGGGGATTGGCCCCTCGGTGCGTCGCTCAACATATAAACATTTCGTACAAAATCCACTCAAGGTACCAATTGATCGTATACAGGAATGTACCATTGTCTTTACTTCTCTTTTCCCCAGACCCCATGACTAGCCTATGGCTTAGGGTGTCCTGTCTCTCACTCAACATGGGTCAAGGTCCTAATGAAAGCAATTGCTGTGCATCCAGGATTTCTGATACCTTTAAATGTTTCCATGATTTATGCATATTGTGGATGCTAAGTGCTCAAACAATTATAAAATCAGTATTGTGCACATGTGGAATGTCAAGATTGTGGGAGAGAAGGAAGGAGTCTCACTTGTAGCTTTCTTGCTTGCACAATGGGGGAATACACACAGAGATGGAGGCTGAAAACAGTTTTCCTCTTCTTAGTTTTGTAAGCCAAAAAGAACTCACTTACAAAGAAATAGAAGAACCCTATATATGGGTCTCAAACCAAACTCAACTAACTAAGGTGGCATACTAACTGAGCCACGAACTAGAGTAGATAAGGATAGCTGTCATCTAGCTATTATTCATGGGCGGTGTACCAACCGCATCCGCAACTGACAAGTCGGTGACATAAATGCACAATGGTCACCTTGGCATATCACGAGTGGAGCTCGATATCTCAACACTCCCCCTCGAGCTTAATCCCAATTCCTGCACACCAAGCAGGTCTCTGAACTTGCATAGCTCCTCTGGACCCAATGCCTTCGTGAATATGTCAGCTACCTGATCCTCTGTGCTGACATAAATTAGATCAATAAGACCTAGTAAAACCCTCTCCCGCACATAGTGATAATGCACCTCAATGTGCTTTGTTCTAGCATGATAGACTGGGTTATTTGCCAAGTGTATACTACTCATGTTGTCACAATAAATGACAACTGGCCCATCTATAGGCTGATCCATATCATAAAGTAGCTTGTGCAACCAAGCTACCTCACATGCAGCCATTGCTGCGCCCCTGTACTCAGCCTCTGTGCTGGATAAGGCAATTGTAGGCTGTTTCTTGCTACTCCAAGTGACTGCAGCACTCCCAAAAGAGAACACATATCCACTGGTAGATCGTCTATCTGAAATGCTACCAGCCCAATCAGCATCAGTGTATCCATGCAACTGTATCTGAACCCCAGTCTCATAAAATAGTCCATACTGCAATGTGGACTTCACATACCTGAGTATGCGTCTAGCCGCATCCAAATGCGGTTTTCTTGGAGCCTACATAAACTAGCTTACCAATCCAACAGCATAGCTCAAATCTGGCCTGGTAATAGTCATATAAATCAAGCTTCCTACTATGCGTCTATACATAGTAGGGTCTTCCAGAAGCTCACCTGCATCTATGCTCAGCTTCACATTCTGCTCCAAAGGAACTGAAATAGGCTTACAGCCTGTCATCCCATATTTGGACAACATGTCCAATCCATACTACCTCTGCAAGAGCTGTATCCCACTTGGTGATCTAATCACCTCAATGCCCAAGAAATAACGCAGCTCTCACAAATCCTTCATCTCAAACTTCTACTTCAATAGCATTTTCACATGAAGGATATCTTCATCACTGTCACCTGTCATAATCAAATCATCAACATAAATGACAAGTAGCATAATACCTTTCTTTGTTTTTCTCACATAAAGTGAGAAATCTTCGTTGGAAATCTGAAAGCCAATAGTGACAAGATACTATCCTATCTTGTCAGACCATGCTCTAGGTGCTTGCTTCAAGCCATACAATGCTTTCTTCAACCTGCAAACAAACTCAGGATGAACAGCATGCACATAACCTGGTGGCTGCTCCATATATACCTCTTCTTGCAAATCACCATGCAAGAAGGCATTCTTTACATCCATCTGATGTAAAGACCATCCCTTTGATGCAGCCATAGCAATGACTGCTCTTACGATTGCCATCCTTGCAACCAGACTGAATGTTTCTTCATAGTCAATGCCATATGTTTGTGCATACCCCTTGACTACTATCTTGCCTTGTATCTGTTCACAGAACCATCTGCATTATGCTTCACCTTATAAACCCACTTACAGCCAATTGCATTCTTACCTTTAGGCAAAGGTACCAATTCCCATGTAGCATTTGCTTCCAAGGCATCCATTTCTTCATCCATGGCTTTCTCCCATTTTTCTTTTCCCATGGCTTGCTCAAAAGAAGTGGGTTCTAGTTCCTGTATCACTTTGACCATATATGCATAGTAAATGGCTGTAAATCCATCATATTTCAGCCTATCCACAGGACACCTAGCTCTCGTAGACCTGCGCAAAATAGGTTCACTCCCAGGTGCTCTCAAAACATCCCTGGTCTTCCTTACTCCAGGTGTAACAATAGAAGGAATACCCAACTCATCATCAATGCTCTGTTCTGAGCCACTGGATTCACCATCCACATAAGAGTGACCTGCATTCACATCAAACATGGGCTGATCAACCTTCTCTTTTCCTTTTCGTGATACCTGCATACCACTATCTGCATTGCTTTGAGAAGATTCTCCTTATCTCAATCTGCCTGTCCATGGCGAAGAATGTGAACCACTACTAGAGGACGCTCCAGGTCCACTAATATTTTGTGACTGCTGCTGTGAATTCTGTGCAGCATTACCATTTTGTGCATCTACATCATCAATCACATTTACTGGTTTATACCAGCTACTCATCTCATAAAAAACAACATCTCTGCTCACTATAAACTTATGAGTAGAAGGGTTATAGCATCTATACCCTTTTTGCTGCAGAGAATAACCAATAAAGATGCACTTCTTAGCTTTTGGATCCAACTTGGATCTCAACTCATCTGGCACATGTACATAGGCAATGCAACCAAAAATTTTCAAATGAGAAATATCTGGTTTCCTACCAGTATACCTCTCCTTTGGAGTCATCCCATGTATTGCTGCAGTGGGAGTCCTGTTCATTATATAGACTGCTGTAGCAACTGCTTCATCCCAATAAAAATCTGGCAAGTCTTTTTCATTGAGCATGGCACGAGATACCTCTCCAATATGCCTGTTTTTCCTTTCTGCAATTCCATTTTGTTGTGGGGTATGACTGCATGAATATTGTTGCTTTATGCCATGCTCCTGCAAGAACCTTGCAAACTCATTCGAGAGGTACTCTCCCCCTCCATCTGACCTTAGGCATTTTATTTGCAGACCTGTTTCTTTTTCAACCATAGCTTTAAGAGTTTTGAAATGCCCAAAAACTTCACTTTTCTTTTTCATAAAATACACCCAAACTTTTCTGCTATAGTCATCAATAAAAGTGACAAAATAATGACAGCCTCCAAGAGATGCAGCTTTAGTAGTCCACATATCAGAGTGGATTAATTCCAATGGCTTCTTACTCTCTTGAACATGTCTAGGAAATGGTTTCCTTGCCTGTTTTCCAAACTGACAGGCTTCACATACCTTATGCATTTCTGCAACCTTGAATTTAGGCAATCCTGCAATAATGTTTTGGGCCTGCATTGATTTAAGTCGCTGTACATTAACATGACCAATGTGTTTATGCCAGATATCAATATCTGCAACTACACCGGTCCCATGTGCAAACATTGATACACTCAATTCAGGCATGTCTACATCCAATGTAAACATTCTGCCCTTCTTCTTTCCTTTTGCTATCAAGCGACCTTTATTTTTCATATCCTCAACAAAGCATCCATGAGGATTAAATCTGACCTGCAAGCCCTGCTCAATCATTTGACCAACAGAAACCAGATTCTTGGTGATATTCGGGACATGAAATACATTGGACAGGTATTTCTTTTTCCCATCCTGCATAGACAAATGAATTTTTCCAATCTGCACAATAGGATGTGCAGTATCATCACCAGTCTCCACAAATCCTGGTTTTTCCATTTTCCTTGCATCCTCCATCCATTCTGCATGACCTGTCATGTGGTTTGATGCATCTGAGTCAACATACCATACATCATTGCTTTCTTCTGCACTTGTCACAGAATTGTTCATGTGCTGCACCATAAACAAATGCTCATTTTTATCATCACCCTGTCTACTAGAAGATGCATAATTCCCTTGTTGTAGTTTTCCATTCATGATGTCATTCTGCTTTTTATAGCAGTCTTTAGCCATATGACCCATTTTACCACAGTAGTAGCATTTAACATTGCTGTTTGCATTTTGCCCTCTTTGCCATCCACCACGACCTCTTTGGCTCCCCTTGCCTGTAGAGTTACCACGTCCTCCTCCATAGGACTTGTTTTCTTGAGTTTGCTGCATATTCTGATTTCTACCACGGCCTCCAGATCGGCCTCCTCTACCTCTGCCTCTACCTCTTCCAACATTTGAGTAGAAGACAGCTTCTTTTGAAGTTCCTCCTGAAGAAGATGCACCACCATTTCTCTGCTCCTCAGAAATTAGAAGAGCAATCAACTCCTCAAAATCAGAAAATCTTTCACGGACGGAAATAGATGTTCGAAACTGTGCGTAATCCTTTCCTAGACCATTCAAGGTCACAGAAACTAAATCATCATCTTCCACTGGCGATCCAATGGAAGCAAGTGCATCTGCAATCTTCTTCACCTTCATGTCGTAGGCATTGATGCTCATATTTTCTCTTTGCACATTATGCAACTCTTGCTTGAGCTGCATTTTCTTGGCTTGAGTATTTGTGCTATACATTTTTGACAAAGTATCCCATGCCTCCTTTAGCGTACTTGCATCCTGAATATGCACAATCATAGAGTCTGAAATACTGATAGACAGCCAGTACATAACTTTCATGGCTCTCTCATGCCATGCTTTAAATGCCTGCATTTGCTGTTGATTGGGAACATCAGGAAGAACTGGTTCTTCTTCATTTCCTGCAACAAATTCCCAATATCATTTTCCCATAAGGAAATTCGTCATTCTAAACTTCCATGCTTGGAAGTTGTTCTTGTCAAGCTCTTCAGTGACAATCTGTGAGAGAGAATCAGACGCCATTACAGAACACTGCAAAAAGTTCTGTCACTGCAAAGAACATAGCTTCAGCCTCACAAGGGCTAATCTGCAAAACTAACGAAAGTGGTATTTGACCACACAGTCATTTCCTAGTGACGATTTTGCATCAACAGGCAACAAGGATGATTATGTAACTCCCAATGTCTCTGCACACAAGCATACGATGCAATTTCTACAGTAACTTTTCACCGACTTATAGAACAGTGGTCGCACAGTATAAAACTGGGCCTTTTCCTGAGTGCGTGCAGAAAAGTTCCGCCTCGAAAACAGGCCCCGAAATGGCCTCAAATCAAAAAAACAGGGTCGCCATGGGCTAAAGCCCTCTCCGGCAGCATATACTGCCATCTTGCTTCACCGCGAAGGGCGTCTCAACCTGAGACAATGCACTCTTGCAATTTTCGGCTGTGCTACTTGCTGCAGAGATCTGCTCCCAAAATAGAAAATGAAGCAACACTGCTCCTCTTACCAGAACACCGTGAGCTTGGCTTGCTTTCTTGAGCTCCTTACCACGAACAAGGCTCTGATACCATGTCAAGATTGTGGGAGAGAAGGAAGGAGTCTCACTTGTAGCTTTCTTGCTTGCACAATGGGGAAATACACACAGAGGTGGAGGCTGAAAACAGTTTTGCTCTTTTTAGTTGTGTGAGCCAAAAAGAACTCACTTACAAAGAAATAGAAGAACCCTATATATGGGTCTCAAACCAAACTCAACTAACTAAGGTGGCATACTAACTAAGCCACGAACTAGAGTAGATAAGGATAGCTGTCATCTAGCTATTATTCATGGGCGGTGTACCAACCGCATCCGCAACTGACAAGTCGGTGACATAAATGCACAACGGTCACCCTGGCATATCACGAGTGGAGCTCGATATCTCAACATGGAAAACATCCTTTTAATGGTTTTCAGCTACCGTTCTTATGCGGCGTTGCATGAACCTAGCACCGAGGAAACCCTCGTGCTACTAGGCCCTTATTCTATAATTATTTACCGACCTATATGGTATGAAAAAAAAACCAGCAAGCTCTTCATTGGTTCACTCAGCATTTAGACACACTTTAACCACTCTACCCTCCCGTCGATCAAATGTTGCATTGTTGCATAGATTTATAAGGCATTTTGCCATCATTTTATGTGTAAAAAGCGGAAAAAGACACACTAGAATAAGAAGGTGGGGCTGAACTGAGGCAAATCCTCATGCTTCAGTCCCCACAAACATTCACGAACATTGTTCTTATTTTTCATTAATTTTCGGTACCCAAAATGCATTTTTCCCCTATTTTTAGTGGTTTTTCTCTATTTTCCTTGTATTTTCCCTTATTTTTAGCATTATTTAATTACTAAAAATTCAAAATAGGTTATCGGCTGTGGCCCTTAGTTCCTTCTTGCAACCAAAATGAAAATTTAGTTGGTGCCCCTATTTATTTTTCCATTTTTATGCTCAAAAATATCATTTTCCCTTGGTTTTCCATATTTTACGTGTTTTAGTTTATTATTTTGGGCCACAAGATGCGTGTTTTTCTGATTTTCTGATTATGATCAACAAATACTCATGGAAAACAGCAACATAAACAATTTTTAGCCCACATGAACAACATTTTATCAATCAAAAGCCATGAAATCTCAAATTTCCTTTGAAAATTTTGAATTACCGCTTATTTGCGTGTTTCGGGTTTCATGTCCATGGCTGCAAATCTGAAAATCAGCAGCACTTCATGCTCATGCCGATCACACATCACCATTTCCAGCCCGTGGAGCGATCCGATCGATGCCAAACAAGCCTCCACCATTCTTTCTTCTTCCTTTCTCTTCCCGCATGAATCCCCCCTTAGAGGAGAGAGAGGGAGGAGAGAGAAAGACTGATTTTCTCTCTCTCTCTACAGGCTACCATTCTGCGCACGAAGGACGGCGATAAGAGGCCGAGAGAACAGGGATTTCAGCCCTGGCTTCAGATAGCATGGGTGTATTGTAGTGCCCAAGGCCCTCCCTCTCCACACGTGTCGCTCTGTGCCCCCCCTCCATGGTTTTTTTTTCAGCCACCGAAAAAAAACGGCCCCCCCTCCCATTCGCGTTGAATTTGAGGCCCAAAGGGGCCCCCAAAGGGTGGCACCCTTTCATTTCTCTTTTGACCGGCTGGTTTTTGGCCTACCTCTAGTGTCCGGCGTCCGTTTTACAGTCCAAAAATTTATGTGAGCTCGTCTTGAGGTCCCGCACTGCCTGCCAATTCCTGTGACTCGTACTGGCACACAGAAAATTTACTAAAAATCTGGAAGTATTATACGGGCGTCCTTAGAGCACTTTGATGCTTAAAATCGTCCTAGATCAAGCTGTCGCCTTTGACATTGAATATTTTTCCCTTGATATTCACAATTTTTAGCTATTTTTAAGCACTTCTTGGCACCAAAATTCTGCTCTCATTGGTGACCACGGGATAGGGCAACTCAGCCCGTCGAATCCACGAACATATTTGCACATAAACAACCAAAGAAGCATCAAGCTGATACAAAGTAGATATATACTAAACACGGCACAGTGCTCTCCCTACCCCCTGACAAAACCAAGGCATGACATCCACAAGGAGTAGGCCGAGCATAGTCTGATAGAAGATTCGAAGCTAGTCACGAACCGACTGCTCCAACACGGCCAAACTAAAAAGAACTGTCAAAGAGGTTGCCCTAAGTGGTGGTCTGAACTACCTACCAACTAAAGACAACACAACTAGGAGCTCTTACTAGGCGAGGACTCCTATAGCCTGATCAAGAAGTATTTTCTTTAACACATTTCTTCTTTTAGGGTTTTTATTTTATTAACATACTTGGGCATGTAAAAAGGAGGGAGCTGAGTGTAGCGACCCAAGGAGAATAGGGCATCGGCCTCAGGACTTGTCTCGGCACCCAAGAACCTACCAAGCCCTCGCAAGGCGACACTTAATCCTTTTCTAATGCTCACTTTTATTTTCGCTCCAACCTTCCTTATTTTCTTCTTTTCCAGCAAGATGCCACCCCTAGGAAGACAAGGCATCGGCCCCAGGTCTGACTCGTCCCCAGGAACCTACCAGGCCTTCGCAAGGCGATGATCAACTGCTTATACATTTTCATTTCTTTTCTTTTCTTTGATAGGGGTTAGAACCCCTTTTTACACACCTTCGTATTTATATTCATCTTTTAGGATGTTCAGGGTTTCTGGGCATCATCATTATTATCTTCTGGCAAGCTTCTCTAACTGCCTCACAACTAGCAAGAACTCCTAGAACAGCTGCCGAGCAGGCTAGCAGAACAGGGCCACTAGGACTTCCTTCTAAAATAGGTCTTTCGATGCCTGGCAATGTCTTTACAGGAGGCAATGACTACTCCAACCTCCCTCAAACATACTTAGCCTACACCTGGGACTTCATGCCTTGGGTGCCGGTCCCCAACAAAAATATATCCCCTCGACAAGTACAAATACACATATAACAGGAAAGAAAGGTACTCGTAAAGGAGAGGTATCACCTGGATTGGCCATAAGAAGCTTCAATCACAGCAAAGGCTCCTCCAGGCTCCACCAAATTCCACGAATCACAAAACCTGTCCAGCACAACACTTAAAACAAAAACTCGATTAAACGCACCTGCACTAGACAGGGAAATGGCCCTCTTGGCCTAATGAAATCAAACATGACTACGCATAACATCCTCCTGGAAACAACTATGATAGACATCAAAGCATAACATTCCCAGGGGAACAGAGGCTTGTAGCCCTAAACTAGGTGCATTAAATTATGACCCATCCCTCCTGCGTATATCGCAAGAGGTGTTCGCATCACATGTCGTCTAATCAGTCTGTGGGTCTAAAATAATAAAGGCAGATGAGTCTCGCCCACCCTCTGCATCACCCAGATCAGCCATCGTCTGCCAAAGAGGGCATGTTTAGAAAGCATACCCCACAAACGACCAGGTCCTGTCTCATCGTCAATAGATATATCGGGACAAGGACCACAATTAAAGAAGAGGTCTTCTTCATATGCAAAATTAGCCAATGAATCGGCAAACTAATTCCAATTTCGTGGAATCAGCTGAAAAGACACTCTATCAAATTCGTCTAGCAAGGCTATGGCAATATGATGGTACATGCAAAGGATGGGGTTTCGTACCATGTACGTCCCATTGAGTTGATTTAAAACCAACTGAGAGTCCCCTTTCACCAACAACTGGCGGATACCACCCTTCTTTGCAATATTCAAACCCATAATCAGGGCTTTGTATTCTGCCATATTATTGGTAAAATTCACCCCGAGATAAGCAGCTAACTTCATGACAATGCGTCATCGGGGGTCTCGAATGACAACTCCTACACTTCCTTTTTTGCATGGAGCCCTGGACGCCCCATCAAAGTACAAGGTGTACGCCCATAAAGGGTTTACATATCCTGCCATCCTGAACTCTACTCATAATTGTGGTAATCGAAATTTAGCATATTCAATGGGTGGGCTGTAGGCTCCATCCCTCCATCATCATTGAATTCAACAGGGATGCTTGTCAAAATTTGTAGGCAGTGATGGCAGAAGACCTTGATCTCCCAAATAAATATCCTGCCTTCTTGCTTAGTCACCTTATATCCTTTGCTCCACCACATGAGCTTTCCCTGATGATACCTCTGTTCTAAATATGGGTGTTCTAAATAAGGGATCAGACGACCCATCAACCTCTATCACGATTTCCTTGCAGATGTTTGATCGATCTCGCCTAGACCTGCAAGATAGTCATAGTATTAGTGCAATCAGAAATAATAAGGTTTAATCTTATTAAGATTAACCTTATTTTTAAATTCTATCCCCTCAAGGTCAGCTAACAAGACTGTGGACTTATTCTTTCCTATTCTAACGATCCTATAGGGCCCGTCCCATTTGGGCTCTAGCTTGCCTCGAAATAATTCACGCCGTGCATCATAATACAGAACAAGTTGTCCTTTCTTGAAGGTGTATTTCTTGGCTTTGAGGTCATGTAGCTGCTTCATTCGGCGCTTCGCCACTTCTTGGTGCAATAAGCTCTGCAACTTAAGCTCATCTAAATGTGCTAGTGTCGTCAAGCGCTCAAAAAGTGTGTCTTTATCACTCAAAGAATGATTGATGGCAAACCGAATAGTCGGCAGCTCAATCTCTAAAGGCAAGACACACTCCTCCCCATATAATAACTCGAACGGGGTATGGCCAGTGGCTCTTTTGAAGGTCGTATTGTAGGCCCACACTGCCACGTATAACTTTTTATCCCAATCTCATTTCTTTTCCGACACAATTTTGGACAGGATGCCCACAAGCTGCTTGTTGGTGCTTTCAACTTGCCCATTGGCTTGCGGGTTATATGTGGTTGTCTTGTTATGCTTGATTTGCCAAGTCTCTGTCAAACTTTTGATCACCTTATTCAGGAAATGGGTTCCGCGGTCCGACACTAATTCTTTCGGCAGACCAAAACGGCATATTATCTGCTCTAAAAGAAAACTAGCAGTTTCTTTAGCATCATCTTTCCTTGTTGCACGTACTTCTGACCACTTTGTGAAGTAGTCAATTGCTACAATGATATACCTCTTTTGCGCAGTCGACGACGGAGTAATAGGACCCACAAAGTCTATTCCCCACTTCTCAAATGGAAGTATCGCCATAATAGGGGTGAGTGGTCTTTTCCTATTCTCTCGACTATCATGTCGTTGACAAATATCGCATCTCTTAACATACGCAAATGCATCCTGGAAGATGGCAGGCCACCAATAACCTGCTCTTAAAGCCTTTTGTGTTGTAAGCCGTCCAGTAAAATGGCCACCGCAAGCAGAATCATGGCACTCTTCCAAAATGAATGGCACCTCGTCAGGCATCACACATCGGCGATAGATGTCATCAACCCCTTGCCGATATAATGTACCTGCGATCAAGGCAAACTTTAACGCTTGCTGCTTAATTTTCCTTCTCTCAGCTTTAGATAATTCGGATCCCGCCTCTCCCGTCGATAAATAATGCGTTATTGCAGCGTACCAGGAGGGAATAGATGCCGTATCTATTTTAAATAACAACTCCATGTCACTACCTTCAGCCACAGATTCTTTCGGCTCCCCAAAGTCCACAAGACATTCCACGATGCCTTGTAGCCTTGGTGGCTTACTCCTGATTTCATAATCAAACTCCTGCAAAGTGATTAACCACTTCGCTAGACGATCAGGCGGCTGTAGCTTATTCATCAATAGTCGAAGCCCCTCCGCCTTCGTATAAAGCACGACTTTCTCATAGAGAATATAATGCCTGAATTTCTTGGTCCCAAAGACCATCACCAGACACAACTTCTCCATGTAGGTATAATTGATCTCTGAAATGCCCAATTTCCGACTAGCAAAGGCTATCGGATGATACCACTTCTCTTCCCAAATTTGGGCTAAACAGCAAAGCTGATACTATACATGGCTGCTGAGAATATATAGAACACCTCACCTCTTTTAGGTGCTTTTAAAATGGGAGCTCTTGCTAGCTCCTGTTTCACATCCTCGAATGCTACCTTACAAGGGTCACCCCATACAAACAAACAGCTAAAGGACAATAAATTTGTAAGCGGCAACGTTCTTTCTGCCAAGGCATTTATGAATCTACGGTAATAACCAACCGAAGACAGAAAGCTATGAACTTCTTTCGAAGTGCGTGGTGGACCCATGGCAACTATAACTTTGATCTTCTCGGGGTCTGTCGCAATTCCTATCAAACTAACCACATGACCCAGCAATAGCCCATAAGGTACTCCAAAAACACACTTCCGTGGGTTTAGGGCGATGCAAAATTGTCTATAGCGCTCAAAGCATTTTCTTAAAATGATCAACTGCCTTCCTCTCACGGTGGCGGCCCCTAAGTCATCAATAAACACCTTCAACTCTTCAGGGGCTATGTCACCGAATGTCTTATCTGTTGTTCGTTGCCACGAACCAGGCGCATTGCATAAACCAAAGGCCATCACATGGTATGCAAAAGTACCAAATACAGTAATAAAAGTTGTTTTCAACTTGTCCTCTTCTGCAATTGCCATCTGGTTATATCTTGCAAAGCAATCCATAAACGAATATATCTCCCTACCCGCTAATTGATCTAAAATCTTGTCAATAAATGGCAACAGGTAGTAGTCCTTAACTGTCTACTTATTTAGCTCCCTAAAGTCTACACATAATCGAATTTGATTATTTTTCTTCTTTCTGATCACAACTGGCGAACACCATTCCGTGTGTTGCATAGGAAAAATCAAACCCGCTTTTCGAAGCTTCTGTAACTCTTCAAACAGCCCGTCCCTCTGTTCGAAAGGCATATGCCTTACTTTCTGTCGTACAGGATGACTGCTCTCTTTCAACGGAATTGTATGAATAGCAAGACTAAGAGGAATGCCTCTCAACTCATCATAACTCCAGGCAAAGATATCACGGAATTCCTGAATCAAGGCCACATAGTCCTCCCTTTCTGCTGTGCTGAGCATAGAACCTAATTTGATTGGCCGCGAATCATCAGGCGTACCAAGGTCTAGCTCGACAACATCTACATCTCTTATACGATCTTGGGCCTCTATCGGCTCTTTCAAAGTGATCTGATAGATGTCTTCCGTGGTGGATCCCTCTTTGGACTCATCACTCGATGATGTCTCACTGGCAGATAAATCTTCTAATGTCTCCAATTCTGTAGAGGATAGAGGAGCTCTCTCACTCTGTGGGGACTCAGGATAAGCATTAACCACCACACGCTAGGCACCTCTGCCAAATATTAGCCGACTGGCGGGTATATCTACTTGGCAGTCCGCTTGCAAGATCCAAGGTCGTCCAAGTAATACTTGGTAACTTGGACGGCCTGCAAAACGAATCACCCTAAAGTCCAACAGGCATTCTACATTTGCAACAGTGACATGGACCTTAGTAATGCAGCCTTCCGGCTGCCTCAAACTATCGTCTGCCATTCTGAGAATTGTGGAGGTATCTTTCTGGATCGCAAGACCCAACCTTACATCAGTTCAGAACTCATAATGTTAACAGATGATCCCGTGTCGACAATGGCATAATCTACTAATATCCCATCGACATAGGCTGCAACCCTTGGGCGCTTCTTCTCAGCATGCTCGAACCAGTCATCACCAACTCGCGCAATACCCAAAGGTTCTACGATATACCCGGTACGGAGGATCTTTCTAAATTCCTTGCATACTCCTGGAGAAAGCTTAATCAACTGCAAAAGATTCACATCCGGCTTGACTTCACAAAGAGAGCTCGCCAAATTGAATTCATGATAGTTCGATAGAGCTCGCTTTTCACGCCAAATCATCCTCTCTTTAGGTCGTTGAACCGGCTTTATTGCCTCTTTTTTAACTTTCACCTTCTTCTTTGGTGATTCCTTATCGGCTTTACTTTCCACAGGCTTCAAAGGTCCCCCTTCCATGGCAGGATCCAAAACTTGTGTTCCTTTGTCGCCTTGTTTAGGGTTTCCGTCAACAGGCTTATCCTTGTCGGCCTCTCTACCCTTTTGACCTCTTGTAAGAACAACTCGCAGATTAGAGGTTTCAGCATCATTAACGCGTACAGCCTCAATCAAACTAACCCCACTACCACTAGGTATCTCCTCCACTATAGTCTTTGGTCATTGAAGTATTTGTTTATGCCCGACTTCTCGCTGGGAATCATTTCCTTGCACACGATGATTAACAGGCCTTGGTTGCCGACTACCTCGCTGGAGGGAACTGATCTTACTCCAACAAGTAGCTGCTAAATGGCCGGATTTTCCACAAATGTCGCACTTAACATTTGGGCAATTTCTTGGATAGTGTTGCCCAACACACCATTTGCACCTAAACCTCGAAGGTGCACCCTCATCTGGGTATCTACTTCCTATCAAATTTTGTTGTTTTTTAAGGAAGTTGACATCAACGGCTATTTGTTGATACTGCTCCGTAATCATGTCGGTATAATGCTTCATCATGTCCTTAACCTCGCCAAGAACATTGGAAGCGCTCGACTCATAGCCTTGGTCATTACCATGTCGTTCCATCGGCCTAACAATTCGATTAGGCACTGGTTGTTGAGCCACATGCATGATATTAGAATTGACTGCCTGGCCTCCACCATTTGGAGCCGTTTGACTACCCCATTAGGATTAACCATCGCTATCCCTTGGCCACTACTGCCATTGGCCATCACCATATTGTTTCCCAATGCTAGACCCATATTCGAATTGCCTCGAGAAGCATAGGCTGCTTGTAGTCGGGATTCCACCTCTTGTGCTCGTGTAATGGCAGTATCTATATCCCCCAAGGGGACACTACTCAACTGCAATTGGATGTTAAAGTCCAAACCATGTAGGAAATATTGCAATTGGGCAACTGCGGGGATAGGAATAGAGGTGTCCAACTTACGGAAAACCTCTTTTATTTTCTTCGCATAAGCACGAATATCCTCTTGTGGTTCTTGGCGGGTCACGTTGAGTACACGCAACCAATATTGCCCACCCCTTTCAAGGGCAAACTCCCTTCGAAAAGCTCCATAAAATGCATCAATATTCAATATGGTTCCGGCTTCTAAACCATGATACCATATGGCAGCTCTTCCTTTGAGAGTCATGTTGAAGAACATCATTAAATGTCCTTCTTCTTGGATGCGACAGTTAAACATCAGCTTTTGAAACTCCCTAATGTGGAGTTCTGCATCTTCCTCAACTAACCCATTAAAAATGGGTAGCGGGTAACCTAGAGCCGGCAAATCCGTCGTTCCTGCTGGAATTGCAATAGGCTGCGCCATGACGGAAATTGGATTTGCACTAGGAATAAGGGACAGTGGGGTTGCACCTCCCGCACTTGATGTAGACTGGCTTATGGAAGGAAGGGGGGCACTAGAGCTTCCACCTTCTCCTAACTTACTGCTTGTGGCACCAAGACCACTAGATCCCTTACTCGCTCGTAAGGGTTCCGCACCGCTACGCTTAGGGGAATATCTCCTAAAAATTTCAGCACGTAGCCTAGCTCTTTCGTCTCTCTCTTGCTTTTGGATTTCTGCTAGACAATGCTTATCGATAAACAAAGGATCAATCTCAGTATCCTTTGGCATAAACTGCTAATTGGTCCCTAGACAACCAGGATTCGAGGACCGCCACTTCTAAGAGGCTCCCGGCAGACGCACCATTGATGGGACCTAAAACGGGCTAGCACTGGCTCGTGCACTAGCCGGACCTCTATCTCATGCGCTCAACAACCCCACGGCCTCGCGGCCAGGAGCGTTGATGACACATACATTGCCTTCCTAAATATCTTGCGTTTGTATTATGTCGTTTGTAGTCCACTCTTCTCTCACCCACTACTCCTCAGAGGGAGTCCCTTACACATTGCCTAATGGCACGAAGCATAGACATAGGGGGTCCTCCAATGGCTGAGTGCCGCCACCCCTCTGCGACTCTCCTACACCTTGGGGATTGGCCCCTCGGTGCGTCGCTCAGCATATAAACATTTCGTACAAAATCCACTCAAGGTACCAATTGATCGTATACAGGAATGTACCATTGTCCTTACTTCTCTTTCCCCCAGACCCCATGACTAGCCTATGGCTTAGGGTGTCCTGTCTCTCACTCAACGTGGGTCAAGGTCCTAATGAAACACTATACGGAATTGGGCAATTAGCGACGCCGATTAGCGATGGCGGATATCGGCGTCGCTATTTGCGTCGCTACTGGCGTCGCATTTGCGACGCAAATAGCGACGCCGCAGGGAAAAAAACGCGGCCGAAACCCGAGCGCCGTTTTCATTTCTTTTGCTTCGACTTTTGAGAGCGAGAGCGAGGGAGAGAGCGAAGGCTTTGTGAGAGAAGAAGAGGAAGAAGACTTGCTGCTGCCGCCGCCGCCGCCGTTGTTCGTGAAGGAGAGGAGGAGCCCTCATCGCAAAGAGAAGCCGCCCCACGCTCGCCATATCTCATTGGTGAGTCTCCCTCTCTCTTTCTTTTGCTTGTTCAAGGTTTAAATCGTTCTCTTTTGCTTGTTTAGGAGAGGAAATGAAAGAGAAGGAGAGGGAGAGGGAGAGAGAGGGAGAGAAAGAGAAAGAGAGGGAGAGGGAGAGGGAGAGGGAGAGGGAGAGGGAGAGGGAGAGGGAGAGGGAGAGGGAGAGAAAGAGAAAGAGAGGGAGAGTGCATTCTCTCTCTCCCTCTCCCTTTTGCTTGTTTAATGTTTAAATCACTTTCTTTTTTGCTTGTTTAGGAGAGGAAACGAGAGAGTAAGAGAGAAAGAGAGGGAGAGGGAGAGGAAGAGAAAGAGAAAGAGAGAGAAAGAGAAAGAGAGGGAGAGGGAGAGGGAGGGGGAGGAAATGAGAGAGGGAGAGAAAGAGAAAGAGAGGGAGAAGGAGGGAGAGTGCATTCTCTCTCTCCCTCTCCCTTTTGCTTGTTTAATGTTTAAATCACTTTATTTTTTGCTTGTTTAGGAGAGGAAATGAGAGAGAAAGAGAGCGAGAGGGAGAGGGAGGGGAAGGAAATGAGAAAGGGATAGAAAGAGAAAGAGAGGGAGAGTGCATTGTCTCTCTCCCTCTCCCTTTTGCTTGGAGGATGTTTAAATCACTTTATTTTTTGCTTGTTTAGGAAATGAGAGAGAAAGAGAGATAGAGAGGGAGAGGGAGAAAAAGAGAAAGAGAGGTAGAGGGAGAGGGAGAAAAAGAGAAAGAGAGGTAGAGGGAGAGGGAGGGGAAGGAAATGAGGGAGGGAGAGAAAGAGAACGAGACGGAGAGGGAGAGGGTGAGAGAGAGTGTGCATTCTGTCTCTCACGACGGGTTTGGTTGTTTGTTGTTTGAATCACTTTCTTTTTTGCTTGTTTAGGAGAGGAAATGAGAGAGAAAGAGAGAAAGAGAGAAAGAGAGAAAGAGAGGGAGAGGGAGAGAGAGGGAGAGAAAGAGAGGGAGAGGAAGGGGAAGGAAATTTAAGATAATAGACTTATTGATAATGGTATGCAATGTGCTTTGCCATGGGCCACGTACATTGGTGACTCTTTAAGATAGCTTAAAAATGGTCAATTCCTTCATAATGTCCAAGTAGGGGATCTAATTGTGATATGCATAATTCATTGTTTTTGTATTAACTTTATAGGCATGCCAAATTAGAAATCATGCCAACTAGTCAACGGAAGGACTAAAAGAAAATGATACCCTAGCTAATGGTCATTACGGTACTTCATCAAAATGAACCCAAAAGTATTGTTATAGAAGAAGAAACCCTTAAATTGAGTATAGGATAATTTCTCTCAGATCTTATGACTATGAGTAGAATTGATTGAAATAAATTTTATTACTATAGTTATTAAATTTCATAGATGGCGCGCATTAATTTTAAAATTGATTACTTATACTCAAAGCCGAGATATAACAAATAATTATCTACCAGGACAAACAAATCCTTGATCATGATACAAGGCCGAGATATAACATCGGAAAATCTCTCAACTACTATATACAATGCAAGATTTATGGTCAACTTGCAACTTGACCTACATCTCCATAAAGCTATCCATTTAAGCCTCGTTTGTTGTAATGTAGATAAGATGGAAAATGACACTTTTCGCTCATCCCCCGCATAAACCACATGTTTCGCACGTCTGCCATGGCAAGCTTGACAACGTGGCATGTGCAGAATAGGTCCACGGATGGAGTTCAACGAATATCAGCGGATTCGCGTGCATGGAGCCACATTGACTCTACCTTCCCAGGCTTTGCACGAGAGCCAAGGAATCTTCAACTCAGTCTCTCCATGGATGGTGTGAACCCATTCGGTCTGCGCTCGACTTCTTACAGTGTGTGGCCTATAGTGCTTGTCAACTACAACATCCCTCCATGGCTTTCTACGAAGAAAGGACATCTCATCCTTAGCTTGCTCATCCCGGGCCGCTACAAAGTAAAAAATATGGACGTGTATCTTCGTCCACTAGTCGATGAGCTTAAGATTTTGTGGGAGGAGGGGGTCACGGTGCAAGATATGAGCAGGCGCGATGGTCGGCGATCAGCCAACATTCGAGCCATTCTCATGTAGACGATGCATGACTTTCCGGGATTGGGAGAGTGCTTAGGTGAGCAGACCTTTGTTCTTGCTGGTAATATCTATATTTTATTTCATTCAATCAAGTATTCACTAGGTCGTGGCTCGCCTTACAGGTCTGGTTACCTCAGGTTATCATACATGTCCATTGTGTGGGCCACAGTTAGACTCCCGAAGGTCACGAACCATGAAGAAGATGGTATATCAAGGACACGCTGCTTTCTTGCCGGAGGATCATAAACTCAGGGAAGGTTTTCTTGGACGACCTCCAGCACGTATGAACGCTGCAAGCTGGTATGAGCTGAAAATGGTAAACCCGGAATCACATCCAAATGGAATGCGATGGTTCTCAGTTTCTATGAGTTGCCATATTGGACCCACTTACAGGTCAACCACTTGTTGGATCCCATGCATATTTTCAAGAATGTGGGCAGCTTGCTATGGGACCACATCACAGGAAAGAGAGACACTATAGGGTCACGACTGGATTTAAAGGAGGTAGGTAAGATGGAGGCGCTTTGGCCGCAGTCGAGTGCTGCAGGGGGAGTGCAGCTTCCTCGCGCTCCCTGGGTTTTGTCTACCAAAGAAGAGCGCATTGTGAAGCAAGTAATCAAGTCTATCCGCACTCCGACGGGTATGATGCGTTCTCTCAGGTCCTCATTTTCTAAAGATGACCAAATTTCTGGGCTAAAATCTCATGATTGGTATAAGATATGTCAGGTTTGTGAACAGAATGGATTTTAATTAGCGTGGACATTTTGAAATTTGAAAAGTGACCATTATTCATAATGCTTTCTCATTTGTGGCAGTTTGTCCTACGGATCGCGATCGCGGGATGCCTTACTCCAGAAATTCGCGGGGCCATTTACAAGTTGTCGACTTTCGTGCAATGGATCTCACAGAAAGAGATTAAGACGTCCTCTATTGAATCCGCAAGGCGGGGAGCAGTTGAGACGGTCTGTCTCTTTGAGAAATACCTACCCACTAGCATGCTCACGATACAAGTTCACCTTCTTGTGCATCTTGTGGACGAAGTGGAGATTGCTGGACCTGTCCATACGCGATGGATGTTCTTCCTGGAGCACTTCATGAAAACCCTGAAAGGCTTTGTGCGACAACGAGCTCGTCCAGAAGGTAGCATGGTGGAAGGTTGGTTGGTGTCAGAGGCATTAGTGCATATCTCACAATGGCTACCAATGATGGAACCAGACAATGAAATGCTATGGACGCTGAAGGACAATGATAGGCTGACTGGAGATGTAGTGGTTGGAAATGGGGTAGAAAAAAGAATGGATGCCTCAATGGAAGAGAAGGTGAATCGCTTTTGTATGTTGCACCATGCCTCCATGGAGACGTGGCTCGCCAAGTACCAGATTGCAAGGCAAGATCGAGAGAAAGCGCGAGCTGAATTCCGACGCAGTATGCGTCACCGACCGATTCGATATCCCGAAGGCATGGAGGAGATGCCGCGGTTTATGTCAACACGATGGTTGCATGGAGCCTTGACCGCAGCATCCAGCGAAGGGACAGAGGTCTCAATGGAGGAGTGGGAGTTCTCGAGGGGATGTAGTCCAAAGGTAATGAGGGGTTTAGAATGTGTCGTATCTAAATTTGCTTGCTACATCTAATTTGAGTGTTTCAATGTACAGTACAAAATATATAGTGCAGCGTGGTCGCGCGGATGGCATTTTCGGGTGGAGCGTATTGACAAAATGCGCTCCACAATGGACTATGGTGTCATGGCAAGGTTTGAGCAAGAGAGCCGGCGACGAGCAACAGATCCGAACACGGTTGTGGATGAGATGGAGTATTTTGGGAACTTGCAAAGTATTATTACGGTGGATTACCGTAGCTTCTCCATGATACTATTCGATGTGCAGTGGTTCAAAGTGGTACTTGGAGGAGCTGGAGCAACAGTTCGACGAGGTCCATCTGGATTTCTCGAAATAGATTCCGAAAAAAAATGGACGGATTTGTGCGACACCTTTGTGTTGCCGGCCCATTGTGAACAGGTGCAAATAGTCATTTGCTTGCTAATTGTAATACGACGTGGTTTATGTCACAATGGTTTGAACTCGCTTTGTAAGTGTTTGTGAACATGTAATCTTCTATCTAAACCCCGGACAACCTTGTTGGTGGTATGTTATACCTTCAACTCCTCGAGGTGCGAGAGTATACGATCAAAGCAATGTTCCAGGCATAGATGAAGAAAATATGCAAATAGAGGGGTTGATATTACAAGGGGTGGAGGCCACCGCAAGCTTGGAGCCCGCATCGGCTAACAATGATGGAAATACAGAAGTCGTAGAATTTTTTGAGAACGAGGCAGACTCGTTCTTTTGTGGTGACATGTCTATCGACCTTCCAGTGTATGCAGAGTTATGTCAGGAGATTAACATGGGACCATAGAATACTTCATTCTTGGAGAATTGTATTACTCAATTCGTTGTTTAGATCTTCCATAAAGGTAGATAAGATATGCATTTTAAGAGGGATTTTTCAAAAATGATTTATATTAATGTGCTTTGTATAGTTTAAATTGATTATTCTAACATCATTTTTTATCTGTGCAGGTATCGATATTTTCAGGATGAGTCGAGGGATGAGCGATGAGGAGTTTCAGGACATGATGGCACGCATGTCTCCAGATCAGCTCACGAGATTCAGAGAGATGGCAGACCAGGAGCTATCTCGTTCTTCGTCAGGGCGCTCTGCTAGATCTGCTTCAACGCGATCAGATGCTTCAACTTTGAGCAGACGATCTCGACGCTCACGACTTGGGCCAGAGGGAGGGACTACGACTGCAGGAGGATCAGGGGGGTGCTGCTGTGGGGACACGGACGTGGTGTCTCTGTCTCCTCGTTCAGCTGGAGTTGTGTCACCTCCAGGATTTGTCACACCTGTGGGGACGTCCACTCCAGTTACTCCGGCTTTTGCACAGCCGTCGGCAGATGGCACGCCTTTTGGTGGCACTCCTTTTGGTGGCACCCCCTTTGGTGGCACCCCTTTGAATGGCACTCCGGGAGAGGGTACCCCCGTCGGTACACCGGATGTACAGGGGTCTCCTGGATATGCCCAGGAGCGTGGACGGAGATGGGAGAGGGCCCATCTTAGGCAGACTCCTATGGGTTATGGATACCTAGTGGATAGTAGGTCAGGAGCCATCATCATGAATGATGAGGGGAGAAGGGTGATGGCTCGCATGAGGGAGTTGTGCCAACAAGTTTTTCGGCACAACGTCCTGGATCATTGGAGGAACATACCGGAGGGGAGCAAGGTCTACATAGTAGCATCCTTGCACGAGGAGTTCCTGGTGCTAGCCGCAGTAGATAGATTCTCTACGGGCTGGATGATGGATTGCATGCGTGCATAATGTCACATAGACGATCCGACGCACGCAAGGCAATCAAGAGTGGGGTTCCAAAGCCCGAGTGGTTAGATGTAGACGACTGGCGCCGACTGAGGGAGGAGGCTACAGATTCGCCAGGACGTTGGAGTCAGTAGAGCGGGAGGCGGCAAGGGCACGAATCGAGGCCGGATCGGTGCATCATCTTGGGAGTGGCAGCCACAGGACATATTTGGAGGACTTTGTAAGTTTCTCTTTTGTTTTGCTTATTTGTTTTTTTGAGATATTCTTTGTACTGACAATCATGTTTCTAATAGCTAGCATTTTGTTTTCTTTGCAGCACTCCATTACAAATCGCGACCCACAAGGCCTTGAGACTCGATATGCAGAGAGGCACGGTCTCAGGGCATTGATCGACCGATTGTATAGACGCGACGGCCCTGTAAGTCACTCATCTTTCTTGTCCGTAGTTACTATGAGATATTTGAATGCATTATTGTATGGTGGATTGATATATTGTTTCTTTTTCTGCAAAATCCATTTGATGCTCCTTTGCAACGGGACGAGCTTTCGGGAGACGAGGATTTATAGCTATTAGTGATATCGTTTCATGATCGCCTGATCTATGTAGACATTTTCTATGTATTAGTGATATCGTTTCATGATTGTACCAATCGCATTCTGCCACCAAAAAAAAATTTCTCTGTTACCGTCGCTATTTGCGTCGTAAATTTACTGCTCGCGTCGCTATTGGCGTCGCTACGAGCGTCGCAAATTCTCTGTAACTGTCGCTATATGCGTCGCTATATGCGTCACGAATGCGACACAGATAGCGACGCAAATAGCGACGCATATAGCGACAATTCTATGGTGTCGTCAATAACGACGCTTTTTGCGACGACGGGGGCAAATTTTGTTGTTTGTATTTTCATCGCTTTAAACGTCGCTATAAGGTCTATATCTTGTAGTGAAAGCACTTGCTGTGCATCCAGGATTTCTGATACCTTTAAATGTTTCCATGATTTATGCATATTGTGGATGCTAAGTGCTCAAACAATTATAAAATCAGTATTGTGCACATGTGGAAAACATCCTTTTAATGGTTTTCAGCTACCGTTCTTATGCGGCGTTGCATGAACCTAGCACCGAGGAAACCCTCATGCTACTGGACCCTTATTCTATAATTATTTACCGACCTATATGGTATGAAAAAAAAATCAGTAAGCTTTTCATCGGTTCACTCAGCATTTAGATACATTTTAACCACTCTACCCTCCCATCGATCAAATGTTGCATTGTTGCATAGATTTATAAGGCATTTTGCCATCATTTTATGTGTAAAAAGCGGAAAAAGACACACTAGAATAAGAAGGTGGGGCTGAACTGAGGCAAATCCTCATGCTTCAGTCCCCACAAACATTCACGAACATTGTTCTTATTTTTCATTAATTTTCGGTACCCAAAATGCATTTTTCCCCTATTTTTAGTGATTTTTCTCTATTTTCCTTGTATTTTTCCTTATTTTTAGCATTATTTAATTACTAAAAATTCAAAATAGGTTATCGGCTGTGGCCCTTAGTTCCTTCTTGCAACCAAAATGAAAATTTAGTTGGTGCCCCTATTTATTTTTCCATTTTTATGCTCAAAAATATCATTTTCCCTTG
Organism: Lygodium microphyllum; assembly: GCF_053477565.2. Taxonomy (NCBI): domain Eukaryota; kingdom Viridiplantae; phylum Streptophyta; class Polypodiopsida; order Schizaeales; family Lygodiaceae; genus Lygodium; species Lygodium microphyllum. The sequence goes on from NC_141151.1 coordinate 84,654,424, forward strand.
GTTTTCCATATTTTACGTGTTTTAGTTTATTATTTTGGGCCACAAGATGCGTGTTTTTCTGATTTTCTGATTATGATCAACAAATACTCATGGAAAACAGCAACATAAACAATTTTTAGCCCACATGAACAACATTTTATCAATCAAAAGCCATGAAATCTCAAATTTCCTTTGAAAATTTTGAATTACCGCTTATTTGCGTGTTTCGGGTTTCATGTCCATGGCTGCAAATCTGAAAATCAGCAGCACTTCATGCTCATGCCGATCACACATCACCATTTCCAGCCCGTGGAGCGATCCGATCGATGCCAGACAAGCCTCCACCATTCTTTCTTCTTCCTTTCTCTTCCCGCATGAATCCCCCCTTAGAGGAGAGAGAGGGAGGAGAGAGAAAGACTGATTTTCTCTCTCTCTCTACAGGCTACCATTCTGCGCACGAAGGACGGCGATAAGAGGCCGAGAGAACAGGGATTTCAGCCCTGGCTTCAGATAGCATGGGTGTATTGTAGTGCCCAAGGCCCTCCCTCTCCACACGTGTCGCTCTGTGCCCCCCCTCCATGGTTTTTTTTTCAGCCACCGAAAAAAAACGGCCCCCCCTCCCATTCGCGTTGAATTTGAGGCCCAAAGGGTGGAACCCTTTCATTTCTCTTTTGACCGGCCAGTTTTTGGCCTAACTCTAGTGTCCAGCGTCCGTTTTAAGTCTGAAAATTTCTGTGAGCTCGTCTTGAGGTCCCGCACTGCCTGCCAATTCCTGTGACTCGTACTGGCACACATAAAAATTACTAAAAATCCAGAAGTGTTATACGGGCGTCCTTAGATCACTTTGATGCTTAAAATCGTCCTAGATCGAGCTGCCGCCTTTGACATTGAATATTTTTCCCTTGATATTCACAATTTTTAGCTATTTTTAAGCACTTCTCAGCACCAAAATTCTGCTCTCACACTTAAAACCGAATTAAAGTCAAGAAGAAAAACCTGGTTTTGGGGTGAGATATCCACATGGATACTGGGAGATGAACCTCCCGCAGCTACTCCTTGGACTTTCTTAGGCGGGATCGTAGTTTGAATGTGAAGATAGCTTTTACTCTTTCTTCTGGAATTCCACCGTCTCTCTTTCGAGGCAAGATGTCGTTAAAACGGTTGGTCACGAGAAGGAATGATAGGATCTTTACATTCTTAGACTCTTCGGAGAGGAAAAGATTTACAAAGCCTAAGAAGTTCCTATAGGGTCTATACTTGGCAAAGAGTTTATGGGTGAGTATGGTTTTGCAACCACAAGAACCCTTGGAGAACTTTGGCTTGGGGAAAAAGGTATAGAAGGAAATTATTCTCTTTCCTTGCACCTCCTCTACTTTTTTTTTTCACACTACTCCTTTCTCCTTCACTCCTCCCTACTTCCCTTCCTTATCTTTTACTTCCCTTCCTTATCCTCTACTTCCCTTCCTTATCTTTTATCTTTTCCCCTCTCTTCCTCCTTCACTCCACTCCTTCTTTTCTTTATCTTTTCCCTACCCTTCCTCTTTTACTCTTCCTCACGAGCTACTTCTTCCTCACCGGACAACATCCGGGGCCCATGATGATGGTTTGGATTTGGGGTCCAAGGGGGGAAAAGAAAGAAGTAATGGGGACTCGAGGGATTTTTTTAAAAAACTTAGGGGGAAGTGAAAAGGTAAAAAAAAGTTATAAGGGGGGTGAAAGGGGGCTTGGGGTTTAAAAACCCGGGAAAGAGGGAAATGGAAATTCAAAGGAAGGGGATATGAGGGGTGAATGGGGGCTTGATTAGCCCCCCCTTAGGAAGCTTCTACAAAGAAGCTTCCTTATCACGTGGCAGGAGGGGGGGAAAGATAATCCAACGGGGGAGGGAAAACTGGAAGTCAGACGGTGGCACTATGGAGGGCAACTGTAGGTGATGGGCGGCAGCGGCGGATAGTGGCGGTAGCATCAATCGGCAAAACTCGGGCAGGGCAGCGTATATGATCTTCTCCTCCTCCTCCCTTCACAGCATGTCGACGGCGGTAGTATCCGCTTCATCCCTTCTTCCCTCCGTCCCTTTCAACAACAGCCCTTCCACCTTATATAGGGGAGGGGAGGGAATCCTTCCCCCCCTTACCTGTCAGTGTGCATGGAGAGGGACCTGAGCAAGCTCCAAGGAGGAGCTTGCTGCCCCCCCCCTTACCACCTAACGGACTGCGACGTCACGGCATAGATCACGCGCCGCCATGAAAGGCGAATTTTTTTTTCTTCAATATTTTACATTGGACATTCAATTTGGGAGCCAAACCTGAGAAATTCCCTTCCCCTACCTAAGCAGTAGAGAGAGCCCCTTTCCCTCACAGTCTTCAAATGTATCCCTGTCCTGACATCATCGATTACCATGTTATCCACATAAACGTCTGAGATCCCGCCTGATAGTTCACTCCCCAAGGCAATTCCTGCACTCGAAGGAATGCTACCCATAATGCGGAAACTAATGATGTTTGAGCTTGGCACTCCATAAGAAATGCCATACTCATCCCACCCACTTTTTATGGATATGAGGTCATCACCAGTGCTAATGAAGTAGTCCTCTATGCATACATTCGAGCTTGAATCAAGATCAATCCCATCAGTATTGGGTGAATCAAATGGAGCAAAGCTAGTCAGATTCCGGATATGGACATTTCTGCAGTAAATAGGGTGGATATTCCAAAATGGAGAACCTTTGAATGTCAGATTTGAGATGACAACATTTGCACAATCTTGCAACTCAACCTGTGAGCCACGACTGTAATCCAAGCTCTTATTATGGTACAACTCCCACCAAATTGCACCTTGCACATCCACTGCTCCATTATCACCTATGATGACAACATCCGTAAGATTTTCATACCTCACCTTTGCATCTCTCTCTGCTTGAATAGTAGGCTAATAGGCACTCTCTTTTAGTTGGATTTGGGATTGCAAATCAGCTTGCCTCTCAATCCCAGCTACAAGTTTGTCCTCAAGAGCTCCAATCTTTTGAGATGCCTCTCTAGATTGTCTCTCGACTACGACCTTGGATTCTTTATCGATTGCCTTGGCCTTCTTTTGAGCTTCAAGATTTGCATCCTCTACTACAAGCAAGTTTAGAATTTGCTTGGATACCTCATCCAGATTCTCTTTCAGCTTGCTTGTCTCCCCATCCTTTGCTTTGGCATGTACCCCTACTTGAAGGATGGCATTCTGTGCAGCCGCAAGTTCACACTCCAAAGTCTTGATTCCTGACTAAAGGTCACTCTATTGTTGACTCATAGCCCCGAGTTGTCTCTATAGAGATGATATCCAATCACAAAGTTCTCAGAGGTGACTATGCAACTTCTCTGTCTCCTCGGTCTTCTTAGAATGAATCTTCTCAAAGGTGTCCTTGGCCAGAAGGGACGCCTCTTGTGCAGTAGAATTTTCATGTTGAAGTTCTTTCAGTTGGAACTTGAGCTCCTCAGAGAGAGCCCCTTCCCAGCAGTTATTCTAGTCCCTATGCTATTTGCTGGGCCAGAAGAGGATGCATGGGATTGTTGCTGGGCTATTTGTATCTGTTGGGGGTATTGCTTCCTGCAATTGACTACCACCCTGATGCTGTTGTTGCTGGTAAAATTTGGCCTTCATCACTAACTCTTTATTATTGCATCGCGGAACATTGAAGGCTCCATACAGCCATGGGCTACAATGAGGACAACCATGAATTTCTTGGAGTGGTAAGCTACTACCTCTTCGCCAAGCTTACGCAAGGAATGTCTCATGGTTCTTGGTCTCTCTTCTCCAACCACTTGCTAAGCCCAACCTCTTGCTTGGAGAGATTAAAGAATTACATGAGTTTTGGCTTAGGCTGAAGCTATGGATCACCAATTGATTGTCTTCTTCTAGTATGCACTTCTTGAAATGCATGCATGACTGAGCACACTTCAAATTTCTTTCTTATTGATTGAGAATTTAACTCCTAACCCATAATCATGCTTGGTCTTGATTTTTGATCATTAAGTCAAAAAGCGTTTTGAAAAAAATGGGTAAGTGATGCAATCAATCAATCAATCTGAATTGCAGAGGTAACCCTTTTCCCATCCCATTTTCCTTATTGATCATGCATATCATGAAAGGCCCAATCCTCAATTTGTAAAGGCATATCATGCTGGTTGCTTAATAATAAATGTCTGCCATGTATATTCCGGGTGAGGAAAAGCTCGATGCCAGGCGAGGCGGCAATACAAAAGAGGGGTGACCCCCTTGCCAACAAAGACCCTGAAGGGGTGCACAACCCGGCATGGGGGGAACTTTGCCCACCTCCCAGTGATCCAGAGCCCAAAATTTTCTTGTAGATGCAGGTACACTTAAATGAATAGCCCAATCCCCAATCATTTACATTCCACAACCTTGTATATGTATTGGTAATGAGATGTATCACTTGGGAATGTATGGTGGATGTATGTAGTGATGGGTAGGGTATGTAGTCAATAAATGGTCTCAGCAAGAGAACTATTGATGCAAATGATGTATGGCTCTATGTGGCATTGAGAACCACCATTTAGGCCTAGGATGTCTTAGAATAAGCACCTCAGCATCGGGATAATGTATGCTCATTGAAGGAGTTCTTGTAGGGTATTGCAAACAGCCAATCCCACATAGTCAGCCCAAAAAAGTCAATTATAGAAAAGCCTTCTTGTGTGAAAAAGTGTGGAACCCATAGCTTGATTCAAAGAGGGCATTTTCCCCTTCGATTTGAGCTAGAAATCTCCCCATTTTGCCCTATGGTTTGGGAGATACGCCCAATTTTGTGCTAAGAGGTACTATGGGACAGGCAATAGTCCTACACAGTCAGCCCACAAAAGTCAATTACAACAAAGCCCTGATCATTTAGTGTCAAATATATTTTTACATAACCTTGTAGAGGGGATTAAGATCTTTAATTTGAATTAGAAATTTTGGCAATTGGAGCTTCCTAGTTCAAGATATTGCCATCTCTATAACAGGGGGTCTAGTGGACTTTACTTAGAATGGCATGCCACAAGGGAAAAGCAAAGGCCCAAGAGGACTTCCAACGTGAAATAAGGGACTCCCTTGCCTCAATGAATGGTCCTAGCTCAGCCCAAGAGAATCATGAAGACATGTTTGAAGATGTTGCCCCCAAGATGGACCGTTTGGCTATGCTTAACCATACTCTATGCGACCCGTCATGCTGACCGGCATCGAGAGTTGGAACAATGCCATAAGGAGATGGAAACCCGCCAAGATCAGTGTCATTCTGAGATGATGGCTAAGATGAACTTACCCATTGAGTGCATGGGCGCCCTCATCCCTGCCATCGCAGCCTCCTCGGCTCAGCCCAAGGAGCATGTTCCTCCCCGTGATGCCAACCTCCCTCCTCCCTTGGAGACCGAGCATAGCCCACAAGGTTTTGGTGGCACCCATGGCTTTCCCCATAGCATTTATGAGATGGGCGAGCCCTCCACTTGACATGATGAACCCATCCTTCCCTCCCCTATTACAAACCCTTCAAGCCCATCCTTGGGACAGCAGCTCCCCCATAATGGAAGCTATATGCATTCTCATGGGAATGGCCAGCAAGGGCCTAATGCAAATTTTGGGTAGTATGTTTATGGGCGACAATATGACCAAAGTTTTAGTAATAGTCAACAGATCAAATACATGTACATGAGCAGTAAGGCTATTATCACCATACGCAATATGGATAATATGAGTATCATTATGAGCAAGAGCCACATTGGTATGACCCTCCATATGGACAGCATGAGCATTATGGTCATAAGTAGCCATCTATTGTATATGAGGAGCAAGCTGACTATCAGCAGCATGTTAGAACTTTTAGTGAGCTAACCAATGGTGATGAGCATGTGTGTAGATTGCTATCTAAGGCTAAACGCATTAGACACCTTACTAGTGATACGATACGGGAACTACATGCTGCAGGCTTATGCTATCGATGTGCTAAGCGAATATCTTGTGTGTTACAACTATATATATCATCTCTCACTTGACTTGGGTATCACCTATATATACTAACTCTACATCAATATGAATCATTCTTTGGGAGCATGCCTTGTGTATCTCTCTCGTACTCTCTCTCTCTCTCAACATGGTATCAGAGCCAACAAACAAACCAAGATCAACTAGACGAGCAACAGAAAGAAGATTTCTTTGCAAATCTGGAACATAAAGAACTCCTCTTAATATTCTAGTGGATGAAACAGTCCCGAGATATAAATCACCCACTCCTTTGACTTGACAAGTCGTATCATCCGCAAGGTAAACAAACTTCTTGACATGAAGAGAATGATAATTGTGAAGCCACTGCGATTGGTATGTCATGTTTCCAGTGGCACCTGAATCAACGATGAATAGAGAACCATCATGAACATGAAGTACCTTTTCTGGAGAGATATCATAATGGACGAAATTGAGCTCCTGATGAGTATGATCATCATCAGTTGTAGTTTGTTGAACAATATAAGCTCGAGAACGTTCTTCATCATATCTGCGTTTATAACAATGACGAGATGGATGATCTGTATGTGCACAATAATCACAAGGAGGAAAAATTTTGGACGAGCGAGGTTTCTTTGTAGTAACTCCATGCTCCTCATCATATTGACGTGCCCAACAATCAGAAGCCATATGACCTTTCTTATCACAATAAGAACAATGTTTGTTAGGATAAGCAAGACGAGAAGATTTACTACCTTGATTAGGGCGTCCACCCTGCTGAAAACGTGAAGCGGGACGCTTGCGAGCAATAGCATTTCCTTACTTGCTTTGTGATTCTACTAATTCTGATGATCATAAACCTCCTTCACCTCCAAAGAAGATTGATGAAAATTTGGAGATCTATGTTGATCTTCCTATTGAGATAGAGCATGGATTCTATTCTATTGAATATGATGTCTTTGATGATGCTATGTCTGTCCAAGAGGATCCAATATCGTATATGGAAGCTATCAATTCGTCTCAAAGGGATCAATGGCAAGAATCTATGTAAGCTGAGTACGATTCTTTAATCTCCAAAGGTACATGGATTCTTACTGAACTCCCCCCAAATCATGTTCCTATCAAATGTAAATGGGTTTATAAAACCAAGACCAAAGCTGATGGCTCGTTTGATAAGTTCAAAGCACGACTTGTTGCAAAAGGTTACTCACAGATTGCAAGAGTAGATTATCAAGAAACATTTTCTCTCGTTGTGCGCTCCACAACTGTTCGTATGATTTTGGCTTTTGCAACACTATTTGATCTAGAAATTCACCAGATGGATGTTAAAACGGCTTTTCTCAATGGAGATCTTGAAGAAGAAATCTATATGGAGCAACTTGAAGGTTTTATGATTGCAGGAAAGGAGCATCTTGTATGCTAGCTTCATCGTGCATTATATGGATTGAAGCAAGCCTCTCGTGGTTGGTATATTAAGATTGATCAGTTCCTCACATCTAAAGGTTTTGTTGCATGTTTTGCTGACCCAAATCTTTACATCAAAAGGGAGGAAAAATATTTTATTATTCTTGCTCTATATGTTGATGATACTATTCTTGTGTCAAATAATATTGCTTTCTTGGATGCTATGAAGAAGCTTTTATCGACTGCATTTGAAATGGTGGATCTTGGTGAGATACATTCTTGTTTGGGTATTCAAGTTCAACGACACCGACAATAAGGCATTCTTCTTCTTCGCCAGACAAAGTTTATTAATGATATTGTTAAGAAGTGTGCACACTCCCATTCTTTCAAGCTCTACCAAGGGTACATCTACAACACGCAATGAAGAATTAGCCATTCATCAACCTTTTGCTAATCTTGTTGGTTGTCTTCAATTTATTGGTTTAAACACAAGACCAGATATTTTATTTGCAGCTAACTTTTTGGGACAGTATCTTTCTTCCCCTTCCACTATTCATTGGAGTGCTGCAAAACGTATTCTTAAGTACCTCAAGGGTACTAAGGAATTTGGTCTTATTTATCGTCGTCGAGAGGATTCTTCTTTATCTTCTTCAACTTCTCTTGACCTTATTGGATATACAGACGCTGATTGGGCAAGTTCACACTTATCCATGCGATCTACAAGTGGGAATTGTTTCTTTGTAAATGGATGTTTGGTTTCTTGGTCCAGCAAGAAACAACGATGTGTTGCGGTTTCTACAACTGAAGCCGAATATGTTGCTGCATCATTAGCAGCTCGCGAGCTAGTTTGGCTTCGACAACTACTTGCAGATTTGGGACATCCTTCATCATCTAGTACACCTCTTCGATGCGATAACCAAAGTGCTATTAGTCTTACCAAAGACTATATACAACATAGTAAATCAAAGCATATTGCTATTCATTATCATTATGTTTGACATGAAGTCAAGAAAGGTTCCATTATGGTGGAACATTGTCCCAGTGATCAAATGGTTGCAGACATCTTCACAAAAGCTCTTAGTGAAGCTCTCTTTAGCTCATTAAGACATTCACTTGGTATTTTTCCAAGTTCTTGTCTCACTGATTGAGGCATGTATCATTGTATTCAAGAAAACTTTATAGTAAATCATTTTTGTATCATAGGTATGTGTAGGGCTCGGGTTTTTCCCTTGTTCTCCCCAAGGGTTTTTTTCACTCGCAGCCAGAGACCTTTGTTTGAGTGGGGATGTTACAACTATATATATCATCTCTCAGTTGACTTGGGTCTCACCTATATATACTAACTCTACATCAATATGAATCATTCTTTGGGAGCATGTCTTGTGTATCTCTCTCGTACTCTCTCTCTCTCTCTCAACATTGTGATCATCAAGACAAATGTAGAGCACAGAATGCAAAACTTCTATTTGTATTTGAATATCATTATGCGAAGGATAGGATAGATCTTGCTGAAGACCATTTTGATGTGGGTCCAAAGAAAAACAAACTTTCATTCAAGAAAGAAGATCATGTAGATCTTAAAGATCATGCTCATATTACGGATCAAGAAAACATGTCCTTTCAAGAGACCGTTTAGCCTATACACATGTCACATATAAGGGTTGATGCAGTACATTTTTCAACTTATGCAACCCCATGTGTTATTGATAGCATCCAAGTGCAGACCGAGCTTAATCATATGATGCTTATGGCAGACTCAATGCAACAGCTAGTGGTACTAACCATTCTAGCTTTACTTGTGGATGGTAACCCAACGCATGGAAAGGATAACCACTTTCCATTTGACCCCAGTGGTAGTGCAAAGAACCATGCTTGCATGTATGACCTGTATGCTGGTGATGCTTACCATGCAGGTTATCCATTTGACTTACCATGTCGCTCTAACTTGATTGATCCTTTGCTTACTAAGCAAAACATAACTTACCCTAACTTGGCAAATCCGCCCAAGAAAGGTGATGTAACAGGATGTCTACTCATCCTCTTGCAAGTTAGACTTGCGTTAGAACCTGCCAACCCCATTCCAAGGAGTGGCAAACCTCCCTTGTGATTAAACCACAAAGCCATATGACGTTGCAACTTGTTGCACAAGTGTTGCACCTAACTCATGGGATAATTTCACCCATTGAATGGTGTTTCTTGGTCAAGGAATTATGTTTAGTTAAGATGTAGGGTTTGGGGTGTCTTCTTACCCAACCCAACCCTAATTGTACTAGGCCGACAACGTTTGGTCCCAGGGTTTCCAAACTCAATCTTAGTTTTAGTATTAGGTCGATTGATCCTTAGGGTAGAAACCCTAGATTGTTAGTGTATGGGCATTCACCTAACCCAACCATTCCGTGCATGTGGGTAGGATCCTTTAGGTTTGAGGCTCTCGACTTGGCAACCAAGTTTGATACTGGGTAGAAATTCTAACATGCTAAACCCTAGCTAGTACTTGAGGTGTTTATCATATGGACTAAATTATGCCTACACGAATCCCTTGAGGGTTAGGTGATTTAACTAAATTGGGCTACTTGTCTTGCGAGAAGGAACGATCCTTTCCCAGAGATGATAAACTTTTTCTAAAGGTGTAAATAGTTGCAAGACATCACAATACATGTAAACATGTGATTCATTACTTCTACGCACCAAAAGGTTTGCAGTAACCCTAGCTTTGCTTGCTAAAGTCATTACACATGATAATTTGGAGAATAGCTTACATAGGACCTACTAGGATTTACATCAAGGAATTATACCTACAACCTTTTGTCTAAGCATTTGAATTTCATGCTTTTGATAAGCCATGCAACCTTTCCTAAATGCAACTCTTGATGAAATGAATTTTTCACTTGACAAATATGTAACATGCAACCCTTTTCTAGATATAACATTGTTAATGAAGTTCATGTGACATGCAACATTTAATCCGTTCGACAAACATCTTCGCATGTAATGTGCAAGTCTGGTCCCATTTCCATGCTATGCAATGGACGTTAACAATTATTTCCATGTGAGTCATAACAAGGAAGTTATTGACTAAAAGCAAGATACACTTGTTCTTTCACGGGCCAAACAAGGATGCACTTAACAACTTCATCTTTTAACCCTAGGCAATATGCGTTTAGGCTTTTCACCTCGAAATGCACGAAAAGGAAACATGCTACTAAGCTCCTAAGATGGATAGGTAATTTACATTCATAACATTGGAAACACAAATCACCCAATTGCATGTCATGCATTAATTCTAGTAAATCATTCGAGTAGGAAATTTTCCACAAATGCATTTTAACTAGGCTAGGTGAAAAACATGCATAAGTGCTTCCTTTCCATGAAAGTTATCGTGCTTAACACATTTCTTTTACATGGAATTAAAACTCGTGGAACCTGGGCTTAAGGGCTTGTGGGAATGTTGAGAGCGGAATTTTGATGTCGAGCAGTGCTTAAAAATAGCCCCAAGCAGTGCTTAAAAATAGCCAAAAATTACGAATATCAAGGGAAAAATATTCAACGTCGAAGGCGGCGGCTCGATCTAGGACGATTTTAAGCGCCAAAGTGCTTTAAAGGCGCCCGAGCGACACTTGTTGATTTTTCATAATTTTTCAGACTGTCGTGCGGATTGACAAGATTTACTGGCCAATGTGGGATGTCAAGCCGGACGCCCAGGATTTTTCAGAGCTCAATTCAGAGTCCGGACGGGGAAATGGCCACGAAACCGGTCAAGATGCGAAGGGGTGGACTTATTTTTGGCCAAAGTGGGCATGACCTTTGGGAGCCCAACTTTAAATGTCACATGAAAGGAAGATGAATGAGGATGATCAAATCGTGGAGAGAGAACACACTGAGAGGCGCCGAAATTTGCGCCATCATCATGGGAGATCAAACATGGAGGCTGCAAACAATCATACTAACTGATCATACCCCCGATCTTCCCTCTCTCTGCTGATCATATTGCTTGTCTTCGCTCCTCCAATGGTGGCCTGAATGCAAAGATTGAAATCTAGTCTTTCTCTCTCCTCCCTCTCTCTCTTCTAAGGGCAGATTCATGTGGAGAAGAAGAAGAAGAAGAATGGATGGCGGATGCTTGTCCAATGAAGACCGGATTGCTCTGTGGTTCAAGAGGAATGAAGATTACTGATTGTGGGCTATCACGAGCATTAATGGCTGCTGGGAATCAGTCCCGAGACATGGCAAATAAAAACCCGCAACCCACAAAGAACGATAATCTCATTTTTACAAAGGAAATTGATGTTTTATGCAAGTGGCTTCATGAATATTTGTTCCCATGGGATGATTATGCATTATAATGTTGCTTGCTATGAGTTTGATCAGTTTATGCTCAGAAAATCAAAAAATTATGAATGTTGTGATTCGAATTAATGGTGTAAAACCTGTAAAACACGCAAAATATGGGGAAATTGGGTGTTCTTGATATATAAATGGAAAATATAATAAGACACACCAACTAAATTTGTGTTTTTGCTGAAAATGAACCTAAGGGCCACATCCCACAACTCATTTTGTATTTTCAGTCATTTAATATTGCAAAAAATATAAGAAAAATAGAGAAAATGGGAAAAAATAGGAAAAAATGGATATTGAGTGCCGAAAATTAAGGAAAAATAAGAACCATGGTTGTGGATGTATGGAGGGTCTAAAGTATGAGATTTAGCCTCATTTCGGCACTACCTTTACGTTTTAATGAGTTTTTATTGCTTTTCATACAATAAAAACATGGAAAATATTACCCTAAACCTATGCACCATGCACAACCTAAACGAGTGAGGGGGTAGAGTGTATAAAAGGTGTTTAAATGTTGAATGAAATGATGAAAAGCTTGCCGATTTTTATGTATATCATATAGATCGGTCGTTAATTAAAAATTAAGAACCTAGTAGCACGGGGTTTTCTCGGTGCTAGGTTCATGCAACGCCGCATACAAGCGATGGTCAAAATCATTGAAAGAATGCTTTTGCACTAAACATAAATGCTGATTTTTAATTGCTTGAGCACATGGGCATTCACAATTTGCATGAATCATAAAGAAGTTTAAAAGGTATCAGACAATACCTCCTGGATGCATGGCAATTGCTTTCTAGAGGAATATAACCAACGTTGAGTGAGTAAGGTTGTTCGAGCTGTAGGCTAGGCATTGGGTCTAAGGGGAAAGAAAGTGAGGAATGGTACATTCCTGGATACAATCAATTGGTACTGTGAGTGGAAATGTGTGCGAAGTGTTATATATGTTTAGCGACGCATCGAGGGGCCAATCCCCAAGATGTAGGAGAGTCGCAGTGAGGTAGCGGCAGTCAGCTGTGGGAGGACCTTCTATGTTTGTACTTCGTGCTATTTGGCAATGTGTTGGGACTCCCTCTGAGGAGTGTTAATTGGGTTAGAGTTGGACTACGAGACGTGATACAAACGCAAGATGTTTAGGAAGATGACGTGTGTGTCATCAACGCTCCTGGCCGCGAGGCCGTGGGGTTGTTGAGCGCATGATAGAGGTCCAGCAAGTGCATGAGCCAGTGCCGGCCCGTTTTAGGTCCCATCAAATGTCCACATGTATGTTCGGGGAAGAACCTCCCATGGGTGCACCTTGCATCTTCTTGGGAGCCATCATAGACGTAGTAAGTTTGGACTCCGGGTTTGCCTTCGCCCTTACACAGGAACACCCTTTTCAGAAGTGGGTTTGTTAGCTAGAATAATTGACAGTCTGCATGATAAATCACATTGATTCAAGTGCAAAAGTATGGTTAGAACTCAAGGAAAATGCCAAAAGTCCACTAGGTTCATGGGGGACCTGAAGTAATAGACTAATGTGACCAGCAAGTGACCTGAGTAGGTCAAAAAGTGACCTGGGTCTGAGCAGGAAGCAGCCTGCATTTTTCGACGCAAAATGCGGGCTGCACAACCTGACTGCAACTAGAGAGAGCTGAAGCCATGGTGCATGCTTTGGAGCATGCAAACTGAAGATTAACAGGAGCTGAAGATGAGCATGCAAACACGGTGAGAGCTCCACTTATCTGTCCATTTGGTCTGACAAAAGTGCATGGTATGACAGTCTATAAAAGGGGAAAATCTGAGAGAAAAGTATTCAGCCTGCTCTTATGCACGTCTTCTCTCATTTTGTCTACCTTATTCATGGTCCAATGAAGCCCAACTTGTACCCAAGTACTTGAGTGACTTTGGGGCAAGCAAAGGGTGAGGATTTTGAAGGTGTATGGGCTGTTATGGGCTGAAATAACTAGTCATAAATAGGGTAGCCCACTGTTCTTGTCCATTTTTATGAGCAAACAAGATATTTATGTGGTTGTAATAGAAGAAAATGACCTCTTTTCATCAGAACCTTACTCATTAATGATTAGAGGAACTTATTTATGAGTTATGCATTCTTTTTGAGCTTGATTATGGGCTAGAATTTTCCGTTTTAAAACAGGGCTGAAGTAAAGATTATGCTTCTTCAATGCATTTCATGTACCATTGGCCCAAATCTTGAATGTATTTGAAGTCTACCAACATTATACTTATTCCCTAGAGTTGAAATCCATCCATGTACTTGAAATAAAAGCCATTAGAGCTTGCATTTGATATTCATATTTGGATTAAGAATCTGAGTATATCCTTTATGTTATGGAATATGTATCCAAAAGCATTTGATGTAATCAAGATAGAGTTATTTATTCCATTCATGTATGCTAAATACATAGAAAAAGCTTGAATTCTTCTTCCACATCTGAATCATTTCTAAAACCCGGATCTTATTAAACCCTATCTTTTTCCTTTTCCTGAAATTTGAATCCCATACTCCTCTTCTGCACTAAGCCCCAGTGGTAGACCTTCAACCCTTAACACGACGACAGTGGTGAACCTGACGTAAAGGTCCACTACGGAAGAAGTCCAATGGGAGAGTCATCAAGTTCAAGAGGAGATGCCTTGCAACAGTTGGTTCGTCTAATGCAAGAAAGCCAACAACAACAATTGCAATTTTAGCAACAGTTGCAATTGCAACAATGGAGACACGAAGAAGAGCGGATTGATGCTGCTACCATTAAAGCTTTGGAAGCAATTGAAGCAATTTAAGGGGCAAAATGTGTCCTCTTTTATCCGCTTCTATACTCACAAGATGGTCTTCTTTGGAGTTCCTCAACATGCCTGGAGCCGTTATTTTGCCCGTCTGGCTGTGCATGGTCTCCAGGACCAAATTCATGGTCTTTTCCAAAAAGGCGCGTGATGGTCCATGTTCAAGAAGGCTCTTCGAGAAGAATTGTGGGAGCTTTCACTCAACTGCCAAGACCCTCGGAGCGCTTATTTTTTCAAGCGTTCCAAGCCGAGCACTAATGGCTACCTCTCACATAGCCGACGCGCCATCCATATCTACGGGTGTAGTGAGCTTACCTCCGTGCCGTTCGAGTTACCTCGTCTCCCGCACACTCCGGTAGCTCCACGATCCAAGTGCAAGCTTCAAGCAAGCTCCATCCTCAAGCTCCATGCTCCAAGCTCCATTGCCGCGAGCAAGACAAGAGAAGAGAAGAGAAGAGAAGAAGAGAGGAGAAGATGGAGAGCTTCTCCTCCTCGGTCCCTCACCCTCACACACTCACTCCCTCACACTCTCACACTCCCTCTCTCAAGCACAAGCTCAAGCAAGCAAGAACAAGAAGAAGAAGAAGAAGAGGAGAGCTACTTTTGGCCACACACAAGAATGAGCTTCTCATTCACTTTTCAACTTTATATACAAAACCCTAAATCCCTTTTGGGCGGTCATCCCCTTTTTCCCCTTTTTACATAGCCGGTCATAGCCTAGGCCCTTTTTCCCATTGTCCTTCTATCTTCCTAGCTTCCTTTCCACTGCCCGTCTACATTTACAAATTGCACGGGTGAGAGCCCGGCGCTCTTTTACAAGATTTCAGGGTGCGCCTTTTTATTTTAAAATGCGCATTTCCCCTTTTGCCTTTGCCTTGGACTTTTAAGGTTGCCCTTGCGCTTTTGGCCTTTTCTCCTTTTCTTTCTTCAGTCGAGCTACCTTTTTTCCGCCTTTGCCCTACGTCTTTTCCACTTCTTTTTGCTTTCTTTGTGTTGGGGTTAACATTACCCCCCTCCTAGACAAGTGCCAGTCCCATGGCACTCACCGTCGTAGGTAGCAGGCTGTAGCATGCACCGAAGACGTGGGTGACAAGGACGCCTGTGGTTTCCGTGGAGGAGTGTTGGTGGTGGTGTGGCAGAATGTCCTGAAGGCCTGTTGGTGGCCCAGGTGGCTGGTGGAAGGTTGTTGGAGTTGGTGGTAGGGCTATGCTGTGTTGGGGATTGCATTGATGGCCAGCACAAGTGTTGGTTTGTTGGGGATTCTGCACATGACGATTCTTCGCGGGCTTGTTGGATGGTAAGGGACAAGTATCAAAGTTGAGCGTTGATGAAGAGAAAACAACACCTTATACCTGCAATTGGAAAACCTCACCTGTGATCTCTCCTTAAGGGGTAGTGCTAGGCTTCTCATCATGCACAAGACATATTTTGATTAGTTTGGGAGACAGGTCGAACGCTAAGCAAGCCTAGAGTATTGTCCTGCACTTGAGGACCCAAACTGTGGATATATTTCGGTGCAAATATTATGTGAGTGCTCGTGCATACTTAGATATTACATAGTTAGAAGACCGCAGGCTAGTTTCTCATAACAATTCGTGGATGAAGCAAAGTTGCCCATGTGGAGAAGGAGTACGCGTGAAGGCATATGAGACATCCTTTGCATTGTGACTGCACGATGTAGCATAATGGAATACAAGGACACCATACTTTCAGTAAGCTGGAAACTATTGGACTTGCTTGATGAGTACAGTGTTTTTTTTTTCATGGCCAATCGTGCGGTGCTTATCACCACTGATTGCAATGGTACTAAGGCACAGTGCAAAAGAAAATTGTGCAAGTGGGTCAAGGTGACAGGTCTAACCCTAGGCGAGACAAGCTCCCCAGGTATGTCCTGCCCTTGATGTGCCCTGAACAATTGTGGGTGATTGTAAGGGGCTAGGGGACTAGGGACGAAGCCGGTCGACCAAGGTCACCAGACATACCTAATTTGAGGACCCCTAGGTGCTGTGCTGTGATCGTGGGTGCTTCTTATTTTTCCAGTCTTTTTTTCTTTCTTTCTTTCTTTCTTTCTTTCTTTCTTTCTTTCTTTCTTTTTCTTTTCTTTTTCTTTTCTTTTCTCTTTTTTTTTTTTTTTTTGCCTGAGTACAACCATTACAATATGTTGAGGCTATCAGCCTTTCAATGGGTTGGAAAATGTCAAGCTTTGAAGGCTCAGAAAATGAATAGGACAATGAGGATGGTGCCCTAGCCTCGCTGTTAGAGAAGCAGTTGGCGAAAGGGGGAGATACACTTGAGATATTGCAACCCTCCTTGCGGCACATGCGATGTGGGTACAATTGAGGTAACGACTGCCGTGAGCCAACTATAGAGCCTGACCCAAAAAGGGGGCGTGGCAATGTGGGCGATTGGCAAGGGTGCTTTCGGCAACGTGGCTTTGCCGCGGCTTGCTGTGGGGTTGTGGGTGTTGCGGTGATTGGCATTGAGCATTTTCGCACAGGGACCTGTATTATCCTGCATCTACTTGTCGCTTCATGAGAGCATATGCATTGTGTATGCTGTAACTATAATAAACCAGTGCAATGCAAGGAGACATCACTTATTTGAATTCTATGGTGTTGACTAGATATTTCTCACATGCGCTTGATTAGCTTTTTCTTTTGCTAAAGGCGTAGCATATATTAAACGCAGATATGATAAGTTCATACAAGTCAGGAACATGTCAACACTTAACAAGTCGGGAACACTCAACCATTTAAAACAAAAAGTCCTGGCTAGTTATCATTTGATAAGCCCCTTATGCATTATAGGCTACTCGATTTGTATGAGGCGGGGCGAGTCTGGATGGCCGGGTGATTGGGGCTCTGCTGGTGTGGGACTCCCGTGGGGGTGAGCAGGGAACATGTCGGCCAGGACATGAATGGTGTAATCTCGGCCCGCTACCGTCTCTAGAATATCTTTAAATAACTCATTAAATTCTTCTCTTTCCCGAGCTGCCCTTTCTGCCTTTGAGCATCTAGGGCCCAAGCGGGAGCTGGGAGTGCGCACCACTAGTGCTGCCACCTGTTGCACATTTCGAGCCTCAACTTTCTTGACTCGAGGATTCTTCGGCCTTAGCCCTAGGCAATTGCGCTTAGGGCCTCGCTTCTTGGCATACCTCTTGATGGTGGGCACATAGCGCTCCGGTGGAGGGGCGCGTGCCACATGCTCCCGCCTTGTGCGCAAAGCGTCTTTGCATGCTAGATCTCCATGATCCTCCATGCGTTCCGTAGCAAAAGGAAACCTGCAAGACGCACTTCAAGGGTTAAACCTTGATACAGGGTACAACTGTTTGCATGGAAGGGATTTTATTGTGGTTTATGAAGCGCATATGACAAGAAGGGGAGGGGTGAGGCATGCGGTGATTGTTGTAGAGGAATGGTCTCCATGCTGATGTTCGCGTTGCCTCCAGTCATTAGTGGATATTAGTTTATGCTAAGTCGCATGGACTGGTTATCATGGAGTGGGACAGGGTACATCCTCGGAAGGATAGACCAAAAAGGAAAGAAGGTGTATAGGAAGGGGCTACACCCTGTCTACACCATCAGAGTTGTTGGTCAAGGCCTCCTATGGCGGCAATATGGGTTGCACGCCCTTCACTTGGAGGTGGGGCTGGTCACACGACTTTCAAAAAGTGTGATGAGAGGAGGACCTGAGGAGCTTAGCCTGTCCAACCCGACTCTTCTCCCTGTGCTTGACTATCATTGCTTGTGTGTGTTGCTATTGTTTATACATGGTAACACAAAAATCAGTGTTTATTTATATACATATCTATGAATCCATGTCACTTCACGAGGATAAGAACCAATTGTAGAACTCGGGATTATACTGGAGCGTGGCACACGCATCTAGTATTCGTGGCAGCTTACTCAATACTGATAGATATTTTGCCACATCGAGTAGCATGGAACCTTGTCCGAGTCTACTGGCTATATGTAACTCCTCCTCAGTGAGAACCTTATCAAACAGAGCATTCTCTTGGCTAGTTCCAGCTAAGTCCGTACCCCGGATGGCAGTTAGCACTCGAAGGGAGGTAGGTGCCACATAGGTTGGGTCCCTCTGGGATTGCCATTTGGCCAATCGCTCCTCTGAGACTGTCATGATCTGAGCCCCTAGTTCGGCCATTACAACGCGGCTTTCGCACCAATGCGGCTCAAATTGACTCTGGCCTACTGACAGTCGCTTTAGTAGCTCTATGTCTACGAGATTCGGTCGGTAGAGCACTTCATTGAACGTGACGGTTAAGCGCAGTTCGTCAGCCTCCTCGTCAGGGATGAGTCGCATATGTTCATGCAGGAGCCTGTCGTAGTGCCTGTTAAGATGTTCTTGTTCTTCCCATGATAGAGGAAAGGTCAAGTAATCTCCAAGCTGCTCCTTGGGGATCGTGCCCACGTCCACAAGGACATAGACACGCGCGACCACTTTGAGCTTAGCCTCCAACTCAGTTAAGCATTCTGCGACACTTCTATGTTCAACGAGGGCTTGCTCGGTTGCTATCTCATGCAGAGTTCTAAGAGTTTCCTTAGGCTTTAGCATGGCTGGGGGCTCAGGCTTAGATGAGCAAGATTGGTCCACGCTAGGTTTTCTTATGCTCTTGGGGTTCTCACGTTTCTCCTGAGGTTTTGCTATTATTTCATCATGGTTCTTCTCGAATGTGACTGGTATAGATTTGTCACCCTGTTGTGACAGCGTTATATCCACTCTTGATCGATCAATGTGAGTTCTATTGTCAGTGGATAGAGTGTTGCAAGCAACTGTTGATGGCAACGGTTGCTTTGGTTTCTCAGAACACACGGATGTGTCTGGGGTTTCACCGCTATTAGGAGAGGCATCAGTGGGTTCATTGGTGGATGGACTCAATGCTTTATTCATCAGCTCTCCAATGCCCTTCATCTCCATGTTCTTGGGGTCCACAACCACCTGCATCTGTTGTTGTTTTCTCTACTTTCTCCTCTTTTTCTTGGTCAATGAAGGTGCCTCTCTCGATGACTCAGGACCCTGGGCTATATCGACCGTTGATGTGCTTGGTCGGGCCTCAGCATTTCCCTTCTCTGGTGTGTCCTTATGGGACATTGCCGTGGTTTGCTGAATAGCCTTGCCCGGTTGTGAGGGCACAACTGCTGCTCTTTTCGGGGAGTCTAGCTTTTCAACCAACTCCCTTGCGTTTGACTCCTCCGTCCTAGGCTTTAGGCACTTTGGAAGTGCTAGAGTTGCCGAGGGATTTGTTTGCGACACCTCCTCCACAGGTAAACTACTAAGGACACGTTCCACAAGGGGCATTGACACATCCAAGGGCTGTGACTGCTGTGATCCCTGATTAGAAGTAGTGGCAGCTAGTTTAGTCGGCTAGCCACCCTTGGTGGATTGCGGTGTCAGGTCCTTAGGACGATCGGAAGTGGTCGCATCCTCTGTTGCCCTTTGAGCGTTTGTAAGTGTAGATCGGGCATGAGTTGATCTGGTCACATTGGGTTGCACAGGCATATCCTTGGGCTGAGAGCTACAGATGGTGTTATGTCCCACCTCTTGGACATTTGGAAGCTTAGATAGAGATGGAGATTGGGATTGAGTAGCCACCCTTGACGACTACTGTTGTGCTTCCTGTGTCCGTTTGGCAGAAGAGGATGTAGGAGATCTAGGACTCTTAGGTGGGCTTGGCACTGGTTGAATGATTTGCTCGAGGCTATTAGACAATTGTGCCATTTGCTTTGTTGAGTGATCAGCCTTGCCTTGAGCAATGTGTCACTCCAATATTTTTGGTTCGAAACTTGGCCTTTCCTTTAGTTTTCCTCCTACGCCTCTTTGCTTTGGACATAATTTGGGCTTCTGATAGAGGTGGCTTAGCAGGGAGTTTGGGTACCCAAATCCAATGATTGCATGCATAATACCCTTGAGCACGAAGCAACGCCTTGGATATCCATCGCGGCATTGTGCTGACCCTCCATCGATGCCTGCGTCTATAAGGCTTGGACTTCTTTCGTGGTCTTCTACGATATCTGTAAGTCCAAAGCCCATCCTTGGCATTGTCTCTTGACCTTTTTGTTTCAAGCATGGCCTCACTCACTGGTCCTCGTTGTTCGACCTGTGCTTGTATCAACTCTTCCAACAAGTCCTTGCCCTCGTTAGTAGGCTTGACTGTTACGTCAGCACCTTCCTTGCCTTTCCCTCGAGGTTTGATGAGGTCACCCTTGCTAAAGGTTGTGACTATCCTCACACCCGGTAGTGTCAGGTGTATCCTCTGTACTACATAGTGAGCCTCACACTTGGTCGCCCTTTTGAAGGGTCTTCCTAGGAGGGTTTCTTTCCCGCAGCTAGCACTATTTGGAGGAACATGAAATAGGATAGGCAAGCTTTCTGTTTCAATTGTCGCAAGGATTTTTCACTTCCCCATGAGTGCTTGTGGTTGTCCCCCATAAGGGCTAATAGTTGCACTAGTCGGTGTGAGCTCCGGTTGGCCCAGTAGGGTCCATGATTCATAGGTCAAGATATTGAAATCTGCTCCTTCATCAATCAGAGCATCGATAGTATGCTCTCTTTTCGCGGTGAGTTTGACCCTAAGATAAGCAGGTGGTACTATGTCTTCATCTTCCGGGTCCTGGCTTGTAAATTTAAGCCTTCTGACAGATGCCCTTGAGTTCTCGACTGCACGACGAGATGTGGATTCTCCACTGCTGTCTTGGATCGTCAATGCAGTGCTATTCAAGGTACATCTCTCGTCAAGAGTGTCATGCCTAGTCATCTTCGCATTTGTAGCTTGCTGAAGTTGCATTCTGCTCTGACTAGACACGGTTTGAACACAATGTCTTTGTGTTCTCGTGGTGTGGCCTTTTTGCCCTTGATGGCTAGATTGGCCCATTGATGTTCTAGGGTCTCTGTTTCTCTCTGTTCGGGTATGGGCTTTTGGCTGCTCTTTTGCAAGTGAGAATCCATGCTCATGTAGAGCCATTACTTCACTAGGGTCCAATTTGGAAGACCTATCACGGCGCGTGTTTTCTCTCCAACCTACTCGGGGGAGGTGCGGAGGGGGCAGAGCCCCCTCTGTGGGGGTCCGGGGGGGCAGTCCCCACAGGGCCGTTACGGTAAAAGCCAGTTACAATTTGGAGAACCGTTTATAGCCAAATTTTGAACTAAGTGCTCTAAATTTTAGCCCAGTGAGGGATCTATCATGTGCCTTTAGCTCTACATAGCCTTCGCGGTCAATCTCGGGGTTTAGATGTGTCAAAATTTGTGTTCTAGATACCTGTTCGATTTTGACACTTTTCTGTCCGATTTTGAGATGTCCGATTTTCAGGAGTCCGATTATCAGAATCGGACGTCCGATTATGGGTTGGTCCGATCGGCCCAGTGGTCCGATTTTGGTCATGTCCGATTCTGGGAATCGGATGGCCTGGTCCGATTGTGAGTGGTCCGATTATGGACTCATCCGAGTGTCCGAGTCGGACGGATTGGTCCGAGCGGTCCGATCGGACAGGATGGTGCGATCGGACGAGCATCTGAGTCCGAGTGGTCCGAGTGTCCGATTCTCAAAATCGGACGGGTTGGTCCGAGTGCCACGTGGCACGTCCGATCGGGCTGGTCCGATTCTGGGAATCGGACGGTCCGACTCCCGAACTCGGGTGGTCCGATTCTCGGAATCGGCCCACAGCGAGTTGGTCCAAGTGCGTCGGCGGCGGGCGCGATTCCAGTGCGTTTGACCCCTCCTCACTGTCTGGTGCACACAATCACCACAAACTTTTTAAATCTGATCAGGGCACTTGTTGGAAAATATCAGACTCACCTGGAGCAGCACGAATCACCGATGCCTAGGAATTGAGGCAGCGCTTCCTCGTCCTGTGAACCAGAAGTTCTCTCTCTCTCTCACACACACACAAGGCAAACCAAGGAAATGAGGTCTGTCCTAGCCTCCCATGCCTCTTAAGGTCCTTTCCGAGCACTGCAGAACCTCACAGCTAGTTCCTTGTCCCCATCTTACCCAGAAACTTGAATCTGGTCCCCTGTTTCCCTGTTTTAGCCTGTTATACAGCAACAGAAAACCCCACTGTTTGCCTGTTTTTTTCTTCTTTTTCTTTGTTTTTTCCTACCCTAAATGCATCCAAATCACAAAATAAATACCTACACTACTCCATTCCACAATACAAATCTCAAAAAGCAACAAACCTACTTGCCAAGGAGATCGAATACCATCTTCAACCCCCTCGCTTCCTACCTATCTATCTCAAGCACCGGTTCGGAGGAAACCCCTTACTTTGATGCTCGATTCGAAGCGCGTAAGCACTCAAGGCTTGAATCCATTTGTCCCGGCAATAGAACCAAAATGTGGGAGCTTTCACTCAACCGCCAAGACCCTCGGACCACTTATTGTTTCAAGCGTTCCAAGCCGAGCACTAATGGCTACCTCTCACATAGCCGACGCACCATCCATATCTACGGGTGTAGTGAGCTTACCTCCGTGCCGTTCGAGTTACCTCCTCTCCCGCACACTCCGGTAGCTCCACGATCCAAGTGCAAGCTTCAAGCAAGCTCCATCCTCAAGCTCCACGCTCCAAGCTCCATTGCCGCGAGCAAGACAAGAGAAGAGAAGAGAAGAGAAGAAGAGAGGAGAAGATGGAGAGCTTCTCCTCCTCGGTCCCTCACCCTCACACACTCACTCCCTCACACTCTCACACTCCCTCTCTCAAGCACAAGCTCAAGCAAGCAAGAACAAGAAGAAGAAGAAGAAGAAGAGGAGAGCTACTTTTGGCCACACACAAGAATGAGCTTCTCATTCACTTTTCAACTTTATATACAAAACCCTAAATCCCTTTTGGACGGTCATCCCCTTTTTACATAGCCGGTCATAGCCTAGGCCCTTTTTTCCATTGTCCTTTTATCTTCCTAGCTTCCTTTCCACTGCACGTCTACATTTACAAATTGCACGGGTGAGAGCCCGGCGCTCTTTTACAAGATTTCAGGGTGCGCCTTTTTATTTTAAAATGCGCCTTTCCCCTTTTGCCTTTGCCTTGGACTTTTAAGGCTGCCCTTGCGCTTTTGGCCTTTTCTCCTTTTCTTTCTTCAATCGAGCTACCTTTTTTCCGCCTTTGCCCTGCGTCTTTTCCACTTCTTTTTGCTTTCTTCATGTTGGGGTTAACAAGAATTTTTTCTTGAAGTTTCTAGCCTTATGACAAAGAAAGTCTTCATTGAATGGGTCGAAAGGCCCAATAAGGGTCTAATCGCCACTGCTCTTCATCGAGAATTTGAAAGTAAATTTGCTCAACTAGATCCTAACGATCAACAAGGTATGGAAAGCCAAAAGATTGAATTATTTCTAAAAGTTGCAAATTCTTCTCTTCAAGAGAAGCTAACTGATCGACTTGAAGACCCTGGTTCTAAGATGGGATTGAAGACTGCTTGGAGTGATGTCACTGAAGTAGTTAATATCATTGCTCGAAGAGAGCCATTGCGCCTAAGATGGGGATCAACCCCTGCATCAACTGAATCCATTAAGGAGCCTGTTCTAGTTTCTCGACCTCCTGTCTCTATGGCCGAGCAACCAAGAAATTTTGATGTTCCATCTCCAAAGAAGGATATCATGGATGAGCTAATTAAAAGCATGCGGAATCTCCATCTTAATCTAACGGAGATTAATTCTAAAGTGGAAAGGCTTGATGTAAAAGTGGAAGAAAGGGAATGATCAACTGCCCAAAGTCATGTACGAGAAGGCTTCAAAAGATGCTCTATCTGGTGTCATAGCCTACAGCATGACAAGAGGGAGTGCGGTGCATTCCGTGAAGCTGAAGCATAAAAATTAGTCTTTTGGAAGGATGGTAAAATTCATGCAACCGAAACCGGGCTTCCTCTTGAGCCAAATTTTGGCAACGGTGGCATGAAGAAAAGATTGGAGGATTTGGCAACAAGAACAGCCTATGCAGTTGTTGATGCAGCAACCTATGGGCTACAAATTGAGCCAACTAATGAAATTGTTAAAGCATGTAAAACTAATGCAAAATCTAAAGTGTGGATGCAGGCCTTGGATCGCATGGAGCAAGGCAAGGAAACCAAAGATGATTTAACCACTACCAGTCAATGTATCCTAGGAAGAACCGATTGGACCAAGCCTGTTGATTCATTTTCAGCTTTTGCCCAGTTAGCTAAAATTAATAATCATGAAGCCATGATAGAAGAAAACAGAAGAAGAGATGAAGATGTTGCCGGTCCTTCTTCTTCAGGGCCAACTAAACGCGTGACAAGAAGTAAACTAGAAGGCTACTGAAAATCCATCATCGCCGGAGCTTGATATGGGAGATGCTGTTGAGATATCGAGCTCCACTCGTGATATGCGAGGGTGACCGTTGTGCATTTATGTCACCGACGTGTCAGTTGCATATGCGATTGGTACACCGCCCATGAATAATAGCTAGATGACAACTATCCTTATCTACTCTAGTTCGTGGCTCAGTTTGTATGCCACCTTAGTTAGTTGAGTTTGGTTTTGAGACCCATATATAGGGTTCTTCTATTTCTTTGTACTTGAGTTTTTTTGGCTTACACAACTAAGAAGAGAAAAACTGTTTTCAGCCTCCACCCTTGTGTGTATTCCCCCATTGTGCAAGCAAGAAAGCTACAAGTGAGACTCCTTCCTTCTCTCCCACAATCTTGACATGGTATCAGAGCCTTGTTCGTGGTAAGGAGCTCAAGAAAGCAAGCCAAGCTCGCGGTGTTCTGGTAAGAGGAGCAGTGTTGCTTTCATTTTCTGTTTTGGGAGCAGATCTCTGCAGGTAACACAGCCGAAAATTGCAAGAGTGCATTGTCTCAGGTTGAAACGCCCTTCGCGGTGAAGCAAGAGCTATGCTGCGGGAGAGGCCTTTAGCCCTTGGCGACCCTGTTTTTTTTATTTGAGGCCATTTCGGGGCCTGTTTTGGAGGCGGAAGTTTTCTGCACGCACTCAGGAAAAGGCCCAGTTTTATGCTGTGCGACACTGTTCTACAGGTCGGTGAAAAGTTACTGTAGAAATTACATCGTATGCTTGTGTGCAGAGACATTGGGAGTTACAGAACCACCCTTGTTGCCTGTTGTGCAAAATCGTCACTAGGAAGTGGCTGTGTGGTCAAATACCACTTTCTCAGTTTTGCATATTAGCCCTTGTGAGGCTGAAGCTGTGTTCTTTGCAGTGACAGAACTTTTTGCAGTGTTCTGTAATGGCGTCTGATTCTCTCTCACAGATTGTCACTGAAAAGCTTGACAAGAATAACTTCCAAGCATGAAAGTTTAGAATGACGAATTTCCTTATGGGAAAAGGATATTGGGAATTTGTTGCAGGAAATGAAGAAGAACTAGTTCTTCCTGATGTTCCCAATCAACAGCAAATGCAGGCATTTAAAGCATGGCATGAGAGAGCTAGGAAAGTTATGTACTGGCTGTCTATCAGTATTTCAGACTCTATGATTGTGCATATTCAGGATGCAAGTACGCCAAAGGAGGCATGAGATACTTTGTCAAAAATGTATAGCACAAATACGCAAGCTAGGAAAATGCAGCTCAAGCAAGAGTTGCATAATGTGCAAAGAGAAAATATGAGCATCAATGACTACCACATGAAGGTGAAGAAGATTGCAGATGCACTTGCTTCCATTGGGTCGCCAGTGGAAGATGATGATTTAGTTTCTGTGACCTTGAATGGTCTAGGAAAGGATTATGCACAGTTTCGAACATCCATTTCAGTTCGTGAAATATTTCCTGATTTTGAGGAGTTGATTGCTCTTCTAATTTTTGAGGAGCAGAGAAATGGTGGTGCATCTTCTTCAGGAGGAACTTCAAAAGAAACTGTCTTCTACTCAAATGCTGGAAGAGGTAGAGGCAGAGGTAGAGGAGGCCGATTTGGAGGCCGTGGTAGAAATCAGAATATGTAGCAAACTCAAGAAAACCAGTCCTATGGAGGAGGACATGGTAACTTTAGAGGCAGGGGGAGCCAAAGAGGTCGTGGTGGATGGCAAAGAGGCCAAAATACAAACAGTAATGTTGAATGCTACTACTGTGGTAAAATGGGTCATATGGCTAAAGACTGCTATAAAAAGCAGAATGACATCATGAATGGAAAACTGCAACAAGGGAATTATGCATCTTCTAGTAGACAGGGTGATAACAGAAATGAGCATTTGTTTATGGTGCAGCACATGAACAATTCTGTGACAAGTGTAGAAGAAAGCAATGATGTATGGTATGTTGACTCAGGTGCATCAAACCACATGACAGGTCATGCAGAATGGATGGAGGATGCAAGGAAAATGGAAAAACCAGGATTTGTGGACACTGGTGATGATACTGCACATCCTATTGTGAAAATTGAAAAAATTCCTTTGTCTATGCAGGATGGGAAAAAGAAATACATGTCCGATGTATTTCATGTCCCGAATATCACCAAGAATCTAGTTTCTATTGGTCAAATGGTTGAGCAGGGCTTGCAGGTCAGATTTAATCCTCATGGATGCTTTGTTGAGGATACGAAAAATAAAGGTCGCTTGATAGCAAAAGGAAAGAAGAAGGGCAGAATGTTTACATTGGATGCAGACATGCCTGAATTGAGTGCATCAATGTTTGCACATGGGACCGGTGTAGTTGCAGATATTGATATCTGACATAAACGCATTGGTCATGTTAATGTACAGCGACTTAAATCAATGCAAGCCCAAAACATTGTTGCAGGATTGCCTAAATTCAAGGTTGCAGAAATGCATAAGGTATGTGAAGCCTGTCAGTTTGGAAAACAGGCAAGGAAACCATTTCCTAGACATGTTCAAGAGAGTAAGAAGCCATTGGAATTAATCCACTCTGATGTGTAGACTACTAAAGCTGCATCTCTTGGAGGCTGTCATTATTTTGTTAGTTTTATTGATGACTGTAGCAGAAAAGTTTGGGTGTATTTTATGAAAAAGAAAAGTGAAGTTTTTGGACATTTCAAAACTCTTAAAGCTATGGCTGAAAAAGAAACAGGTCTGCAAATAAAATGCCTAAGGTCAGATGGAGGGGGAGAGTACCTCTCAAATGAGTTTGCAAGGTTCTTGCAGGAGCATGGCAAAAAGCAGCAATATTCATGCAGTCATACCCCACAACAAAATGGAATTGCAGAAAGGAAAAACAGGCATATTGGAGAGGTATCTCGTGCCATGCTCAACGAAAAAGACTTGCCAGATTTTTACTGGGCTGAAGCAGTTGCTACAGTAGTCTATATAATGAACAGGACTCCCACTGCAGCAATACATGGGATGACTCCAGAGGAGAGGTATACTGGTAGGAAACCAGATATTTCTCATTTGAAAATTTTTGGTTGCATTGCCTATGTACATGTGCCAGATGAGTTGAGATCCAAGTTGGATCCAAAAGCTGAGAAGTGCATCTTTATTGGTTACTCTCTGCAAGCAGAAAGGGTATAGATGCTATAACCCTTCTACTCGTAAGTTTACAGTGAGCAGAGATGTTGTTTTTTATGAGATGAGTAGCTAGTATAAACCAGTAAATGTGATTGATGATGTAGATGCACAAAATGGTAATGCTGCATAGAATTCACATCAGCAGTCACAAAATATTAGTGGACCTGGAGTGTCCTCTAGCAGTGGTTCATATTCTTTGCCATGGACAGGCAGATTGAGATCAGGAGAATCTTCTCAAAGCAATGCAGATAATGGTATGCAGGTATCACGAAAAGGAAAAGAGAAGGTTGATCAGCCCATGTTTGATGTGAATGCAGGTCACTCTTATGTGGATGGTGAATCCAGTGGCTCAGAACAGAGCATTGATGATGAGTTGGGTATCCCCTCTATTGTTACACCTGGAGTAAGGAAGACCAGGGATGTTTTGAGAGCACCTGGAAGTGAGCCTACTTTGCGTAGGTCTACCAGAGCTAGGTATCCTGTGGATAGGCTGAAATATGATGGATTTACAGCCATTCACTATGCATATATGGTCAAAGTGATACAGGAACCAGAGCCCACTTCTTTTGAGCAAGCCATGGGAAAGAAAAATGGGAGAAAGCCATGGATGAAGAAATGGATGCCTTGGAAGCAAATGCTACATGGGAATTGGTACCTTTGCCTAAAGGTAAGAATGCAATTGGCTGTAAGTGGGTTTATAAGGTGAAGCACAATGCAGATGGTTCTATGAACAGATACAAGGCAAGATTAGTAGTCAAGGGGTATGCACAAACATATGGCATTGACTATGAAGAAACATTCAGTCCGGTTGCAAGGATGGCAACCGTAAGAGCAGTCATTGCTATGGCTGCATCAAAGGAATGGTCTTTACATCAGATGGATGTAAAGAATGTCTTCTTGCATGGTGATTTGCAAGAAGAGGTATATATGGAGCAGCCACCAAGTTATGTGCATGCTGTTCATCCTGAGTTTGTTTGCAGGTTGAAGAAAGCCTTGTATGGCTTGAAGCAAGCAGCTAGAGCATGGTCTGACAAGATAGGACAGTATCTTGTCACTATTGGCTTTCAGATTTCCAAGGCAGATTTCTCACTCTATGTGAGAAAAACAGAGAAATGTATTATTCTACTTGTCATTTATGTTGATGATTTGATTATGACAGGTGACAGTGATGAAGATATCCTTCATGTGAAAATGCTATTGAAGCAAAAGTTTGAGATGAAGGATTTGGGAGAGCTACGTTATTTCTTGGGCATTGAGGTGATTAGATCACCAAGTGGGATACAGCTCTTGCAGAGGCAGTATGGATTGGACATGCTGTCCAAATATGGGATGACAGGCTGTAAGCCTATTTCAGTTCCTTTGGAGCAGAATGTGAAGTTGAGCACAGATGCAGGTGAGCTTCTGGAAGACCCTATTATGTACAGACGCATAGTAGGAAGCTTGATTTATATGACTATTACCAGGCCAGATTTGAGCTATGTTGTTGGATTGGTAAGTCAGTTTATGCAGGCTCCAAGAAAACCGTATTTGGATGCGACTAGACGCATACTCAGGTATGTGAAGTCCACATTGCAGTATGGACTATTTTATGAGACTGGGGTTCAGATACAATTGCATGGATACATTGATGCTGATTGGGCTGGTAGCATTTCTGATAGACGATCTACCAGTGGATATGTGTTCTCTTTTGGGAGTGCTGCAGTCACTTGGAGCAGCAAGAAAGAGCCTACAGTTGCCTTGTCGAGCACAGAGGCTGAGTACAGGGGTGCAGCAATGGCTGCATGTGAGGTAGCTTGGTTGCATAAGCTACTTTATGACATGCATCAGCCTACAAATGGGCCAGTTGTCATTTATTGTGACAACATGAGCAGCATACACTTGGTAAATAACCCAGTCTATCATGCTAGAACAAAGCACATTGAGGTGCATTATCTCTATGTGCGGGAGAGGGTTTTACTAGGTCTTATTGATCTAGTTTATGTCAGCACAGAGGATCAGGTAGCTGACACATTTACGAAGGCATTGGACGTAGAGAAGCTGCGCAAGTTCAGAGACCTTCTTGGTGTGCAGGAATTGGGATTGAGCTCGAGGGGGAGTGTTGAGATATCGAGCTCCACTCGTGATATGCGAGGGTGACCGTTGTGCATTTATGTCACCGACGTGTCAGTTTGCAGATGCGGTTGGTACACCGCCCATGAATAATAGCTAGATGACAGCTATCCTTATCTACTCGAGTTCGTGGCTCAGTTTGTATGCCACCTTAGTTAGTTGAGTTTGGTTTTGAGACCCATATATAGGGTTCTTCTATTTCTTTGTACTTGAGTTTTTTTTGGCTTACACAACTAAGAAGAGGAAAACTGTTTTTCAGCCTCCACCCTTGTGTGTATTCCCCCATTGTGCAAGCAAGAAAGCTACAAGTGAGACTCCTTCCTTCTCTCCCACAATCTTGACAGATGCCCCTCAGGAAAAAAAGACAGAAGAAAAAAAAAAAAGCAAACACCCCAGTTACAAGTTGCAGTCAGACATAGAGACCGCAACGGATCTTAAACGGATCCTAGAAGAAAGGATTCTTGGAAGTAGAATTGAATTTACATTAGATGAAATTCTCAGAATTGCAGAACAAGGATTTCATGATGTAATAATTGATGTAATTAATTTTTGCAAGCACTTCATGTGTATTTGCAGGATGAAGAGAAGCTGAAAACTCAAGGGATTCGATTGGAGGCAATCAAAGAATCGATTGTAGCCATAGAAGACAAAGATGAAGACATTTTATGAAGCAAAAATTGAAGAAGCCATTATAGTGGGGACTTCTCAATCTAAAGTGTAGCCCATGCTTAAGAAAGAAGCTCATCTTCACAACATGCAAGAAGAAAGTGATGCTCACTTTATTCCTAGTAGTCACTACTCCCGTACCCATTGGGCAAGGGCGACTACTGAAATCGTTATTAAGATTGGAGAAAAAGAGACTCCATACATTGCCCTTATAGACCATGGCTTGGAGATTAATGTCATGTCAAGAAGTCTCTACGAGAATGGCGAATGGCTCATTGATGTGGACCTAGGATGGCGTATGAAGGCAGCCAATAACTCTTTTGGCGATCTTTATGTAGCATGTCCTTATGTACAAGTTACTATTGGTAATGTAAAAGATGAATTTCATTTCTTTGTTCAAGATTCCTGTAGAGCTGTCCTATCATTCTTGGACAACCATTTATTTTTTAGTCTCGTTTAGAGACAAAGGCCCTTGATGATGGTTCATCATATGCTCGGATAAGAAGTAAGGATAATGACAAAGCTGTCCTTCTGTGTAAATCATCACCGGAATAGGGATCGATTGAGAGATCATCCTGTTCCTCCTAATGCCCGAGAATTTAACGGTTTTCGAGTAGCGCTGCTATAAATGGAGGCTATAGCAGTGTATCATGTCATAAAAATTTGCCTCCACATATAAAGGAGGCAAGGCCAAAAGCTGACTTGCAGGTTTTTACAGCCAATAGTGTGGGCTGTTATAAATAGTTTTCAGCCATGAATAGGGCTGAAAGAAAGTATTTGTGTCATATGGAACAAGAGTTGAAGCAAATTGATGTTTTACCTAAAGATGAAGAAATTTCAGGGCTATTTTATAGGCTGAATTATAATGATACAATGGCTGAAATTTTTACAGCCATTCATGCTGAAAATCAAGCTGAAAATCAGTCCATACAAGTATGTACATTGGATATATATGACATAATTCAAGAATTTGCAGTTTATGAAGCTTTTGGATAGCCAAACAAGGATGAAGTAAGAGTAGAAACAAAGTATAAAACAGATGATAAAAAGGTCAAGCCAATGGCTACTCCTCTACCACCTAAAAGCAAAGGACTGGCAGAAAGGGTATCCAAACAGCCAAGCCTTCGTGATCCTAAAGATATTGGTCACCAATTTACACGAGAGTCTGCAAAAGTTGAAAATTGGTGAAGACTCTTTCCTCTTGCCAGTTGAAAAGCAAATCTTCATGTAGATGTTAAAGAATCATGGCAAATCTTTTTCATTTCAGCCACATGAAATTGGTTGTGTGGATCCAAGCATTGCGGCACCAATGGTGATTTTTACGGTCCCACACATTCCTTGGAATCTTAAACCAATTCCGGTACCAAGGGCTCATTTGCCTAACTTATTGGAACTTCTAAATGAAAAGATAAAAATGTGAATATTGGAGCCATCCTCAGCTCCATAATCCAATTGATGGTTTACCATGCCTAAGAAGAATGGATCTTTGTGATTCGTTCAAGATTTACAGCCTGCCAATAAAGTCACTATTAGAAATGTTGGATCAGGGCCAATTGTTGATGAATTTGCTGAAGCTTTTGCAAGTAGAGCAATCTATTCCATGGGAGATTTATATTCAGTCTATGAACAATTTCAGCTTGCTTTGGAAAGTCGAGACATTACCACAATGAAGACGCCTCTTGGCTTAGTCCCCATGTGTACTCTACCTCAAGGGGCTACGAATTCAATAGCTCACATGATGAATGCCATGCATAAAGTATTGAGGGATTATATTCCTCAATTATCTCTTCCTTTCCTTGATGATGTTCCAACCAAAGGATGTGAAGTTCATGAGAAGAATGAAGAACTCAATGAACTTGGATGTCACAAGTTTGTTTCCGATCATATTAATGATTGTGCTCAAATCTTGTCCAAATTAGAAGAAGTCCATCTTACTCTTTCAGGTGCTAAATCTATTTTTGGAGTTGAAGACGTTCTTGTGGTAGGGCATATGTGTGGTCCATATGGCTGAAAGCCTTCTCCATCCAAAATTGATGCTATCAGCAAAATGTAGGAAATATGTACAAATGTTTCAGAGGTGAGAAGATTTCTTGGTGCATGTATCTTCTACCTTATTTGGATACCACATTTTGCTCATGTTACTGAAAATCTTTATCAACTGCTAAGAAAAGTCCAAAGGTTTATATGGGAGAAAGAACATACTTAAGCTATTCGAAAATTGAAGAAATTGCTTATTTCAGCCCCCACCTTAAAGAGGGCTAATTACTCTAATGGACAGCCTATTATACTCACAGTGGACACAAGTTCTATTGGAATAGGATGGGCAGTTGGTCAAGATGACCTTGAAAGCAACAGATATGCAATCCGCTTTGGAGCAAAGGTTCTTAATGAACGACAAAGAAGGTATGCTCAAATTAAAAGAGAGCTTTGGGGAGTAGTAACTGCATTGAAATGTGACCAGGAGTACTTCATGGGTACACATTAATAGCTGAAATAGATTACCTTCCACTTTTGGGCATGATTGCCAACTGTTCCACTCCCGACATAGCTATGCAAAGATGGATAGCTTATATTAAATCCTTAAATCCTGATTTGAAACATATTGCAGGAAGAGATAATCCAGTTGTTGCTGATATGATTTCACGTGCCAGATATAAGGATAAAGAAGAAATGATGGATGAAGAAGAGTCAGAGTCTATAAATGATGCTGTAAATGCAGGTACAAATCTGAACACAGTAAGTAGAGCTGAATCTAATGATGATTCAATAGTCAAAAATGTAGGTAGAATAATAATTACAGCAAGTACAACAGGTTGAACTGCTAAAACAAATTTTACATCAACAAGGAAGGATGAAACAAAAAAAAAAGACAGTGGGCAGCTAGTAGACAGCATGCTCAATGTTTTGTTATGGTTTGTTCACACTTTAAATAGGAATATTATGCACATGATTGGCTAAAAATTAGCCAATTTTTGAGCACTATGACAAAGAAGGAAGATTGGTCTAATGAAGAGTTCAAGAGAATTAAGAGAAAAGCTTATGGCTTTTTTCATAAAGATGGTTACCTTTGGAGGCATGCAAAAAAGAAAGGAAGGTCGCCTGTTTGTGTCTTAGGAGACAAAAAGACTCAAACACAGGTCATGCAAGAATTTCATGAAAGCCTATTGGTTGGTCATAGAGGCATATGGGGTACTTTTGCCAAAATAAAAGAGAAATTTTGGTGGCAAAACATGTATAAAGACATTGAGCATTTTGTTGAGACTTGTCATGTTTGTAAAATGTACTCTATGGTTAAGCATAGAGATGGGCTTCAGCCTATCTATCCTTTATCCATTCACTATAGATTGGTTATTAATTTAGTAACCATGCCTACAGGAATTTGGAACATGAGATATCTAGTACTTGCTAGAGAAGATCTCACAAATCAAGTGGAAGGAAAAGCTTTGACAACAAAGTCTACTCAAGCCATTTGTAGATTTTTACTTGAAGAAGTATTTTGTAGGTATGGATGTGTTACCAAAGTAACTGCTGATAGAGGAGAATTGGATGCTGATGAGGCTCGCCATTTCTTTGCTCAATTGGGAATTAATCTATCTCTTACTTCAGCCTACAACCCTGAAGGCAATGGTAAGAGCGAAAGAGGTCATCAACCAATTCTTAAAGCTTTAGCAAAATCTTGCAAAGGAAAGATGAGGGAATGGCCTAGAATGCTACCATTTGCATTATGGGCTGATAGAACTACCCATAGTGCAGTAATAGGTTATATGCTAGCTGAACTAATTTATGGATAGCCACCTATCATGCCTATTGAGGAGTCCATTGTCACATGGAGTATATTACCTTGGGATGAAGGCATGAATAGAGAAGAATTGCTGACTCTGGGCATAAGGCAACTTGAAAGAAGACCAGAAGATGTCATGATAGCCATTGAAAGGCTGAAAACAGCAAGATTAAAGAATAAGAAGAGGTTTGACAAGCATCATCGACTTCGTCCAAGAGCTATTCAAGAGAATGATTGGGTACTTGTCTATGATAGTAGCATGGACAATCAATATAATGCTCATAGAAAGTTAGCCAAGCGATGGTTTGGACCATATGTTGTAAAAGTAGTACATAATAATGCTACTTACTCTTTGGCTGAAATGGATGGTACCATGACAAAAATACCAATAGTCGGGAAACGAATCAAGCTCTTCAAACGAAGAGAATCTTCAACTTATGAGCTTGATGACTTAGATATGAGCTCTCTACTTGAAGACGAGCAGGAAGAAAAAGACTTAGAGGATGAAGATGAAGATATATCAGAAGAAGACCCTCCTTAACCTGTAAGCTTATGAAATGGCACATGCCGGAGGATGTGCAGGTTAGGAGGGGGTGAATGTCAAAGAGTTTATTGTTCATAATATTAATCATGGGATTCTTATGAACACAGAAGAACTTCACTAGGAGTTATATGAGGAATTTGCATACAAAGTTCAGTCATTGTTACCCAATAACCAACTTAGTTACATAAGTTCTTTTGTATTTAGCATTTAATTTTCAGTTGCACCATGTATATTGATGAAAAATAAGTCTATGGGAACCTACAACTTAGTCAGTTGGAAGTAATTGACAGTCTGCAGGATAAATCACATTGATTCAAGTGTAAAAGTATGGTTAGAACTCAAGAAAAATGCCAAAAGTCCACTAGGTTCACAGGGGACCTAAAGTAACAGACTAATGTGACCAGCAAGTGACCTGAGTAGGTCAAAAAGTGACCTGGGCCTGAGCAGGAAGCAGCCTGCATTTTTCAACACAAAATACGAGCTGCACAGCCTGACTGCAACTAGAGAGAGCTGAAGCCATGGTGCATGCTTTGGAGCATGCAAACTGGAGATTAACAGGAGCTGAAGATGAACATGCAAACATGGTGAGAGCTCCACTTATCTGTCCATTTGGTTTGACAAAAATGCATGGTATGACAGTCTATAAAAGGGGAAAATTTGAGAAAAAAGTATTCAGCCTACTCTTATGCATGTCTTCTCTCATTTTGTCTACCTTATTCATGGTCCAATGAAGCCCCGACTTGTACCCAAGTACTTGAGTGACTTTGGGGCAAGCAAAGGGTAAGGATTTTGAAGGTGTATGGGCTATTACGGGCTGAAATAACCAGTCATAAACCCGAACGACATGACTAGGAACTCAAAGTGTCTATATCTTGTATTGAATGCCATCTTTGGGATATCTTCTTCCTTGATCCTTATCTGATAGTATCTAGACCTGAGATCAATCTTGGAGAAGATCTTTGCACCTTGAAGACGGTCAAGAAGTTCATCTATTCTTGGAATAGGGTACTTGTTCTTAATGGTTGATTGATTCAACCCTCTGTAATCAATACACAGCCAAAGCATTCCATCTTTCTTAATTTGGAACAACACTAGATCTCCCCATGGTGAACCGCTAGGACAGATGCAGCCCTGATCTAACAGTTGCTTGAGTTGCTCCTTCAGCTCAATTGCTTCCGAGATGGACATTCTATAAGGCCTCTTTATTGTCGCATCTCCCGGCACTAGCTTGATCTCATGATCAACTTCCCTTTGAGGCAGAAGTTCTTTCAGCTCTTCAGGAAATACTTTTGGGTACTCCTTTAGCCATGAAGGTTCTTCACTAGACTCCTGATTTTGATTTAGCTTATTGAGCTTAATCAAATAGACAGGTAGTCCTTTTCTAACTCCCTTTATAATCTAAGATGCTTTGGCCAATTGAATTTTCGGCTTTCCAGGCTCTCCTTGCATTGTGACCAATTCCCCTTCATGATTTTGAAAGGAAACTTGGCCCTTTCCACAATGAATGTGGGCGTCATTAGGTTTAAGCCAATCCATTCCGAGCAAACACTCATGGATACCTAGGTTCATGACCTTGAATCTGACTGAAGTCGGCTTTCCTCCCGGAAAGAATTCCACCTTATATTAGGGGAGTTTTGAGGTCTCGAAAATGCCCTGTAAGAGATCCTAGAGAGAGAAAACAATTTAAGAAATAAAATCATTTTATAGAATTTTTAAAAGGTTTATATTTTGGTAAGTTAAAATATCAAAATTTGTTAATAAGTCATTGTCGTGATATTCTCGTGGTCAAATCAAACCTAGAAATCTAGGTCGCCATAAAGTTGGCAAGGTTGTCATAATGAAGATCTTACCTCTCCTCATTAAAGTGAAAAGTAATATTCAATTTGAATTTTGGTGGATACTCGATTGCCTCCCTCCATCGTTTCTCTCTTCTTTTTTTCTCCTCCTTAGTAATCTATTCTTTGTTTTCGTTCTTGCTTCCAATCATATCCTTAGCTATGGATCAATCACCCAATGATCTTTGTAACTCAGCTATGGATCAATCATCTAATGATCTCTGTAGCTCTCATAAAAGACCTCTCTATCATCTTCATATTGAGTTGGACAGTGAGTATGAACCAATAAGAAAGAGAACAAAATCTATCACGGTTACAGAGTCTATGAAACATATACTGAGGTTTGAAGGAAAGAAGAATATTGATCTTTGGTTAGATGGAAAGCTATATCCCAAAGATCCTAGCAGAAATAGCACTCCTCCTTTCTATAATAGCTCATCATTAATGAGGTTTATTGGTGATGGCTACAATGGATTTTTAGGTTATACACTTAATCTTGTTGCAGAAAAGGATATCCTTGGACTAGAGAATCATCTTTTGATGAAACACAATATAGAGTTGTTGCAGAAGCTAGAGGATTGTCAACAAAAAATTCATTCATTGGAAAAGTGTATCAAAGCTTATCAATGAAAGCAAACTTTATTAGGCCTTTGAAATCGACAAAGAGCTCTTAAAAATATTGAGAATCTCAAACGAGGAGGAGGAGGCTATGGTAAAAGAATCCAAGCAGCAAGGTATATTTTTTTTCACTTGAAAAATCTTAAATATGGCTTTATTTAAACTACTTGCATTGATTTGTGATGTTAATTTTGCTTAGATCTCTTCTACAACCAAATGCAAGTGAAAGAGATTCTTTAAAAGCAGCTCAGTTTTATTATCATCTTCTTCCTTCAGTAGTTTCAAATGATATTTTGGAGAAGAAGAAATTTAAAAAGGCAAAGAAACAATGCTTGGAGTCATTTGTAAAGGATCATTCTTTGGATTCTGAGTTAGTATAGAAGACACTGGATAGTATTGGTATCAGTTGAGATGCTTATATGCAACTTTTCCAGATTTTACTATCAAATATGAAGCAAGGACAGGTACGCAATTGCATACTTCCGAAGCCATTTGTGGTTAGGACTATCAAACAGAGAGTTAATAACAAAGTGATGGAGATTCTAGGTGAGCCTTTTCATATCAAGGCTAGCTTCAAGGGCAAGAAAAAGGAGGTTACATTCAATGAATTTAACAATATTTTCCTTGACTTGCCCACCCTACAATGCTTAATGATCAAATTTTATGACTTGTCAGTAGCAAAGGCACAGGGAGTGGCTAGATTTGTGATTAAACTTGATGAAAGTGAGATTCTGAAATGTAAAAAATTGGAGAGAATCTCTATCACCTTGATGAATAGAGCACTTTCGTCAGGTCATTGCAATCACTCAACATCATTTAGTGTTCAATCTGAATATAACATCTGGTGGCTAGGAGCATTTGAGGTAGATACTGAGAATTTTGATATACTATATTGGGTTTTTCATCAAACATCAATACCTAATGTTATTCAAAGGCAACAAGCAGGAGAAGAGCTATTTGTTGAAGGATTTGGAAACTACATGATTGAGTGGCACATAGCTGGTGACCTAAAGACACTCAAATGTATGTATAATGTATCAAAGGGAGCTAACTCGAGATCTCCTTGCTTATACTACATGTCACCAGCTGCAAAGTTACAATTGGAATAGAGCTCCCTCTAGGCACATTAAGGATCCACAGTTTAAACCAGTCTTGGACATTCCTTTAGCGAATGCCCATATTTGTACACTTCATGCATTTTGCAGGATATTTGAAAAGCTTGTTCATCTCTATATAGATTTGCATGGAAGCTAAAGCCATTATCAACTAGAACAGATGCTATAACAAAGGTTGAAAATTTTCTCTCTGCAATTGGTTTGCATGGTGGCAATGTTGTTATCGAACCAGATCTTCAAAAGTCTAAGGATGGTAATTGTGTCCCAAAAAAACCATCTATTGGTGGAGTGAAGGCTAGAAGGTTTCTAGGCTTTCATGGGAGACTTGGCAAGATAAACTCGAGAAATGGTGGCTCAACTATTAAATTTAATCAGTGGAAATCCCTACATAATGCAGTTAAGGATCACACTGATAATGGACAAGCTCAAAATAGAAAAGCTAAAGTTTGGGAAACACTAGACAAAGTGTTTTTTTATTGTGATAAGACTGAATGGAATGATGATGATCTCAAAGACTTTAAAAACCAATTGAACCTTTTTAAAAAGGCGATGACAGAAGCTTGGGGTGATCAACACTTTACTCACTATATGGTAAGAAGTTTGTATATGTTTGTTTCTTCATTGTCGAACTCATATAATGTTTTTTAATAACTTTCTTTATTTGTTGACTATGCAGCATATTCTATACAACCATGCTCCATACTTTATTAAACAATATGGATCTCTATCTATCTGGTCAACCCAAGGTATGGAAAAATCACATTATCAAGCAAGAACAAAATATTTCAGACACACAAGACATGGAGGTGGAAGACACAAAGCCAACAGTTTATTAGAGGTCTTTCAATGGTTATATCAACAAATTTGGCATAAATTCAAGCTTAAAGATACAACCACATCAAGCAATACATCATCTTTAGCAAGGACTATACAAATTGTTACACAAAGAAGAAAAGATAGATATTTAAATTCTTGCGCAAAGCAAAGATTTACAGAATGGTTACAAACCAAACAAAGAGTTGGGAAAAGATGGGTTTCAAGAAA
Source organism: Lygodium microphyllum (assembly GCF_053477565.2). Lineage (NCBI taxonomy): Eukaryota > Viridiplantae > Streptophyta > Polypodiopsida > Schizaeales > Lygodiaceae > Lygodium > Lygodium microphyllum. Next base: position 84,694,044 of record NC_141151.1, read on the forward strand.
CCCTTAATCTTTGGCATCTTCTAGTCTGATTGTGTTGCAGAAGAGTCCTTAGTTTCAGGCACCTCAACAAGGCTTTCAGAGGAGTCCTTGGTTTCAGGTAGCTCGACAGGGCCTCTAGAGAAATCTTTTGTTTCATCCCACTCAATAAGACCTCTGTATTTCAAAAACTCTTTTTTTCGATAGCCTGGAAGAAGCTTCAAATTCTTACTATCTCCTACATAAGAGAGCAAATAGGAGCCAAGAACTCCAAAATATCCAGCTCTAGATCCACTGTATCCAGGCAAGAAGCCAAAAACTCTTATGGCTTCTTCCTTCTCCACTAAAATGATCTTGTCCAAACCTCTGTTGAAAACTTGAGATCCAATTACCTTTGAGATAGCTCTCAAAGCCATCATTGGTAGACTTGGAGAGCTTGACAATCTACTATGATATATTACAATTGTTTGATTGTTTAAGTTTCCAATATAATGGCCAAGGCTTTGATTTTTTCCAAGCTTCATTGGCCTAGAGCCCTTGGCCCTTCCAAGAAAGTTGTCCAGATCTTTAATCTCAATCTACAGAACAAACCACAACAGTACAAGATATAAGATATTTATCTATAATGCATAATAAAGTCTAACAAAAACTCAATGGGTAACTTTGAATTATATTTCATACCTTAGGGTGTTCGTCTTCTTCAAGAAGACTATCATCATAAAGATTTATTGAACTCTTGGGCTTATCATTTGATGGAGACTTCAATCTCTCTTCATACCCTACATCATCAATATGAAGTTTCTTCTGGACCTGCAAGAACTCTTCTTCTATAGGTAGCCCCCCCTTTTCGTATTCTATGATCTGATTAATACATGTATGTAAGGCTATAGAGCTATCTTGGAAATTCTCTCCCTCAACATCAAGACTTGCTAGTGGTTCTTGTTCATAACCTATAAAATTCATGTCATTTTTGCCCCAACCTGCAAGGATTGCTAAGCAATAATCTTCTCTAAGATCAAAAAAATGTTGAATATCATTTAGCAACACATATCTCTTCTTGTTGATAAGATAAGTGGGAAATGTTGGAACACATGCAAGAGGACCTTCTTCATCAACGTGTGCACTTGGCTCGATCTCCTTTTCTTCCACCATTGTGATATTGTCACTCTTGAACAAACCTACATCAAAATCTTGGACAAGTTGATTCTCAACATATTCTTGGAACATCTCCTCCTTCTCTTGGACCTCCTTATCCATACTTGCAATATCCTCTAGCTTTCCCTGTTGGTCTATAACTGGAGAAGAATTTTCCATATACTGAAGATACACAATAAATCCAACGTCCTTGTGGATCAGAAGGCATTGGTGTTGATACCTGTGGAAAGGGCAACATGTTTCTTTCTTTCTGAATTCCTCATCAATGAGGTTGAACCTGCCTAGCAAAGTTGACCTGGATGTACTGGTGGCTCCCATGACATCACTATAATGAACAAATCCATTGGCTTCCAAACCTTGCACATGTCTATCATAAAAACATCTGTACTCCTTAAGTTTATCTTCAAGATCCTCCAATAACTCCAAATCAAAAGGAACATTTAAAATTTCCCTGATATAACCAAACTTGGAAGAATTTCCAGTGGTATGTAAGAAATCAAAGAGCCTATCATCAGATGTCTCAATTATCTCCTCCTCATCCATTCCTTCTAGAGATAGCTTCCTCTTTGTCATCTTGACCAGGAAAAGATTTATCCCTAAAAACAAAGCAGAATAGAAACAATATCCAAATAAACAAGATGGAACCATGGAAAGAGGCCCCAAATTTGCATTTTTCAAGACAAAAAAATCAAAAAATGAGAAAAAAATTTAGTTGACTGGTGAAACGACGAAAATTATAGTGTCCAAGGCAAATGCCTGTGAAGAAATCGCATTTCACTAGACACTACCTTGAAGACCAAAATTATTTCAATATCTCACCAGTGAAACGCGATACTTAGCAAAATATCACTAACATTGACATTATTTCGTGTTTCACTGGTCAAAAGATGCAAATCAAGAAGAGAAACATGAACTATGAATTAATTCTATGGAAACATAGAAATTCATGATAAAATCCTTTCTGAAAAAGCTATGCTGCTTTTAAGAGATACAAAGCACATAACATCTGTAATTATTCAAGTGTTATTAAAAATTCTTTCTATATTAATCAAATTTATTTTGTTAAAATACTTGTAAAGAAAAATATTGTTACCTATCAAAGATTGTTGAACTGCTCTCCACACAGGAAGCAAGGACCTTGAAGGGAAGTCGAGACGAAATTTAGGCAGAAAAGAAGACAATGTCGGAGAAATGGCTTCGAAATGCTTTTATATTGACCGTTAAGCATGTGGTGATAGTTCCAATGAAAAAGTTTGTGTAATGATGGAAAAATAAGCGGGACCGCAAATTTGGATGAAATTTCCAATATTTTTGCATGCACGAAATGCCTCAGAATACGTGCACATGTGTCTCACTTAACACACCGTATCAAACTCCTCAGAAGACGTGCGCACTCTCTTTTTTCGAAAATACGTCACACCTGTGTTACATAACACTTTTCCAAGTAATGCTTGTACCATAGATAAAAAAATTCCGGTAAGCGAGAATACGTCACACGTGTGTTATTAACACTTTGCCAAGAACGTTGAGTCCATGCAAATTCACCGCCTTCGCCTTTCACCGCATTTCCAGCAACAAGCAGAAAACATTGCTACTCCGCCTTTACCTTTGGTGTTCCTTCCAATCTCCAAGCATTTCACTACTTCCCCAACAAAGGAAACCTTCGAGCATATTCTTGTCATTAGGCTGAGATTGTGAAGAACAAGCTAAAAAGAAGGTATGGTCTTCTGCATCTTGCTTTTCAATAACAGGCTCCATTCAATGCATTCTTTTGATACTTTTCCTTAATCCTTTATGTTATTATGAGCTTATCAGCACTACAAAAGAATTTTTTCCACAGTGGGAGCATTCCTTAATGTTGTGGAGATTTAAGGAAATCTTCAAACTTCTTCCCTAATTCTGTGGATATTTTATGTAATTTTAAAAGCTTTCCTTAGATCAAAGCTATTTTTTCTTGGTTTTGTCGATTTTTTTGCTATTCATGAGTTGTCCGGTGAAACGCAAAAAGAACGTGCTTCAAGGAGGACTCCTGTCTTAAATTCGTGTTTCACTGGACACAATGGACAACAAGTCCAGTGAAATGCGAAAAGAAGCAACTGCAAGGAGGCGCCTTGCTTGACACTCGCGTTTCACTCGACACGCTCGAGAAAAATTCAGCTGAAATGCGAAAATGACATGTCGCATGGATACCTCTTGTCTGAGACTCGCGTTTTGCTGGACATGTTGGAGAAGAAGTAACATGTCTTTTTTTGGCAGATGGCTAGGACTAAGGCAACAGCAAGAAAGGAGAAGATTAATCCTAGGGATTTAACATCAAAGATTCATCAGTCTTCAAAGCCTTAGAAGCTCTCTAGAAAGTCAAAGCCAAAGAGAAAGTTTTCTCAAAATGTCAGGTGCCTAAGGGAGATTAGGAAGGCAGTAAAGGCTCTTGACAATGCAATTCCAAAGTTGTCTTTTCAGAGACTTGTCAGGGAAATTTGTGACAAATATAGTTTGGATAGTTTCAGATGGACAAGAACAGCTCTTAATTGTATACAAGAAGCCACAGAGGATTTTTTAGTTGAGTTTTTTCAAGATGCCTATATTTGTCCTGCTCATGCTCATAGGCTCACACTCATGGACAAGGGCATGGTAATTCTTAGGAGGATAAGATATAGACTTTCAAAGGTCCTTGAGCCAATTCCCCTCACTGATGTGAAGACATTTAATATCCTTAATGTGCCCCCAACTAGGAGAAAGAAAGATGATTCTGGTCTCAGGGTTGAGGATGTCACCCATGAGAGGGATACAAGGCAACATGAAAAAGAGGAAAAAGCTAAAGAGGAACAGGCAGATAAATGGAGAGAATATAGGAGGAAAAGGGTTGAAGAAAGGGAAACAGAGCAACTAGAGTCCTTTGAAAATGAGCTAGCCACCCTTCTTGAAGTAGCTAATCCAAAAGGATTCAGTGTGTTTTGTTTCTTACCTGCTGACTTAGGCAAAAGAACTGAGGTTATCTCCTTTGATGCTGTATGTGTTCAGATTCTTAAGGATAAAAGAAGAGAAGTAATTGACAGTATTATTCTTGTTGGCCTAAGGTATATCCATCCATAATTACTTATACTTTTTGATATTTTTTTAACAATAAGATTTTTCTTGTTTATAATCACTATTTCTATGCCTTTTCTAGGTGTATAATGCATGAGTTTCCTTTGGATATACAACAAAAAATTGAGGTTCTTGATCCATCTATCTCATTCTTTATGAGGAACGAGCTTGATACAAATTTTATTGAGCACTGGCTCAATCTGATTGACTTCGATACTTTGGAGCTCCTTATAATTCCATATAATGAAAAGTAAGTGATTCAATATTCAATTAGAGTTTTTGAGATTTTATCCTACTAATTTGTTGAGATATGATTGCTTTTAGTTCTCATTGGAGCTTGATTGCAATAGACCTTGTGGACAAGCAATGTCTTTTAATCAACTCTATGAAAGGAAGCCATGGAAATGCTAAATTGTGAGTTATATTATCCAAGGGCTCCTTGATATTTCAATTCTTTTTTTTGTAAGTACTCTAAATTTCAACATATTTTATATATAGAGGTGCCAAAAGATTAATTGAAGAGCTAGAGAAAAGACCCCCTATGCCGTCTAATTTGCTTGCAACAATGCAATATAGACAAGTTGTGGTAAGTTATTCATTAAAATAATTGAAACATGAGTTTATTCTATGAACTACCATTCGTCCTCTTTATAGTTTTACTTTGTGTTAGTGGTTGCAGTGTCCCCATCAGGATAATAGCCATTCTTGTGGGAGGGTGATTGCAAATGCTAGAAGAATGGTTAACTTTGTTTATCTTAATGATGATAAACATGTAAAGGTAATATGAAAGATGCTAAACTTTAAGATAGATATTAATTGCAAATAGTCCATTGATGATAAAAATATAGTCTATTGTAAGAACAATAATGAACTAAAACTCTTTTTTCTATAAATGTGTGACAGTTTTCGAAGGATTGCTATACATCTGAGCATGTTTGGTACGTCGGAGCAAAGCTCTTGAAGTATATAATGGTCAATTGTATACAACCAACAACAGAGATTGGTGGGGATTTGCACCATGAAGGAGATGCAGTGCCTATAACCACAGAAGGCGAAGCCACAGCTTCAACACCTTCTATACCCAAGACATCAAAGAAAGGCAAAAGGACTCCTAGAAAGGATAATTCTCCAAAAAAAAAAAGCTTTGCCATATCGCCTTGTAAGCCTTCATATACAGAAATTTGCCCTTTAGCCCTTGTATATCTCATAGAGATGGCAGATAGACATCTGCTACAAAATTTGTACATATATTTTATATTGATAGTAAAGATATCTTTTCTTGAATGTCCTTGCAATGTATATTATTTTCTCTCCTTTTCGATATCTGCAAAAAATAAATTACAAATGTTTGTTAGTTAGAAAGTGAGATCTTGATATACATCTAAGTAGATATAATATGATGTGAAAACTTACTCGTTTCTTGTTAAGTTGGAATACAAAGGAGCATGGTAGTTCAATTTCTTCATTTTGTAAATCCATCCTCACTTGATGTAGCATACATGATTTTTTTATCTTTAAGATTGCAATAATATCCTCGTTGAACCAAATATCAAGATCCACTATAGGATCTTTGCTGAAATCATTAAGATTCTGGTCTAAAGCAACTAGACTACTACCAACAAAATGCCATCGACTATAGTAAAAGCTAAGGATAAAATTTTGAGTAGCAATCATATATTTGCAAGCTATAGAGTCTTGATCTATCTTACATATAATTTTTCCTTCTGTCCTTGTATCCCATCCTTCATCAACAAATTGTATGATATGATCATATGTTAGTCTCTTCACTGAAAGCATGGTTTTTGTTATTCTTATCTCCATATTAGAGAAGAAATCAATAAATATATTAATAGGCATAAATAAAGTAACTTTGTTTAGCCTACTTGAGATATTAGATTTTAGTGCTTTCTGGATCTTAGAAAATATCTTACATCTATAGCCCTCACTAGTAGCTGGACTTGGCAAAGGCCACTCAAAGCTTGAAAAATCTAGCAAAGGAAGGAGTTTTATTGATCCCCATTGGCAACGCCGCATAGGAATAACATAAGAATGGTCATAAAAGAATATTCCATTCTCTGCAAGCTCTGTCTTCTTTCTGCCTCTATACATTTCTTCTCCAATTGAACCATGTATAACATCAATAACATCAATAATAGATTCCACTGGTTGCCATTCCTCAAGATTAGAGGGATAGACATCTACAAGACAAACAAATATTATAATGGAAAAACCTAAATCATGTTCAAGAAAGGAAAAACTTTAAGAATCAAATTCTTACAATTTGGTCTATGCATTGGAAGCTTTGAAGATCCAGGTTTCAAACACAGCTCTCTATGCATGCACATGTTGGACTAGTACCTCTTTGATGCTATTCTTATTTGCTCCAAGCTTAAAATCTCGGATTCTGCCCTTCCAAGCAGAGATAAACGAGCTCTCATGTCTTTGCCTTTTTCCACATTTTGCTTGTTGCATGGTGATCCAACTACCTTTGCTAATGATAGTAGAAATCCATCTTCCATCAGTTTGGAATGAGTTAAACACTGATATGGATGTGATTTGGGAGCTTGGACACCTTGTTGAAGGTCGAATTTCTATATCCATGGTAGAAGAGAGAGATACATGCACAGAGAGAGAGAGAGAGGACTAGGCTACCATAATGGAGGGAAAAAAAATAGAGGAATAAAAGAAAGGAGGGAAAAAACTGAGCGCCATGCTTTTCACCAATTTGAATTTCGATTACATTAGTCATTATCATTAATCTAGAAACATCATTAAATAAAAGTAGCCGAGACTCTATGCCATTAATGCAAAAGATGTCATAATCACGAATATAAGAGACTAAAAATACAAATTCGTAATATTAGTATATTTATATATTTTTATAAAATGATTTTTAAAATTTTTTTAAATAGAAGTTCCGCTACGGAGGCTTTGCTCTTATTGGTCTAGAGCACTCTCTCTCCACATCCTAAAAGGCATTTTCGAGACCTCAAAACTCCCCTAATGGTAGTTTGCCTGGTACAAGTGACCTCACGGCCATTTGCCAATTCCACAAGCAAGGTAGATGCATCTTTTGTGGCTATTCCTAATCTTTTTGCACAAACTAATGAAATAAAGGAATGTGTACTACCACAATCAATTAGGGTTTTGAAACCTTTACCTTGATAAGTCGATGGTGTCTGAATTACAGAAAACTAGCAATTCAGCCCTTTCTTATGAAGGGTGGCATGGACTATTGTCTTGCGACAAGAATGATCTTTGCTTAGAAGATATGCAAATACGTTTCCTAAGAGGTGCAAATAAATAAATTCAAGATGCAACATTCCATGCAAGTATGTGAATCATAGACTTTTACTTCTATGCAACTATAAGATTTGCAAAGACCATTTCTTTTCCTTGCAAAAATCATGATGATTGACAATTTGGGGAATAACTTGCATAAAACCTACATAGATTTACGTCAAGAACTTTGCCTACAAACTTTTCGTTTAATGCAATCGAATTTCAAGCTTTAATATGACATGCAACCTTTTCTAGATACAACTTCGATAAATGAAGTTCATGTATGACAAATGTCATAAGACTTATGCTGACTTAATCCGTTCTACGGCACTTAATCCGTCTTAAAATGCAAGCATCTTCGCATGCAACAGGCAATTTCATGGTTTCATTTCCATGCAATGCAACTATTTGGACAACATCCAATGGACGACAACAATTATCTCATACGAATCCACAAGTAGAAAAATTACTACCTAAATGCCTTATGCACTTTTCTTTTCTGCGGCCAATCAAAGATGCATTTAAACAATTTCATCTTTTTAAACCTAAGCAATATGCGCTTAGGATTTGCAACTTGGAAATGTAGGTAAACCCAAATGCACGACATGCACTAACTCTTGTAAATCATTCAAGGAGATAAATTCCCAAATGTATTTCAACTTGACTACGTGAATTAGAGATATGCGTAAATGCATTCTTCCCATGAAAATTAAACATGCCTAATGCATTGCTTTAATGTGAAATTATTGTTTTAAGAACCTGGGCATGAGGACTCGTAGGGATGTCCACGCGTAAACTTGGGTTGGAGACTTCCACACGTGTGCCTTGCATCTTTTGTTTTGGGGCTATTTAGGCAGCGTTTTTTTTTTGTTGCAGCAGCTTCCCTTGGGTTACTCGAACATCCTGAAGACTCATAGTCCGCGAACTTCCTCTCTTGCGTAGGATCAGAGGCCTTGGAGGCTTGGATTTTAATTCCCGAGGAAGCATGCGTGTACCAGGCTTATGAAAGCCTTGTTAGAAGCTTCCAAGAAGCTTTTGCTTCTTAGCAGAATGACGTGGAGGGGAAATGATTGGGGAGGAGGAGATTGACAACGAGCAGGAGTACGATGATGATGATGGTGAAGGGAAGGCAGTGTGGCAGCAGCGGCACTCCTCAGCAGCAGGGCGACATTCTTGGCGATGGCGAATGGCATGGGCACAGCATGGCAGCCTTCATCTCCTCCTTCTTCCCCACATGTTCCCGCGGGGGGGGGGGAGGTAGCCCCCATGAGTTGGGCTGCATGCCACTCCCCATGCCCTCCACGTCTCAAGCTTTTTCTGACACTCCCTCTCCCTGCCATGCATCGACTGAGGGGAGAGGGTTATTATTAAAAAATTTGCACTAAAGTTATCCACTAACCCCTTTTTCCCCGTGAAGGGTGTTCCTGTGCAGCTTGCGGGTTTTAGCCTCGGCATTATTTGCACAACACAGTTGGGGTTTATTAACGCATGCACAGGGTAAACATTTAACTGTCAACTTTTTACGATGTGGGAGATTACTTAGGGGTGCCTTATTGCACGGGGTGTGCGGGGTTTAAGGTCGACTTAATATTTCGAGCGGAAATATTACAGTGTTTGTGGTTAGATAGTCTTACAATCCTTCATTTTCATGTACATGGCTTAGGTCAAGTGTACATGGTACTTTTGACCAGGTTTCTTCTAACCTAGTATAAAGAATTGTTTGTCTCTATGCAATATACACCTAAGGAGGGATTTGTTGTTTGTGCCAGTAATGCGTAATATGCATTCAAGGGATTGGGAAAATTCTTGAATTTTTAGTTAATGAGGATAGAATTATGTTGAAAGAGGCCTTATATGTGCTAGGGATTAAGAAAAATCTCTCATCAATCTCATAATCACATGTGCTACTTTTTTGGTCCATTATGCCATGGAATGATGTAGCATGCATGATTGTACCAATGGTAATGCAATCCTTATATTACTAAAACATTGTACAATGGGCAGCATACATAGGCTAGATACCTACAAAAGGAGTGGATTTGTGACCCCCAATCATTATGACATTGCATCCTAGCATGCTTGATTTTGTCATTTGAACTATGGTAGTTTGCTTCACTTGACAAGACATGATATGGTGCTTCAATCTTCATTTGCCCCTATTGAAAGGATTAGTCAAACATGTGTGTGAGGGTTGTGTACTTAGCAAAATATACGTGCTTTTTTTCCGAAAAATGAAACTATGCAAGAAAGGAAATTATAGGTAGTATGTAGTGATGTATGTGGTTTGATAAGGATCCCATCTATAGGGGAATACATGTATTTTCATTGATGAAATGATCTTGCATGGTTGCTTATGCAATGAAGCATGAATCAAATGTATTTTCTAGTTTTAAAATCTTCTTGGTCATAGTCAAAGCTTGTAATATTTGCAAATTTGTTTGCACTTTATTTTGAATAGGGGAGAAGAGTCTATATAACATGAATTCAATGCATTAATGACTGAGTAAGACATCCTCCACCAATGTCCCATGCCATTCACTCTTGATTACACACCTCAACAAAATGGTGTGGTTGAAAGGAAAGTGAGTTGATCTTGGAGATTTTAAGATGCATGCTTACTCATAAAGGGCTTTCTTAAAATTTTTAGATGGAAGTAGTCAAGTGTTCAATTTATATCCTTAATCGCTACCCCAACTAAAGCATTGGATTGCTATAAGAGGCTTGTAATGGAGAAGATCCTATGGTGAATTACATGCATGTGGTGGGATGTTTGGCATATACCTTGGTGCTATTATCACATTGACACAAGACACATGAAAGAAGGTAACAAAATAATACATTTTTGTGACGTATACTATAGAAAGCAAAACGTGCTATCTTTACCAACCCTTGAAGAGTGACATCTCACAGCTTCAACAAACTGCTTAATATCACTAAAGATTTAAAATTAGCTAAACATGCAAGTTAACCATTATTACAATGCAAAAAGCAACCTCATGTGGATCCACCAAATGTGTTTGACACATAATTGCCTTTGCTTTGAATTTTTAAACTAGAGCATAACCATTTTCAACAACCTATTGAGATAATAATGCAACAATATCCATAGCATTTATTTGTTCAAAATTGGTTTAAGTTTTAGCCCATTGATCATATAGACGATAGTGATGTAGTAGCTAAATTGAGGATTACTATCAAGGAGTCTACAACAATCTTGAGATTGCTGCTAGACACATTGCACGACATCAAGCTCCGCTTCTTAGTAAAGCAAGAGTAGTTGTCACAAGACATGGCATAATTTCCTTTTAAGATGCTATTGATGAGCTATTGCTACAGGATGCAATGAATAGCCGATTTCTTTTAAGAATGTTTCAAATAATGAGCATTGGATAATAGCCATATAGTGGAAAATGAAATCCATTAACAACAATGACACATGGGAGTTGCGTGACTTGCCTGCACACAAGCATATCACATGTATAGAGTGGGACTATAATATCAAATGCAAATCGAATGGTAGTATTGACTATTGCAAATCAAGGCTTGTTGCTAGAGAGTATGTCCAATGGCATGGGATGGACTATGATGAACCTTTGCACCTAGTTCACATATGACTCCTATAGTGTCTCATTACATTGGCACAACCTTTTGATTGGCATGTGCATTATTGTATGTGAAAACCACCTTTTTGAATGTCAAAGGTCCCACAATGAAGCACTATTTGCAAACCCAAATGAGAGTAAGGAGAATACAATGCCACTTGTTTGAAATCTATCCTCTTATCCTCATCCTTCGCATAGCATACCATGAGGGGAGAGCATCAATCACAATCCCTAGCCTATAGTAAAGCCACCTAAATCAAAAGAGAAGAAAAGTAGAATTATATAACTAAGTAAATAGGAGACTATGCAAGAGAGTCTATGAGCTAAACAAATTTATATATCCACAACTTCAAGGACTTAATGCAAACCCTAAATGACTTGAAGCTCAAACTGACTTATAGGATATGGATGGTGTGCCATCCATCTTTTCTTCTAAGCCACCAAGGACCAAAGTAATCTATATAGTCATCATTATGGTCTAATAGCCAATAGACACCGCCCCCAAGGTGTTGGGGATAAAGGTACCTCCGCCTAGCCACCCGTATATTACTACACTGATAGTCACCGCCAATGCACACTGCAGGTGGCGGGCGCCCGTCTCACCATCACTTTATTCTTTATTCTTTTAGTGACAATTTGAATAAAGGAAGGCCCAGTTACACATTGTGACTATTGGAGTTCCCATTTCTTGTCTCTCTCTTTCTTGCTCTTGCTCTCACGCCATAGCTTTCGAGTGCAAGCTTCGATCCTTCTCACCTTTCAACTGGTATCAGAGCACGACTTTTGACTCTTGAATTTGGTTCGTGGCATTCTCAGCTTCCCGTCGACTCCCCACTCGCATTGGGTCTCCTTCTTGGCAGCCATATCCGACTCCTTTGAGCTCTCATCACTCCCGGGCTTCTCGAGCACCTTCCTGGCCCCTTTGGACACCCTCAAGGCATTCACACAGAGGTATTGCTTCACTCTTTACAGGGTTTACCTCAGTTTTCAGCCCTCTTGAAACATGGCAGCCATTACACTCCCAGCTCTCATTTCATATGTGGCCTGCTCTCCCCTGCTGGAGCTTGTTTGAGGCCTTCCTTGGCTTTAACCGAACCCCTCCAAAGCTTGGCCACCATTTTTTGCAGCCCCAGGACCAGCATTGGTAGAATCATGTAGCCCTCCCATATGTGTCTTCAGCATTGACAGTCATAACAACAGCTCTCCCCCTCCATTGGCACTTGGAAAGGCTCCATTTCAGGCATATGAACATGCTTTGATGCTTGGTTTTGATGGTTGATGTATTGGCATAGGATTTGGACTGATTTAACACTGTTTTGAGACTATCATAACAGTCCACAGGCAGTTTATGACAGTGTTACACTGACATTTGATGCTATAGCTTGTTTGGCATTGTCATTTGATGCCCGGTTGGTCCCGTTTGATGCCCGGATGTTAGGGGAATGTATGCCTATTGTTTGGCAACCATTTGGATCTGATTTTGATGCTGAAATTCTCAGTTTTGAATAGTAAATCACTACTGTACACAGTTGGGCTGCAATCATTTTACTCATGTATGCTTATGCCTATGCTTTTCGGGCTATGTTTCGAGCACATATGGTGATGTATTGACAATTGGGGCTCGACATAGAGCTTGATTTTGATTCGGGATCGTTGGTTGAGCTTAAGCTTGCTTTGCAAAGCATTTGGATACTCTGTCTTGGATGTACTTATGGCATGTATGTTGCTTATGTCTAACCGGTCCTGAAATGCTTAGCCTATGCCATTACTACATGCTAGTTACATTGTTTGGAGCCTTATGATGCCAGCTTTGGTCTTGGCAGTATCTGATTGACTTGGAATCTGATTTTGGCACTGTTAGCTCTCATTTACTGAAATCTGTAATTTATTATAGCAAGCATCTATGTATGGATTGACATGGATTTTTCATGCTAAAATATTTTGAAATGATGTACTTTCACTAGTACTTGGTGGGCAGTAGCTTTGGTTACACTTTTCTCGCCATTTTCTCTCGATTTTGGTCATTTTTTGCAGTAAACAGCAAGTAGTTTTGAATTGTTTACAGTCTTCCAGCCTACATTATGGCGAGTTCGTCCACTGAACATGCTATTTTCAACATCACTAAGCTTGATGGTACAAATTACTCTTATTGGAAGAGCCAGATTTGGTAGGTATTGGTGCAAAAATCGCAAATCAAACTTTTGAGGTTGAGCGGGCATCCACCTGCAGCTATGCCAGATGAGGAATGGCTTGAGCTTGATGAGTTATGCAAGTCCACTATTGTATTATCTCTCACATAACAGGTTCATTACAATGTATTTGAGGAAGAACAGAGTACATGGCAGTTATGGGATAAAATCAAGAATCTCTATAATAAGAAAAGTCCAGCGAGTCAGATGTATTGGCTGAAGCAACTTATGGATCTGCGCATGAAGGAGAATGTGCATATGTCTGCTCACTTGAGCCAGTTCCATTATATACTCAAGAACTTGACTTCGCAGGACATCACTTTTGCAGAGGATGTCACTCCTCTTTTCTTGCTTGGTACTCTTAATGAGTCATGGGATGTATTCTGTACTGCATTATGTGTCTCTACTGCTACCTTAAAATTATCTGATATTGAGAGTGCTCTTCTGCAGGAAGAGGTTAACCGTAAGAATTTGGATGCCTCTCATGTGTCGCATGCTATGACAGTTAGAGGCAGGGATGATGGATATGGAAAGCATGGCAGTGGCAGTGGCAGTGGCAATGGCCGTGGACGGGATTCTCAGAAATCTCGGTCCGTCTTGTGGGAAGTCGCGTAGCAAATCCCATGGCAGGAATGCAGATGTTACTTGTCACCATTGTGGGAAAAAGGGCCATATTAGACCACAATGCCATGAATTGCGCAATGAAAGGCGCAAAGATGAGGGATAAGACAAGATGCAGGATAAGTCTTCTGATCGCAGCATAGTGCCTACAAAGTCTAGTGTTAAAATTGAAGAGATCAATGTTATGCAGCTTGAGGATGTTGATGATGATGATTATATCCTTGTAGCTTCTTCTAGTGCTTGGCAGATGACATAGATACACTCTATGTATGCACAGTGTTGGCTCTTGGACTCAGGTGCGTCCTTTCATGTGACACCTTGTCGAGAGTGGTTTCATTCATACCGTACTATTTTGGGTTTTGTGCGCTTGGGTGATGACAACTCTCTTGATATTGTGGGCATTGGTGATGTTAGGCTACAGTTTCCTTCTGGCAGTAGTTTTGTTATGCAGGATGTACATCATGTACTTGCTTTGACACATAGTCTCATGTCAGCTGGACAGCTTGATGACGCAAGTTATCATGTATCTTTTGGAGACTCTGCATAGAAGATCACTCCTGGCAGACTTGTGATTGCGAGAGGTGCCAAGGCTGGCAGCCTCTATCCCTTGATTGTATCCGCTTCTTACCTTGATCATGTTTTGTCTGTGGGTTCTATCCCACATGTATCTCTTTGGCATGCCCGTTTTGGCCATATGTCTTTGAAAGGAATGAAAATGCTTTCTGGTTTGCAGTACTTACCGCCCCCTGATTATGCATGTTTTGATTCACATGACATTGTCTTTATGGTAGACAGACTAGGTCTATGCATAAGAAGTATGGTAGGCCACACATGAGTGAGCCCTTGGCATTGGTACATTTGGATGTCTATGGGCCCATGCCTTTGTTAGTCTATGGGTGGTGCAAAGTATTTTGTTACGTTCATAAATGATTTTTCATGGAAAGTTTGGGCTTATCCCATTAAGCTGAAATCCGATGTCTTGGCTGTGTTTCAGAGATGGCTTGCATTGGTTGAGAACTAGTCTGGGTATAGGCTAAAATGCCTAAGAACAGATAATGGGGGTGAGTATGTCTCACGTGCTTTTGAGCAGTTATGTGATGAGCGGGGTATTAAGCGTCAATTGACCACCCCCTACACCCCTCCCTAGAATGGTTTGGTTGAGTGGATGAATAGAACCATCCAGGAGCGTGTACGCAGTATGCTTAGCCATGTAGGCCTACCACAGAGCTTTTGGGCTGAGGCAGTTAGTACAATTGTGCATGTCATAAACAAATCACCTTCTAGTGGTTTGGATTTCCAAGTTGTAGAGGAGGTATGGACTGGAAAACCTCCCTCTTATACGCATCTTCATGTCTTTGGATGTGAGGCATTTTGCCATGTGCCAAGGGACAAGAGAAGTAAGCTAGATCCTAAGAGTGTCAAATGCATTTTCCTTGGTTATGGGGATGAAGGCGAGATGGGTTACTGTCTCTAGGATCCGCAGGCATGGAAATTTATCCGCAATCATGATGTAGTCTTCCATGAAGACAAGATGCATCAACAACCTGAGAAAGTTGTTGAGATCCGCAAGGTCATATTTCAAGAGGAGTCGAGAGCTCCGGCACAGCCAGTTGACAGCCTACAGCTGTAGCAGATGCTCATGGTCAAGGTATCGGATAGGTAGTTGGATAGGCAGCAGAGCCTGCCGTGAGACGGTCTACTAGAGATAGACATCCACCTGATAGATTTCAGTCCTCGATGCATTATGTCTTGGTTACAGATGCAGGAAAGCCTTTCACCTATGATGAGGATATGCGTAGGGGTGACAATCACTCCTGGGAGAGGGCTATGCAGTCTGCGATAGATTCCTTGTATAAGAATGAGACTTGGGATTTGATTTCCTTGCCTAAGGGCAAGAAGGCTTTGCCATGCAAGTGGGTATACAAGCTGAAAAGTACCCCTGGATACCCCAAGCCAGCATACAAGGCTAGATTGGTAGCAAATGGTTTTAAGCAGGAGCATGGTGTGGACTTTGATGAGGTCTTTTCTCATGTGGTGAAGATGACCACCCTACGCTTAGTCCTGGCTTTGGTTGCTCAGCTTGACTTGGATTTATACCAGATGGATGTCAAGACGGCTTTCTTAAATGGAGACTTGCATGATGAGATTTATATGGAGTAGCCTAAGGGCTTTGCAGAACCTGACAGGGAGCACCTAGTGTGCAAATTGAAGAAAAGTCTTTATATCTTAAAGCATGTACTTAGGGAGTGGTATCATAAGTTTGATGCCTTTATGCAGTCACTCACAGGGCTACAACAGGAGTGCTATGGATCAGTGTCTTTACACGAAGAAAGCTCGTGATGGTTCTTTATTGATTTTGGTACTCTATGTGGATGATATAGATGCTCTTAAGGCTCAGCTCAAGAAGAGCTTTGAGATGAAAGATCAGGGACAATCCGCTCACATACTTGGTATGCGCATTAGACGCGACAGGCATCAGGGACTCCTCTACTTGTTACAGAGGGAGTACATTCATAAAGTCCTTGAGTGCTTCCACATGCAGGACGTACAGCCTATTGGCTATCCATTGCCTTCTTATGTGAAGGTATCAAAGGCTGATTGTCCGCAGACAGATGAGCAGAGGGCCGAGATGGCCAAGATTCCCTATGCATCCGTAGTGGGCAGTCTTATGTATGCCATGATAGCTACTCGTCCAGATATTGCCTTTGCAGCGCACCCTAACGTGGGAAACAACAAAATGGACACACACCTGAAGGTCCGGAAATACGTGGGTAGAAAATACACACATTAGATGCGTAAATACCGTGTTGTCAGCGTCACAGTATTTTGGTCAAGCACGCTTCCTTCTCTCAGTATTTTGGTCAAGCACGCTTCCTTCTTTTTTTTTTCGTAAAAGGAGCACGCTTCCTTCTCTCTCTCTCTCTCTAGCGAGTAACAAACCATCAAATGTTCTCTTCATCATTATAATTTCTTCCTTCTGTTCTTCCTCCTCCTGTTATCTTCATCATCGTCGTCCTGTTATAATTTCTTCCTCCTGTTATCTTCCTCCTCCTGTTATAATTTCTTCCTTCTGTTCGTCCTCCTCCTGTTATCTTCATCATCGTCGTCATCATCATTTCTTCCTTCTGTTCTTCCTCCTCCTGTTCCTGCTCCTCCTCTTCCTCCTCCTTCGTCGTCCTTAATCTTCGTTGCCCACCACCATTACTATGGCTGGACAGCAGGGGACCATCAACGCTCGTTTCCACGAGCACCTTACGTCGCTCAGAGAACAATTAAACCTCCGGGAGATCCGTAGCCAGGTAGCATTAATTCATGTCTACTATCATCAATAATCTCATCAAGGTCGCATGAATGATTACTCCATCAAGTAGATCATTGCAGATTAGCATCATATATTATAATTAACAGTAGCATTCGTGATCTTTCCTGTATGATGACGACGACGACAATGATGGGCTGCTACTGATCAACGAATATCGTTTTGTGACATTGATCCAGCTGCGAGCTGGCGCGTCGGAAACGTTCAGCCCGGACGTGGCAAGAGTGCTGACGGAAAGTGCTAGCAAGCTGGCCGGCGTGCTACCATCTCCAGTGGGGTTGGCCCTCCAATCGGTCCTCTTTCTAGCGGACTCCGCCCTTCAGGCGCATGACAATAAGTCATCTGAAGTGTCGCTGCACGTCCGATTCCAACAAACGCAGGAGCAGCTTCACAGGCTCGAGGGCCTCGGATCGTTGCCTGATACCATTCAAAACGAGTTTGACCGCGTTACCAAGGAGCTACTCGTGATTTCAGCGGTAGTGGATGACCTGCAAAGGACGCCTGCGTCTGGGTTTGTACTGTCCCCCTGATCTGCACCTTCATGTCAAGTTACATGGTGTCGCGCCTGATTTGTGTTCATTCAATTAGTTTCATGCAAGCCCCAAAAACTGGTAACTGTCAGAAGCAGGGGATCTGCAAATATGCTTTCTTTGTGTCACCATTTTTGATTGATCTAATGGCATAGTCTGCTAGCTGCTGCTGAGTATCTATTGGTTATTATGGACTTATGCTTATTTACTTGAATCCGACTTTTGCAGCGAGACAGTGCAAGTATGTTTGAGAGAGAGAGAGAGAGAGAGAGAGAGAGAGAGAGAGAGAGGCTCTCTAATGATATGCAATGCTAATTGTCTAATGATATGTGATGGTGACGTCGTGTTGTTTCATAGCAGATGGTGGAAATGCACAAGCTACTTGCGTGCTCTGGTATGCGCTAAATGTGATGCGCAAAAACTCCAAGGTGCTGCTGCTATCCTGAGCACGGTTTCGACTAGGATACACTCGATCTTGGACGATATAATCTCCCTTCGAGTCCAGCGCCCATCTGACAGTTCCCCAGAACTACCGGCCCATCTGGATGCAGGGATGGATCTGCGGATATCGGAGGTGATGCGGTTCCTTAGGACGAACACATCAGGGAACGAAAGTGTAAGAGTGGTGGGCCTGCATGGTCAAGGCGGCATTGGAAAGACCACACTTATGAATGCTGTACATCACCATTTGAAGCATGGTACTGTGCCACAGCGGCACAAGATAGCCACCCTAGAGGTGGGGATGACCCCACCACCTTCCACAAAATTGCAAGAGAGCCTCTTCAGCCAGCTCACTGGTGGCTCTAGACTGGAATTCTCCTCCGCAGCTCAGGGCAAATCTGAGTTGAAAAGCCTCTTTGCAAGCCACCAATCAGACAAGAAGCCAGTCTGCATCTTCCTAGACAATGTGTGGGAGTGGGAGCATCTGGAGGAGTTGTTGCCAGAGAAGCTTGCCGATGTGCTTCCGGGTGGGAGCTACATTTTGATCACTTCCCGCAATCAGGAGTTGGTGAGACGGCTGGGGCAGATGTGCTTCAAGAGCAAGGAGGAGGTAGAGCGGGGCTACCTGCATTATGAGCTGGAGTTGCTGCGGGAGAAAGATGCGGTGAAGCTGTTTCTGAAGAGCGCGTCCAAGGAAGGGGAGAGCAGGCCACTGTCGAGTGACGATGAGCTGGTGAAAACGCTGGTTCCTCTCTGCAGTGGGCTTCCTTTGGCGCTGGTCGTGTATGGTGGTTTCTTCAAAGACGAGAGCAAGCGTGTGAAAAGTCGTTGGAGACCCGTGTGCGAGAAATTGAGAGCAGCTGAGGACCTGCCGCGTTCGTGTGCAAAGGGCAGGGTGTTCGAGAAGCTCAAGGCAAGCATCACGTTCCAGAGCAAGGGGCTCCAAGATGCGTTCTTGGACATCGCTCTATTTTTCAACCGCAACAAGCACTTCAATGTGGACACTGTCAAGTATGCCATGAAGGAAGAGGACTACCTTGAGTCTCTAGTCGAGCAATCACTTGTACGTGTAGACAAGTTCTGGGGAACGAGTCGTCTGGTGGTTCACGATCTGCTGGTTCTTGTGGCCCGACAAATGGCAACGGAGAGAAGCATAGCAATTCTACCTGCGCCAACATCCGAGCATGAATATGATCCATGCGAAAATGGAATGCAGGTGTCACTGGTCAGTTTCTCATGTCCGAGTGTCAATGTTAGTAACCAATGATTTCGTTCATACTAATGACAGAAAACGAAATTTGTCGTGATTTTTTTATAGGTCCGATATTTTAATCTCCAAGAATGGGCAAAGCCGGGTCACTATCCTACCAGTTTTCAAATGAAAGATTGCCGATATCTCATGCTAGAAGATTTAGATTCAAAAGATTTTCCTGTGGACTATTTTTTCGGAACGATCATTAGGCATTGCCACAGAGTACGTCTCTTGCAGCTAGGCAAAGGTTTTTGTGACGAACCACAATTCCAGGAGCGAGTCTTTCCTTGGATAGCAAAGCTCAAAGAGCTGAAAGTTCTTTTCTTGTCGGGTCCAACCACCTTTGCCGTTGCAAGTACCCCAAAGGTATCTCCCTTTATCTGAATACTTTTTTGAGTATCTTAGTAGTTAGGTGTGTCTAAAAGTTATAATGACTAAAAATTTGAAGTCTTGCTCTGACTCATCATATGCATTATAAAAGTCTATTTAAAAGAAAATAGAATCTTGTTTTGTATCTTGTGGATGCTCCATTCCATCCCATAGGACTATGATGGAATCAAGGATACATATCCCCTTGACAAGAGCCTTGCGTTCTCTACTTATATAGGTGTCTAGATGGCCTCATATGCCAAGGAGAAATTTTAGCTAAATGGAAGAATTTTTCATAGTGATTTAGTGAATATCTTGTGGGTTATAGGTCTTCAGGTTTCATAGCAATGTCTTATCCTCGTTTTTATGAATCGGGTTTGTTACTTCTACATTGTTTGGTATTGTGGGTGAGAGCTCCATATGAGAGAGATGCCTTCCACATAGCTAGCATGGGAGGTATGAAAATTTCTTAAAATTCTTGATATAACTCATTTAAAAGAGTCTATCTAGGCGTGGACTTGTACCCTTTTTAAGTTCATCTATAGAGTCATTAAGTTTTGAGGGTGAGAGCGTAGAGGCATTGCTCTAAGAGGGATACCATAGATGTGAGGATGAGTGTCATGGAGACATGTAAATTTATCACTTAGTTTAATCAACTTGTGCACATGGGAGGTGTACATGTGAAGTGCAAGTTAATTTTGGCACAATGATAGTCCAAAACCAAAGTTGGGCAAAGGGGAACATCAGCAAAAGTTGTGACAAGTTATGTTGGATAGGTGCTAGTAGGTGCCTAGTAATAATCTTGATCTTAGACATTGAATAGGCCCTTTAAAATTGAGAATCCAAGGAGCCCAAATTTGTAGGGAGGTTAGTCTACATCTCAATGTGATATAGATTTGTGCAATACAAGTTAAAGAAATACCACAAGGGGTGCCAGTTTTGGGGCCAATCGGGTGTATGCTATCAAGGTTAAAGTACTAAAGTATTTATTTTCGATTTGTGAATTATTTGCTTCTTGTAATTATTGATGAATTAGGTCATCTAGCACACTATCCAAGAAGAAGAGTTGGCTTGATTGGAATTGATCCTTGGCTTGATTCTCTTTGTTATCCATGAGCAAAGGTAACATCTCTCTTTCTTTTTCTTCAATGGGTCGAACATTTTCTTCGTGGGTTTTTGATCCTCCTTGCCTACTTAGCTCTAATGTAGAGGACTTATCTTGCCTCTATCTCCTCTCCTTGTCTAAGTTTTATTTAACTCTCTTAAGTTCATCTTGGGTAGCAATATTTCTATTCAACTTGTATACTTTGGGCATATTTTTAAGCTCTAATGTTCCTTCTCCTTTAAGTGGTTCTGCTCGTAACTCTCACAAAAGATTTTGTGTTTGCTTCATAGCATGAAGGCATACACGACGGTCATGTTCCAAATTTCCTTCAAACTTTTCTTGACCCAGTCAAGTTTGAATAGTCCAAGGTCTCCATGAAACAAGCTAATCGCAATGATTCGGTAAATGTTGGATAGAATCAATTGGCTTGGGTAATTGTCTAGCATGACAATATCCTTAAAAACCTTGAAGAAAGCACTTACATAAGAGGTTTGTATACTAGTTGGCACATTTGCTCTATCTAATGCTGCTTTTTTGAGAGTCTCCCTTTTGTTTATTGAACCACGTGAACGATTTTTTGTAGGCTTGTCTCAACTAGGCTATGGACTGATTTAATATCCAGTCACGACTACTATTTTCTAGCAAATCACATGTCCTACCATATTAAAAGCTTCAATCAGAACGATGGGTATCTAAAAACTTGTTATGAGTCCCAAATTTAATCCCTACTTGAATAGAACAGTTTGCATGAATAGAAACCACAACAAATTCCTCTTCTCCCTCCAAGAGAACAACAATTGATTGATTATTTGCATATTTCAACATCTGAGTTACTATCTTACAAATGCTTGGAGTGGACCCTAATGGGTATTCCATGACTTCAACTTTAAGGAGGTTTATATTTAGGTCCATCTCCACAAGGATTTGAGGATGCATTTTCATGTTAACTTGGTTCATAGGTGTTTGCCCTAGAATTTAACCTAGTGGAGAAGCTATTAACTTTAAGTAAGACTAAAAGTGCATGGACATGTTTTGGTATTGCACCCACATAGATACCCTTGTAGGTTTAGGGCCATTGTGATTAAATTTAGGACACCCCTTGAATAAAGACAAGGGGAAATTTCTAAGCATCTAATAACCAAGGCTAAATTTCTTAAGTGCCATTTTCTTTGTTTCAAAAAGGAATAATTGTGCAGTAAATATTAAGCAAAGATGATCCTTTTTCACAAGCCTTCATAGTTAAACTTCATCCCATTCCTTAAATATTCTACATGGGGACTTGGCCCGTCACATATCCCAATTAAAGCTTTGTTTAGAAAAGTAAAAGCCCAATGATTAATACCATTCTTGGTGATGGTTATTTGGAGCTTATTATTTTGGTTGTGGTCAGATTAGCATTGTTCGTATAGTTTACTTCTTGGTTGGGACCAATAGCATAAGATTTGGGGATGGGATTGTTGGCTATTGTAATTAGAAGCTCACGGATGCTCTCCAATAATTGTAATTATTGCCATGCCATGGCAATAGCATAGTATGAGCAATAGGGATCGATGTTCTATGACTGATGCCTTTACTTTTTTCAATTTAGTATTGCTTTGCTTTTGTCATCTTACAATGAAGTTGCAAGAATTTCAAGGGGGAGGTTTGTCACAAGGAGGTGTATTTGTAATGCTTAGCTTTAGCATTAATAAGTTGTGCACATGTGAGGTGCCATGCAAAGTGCAAGTCAGTTAAATCAAGGTGATGGCATAAGTAACCCAAATGAATAGTGGGGGTGACATTGACCAAAGTTCTACAGATGGCTCCTTCCTGCACATCCATTGATGACAAGATCCATGACCTGATTATTACACGTGGAGTGCGGTGATGAAGGCTTGGTTTGTTTAGAAGTGGTTATGGTACGTGGTTTGCAGAGCTATGGTACGTCCTCAACAATCTTCTCCTGTTCCTTCTGATTTTGATGAAGATAATCATAAGGAGGCAATGCTTATATGGGATTCAGATGATGCCCGTGCTTATTCGGCATTACTTCGGTGTATTTCCAAAGAAGTCCTATCGACGGTCACCTCCTGTACGACAGCTTCAGACATATGGTTGAAGTTGCAATTGATGTACGAGGCTCCTTCCACCATGAGGGTTGTTACTCTCTATGGCCAGCTCCAGCAACGGAAGTTTGAACCCAAGGATACGATCCAATCATTTCTACTTTGAGTTACCTAACTCCAAGACCAGCTTCGCACTATGCAGTTTGCCCTATCTGAGGCACCTTTTGTTGGTACGGTACTCTACAAGCCATCTCGGGAGTTTGATGGAGTGGGGAATGCTTTATGGGCGTAGACATCTACCACTCCTGTTAGTTTTCTTCATATATTCTCAATTCTACTTGAGTATGAGGCTACTTTGTATCTATAGGGGAGGCTTCTGTCACATTATGGAGGTTCAAGTGAGGCTCTTGCAACTTCAGAGAGGGTTTTGATGAAGAAGAAGTCAAAGGCCTAGTGCTACCACTGTGGCAAGAAAGGTCATTTACGGAAGGATTGCAAAGAGTTAGTGGCTTCCAAGAAGAAAAAGAAGCAAAAGACGAAGCAGGATGTGGACTCCTCCGACAAGTCATTATCTGCCTTTGATTTTGACTCTGATCATCTGGCCATGGAGAAGTCTAAGACACGGAAGGGATAAGCTTCTTCGGATCGTGGGAAGGGCTTGATGGCCCCTTCCTCTGCTGCTTTCTAGCGATGGAATGATGACATCCCTCACGACTCTTCGGTGCTAGAGAGAGAGTGTGAGAGGGTGTGGTGGTGGGGCAGGCGTGTCTCATCTATATTTTTCTACAGATGCATAGAATCTAGAGAGGGATGTCTGTTACGAATCGTCCTTGTCTGGCAGTGAAATCCTAGAGTCTGGATTTGACATCTGGGTTCATGCTGGGCTGTTCTTTTCTTGAGGGGATACTTTGGCAATTCTGGCCCAAGGCGGGGATTCCATGGTACTATGTTCAGAGACATGGTTGGCAGATTGGTCTTGTATGTCCTGAGTGACATAGGTGACATAACACAGAGAGTTGCTATGATTTTTCTCTATTTTCAAGTGGTGTTGTTATGATCGACATTGACATCAGATACTCTCCGAGGTATCTTGGTGGTGGGCTGGCCACTCACTTCTTGGATATCCATGGTTCTTCTGGTGGTTCTATGGAGCCCCAAGAGAAACACCAAGGAAAAGGGGATTCTACTGCAAGAAAATCTATCTTGTAACATCAACAAGCTTTTATTTCATTCTTTTGATGACCAAAACAAAGAAGGCAGTAATTCTTTACGCAGCATCATAGTAGGTATCTCCCACGGATTTGATAGAATCAACCATAATCTTCAAGATCTTCACAGAATCCATTAATAGAACAAGGAAATAAAGGAATACACCATTTTTGAATGGAAATCAATCACATAGTATTCATCTTCCATGTCTTTATAGTTTTCTCTCTCAATCTCTCATATACAAATACACTGTTTTGATAGAATTGGCTATCTCTGGCTCTCTCTCTCTCAATAGTATATCATCTCCTCACTACAATGCTCAATAATGACTAGATCACATCCCCCACATACCAAGCTAAATCTACATAATCTGAAATTAACAGATTACCTCGTAGATACATATAAGACAACAACATGGTATCTGTTTTCACGGAATCTTCAAAGACCATATGATGTCGTACTTCTGCGTATCCGAGATGTGGAATCCACCAAAAAGGTTATGCTGAACATGGACCATTTGTCAAGGCACTTGCTTCTTATCATCACATGTAATTAGAGGGTGTCTGTCCAGATGTTGTCAGCCATTGGACATGGGTTTCAACTATATTACAGTCAACGAATGAGACTTTTACATATGGAATAAGTGGATCTTTTTGGTATGCCACTAGCTCAGCCGTACAAATACTTCTTTTCGGTATCATTGCAATGGAAATTAAGCGAAGGGCACTAAAGGTTCACACTGTTTTGGAACTTGTTCGACGTCGTTGGGGTCATGCTGTTAACTTTGTAATCTTTCAAAAATCTTGATTCAGGTCTATTCATCAGATGTTTATTCATTGGGAAGCTTTGACTGGGACTGGGTAAGAAGAATCTTGAAAGGAGTAAAAGGTATTTCCCATCACATGAATATGATTCATAGGATCATTGGATTCAGTGACTGTTCGTGTGCAGAACAAAAGTTTGCAAGGAAAATAGTTGATGGTGAAGACAATAGGAATGAATCTGAACTTTCAGTTGAGGAATACATGGAGTTGAAATACAACATCCGGTTGAACTATCCATTCTTACCCTGCATTGCGGCAGGGAGGCAGAAACAATCAACATATGTTCCAATCGCCCTCAACAATCAAGGGGCACAGACTGGATGAAAAGCTTTTCTGGGCCGCTTTATTAATCTGAAGACGAACTTAGGAGCCGCTAAAAAAAAAACGAAAGAGGATGTCGTTGTTTGGGGAAAGGGAAGTTTTCTCTGGGTGTGGGTGCGCAGAGCTGGAGATTCTCCACAATCTCATAATCGAAGCTATATGCCTCGGTTATCGACACTTCGACTGTGCAGCTGATTACAAGAATGAGAAGGAAGTTGGTGAGGCTCTTGCGGAAGCCCTGTGGCAAGGTCTAGTCAAAAGAGAAGATTTGTTCATTACCACCAAGCTTTGGAACTCTGATCATGGACATGTTCGGGAGGCATGTGAGGATAGCTTGAGAAACCTTAAATTGGATTATTTGGATCTCTACTTGGTTCATTTTCCAATAGCCACGAGACAACCTGTCCTGAGGAGAAGAAGAGCTGTCCTGAGGAGAAGAAGAGCTGTCCTAAGGAGAAAAATAACAGTCATTCTGGGGAAAATTAGGACAGTCATCTATGAGAGCATAACAGTCAGTAATTACAACTGATGATGGCATGGCAATGCTTTATGAAGAGCCGTGTATAGATGCTCATCCCACAATAGTTTTGTCTTGAAAAACCATCAAGTACCATTAGTCTTTGAACCAGACCATCAAATTATCTTGAAGAAAGAAGTCGTGATGTCCAAATTTCCAGCTCACCGATTGTTATTGCTGTTTTTTTAATGCCTGTGCATCATGGTTGATGAGAAAACATGAGATTTCAAGGCAGATTCTAAGCTTTCCTTTGACTATCCATATTCCCCAACAGAAATTATGTTTGTTCCTGATAAAGAGTGCCAGAAATCTGACTTATTAGCCACAACTGATGACTATCTCTGGGTCTGACCGATCCAGGAACAGGGCAGATTGAAGGCTAACATAATATATAAATATGGAAAATTTGAAGACTGTTTCTAACCGTAAGCCATCTCAATATCAGTAAATAGTCATCATGATGGAACTTGGATCAGAAGATTATTCACATTCATCCACTTTCTCACTCATCGATGAAGACCATACTCTTGGAAATTCTCTTTGAAATGTATGGATGATCTATGCAATCCAGAGGCTGCTCGGGTTTCTTCTTCTTGAACCTTGAATCTCTTATTGGCAGAAATAAAACAGAGTCTTGACATTATTTTCTCATCTTGCTTATTCACCTGTTTGATCTTTTATCCTGAAATTTATCAAGGTCTTCTAAAGACGCGACTTTGCTTTCACAAACCCTTCGACAACGGACAACTTTTGTTAGCAAATCAGAAGACCAAGCCCCACTCCAACCATTCTCTGGAAGATAGAGATCTATCGTTGAGAGCTTAATATAGAAGGACAACTTCTGAAATTGATAGTAAACAAAAAAAAAGGGTCGGGAGAAACATATTCTTGAAAGTGCTCAAATGTAGATCATAATAAATCCATCTTGGACTGCAATCTTTTCACTTTATCTTGAAGCAACGGACATAATGTGGTCTGTCTCTGGAGAACTGCCAAGTCCTGCTGAGATATAGAAGAGGAACATTGGGGCTTGGAGGAATGGACCGTGACTGTGCCAGTTGGTCCTGCTACTGCTTAATCTGGGAAGCTTGGGATTTCAATATATTATGAGCAGTATGCAAAGCTAACAGTTTCATATCTAAAAGAGTCTTTAACTCTTGAGCTTCTTTGGACATTTTCTCTTTCTCTTCCGAAACTCTAGTGACCTCTGAATGAGCCACTGCTAACTGAATTTTCAAAGAAGATATCTTTTCTCTCTGGGTCTCAATCATTTTGTGTTTGTTGCTTCATCTGCTTAAACAGATTGGTAAGAGTGTCTTTAGTAGAGGCTAACTCTGTGGTTGCCTTATGCATCTGGTCTTTGGATTGCATCAATTCTTCATAGAAAGAAACATATAACTATTGAACATAAGCTGTCACTGAGAGTTCAATGGAACATTGGATGTCGTTACAAAGTAAATGAATGGCATTCCTTGACACTAAACTGTTCAGTGAAGGAATTGATATTTCCAAAGAGCCCTCTCGTTTTCCCCTTAATAAATTGTTGTATGTGAGGTAGGCAGGGAGGTCACTTCCAAAGGTAGCAGGAACTGTTACTGAAGGAATGACTGGTGGAACTTTCTCTACCACACGTTTTAAGCACTTCCGCTGAATGACTAACGGAAGAGAGGAATCAAGATCCTCTATGTCAATAGGTTCTAAATCTTTTGAAGATGGAGGGGGAGGAACTTGATCAGATGGAGAAGGGGGTAGCACACTCTTCTTAAGGCCGGAATATATCAAGAAAGCATATAAATATGAACCATAAGTTACATTGGTAATATTCCCTTGGTTACTTTGACAAAATGTTGGTCTATCTTCGTAAGAAGGTAAGTATTCCAATCAATGGCAATCCCTTTTAACACCATCCTGGAAGCTGTGAAGAGCTCCTAGGACAAATAGTAAGATGGTGTTTTGGCAGGCATGAACCTGTCCTGGAGAAATTGACAGACTAGCTTCCAGAGAGAATTAGTGATCATTGAGAAAGACACTCTTGAAGTATTAATTACCTTTTTAACATCAAGGAGCTTTTTAGTCTGCTTTTGTAACAGCTTGAGAATTTCATCATTTGAGAATAACTGTCTGGCTGTAACAAAGGATTCTCCTTTATATGGAAGAGACAAAGCCTTTCCTAATCCTCTAGGTGTCAAAACCATGAAAGTATCACGAACCAAGCCCCATTTCTTATTGTATGACGTAAGAAACTCATCACATAGGGCTGGATCGTCTGGAATCAAAGGGAGTGAAGCAACCATGAAAGATGCAAGGCTAGCTTTCGCGATAGGCTTAAAAGTCAGTAGAGAAGAATAATCCTACTGATCAATGGGATATACTGAATAGGAGGAGGAGCTTGAGGCGCCATTCAGATGGAATATACACACATCACAAACATAGACAATCACAGTGAATGCTTGTAAAACAACAAAATAGCTATACAAAAGAAATCGATCAAAATAAGTACACACAGACGTAACTATTGTTAGTTACAATTTATTAATGTGAAATGGTGCTTTTAATGAAACTCGGACTGTGATCCCTAGACTTAGATTTTTAAATGCATATTCATTGATTAAAAATTTAATGTGCTTGAATCGCTTTTCTTTTTCAATGTGTGCATTTTTGTGATGATTGGTTTATTTTTATTTAAAATTAAAGTGCATTTAAAGCACACGTAGCACATGCAAAGTAAACGACGGGTTGATTTTAAGTTATTAGAAAAATGTGTATTTGACATGAGTGCGCGTGAAAAAGTGGATGAATAAAGTTCATTTTAACAATTAACTGTGGTTAAGAGATGATCAAAATAAATAAAGTATGAAAAATAGATACCTGGTAGGGGTGTGTATGCAAGAGACCGAGGGTACACTAAATAGTCCCAAATGCAAGGAATCCAACAAAAAAGCAAAAACCACTGACTTGAAAACAAAAACACCTTAGTATTTGAAAAAAAAAAGTATCAAGGCAATGTTAGTGGGATCACATTTGGTTTAGGCAATGTTGATTAGTATTTGGGTGAAATTGTTATTAGTATTATTTTTTATTGTAACTTAGGTGTTTTGATTTTGTATTTTGTGTTTTTTTGTATATTTTTTTATTTTAAAATATTTAATTTATTAGAGTATCAATCAAACCTAATTGAAAATGAAACCATCAGTCTTCAACAATGGATTTGTAATTTTTAAAAAAAAATATTTTGTAATTTAATAACTTATTTTTAAAAGTTAAAATAATTTTTTTATGAATTTAGATTAAAAGTTTATCATTTGGATTCAAAAATAATAGGATGATCATGTACGAAGGTGTTTTCAGCTTATAAAATATTCCAAAAGCAATCAAATGCATTGATGAAATTTTCTATATATTTTTTAATTTAATTTGTATTTTTAGGGATTTTTAATAAATTTTTTTCAATTTTTAGTGAATGTTAAAAGGATTTTAAATATTGTTATTTTTTGCAATTAATTCTTTATATTATACTTAGCAAGATTAACAAAAAAATTACCCAATTCACATCTCTTGCAGTAGTTATATGCATCCTTGTGGAGGGTCGGCCCCACCAGTATCCTGCTAACAGAGCCTTCTTGGTTGTTGTTTCTCCTGCGAAGTGTCCACCACATGGTTCGTCATGGCATGCTTCAATACTATACCGATTTCATCTTCTGCAACACATCTTCGCAGCACTTTATCTTTGCCTCTCTTGTACAGTGCACCGCCTAGCAAGGTGTAGGAAGTTGATTCTAACAGAAGCTTCTTCTTCTCACGGCTTGAGATGCTAGGAGGATATTGTTGAGTTGCCAGGAGGTTGGCTATGTTTGCATACCAGGGAGTAACTGTTTCAACTAGAAACAAGGAAGCATGAGGAAGGTTTGGATTATCCTGTTCCTCTCTTGCAGTTTGAGAGCCCCGTGAGAGATGATCGGCTAGGATATGGGAACGACGAGGCTTAGTGATGACTTCAAAGTCGAACTCTTGGAATAGAAGCAACCATCTTATCAGCCGTTGTTTAACATCTGCTTTGTTCATCAGGAAGGACAGGGCTTTATGATCTACATAGAACTTGAAATGTGTTGATAATAGATAGTCTCGAAACTTCTCTAGTGCAAACACCATTGTCAAGCATTCAAGCTCTGTTACTGTATAGTTCCGTTCCCTATTAGTGACCTTCCGATTTGCATAATATATTGGTTGATTTAATTTAGAGGGGCCCTTTTGACATAGAACAACACCTAGCCCTTCGACTGATGCATTTGTGTGCACATCGAACTCCTTTGTCCAGTCAAGAGGTTGCAAGATAGGTGCTTGAATAAGACACTGTTTTAGGGTATTAAAGGCTCCTTCGCAGTCATCAGTCCAAAGGAATTTCGCATCTTTTCTTAGGAGCTTGTGTAAAGGGACTGCCTTGGTTGCAAAATGTGTAATAAATCTTTTGTAGTAGCCCAAATGACCAAGAAATCCTCTCAATTACTTGAGGTTTATTGGTGCTGTCAAGGCGGCAATCTGCTCAATCTTCGCTGGGTCTGTTGTAATCCCTTGTACAGAGACAATATGGCCTAAAAAAACTCTTGATGAGACGCCAAAGACACATTTGTCGGGGTTGAGAGAAATCCCATACTCTCGGCATCTGTTAAAATATTGCTCTAGGTGTCCCCAATGCTCGCGGATCAAACTATAGACACAAAAGTCATCAAGATATATCTTAATGAAATCATAAAGATGATTCTTGAAGGCAGCCATCATTACTCGTTGGAAGGAGGCAGGAGCATTACAGAGCCCAAATGGCATCACTCTATAGGTATAGGTCCCCTATTCTGTGGTGAAGGTTGTTTTGGATTGGTCCTCTTCTGCAATTTGGACTTGATTATATCCGTTGAATCCATCCAAGAGGGAATACAGCTCATGGCCTGCCACTGTGTCCAACAGTTGGTTTGTAAAAAGGGATAGGGAAATGATCCTTCTTCGTCTTCGAGTTCAGCTTCCGAAAGTCCACACATATTCAAAGTTTCCCGTTCTTCTTGGGTACTATCACAATGGGCGAAACCCATTCACTGTTAGCCACGGGATAAATGAACTTGGCTTCAAGAAGTTTTAATAATTCAGTCTTCACCCGAGCAGAATAATTAGGATTCATATGCCTTTGTCTTTGGCTTACAGGTTTGGTATCAGGCTCTAGGTCAATGTGATGTTAGTATAGTGTGGGATCAATCCCCTTTAGGTCTTTGTACGACCAAGCAAACACATCTAAGTTTTTCTTTAATAGATCTCACAGGACCAGTAGTTCTTCTTCTAGAAGATTAAGACCCACTTTTAGGTGATGATCAGTACCGTCAGTATCCAGGAACATCTCTTGTCTTTCACCTTCCACTTCGCGGATAAATGTCCCACGGATTGCTTCTAGATAGAGGTCTGACTCCTTCAAGGGAGTAGTATCATCGTTTGATGTTCCACTAGAACCAGTGTCTTCCTTCTGAACAAATGACTCATTTGCCTGTTGAGATTGTTGGAAGGGTATCAAAGCTTTATTTGCTTCTGTGTGAGTGGCGTTTTCTTTTGGACTTAGGGATTCATCTTCAGAGGATGTGTTCAGGAATGACACATAGCACGGACCTTCTAGAAGCCGAGGCTTTGATAGCTCTGGCTTCTGTTGACAAGGAGCATCATCGTCATCTTTTCTCTAGATTGAACGGTCACGGCGACAGGAGCCACTGTTGAATTGAATTTTTATGCCTTTGATCCATTGCTTATGCAGATTTTGCATACTTTGTGGTCTATTTGTCAATCCAAATGGAACCATGGTCATTCTCTTCAACACCCCGAGATCTTCGGCCTCTGAGATCTCTATAAGGACTTCAAAAAGATCATTCACTATCAGAGGATCTTGTTCAATTGCACTTTCATAACCTGTTTCGTTTTCTTTCTCATCTTATCCATCCTCTTCCTCTGGAGGCTCTCTCTGCTTCTATAGAGACTTTGTAGGAGAAGAACAGATCTTCTGTCTCTGTGTCTGCTTCTGCTTCTGCTTCTGCTTCTACCTCTGGCTCTGGCTCTGTTTCTACTACTGACTCTGCGACTACCATGTAACAGGGATAACAGTACATCATGTTTCTATTTCGCTGTCAGAGGTGATTTTAGAGTTAATTCTAGTTGAGGCAAGAGGTATTCTCCCATAGGCAAGGACTTTACTTCCCTTGGTAGTTGACTTACAGTGCCCACTGTTAGAGACTGTGCCTCTGTTTTCTTGGCAAAGATCTATTTAACAGCCTCTTCGTCTCCTGATGTACCATCTGTAACTTCATTGGAGGAGTCAGTTATGACTTCGACGGATGTGGATCCATTGCCTTTTTGCGATCCATACA
Organism: Lygodium microphyllum; assembly: GCF_053477565.2. Taxonomy (NCBI): domain Eukaryota; kingdom Viridiplantae; phylum Streptophyta; class Polypodiopsida; order Schizaeales; family Lygodiaceae; genus Lygodium; species Lygodium microphyllum. The sequence continues at coordinate 84,726,280 of NC_141151.1, forward strand.
ATTTCAAGACCACTTTGTTGGGTCCTCTGCCTAGGGTTAGGGTTCCTTTGAACCAGTTCGTCTTGGCCCTCGCTTCAAAAAGTCAAGGTTTTTCCAATAATAGAGGGTATAAGGTTCCATAAAAATTTGGTTTGACCACCAAATATGTCAGCCAATAGTCTCTCCGTGCAAGGGTTATTTTTACGTATGGGAGGATGCCCAATGGTTTAATTTTGCTTTGGTCCGCCAATCTGATAAGCCACTGTGTAGGTTGAATTCCTTGCAACCCTAAGTCCATTGTCACATCCGTCATTATGTTTACTGATGAATCCCTATCAATCAATGCATCTAAGATAAAGCATCCTTCAATCCATATACTAATCTCTGGGGTTCGAAGATCTAGGAAGGCGTTAGCCACATCTACTTCTTTCGCAGGTTCTGCGGCTTTGTTGGACTTTATTGTTCTTGGGGAAGCAATCCTTAGGCCGCGTCTTCTTGTTAAGATGCTTTTGAATTTCTTTTGGCAGATGGGAGATAGCATAAGCAAGTGTCGGAATGTTAAGTTAGGTTTAAAGATGTCTAGGTCTTTGACCAAGTTATATTCTTTGATATGATCCAAGGCTTCTCCAGCCTGCTAGGGAATGGAGCTACACCCATTTTCATTTTTTCTTTTTCTTCTAGTAATAGCAACATCTGCACTTCTTCTGTTTCTAGAGGTGCTTCTGCATCGTCTATCTCCTGGATCTCTGGTCATGTTTTTGGGATTGTCTCTGTGACACTATAGTGCTCTGTAATGCACTGTTTTGTCCTATACTGCTCTGTTTCTTTGTTGGCAGGTTGAACTTCACAATCTTGGTAGGAGAGTTTTTCTCTTCTTGGACAACTGGTCTCTTCTTCTTGGCGCGTGTGATAGCGGCAACTTCCAACTCTACCAAATTGGAGACAAGCCCTTGTGCCTTTTATTGGCTATCAGTAGCATTGGCCTTGACAGGGGCTGGACTTGGACAGTCCTTTGCAGTGTGGTCTTCTCCTTTGCATCAGTTGCATAAGGGCTTGTAATCTACAGATCGTCTAGGGTTTTGACAATTTGGGGAGATATGACCATTTTCTCCACACTTGTTTAAACATTCCACTTTTGATCTCTGACCACCGCTAGACTGTAGTCCTTTGTAACTTTGAGAGGGAAACCTCCTTGGACGGAAATTAGGACCAAACTCCCTAGGCTTTGGTCCAATATCATGTGTTGTCATTTTGGATTCTAGCAAGGTAAATCTTGCATTTTCATCCTTCTGTCTTCGTTCGTGCATCTCTTTCAGAGAGTAAATATCCTTTGTATGGTTCTTCCGCAAATAGTAAGAATAGAAGGCTCCAGGAATGGTTGGTTTTCGGGTACATTCAGTGGCTAAATGTCCCGCTTGATGACACTTTCCGCACCATGTATTAGAGCGCATCACATCTCTCCCAGCTTCCGTAGGGGTGGATATATTGGCTATATTCACCTTCAGCATTTGTAGGTGCTCTGTACATCCATAAGCTCTTTTTTGATACTTGCAACTGAGTTGGATAAGTAGTCCTTTAGATTTTCACCTCTTTAAGTACTTGTAGTAGGGTTTTGGGAAGCTTCTGTAATTACTGCATATACTAGTTGGGTTGATCCAGAAGGTCCTATGTTCTGGTTCTGATTCAGAGCTCCTGTTGAGACTTGGGATTGTTGATTCCAGTTGGTAGGGTTCCATTGTTGTTGAGTCGCCATTGGAGGAACTGTTTGAGGTCACTGTTGTTGTGGTTGAACCACCATTTGAGGCACTGTCGTCTGTGGTGACCACAGTGGATTAGGTACATTATACTGTAGCACTATTTGCATCTGGGGATAGAGATAGGGAACTGTCCCTGGAATTGCATTTGATGGGTATACCATTCTTGGTATGGGAGGAGATAAGACTCCTCTTCTTGGAGTCATTGACAGCCTTGCTTCAACTTCGCCATACAATCTTGCACCTTCCACTGCAGCTTGCAAATTGACTGGTCTTCTCAATTCCATGAATTGGCAAACTTCTGGTTGTAGGCCTCTGAGAAACACTCCTTTTTGGATACCTTCGTCCAAAGGATGGTTAGTCCATCTCTTCAGGATGGATTCCATTCACGAGACATAAGCTTCTACTATTTCTCCAGAGGACTGACTTAGGTTCATGAACTTCTCTCCATCCGCTCTTTAAAACCTTCACTCTTGAATTTAGTGAGAAAGGCCAACTTCAGGCCGTTCCATGTGCCAAAAGTTCTTGGTGCTTGTCTCTCATACTACTGAAATGCCGCACCCTTGAAAGTGGCGAGGAATATTGCTAACCAATGCTCAGGGGTTTTGGCATTGTTAGCCACACATGCTATCATAAATTCTGCTACATGAAGATCAGGGTTTTCATTGTACTCTCCCTTAAAAATTGGCAATGGGACTACATTTGCTGGCCTATCATCAATATTTCCAAGACGAATCGGACTAGGAAGGGGACCTTGAGTTGCTATGGGGACTTTTGTAAAGAGTGCTTTTAGGGCGTCAAAGGAGGCTTCTGTTGCGAGCTTGTTCTCAGTTGTGATTTTTGCATTCTCTCTTCTCACGTTGTCGTCGCGTTAAGGGTTGAAGGTCTACCACCGGGGCTTTAGTGCAGAAGAGGAGTTTAGGATTCAAGATTCAGGAAGGGAAAATAGATTGGTTTAATAAGATCCGGGATTTAGAAATGATTTAGGAACGGAAGAAGAGTTCAAGCTTTTTCACTATGTACTTAGTATACATGAACTGAAGGAATAAGTCTATTTTGATTACATCAAATGCCTTTGGATACATACATCATATCATAAAGGATATTTTCAGATTCTCATTTCATTTATGAATGTCAAATGCAAGATCTAATGGCATTTATTTCAAGTACATAAATGGATTTCAACCCTTTGGAACAAGTATAATGTTGATAGATTCAAATGCATCCAAGATTTGGGCCAAAGATACATGAAATGAATTGAAGAAGCATAATTTTAGCTTCAGCCCTGTTTTAAAACAGAAAATTTCAGCCCATAATCAAGCTCAAAATAAGTGCATAAACTCAAGAAGAAGCACTTCTGATCATTCATGAACAATGTCCTGAAGAAAAGAGGTCATTTCCTTCCATTACAACCATAAAAAACCCATGTTTGCTCATAAAAGTGGACCATAAGAGTGGGCTGCCCTATTTATGATTGGTTATTTCAGCCCATAACAGCCCGTATGTCTTCAATATCCTCACCCTTTGCTTGCCCCAAAGTCACTCAAGTATTTGGGTACAATTTGGGCTTCATTGGACTAAGAATATGGTATACAAAATGAGAGAAGTCGTGTATAAGAGCAGGCTGAATACTCTTTTCTCAGATTTTCCTCTTTTATAGACTGTTTCAGCATGCATTTTCGTCAGACCAAAGAGGCAGAGAAGTGGAGCTCTCACCATGTTTACATCTTCAGTAGTTGGGCCTGTTGATCTTCAGTTTGCATGCTCCATTTCATGGACCATAGCTCCAGCTCTCTCCAGTTTGCCTCAGATTGTGCAGCCCGCATTTTGCGTCGAAAAATACGGGCTGCTCCCTGCTCAGTCCCTGGTCACTTTTTGACCTACCCAGGTCACTTGTTACTGGTCACTTAAGTCTGTTATTCCAGGTTCCATGTGGACCTAGTGAACTTTTGGCAACTTTTGGCATCTTTCTTGGGTTCTGACTATATTTTTGCACTTGAATTAATGTGATTTATCCTGTAGACTGTGAATTACTTCCAGATGACCAAGTTGTAGGTTCCCATAGACTTATTTTTCATAAATATACATGGTATAACTGAAAATTATATGCTAAATACAAAAGAACTTGTGTAACTAAGGTGGTTATTAGATAACAATGTCTGAATTTTATATGCAAATTTCTCGTATAACTTCCAGTGAAGCTCTTCTGTGTTCATAAGAATCCCATGATTTATATTATGAACAGTAAACTCTTTGACATTCACCCCCTCCTAACCTGCACATCCTCCGGCATGTGCCATTTCATAAGATTATAGGTCAAGGAGGGTCTTCTTCTTCATCTTCATTCTCTAAGTCTTTTTCTTCCTGCATGTCTTCAAGTAGAGGGCTTATATCTAAGTCATCAAGTTCATAAGTTGAAGATTCTCTTCGTTTGAAGAGTTTGATTCGTTTCCCAGCTATTGGAATCTTCATCATGGTCCCATCCATTTCAGCCAAAGAGTAAGTAGCATTATTATGTACTACTTTTACAACATATGATCTAAACCGTCGCTTGGCTTACTTCCTACGGGCACTATATTGATTGTCCAGGCTGCTATCATAGACAAGAACCCAGTCATTCTCTTGAATAACTCTTGGACGGAGTCGATGATGCTTGTTAAACCTCTTCTTATTCTTTAATCTTGCTGTTTTTAGCCTTTCAATGGTTGTTTTGACATCTTCTGGCCTTCTTTCAAGTTGCTTATGCGTAAAGACAGCAATTCTTCTCTATTCATGCCTTCATCCCAAGACAAGATACTCCATGTGACAATGGATTCCTAAATAGGCATAACAGGTGGCTGCCCATACGCAAGTTCAGCTGGCATGTATCCTGTCATTGCACTATGGGTAGTTCTATCAGCCCATTATGCGAATGGTAGCATTTTAGGCCATTCCCTCAACTTTCCTTTGCATGATTTTGCTAAAGCTTTAAGAATTGGTTGATGACCTCTTTCACTCTTACCATTGCCTTCAGGATTGTAGGCTGAAGTAAGAGATAGCTTAATTCCCAATTGAGCAAAGAAATGGCGAGCCTCATCGGCATCCAATTCTCCTCTATCAGCAGTTACTTTAGCAACACATCCATACCTGCAAAATACTTCTTCAAGTAAAAATCTACAAACAGCATGAGTGGACTTTGTTGTCAAGGCCTTTCCTTCCACTTGATTTGTGAGATCTTCTCTAGCAAGTATTAGATATCTCATGTTCCAAATTCCTGTAGGCATGGTTACTAAATCAATAACCCATCTACAGTGAATGGATAAAGGATAGGTAGGCTGAAGCCCATCTCTATGCTTTACCATAGAATATATTTGACAAACATGACAAGACTCAACAAAATGCTTAATGTCTTTATACATGTTTTGCCACCAAAATTTCTCTTTTATTTTGGCAAAAGTGCCCCATATGCCTCTATGACCAGCCAATAGGCTTTCATGGAATTCTTGCATGACCTGTCTTTGTATCTTTTTATCTCCTAAGACACGAACATGCACCCTTCCTTTCTTTTTCGCATGCCTCCAGAGGTATCCATCTTTAAGAAAAAACTCATAGGTTTTTTTCCTAATTCTCTTGCACTCTTCATTAGTCCATTCTTCCTTCTTTGTCATAGTGCTAAAAAATTGGCCAATTTTTAGCCAATCATCTGTATAATATTCTCCTTTAAAGTGTGAACAAACCATAACAAAACATTGAATATGCTATTTGCTAGCTGTCCATTGTCCTTCTTTGGTTGATTCATCCTTCCTTGCTGATGTAAAGTTTGTTTTAACAGCTAAACCTATTGTTCTTGCTGTAATTTTTGTTGTACCTGTATTAACAACATCATTTTTAAATTCTGATTCTTCTTCATCCATCATTTCTTCTTTATCCATATATCAGGCACGTGAAAGCATGTCAGACTGGATTATCTCTACCTGCTATATGTTTCAAATCAGGATTTAAGGATTTAATACAGGCTATCCATCTTAGCATGGCTATGTCAGGAGTGGAATAGTTGGCGATCATGCCCAAGAGTGGAAGACAATCTGTCTCAACTATAACATGTGCGCCCATGAAGTACTCCCTGTCACATTTTAATGCAATTACTACTCCCCAAAGCTCTCTTTTAATTTGAGCATACCTTCTTTGTCGTTAGTTAAGAACCTTCGCTCCAAAGTGAATTACATATCCGTTGCCTTCAAGGTCGTCTTGACCAACTGCCTATCCTATTCCAATAGGACTTGTGTCCACTGTGAGTATAATGGGTTGTCCATTAGAGTAACTAGCCCTCTTTAAAGTGGGGACTGAAGTCAGCATTTTCTTGAGTTTCCGAATAGCCTGAGTGTGTTCTTTTTCCCATATAAACCTTTGGCCCTTTCTCAGAAGCTGATAAAGACTTTCAGCAACATGGGCAAAATGTGGTATCCAAATAAGGTAGAAGACACATGCACCAAGAAATCTTCTCACTTCTGAAACATTTGAACATTCTTCCTGCATTTTGCTGATAGCATTTATTTTGGATGGAGAAGGCTTTCGACCATATGGACCATACATATGACCGACCACAAGGACTTCTTCAACTCCAAAAACAGATTTAGCTCCTGAAAGAGTAAGATGGACTTCTTCTAATTTAGGCAGGATTTGAGCACAATCATTAATATGTTTAGAAACAAACTTTCGACATCCAAGCTCATTGAGTTCTTCATTTTTCTCATGAACTTCACATCCTTTAATTGGAACATCATCAAGAAAAGGAAGAATCAATTGAGGAATATAATACCTCAATACTTTATGCATAGCATTCATTATGTGAGCTTCTGAATTCGTAGCCCCTTGAGGTAGAGTACACATGCGGACTAGGCCAAGAGGCGTCTTCATTGTGGTAATGTCACGGCTTTCCAAAGCAAGCTGAAATTGGTCGGAGCCTAAATATAAGTCTCCCATGGAATAGATTGCCCTACCTGCAAAAGCTTCAGCAAACTCATCCACAATTGGTCTTGATCTAACATTTCTTATAGTGACTTTATTGACGGGTTGAAAATCTTGAATGAATCGTAAAGATCCATTCTTCTTAGGTACGGTAAACCATCGGTTGGAATATGGAGCTGAAGATGGCTCCAATATTCGCATTTTTATCTTTTCATTTAAAAGTTCCAATAACTTAGGCAAATGAGCCCTTGGAACCGGAATTGGTTTAAGATTCCAAGGGACATGTGGGACCGTAAAAATTACCATTGGTACCACAATGCTTGGATCTACACAGCCAATTTCATGTGGCTGAAATGAAAAGGCTTTACCATGGTTCTTTGACATCTGCATGAAGTTTTGCTTTTCAGCCGGCAAGAGAAAAGAGTCTTCACCAATTTTCAGCTTTTGTAGACTTTCTGCTGTAAATTGGTGATCAATATCTTTAGGATTACGAAGGCTTGGTTGTTTAGATACCCTTTCTGCCAGTCCTTCGCTTTCAGGTGGTAGAGGAGTAGCTACCGGCTTGACCTTCTTATCAACTGTTTTATACTTTGTTTCTACTCTTGCTTCATCCTTGTTTGGCTGGCCAAAAGCTTCATAATCTGCAAATTCTTGAATTATGTCATACATATCCAATGTACATACCTGTATGGACTGATTTTTAGCTTGATTTTTTGCATGAACGGCTGTATAAATTTCAGCCATTGTATCATTATAATTCAGCCCATAAAATAGTCCTAAAATTTCTTCATCTTTAGGTAAAACATCAATTTGCTTTAGCTTTTACTCCATATGACTCAAATACTTTCTTTCAGCCCTGTTCATGGCTGAAAACTGTTTATAACAGCCCACACCATTGGCTGAAAAAACCTGCAAATCAGCTTTTGGCCTTGCCTCCTTTATATGTGGAGGCAATTTTTTGTGACATGATGCACTACCATAGCCTCCACTTATAGCAGCGCTACCCGAAAACCCTTAAATTCTTGGGCATTAGGAGGAACATGATGATCTCTCAATCGATCCCTATTCTGATGGTGATTAACACAGACAGTTAGGAATTGAACATCTTTATCATTATCCTTGCTTCTTATTCGAGCATATGATGAACCATCATCAAGAGCCTTTGTCTCTAAATGAGACTCGGAAATAAATGGTTATCCAAGAATGATAGGATAACTGCAGGAATCTTGAACAAAGAAATGAAATTCATCTTTTACATTACTAATAGTAACTTGTACATAAGGACACGCTGCATAAAGATTGCCAAAAGAGTTATTGGCTGCCTTCATGCGCCATCTTGGGTCCACATCAATGGGCCATCCACCATTCTCATAGAGACTTCTTGACATAACATTAATTTCCGAACCATGGTCTATAAGGGCAATGCATGGAGTTTCTTTTTCACCGATTTTAATAACAGTTTCAATAGTCGCCCTTGCCCAATGGATATGGGAATAGTGACTACTAGGAATAAAGTGAGTTTCACTTTCTTCTTGCATGTTGTGAAGAAGAGTCTCTTTCTTATGCATGGGCTGCACTTTAGATTGAGAACTTCCCACCATTATGGCTTCTTCAGCTTCTGCTTCATAAATGTCTTCATCTTTGGCTTCAATGGCTGCAATTAATTCTTTGATTGCCTCCAATCGAATCCCTTGAGTTTTCAGCTTCTCTTCATCTTGCAAATACACATGAAGTACTTGCAAAAAAGCATGTACAGATTCTTCAGTTTCCTCACCAACATATTGTCTTTTTTGTTTAATTACATCATGAAATCCTTGTTTTGCAATACCGAGAATTTCACCTAATGTAAATTCAATTCTACTTCCAAGAATCCTTTCTTCTAGGATGTGTTTAAGATCCGTTGCGGTCTCTATGTCAAACTGCAACTTGTAACTGGGATGTTTGCTTTTTCTTTTTCCTTCTGTCTTCTTTGCTTAAGGGGCATCTCCCATGTCAAATACTGGTGGCGGTGGATTTTCAGCAGCTTTCTGTTGGTCTGGTTTACTTCTTGTTATGCGTTTAGTCGGTCCTGAAGAAGAAGGACCGGCAACATCTTCTTCTCTTCTTCTCTTCTTCTCTTTTCTTCTATCATGGCTTCTTGATTATTAATTTCAGCTAATCGGGCAAAAGTTGAAAATGAATCCACAGGCTCAGACCATCCGGTTCTCCCTCGAATACATTGACTGGCAGTGGTTAAATCATCATTAGTTGCCTTGCCTTGCTCCATGCGTTCCAAGGCCTGCGTCCACACTTTAGATTTTGCATTAGTTTTACATGTTTTAACAATTTCATTAGTTGACTCAATTTGCAACCCATAAGTTGCAGCATCAACAGCTGCATAGGCTGTTCTTGTTGCCAAATCCTCCAATCTTTTCTTCATGCCATCGTTGCCGAAGTTTGGCTCAAGAGGAAGCCCGGTTTTGGTTGTATGAATTTTACTATCCTTCCAAAAGACTAATTTTTGTGCTTCAGCTTCACGGAATGCACCGCACTCCCTCTTGTCATGCTGAAGGCTATCACACCAAATGCCGAGTTGGAGTAATGTTGAGTCCCACCTGGAAACTAAGATATTAGACGGTCTGTCACCCATCTAAAACCCAAGCAGATATACTACTCGGTGTTGGAGTCTAGATCTGCAAGAAAACGAAATGACTTTTGTTTGTTGATTTTTGTGCTAGCAGCATTGCAAACCACCTCCAATGCTTGGCAAAGAGTCTATACTTTCTCAATGTATCAAATATCTCTCTCACATGCTATAAATGATCTTCCCTATTCTTGCTATAGATGTGTGTCATCGAAAAATATGAGGACTGTTTTGAACAAGAAAGATTGTAGCACTTTATTCATCAATGCTTGGATTGGCCCAAATTGGCATAGCCATAAAGTGGTACAGACCTCTTTTAGTCCGAAAGGCTGTTTTGAACTCATCCCCTCCTTCATGTGTATTTGATGGTAGTCCGATTTTAGATCAATCTTCTTGAGCATTTTTGTTTTTTTTGAAGTCATCCAAAAAGATAATCAATGTGGGGATTGGGTACCTTATCTTCATGGTGCTCTTGTTGATTTCCCAAACGATCACCAAACATTGCTAAGTATACATCTCTTGTAGCTAGGCAAAGATTTTTTGGACGAACCACACTTCAAGCAGCATCTCTTTCCTTGGATAGTGAATCTCAAAGAGGTCAAAGTTATTTCCTTGTTTGGTGCAACCACCTTTCCTATTGCAAGTACCCCAAAGGTATCTCCCTTTGCTTGAATAAGGCATGCCGAATCTTATAGGCGTCGTCAACCCATAGGGAATATTTAATTGACTTTTCATTATTGCGAATAGAGCCATTAATTATGTGGTAAATTGATTAAGAACCATTTGTTTATAACAATAATGGAGAGAGATACCTTAGATTCCCACCAGCAATTTATCTTGGATTAACCATCCAAGGGTATTTGTAGTAATGGTAAACAATAGGGGGTAAGTGGGCGACTCTTCCTTTTATAAATTGGATTTGTGACTTCTACATTGGTATTGTCGGTGAGAGCTCCATATGGGAGAGATGCCTTTCACACAGCTAGCAAAGGAGGTATGAGAATTTCTTTAAAATCTTGATAATACTCATTTAAAAGTCCACCTAGGCTTGGACTTGTACCCTTTTTAAGTTCCATCTATGGAGTCCTAAAGTTTCAAGGGGAAGATCCTAGAGGCCTTGTTCTAGGAGGGGCACCATAGATGTGGGGATGATTGTCATGGGGACATGTAAATTTATTGCTTAGCTTAATCAAGTTGTGCATGTGATTGCAAGTTAATTTTGGCACAGTGATAGTCCAAAACCCAAGTTGGGCAAGGGAAAACATGGGCAAAAGCTGTGACAAGTTATGTTGGATAGGAACTAGTAGGTAACCGAGACTTTGTGTTTGCGTCATAGCATGAGACCATGCAGAAGCTAGGGAAGGTATACACATGAAGGTCATGTTCTAAGTTTCCTTCAAACTTTTCTTGACCTTGTCAAGTTTGTATAGTCCAAGGTCACCATGAAACAAGCCAGTGGTAATGATTTGGTAAATGCTGGATAGTATCAACTGGATTGGTAATTGTCTAGCATGACAATATTCTTAAAAACCTTGAAGGAAGCACTCACATAAGAGGCTAGGATACTAGTTGACACATATGCTTTATCTAATCTTGCTAGTGGTGGCAGTCGTGGCGGACCGATGACAAGTTTATGAATCCAAATCGACCTAGAATCCAGATTCGTCTCCATCGTTCTTTTAAAAGCCAGGCTGTAATTTGAGTTCTAAAAGAGATTGTTAATGCATTTTTATTTGCTAACATTTTATGCCAATACGTTTTGTGCTAATGTTTTATTCGCTAACGTTTTTATGGGAACGAAAACGTAAAACGTTTTAACTAGCACAAAACGAAATAGGCACGAAACGAGAAAAAACGAAACGTTTTAACTAGCCGCAACTCAAAAACGTTCACAACAATTGAGAGTCGAGACCAAGCGTTTCGGCACCCCCGACCATCATGCCTTGAAACGGCAGCCGAAACGTTTCGCAAGGGACCTGAAATGCCACGTGGCGCTTGACCGAAACGTCTCGCCCCCCTGTCGAGAGCCCCCCTTCTGTTTATTGAAGCATGTGAAGAATCTTTTACAGTCTTGTCCGAATGAGGCTATGGATTGATTTAATATCTAGTCATGAGTACTTCCATTCTCCAGCAAATCACACGTCCTACCATATTAAGGGCTCCAATTAGAACAATGGGTATCTCAAAACTTGTTATGAGTCCCAAATTTAATGCCCACTTGAAGAAAACAATTCGCATAAATAGAAACTACAACAAATCTCTCTTCTAACTTCAAGGAAACAACAATTGATTGATTATTTGCATGTTTCGATATCTTTGTTAGCATACTTACGAATCCTTGAGTGGATCCTAATCATTAATGGTTGTTCCACGACTTTGACTTTAGGGAGGCCTGTATTTAGGTCTATCTCCGCAAGGATCACAGGATGCCATCTAAGATTAACTTGGTTCATAGGTGTTTGCCCCAGAATTTTACCTAGTGGAGAAGCTATTAACTTTAAGTAAGGCTGAAAGTGCATGGGCATGTTTAGAAATTCCGTCCACATAGGCACCCTTGTAGGTTCAAGGCCATTCGGATTAAATTTAGGGGATTTCTAAGCATCCAATAACCATGACTAAGTTTCTTAAGTGCCATTTCCTCTATTTCAGAGAGAAGGAAGAACTAATTGTGCAACAAATATTAAGCGAAGATGATCCTTCCTCCCAAGCCTTCCAAGTTGAATTTCACTCAATTCCTTGAATATTTTGTAGGGGGACTTGGCCCATTACGCATCCCAATTAAAGCTTTGTTTAGAAAAGAAAAAGCCCAATGATTAATACCATTCTTGGGGATTGTGATTCCGAGCTAACCGTTTTTGTTGTTTATTAGATTAGCATTGTTCGTATAGTTCAGGTTGGCACTTGCAGCGTAAGCTTTGTGGATGTGATTGCTCGTTATTGGGGTTAGAAGCTCATGAACGCTCTCCAAACATTGTTATTATTGCCATGCCATGGCAGTATCATAGTATGAACAACAACAACGACTGATGTTCTATGACCGATGCCTTTACTTTTTCCAATTCAGTATTGCTTTGCTTTTGTCGCCTTGTAGTGGAATTGCAAGGATTTCAAGGGAGAGGTCTCTCATGAGGGCTTGCATTTTTAATTCTTAGCTTTGGCATTATTACGTTGTGCACATGTGAGGTGCACATGTGAAGTGCAAGTTAACTAACTCATGGTGATGATCTAAGTAACCCAAATGAATAGTGGGTGACATTGGCGAAGTTGTACAAAGTTATGCTGGATAGGTACTTATGGGGTGCTTGGTGTCAGTTTCGGTCTAGGCTATTAATTGGGACATTAAATGTCCAGTGGTGACATCGTGGGACTAGGCATCGAATAATAAATTAATGCTAGTCTAAGGCCAATTAATATTGGAACCATTAAATGTCCCATGGGATTAATACATTAATTGTGAATGGGCAATAGCTAGGGTAGGGTCAAATGGATAATTAGTTAGTTTTCAAAATTTAAACCTTGAGAATTAATTAATTAACGAAAAATATTAGATTAGAAGGCTGAGTGGCAAAACAAGCAAAACAAGCTGCCACTTATCAAAATTACCTATGGGTGAGAGCTCTTTGGGAGCTCGTTGAGGATCAATCCAGCTAGTTTGTGCATTTTGGGGGTTGAGAGAGATAGAGAGCATGCTGCTATAATAGCTGCTAGCAGTCCCAGGGCATTTCCAGCCAGTTCGGAGGTGATTGTGGAGGCTGAGAGAGACAGAGAGCATGCTGCTACAATAGGTGCCAGCAGCTCCAAGGAATTTCATCTTGCTATAGCCATCAAGAGGTCAAGGAGCAGCAGGCGACAAGTTGACTAGACTTTCCAAAGCAGAAAGTCAACATTTTGGGGCTGGTGACAGCCATCTGGAGATTCTAGATTAGTAGATGAGAGCATTTTTGCTATCCTTGATTAAGGCAGCAACCGGTCTAGGCACTTGTATGTGATAGAATTGAAAAATTTCTTCTTTGTAGCTTCCTCTCTCTCATCTTTTGACAACCCCTCAACAGTTCTCAGCCATTTCCAGCTTGGGGTAAAGAGCAATTATGGAAGTTTCTGTTGAAACTCTCATTTACAATAGAAATCAGGGTTTCCACAGCCGCCTTGGGATCTGTGCCTATTTATGAAGACCCACATACTTGGTATAGTAGCTAAAGATATTAATTTGCAGCTGATCCAAGGGGTAGTCCATTTCCAAATTATTGTGGCTGTATGCGAGGGATTGAAGACCCGATTTGAGCTTGGATTGTTCTACAATCAAGGGGAAAATTATGCCCAAGAAGTATTGGTCGTTTATGATAGCCATTGTATTGAAGATTGAAGGAGATCAGTCTATATCTTAGTGTACTTTAACCTTATAGCAAGGCAAGATACATAAATACTGCCAGGGGCACTAGTTGTTGGGGGCGAATCAGGTGCTGACTATGCAAGTTTGTCTCATCATAGCACATACGACAATGACCATTAGAATGGACCATGGATACCTTAGCGGTGAGCGATCAAGCCATCACCAAGGTGTCTTAGAGAGAACCTAATGTCAATATTACTCATAGTAGCTCCTGAAAATAATAAGGAGTCATAGTAGCTCTATTGCATCTGCAGTAGCATACGTGACCATGAGTTTTTCACCTTTGCCAGATTATTGAAGCATCCTCCTCATGTGAGCTTGAGCTAGGAGCAAATCCCAATCTTTGTTAAGTAAAACATCCCATTATGAACATGGATGCCAATCCCAACTCCACGATATCAAAACTTGCCAAACTTTGTCGATGTGGAAGGGAAGCGCCTCTTTGGGTCCTTTGTACTTGTATGCAAAGTATAGATGAGGTGCAATTGCTCCACCTCAACCACCCTCTCACACTCCCTCTTGGGCATTAGGGAGTCGCGAGGGATGATTGAATCACTAGTAGTAGAAAGTAGCAGAGAAAGAGGTAGTTATGGCCTTTCTTTTCTCTGAAAAATATGAACCTTGCTATACCTTGACCTTTGCATTCACTGGAGAGTTTGAAGGAGGATGAGGGCAGTGGCTCATCGGAAGAGTTTGTATCCTGCTTCTTCTTCTCCTCCTTTTGCAGTGAGGCTCGGTGTTAACCCCAACACGAAGAAAGCAAAAGGAAGTGGAAAAGACACAGGGCAAAGGCGGAAAAAAGGTAGCCCGACTGAAGAAAGAAAAGGAGAAAATGCCAAAAGCGCAAGGGCAACCTCAAAAGTCTAAGGCAAAGGCAAAAGGGGAAATGCGCATTTTAAAATAAAAAGACGTACCCTGAAATCTTGTAAAAGAGCGTCGGGCTCTCACCTGTGCAATTTGTAAATGTAGATGGGCGGTGGAAAGGAAGCTAGAAAGATAGAAGGACAATGGGAAAAAGGGCATGGGCTACGGCCGGCCATGTAAAAAGGGGAAAAGAGAATGACCGCCTAAAAGGAATTTAGGGTTTTGTATATAAAGTTGAAAAGTGAATGAGAAGCTCATTCTTGTGTGTGGCCAAAAGTAGCTCTCCTCTTCTTCTTCTTCTTCTTGTTCTTGCTTGCTTGAGCTTGTGCTTGAGAGAGGGAGTGTGAGAGTGTGAGGGAGTGAGTGTGTGAGGGTGGGGGACCGAGGAGGAGAAGCTCTCCATCTTCTCCTCTCTTCTTCTTTTCTCTTCTCTTCTCTTGTCTTGCTCGCGGCAATGGAGCTTGGGGCGTGGAGCTTGAGGATGGAGCTTGCTTGAAGCTTGCACTTGGATCGTGGAGCCACCGGAGTGCGCGGGAGAGGAGGTAACTGGAACGGCACGGAGGTAAGCTCACTACACCCATAGATATGGATGGCGCGTCGGTTATGTGAGAGGTAGCCATTAGTGCTCGGCTTGGAACGCTTGAAACAATAAGCGGTCCGTGGGTCTTGGCCGTTGAGTGAAAGCCCCCACATTTGGTTTCCGTTGCCAGGACCAACGGATTCAAGCCTTGAGCGCTTCGAATCGAGCATTGGAGTAGGGTTTTCCCCGAACCGGTGCTTGAGGTAGATAGGTAGGAAGCGAGGGGGTTGAAGAGGGTATTCGATCTCCTTGGCAAGTAGGTGTTTTGCTTTCTTGAGATTTATGTTACGAGATGGAGTAGTGTAGGTATTTACTTTGTGTTTTGGATGCATTTAGGATAGGAAAAAACAAAGAAAAAGAAACAAACAGTAGGGTCTTTTGTTGCTGTATAACAGGCTAAAACAGGGAAACAGGGGACCGGATTCAAGTTTCTGGGTGAGACAGGGACAGGAAACTAGCTGTGAGGTGCTGCAGTGCTGGGAAAGGACCTTAAGAGGCCTGGGAGGCCAGGACAGACCTCAGTTCCTTGGTTTGCCTTGTGTGTGGGAGAGAGAGAGAGAACTTCTGGTTCACAGGACGAGAAAGCGCTACCCCGATCTCTAGGCGCCGGCGATTGGTGCTGCTCCAGGTGAGTTTGGCGTTTTCCAACAAGTGCTCTAATCAGATCTAGAAAGTCTTTGGTGATTGCGTGCAGCAGACAGTAAGGAGGGGTCAAACGCGCGGGAATCGCGCTCGCCGCCGACGCACTCGGACCAACTCGCAGTGGTCCGATTCCCAGAATCGGACCACCCGAGTTTTGGAGTCGGACTGTCCGATTCCCAGAATCGGACCGCCTGACTGAGAGTGAGTCGGCAGACCAGTCTGGTCCGATTCCCAGAATCGGACTAGCCCAATCGAACGTGCCACGTGGCACTCGGACCACTCGGACTCCGACCACTCGGACCACCCCGTCCGATTTTGAGAATCGGACGCTTGGACCAACCTGTCCGACTCGGATACTCGGACACTCGGACACTCGGACCACCCAGAATCGGATCAGTCTAGAATCGGACGTGACCAAAATCGGACCACTGAGCCGATCAGACCAACCCAAAGTCGGACGTCCGATTCTGATAATCGGACTCTTGAAAATCGGACATCTTAGAATCGGACCAAAAAACTGTCAAAATCGGACAGGTATCTTGAACACAAATTTTGACACATCTAAACCCCGAGATTGACCTCAAAGGCTACGTAGAGCTAAAGGCACATCACAGATCCTCACTAGGCTAGAATTCAGAGCACGTAGTTCAAAATTTGGCTATAAACGGTCCTCCAAATTGCATATGGCGTCTACCATAACGGCCCTGCGGGCCGGGGGGGACTGCCCCACCTGGACCCCCGCAGAGGGGGCTCTGCCCCCTCTGCAACTCCCCCAAGTAGGTTGGAGAGAAAACGTGCGCTGTGACAGGTCCTCTAAATTGAACCCTAGTGTAGTAATGGCTCTACACGAGCATGTATTCTCACTTGCAAAAGAGCAACCAAAAGCCCATACCCGAACAGAGACCCTAGAACATCAATGGGCCAAACTAGCCATCAAGGGCAAAAAGGCCATGCCATGAGAACACAAAGACATTGTGTTCAGACCGTGTCTAGTCAGAGTAAAATGCAACTTCAGCAAGCTACAAACGCGAATATGACTAGACATGACACTCTTGACGAGAGATGTACCTTGAATAGCATTGCATTGACGATCCAAGACAGCAGTGGAGAATCCACATCTGGTCGTGCAGTCGAGAACTCAAGGGCATCTGTTAGAAGGCTTAAATTTACAAGCCAAGACCCGGAAGATGAAGACATAGTACCACCTGCTTATCTTAGGGTCAAACTCACCGCGAAAAGAGAGCATATTATCGATGCTCTGATTGATGAAGGAGCAGATTTTAATATCTTGACCTATGAATCATGGACCCTACTAGGACAACCAGAGCTCACACCGACTAGTGCAACGCTTAGCCCTTATGGGGGACATCCATAAGCACTCATAGGGAAGTGCAAAATCCTTGCGACAATTGAAACACAAAGCTTGCCTATCCTATTTCATGTTCCTCCAAATAGTGCTAGCTGCGGGAAAGAAACCCTCCTAGGAAGACCCTTTAAAAGGGCAACCAAATGTGAGGCTGACTACGCTGCTCAGAGGATACACCTGACGCTACCGGGTGTGAGGATAGTCACAACCTTTAGCAAGGGTGACCTCATCAAACCTCGAGGGAAAGGCAAGCAAGGTGCTGACATAACAGTCAAGCCTCTGACGAGAGCAAGGACTTGTTAGAAGAGTTAATACAAGCACAGGTCGAACAACGAGAACTAGTGAGTGAGGCCAGGCCTGAAACAAGAAGGTCAAGAGACAATGCCAAGGACGGGCTTTGGACTTACAAATATCGCAGAAGATCCCAAAAGAAGCCCAAGCCTTATAGACGAAGGCATCGATGGAGAGTCAGCATAACACCGCGATGGATATCCAAAGCGTTGCTACGTGCTCAAGGATACTACGTAGGTAACCAATGGATTTGGGTACCAAAATCCCCTGCTAAACCGCCTCTATCAGCTGAAGGCCAGAGTGCCTCAAAAGCATGGCATAGGAGGAAATCTAAGAGAAACTCTAGGTCTCAAGGCAAGAAACCAGACAAGATTGTTCGAAGGAAAGAGCCCCAGCCTAGCATGCTAAATAGACAGATGTCATATGTAGCCATTGAGCAGGCACAAAAATCGTTAGTGCCCAAGGAGCCTTTGATTCCCCAAGGGGAGAACAAGCCTCATAGGCACAACATTGCTCAAGGCAAGGCTGATCGCTCAACAAAGCAAATGACACAATCGTCTAATAGCCTCGAGCAAATCATTCAGCGAGTGCCAAGTCCACCTAAGAGTCCTAGATCTCCTACATCCTCTTTTTCCAAACGGACATAGGAAGCACAACAACGGTTGTCAAGGGAAACTGCTCAATTCCAATCTCTATCTCCATCTAAGCTTCAAAATGTCCAAGAGATGGGACATGGCTCCATTTGTAGCTCTCGACCCAAGGATATGCATGAGCAACCTAATGTGACCAGATCAACTCATGCTCGATCTACACAGATGAGTGCTCAAAGGCCAACAAAAGACACAACCACTTCTGATCGCCCTAGGGACTTGACACCGCAATCCACCAAGGGTAGCCAGCCCACTAAACTAGTTGCTACTACTTCCAATCAGGGATCACAGCAGTCACAGCCCTTGGCCGTGACAATGCCCCGTGTGGAATGTGTCCTTAGTAGTTTACCTGTGGAGGAGGTGTCGTAACCAAATCCCTCGACAACTTCAGCACTTTCAAAGTGCCTAAAGCCTAGGACGGAGAAGTTAAACGCAAGGGAGTTGGTTGAAAAGCTAGACTCTCCGAAAAGAGCGGCAGTTGCGCCCTCACAACCGGGCAAGGCTATTCAGCAAACCACGGCTATGTCTCGTAAGGACACACTAGAGAAGGGAAATGTTGAGGCCCGACCAAGCACATTAATGGTCGATATAGCCCAGGGTCCTGAGCCGTTGAGAGAGGCGCCTTCATTGACCAAGAAAAAGAGGAGAAAGCAGAGAAAACAGTATCAGTGCAGGTGGTTGTAGGCCCCAAGAACATTGAGACGAAGGGTGCTGGAGAGCTGATGAATAAAGCATCGAGTCCATCCACCAATGAACCCACTGATGCCTCTCCTAATAGCGGTGAAACCTCAGACACATCTATGTGTTCTGACAAACCAAAGCAACAGTTGCCATCAATAGTTGCTTGCAACACTCTATCCACTGACAATAGAACTCACATTGATCAATCAAGAGTGGATACAACGCTGTCACAACAGGGTGACAAATCTATACCAGTCATATCCGAGAAGAACCATGACGAAATAGCAGCAAAACCTCAGGAGAAACGTGAGAACCCCAAGAGCATAAGAAATCCTAGCGTTGACCAATCTTGCTCGTCTAGACCTGAGCCCCCAGCCATGCTAAAGCCTAAGGAAACTCTTAGGACTTTGCATGAGATAGCAACCGAGCAAGCTCTCGTTGAACATAGAAGTGTCGCAGAATGCTTAACCGAGTTGGAGGCTAAGCTCAAAGTAATCGCGCATGTCTACGTCCTTGCAGACATGGGCACAATCCCCAAGGAGCATCTTGGAGATTACTTGACCTTTCCTCTATCGTGGGAAGAACAAGAACATCTTAACGGGCACTACGACAGGCTCCTGCATGAACACATGCGACTTATCCCTGACGAGGAGACCGACGAACTGCGCTTAACCGTCACGTTCAATGAAGTGCTCTGTCGACCGAATCTCGTAGACATAGAGCTACTAAAGCGACTGTCAGCAGGCCAGAGTCAATTTGAGCAGCGTTGGTGCGAAAGCCGCGTTGTAATGGCCGAACTAGGGGCTCAGATCATGACGGTCTCAGAAGAGCGATTGGCCAAATGGCGGTCTCAAAGAGACCCAACCTACGTGGCACCAACTTCCCTTCGAGTGCTCACTGACATTCGGGGTACGGGCTTAGCTGGGACTAGGATACAGGGCCCTTTGATTGATAAGTTTCTCACTGAGGAGGAGTTACATATTGCCAGTAGACTCGGTCAAGGTTCCATGCTACTCGACGTGGCAAAGTATCTATCAGTATTAAGTCAGCTGCCACGAATACTGGATGCGTGTGCCACACTCGGGTACAACCCCGAGTTCTACACTTGGTTCTTATCCTCGTAAAGTGATAAGGATTCATAAATATGTATATAAATAAACACTGCTCTTTGTGTCACCTTGTATAAACAATATCAACACACACAAGCAATGATAGTCGAGCGCAGGGAGAAGAGTGGGGCCAGATAAATTAAGCTCCTCAAGTCCTCCTCTCATCACACATTCAAAAGCCGTGTAACCATTCCCACCTCCAAGTAAAGGGCATGCAACCCACATTACTGCCAGAGGAAGCCTTGACCAACAACTCTGATGGTGTAGACAGGGTGTAGTCCCTTTCTATATACCTTCTTCCCTTTTTGGTCTATCCTTCCGAGGATGTGCCCTGTCCCACTCCACGATAACCAGTCCACGCGACTTAGCCTAAACTAATGTCCGCTAATGACTGGAGGCAACGCGAACATTTGCATGGGGGCCATTCCCCTACAACAAACACCGTATGCCTCACCTCTCCCCTTCTTGTCATGTGCGCTTCATAAACCACACTAAAATCCCTTCCATGCAAACGATTATATCCTATATCCAGGTCTAACCCTTGGATTGCGTCTCGTAGGGTTCCTTTTTTGGCGGAACGCATGGAGAATCATGGAGCTCTGGCTTACAGAGACGCTCTTCGCAGAAGGCGGGAGCATGTGGCACGCGCCCCTTCACCGGAGCGCTATGTGCCCACCATCAAGAGGTATGCCAAGAAGCGAGGCCCTAAGCGACACTGCCCACGGCGAAGGCCGAAGAATCCTCGAGTCAAGAAAGTCGAGACTCGAAACGTGCAACAGGTGGCAGTACTAGTGGCACGGACTCCCAGCTCCCGCTCGGGCCCCAGATGCTCAAAGGCAGAGAGGGCAGCTCAGGAAAGAGAAGAATTTAATGAATTATTTAAAGATATTCTGGAGACGGTAGCGGGCCGGGATTACACCATTCATGTCCCGGCCGACATGTTCCCTGCTCACCCCCGTGGGAGCCCCACATCAGCAGAGCCCCAATCACCCGGCCATCCAGCATCGCCCCGCCTCGTACAGATAGAGTAGCCCATAATGCATGAAGGGCTTATCACATGATGACTGGCCAGGACTTTTTGTTTTTAAATGGTTAAGTGTTCCCGACTTGTTAAGTGTTGACATGTTCCCGACTTGTATGAACTTCTCATATCTGCGTTTAATATATGCTACGCCTTTAGCAAAAGAAAAAGCTAATCAAGCACAGGTGATAAAGTATCTAAGTCAATACTATAGAATTTCGATAAGTGATGTCTCCTTGCATTGCACTGGTTTATTATAGTTGCGGCACATACAATGCATATACTCTCATGAAGCGACAAGTGTGCAGGATAATACAGGTCCTTATGCGAAAATGTTCAATGCCCAATCACCGCAACACCAACAACCCCACAACGAGCCGCGGCAAAGCCACGCTGCCGAAAGCACCCTTGCCAATCGCCCACATTGCATGGTCCAAAACACATTCCTGGGCCACGCCCCCTTTTTGGATCAAGCTCTATAGTTGGCTCACGGCAGTCGTTACCTCAATTGTACCCACATCGCATGTGCCGCAAGGAGGGTTGCAATATCTTCAGTGTATCTCCCCCTTTCGCCAACTGCTTCTCTAAACAACGAGGCTAGGGCGGAATCGTCATGCGTAGAATCCCCAACAAACCAACACTTGTGCTGGCCATCAATGCAATCCCCAACACAGTATAACCCTACCACCAACTCCAACAACCTTCCACCAGCCACCTTGGCCACCAACAGGCCCCGAGGACCTTCTGCCACACCACCACCAACACTCCACGGAAACCACAGGCGTCCTTGTCACCCACGTCTTCGGTGCATGCTACAGCCTGCTACCTAGGACGGTGAGTGCCATGGGACTGGCACTCGTCTAGGAGGGGGGTAATGTTAACCCCAACACGAAGAAAGCAAAAGGAAGTGGAAAAGACGCAGGGCAAAGGCGGAAAAAAGGTAGCCCGACTGAAGAAAGAAAATGAGAAAAGGCCAAAAGCGCAAGGGCAACCTCAAAAGTCCAAGGCAAAGGCAAAAGAGGAAAGATGCATTTTAAAATAAAAAGGCGCACCCTGAAATCTTGTAAAAGAGTGTCGGGCTCTCACCTGTGCAATTTGTAAATGTAGATGGGCGGTGGAAAGGAAGCTAGGAAGATAGAAGGACAATGGGAAAAAGGGCATGGGCTACGGCCGGCCATGTAAAAAGGGGAAAAGGGAATGACCGCCCAAAAGGGATTTAGGGTTTTGTATATAAAGTTGAAAAGTGAATGAGAAGCTCATTCTTGTGTGTGGCCAAAAGTAGCTCTCCTCTTCTTCTTCTTCTTCTTGTTCTTGCTTGCTTGAGCTTGTGCTTGAGAGAGGGAGTGTGAGAGTGTGAGGGAGTGAGTGTGTGAGGGTGAGGGACCGAGGAGGAGAAGCTCTCCATCTTCTCCTCTCTTCTTCTCTTCTCTTCTCTTTTCTTGTCTTGCTCGCGGCAATGGAGCTTGGGGCGTGGAGCTTGAGGATGGAGCTTGCTTGAAGCTTGCACTTGGATCGTGGAGCCACCAGAGTGCGCGGGGGAGGAGGTAACTCGAACGGCACGGAGGTAAGCTCACTACACCCATAGATATGGATGGCGCGTCGGTTATGTGAGAGGTAGCCATTAGTGCTCGGCTTGGAACGCTTGAAACAATAAGCGGTCCGTGGGTCTTGGCCGTTGAGTGAAAGCCCCCACACTCGGTCCGTGCAATCCTTGCAAAGATGACTCTTCTTACCACAATGATAATGATGGGCCTTTATCTTCTTCCTTTTTTTAAGAGAAAAGTAAAAATACTATTAATGCACCTCAAAATAAAGTTTTCCAAGGCAAAAAACCAAGTACAAAGCAACCTTGTAAGGGACTTCCATATCAAGAATTATATAACAAGGGGAAGTCTATTACAAAGGTTGAGTTGTAACGTGCTTGAATGATAAGCCCTCAGTAACACGATTTTAGTGGCCCATCAAGAGATATTCCTCAGTAACGTGCTTGAATGAGGGCTTGTCACCTAGGTTTGCTTGAGTCCACTTCACAATGGAAGGTTCCGGCCGTAACCCACAAGGCTCAACTTGAATCTAGGTTCTTAGAGTAGAACAAAGTCACCTATTGGTTCATCTAGCATTGGTCTTTGAGCGTCCATTTTAGACCAGATCACCTAATGACCCATTTCACACTTGGTTCGAAGAGAGTGAGAAACGAGGGGGAATGTAATATGCCAACCCCTCTACCCATAAGCCATAGTGTTACTCCATTCCCTAAAACAACACGAAGTTAGGGTTCTACTAGATTTCCTAATTGATCAATGCGCAATTTCCTAACTAACGCAACTTTGAAGAAAAGATCTCGGCTAACTGAGACCATCCATCCGTAGGATGGATCTGTCGGGGGTTTTGTCCTCTTGCTTTCCTCGATGGTGTGTTTTAGTTATTTAATTAACCTAACACATTTATGTCGACATGTAAAGATAACTTTCTTCACTAGCCTATAGCACAAAGATTCGTTCACGTAATTTACACACAAACACAATACAAAATCAAACAAACACAATACAAAATCAAACAGCCTTTAGAAGATAATAACGATAATATATTTATCCACACCTTTTCGAAGGTGAAACACCAATCCAATATTCCGTCCCTTATATTGAGACCCATATCTGAAGCATCTAGATACTTGTGTCCAAATCCCAAGGACACAATCCATAATCCACTCTTTATCTAGTATAGGGTTTTCCAATGTCCAAAGATGCTAGGCCACGAAGGTTTTCCAACTCCATCCTAGGCCCCGTGAGCGGTGTCCAAAGCATTCATCACTTGCAAAATGTTCCACGGTGGCCTTCTCACCACTCAACATTTAGACAATGTATCGAGTAATGTAGTTTCAGGTTCCTTGCCTTTATCTACATCTTTTCCTGGGATGTGATCATGGAGGTGACCCACTTGCGCATCAGACCCTTGTCTGACAAATCCTCGGGACAAGTAAACTCTCCCCCTTAAGGGGTTCTCATGATTCTAACAAAAAGAAGGTAAACAACCTATCTTTAAACTAAAACAAGAAATCTTTTTTCATAACAAGTATACCATCTCTTCAAGACCAATAGAATTCAATTAACTTGAGAAACGATATATATATCAATCACATTTATACTTAGATTGTGAGTTGAGATAATACATCTCAAGCCTTCCCATATAACATAAATCTTCCCACCAACATGTGCAAGTCTTAACCATGCACAGTCTTTTTTTTATAGCATCACAAGGCATCTACCTTTGCATCTAGTTCAACCTAGGGATCACTTGGTCCCTTGTAGATTCATCTTATGTTTTAGGACATAATCTGGATGACTTTAGATTCTAGTTATTGTTTCACTTATTTCTAAGGGGATCTACGATTTCTTCCCTTTCCAAGTTGAGGTCCTAAGTCGTATGAGAAAAAATCCAATCCTCGTATATATCACTCACCCTTCCAATCCTCTTTTTGTAGGATGATGAGCTTTCAAAAAGGCTGACACACTTCCTCTCTTGCTCTCTCTTTCTCTCCTTCTACCTCCTCTCTCTCTCTCTCTCTCTCTCTCTCTCTATCTATACCTCTCTCCCTCTCTCTCTCTCACTACTACTACCTCTCTCTCTCTCTCTCTCTCTCACACACACACACACACACACCCTCTCTATCTGTTAGCCTGTCACTTTTAGTGTTGTTAGTCTATCATCTCTTGATTATGAGCTCCTGCTAGAGTCTAATAAAGACATGGGAGCTCTGGAATTTTATCATGCATATCTCTTGTTTTAGGCTCTTTTTTTATGTCTGTTAGTTTGATTGCACCTCTTGTTGGTCATAGATTGTCCAGCATGCCATGCCATTATTCATGGCATTTTTCTATGCAGTTGGACTGCATTTATTACAGTCCTATAGTCGGCTTGATCTTGCTCTCACTCTGAATATTGCAACAGCCAGATTTGGACTGCATTTATGTTGGTTGGCCAGATCTGGGAGACTTTAGCTATATATAGCTGGTCCCTCCACACTTTGACCATCATCTTTTTGCAGGCTGCTCCTCTGACTTTGGACACTCCATCTCCGATGCTGCTATTGCCATCATTATCTTCAGCCAGATTTCATGTCCTCATTGACACCTCGAGCTGTGTGCCTCCACACTTTGACCATCATCTTTTTGCACGCTGCTCCTCTGATTTCGGACACTCCATCTCCGATGCTGCTATTGCCATCATTATCTTCAGCCAGATTTCATGTCCTCATTGACACCTCGAGCTGTGTGCAAGGATTGATCAGTCCTGTTTGTATTTAGCATTTATTTCAGTCAATACAAATCTCTATCTTCCTTCATCTTTTTATTGTCTTCTTCTCTCTGTGTGCCTATTTCTTCTCTTGTTGCACACTCTCACATGGTATCATGCCTAACGAGAGATCACGAAGATGATTTTCATCGCAAAGACCACTCGAGATTGCCAGGCAACCCCCTCCAGATCTGGATTTGCTGCAATGCAATCTTCTTGGGACTAGGCTGTTGCAATATTAGAGTGAGAGCAAGAGAAATTGTACACAAGAGGGAGAGAGAGCTCAAGTACAACAAGAAGATCTTGCTTAATGAGTTGTTCACAAGTATAACTGGTATACTCTCCCACAATTTGAGACTATTTAAATAGCCTCTGGTTGGCTAGGGTTAGGGTTTTCCCTTGCCCTCCACATTCATTCACAACCAACTACCCTTATCCACCCTTGCATACATAGGGTTCACATGCCTATCTCTTAACACCCCCCCTCAATGCTAGAGTGGCATTGGACTATAAGATATGTTAATGTGTCCCCTCATCAAATGGGATGTCTTTATAAATCAGGCTATAAGAATGCTTATGAGTAGAGGATTTATAGATGTAGAAAAGTCAATCATCAGGTATTTTGGAGACAAAGTTGGCCTCAAATTTTACTTCAAGAGTGGTAGGACATTTACTGGTAATATGCCTTGTCCTCTTACACTTTCATTTTGTCAGGATATTTTTTACAACAGTTGCTGACAAGATGTCTCTTCTTATTGTAAAAGGAGTAGTTGGTGGAGATAGTATGAGCCAAGAGTTGCTCACGGGCTGTTGAAGTAGATGCTTGATTGGTGATGCCTTCTTTTTTATTTCTTTCCTCCTAATCTAAATAAGATCGGATGGTACTTTCCAAGGTTGGATTAGGGATATTTGTAAGAGTAGTTACAAGGATTGGGAATACCTTCTTTATAGCTTTCAAGAGAATTGCAATGGCATCTTCATCATGAATTGGGGCTTGCACTGAGGATAGCTCTGTTATGAGCCTCTTCATGTGAGAGATGAAGTTACCTAGGTCTTCTTCTTCCTTATACTCCAGGCTAAACAATTCGATCTGAAGGAAAATTTTAGAGTTCTTTCCTTTAGTGCCATAAAGCTTTTCAAGCTCATCCCATTTCTCCTTGGGAGTGGAGAGATGGTCAATGTGATGAATCAAGCATTCATCCAGATGAAGTATGTTATGGCTTGGATTCTTTTATCATCTTCTACATCAGGTGGGTTTGATAGGTCAATAACCTTGGTCCCTTTGATGAAGGGCTAGTAGCCTTGTTCCTGTCAGAGTGCAGCGGTGCGGAAGCGTAGGACTGAGAGAGAGAGAACGCAGAGAGAGAAGGGAGAGAAAGAGACAGTGTACACTGAAGATCTGCTGTATAAAGAATGCTGAATACAAAGATATACACGGGCGCAGTGCGCTGGACTGCGTGTCTCCACCTCGACGATGCGACCTGCTGTCCACCTCGAAGTCTGCTGCAGTCTGCACTGTCTGCTGTCTGAAATTTGCGAACAGAGACAGAGATCTGCACGGCACCGGTCTGTAATCTGCGACAGAGAATGAATGCCAGACTGCTGAAAACGTCAGCAATAAATAGGCGAAAATCTGCCTGGAATGGGGCGCCAAAATAGGGCGCAGCCTGATAAAAATCAGCTGCAGGCAGTCGGACTGCCACGTGGCAGTCCGACTGTGCAGCTGGACTGTGCAGCTGCTGCCTGCCTGAAAACAGGCTATGATCTCTGACACCCCCTCTCAGAGCCTGGACAGGGCAGAAGCCTGAGGGATCTGGAATGTTGCCGAAGTAGAGCCTGAGGAAGCGCCTTCGTAAACAAATCCGCAAGATTATCCTCCGTCTTGCAATACTCCACAGTGATGGTCTCATCCAGAAGCTTTTCTCGGATGAAGTGGTACTGGATCTCAATGTGCTTCGTCCGGGCATGAAAAACAGGGTTCCTTGCCAAGGCAATGCAACTCTCATTGTCACATCGCAGCAATGTAGGACGAGTCTGGGGGCACCCAAGCTCCTCCAACAGTCTCCGAAGCCACACAACCTCGCATGTGGTGGAAGACGCGGCCCGATACTCCGCCTCAGTAGACGAAAGGGCTACCGTGGGCTGCTTCTTGCTACTCCATGAAATAACACCTGCACCCAAAGTAAAGCAGTAACCTGTTGTAGACCGCCTGTGGTCCACGTCACCGGCCCAATCCGAGTCGCTCCAACCTGCAAGTACAAGATCTGACCCATCTGTCCCTGCGGGGTAATGAATCCCCAAATCAGACGTCCCCCTCAGATACCGAAGTATCCTCTGAGCAGCCTGCCAATGCACCGTCTTAGGTTCACTCATGAACCCTGCCAAGAGTCCAACAGCAAAACATAGATCAACCCTGGTGTTGAGAAGCCAAATCAAAGACCCTATCAACTGTCGATAGCGGGAAGCATCCGCCAAAGGAGAAGCTGAGTGGGAAGTGGCCTTCCAGTTCGGATCCATAGGAGTAGAGAGGGCCCGACAATCTTCCATCTCAAAAGACACCAAGAGCTCCTGTACATATCTCTGTTGGGAGAGAAAGATCCCCCTCTGAGACTGAAAAATCTCATGTCCTAAAAAGAAATGGAGTAGCCCCAAATCCGTCATCTCGAACGTCCGATGTAAAGCTGACTTTGTCTCCTGGACCTGCTGTGCATCATCACCTGTGACAATCAAATCATCAACATATAATACAAACAGCACACAACCATCCTCGGAAGTGTGAACATACAGCTGCGGATCGGCCTTGGACCGCCGATATCCCAACTGAGTCTGGAGGAACGAATCAATCTTCTCGTTCCAAGCTCGCGGGGCCTGCTTGAGACCATACAGGGCCTTCTTCAACCTGTAGACTTTCCCGTCCGAAGAACCAAAGCCAGGAGGCTGCTCGACGTAGATCTCCTCCTTCAAATCACCATTCAGGAAGGCCGACTTCACATCCAGCTGATAAACAGGCCATCTCCTATGGCCAGCCAAAGCAAGAACAGCTCTAATGATTGCCATACGAGCTGTAGGGGCAAAGGTGTCATGACAGTCAATACCTGGGCGCTGGGCAAAACCCTTAGCAACAAGGCGAGCCTTGTGCTTATCCAAAGTACCATCACTGAGATATTTGGTCTTGAAGACCCACTTGACTCCAATCACCTTCTTCTTCGGGGGGCGTGGCACAAGTGACCAAGTGCCATTCCTCTCAATAGCCTCCAACTCAGCTTCCATAGCTTTCTTCCATGGGGCGGACTGTAAAGCCTCCTTCACGGAGGTGGGCTCTCGATCCTGCATAACTCGGGACATCAAACAATAATTGGAGCACACAAGCTCCGAAGAATGCGCCTGGTGCCTCCGTGAACGCCGCGGACCATCCTGCGGTCCCCACTCCTCAGGAACCCCCTCGATCCCTGAATCACGGAGTGTGTCACGGGCCCAGCGAGGAGGAGGCCGAACCTCCCCTCGTCGTTCTCCATCAGTAGAAGACTCTGGAATGTCCACCGGTGGTAACTCCTCAAAAGAATCCGGTGGAACAGTAGACTCTGTGTCAGAAACAGAATCATAATCAAACGGCACAGGCTCCAGTGGAACTGTAGAAGGAGCCAAACTCTCCCCTGGATCTCCAAGAACGGGATGCTCCTCACCCGTTGAAGAAGCCGGAACCTCCACAAACCGAACATCACGGCTAGTATATACATCCCGCTTGACGGGATCATAGAGTCGGTAGCCTTGGGACTGGGAGCTGTAGCCAACAAATACCTGCTTGTGGGAAGCCGCTTCGAATTTGTCACGGTGAGCTTTGGGAATGTGAACATAGGCATCACACCCAAAGACCCGAAAGTAAGAAACATCTGGCTTCGACCCAAAATACGCCTCAAATGGAGTCATCCCTTCCACGGCCGAAGTAGGAGATCGATTAAGGATGTGGACTGCAGTAGCCACAGCCTCGGCCCACAGAACCTGGGGGGTCTGTCGGTGCTCCATCATGGTGCGCGCCATCTCGATCACACTGCGGTTCTTCCGTTCGAGAATACCATTTTCTTGTGGAGTATTCGTATTGGCAAACTCCTGGTGAATTCCTCTATCTGCACAAAACCGAGCAAATTCATTAGAGACAAATTCACCTCCCTTGTCGGATCGCAAGGTCTTCAACTTCCGGCCTGATCGGTTCTCCTCAAAGAGAAGCCAATCCTTGAAGTGCGAGAAAGCTTCTGATTTTAGTGCCAAAAAGTAGGCCCATATCATCCTGCTATAGTCATCCACGATCAGCATGAAGTAAGAGCTCCCACGCAGGGACTCATTCCTCATAGGGCCACATAGATCCGTAGATACTAACTCCATCGGTGAAGTAGACCGCCGCGAAGCGGTGTGGGGAATGGCATCCCTATGCTGCTTCCCCCTTATGCAGGAGACACATGGCTGCTGGCTCACCACTATATCCGGCAACCCTCGAACAAGCTGTCCCCGTGACGCCTTCCGAAGATAGTCATAGTTCAGGTGACCAAACCTAGCATGCCATAATTCAGACTGTGACTGTGAGGTAAGAAGAAGAGTGGAGAGGGCAGTGGAAAACTTCAGTTTGTAAATGCCGTTCTCCTCATATCCAGATGATAGAACCTTCCTCGATTCACGATCAAGGACTCGCACTGTAGAACTGTCAAACTCCACCAAAAGACCAAGGGAACAAATCTTATGGACTGAAAGGAGATAGTACCCCAAGCCTAGTACATGCAAAACCTCTGAAGTATGGGTGCCACCTCGTCCATCCGGAATAAGCTGCATCTTACCCCGACCTACAATAGAAACTGAAGAGCTGTCTCCAATGAGAACCTGCCCACGCGAAGGTCGCAGCTGGGCAACACCATCTGATGAAGGAGTCATGTGCCGTGAGGCACCACTATCAATAATCCACTCTGGAGATTGGGAAGCCGCCATCGCAGCATCAGAAGCATTCGGTGAAGCGTCCTCAATGACAACTAAATGTAGAAATGCAGCTGATGAGGGTGCAGCCACTGCTCCAGAATCCTTGGTTTCCTTCTTCTTGGTGTCCTTCGAGTCTTTGTCAGGGCAATCCTTCTTCCAATGGCCAGTCTTTCCACAAATATGGCATGTGGAGTCTTTGTCCTTGTCCTTCTCCTTGTCCTTCTTGGACTTGTTATCCCCCTTCTTCTTCTTTTGGTCCTTCCCCTTCTTCTGAGAGGCTTGACCTGTCAATGCCTCCGTCTTGGAAGCATTCTGTCCCTTTAGCTGTTCCTCTTGGTCCAAGACCATAGGAACCAACTCTTCCCACCGAAGAGTAGACTCTCGCCCCGAAGCAATAAGGGCAGAGTAGAATGTACCGAATCGTGGCGGCAACTGGGACAAGAGTGTAATCGCCATGTCTTCGGAGGAGATCGGCTTCCCCGCATTCTGAACCTGCATCTGTAGCTGCCTTAGCTTGTTAATGTGTTCCCTTAGCGAAGAAGACTTATTGACGGACAAGGTCCGCATCTGTACCTCCAAAGAAACCCTCTTCATTAGGGTCATCCGATTGTACATTTGATCAAGCTCCAGCCATATCTCACGAGCCACCGTCAAGTGCTCGATGTGAGCGATCACGGCTGTAGTGCATGATAGAAAGAGAAAGGATCGAATCCTGGCATTCAGTTTGTCCCAATGAGACTGGGCCCTGGCCAATTCCGCACGAGCATCGGAAGAGAGTTTGGACTCATCTCTTACCGAAGGCCGGTCAATATCTTCCTGTACCAACTCCGCCAAATCATAGGACTCCAGAATGGCCAACATCATAACGCGCCAAATGCGGTAGTTGTCGCCGTCGAGCTTCTGATCTGTAGGAAGAGCCGGTAGGACAGGCACCTTCCGGTCCATAATCGCCTGGAACTCCAGGTCCATCTCTGTAGACATCTTCACCTGCAATGCCTTCTCAAACGCAAAAGCAGCCCCCTCTGACTGAGTAGACTCAGCCTGCTAAGGCTCTTCAGCGTCCCGAAGCTTCTTCACCCGCCAGAGGCGATGAAAAAGCAAAACCTGCACTTTTAGGTTGAAAACTCAAACTTTCTCCGCGTCAAACAGCAGTAAACAGCAGCAAATCCACCACCTGTACTCCTTTCCTGTGCGCCCACACTCGTTTCAGCCTTGTTCCAAGGCGCAGCCCTCCTGTCTGCCCTTAAACGCAAAAAACGCAAATTTGTGTCGCGATGGAAACTCCACTTCAGGTTTATTCTGCGCTCAGTCAGCCCTCAAACACTGCTCTGATACCATGTCAGAGTGCAGCGGTGCGGAAGCGTAGGACTGAGAGAGAGAGAACGCAGAGAGAGAAGGGAGAGAAAGAGACAGTGTACACTGAAGATCTGCTGTATAAAGAATGCTGAATACAAAAATATACACGGGCGCAGTGCGCTGGACTGCGTGTCTCCACCTCGACGATGCGACCTGCTGTCCACCTCGAAGTCTGCTGCAGTCTGCACTGTCTGCTGTCTGAAATCTGCGAACAGAGACAGAGATCTGCACGGCACCGGTCTGTAATCTGCGACAGAGAATGAATGCCAGACTGCTGAAAACGTCAGCAATAAATAGGCGAAAATCTGCCTGGAATGGGGCGCCAAAATAGGGCGCAGCCTGATAAAAATCAGCTGCAGGCAGTCGGACTGCCACGTGGCAGTCCGACTGCACAGTCCGACTGTGCAGCTGGACTGTGCAGCTGCTGCCTGCTGCTGCCTGCCTGAAAACAGGCTATGATCTCTGACAGTTCCATCATTTTATACTTCACTAATACCTATACATATGCTTAAGATAGAGACTAATCTCCTTAAGATTGAGATTTAGTATAAAACATCTTCTAATAATGATTAGAACTAAAATCATGACTATGAATTGTAGCATTAGTGCTTACAAGCACTCATCTCATAGTGTATGTTTACAAGTCGGCTTTCTTATGAGCTTAATGATATCCACAAGGTGTGTTTGAACTTGAGTTGAAGCTTTTAGATCTGCAACAAACTCCATAGGACTTAAATTAGTAATTAAAATCACTGTTGATGATTTCAATGAGTGGAAAAATTAAAAAAACCACCGTTTACATAGTTAGGGTTTTGCTCTGTGTGAGCAGTAGGGAAGGAATTTCAAGAAACCATCAATTCAATCTCCACATTGTTAAAAATTGCACTGATCTAAGAAAACACGCAATGCTGCCTTCCTTGTTGCCCAATGTTGGTGTTTTTTGTGGCGTGCTAAAGCACCTTGAGTTGGGGAGCAACTCTCTAGAAGAAAGCCAAGTAAGATATGCTCTTTTTTGTTCTCTTTAGGTCCTCCAACAAAGGTAGATATGATTGACAGCTATGGAGGTGAAGGGATATTATGAGAAAATTGCATGCTCATGTGCACTTAGTGAGAAATGGAGTTGAAGAAAGCTTGTTGGATTAGAGATGGCTCTGATACCATGTTGCAATATCAGAGTGAGATTAAGAGAAAGTGTGCACAAGAGGAAGAGAGAGCTCAAGTACAAGAAGATCTTGCTTAATGAGTTGTTCACAAGTACAACTGGTACACTCTCCCTTAATTTGAGAGTGACCTCTTGGCTGTCTAAATAGCCTCTGGATGGCTAGAGTTAGGGTTTCCCCTTATCCACCCTTGCATACATAGGGTTCACATGCCTATCTCTCAACATAGGCAACAACATTTGGCTACATCAGACACCCTCTGCTGCCCAGGTGACAGCTCTCATGACAAGATGATAGCATATGGCTGAATATAGGTTTTTCTACTTCCTAGCGATAGTTTCTTCTCGGTGATAGTCCTTGATTGTAGGCGATAGCATCTATGTGCAGGCCATAGCCTTTCTAGTGCAGGCGGCACATCTACATCTTGATTGTAGCCGACTTCCTCTTGTTTCAGTGATGTTGATTGTCAAACAAAGCTTTTCTGGGTAATTACAAGTTTAGAATATGTCTCAATACTAGTTTTTCGACTTTACTGACTCAGAGGAGAGGCCTCTCATCATTCCTTTGAGCGACAGTGAGACTTGGAAGTCAGAGTTTCTCACTTGGACTCCTTGTTCGGAGCACCCCTCTCTTTTTCCCTTGAAGTAGGTGATTGATTGTGGATATGGACCATAGTAGCCACAATCTCAACCCATAAGGAATGGGGAAGTACCATGTGCTCCAATGTTGATCGGGCCATCTCAAGGATGGACTGATTGGCATACTCCACCACATAATTTTTAGATGGTGTTTTTGGATGGGAATATTCCACCCGAATACCTTGATCCTAGTAAAACTCGGAAAATAGGTTAGAACAAAACTCACCACCATGATCAGCTAAAACATAGCGAACTTTGAGGGAGGTTTACTTCTCCACAAACGTTGCTCCACAAATGCCTTCCACTTGCAGACATGGGAGTACTCCAACAAGTAGGGCTACAGATGACAACTAAAGTCGTCAACAATCAACAAAAGGTACTTGGCCTTTTCAAAGGGAGGCCATGCCCATCAGTATGCAAAGGTTGGTGTGAACCAACTCTAGTGGTGTAGATGCCCTCCGAGTAGCTACCTGTGGATGAGGTTGCCTATGCTGCTTGCCCTCAAGAAGTTGGGACTTAGTATGTAAATGGGAGGAAAAGGTGAAAGTCCCTCAACCATCCTTCTCCTTGAAGCCCGCCATATAGCATCAAGATTCAAATGCCCATAATGAGCATGCCGAAGTAATCCAAGCTTGTGGAAGACTAGTAGCAAGGGCTCTGAGTGTGTAGAGTCCACCGTCCTGTGTACCTGTCCAAAGAGTAGCTTCTGGCTGAAGAAGAATGTCGATCAGGCAACAAGGGAATGGTCTCCACTCCACGCACAGGCATTGAAGAGTTGTCACCAATGGTTATGGATCCCCCTCTTGATCACATATCTTGAAGCCAATCCTGGCGATAAGTCATGTGGGAAGAGGCCCTAGTATTCTCGATGGCTATTGACTATGCAACACACTCTAGTCAGGAAGTGGTATTGGTCCAATTAGATCTGGAAAAGGCTTTTGACTATTTAGACTGGTCTTTCATTGCAGAACTTATGTCTACCATGGGCTTTGGTACTCGGATGTCCCGCTTGATTTACACCATTAGTGCTGCGGCTTCTTCGCGAGTTATGATAAATGGCTGTGTTACAGAGCCCTTTGTCCTTGCACGCTCTGTGAGACGGGGTTATCCTCTGAGTCCTCTCTTCTTTGCCCTGGCGACTCATCCGGTTCTTTCGATGTTATCCTCCATGGCAGCTTCTGCTCCATTGGCCGGATTGTCTCTTCCTTTTGATTAGCACTTCATCAGTCAATCTTTGACTGATGACAACTTTATGATTTTACGTGCAGACAAGGACAATATTCGCAAAGCATTAGATGTCTAGACGCTCTTTGGCCAGGCTTTTCGTCTTCATATCAATACTTGCAAATCAGCCATTCTCAGTTGCACGGAGCCCGATTTACAGTCACTGGGTTGGTAGGGCTAGGTTATTCCCCGTGGTTCCATTGTCAGGCATCTTGGGTACCCTTTGGGTGTTGATGTTCGGCCAAAACAACTACTACAGTGGATTTCACAGAAATTGGCAGTGAAGTTTCTGTATTGGAAGTCGCAAGCTTGGCCCTTCCATGTTCGCCTCAAAGTGGCCCAGATAATTATGCTGTCAATGCTCACATATTTCTTGCCATTGCTGCCTTGGACTCCTACCACTTTGAATGCTCTCACGCGGCCCATTCGTTTCATGTTATGGTAGAAGAAATCATTGCAGGTAGGTATTTCGTGGATTTCGTGGTCGCATACATGTACTCCCAAACACTTGGGTGGGGGGGCATTTTGGATGCCGAAACTCATATGATGGCCCTTCGTTGGTCTCTTTTTCGTGCCATGTGTGTGGAGCATCACCCGTGGGCCATGATAGCCCGTTATTTTCTTGAGAACCGCGGGCTTCTGCATGGTAATACACAAATTCGAAGCTCCTGGTGGCATGTTCTTAATGCAGACTCTCGGTTTTCGAGTCCTTCTTCATCCCTGCTTGTTCACTTTGTTGGCTCCTGGCAATTGGTCCTCCAGAAGGCGTGTTGGCATCCAACGGAGGCCTGCTTACATACTAACTCTTTTCAACTGGAATTGTTGGCAGCCTCGAGATTATTTTCATGGAAAGGCAAACAAGAGCTCGGGCCAAAATTTAACCGCATGGCCCGATTGGGCTTGACTTCTGTTGCAGATGCAACCCTTGCCAGTCGTAATGTCTTCATATCGTTTCGCACTGCTAGGCGGTTTTTCTGAATCCCTCCGGGATACCATGATTTGTGGGAACAGCTTTTGTTAGTCCTCCAGAGCAAGCAACCCTTTCCTGCCCTTGTTGTCGATCGCCCTTGGCAGGATTGGATCCTGGCAGGCCGGTTGAATTCGGAAAAGGCCTCGGCTAACTAGGTGTACCATCTTCTGATTAAAGATCATCAATGGCTGGTCACTAAAGCCAATACTGTATGGGGGTTGCGGAAATCTCACTCATGGTAGAAGGCAACTATGATGGAGGGTTGGGTAAATAAGACACCTTTCAAATGCAAGGTCTTTCTTTGGAGGGTGATGATTGGTGGTCTTTCTCTTGCCTAGGCTCTTTCCAAGCTTCGAATCTCTAATGGCAATTGTTTCTTCTGCACCACCATGGTGGAAACAGCCCGTCATCGATTTATCTCTTGCCCTCTTGCTAAGCATATCTGGTCACTTTTGTCAGCGGTTTGGCAAGCGGTGGTTGGTTTCTCGCTGAGCCCTTTTGATTAGGTTTTTGTACGTCCAAAATACCCCACACCGGCACAGTTGCATATGAAGATCTTGTTCCATTTTCTTAGATACTGGGGATGTTGGCACAATTGGACCACTCGGAATGCCTTTCTTTTTGATTCGGCATTTAATGTTCCGAGACACATTGCCAGGCTTAAAGGCCTTTTGCTTTGGCAGATATATCTCATTCAGCACTCTGACTTGCTCCCTCGGGAAGACTTACTTCCCTGGCATATGGCAATTTCCACTGTGTCTTTGCCATGACTTGTGTATCTCTGTCCGGGTTTTGTACTGACAGTTGACACACACTGGCGTACAACCATCGTGTATCTTGTAATCATGTAAACTTGGTACTTTTTCGTAATTAATACAATTACCTTTTACGAAAAAAGAGAGAGAGAACACTTAAGTTTAAATTCATCTAGAAATTATAGGCAGGCGGGAGAAGCGGTTGGCAGGCGGGAGAGGCGGGTCTGGTAGTCGGGCGACCAGACAGTGGAGAGAGACGTGAGGCATGTCAGGCAGGCAAGAGAGCTGGGAGAGGCGGGAGCGAGCTAGCTAGTTAGAGGTGGGGCAAGAGTCACGACAAGCAAGCCGTGACAATATTCACGAGAGGTGGGAGTCGGGCAACAGGCGCAAGGCAGGATATGACACAATCAATGATTTTTTTATTAAAAAAAATGCCCTGCTGCTGCAATGGCCATTCCAAATAGGGAATGGCCCGAAACGGGCAGGAACGGGACATGGAACGGGCTGGAACGTTCCCCAAGCATTTTTTGGGCTCGGACCTCCCGGAATGCGTTAATCCGTTCCTAAGTGCTAGAACGGACGTTCCCTATTTCTATGCTTTGGGCCACATGATTTAGTTAGAGTGCATGGATCAGTAGGTGGGAAGAGGGTTAGAGTCATGATTGATGACTCTGCCACCCACAACTTCATAAGTTATGCACTTGTCAAAAAGTTGAAACTTCCCCAACAAAAGAGTGAGCATCAATACATTGTTCGTATGATGCAAGGTCAGGATAATAAAATATGGGATACAATAGTATCCAATTTGGAAATCGAGATCTAAGGATATAAAGATAAGCTTGATTTCTAAATTATGAATATGGAAAGGGCCGATATTGCTTTAGGGAGGGAGTGGCTATGGGGATTGGAACCATCCTTAAAGCGTAGTTATCATCATAATACACTGGAATTTGAAAGGGATGGTAAGACTTTTGTGATTCAAGGTGAACATGAAATATCTGATAATCCTTTGATGTGTTCCCTTGAAGTTCAGAAGCTGATAAAGAAAGAAGCTTGTGAGGTATACATGTTATGGTCCCTCCTTGTACAGGACACTTTTACTTCTTGTAATATAAAACAACAATTTTCTTATGTTTGTGAGTTGAATGTAAATAATGAATTAAGTGGTTTGTTAGATGAATTTAAAGATGTGTTTTCATCTAACTTACCTAGTGGCCTTCCACCAGATAGGGGTGATGGAAATCACCCAATTGACATAGATAGGGATACCCGCCTTGTTTCTAAACCACCTTACAGGCTAAGTGAAACACAGCACCAAGAAGTTGAAAGACAAATCAAGGATTACCTTGATAAGGGGTTTATATAACCCAGCAATTCACCTTGGGCTTCGCCAATTTTATTGGTGAAGAAAAAAGATGGTTCTATGCGACTTTGTGTTGATTATAGAGCACTTAATAAAATAACGGTGAAGAATAAATTTTCTATGCTCAAAATGGAAGATCTTTTTGATCAGTTACAAGGGGCAAAATTCTTCACAAAGATTAATTTAAGATCAAGCTATCACCAAGTAAGAATTAAGGCCCAAGATGTTCCTAAGACAACATTTCGTACAAGATATGGATATTATGATTTTTTGGTAATGCCTTTTGGCCTCACTAATGCACCAGCTACTTTTATGAAGGTGATGAATAGTGTGTTACGACCCTCTCCAGGACACTTTGTAGTAGTCTTCTTGGATGATATCTTGATCTTTAGTAAATCAAGAGAAGAACATTTGGAACACTTACGGTTAGTATTCCAATTGTTAAGAATCCATTTCCTTTATTTGAAGAAAACTAAATGTGAATTCTTCGCACAAGAGGTCAAATATTTGGGGCATATTATCTTGAAGGAGGAAGTCAAGATGGATCCAAAAAAAGTAAGGGTAATTATTGAATGGCCATCTCCAAGGAACCTGGAAGAGCTACAGATCTTTCTATGTTTATCTGGATTTTATCGTAGATTTATTCGAGATTATGCCAAGATAGCTTTCCAATGACGGACCAACTTAAAGGGAAAGGAAAGAGATTTAATTGGGGAACAGAACAAAACGAAAGTTTTCAAAAACTTAAGGTAGCTACTGCTACAGCTCCAGTACTATTAATTGTGGATCCCAATAAACCATTATTGGTTGAAGCTGATGCCAGTGACAGGGCAGTAGGCGCGGTCTTATTACAAGAGGGTTGACCGGTTGCTTTTGAAAGCAAGAAATTAGACCGTGCAAAACGGAATTATTCTGTTTATGAGAGGGAGCTGTATGCAATAGTACATGCAATGAAGAAATGGAGGCACTATTTTTGTGGTGCCAAACTTTTGATCTTGTCGGATCATGAAAGCATTAAGTGGCTTAATGACCAACCGGATCTACAAGGGCGTAAAGCTAGATGGGTCGAACTCCTCTAAGAGTTCGACTATGAGATAAGGTATAGAAAAGGAAAGTATAATATAGTGGCTGATGCACTCAACAGAATGCCCATCATAAATGAATTGAGTTTTACTCAGTTCAATTCCGATTTGCTTGAATCCTTAAAAGGCAAATGCCAGGTTGATCCGGCATATTTCAACATATGGGAAGCAATAGAAAATGGGGATCCAAATGGAAGAGCCTGCACTGAGGAAGAAACATCTGAGGATGTTTAACAACGAAATGGAGCATCAGGGGTTGCTCAAATGGGATTCAAGTGGAAGAATTTTACCATTGATAATGGTTATTTACTCTTCAAGGGTAGGATATGTGTCTCGAAAGATGAAGAAATAAGGCGCCAGATACTCTTTGAGTGTCATGACACACCTAGTGCGGGACATCTAGGAGTTAATAAGACTTATAGTCTTGTTAAAAGGCAGTTCTATTGGCCTAGAATGAATAAGGAAGTCCTTGACTATGTGGTCAAATGTAATAAATGCGAGGTTAATAAAGCTGAAAGATTGAAAAGAGGAGGACTTCTCCACCCATTAGAGATTCCTTCGAGAAAATGGGAGAGTATCTCCATGGACTTTATTGTCGCGTTACCCAGGACACAGAGGGGGCACGACTCTATGTGGGTAATTGTGGATAGGTTAACCAAATTGGCTAGGTTTATTCCAACTTCAGCTGATGTTAAAACATCTGAATTGACTAGATTGTTCATAGAGAACATATACCGAGTGTATGGCCTTTCGGCAAATATAGTTTTTGATTGGGATAGAAAATTTGATAGTCAATTTTGACACGTTGTATTTAGGAAGTTGGATACTAAACTTAGTAGAGCACAGCGGAGCACCCGCAAACTGATGGGCAAACTGAAAGAGTTAACCAAATCCTTAAAGATATGTTGAGAGCATATATAAGTAAAAGGTAAACTAATTGGGAAGAGTATTTACCGATAGTAGCAGAGTTTGCATATAATAGTGCCAAACAACCTTCCACTGGATATAGTCCATTTATGGTTATGTATGGGTTTCAGCCCAGAGCTCCCTATGCAATAGGACTGCATAAGGAAAGGGTTCAGGCAGTAAAGGATTTTTTGGAGGATATGAATAGTATGGTAAAATTTGCTCAAGAAAATATTAAGAAAGCTTAAGATCGAGCTAGAGCTTATGCAGATCCTCACCGAAGAGACATCTCCTTTGAGGAAGGGGAATTGGTCTATCTTAAGGTGCCTGAAAAAAATTAAAACCATGAAAACGGGACGATGTCTAAAGCTTTCACTTGGGTATTGTGGTCCTTTCACAATACTTAAGAGGGTGGGTAACAGACGAAGAAGAAATACTATTTATCAAGAATATATGGTGAAATGGAAAGATTATTCAGAAGAAAGCTCAACATGGGAGCGAGTAAGTACTTTAAGGAAAAGGTTTCCCAATTTACAGTTGGACCTCCCAAGTATTGTTTTGGAGGACGAAACCGATTCTTAAGGGGGAGGAAATGTTACATTAATGAATGTAACTTATGGGAAAACAGCACGAGAGATGATCATCCAGGAGCCTTGGGCGCCCATACGGGGTTCGGGGGGCTTAGGAATGAAAGTAGGAACAAAGCAATGCGAAAGAGAGTTATTAATTAGTACAACTCCTAAGAAATTGACAGCTGGCAACATGCTGTTCCTGAATTCTCCTAAGCATGGCTGGGTGGAAAAAACGAGGATACCTTTCGTGCTTGAAGGGAAGATAGTTGGTAGAAGACAATGGCGCAATAATTTAATACTCAAGCTTTCTCATCAAGGCTTAGGTATGAATGTGAGTACTTAGCCCTTATACCATGTGAAGGATACACATTGATGTAGAAACTCAAGATGCAAAATGCACAGATGAATGAATGGATTGGGGATGATATACTTGGGGGTTTCAAACCTCTATGTCTCCAGGATCGGGGATGAGTTGAGCTGAGAGTGGTGTTGGAGGAGCCATGAATAGCTTTGAGAGTGTGTTGTACTCATGATGGATCCTAAAATTTAGTAACAATAGTTCATTAGGCTAGATGATGATGTTGATTACAGCAGAGGGAGCAAAATGCAATCATCCATAGTCAGTCAGATGCTGGAATAATAAGTGGTGGTAAAATGTAGGACAATGGCTAAGAAATGGAGCTTTGGTGATGAAGACAGTGATATCACTAGATCATAAAGCATGTGATAGTGATGGCTTTAGCTCAGTGGCATGTGTAGGCTGAAAATGAAAAACAGAAAAGCAACTTGGAGTAGTCTGTGATAATGTTGATAGTAGATGACAACTGCTACTGAAGGTTCATGATAGGGGTTGGCTAGCAGACTGGATGAAGCTGTCCATTGGTGATGATATCCTTTAAGCAGGTGGCAGCATGTAGGAATAGTAGTCACAACTGAATAATGTCAAGCAACAGCTCCAAATGGGGGGTGGACAGTAGTGTGAGGGCAAAAATAGAATGAATCAAAGATGAATGGGATGTAACAAGAAAATAATGCTTTTTGGGTCTTTTTAGGAAGACAAAATTGGGATTCACGCACAATGTTATCTCTAGTCCAACCCTAATTTTGGTGGCTCAGAAACCAGCCCATGAACATCCCGATGCAAGAATTAACCCAGTAACATGCTCCATCATACTCCCTATGTTTTGAGCCGCTCTTTGCATATCCAAGTCCTCTACCACAAACTTCGGTATATGGCCTCTTGTGTGTCATATATCATTGTCTGCTCTCTACCAAGATGTGCATTGAAGTCTCTAGATGCAAAATATTTCCATGCTAGTGACCCTCATGATATTCTCATACATCGGCATGTATGAGCACTCTCCCAATTTACTGCACCTCAATAAGTGGGTGGAAAATTGCAAATAGCCGCACACAACACAACTCTCTTAAGTACATCCATGCATATCGGTACCCAAATGTATTGGGCCCCTGTATCGAAACCTACAACATGCATCCTACTGTCTCTTAGGTCTTGCCTATTTAAAAATACCATCCCCTTGATCCTTTGGCCTCTTGATTCAAGGAGAACATGACTGTAATCATGCTATGCTAGTGAACATGGCTTTTGTATGTTGGCTAGATGGCCTCTTGTACATCTAATTATTCTTGACTTTCAGCAATATTTGTGGGTGAGAGAGAGAGAGAGAGAGAGAGAGAGAGAGAGAGAGAGAGAGAGTTGAAAATTTTACGAAAAAAAGAGAGTTGAAAATACTAACCATTACCTGAAACAAAGTGAACTTTGAAGTGGGTTTGTATGAGCATCTATTTGCTAATATGTTAAATAAAGAATTTTGTTAGTAACTTAGTTTCTTTTAATGCAGATTCAACAACTTTCCATGCTTGGCGAGAGCGTGGCGGGGCTGCCCCCGGAGATCGGGCAGCTGACCGCCCTGAGGGGGCTGCGCCTGGCCGGGTGCGGGAGCGTGGCGGGGCTGCCCCCGGAGATCGGGCAGCTGACCGCCCTGACGGGGCTGCGCCTGGCCGGGTGCGGGCGCCTGACGGGGCTGCCCCCGGAGATCGGGCAGCTGACCGCCCTGACGGGG
Organism: Lygodium microphyllum; assembly: GCF_053477565.2. NCBI lineage: Eukaryota > Viridiplantae > Streptophyta > Polypodiopsida > Schizaeales > Lygodiaceae > Lygodium > Lygodium microphyllum. The sequence continues at coordinate 84,768,542 of NC_141151.1, forward strand.
CTGCGCCTGGACGGGTGCGGGAGCCTGGCGGGGCTGCCCCCGGAGATCGGGCAGCTGAACGCCCTGACGGGGCTGCGCCTGGACGGGTGCGGGAGCCTGGCGGGGCTGCCCCCGGAGATCGGGCAGCTGACCGCCCTGACGTTCCTGCGCCTGGCCGGGTGCGGGAGCCTGGCGGGGCTGCCCCCGGAGATCGGGCAGCTGACCGCCCTGACGTTCCTGCGCCTGGCCGGGTGCGGGAGCCTGGCGGGGCTGCCCCCGGAGATCGGGCAGCTGACCGCCCTGACGTTCCTGCGCCTGGACGGGTGCGGGAGCCTGGCGGGGCTGCCCCCGGAGATCGGGCAGCTGACCGCCCTGACCGAGCTGCTCCTGGACGGGTGCGGGAGCCTGGCGGGGCTGCCCCCGGAGATCGGGCAGCTGACCGCCCTGACCGAGCTGCTCCTGGACGGGTGCGGGAGCCTGGCGGGGCTGCCCCCGGAGATCGGGCAGCTGACCGCCCTGACCAAGCTGCTCCTGGACGGGTGCGGGAGCCTGGCGGGGCTGCCCCCGGAGATCGGGCAGCTGACCGCCCTGACGTGGCTGCGCCTGGCCGGGTGCGGGAGCCTGGCGGGGCTGCCCCCGGAGATCGGGCAGCTGACCGCCCTGACGGGGCTGCTCCTGGCCGGGTGCGGGAGCCTGGCGGGGCTGCCCCCGGAGATCGGGCAGCTGACCGCCCTGACGGGGCTGCTCCTGGACGGGTGCGGGAGCCTGGCGGGGCTGCCCCCGGAGATCGGGCAGCTGACCGCCCTGACGTTCCTGCGCCTGGACGGGTGCGGGAGCCTAGCGGGGCTGCCCCCGGAGATCGGGCAGCTGACCGCCCTGACGTGGCTGCGCCTGGCCGGGTGCGGGAGCCTGGCGGGGCTGCCCCCGGAGATCGGGCAGCTGACCGCCCTGACGTGGCTGCTCCTGGACGGGTGCGGGAGCCTGGCGGGGCTGCCCCCGGAGATCGGGCAGCTGACCGCCCTGACGGAGCTGCTCCTGGACGGGTGCGGGAGCCTGGCGGGGCTGCCCCCGGAGATCGGGCAGCTGACCGCCCTGACGTGGCTGCGCCTGGCCGGGTGCGGGAGCCTGGCGGGGCTGCCCCCGGAGATCGGGCAGCTGACCGCCCTGACGTGGCTGCGCCTGGACGGGTGCGGGAGCCTGGCGGGGCTGCCCCCGGAGATCGGGCAGCTGACCGCCCTGACCGAGCTGCGCCTGGCCGGGTGCGGGAGCCTGGCGGGGCTGCCCCCGGAGATCGGGCAGCTGACCGCCCTGACGGGGCTGCGCCTGGCCGGGTGCGGGAGCCTGGCGGGGCTGCCCCCGGAGATCGGGCAGCTGACCGCCCTGACGGGGCTGCGCCTGGACGGGTGCGGGAGCCTGGCGGGGCTGCCCCCGGAGATCGGGCAGCTGACCGCCCTGACCGAGCTGATCCTGGACGGGTGCGGGAGCCTGGCGGGGCTGCCCCCGGAGATCGGGCAGCTGAGCAGGGGGGGTGGGGTGTACTCGTTCGATGGGGGGGCTCACCCGCAGGCACAGAATTGGGCCTCGGAGGAACTTGCACACATTAAGGACGGTCCCTTTTGGGGAGAGCAGGCATCGAACTCATACACCCTTGGTGGTAGTTGTAAGCCTTAACCAAGTGGACTATGCCCTTGAAATATATTAGAACTTACGTAACATTTTACTAATTTTTATGATCTATCAATAAAGTAACATCAAGTTAATTGAACGAGTTACAAGGTAAAATCGAGTTAGTTGAATTTATATATCTCGAAAGCTCGCGTGATTATGGATTGATTGTCTCAATGATCTTTTGATTTTTTGCTTGGAAAATCAATCTTATGTTTTATAACGGGACTTGAACCTCTCCCCTTGAAAAGTTGAGAAATGTGGTTACAAGGCTTTCATCTTCAAAGAACTCGCACGAGTCTTTATTTACATAATTTAAAATCAGATAAACAAAGTTGAAGGAAGATATTTCATGGCATTTTGCACCGCTATCATGCATTTCCTAGAAAGAAGTTAAATATCTCCCAATGTACCGTGCAAGGTGAGGTTTATATGATTTGGAAAATAGTTATGTTTGTTATACTAAAGGCTAAAAGAGTTTGAAAAGAAGATTGTGTATAATAAAGCTAGAAAATTGCATGCGACATCATTTCTTGCATACTCATTTGATGGGTTGAAAAATCCTAGAGCAAGTAATGAACTCTTTATCAAATCTTTATTTATGAGGGCAATGAATGGTGATAAAGATATATCAAAACGCCAAAATTTCTAAAGATGTGAAATGTTCCCCAAGTTCTTTACAAAATTGCAAGCAATCATACAAAGATAGATGATGGAATGGAAACATGCAAGGATGTGCTAGTTCTCTAAGCTATGTAGCTTGTATGAGATAGTAGCATAACAAAATAGAAGACACTTGTAATATTTGACTTTTGGTAAAAGAGTATGCACCTTCTTCCTCTGACTTGATGATACATTAGGTATTCTATGGAAAAGTGTTTCATGAAAGGGTGCATTGCTAGCTTTCATTGAAATCATACAAAACCTCTAAATCAAGTATTCACTAGTTTGCATAGCACAAATGTAGCAAATTGCTCATGGAGTACAATAAGAAGACATGTATGGAATATCATATACCATAATGTTGGTGGCATGTGGTATATGGTAGTGTACAAAGGACATAGGTTGTATGACACTTTTGCTATATAGCACACTTTGTACGTTTTTAGTGAGTAGACTATTAGATAGTTGTGCTATTGAGCATACATTGTTTGTGCACCATATAGAACTCCAAGTTTGAAAGTAAACATTGCAATATAAAAGAGTGTCACAATTTATAGTAGCCACAGCCACGTAGTAGTTCACTTTTGGTTATGTTACATTCATCGTGTTGCCTCATCTCTCCTTAGCGGGTTCACACTTTGTAACCACATGTACATATGTTTTAATATATTCATATTGATCTTTTATTATGTTGTAGACGAAGGTTTTTTTGTGGAAGAAGAAGAAATAAGAAGGAATTTCAACCCTACTTCTTTGTGTGCTTAATTCTTCATTGTGATTATGCTCTTGTGTTTCATCTGTCTCCCCTTTTGTTTGTTTACATTTTTTTGTTTATATCCTTTTGGAAATATAAAGAGCACGATGGTGGATCTCCAACTATACTAGAAATGATTCTCAAACTCGATGGATTGGATGACTCTCAGAAGGTTCAAGGTTTCATTCAAGCTTAGATAATGAGTACAAGACCAAGGTGAAAACTCGTGACATGTTGGATAAAAAAATATTTGTATGGGCTACAAAAGTTTATGATGTTTCATTATAGGTGAAAGGTTATACTATGAAACTCAATTTCGAAGTTATGAACATGACTATGGTAGATGTGGTCTCAGGCCAAGAGTGTTTGCACAACTTGGGTAGCTTGTTAAAATGTAGTTATGAGAAGATCATTGTTGCATTTAAGGATAATGGTGCATATTTTGTTACTAGATGAGCAAAATGTTTTGCCATCTTCTCTTATATGTTTGATTGAACTTAATTATTTAGCTAAACATAATGAAATTAAGTATATTTACTTTTGTTGTGTATTGTCTTCACTTTCTCTTTGAACAAGTTTGTGTCTTTCATTGATGATGATGTATCTCTTTAGATCGATATTCTATTAAAAACTGAATTATTTGGCCAAACATAATGAGACTAAATATTTCTACTTTTATTAGGTATTGTTTTCCTTTTCTCTTTGCACAAGTTTGTGTCTTACATTGATGATGTTGTGAGTATTTCTTTAATGGAATCTAGTGAGAAATTAAGTATATGTAGCATTCTCTCATAGACTCTTATTCTCTTTCTTGATCACATGTTCATGATAAGATGCAATAGCTACCTAAGAAATCTAACAAAATGTTTCCTCCTAGTTTTTCCATCATGCTCTCTCTTCTTAAATATATTGTAATGTATAGAATGGAAGTTTTTATAAGGAGTAAATCCATTAGTTAACCACCTTATTCAACTTATGCTAGTGGAGCTACCCACATGGAGAAGTAATCGATCGATAATATCTAACAAGGGTTTATTAACCCTAGTTCTTCTCGATGGGTTGCATTAGTATTGTTGGTGAAGAATAAGGACGGGCCCATGCATAATCTATCATGGTCTAATGTGATCAGAATAAAGAATAAGTATCTACTTCCTTGTGTTGATGAGTTGCTTAATCAACTTAAAGGAGCATGATATCTCACCAAGATTGACTTGAGGTCAGGGTACCATCAAATTGAAATACACATAGAGGATGTATCTTAAAAAATATTTTGAATGTGTTTCAACAATTATGATTTTGGTTATGCCCCTTGGTGTAACTAATGCTCTTGCAACATTTAGTCACTTATGGATGGTGTCTTATACCCACATTTGGGGAAATTTGTTGTCATTTTTCTTGATGATATCCTTATTTACAGTTGTGCTAAAGTAGAAGATTGGGAGCATCTTTACTCAGCCTTTGAGTTGCTTAGGGAGCATAAAGTCTTTACGAAGGAAAGTAAATGTGAATTTTTCAATGTAAAGGATGATGCTAAACTTGATGTTGTTAGAGGGGTCATTATGGATATGGAGAAAGAGGAATCTATGCCTAGTGTTATGATGGAAGACATTGACATGCATGTAGTCCATGCTATGAAACATGTTATTGGATAGTATATAGAGCCAAGTGCTAGGAGGAGTTCTATACTTTGCAATGAGGTTTCACTTTAGGTATCTAAGCATAAGCATGTGTTGCTTGTGGCTAGAGATGACTCTATGGATACTCCAGATTTATGCAAGGCCTTGGTGCCTTATGTGCCATCTAGTTTCATATGATCACTAGTACATATGTTATATCTTTTTTGTATACCTATGCATAGCATGTTAAAACTTTTTGTAGTCAATCTTTTCTATGTAATCTAGCTTCTAGAAACTATAATGTAACTACACGAGGATTGTGGATATCCTAGAGGGGCTCTATCCACAGTTGCTTAGTGTAGCTCATCAAGAGGTGCAAGGATTCTAATGGAACTTTAAGTCACCTATTGATAAGTCATCTTGAGGGTTCAAGTTTTGACTATGCCCAGTCAACCACTAGGTCGTGCAAGGTTTTAAGGCTTAGTTTATGACTATATAATCTTAGTCTTTGTGTGTATTCATGCTAGGTGTAAAGAAATTTTAGTCTTTGTGTGTATTCATGCTAGGTGTAAAGAAATTGATATATTGCAACAAACATGTTGTCCACAAGGAACTAATTATAATGTATGGTTTCTTGATCTTGGCATAATGAAAGATGATCATGATAGTGCATTTTCTCTGATTCTGCAACGTGTTTTGAATTTCTAATCTATTTTTTTTATTTTTATTTTTTGTTTACTATCATTTCCTAATCAAAAAAATCTTTGGGTCGAAGTATGAATCTCTATGTGTAGTCAAGTCACATTTGATATTGGCTATTATTATTGCTTTTATTTTATGTTAGAGCAAGCCAATATAATAGTGTACCACACTTAAGGACCCAATCCATGCATAGGTTATGGTGCAATTACTACATGAGTGTTTGTGCATTCCAAGGCTATTACATAGTTAGAAGACAACTTCGTGGTTTCTTTTTGCTAACAATCTAATGAAGCATGATACAAGTTGATGGGTAAAAGATGGGAAGTAATGTTATTATTGAGAGAGAAAAAAGTTAAAGAAGTATCGTCAAGAGAACCTATGGTTATAATGAGTGTATAGAGTTTATAGTCATGTTCTTATATGAACCATCAACTACTAGAAGTTGCAGTACTAAGTGATTACCAATAGTTAGTCTTATTACCTTTCCTTCTTTTAAATTGGGATATTTGAGAAGGCAATCAAAGAATTGTACCAAGTGTGATGGTCCAACCCTCAGAGACCCACTCGGGACCCCCTGGGGACCTCGTCTAGGCCCCCGGGCAGCACTAGACCCTTCTTGTAACTTTTGCATTTTGACCCCTCAACGCGTCACGGGGCACCTCAATACGTCACGGAATGCGACACGCAACATAACACGACGGGAGATTTGCCAAAGGGCCCATCTTGGGGGCTACAAGTCATATTCAAAGGTAGAAAGCATTTACAAGCTTGCTGGGCTCAATAAAGGACCATGTCACGGTGGGTGGGTGGAGCTATCAACGCACTACAACACAACAACCAAACCGTGGGGTGAGGGAGCTGTGCAAGCACCTCAAGGAGACAAGTCTAATCATAGGGAGACAAGCCGAGATTCCCTAGGTATGTCTTGCCCTTGATTTTCCCTAAGATCTCAAGGGGATTTACTATATATATATCCTCTATATCACATGTATTCAAGGTCTATTTATAAATATTCTTATATGTGAATTCTTCATGAATAAAACACACCCCTTATATTCAATTTGTAAGTAACCCCTTTATATGACATCCTTTTGTATGTAGAAATTGTATTAAAATTGTATTTGAAAAACCCCTTATATTAAAACCATGTGATATAGACATGAACTATTTTGATTCGGTAATCCAGGCCACCAGATGTATCTGGCTTGAGGGTCCCTAGGTGTGTTACTATGTATACTATCATGTGGTTTTATATTCAATGGTTGAAAATATGAGTGTACAATGGAAGAAGGAACTCAAGCACAGAGAATGAGAGACAATCTAAAAGAAATGAAGAAAAAAAATCTACATTGAATAATGAGTAAATGTTGAATATAGAAGGACCGATTAATACTTGTACGCAATCCACAGTGTCAGTGAGGGTACCAAATTAGACTGTGATAACTATAGTACCGGAGATAGAGAAAGATAACATAGTCGTAGAGTGTACTTGCCAAGGAAGGAGGAAAGAAGAAGATATATATGATTGCCAAGTGAAAAACGGCTAGAAATAGTCAAATATCCCAAAAACTAGCAGACTTGAAATTTGGGGTTAAAAATATGATTGACTAGTATTTAATGCTGGTAAAAATGCTAGAAATGCTTAGAAAAATCTCAAAAAGGGTGGACAATGCAAAAACTGCCTGGGAAACGTACAATACATTCACAATTGTGAGAAAATAATAAAATTAAACTGACAAAAGTGAATACTTAGCAGTCTTCAACTACAAAATAAATAAATAGGTTGGAACTCCATCTTAATCTTAATTTAATACGAGTGCACTCTAAACTCATAAACGTCCATTAATTTAAATATGTATTTTATGGAATCACCTGCTGTGGAGTCACCCACGTGCACATTAAATTAACATGACGCTCGGAAAGGACAAACGTCCCCGTCAACTTCTCGCACAAGGAATTCACATTGTGTACGAGCCCCGATAAATAAATATAGTTTTACAGAATCCACTGTAAAACGTCACGAAATCCACCATGGAATAAAAACTCACAGAATTCATCGTGGAATATGCTTCTTGGCATCATATCCCTGGGGTGGGATAGCAATTATCCTCAATTGCTATTAGCTCTATGTGGAGCAAGCAGTGAAGAGTAAGCACTTAGGTCGTTACTGTGTATCAAATGGGTCTCTTCAATAGGATGATTTTTAAACTTAACCAAATATCTGAAATATCTATGGCTAGTTCTAGTGATCCTAAAGTCAGTGTTTAGAATAGTTTCAGGTTCAAGGATTTCAGTTTTTTCTTCTAACAAATGAGGGTTTTCATCGGCAACGTGAACATGTAATTGGCCTCTAAAAGGTCGTAACAAACTCATATGAAAAGTATTGTGGATTTTTCAGTGTTGGGGTAATTCTAATTTAAATGCATTGTCATTGATTTTGTGAATAATCTTGAAAGGTCCATAAAATCTAGGGGCTAACTTAACAACATGATGTTTCTTAACACTTTATAATTTTCTCTTTTCAATGGGTAACCAAACATAATCATCAATTTTGAAACTCATAGCTTTTATTTTCTTGTTAGCTTATTTAGGATATGATTACTGAGCTTTTATAATCATGTCTTTGACTTCAGTAAAAATAATAGCATGCATATTGTCAATATTATCAGCAACTTTCACTTTGTTTGACAATGATGTAACATGTGTAGGCAATCTATTTTCATAAATGATTTCAAAAGGTGCTTTCGTTGTAGTTGTATGTGGTGTATTATTGTATGTAAATTGAAGTAAATGTATGTGTATTTCATATTTGGGGTTTTAAAATTATGTATGCACGCAAAAGATCTAAAATTGTACTGCTAGTAGATTCTGTTTGTCCATTTATTTCATGATGAAATGCAGATGAGAAATGAATCTTTGTACCAAAATTAGCAAACAAAGTAGTCCAAAAATTATTATAAAATTTAGAATCACGGTCAGAAATAATATCTTTTGGCAAACCATGATTAGTGAAAATAGTTTTCAAAAAAAATTGAGTAGCTTGAGATGCAGTTAATGTTTTTTTACGTGGAATAAAATATGCTTGTTTGCTAAATTGATCTACAATAGTCAAATCATATCATGATTAGCTTGGGTGTTAGGTAAACTAATAATAAAATCCATTGAAATATGTTTCCATGGTCGTTTAGAAATTGGTAAATGTATTAATAAATCATATTGCTTATCATGATGTCGCTTAACTCCTTGACAAATTAAGCACTCAGATACAAAGTTAGAAACATCACATTTCATATGTGGCTAGTAAAAATCTTCAATCAATGTATGTAAAGTAGAAATAATACCTCTATGGCCTTGATATGGGAGACAATGAATTTCGTACAACATAAATAATCGAAATGGAACAGTTCTACAACACATTTTCTCATAAAACATAAATTCATCAGAATAACACAATGAATAAATTGAAATCTTGTTATTTGGGACTAATTTATTTAAATCAGCTTAAAAACTGGGGTCTTGGTCATATGTATCTTTCATAGAGATAAGAGAATCAAAAGATATGATAGAGATATTATGGATAATTGGTTTTCTACTCAAAGCATTGGCAACAATATTCTCTTTTTTCGATTGATATTGGATAAGTGGATGAAAACTTTGAATAAAAGCAGTCCATTTAATATGACAGTCAGAAAATTGTGGCTGATTAAGGGGATGTTTGATTGTTGGTCAGTTTTGATTATGAATCCAGACCCCATTAAATAGTGTTTTCATTGACGTAAAGCTTGTACTACATCTAGCAATTCCTTATCATAGGCAGAATACTTGAGTTTAGATGGTTTTAGTTTGCAGCTAGAGTAGGCTATGGAATGTGAATCTTGCATAAGGATAGCTTCTATTTCAGATCCACTAGTATTAGTGACTACTAGAAAGAATGATCTATTAAAGTCAGGTAGTTGCAATACAGTGACATGTGTTAAGGCATGTTTTAGTAAGTCAAAAGACTTTTGTTGATTATCAGACCAATGATACAACATTTCTTTAATAATTTTGTCAAAGGCAATACAAGCAATGAAAAATTTCTCAAAAATTTTCTGTAAAAGCTAGCAAGGCCTAAGAAAGAACGTAATTCATATACATTTTTAGGTATCGGTCAATTCAAAATTACTTCTATCTTTTTAGGATAAACTTTAATACTATAAGATGAAACAATATGTCTTAAAGTATTCAATGTGGATTTGAAAAAATTCACTCTTTTCAGGATCAACATATAATAGATTCTCTTTTAATAATTTAAAAACCAAGGATAAATGTTCATAATGCTCGTTCTCATTTTTACTGAAAATCAATATGTCATCAAAGAAAACAATGACACAATGTTGATGCTTTAAAAATATGCAATTCATCGTACGACTGAATGTGGTTGGTGCATTAGTTAGATCAAAAGGCATAACAATGAATTCATAATGTTCAAATTGAGTTTTAAATGCAATTTTGAAAATATAAGGTGTATCCAATCGTACTTAATGGTATCCAGATTTAAGATCTATCTTGCTAAATATTATGGCCCCTTGTAGTTTGTCCATGAGGTCGTCTACCCTAGGTATCAAATATCTATTTTTGACAGTGATCTTATTTAGGGCACGATAATCAATACACATCCTATAGGTGTTATTTTTGTAAAAACTAATAGGATAGATGTACCAAAATGAAAACTACTGGGCCTAATGAGTCCTCGGGTTAAGAATTCTTCAACTTGGGTTTGATTTTTTTTAAATTTAATTTGATTATGTCGATAAGGTGCTTTATATGGTGGTTGAGAACCTGGTATTAAATCTATTTTATGATCTTCAAGATGCGTAGGTGGTAAGCTAGGTGGTGAGTCAATATCAAAACAATGTTTAAATTGTGAAAGAAATTGTGTATACCTAGGATGCATCTGATTTTTCATAGCTTCAATTTCATTCACCCATACTAAATAGGATTTGCTACCTTTTCTTAATGCATGTTTAGCTTATGTGTGACTAAGCAATGGAAAATTATCTAAAGTATGTGTACTATGTAATGTGATTTGTTTTTCATTAGAATGAATCTTTATTGAATGCGTGGAATAATCTATATCTGGATTAAATTTATGACGCCAAGGCATTTCTAAGATAATGTTCCTAGATTGCAAAGGCACAATTAAGAAATTTCTACGCTCAACATAATCGTCAATTTTAATTTCTAAGTCATGAACTTCTTGTGTTTCATTGTATCTAGTGCTTAAGAATGCAGCCTTGATGTGATAATGAGTCGAAATAGTATATAAATTCAATTCTTTGACTAATTTTGTAGAAATAAAATTGTGTGTGCTCCCATCATAATGTAAAACAATATTTTCTCTACCATGCACAAGACATTTCATCGTTATTAAAGAATGATGATTTAATACACTTGGTAAAGTATCTAAAGTAGTACCGATATCGTCATTGTTTTCTATGCAATTAGGTATTTTTTCATGGTCTTCATCTTCAATTACTTCCAAGTAGTTGATGTGAACATTTGGCTTTTTGGATTGATAATTCACCGCTAGATGTTTAGGTTGATGGCACTTGTAGCGGACTATGGGTTTGGCTTTGGAAACATTATTGGTAATGACTGGGAGTTTAGGAATGTTGGGATTGGGCTGGAAAGATGGCTTAGGATTTTGATTTGTGTTTGATGGGGTAAAGCAGGGGGTCGTGTCCAAGATTTACGGAAAGAAGATGGAACAAAGCGATTTTGATTGAATCTTCGAAAGTTAGAATTAAATTGCTTTGTACCGAAGTTACCATTAGTTGAGAATTGTTGTGGTCGCTTCTATCGTCCTCGAATTTTGTCTTTAGCATCGTGGGCCAAAGAAATTGCATCCTCGAGAGTCGTTGGCTTGAATATGTTTATCTCCGCATAAAAGTGACCAAGCAAACCAGATGTAAACTTGTGCTTGTGGATCGCCTCAGGTATATCTTCGAGGATTCAAAGTTGCAATAAGGCATTTGAGAAATGCTTGGTATATTATGAAATAGGCTCACGATCTCTTTGTTGCAGAAGATCCGACTGTTTGATTACTTTTTCGTGGAATTGAGGTGGCAGAAAATTCTACAAAAATTTCTTTTGAAAAGCCTCTTAAGTAGTGGAAAAATCAATACTTCTGCAGACAACAGTCCACCATAGCGATACTTTGTCCACTAAATGGTTAGTGACACACTTGAGTTTGTCTTTTTTGGCATACTATTCTTCATGGAAATAATCATCAAACTGATTGATAAAAGAAAGAACAGTCTTTCCATCATGTAGCCCATTAAAAGTACGCAATTTGAAATTTATTTTACTTATCTTGGCTTCTTTTGGGATAGATTGTGTTCAGAGTATCGCATTGATCGTACGTCGTATAACATATTCGGGTTGCGGCTCATCTTGTTCGACAGTAGATCGTTGAAGAGTGGCCAGTTGAGTTTGCAAAGTTTGATGTGCTCTTCGTTCCTCTTGAAGCTGCATCATAATTAGGTCCAATTTTTGCTCCACCATTGGTTCCAGTAAATCACCTTCGGCCATAAAATCTTTCATATTTTGATCAGTCATTCTGCAAAAATTCAAACAACCTCACACACTCGAAATCTTGTTAGCGGGATGAGTGTAGCTCAAAGTCGGATTTACAAGGCTTGCTTCTCTTTTTTTTAAAAATGGTTTTTTTTTTAACTTTCTTTCTCCTTTTTGCGGGTATGGAATTTGATGAATGTCTTCTTCAACGAATACTTTGCCCATGTAGACTGCGTATAGCAATCTGTTTGCTGAAAATTCTCTTTGTCACAGCGCGGGTGTGAACAGAGGCTTCCAAGGAGTTATAAAATCGGTTCAGGGTTGATTCAGTGGGAACTACTGCTATGGAGAAGATTTAAGCTTGAAATTTTGAAACTTTAGTATAAGCTTAAAATCTTAAGCTTAAGCTTTTAAAGAAAAAGCTTTGAATAATCGTCTGATTTGCGACAGTACAAGAGGACATTGATGCCGAAGTCATCACCAGGGAGTACATGCTGCCGCCATGGACGTCGAGTTTTAGAAAAGCTTAAGCTTTTCTTAAGCTTTTTAAGATTAATAAACTTAAACTTAATGAAAGTTTCTTCTTTGTTCTCTGTTATATCCAAGGGACTTATAAAGGATCTTTCCGGGTGGTCCTCCATCAGTAGAGAGTGGTCCTTTGCATTCTAATAGCACAACAGGGGGTTCTTCACCACCAAGAACACGTTGGTATTGACGGATTGTTGTGAGACTAACTGTAGAGCCCATTTGTTCTAGGAGCTTCGCCTTCGCGCGAGATAGTAAGTGATTGGAAGCCATTGATCTCAGCTTCCCTCTAATGCCACTGGTGCAGAAATCGGATGTTGGATGCGTGCGTAGCAAGTGCCAGAAAGTCCCCAAGAACAAAGAACTCTACTTTAAGCTCAAAAATCAAGAGAATAGACTTGTACGACATGAGGCAAAAAGACCAATTGGGTACAATCTCCCCCATGCCTTGTGTAAGCGCTTCACAAGACATGTATTTATAAATTTATTCATCTCAAAGCTAAAAAATAGCCCAATTTTACAAATAAGTATGCTTTAGCTTTTGTGTTTGCTTTTGTCCAAATAAAGAATAAAGCGGTTGGGCGGTCCAAGAGTCGGGCTGTGCCCAAATACAATGTCCAATAATAAAATATCTAAACCGTGCGTCCATGCGCATACAAAATAATAAATATTTGTAAAGTGCTTCAATAAATAAGCACGCCTAAATAAATATTAGTGTCACGTCTTTAATGATAAGATGCACGCCTATAAAAAATGATAATTTTTTCTAAGTAATTTAAATACACGCTATCGCCCAGTGCTTTCCAACGCCACCGTTGCTCTACACATCAATTGAAGCATTCACAATTGTTAGAAAATAATAAAATTAAACTAACAAAAGTGAATACCTAGCAGTCTTCAGCTATAAAATAAATAAATAGGTTGAAACTCTGTCCTAACCTTAATTTAATACGAGTGCACTTTAAGCTCATAAACATCCATTAATTTAAATATGTATTTTACGGAATTACTTGCTGTGGAGTCACCCACGTACACATTAAATTAGCATGACATCCAAAAAGGACAGATGTCCTTGTTAACTTCTCGCACAAGGAATTCACCTTGTGTACGAGACCCAATAAATAAATATAGTTTTATAGAATCCATCGTGGAATAAAAACTCACAAAATCCACTATGGTCTCACGAAATCCACCGTAGAATATGCCTCCTGGCATCATAGATAGCCAGACCTCCTATACTCACCTAAATAACCCCATGGCCTTGCGGCCAAGAGGGTATAGACACTATGAACCGATTTATCAAAAGAATGCATTTGTAGATGGAATCTCTAGATTGTAAATCAAACGTGATGCCCTTCTCGACTTCAAGCAGAGGGAGTATCTAAACATATTGGTACTCTAGATTGTAATCCAACGTGATGTCCTTCTCGATTGTAATTCAAGCAGAGGGAGTACGTAAACTATTCCGTGTTATTGTATCTCTTAATACTTAAAATAAGAGTGAAGCGTATATGAAATGCGCAACAAATAAATCAAATTTTGAATCATATTCAACACATAAAATCCCCTCTCTTTACCGTTTAGAGTTTTACTTGCAATGGGTAGATTGAGAGGTGTTTCCATGTATGTTTTTGTATTGTATTATAAAAAAAATAAGCATGTATTAAAACATACAAATGAGGTAAATCAAGGCAAACCCTTATGCTTTACCTCCAAATATATTTGTACAAATATACCCCCAATTTTTATACACAATTTTTTTTTATTTTTTGATCTCAAAATCATATTGTTGGTATTTTTTATTTTTAATATAAAATATTGTATTAAAAATATTATTTTTCTTAAAACACACATTTCAAGTTTTTAAAAAGTAATAACTCACAATTACATATACGTTTTATATTCTATGATCCATAGCCCTTAAATACATCACAATTAAGCTTCAAACAAATTTTCATCACATTTGAATAAGATTTGTACAATTACATGTAAAAAAATTTTCAAATTCTCATTAAAAAAAGAGGCTTATCGCCATTTATCATGTTTCGGGTCTCATGAATTGATTTTATGGACAGTGATTGGACCCACCATTGGTTTTCAAATAGCGTTGGTCATCACTCCTCAGTGTCGGCATGATTTCACAACAATCCGATTCAAGACAAGACAATCGATCTCCATTCCGATCTTCTCACAAGAATTCTCGCATGAACATCCTTTGGAGAATAGAAAGGGAGGAGAGAGAGACTGAATTTGTATCTCCATAATCAGGCTATCATTTTCAGAGCCAAGAATGGCAACATGAAGTGAAAAAATCGAGGAGCATCTTGGTATAATCAGTTTATATAGTTCTTCTTTGCCTCATAGGCCCCCCTCTCCGTTTTTCATGGCGTCGTGTCAAAATGGCACCTTTTTTTTTCACGCTGCCTAAAGAAATGCCGTTATTTTTGGGCACTTGGTTTATAAATGGATTTCATGGACTTCATCACATTATCATGGATGTATTACTTTGTGAGAGTTGGGCTCACTCCTGTGCACATTGTATTCACCACTCACAATTGTATTTATTGCACCCACAAGTGTTGTGTGGGTTGCACACATGTATTTGTGATTAGAATATCTTAGGCTTGGTCTAATTAGGCTAACATTGAAGCATGCAATGATGACTGACTGGCCTAGAGCCCACAAAGTGGGTAGGATGTCCAAGAGGGGCACAAACCCTAAACGTAAAACACAAATGATAGGGTAAGAAAAAACACAAAACATAAAAAAGAAACAAAAACAAAAACACACAAAAAAACTCAAAATCAAATCTCAAACACAAAACAAAAACTCAAGGTACTCTTCTTGTTGGGCATGTCGTGTAGCAAGGTTGCTTGATTGCTTTGCCCTCATGGGTGGTTCCATACCACATGTTCATGATTAAATGCAAATAAAATCTATTGCTTACCCTCGTACTTGTCTCATGAAGCTCTTGTCTTGTTGAGGTAGAGAAAGAAGTGTAGAAGGTATAGAGGGATTAGGTGAAAAGAGTAAGAAGAAGAAGGTAGAAGAACATGATGATAGAAGGAGAAGAAGAGGAAGATGATGAGAAAAAGAAGAAGAGTAGTTATTTTTTTGTTAAAAAAAGAAAAAAAAACAAGATTGGTATTAGGTGTTATATATATATATATATATATATATATATAGGCTCTCTCTTTCTCTCTTTGTGTTGGCTCTCTTTCTCCTTCTCTCTCTGTGTGACGACGACAGGCCGGGGTGGTTGGACAACTGGTAGGTTGCGCGACATCTGGTGGCAGCATGGTGTTTGGTGGCGACGATAAGCTATAGTGGCGGTGCAACGTGACAACATGACAGGGGGTAATTTTTTCTTTTTATTTTTTATTTGTTTTCTTTAAATAAATGGTTCTCCCTTTCTTCTTACTCCCTACCACTAATACACCCACACACATACATAACACTAACACACCCGCATATATAAACACACACTAACTCTCACACACACACACACACACACACACACACACACACACACACACACACACACACACACACACACACACACACACACACACACACACACACACACACACACACACACACACACACACACACACACACACACACACACACACACACACACACACACACACACACACACACACACACACACACACACACACACACACACACACACACACACAAATACACAAACTCAGACATAGACACACACACATACTAATACACATCTTAACACACCCAAACACTAACACACTTACACACATAAACACACACTAACTCACACCCAAACACACACACACACACCACACACACACACACACCCCGAAACACACACATTGATAGACACATAGACACACATACACACAATATACTAGCACTCCCAAACAGAGACATGAACACACACTAACATTAACACACATATTCCAATACACTCATAACCACACAAAGACACACACATTAATACCTCACTCAAAAACACTCACTCATACCACATCCACTTACTCATCCACGCACATTCTTTCATACTAATCCCTCACTCAGACCCACTCACTCATCCTCACTCATTAGTTATCCATCACTCACTCACTCGTGCTCATCCCTCACTTAGATTCACTCACTCATCCTCACTCATTAGTCATCCCTCACTTGCTCATACCACATCCACTCACTCATCTACACACCCTCATTTACACTCATACCTCTACTCACTCATTAGTCATCCTATACTCACTCATACCCATAACACTCACATCTTACTTATCCTTCACTCACACACTTCCATCACACCCACACTCCCACACATCCATCGTATCCTCTTACTCATCCACACACTCATACTCTTACTCATCCATCACATCCTCTTACTCACACCTCACTTATCCCTCACTCGTACTCACACTCACACTAACCAATCACTCACACACTCACTCACACTCCCGGTCACACACATAGTATGCCTTGAGGCTCACTCATAATTGTCTTACTCACATTCTAAATTTGAACCCCTTGCTTTATGTAGAGTGCTACTTTTACTTGCCATATTGTCAGCATGACATGGTTGTGACACTTTGAGGAATTGCTTGAACCCCTGCACATTGCATTTGAAAGGAAGAAAGCTTGATTTCACACCTTGTGTTTCTTTTAACCTTGAAAATGGAAATGATGAGAAGAATGTATTCTATTTGACCCACATTGCGAGAACCCTTAAGGTACTTCCCAATTCCACTCAACAACTAAACCAACAACACACAAGGAAAGTCCGAAATATTAGATCCATCACTCACTAAGGACATAGCCAAGGCCTAGGCTAGCCTCTCACATTGATTTAGTTGTATGTGCTTGCAAAATGGCAAGGTGATCCTCTCTCCTTCTTAGGAGTGGAACCCTATCCCCAAAACTCTTCCTGTCCAAACAACTCTCACCATGGATGAAGCAACATTTCTCGACTCTCTTCCACAAGATATCCGAGAGTCTTTAGATAGCTATCAACTAGTTGCATGCTTTGATCATGCTTGACTCTCCCCCAACAGACCTTGAGGAAAAACTTATGGCCCTTAAAGATCAAGGAACTAGTACTTTTAGAAGATCCTTGAACACACCATGGATAGAAAGGAAGAACTTTTGAACATGAAATCTGAACTAGATGGGATCAAGAACATGTTGTTGAATGTGCGAATGTTAGGATAATCCATTGGCACTCTAACTAACCTCCTCCAATAGAGGCTCTTTGTTCACACGAATCTGCTCATTGTAGGAGCTTATATGGCACAAACACGGCTGCTGTGACTAGGATGTGTAACACACCTGCCTAGTGAGACCAAGCCAATGTATCCCTAGTGGCCAAGCAAATTGATAAGTATCATGTTGGAGATGACCCATACAGCTTCATAGAGCAGTTCGAGAAAGTTTGTGAGGCCAATAACCTTCTAGGAGATGCCAAGCAGGCTCAAGCCTTTAGGCTTTGCATTGGTGAGAAGGGTCATACTTGGTTTAGTGGCCTTAAGCTGAGAAGGCTTCCTTCGCAACCCTCAAGATTCTCTTCATTATGCGAATCATAGAGGCAAGCTATGGGGACAATTTAATTGTTCGAATCATGAATATTGAGCAACACGACGAAGAGAGCATGCGATACTATGTGTCTCGATTGAAAGGCCTCTACAAAAGAATCCCATTAGCTGAAAAACCATGTGGCTTGATGCAACCATGTGAGACTCTTGCCTATTGTGGCCAATCCGGTCACATATCCACACGATGTCCGCAAAAACAAGAACAACTAAATGAGAAGGAAGCTGATCAAAGGTGTCTTGAGTGTGGAATCTGTATTTCGATTGCTCAAAGCAGAAAGCTACCTCTAGCAGAGCTATAGCACCCACTGTTCCCTTGACTCTCTTTGTAGTTGAAGTGCTGAAAGACGAGGATGTGATTCCCATCTCGATTAATGCCATTAACTTGAGTGCAAGCTAAGCAAGGTGGTGTTAGTATCCATGGTCTAGCTCTAGCTATTGGCTCTACCATTGGCAAGAAGAATGCAAAGAAGAAAACCAAGCATGCTACTCTCAAGCTCAAAAGTGATGGGGAGTCCTCAACTCCTGTAGTTGCTTCCAAAGGTGCAAAGCAAGCTACATTTGCTCCACATACTAAATTGAATTGGCCAAAGTAGATGAATACCATGATCCGAGCATCAGTTCAAGTTGATTAGCAAGGTTAAGAATTGGGTGGAAGAGGCACAAGTTGAAATTAGGACCAAAGAAGCCAAGGACAATTTAAAGACACCTAGCATCGATAGCACACTTCCCTTGGCCTCCATAATTGGCCCTAGTACCTTTGGAAGATGTGCTACTGAGCTTGGCACACAAGAGCCTGCGCAAGATTAGCCAAGAAAGTTCCAGTATTAGGAAGAAGACCTTGGGCTTTTAGCCATCTGTGCCTCTATAAGTGTCTCCATCCCATTGGGCATGCTCTTCAAGAACAATCATGCCATTTGGACAATGTTTAAGTTGTGGATTGATGGAAGTAAGGAAACCTAGCCTATTGCAGACAATTGAACCCCTCCATTGCCTAGCTCCCCACTGACCCCTATCCTTGGTGCTCTTGGAGTTTCTACATCTGGGGAGGGTGTTGAACAATATGCACTTCTACCTATGAAAGCATTCAGTGATTCCATGAGAAGAGGCATTATATATAGCGGATCTTTTGTTAGTAGTAATGTGAATTAGGCACAGTCCTTCAGACGTGGGGCAACCCTTTGATTGAGCATGTCCACTTTAATCTCATTGTTGCCGATGGTTCTAAGGTGCACCCCCTGGCGGTGTTAAAGGATTGGCCGATGAAGATTGTGGGTGTCAAGTTCTCTGTCACATTTGTGGTCATGAAAGGAGTTGACTATGACCTCTTGCTTAGCCGACCATGGATGCATAATGCATGACTCATTGAAGATTGGGGCAATGGTCTAGTCTTTTTTGGAAATTGTACTGATGTTGTGTATATTGAAATGTATAGTTGGAAGGCTACCTCAATCGTTGACTTGGATGCTCTTTCTAGCTTGCTGTGGGGTTATACCATTTGTCCCCCAATACAGAATCCCTTGAGCAAATATGTTCCATGCCTAGAAGATGAGCAGGATTGGCTTCATATTCTTGCTACCGTGGATATACCATTCATTGAAGAAAGAGAGTACAGAGAAGCTCACAATGTCTCAGTCTCAACACGGACTTAAGAAAGCCCCTGTAAACAAGCTTGATATTCCTGATGCACTTTATTTTGTGCCCTTGTTGATGATGCATGTTGGCCCATCATGAACATCTAAGCCATAGGGCTTTTGTGCACCCACTGATAGACTTGAACTCTATCAACTCCTCTCATTATGGTGACCAGCCCTTCAAGAACGTGGGCAAGGCTAACCTATTTCTCTTTGAAGAGATCTTAACATGTCTCATTTGGCATTGGACTAAACTACATCAGGTTTTGTTCAATTATGATAATCACCTTTTTGTCTCCATAATGCCCCCTGATGACTTTCACATAGAGAAGGATAGTTACTGTGAAGATAAATTGACCGAATATGATAGCATTACATATTCTAACATAGACTATGGCTCTGATGGATGAACAATTGAACAAATCACAGTTGACCAAAAGCCCTCCAAACACCTCACTTTTCACATTGATGCTCGCCTGGTCCGTGTTAAATTTGATTTAGAATGGTTGGAGTACCTAAAGGCCATGGATTACTCTCGACTAGAATCCCACACTTTTGACCCCACCTCCAACCTTGTCTATTTACTACCGAGCCCTTAAAAGACATACCTTTTGCTCCACCAATTTTAGAGGGGTCTGATTTTGAGTTCAATGCTAGCACTGGCTTGGATCCTGAAATCCCTCAGTCTACCCCAGATCCATGCTCTAAGATGAAATTGCAAGTTCACTTGAGAACGAAGCATTTTAAGCAAGCTTAGAAGAACCTTGGCTTTGCTGCTATAGGCTCACAACGTATGCCCCAAGATCTCCCTAAACACTTTACTAGGTTCAAGAAAGGGGATTGGGTTGTCATTATGCTTGGTGCCAAGCACCAGGTTGCAACTAGTGAATCTATTAAAGGCCCAACAAAAGTCAAGAAACTTAACTTGACTAAGGAGGGGGAAACACCTAAACTTGTCTTTTTTGCTGAGGATTTAAGCAAGGATGATGAGGAGGCACTCATCTAATTACTCAAGGAGTTCCATGACGTTCTTGCCTAGAACTACATGGATCTCAAAGGAGTGCCACTTCAAGTACTTACTCACACTATTTCCATGTGGCTAGATGCTAAACCTGTCAAATAGAGGCCGTACCCCATGAATCCTCACTATGCTCAACATGTGAAGGAGGAATTTGACAAATTGCAAAAAGTAGGATTCAGTTATGAGATTGAGCATACTGATTGGGTATCACCCATTGTTGTGGTACTAAAAAAGAATGGCAAAATTTTCATGTCTCAACTATAAGAAGGTCAATGCAGTGACCAAACACGATCACTATTCGTTGCCCTACATAGATTACATGATTGAGAGAGTGACCGGGAAGAAGGCTTATAGATTTCTTGATGGATTCTCTGGGTACAATCAGGTTCAGGTTCATTGAGATGATCGACATAAGACTTCTTTTGCCATGGAATGGGGCATCTTTGCTTACATTGTCATGCCATTTGGGCTTACCAATGCACTCGTCACCTTTCAACGATTGATGTGCACCATCTCTAAATACATGTTACATAAGTGGCTTGAAGTCTTTGTTGATAGAGAGGTGGAGTTTTGCCTCAGAAAAGTGCTCAAACTTTGCCAAAAAATATGAATTTCAAGGGAAAATAAAACTCTGTCGAAGGCGGCAGAGGAAATTGGGTCAATTTTAAGCCGCAAGCAACATACAAGTTTCAAAATCACTTTAAAGACTCACCAAGTGACGGTTGTAGAATTTTTATAATTTCTCAAGATGTCAGATGGGACTTGAGGAAATGCCCGGAAGTGGGGGACTTTGAGATGGACATCCAATAATTTTTGGGAGTCAAATCGGAGGTTGGACACAGAAACGGGAGTGCCTGATGTCAAGACCAAAGGAGCCAAGTGAAAAAAGGGCTTAAGGGGGTGTGACCTTTGGGGCCTCCACCCCCAATTTTTCACATGAAGGGAGGGACCATTTTTTTTGACGAAAAAAAAAGAGTCCATGGCAGCAGGAGACGACGAAAAATGGAGGGGGGGGGGGGGGCTATAATGCATCTCCCACCTCAATATAACCCCATAATCCAATCATACCAGCAAGATACAGAAGATCTCTGCTCCGTATCACCGCCCTCTACTGCTTCAATGGCTGCCCGGATGGTCCGTTGTGAATCTAGTCTTTCTCTCTCCTCCATCTCTCTCCTACAAAGGGGCAGTTCTTGTGTGTGAAGGGAGATGAAGCCCGGGTGGTGAATGCTTGTCCGGTGAGGTACCGTATCACTTCTGAGTCAACTTGGGGCTAGAGATGGATGATTGGAGATGGGCTGAGCATTATTAGTGGACTATTCCGCTATATCGAATCCGGCTTTAGAAACCTGCAACCATAAAAAACCCAGTAACTCTATTTTATAAAGGAAAAAATGTTTCTTTTTGAGGTTTGGTTGGCCAAATGATGTTTATATTGGATCAAAATTGGTAGGAATGTCATTTGTTGTATGTTTGATGATTCTATGTCGGAAAAATAAGAATGCACAATGCTATAATACTGAAAATAATTTTCTAAAATCCAAAAAACATGCATTTTACAAAGACAATGGAATTTTTTGTCATTTCGGGTTTGATAAAAATGATGCATGAGGGATGAAATGTGGAAAATGAGTGATTCTCAAATTTTATAATAAAAAAACTAGAAAAACGAGTAAATTCTCTATTTTCTTGTTAAATAGATATGACAAATAGCTAAAAAAGGAAAAAAATAAGAATTTTGTTATAAAAATCCAAAAATTTATGATTCATGTGGGTGGTTGTGTGACAAAGCTGAGGCATGGGGTTTAGCCTCAGACCAGCTTTGTTTATGTGTTATAGTGCGTGGTTTTACCACTTTATGATGAAAATGACACACAAAATGAATTAATACACCTATGGAATGCAAGATCACATAAACGGTAGGGGAAAAGAGGGTTTATGGAAGTATTTAGGTGCTGAAAATAATGCAAAGACTAATATTTTGTTTATGCACAACATATAAGACGAGTCAAAATTAAAATTAAAGAGGCTAGTAGCACGAAAAAAATTCGGTACTAGTCTCTAGCAACACCTCACATATGCATAGTTGGAAAAATCATTGAAAGGCTGGTTTTGCACTCCACTTTGCTGATTTTTTAATGACAAAATGCTTGTGCACAATAGGCATCCACATTTACATTTTGCATGTCATATGGTACAAAATCTTGGATGCATAGCACTTGTATGCTGAACATTGACCAACGCTGAGAGTGTTAGGAAGTCTTTATTATAGATTAGACGCGAGGGGTTCCTTAGGATAAGTTCACTGAGGAAATATCAACTCGGAGATCGTTTGATAAATCAAAGAGTGGAGCTTGTATAATTGTTCTTTATGTTGAGATAGCGCGTCAAGGGGCTAATTCCCGAGATGTAGGAGAGCTGCAATGAGGCCGCGGTGTTTCAGCCGTTCTATGTATTTGATATGTGGTATATTATACTAATATATATGGGATCTCCCTCTAAGGAGTAGGGAATGCAAATGTTGGACTGTATCCTATTATAAATGCAAAATCGATATTAGAGTTCAGTGTAGTGTGAGCCTTAGACACTCCTAGCCGCGAGGCCATGTGGGGTGTCTTGTTTGTCTTAGAGGTCAGGCTAGTGCTAGAGAGCCATTTTGAGGCCCGTTTTAGGTCCTGACAGAGGTGGCGCATTTACCCGGAGCTACCTACAAGTGGCGGTTTCTGTGCCTTGGTCGATTGGAACCTATACCCTAGTGTATGCCAAAGATTAGTGAGCTAGACTCACAAGATCGTCAAGTAGAGCTCCAAAAGAAAGAGAGGGCTGAATGAGATAGATGGCGGGATGAGATAAACCAAAGATACTCTTCACAAAGGAGTGGCCCAATAGCTTTGCAAGGGCGGGGTTTTCATAATCCTAGCTCGACACATAGTCCATTAGGGGGATCAAGCTCCAGTTCTTTCCCTCCTTCAATCAGTCCCTCCACTTCGAGTGGACGTCTAGTCTCGGTTATTTGAATATCTATAGTAGCAACAAATCCAGTTGTCACCATGGAGGCACAACCCATTGCCATACCTACTGGAACGGCGGATTTTCCAGCTCTAGGTTTCCCCCTACCCATCTTCAATGGGTTAGTGGGAGGAGGATATGGAACTGCACATTAAAGTGTTCCAAAAGTTGATGTTCAACTGTCGCATCCAGGATGAAGGACATCTAATGATGTTCTTTAATATGACTCTCAAAGGAAGAGCTGCCATATGATATTGTGGCCTAGAGACCTGAACCATAACCACCATCAATCTATTTTTTGAAGCTTTTCGAAGGGAGGTTTCCCTTGTGAAAGGGGTGGTCAATATTGACTGCGTATATTAAACGTGACACATCAAGAGCCACATGAGGATATTCGAACATACACCAAGAAGTTAAAAGAGGTTTTTCCCAAATTGCAAGCCTCTATCCCTATCCTAGCAATTGCCCAACTGCAATATTTCTTGCATGGTCTGGATTTCAATATCCAGTTGTAGTTGAGTAGTGTCACTTTGCCAGATGTAGACACTACCATTAGACGAGCACAAGAAGTAGAATCCTGACTACAAGTGGCTTATTCTTCTCGAACCAATATTAATATGTGTTTGGTTTTTGGAAATAATTTGGCATTGGCCAATGGCAATGGAAATTAGGGAATAGCTACGACTAACCCAAATATGAGAGGAAGCATGGTTCACAGTGTGCCTTTATTGCCAGCTCCTCCTAGTGTGACTATGCCGATGGCTTCGCTGAATGTTGGAGGCCAAGTATCAAACCCTAATGTTGCTCCTATGAATCAACACCACCAATCAAATGGTTAGGCCAATGGAACGACGAATAGATGATCATGGCTATGAGTCGAGTGCCTCCAATGTCCTTGGCAAAGTTAAGGGCATGATGCACTACACTGATATGATTTTTGAACAACATAGAAAAATAGCTCTTGATGTTAATTTTCTTTAAAAATAATAGAATCTGATAGGGAGTTGATGCCCTAAATAGGGTGGCCTATTAAGATTTAGTTGCAAATGGTGTGGTGGCCAACATTACCCTCGAAATTGTCCCAATGTCAAATGTAATATTTGTGGGAAGTCCGCCATTTAGCTGCCACCAGTTGGAGTAAAATTGGCTCTCTCCAACAAGGTAGGAGCCAGCTAGGTCCCATTAACCATCGTGCGCAAGGAAACAACCTTCAACAAGATGTTGGGCCGAAGCAAATCCTTCAAAGAGGTAAAGCTACTGTAGAGGAGCTACTTGGTGGCAGTGGGGTTAGCCTTATTGAGGCTTTGTGGGTCAATGGGGTTGAAGCCTCTAGTCTACGAGCTATTACAAGAGATCAAAAGGGTAGAGAAGTTGACAAGGACAATGTACCACCTGTCGATGGAAACCCTAAACAAGATGATAAAGGGACGCAAGTCCTTAATCCTGATAGGGAGGGCGGACCTCTAAAGCCCATAGAAAGTAAAGCTGACACCAAGAAGGATAAGGAGTTGCCACGAAGGAAGGCAAAAGTTAAGAAGGAAGTGCCAAAGACGGTTCAATGACCAAAGGAAAGAATGGTCTGGCATGAGAAGAGAGCCCTAGCGAATTATTATGAATTTGATTTGGCAAGCTCTCTTTGCGAAGTTAGACTAGATGTAAATCTCTTGCAGTTGATTAAGTTGTCTCCTGGAGTACGCAAAGAATTCAAAAAGATATTGTATATTGGGTATATCATAGAACCTTTGGATATAGCACGAGTAGGAGATGATTGGTTTGAGCATGCAGGAAAGCATTGCCCAAGGGTTGCAGCCTACGTTGATGGAATACTAGTGGATCATGCTATTGTAGATATGGGATCCTTGGTAAACATCATGAGTTCAGAATTGATGGAGAGGCTAGGTCTTGCAATTCAAAAGGATGCCTCCATGATTTTTAGAATGGATGATCATAGTTTAAGGCAACCTGAAGGCTGCATAACTAAGGTCCACATCACTGTTGCAAATGTAGAATGCCTTTTGGACTTTAGGGTAATTAGATTTGTAGGGCATCCTAGCTATCAAGTGTTGCTAGGTAGACCCTGGATCTTGCAAGCAGACTGTCAAGGGGATATACTCGTCGGTCGACTGACATTTGATAGAGGTGCCCGACGCATCATAATTGATGCTTATCCTGAGTCTCCTCAAAGCGAGAGATCTCCTCTATCCTCTATAGAATTAGAAACATTAGAAGATGTATCTGCTAGTGAGACGTTATCGAGTAATGAGTCCAAAGAAGGATCTAGTACCAAAGACATCTACCAAATAACATTGAATGAGCCGATAGAGCCTCAAGATCGTATAAGAGATGCAGATGTTATTGAGTTGGACCTTGGTACGCTAAATGATTCGCGGCCAATCAAATTAGGATCCATGCTTAGTTTAGAAGAAAGAGAGGACTATGTGTCCCTATTTCAGGAGTTTCCTGATATCTTTGCTTGGAGCTATGACGAACTTAGAGACATTCCTTCTAGTTTGGATGTGCATACCATTCCTCTAAAGGAAGGAGGTCAACCCGTACGTCAGAAAGTAAGGCGCATGCCTTTCGAACTAAGGTACGGGCTATTCAAGGAGCTACAGAAGTTGCGAAAAGTAGGTTTGATTTTCCATGTTCAGCATACTTAATAGTGTTCACCAGTTGTGATTAGGAAGAAGAAAAATAATCAGATCGGACTTTAGAGAGCTAAATAAGAAAACAATTAAGGACTACTACCTATTTCCCTTTATTGACCAAATTTTGGATCAATTAGCGGGTAGGAAAATATATTCGTTCATGCTTTATTTTGCAGGTTATAACCAGATGACAATTGCAGAAGAAGACAAGCTTAAAACAATGTTTATTACGATTTTTCGTACCTTTGTGTACCATGTGATGGCATTTGGTTTATGTAATGCACTTGGTTTGTGGCAACGAACAGAAAATAAGACCTTTGGTGACATTTTCCCAAAGGATTTGAAAGTATTTATCGATGACCTAAGGGCAGCCACGATAAGAGAAAGGTAGTTGATCATTTTGCGGAAGTGTTTTGAGCATTGAAGACAATTTTGCATAGCTCTTAATCCACGGAAGTGCATATTTGGAGTACCTTATGGGCTATTGCTAGGCCATGTGGTTAGTTCAGTAGGGATCGCGATTGACCCTGAGAAGATCAAGGCCATAGTCACCATGAGTCGGCCGTGCACTCCGAAAGAGGTGCATAGCTTTCTGCCCCATCAATAGGGTATGATCGGAGGTTTATCAATGTCTTGGTAGAATGAACATTGCCACTAACAAAACTATTGTCCTTTAACTTTCTGTTTGCATATTATGGAGTGATGCTTGTAAAGTATATTTTGATGATGTGAAGTAGGAGCTAGTAAAAGCACCTAAAAGGGGTGAAGTATTTTGTATATTTTTAGCAGCCACCATGTATAGTATCGGCTGTTGTTTGTTCCAAATATGGGAGGAAAAGTGGTACAATCCGATAGCCTTTGCTAGTAGTCGAAAGTTGGGCATATCAGAAATCAACTACACCTATATGGAGAAGTTGTGCCTTGCGATGGTATTTGTGACCAAAAATTTAGGCACTACATTCTCTATGAGAAGGTTGTATTCTATACAAAGGCAGAATGTCTTAGATTGTTGCTGAACAAGTTACAGTCGTTGATCGTTTAGCAAAGTTGTTAATCACTTTGTAGGATTTTGATTATGAGATTAAGAGCAAGCCACCGAAGCTAGAGGGCATTGTAGAATGTCTTGTGGATTTCAGAGAGCTAAAAGAGATCGTGGTTGAAGGAAGCGACATGGAAACACTGTTTAAGATTGATACGACTTCTATTCCCTCCTGGTATGCTGCTATAATGCACTATCTATCTACAAGAGAGGCTGGAGCTACTCTATCAAAATTCGAGAAGAGAAAAATTAAACATCAGACTTTAGAATTCACGTTAATCGTAAGAACACTATATTGGTAAGGGGTTGATGACATATATCACCGATGTGTTATGCCTAACGAGGTTCCATGCATTTTGGAAGAGTGCCATGACTCTGTTTGTGGAGAGCATTTTGGTGGACGACTGATGGCCCCAAAAACTTTAAGAGCCAGATATTGGTGGCCGTCCATTTTCCAAGATGCATTTGAGTATGTTAAGCGATGCGATACTTATCAACAACATGACAATAGGGAGAATAGAAAGCAACCACTTACTTCGGTTATGGCTATACTTCCATTTGAAAATGGGACATTGACTTTGTGGGTCCTATTACTTCGTCATTCACTACGCAAAAGTGATATATTATCACGGTGATTGAGTATTTTACAAAGTGGTCAGAAGCACAAGCGACAAGGAAGGACGATGTAAAAGAGTTTGCTCATTGCCTATTAGAACAGATTATATGTCGATTTGGTCCGCTAAAAGAATTAGTATCAGATTGTGGAACCCATTTCCTAAACAAGGTGATTAAAAGCTTGACTGAAGTGTGGAAAATTAAGCATAATAAGATGACTCCTTATAACCCGTAGGCAAATGGGTAAGTTGAAACTCGGGGGGGTCACTCATGAATATAAGTATATATAACGTGAGTTCAAAATAAGGGGTTTTTGAAATGCCATTTTTATATATTTTTTACATACAGAAGGGTGTCATATAAAGGGGTTACTTACAGATTGAATAGAAAAGGGTTGTGTTTTATTCAAGAAAAATTCACAGATTAGGATATTTATAAATAGGCCATGAACGCACGTTATATAGAGAATATACATATAGTGAATCCCCCGAGAGTTGAAAGTACTAATAAGCAGCTTGTGGGTATTCTATCAAAAATAGTGTCTGAGAAGAAACATGATTGGGGTAAAAAATTATTTGTGGCAATGTAGGCGTATAACATGATGTTTAAAAACGAGCCACTGGCCACATCTCGTTCAAATTAGTTTATGGGGAGGAGTGTGTCTTTCCCTTAGAGATTGAGTTGCCGACCATAAGATTCACAATCAATCATTCTTTGGATAATGAGGAGGCCCTATTCGAGTGTTTTATGACTTTGGCCCACTTGGATGAGCTCAAATTGCAGAGTCTATTACACAGGAAGTGACTAAGCATCGGATGAAGCAGCTACATGATTGAAAAGTAAAGAAATATGCCTTTAAGAAGAGGGAGTTAGTTCTTTATTATGATGCACGGAGAGAGTTGTTTCCAGGGAAACTTGAGCCCAAATGGGGTCCCTACAAGATTATAAGAATAGGGAAGAATAAATCCACGGCATTACTAGCTGATCTTGAGGGAGTGGAATTTAAAAATAAGATTAATCTTAATAAGATTAAACCTTATTATATCTAAATGTACTAACGAAATAAATGCCTTGTAGGTCAATATTAGATTGATCAAGAACCTACAAGATACGAAAGAGGTTGATGGGACAGCTGATTCCTTATTTGGAACACCCATACTTGGAGCAGAGATACCATAAGGGGAAGCTTATCTGGTGGAGTAAAGGATATAAAGTGATTGAGTAAGAGGATGGATCATTCGCTTGGGAAATCAAAGTCTTCTGTCATCACTGCTTACGAATCTTAACAAGCATCCCTGTTACGTTCAATGAAGAGGGTGGGATGGAGCCTTCTCTACATCCTCTGAACATGCTAAAGTTTGATTACCATAATTATACAAGTAGAGTTGATGATGGCCGACTGTGTGAATCCATTGTGGATGTACACAATGTACTTTGATGGAGCGTCTAGGGGTCCCAACAAGAAAGGGAGTATAGGAGTAGTCATTAAAGATCCTCAACGTTGAGTCGTAATGAAATTAACAATTTATCTTGGGGTTGGATTTACTAGTAACATGGTGGAATACAAAGCTTTGATCATGGGGTTAAATATTGCTAAGAAAGATGGTATCCATCAATTGTTAGTCAAGGGGGATTCCCAATTGGTATTGAACCAACTAAATGGGACATACACAGTGCAAAATCCTATTCTCTCTATGTATTATTGCACTGCTATGACAATGATCGATGAGTTTGAGAGAGTATCTCTTCAGTTGGTTCCACGTTATTGGAATCAGTTTGCAGACTCATTACCAAACTTTGCTTATGAAGACATTATCTTTAACTGTGGTCCTAGTTTGGATATCTCCATGGATGATGAGATAGGACCCAATCGATTATAGGGGCTTTTATTAGAACATGCTCTATATGGCAGGCGATGGTTAGTATGGGTAATGCAAAGGGTGGGGCTGAGACCCATTTGTGTTTATTATCTTGGACCCATAGACTGGCTAGACGACATGTTATGCATACACCTCTTGATATTTATGCAAGAAGGATGGGTCATAATTTGATGCATTTAGTTTAGGGAAGGAGCCTGATTTTCTCCTTGGGATGGAGTATCTTGTTGTTGATTAATAAGATCTTCCAAGGGGGGATGTATATGAGCTGGTTTGCTTGATTTCTTTAGGCCAAGAGGGCCAATTTCTTTAAGAGTTTTAATGCTTGTTTATTTAGACCAAGAGAGCCAATTATTTTGCAGTGAAATGTGCTATTTCTTTAGGCCAAGAGGGCCATATGACTATTTGGTGTAGGTACGTTTAAAGGTTTTTTGTTTTAGTGATTGCATCATACAGATTGACGAATTCACTAGAGGGAGCCTTTGCTGTGGAGGAGCTTCTTGTGGCCATTCTAGGTAGTTTCATCCCCTTTCTCAGTCTTTTTTCTTAAGCAAATAAGGATATATGTGTACTCGAGTTACTCTCTTTTCATTTATTGGGGACCGGAAATCAAGGCATGAAGTCCCAAGTTTAGGTCAGGTATGTCTGAGGGTGGCGGGCTGAGTAGTCGTAGCCTCCTGCAAAGGCATTGTCAAGTATTGAAAGACATGTTTTAGAAGGCAATGCTAGTGAGCCTATTCTGCTAACTTGCTAGGCGGTCGTTCTAGGAGTTTGTGTTAGTTGTAAGGCAGTTAGAGAAGCCTGCCAAAATATCAAAAGAAGGGTAAATCCTGCATGTATCTCGAAATGTCCATTATGGAGGTGTGTAAAAAGGGATTCTGAACCCTATAAAAATAAAAAAGAAAAGAAACAAAAATCATTGAGTAGTTGTTCATTGCCTTGCGAAGGCTTGGTAGGTTCTTGGGGATGAGTCAGACCCTGATGCCTTGTCTTCCTAGGGGTGGCATCTAGCTGAACAAATAAAACTAATGAAGGTTGGAGTGAAAATAAAAGTAAGCATCAGAAAAGGATTATGTGTCGCCTTGCGAGGGCTTTGTAGGTTCTTGGTGGGTACCGAGATAGGACATGAGGCTGATGCCCTGTTCTCCTTGGGTCACTATGCTCAGCTCCCTCCTTTTTACATGCCTAAGTATGAAAAATAAAGGCCTAAAAGGAAAATGTACTAAAAGGAAAATATCTCTTGATCAAGCTATAGGAGTCCTTGCCTAGGAGGAGCTCCTGGTTGAGTTGTCCTCAGTTCAGTAGGTAGTTCAGATCACCACTTAGGATGACCTCTCTGATAGTTTTTTTTGGCTTGGTCGTGTTGGAATAGGTGGTTAGTGACTAGCTTTGGGCTTTTTGTCAGATTGTGCTAGATCTACTCCTCATTGATTTCATGCCTTGGTTTTGATAGGGGGTAGGGTGAGAGCTGTAATGTGGTTTGTTGCGTATTTTCTGTATCAGCTTAATGCTCTTTGTGGTTGTGTTGATGTGCAGATTTGTTGTGGGATTCGATGGGCTGAGTTGCCCTATCTCGTGGTCGCCAATGAGTGGTGGATTTTTACCCCAAAAAAGTGCTCAAATTTTGCCAAAAAATCCAAATTTCAAGGAAGAATTAAACTCTGTTGAAGGCGGCAAAGAAAATCGAGTCGATTTTAAGCGACAAGCAATAAATGAGTTTCAAAACCTCTTAAAAGACTCACCAAGAGACAGTTGTAACATTTTTATAATTTCTCAGGATGTCAAATGGGACTTCAAGAAATGCCTAGCAGTGGGGGACTTTGAGACGAACATGCAGTAATTTTTAGGAGTCAATTTGGAGGCTGGATGTGGAAATGGGAGTGCCCAAGGCAAAGACCAAAGGAGCCAAGTGAAAAAAGGACTTACGGGGTAGAAGGGGGTGTATTCTTTGGGGCCTCCACCCCCAATTTCACATGGAAAGGGAGGGGCCAGTTTTTTTGATTAAAAAAAAGGAGTCCATGGCAATAGTAGACGGTGCAAAATGGAGGGGGGGAGGGCTACAAGGCATCTCCCACCTCAATATAACCCCATAAACCAATCATACCAGTAAGATACAGAAGATCTCCGCTCTGTATCGGTGCCCTACAATCCTCCAATGGTTGCTCAGATGGACTGTTGTGAATCTAGTCTTTCTCTCTTCTCACACTCTATCCTGCAAGGGGCAATTTCTGCGTGTGAGAAGGGAGATGAAGCCCAGGTGAATGCTTGTCCAACAGTGTGGCACCAGATCACTTTCGAGTCGACTTGGGGCTGGAGATGGATGATTGGAGATGGGTTGAGCATTAATGGTGGACTGTTATGCTATCTCGAATTTGGCTTTAGAAACTTGCAACCATAAAAAATCCGGTAACTCTATTTTATAAAAGAAAAAATGCTTCTTTTTGAGATTTGGTTGGTCAAATGATATTCATATTGGATGAAAATTGGTAGGAATGTCATTTGCTATATGTTTGATGATTCTATGTCAAAAAAATCAGAATACACAATGCCATAATACTGAAATAATTTTCTAAAATCCAAAAAATACACATTTTACAAAGAAAATGAGATTTTTTATCATTTCGGGTTTGATAAAAATGATGCATGAGGGATGAAATGTGAAAAATGAGAGATTCTCAATTTTCATAATAAAAAAAACTAAGAAAACCAATAAATTATATATTTTCTTGATAAATAAATATTAAAAAAATAGCTAATAAGAAAAAAAAATATTTTTGTGTTATAAAAATTGAAAAAATGATGATTCATGTGGGTGGTTGTGTGACAAAGTTGAGGCATGGGGGTTAGCCTCGAATCGGCTTTGTTTATGTATTATAGTGCATGGTTTTACTGGTTTATGATAAAAAAGACACACAAAATGAATTAATACACCTATGCAACGCAGCAACACATAAATGGTAGGGGAAAAAGAGGGTTTATGGAAGTGTGTACGTATTGAAAATAATTCCAAGACTAATCTTTTGTTTATACACAACATATAGGACGAGTCAAAATTGAAATTAAAGAGGCTAGTAGTACGAAAACAATTCGGTGCTAGTCTCTAGCAATGCCATATATATGCGTAGTTGGAAAAATCATTGAAAAGCTGGTTTTGCACTCCACTTTGCTGATTTTCTAATGACAAAATGTTTGTGCACAATAGGCATCCACATTTACATTTTGCATGCCATATGGTACAAAATCCTGGATGCATAGCACTTGTATGCTAAACATTGACCAACGCTGAGAGTGTGAGGAAGTCTTTACTATAGATTGGATGCGAGGGGTTCCTTAGGGTAAGTTCACTGAGGAAATATCAACTTTTGGATTGTTTGATAAATCAAAGAGTGGAGCTTGTACGCTTGTTCTTTATGTTGAGGCAGCGCATCAAGGGGCCAATCCTCGAGATATAGGAGAGTTGCAGTGAGGCCACGGTGTTTCAGTCGAGAGGTTGCCTCTTATGTATGTGATGCATGGTATATTACACCAATGTGTATGGGATCTTCCTCTGAGGAGTAGGGAAGGAAAACGTTGGATTGTGTCATCCTATTACAAATACAAAATTGATATTAGAGTTTAGTGTAGTGTGAGCCTTAGACGCTCCTGACCGTGAGGCCATGTGGGGTGTCTTGTGTGTCTTAGAGGTCCGACTAGTGCTAGAGAGCCAGTGTCGGGCCCATTTTAGGTCCCGACATTGACAACCTCTGTGTCCATACTAGTTGAAAGAGCACTTAGTCAAGCTTTGCCTTGTCTTTGAAAGGTGTCGAAAGTATCAGCTTTTCCTAAATCCACTAAAATATCAATTTTGGGTAAAGCATGGCATTATTCTAGGACATGTTGTGTCCAAGAATGGCATTGCCATGAATACAACCAAGATCAAGGTTATTATGGAGTTTCCACCCCCCATCAATCCGAAGGGTATTCAATGATTTCTTGGATATATTGGCTATTATTGACACTTTCTTCTAAACAATGTTGCTATTGCCAAGCCACTTTATAAGATTTTGGTTGTGTGGGAATGGACTGTAGAATGCTAGAATGCCTATGAGGCCCTGAAGAAGGCTCTTATCTTTGCACCCATTTTACGAGCCTCAAATTGGACAACCACATTCCATGTTCATATTGATGCATCCAAAATTTCCATTGTTGTTTTGTGCCAACCCGGTGAACATAAGTTGGACTTTCCGATGAGCTTTGTAAGTAGGCAACTCATTGAGACCGAGATTATTTCACCACTGAATGGGAAGGTTTAGCAATGGTTTATGAAATTAAGAAGTTTTTGCATTATTTGCTTGCCATTCCCTTCACATTTTTTGTTGATGATCGAGCTCTACTTTATCTTGTGAACAAGGCATGCACTATAAGTAGAGTTGCCACATGGTTGTTGCTTTTTCTTGAGTTTGATTTCTTTGTGGTTGTGTGGAAAGGAAAGAAGCATTACATGGCAGATCACATGACTTGATTGAACAATGGAGAAAAGGAAATAGACATTGATGATAATTTATCCGATGCCCATTTGTTTTGACTTTAACAAGAGGCTCAATTGTTCAAGGTCGATCTCACACCCCATTGGGCAGATGATATCGTTGCTATTTCAGAGAATGGAATTCCTAAATGCCCCATTGAGAAGGCTCATCTCACTCACTTGTTAAATAAGACTCAACCCTACCAAATGATTATTGGTCAAATTTATCGGCTAGGGCAAGATAGTCTCCTTCGACGATGCATGTGTTAATATGACATGGAGCGGATACTATTAGAATATCAAGCTCATATTATTCTCCTATTAGTATGTACGATCGACATTAGCTATGTCCAACTGTATCAGCAAGTGTGGGACATTAAATAAGTCGGTGGTCTTAGATCCAGTGTGAATGGTCCTACGGACCTTAGTACTATTGTATACACTTATGCTATGTGTGTGGTCATGTGATAATGAATGAAAGAAGAAGAGAGCACACTTGCTCTTCACTCTGTCTCTGTCTTTCTCAATCTCAACATGGTATTAGAGCACCCATGACTGGGCTTTGTGGAAAGCATTTGTGAAGAAGGCTGGAAAATTGAAGCTTTAAGGTTCTTGAGAAGAAGGGCTAACTGCTCCTGCTCCTGTAGAGGTATGCATCTACTCATTGTGAGGTCTATGGTTGATATAAATACTTGAGGCCTGTATGGAGCCTATGGGGAGCTCTATTGAGCATGACTAAAGTGTTCATTACCATCATTACCAGCAGTATAGGCTACTGAATGCATCAGCAGATCTACGTGAATTGCGCCTGTCCAGAATGTGGACTCAGATGCTTGTAAATCATGATTGTGATCAGCCAGTTGATTGGTAAAGATATTGTGTGAACCCTTTGAAGGGTGATTGAAGGCCTGGAACCATTCGTGTTTGTTGTGAGCTCATCTGGGAGCTGAAATCACAGATTGTAGGTCTGGGATTTTTCAATGTTTGCTATATACAAGGTACATACAGCATGAATGCATGGTTAACATGAGTCTGGAGCTCTCAAACATGTCCAAAACAACCACTCGAGCATGGGTACATGTAAAGAAGACATATAAACTAGATGTTATGCATTGAAGCTGAAATTTCTTACTAAAAATACACAGATCTAGAAGTGTAAGGCAGGCTAAAAAACTGTCAAAAAGTGTGGGTAGCAAGCATTGGCCTTCTTGAAGCATTACATGTCTTTGGCTGACTCTTGTGGTGAGAGGAATGACTTGACATATATGTGTCTAATGTTTTGAGCATTGAGAAGGGAGTTGGATGCAAATGTTTGGAGCTAAAGCAAGTGGCTTGACATGGTTTTGAATGTCAATGAACTGTGGATGAACTATGAATGTCTTGGTTGCTACTGTGTCTTGAAGATGGGACAATCTTGGAAACTTTCAGGTTCATGTATTGGTTCCCATGTATCGTGGCATATGTCAGTGACATTTTGAGAGGTTTGGTGGAGTGAAATATATTGTCATTGACTACTTTGCTTGGCTGGAATTTATAGCAAGTGTACCTTGTCAAGATTGTGGGAGACAAGGAACGAGTCTCACTTGTAGCTTTCTTGCTTGCACAATGGGGGAATACACACACAGGTGGAGGCTGAAAACAATTTTCCTCTTCTTAGTTGTGTAAGCCAAAAAAACTCTAGTACAAAGAAATAGAAGGACCTTATATATGGGTCTCAAACCAAACTCAACTAACTAAGGTGGCATACTAACTGAGCCACGAACTAGAGTAGATAAGGATAGCTGTCATCTAGCTATTATTCATGGGAGGTGTACCAATCGCATCTGCAGCTAACAAGTCAGTGACATAAATGCACAACGGTCACCCTGGCATATCACGAGTGGAGCTCGATATCTCAACACTCACCCTTGAGCTCAATCCCAATTCTCGCACACTAAGAAGGTCCCTGAACTTGCGTAGCTTCTCTGCGCCCAATGCCTTCGAAAATATGTCAGCTACCTGATCCTCTGTGCTGACATAAACTAGATCAATAAGACCTAGTAAAACCCTCTCCCGCACATAGTGATAATGCACCTCAATGTGCTTTGTTCTAGCATGATAGACTGGGTTATTTTCCAAGTGTATACTACTCATGTTGTCACAATAAATGACAACTGGCCCATCTGTAGACTGATGCATATCATAAAGTAGCTTATGTAACCAAGCTACCTCACATGCAGCCATTGCTGCGCCCCTGTACTCAGCCTTTGTGCTCGACAAGGCAACTGTAGGCTGTTTCTTACTGCTCCAAGTGACTGTAGCACTCCCAAAAGAGAACACATATCCACTGGTAGATCGTCTATCAGAAATACTACGAGCCCAATCAGCATCAGTGTATCCATGCAATTGTATCTGAACCCCAGTCTCATAAAGTAGTCCATACTGCAATGTGGACTTCACATACCTGAGTATGCGTCTAGCCGCATCCAAATGCGATTTCCTTGGAGCCTGCATAAACTGACTTACCAATCCAACAACATAGCTCAAATTTGGCCTGGTAATAGTCATGTAAATCAAACTTCCTACTATGCGTCTGTACATAGTAGGGTCTTCGAGAAGCTCACCTGCATCTACACTCAGCTTCACATTCTGCTTTAAAGGAACTGAAATTGGCTTACAGCCTGTCATCCCATATTTGGACAGCATGTCCAATCCATACTGCCTCTGCAAGAGCCGTATCCCACTTTGGTGATCTAATCACCTCAATGCCCAAGAAATAACGCAGCTCTCCCAAATCCTTCATCTCAAACTTCTGCTTCAATAGCATTTTCACATGAAGGATATCTTCATCACTATCACCTGTGATAATCAAATCATCAACATAAATGACAAGCAGCATAATACCTTTCTCTGTTTTTCTCACATAAAGTGAGAAATATGCCTTGGAAATATGAAAGTCAATAGTGACAAGATACTATCCTATCTTGTCAGACTATGCTCTAGGTGCTTGCTTCAAGCCATACAAGGCTTTCTTCAACTTGCAAACAAACTCAGGATGAGCAGCATGCACATAACTTGGTGGCTGCTCCATATATACCTCTTCTTGCAAATCACCATGCAAGAAGGCATTCTTTACATCCATCTGATGTAAAGACCATCCCTTTGATGCAGCCATAGCAATGACTGTTCTTACGGTTGCCATCCTTGCAACCTGACTGAATGTTTCTTCATAATCAATGCCATATGTTTGTGCATACCCCTTGACTACTAATCTTGCCTTGTATCGGTTCACAGAGCCATCCGCATTGTGCTTCACCTTATAAACCCACTTACAACCAATTGAATTCTTATCTTTAGGCAAAGGTACCAATTCCCATGTAGCATTTTCTTCCAAGGCATCCATTTCTTCATCCATGGCTTTCTCCCATTTTTCTTTTCCCATGGCTTGCTCAAAAGAAGTGGGTTCTGGTTCCTGTATCACTTTGACCATATAGGCATAGTGAATGGCTGTAAATCCATCATATTTCAGCCTATCCACAGGATACCTAGCTCTGGTAGACCTGCGCAAAGTAGGTTCACTCCTAGGTGCTCTCAAAATATCCCTGGTCTTCCTTACTCCAGGTGTAACAATAGAAGGAATACCCAACTCATCATCAATGCTCTGTTCTGAGCCACTGGATTCACCATCCACATAAGAGTGACCTGCATTCACATCAAACATGGGCTGATCTACTTTCTCTTTTCCTTTTCGTGAAACCTGCATACCACTATCTGCATTGTTTTGAGGAGATTCTCTTGATCTCAATCTGTCTATCCATGGGAAAGAATGTGAACCACTGCTAGAGAACACTCCAGGTCCACTAATATTTTGTGACTGTTGCTGTGAATTCTGTGCAGCATTACCATTATGTGCATCTTCATCATCAGTCACATTTACTGATTTATACCAGCTACTCATCTCATCAAAAACAACATCTCTGCTCACTGTAAACTTATGAGTAGAAGGGTTATAGCATCTATACCCTTTCTGCTTGCAGAGAGTAACCAATAAAGATGCACTTCTTAGCTTTTGGATCCAACTTGGATCCAACTTGGATCTCAACTCATCTGACACATGAACATAGGCAATGCAACCAAAAATCTTCAAATGAGAAATATCTGGTTTTCTACCAGTATACCTCTCCTTTGGAGTCATCCCATGTATTGCTACAGTGGGAGTCCTGTTCATTATGTAGACTGCTATAGCAATTGCTTCAGCCCAATAAAAATCTGGCAAGTCTTTTTCGTTGAGCATGGCACGAGATACCTCTCCAATATGTCTGTTTTTCCTTTCTGCAATTCCATTTTGTTGTGGGGTATGACTGCATGAATATTGCTGCTTTATGCCATGCTCCTGTAGGAACCTTGCAAACTCATTTGAGAGGTACTCTCTCCCTCCATCTGACCTTAGGTATTTTATTTGCAGGTATTTTCTTTTTCAACCATAGCTTTAAGAGTTTTGAAATGCCCAAAAACTTCACTTCTTTTTTCATAAAATACACCCAAACTTTTCTGTTATAGTCATCAATAAAAGTGACAAAATAATGACAGCCTCCAAGAGATGCAGCTTTAGTAGTCCACATATCAGAATGGATTAATTCCAATGACTTTTTACTCTCTTGAACATGTCTAGGAAATGGTTTCCTTGCCTGTTTTCCAAAATGACAGGCTTCACATACCTTATGCATTTCTGCAACCTTGAATTTTGACAATCCTGCAACAATATTTTGGGCCTGCATTGATTTAAGTCGTTGTACATTAACATGACCAATGCGTTTATGCCAGATATCAATATCTGCAACTACATCGGTCCCATGTGCAAACATTGCTGCACTCAATTCAGGCATGTCTACATCCAATGTAAACATTCTGCCCTTCTTCTTTCCTTTTGCTATCAAGCGACCTTTATTTTTCATATCCTCAACAAAGCATCCATGGGAATTAAATCTCACCTGCAAGCCCTGCTCAACCATTTGACCAACAGAAACCAGGTTCTTGGTGATATTCGGGACATGAAATACATCCGACACGTATTTCTTTTTCCCATCCTGCATAGACAAAGGAATATTTCCAATCTGCACAATAGGATGTGCAGTATCATCACCAGTCTCCACAAATCTTGGTTTTTCCATTTTTCTTGCATCCTGCATCCGTTCTGCATGACCTGTCATGTGGTTTGATGTACCTGCGTCAACATACCACACATCGTTACTTTTTTCTGCACTTGTCACAGAATTGGTCATGTGCTGCACCATAAACAAATGCTCATTTCTGTCATCACCATGTCTAATAGAAGATGCATAATTCCCTTGCAGTTTTCCATTCATGATGTCATTCTGCTTTTTATAGCAGTCTTTAGCCATATGACCCATTTTACCATAGTAGTAGCATTCAACATTGTTGTTTGCATTTTGTCCTCTTTGCCATCCAACATGACCTCTTTGGCTCCCCCTGCCTCTAGAGTTACCACGTCCTCCTCCATAGGACTGGTTTTCTTGAGTTTGCTGCATATTCTGATTTCTACCACGGTCTCCAGATCGGCCTCCTCCACCTCTGCCTCTACCTCTTCCAGCATTTGAGTAGCAGACAACTTCTTTTGAAGTTCCTCCTGAAGAAGATGCACCACCATTTCTCTGCTCCTCAGAAATTAGAAGAGCAATCAACTCCTCAAAATCAGGAAATCTTTCACGGACAGAAATGGATGTTCGGAACTGTGCATAATCCTTTCCTAGACCATTCAAGGTCACAGAAACTAAATCATCATCTTCCACTGGTGACCCAATGGAAGCAAGTGCATCTGCAATCTTCTTCACCTTCATGTGATATTCATTGATGCTTATACTTTCTCTTTGCACATTGTGCAACTCTTGCTTGAGCTGCATTTTCCTAGCTTGCGTATTTGTGCTATACATTTTTGACAAAGTATCCCATGCCTCCTTTGGCGTACTTGCATCTTGAATATGCACAATCATA
This sequence comes from Lygodium microphyllum, assembly GCF_053477565.2. NCBI lineage: Eukaryota > Viridiplantae > Streptophyta > Polypodiopsida > Schizaeales > Lygodiaceae > Lygodium > Lygodium microphyllum. The sequence continues at coordinate 84,808,924 of NC_141151.1, forward strand.
GAGTTTGAAATGTTGATAGATAGCCAGTACATAACTTTCCTAGCTCTCTCATGCCATGCTTTAAATGCCTGCATTTGTTGTTAATTGGGAACATCAGGAAGAACTGGTTCTTCTTAATTTCCGGCAACGAATTCCCAATATCCTTTTTTCATAAGGCAATTCGTCATTCTGAACTTCCATGCTTGAAAGTTGTTCTTATCAAGCTTTTCAGTGACAATCTGTGAAAGAGAATCAGACGCCATTACAAAACACTGCAAAAAAAATTTGTCACTGCAAAGAACACAGCTTCAGCCTCACAAGGACAAATCTGCAAAACTGACGAAAGTGGTATTTGACCACATAGTCACTTCCTAGTGATGATTTTGCATCAACAGGCAACAAGGATGATTCTGTAACTCCCAATGTCTCTGCGCACAAGCATAAGATGCAATTTCTACAGTAACTTTTCACTGACCTGTAGAACAGTGGTCGCACAACATGAAACAGGTCCTTTTCCTGAGTGCATACAGAAAACTTCCGCCTCTAAAACAGGCCCCGAAATAGCCTTAAATAAAAAAAATAGAGCAACCAAGGGGCTAAAGCCCTCTCCCGTAGCATATACTGCCCTCTTGCTACACCGCGAAGGGCGTCTCAATCTGAGACAATGCACTCTTGCACTTTTCGACTGTGCTCTGCAGAGATTTGCTCCCAAAGCAGAAAAATGAAAGCAACACTGGTCCTCTTACCAGAACACCGCGAACTTGGCTTGCTTTCTTGAGCTCCTTACGACGAACAAGGCTCTGATACCATGTCAAGATTGTGGGAGAGAAGGAAGGAGTCTCACTTGTAGCTTTCTTGCTTGCACAATGGGGGAATACACACACAGGTGGAGGCTGAAAACAGTTTTCCTCTTCTTAGTTGTGTAAGCCAAAAAAACTCTAGTACAAAGAAATAGAAGGACCCTATATATGGGTCTCAAACCAAACTCAACTAACTAAGGTGGCATACTAACTGAGCCATGAACTAGAGTAGATAAGGATAGCTGTCATCTAGCTATTATTCATGGGCGGTATACCAACCGCATCTGCAGCTAACAAGTCGGTGACATAAATGCACAACGGTCACCCTAGCATATCACGAGTGGAGCTCGATATCTCAACAACCTTGCTCTTGTACTTGCAGTTCCATGTATCCTCTGTGTTGAGCTCAAAGAAGAGCTGCTGGTTACTGTTAGTTTCAGCCTATAGACTGCTTGTCTTTACATGAACAAGTTTCCCAAATACATGCTGGTTTTGCATTGAATGCAGTCCGTACATGCAGGCTACAACACCTAGGTGATTGTCAAGTGTCAGGAGGTGAATGTACCATTGTTTTTCAGGCTGAAATATTGATTATTTGAGCACAGGGGTTTTTGAAAACTGTCATAAACAATTGCAAGCTAAAATTGAATTGTCAGGAAGATTTTGGCTTGTAGGTAGTTAGACAAAGCATACGACATGGCTAATGCAAAGAGGACTGACAACATACCCTAGATATTGGGGGAAAAGCTTGACAGTAACAATTATGCCATATGGAAGTTCCGCATGGAGAACTTCTTAATAGGGAAAGGCTATTGGGAGTTGGTGACTGGAGCGGAAGCTGAACCTCAGCTCCCAGATTGACCTACGGCTGATCAGAGACGATTACATCGAGCTTGGATAGAAAGAGCTCGTAGAGTCTTACACTGGCTCTCTTTATATACCTCAGATGCCATGGTAATGCAAATAATGAACTGCAGCTCTCCTAAGAATGCATGGGACATTTTGGTCAAGTATTATGGCACAACCACAAGTGCCAGGAAGATACAGTTGAAGCAGAAGTTCAAAACGTGGAGAGGAAGAGCAGATCTATACAGGATTATGTCACGGAGGTTAAGACCATTACAGATCAGTTGGCATCTGTTGGTTCACAGGTTTAAGATGAAGACATGGTTGCTGTGACTTTGAATGGCTTGGGGTTTGAGTATAAGTCTTTTGACACTTCTGTGTCTGTGCGGGCTAAAATGCCTGATTTCAATGAACTGGTTGCATTGCTTATCCATGAAGAGGTTAAGCTTGGCTTGGCTACAAGATCTAGCAGTTCTAAAAACAAGGATATAGTTTTCTATTCCAATCAACACGGACGTGGAAACCGTGGTAGAGGCTATGGATCTGGTAGAGAAGGCCAGTGAAATGCATCCTATGGCAATAATAACCAGCAGGTATCAAATGCAAGAGGTGGTGGAAACTTTAGAGGTAGGGGGAGATCTAGCCCTAGAGGTAGAGGCTCTTGGCAATAGCAGCGTACACCTGACAATCCAAACAAGGATAAGGATTGTCATTATTGCAGGAAGTATGGGCATATTGCCAAGGACTGTTGGAAGAAGCAGGGCAATCAGAAAGGCAAACAACATGGACATTTTGCTACGCCTAGTCAGGCAGATGATACTTCAGGAGATAGATTGTTTGCCATGCAGTATGTAAAAGGCAGAGTTACTAAAAAATGCACTGATGATGCAAAATTGGTACATTAATTCAGGGGCATCAAAGCACATGACTCCTCATGGTGATTGGTTCACTGATATGGTGGTTGAAAAACATGGCTATGTCTGTACAGGTGATGACATGCAGCATAACATTGAGCATAAAGGCAAAGTGCCTCTTGTGGTTCATGATGGCAAAAAGAAAAATTTGCATGATATATTGCATGTTCCTTTGATTATGAAGAACTTACTGTCTGTTGGGCAGATGACGGAGTAGAACTTTTAGGTTAGATTCAACAAGCATGGTTGCTTTATTGAAGAGTTTGGCAATGGATGCAAGTTGATAGCTCATGGTCACAAGAATGGCAGAATGTTTACTCTTGATGCTACCTTGCCAGAGCTGAATTCAACTATGTTTGCCCATGGTTCTAGCACAATCAAAGGCTTGGAAATTTGGCACAAGAGAGTGGGGCATGTAAATTTGCAAAGGCTGCAAATTATGCAGAAAAAACAGCTTGTTACAGGTTTACCCAAGTTCCAATATTCAGATATTGGTCATGTATGCGATGCTTGCTAGTTTGGTAAGCAGTCAAGGTTGCCATTTGTCAAGCATGTAAGGCAGAGTACACGTCCGTTGCAGTTAGTGCACTCTGATGTTTGGGGGCCAACCCATAATGCATCCATGGGAGGCTCGAAGTATTATGTGACATTCATTGATGATTACAGTCGCTATAGTTGGGTTTACATTCTGAAGACAAAGGATGAGGTGTTTGCTATTTTTCAGCAGTTTAAAAACTAGGTTGAAAAGGAATTTGACTGCTATATCTCTTGCTTGAGATCAGATAACGGTGGGGAGTATGTGTCAAATGAGTTTGACAACTTTCTGGCTGAAAATGGCATACGTAGGCAGCTTACCTACAACTACACTCCTCAGCAGAATGGGGTAGTTGAAAGAAAGAACAGGGTCTTGATGGAAGCTGCTCGTGTCATGATGAATGAGAAGAAGATGCCGCTCTATTATTGGGCTGAGGCTGTTATGACAACAATGTATATCTTGAATCAGACTCCCACTGTAGGTATTCATGAGATGGCACCGTTTGAGAAGTTGTATGGCTATAAGCCGAATGTAAGTCACATGAAAGTCTTTGGATGTCTTGCTTATGTGCATATTTCAAATGAAAAAATGAAGAAGCTCGATCCAAAAGCACATAAATGTGTTTTCATTGGATATTCGTAGGAGAAGAAGTCATACAAATGCTATGATCCCTCTACTAGGTGATGGGACCTAAAATGGGCCGGCACTGGCTATAGCACTAGTGGGACCTCATGCTCATGACACACAAACACCCTCACGGCCTCGCGGACTAGGAGCGTCAATCTAATGCTAAAGGAAAAACCGCAATAAAGCTTAATTCATGCGTTTATAGTTTATAGTCCAATGTTTCCCTTAAACTCCTCAGAGGGAGATCCCAAAGTACATAGGCATAACGCCTCGTCACACACACATAGGAGGCACTCCATCGACTAATAATCGAAGCCTCACTGTAGCTCTTCTACATCGCAGGGATTGGCCCTTTGATGAATATATAACACAAACGAGCACAAACTCCTCTCAAGGTACCAATATTTTACGTTCTAGGATGTACCGTTCCTCACTACGTAAGGACCCAACGACTAACCTACAGCTTAGGACGTCCTCTCATGCTCATTGTTGGTCACAACCTAAGGAAGATAAGTGCCATGCATCCAGGAGGTTTTTTTGATACCTTTTAATTATTATGCTTAATGCAAATTGTGTATGGCTATGTGCTCAGACAAAAGAAAAATCAGCATCGTGCATCGTGCATAAAGCATTCTTTCCATGAATTTCACTAACGCGTTGAGGGTTGAAATGATGAATGGGTTGCCTCTCACCCATCCAACCTCAAATCCTCACTAAGAGAATGAAAGAGGGGCACCACCTAGCCAAAGGGAGGATGGGCTAGGACATCCCTTTTCCCAAAGAGAATCAAAAGAACCAAGACACAAATTTACAAGAGAGAATATATGTACTGGACACCATATTAGAATAAGAGAGAGAGAGATGAGAGGAGAGGGAGACAAGAGGAGAAGAGGTAGAGGAAGCTTGCCATTATGCTACATGGAATGAGAAGATGAGAAGAGAGGGAGATAATAGGAGAAGAGGTAGAGGAAGCTTGCCATTATGCTACATAATAAAAGAAATCACTCATAGCTTACCTCCCAGAGATGGACTAGCGTGGGGGTATTCTAGAGTACTCTCATGTGCTTGTCATTGTTCTCCTTCCTCACTAAGATAACTAAAGAGGGGCACCACCTAGCCAAAGGGAGGATGGGTTAGACATCCCTTTTCCCAAAGAGAATCAAAAGAACCAAGATACAAATTTACAAGAGAGAATATTTGTACTGGACACCATATTAGAATAAGAGAGATAGAGATGAGAGGAGAGGGAGACAAGAGGAGAAGAGGTAGAGGAAGCTTACCATTATGCTACATGGAATGAGAAGATGAGAAGAGAGGGAGATAATAGGAGAAGAGGTAGAGGAAGCTTGCCATTATGCTACATAATAAAAGAACTTACTCATAGCTTACCTCCCAGAGATGGACTAGCGTGGGGGTATTCTAGAGTACTCTCATGTGCTTGTCATTGTTCTCCTTCCTCACTAAGATAACTAAAGAGGGGCACCACCTAGCCAAAGGGAGGATGGGCTAGGACATCCCTTTTTCCAAAGAGAATCAAAAGAACCAAGACACAAATTTACAAGAGAGAATATATGTACTGGACACCATATTAGAATAAGAGAGAGAGAGATGAGAGGAGAGGGAGACAAGAGGAGAAGAGGTAGAGGAAGCTTACCATTATTCTACATGGAATGAGAAGATGAGAAGAGAGGGAGATAATAGGAGAAGAGGTAGAGGAAGCTTGCCATTATGATACATAATAAAAGAACTTACTCATAGCTTACCTCCCAGAGATGGACTAGCGTGGGGGTATTCTAGAGTACTCTCATGTGCTTGTCATTGTCCTCCTCCGAGGCTCCTATTGCTAATTCGATTGTCACCATGGCACAGCCTAGTGCAATTCCTGTAGGGACGCTAGATTTACCAGCCTTAGGAGTTCCCTTGCCCATTTTTAATGGGTTAGCAAAAGAGGATGCAGAATTTCACATTTGTGAATTTCAAAGATTGATATTCAATTATCGCATCCAAGACGAGGGACATCTCATGATGTTCTTCAATATGACGTTAAAAGGAAGGGTTGTGGTATGGTATCACAACATAGATTCTGGAACCATAACTACCATTGATCAATTCTATGCAGCTTTTCGAGCGGAATATGCCCCTGAAAGAGGTGGCCAATATTGGTTGTGGGTCTTGAATGTAACACGTCAAGATCCTCATGAGAATGTGAAAGCATATGCCAAGAAGTTGAAGGAAGTATTTCGTAAGTTGCAAACTTACATTCCCATTCCGTCGGCTGCCCAATTGCAATACTTTTTGCATGGGTTGGATTTTAATATCCAAGTACAATTGAGCAGTGTGGCCTTGGCAGACATAGACACTGCTATTACGCGGGCAGAGGGAGTGGAAGCACGATTACAAATGGCCTACTTCTCTCGAATGAATGTTAATGGGGGTTTAGTACCTTGTGGCAATCCATCATTGAAAAATGGAAGTCAAGGGATGCCTATGACTAACCCTATTGGGAGAGGAGTATGGTTCAGAATGTACCTTTACTACCGGCTCCTCCGAGTGTGACTATGCCTATGACAAGTCAGTTGGCTCCATCAAATGTGGGAGGCCAAGTTTCAAATTCTAATGTTGTTCTTGTGGGTCAACAGCCAATGCCAAATCAGATTGTTAGGCCAATGGAACAATGAGTCGACGACCGAGGCTACGAGTTGAGTGCATCTAATGTCCTTGGTGAAGTCAAGGACATGATGAAGCATTATACCGATATGATTTTCGAACAATATCGATAAATAGCCGTCGAGGTTAATTTCTTGAAGAAGCAACAAAATTTGATAGGGAGTCGACGCCTTGAAGAGGGTGGACCCTCTAGATTCAATTGTAAATGGTGTGGTGGACAGGACTTCCCTAGAAACTGTCCAAATGTGAAATGTGACATTTGTGGGAAGTCGGGCCATCTAGCTGCTACCTGTTGGAGTAAGATTAGTTCTCTCCAACAAGGGAGTAAACAGCCGGGCCCAGTGAATCATAGAGCGCAAGGAAATAACTTGCAGTAGAATGATGCACCCATGCAAATATTGCAGAGGGAAAAAACAACTATAGAAGAGTTGCCACAAGGTAGCGGAGTCAGCCTTATTGAGGCTGTACGAGTCAATGATGCTGAAACCTCTAACTTAAGAGCCGTGACAAGAGGCCAAAAGGCTAAAGAGGTTGATAAAGATAATACAAAACCGGTTGAGCTAAACCTTAAGCAAGGGGATAAGGGGACGCAAGTCCAGAGTCCTAGCATGGAAGGGGGATCGCTAAGACTAGTTGACAAGAAAGTTGACCCTAAGAAGGATAAGGAAGTGCCAAGAAAGAAGGCAAGAGCTAAGAAAGAAGCACCGAAACCGGTCCAAAGACCAAAAGAGAGGATAGTTTGGTGAGAAAAGAGAGCTTTGGCTACTTATCATGACTTTGATTTAGCAAGTTCTCTTTGGGAAGTTAAACCATATGTGAACCTTCTACAGTTGATCAAATTATCTCCAGGAGTACGCAAGGAATTTAAGAAGATCCTGCGTATTGGGTATATTGTAGAACCCTTGGGCATAGCACCAGTAGGGGGAAGATTGGTTTGACCATGCTAAAAAGAACTGCCCTAGGGTTCCAGCTTATGTGGATGGAATATTAGTGGAACATGCCATTGTAGACACTGGATCCTCCGTCAATATCATGAGTTCAAAATTGATGGAGAGGTTGGGCCTAGGAATCCAGAAAGACAGCTCCACCCTTTTGAGGATGGCTGATGATAGTCTAAGACAACCAGAAGGTTGCGTTACTAAGGTCCATGTTACAATTGCAAGTGTAGAATGTTTCTTGGACTTTAGGGTGATAAGATTTGCAGGACATCCTAGCTATCTAGTCTTGCTAGGTAGGCCTTGGATCTTACAAATGGACTGTCAAGTTGATATACCCACCGGTCGAGTGGTTCCAGGTCGAGGTGCTAATCGAGTAATAGTTGATGCTTACCTTGAGTCTCCTCAAAGTGAGAGATCTCCTTTATCTTCTACTGAATTAGAGACAGCAGACGATCCATCTGGTAGTGAGACATCATCCAGTGATGAATCTAAAGAGGGGTCCACTATAGAGGATATCTATGAGATAACTCTAAATGAGCCGATAGAACCACAAGATAGGATAAGAGATGCGGATGTGATTGAGTTAGACCTTGGCACGCCAAATGATTTGCGGCCAATTAAATTAGGTTTCATGCTTAGTTCAGTAGAAAGGGAGGACTATGTGTCCTTGATTCAAGAATTTCGCGATATCTTTGCTTGGAGTTACGATGAGCTGAGAGGCATCCCTCCCAGCCTAGCTGTTCATACTATTCCTGTAAAAGAAGGCAGTCGTCTTGTGCGTTAGAAGGTAAGGCATATGCCTTTTGAATTGAGGGACGCGCTGTTTGAGGAGTTGTAGAAGTTAAGGAAAGCTGGGTTAATCTTTCCTATACAACACACAGAATGGTGTTCACTATAGTTGTTATCAAGAAGAAGAAAAACAACCAGATCTGATTATGTGTGGATTTTAGAGAGCTGAATAAGAAGACGGTTAAGGATTACTACCCGTTGTTGCTGTTTATTGACCAGATTTTGGATCAATTAGCGGGTAGGGAAATATATTCGTTTATGGATTGCTTTGTAGGATATAACCAAATGGCAATTGCAAAAGAGGACAAGTTGAAAACGACTTTCATTACTGTCTTTGGTACTTTTGCGTACCATGTGATGGCCTTTGGTTTTTGCAATGCACCCGGATCATGGCAACGAACAATAGACAATACCTTTGGTGACATCTTCCCAGATGAGTTGAAAGTATTTATTGATGACCTGGGGGCAGCCACCGTGAGAGAAAGGATGTTGATTATTTTAAGAAAGTGCTTTGAGCGCTGCAGACAATTTTGCATTGCTCTTAACCCACGAAAGTGCGTCTTTGGAGTACCTTATGGGCTATTGCTAGGCCATGTGATCACTTTAGTAGGAATAGCAACTGACCTTGAAAAGATCAAGGTTATAGTTGCTGTGAGTCCACCAGGCACTCCAGAAGAGGTTCATATCTTTCTGTCATCAAGAGGGTACTATCAAAGGTTCATCAATGCCTTGGCAGAAAGAACGTTGCCATTAACGAATTTATTATCCTTTAGCTGTTCATTTGAATGGAGTAACCCGTGTAAGGTAGCTTTCAAGGATGTGAAACAGGAGCTAGTAAAAGCACCCGTTTTAAAGGCACCTAAAAGGGGTGAGGTGTACTATATATTTTCAGCAGCCACTATGCATAGTATCCGATGCTACTGTTTAGCCCAAATTTGGGAGGAAAAGTGAGGCTTTGAAGTTTTCCTTGATTGCAGGAACACTATATCAGTAGGGTGTTGATGATATCTACCACCGATATGTGATGCCTGACGAGGTTCCTTTCATCTTAGAAAAGTGCCATGACTCTGCATGTGGAGGGCACTTTGCGGGACGGTTGACGGCGCAGAAAGCGTTACGAGCTGGATATTGGTGGCCGTCCATCTTCCAAGATTCTTTTGAGTATGTTAAGAGATGTGATACCTGTCAGAGACATGATAGCAGAGAGAATAGGAAATGCCCACTTATGCCTATCATGGCTATCCTTCCATTTGAGAAGTGGGGCATTGACTTTGTGGGTCCTATTACTCCGTCGTCTATTACCCAAAAGAGGTATATTATAGTGGCCATTGATTATTTTACAAAATGGTCAGAAGCGCGGGCGACGAGATAGGACAATGCAAAAGAGATGGCAAGTTTCCTTTTGGAGCAGATAATCTGCTGTTTCGGTCCCCCGAAGGAATTAGTGTCGGATCGTGGAACCCATTTTCTGAATAAGGTGATCAGAAGCTTGACTAAGGCTTGGCAAATCAAGCATAATAAAACGACTCCTTATAATCCACAAGCAAATGGGCAGGTGGAAAGTACTAATAAGCAGCTTGTGGGGAATACCTCTTTTGGGTAATAGACGACGGAGTAATAGGACCCACAAAGTCAATGCCCCACTTCTCAAATGGAAGGATAGCCATGTTAGGCATAAGTGGGCATTTTCTATTCTCTCTGCTATCATGTCTCTGACAGGTATCACATCTCTTAACATACTCAAAAGAATCTTGGAAGATGAACGGCCACCAATATCCAGCTCGTAACGCTTTCTGCCCCGTCAACCGTCCCGCAAAGTGCCCTCCACATGCAGAGTCATGGCACTTTTCTAAGATGAAAGGAACCTCGTCAGGCATCACACATCGGTGGTAGATATCATCAACACCCTACCGATATAGTGTTCCTGTTTTAGAAGGGAGTCCTAGTGACCCTGTCCTGCTAGCCTGCTAGGTGGTCGTTCTAGGAGTTCTTGCTCAGTTGTGAGGCAGTTAGAGAAGCTTGCCAGAAGAAAAAAAAATGATGATAAAGGAAGAAAAACTTTGACTATATTAAAGACAATAAAAATATATAAAGGTGTGTAAGGGTTCTAACCCCTATCAAACAAAAATATAAGCAGTTGATCATCACCTTGCGACGGCCTTGTGACGGCCTGGTAGGTTCCTGGGGACGAGTCAGATGCCTTGTCTTCCTAGGGGTGGCATCTTGTTGGAAAAGAAGAAATTAAGGAAGGTTGGAGTGAAAATAAAAGTGAGTGTTAAAAAAGGATTAAGTGTCGCCTTGTGAGGGCTTGGTAGGTTCTTGGGTACCGAGGCAGGACCTGAGACCGATGCCCTGTTCTCCTTGGGTCACTACGCTCAGCTCCCTTCTTTTTACATGCCTAAGTATATCAATAAAATAAAAACCCTAAAAGAAGAAATGTGCTGACAGGAAATACCTCTTGATCAGGCTATAGGAGTCCTTGCCTAGTAGGAGCTCCTGGTTGTGTTGTCCTTAGTTAGGTAGGCAGTTCAGACCGCCACTCAGGGCAACCTCTTTGATAGTTCTTTTTAGTTTGGACATATTGGAGCAGTCGGTTAGTGACTAGCTTCAGACCTTCTATCAGATTATGCTAGGTCTACTTCTTGTGGATGTTATGCCTTAGTTTTGTCAGGGGGTAGGGTAAGCATTGTGTTGTGTTTAAGTGTGTATCTATTTTCTATCAACTTGATGCTTCCTTTGGTTGTTTTATGTAGATCTACTGTGGGATTCGACGGGCTGAGTCGCCCTATCCCGTGGTCGCCAATGAGAGCGGAGTTTTGATGCCGAGAAGTGCTTAAAAATAGCTAGAAATTATGAATATCAAGGGAAAAATATTCAACGTCGAAGGCGACGGCTCCAACTAGGACGATTTTAAGCGTCAAGTGCTTAAAAGACACCCGAGCGACAATTGTTGATTTTTGATAAATTTTCATATTGACGTGCGGGTTGTCAGGAGTTACCGGCCAATGCGAGACGTCAGGCCGTACGCGTAGAAATTTACAGCACTCGATTTGGATACCAGACGGGAAAATGACCACAAAATGGTCAAGATATGAAAAGGTGGACACTTAGGAGGCATGTCAATGTAAAGGGTAAAAGGGATGGTTATCTTAGTGAAGATGGAAATGGATTATATCTAGGAGTTGAGTGAGTGCATAAATTTTTTAAAGGACTAGCCTCCAACTACACATGGGCTCCGCTTGCATCACTAAGATTTGGAATCTATCACCATCATTAGAGGACTAGCCTCCAACTACACATGGGCTCCGCTTGCATCACTAAGATTTGGAATCTATCACCATCATTAGAGGACACCTCACCCTAGTACACAAGTCAATATCCACATCATGGTGTCATTTGGATCTTGCACAAAAGCTTACAAGCATGGACCCCTTTTGTTACATGCTTATATATATTTATATATATATGGGGGACTAAAGTCAAAGTAGCTTTTGGAAGCTATTTTTTATAATCTCAATAACTCCCAAGAAAAAGTGAATTTCAAGAAAATTCTCGCGAAGCCCGATTGGTTTTGACATGGTCTACAAAGTTGCAGAAGTAACTTTTTTTAGATTCTTCACGGATTTGAAGTTACGAAGGCGCAGACTGCTGGATACATGCAATTCGCTTCTCTCTTTCACCACACCAACTTTCCATTCTATCCTTCTTGTAAATATATTATAATAATGTGATTTGGGCACCCAACTCTTGTAATTTAGCTCCCTTTTTCTATTTTGTCTACCACCACCCTTGGCTTCTTGCATGATGACCAAGGTGGAGACTTATCCTATCCACTATTCTCAATATTTTCAAAGATGCCATACATAATCTAGGATTATGTTAATCAAGAAGATTAGCTTAATCTAATCCCTCATGGAGGCTATATAAAGAGTCCATGGAGAATGAAAAAAGAAAAAAAAGAAAGAAGGAGGGAATGACAAGCACATGAGAGCACTCTAAAATACCCCCATGCTAGTCCATCTCTGGGAGGTAAGCTATGAGTAAGTTCTTTTATTATATAGCATAATGGCAAGCTTCCTCTACCTCTTCTCCTATTATCTCCCTCTCTTCTCATCTTCTCATTCCATGTAGCATAATGGCAAGTTTCCTCTACCTCTTCTCCTCTTGTCTCCCTCTCCTCTCATCTCTCTCTCTTATTCTAATATGGTGTCCAGTATATATATTCTCTCTTGTAAATTTGTGTCTTGGTTCTTTTAATGATTCTCTTTGGGAAAAGGGATGTCCTAGCCCATCCTCCCTTTGGCTAGGTGGTGGCCCTCTTTAGTTATCTTAATGAGGGAGGAGGACAATGACAAGCACATGAGAGTACTCTAGAATACCCCCACGCTAGTCCATCTCTGGGAGGTAAGCTATGAATAAGTTCTTTTATTATGTAGCATAATGGCAAGATTCCTATACCTCTTCTCCTATTATCTCCCTCTCTTCTTATCTTCTCATTCCATATAGCATAATGGCAAGCTTCCTCTACCTCTTCTCCTCTTGTCTCCCTCTCCTCTCCTCTCTCTCTCTCTTATTCTAATATGGTGTCCAGTACATATATTCTCTCTTGTAAATTTGTGTCTTGGTTCTTTTGATTCTCTTTGGGAAAAGGGATGTCCTAGCCCATCCTCCCTTTTGCTTGGTAGTGTCCCTCTTTAGTTCTCTTAGTGAGGATTGGAGGTTGGATGGGTGAGAGGCAACCCATTCATCATTTCAACCCTCAACACGTTAGTGAAATTCATGGAAAGAATGCTTTATGCACGATGCACGATGCTGATTTTTCTTTTGTCTGAGCACATAGCCATACACAATTTGCATTAAGCATAATAATTAAAAGGTATCAGAAAAACATCTTGGATTCGTGGCACTTGTCTTCCTTAGGTTGTGATCAACGATGAGCGTGAGAGGACGTCCTAAGCTGTAGGTTAGTTGTTGGGTCCTAAGGGGAAAGTGTAGTGAGGAACGGTACATCCTGGAACGTAAAATATTGGTACCTTGAGAGGAGTTTGTGCTCGTTTGTGTTATATGTTTAGCAACACATCAAAGGGCCAATCCGTGCGATGTAGGAAAGCTGCAGTGAGGCTCCGACTATTAGTCAGTGGAGTGTCTCCTATGTGTGTGTGATCGTGGCATTGCCAATGTGTAAGGATTCTCCCTCTGAGGAGTTTTAGGGAAACGTTGGACTATAAACTATAAACGCATGAATTAAGCTTTAGGGCAGTTTGTCCTTTAGCATTAGATTGGTGCTCCTGGTCCGCAAGGCTGTGAGGGTGTTTATGTGTCATGAGCATGAGGTCCGGCTAGTGCTATAGCCAGTGCCGGCCCATTTTAGGTCCCATCACCAATGAAACCTTGGTGAGCAGGGATGTTATTTTTTATGAAATGGGTTCTTGGTATGTATCACTGGCTACAGTGCTATCGCATATGCCTTCCACTCATGTATCTATAGTTGATATGCAACAGAGCACTACTATGACAACCTAGTAGTCAGACAGTATCCCCATGGACAGGGAGATTGAGGAGCTCACCGTCCCACTGACACTAGTATGTCAGTGAGGGGGAGATATGATGTCATGGACAACAAAGGAAAAGAGAAAGTTACTGAGGATGTATCTGGGATGATGACACCTGGTAGAATGACTTTTGGATATGAGTCTGTTGACACTTTAGACAGTGAACTTGGTATTCTGACTGTCTATATGCCTGGCGCAAGGTAGAGCAGGTACATTTTGCCTCATGAGAGAGGGGAATCGAGTAGTACACCACAGCCTAGACGCTCACAGAGGGTTAGATACCCTGTTGAGACAGGTTGACATATAGTGGCTACACTGCAAAGCATTGTGCTTACATGAAAAAAGTGATGGAGATCAAAGAACCAGGTACATATGCTAAAGCAGTGGAAGATGAGAACTGGTGTGTAGCCATGGATGAAGAAATGAATGCCTTGGCTGAAAATAAGACATGGGATCTTGTGCCACTGCCTGAAGGAAAAAAGACCATTGACTGAAAATGGGTCTACAAAATCAAATGCAAGTCGAATGGCAGTGTGGAAAGGTACAAAGCCAAGCTGGTTGCTAAGGGGTATGCCCAACAGTATGGACTTGATTATGAGGAAACATTCAGCCCTATTGCGAAGATGGCAACCATAAGCATTGTGATTCCTTTGGCTGCTGCTAGAGGCTGGAAATTACAGTAGATGGATGTGAAGAATGCCTTTCTTAATGGTGACTTAGCAGAGGATGTCTATATGGTTCAGCCAGAAGGGTATGTTCACCCTGATTTTCAGTATTATGTATGCAAGCTGAAAAAGGCACTGTACGGGTTGAAGCAGGCTCCGAGAGCTTGGCATGCTAGGATCAGTAACTACTTGTAGAGGTTGGGATTTACTATTGGTAGGGCTGATCACAACCTATTTACAAAGAAGACTGATAGTGGCTTGGTAGTGCTAGTCATATATGTTGATGATTTGATAATCATTGGTAATGATGACTTGGGCATACATCATGTAATGAAGATGCTGAAATCTGAATTTGACATGAAAGATCTAGGTGAATTGAAGTACTTTTTGGGTATTGAGGTAATCAAGGCTGAAAATGGTTTATGGCTGATGCAGAAACATTATGCCCTCGAAATGTTGAAAAAGTATGACATGGCTGAATGCAAACCATTGGCTACACCCCTTGATCAGAATGTCAAGTTAGACATTAGCACTAGAGCTGAAATTCAGGATGTGACTATGTACAGGCAGATGGTTGGAAGTTTGATCTACTTGACCATCACTAGGCTAGATTTGAGTTATGCAGTTGGGCTCATAAGTCAGTTTATGCACAAGTGCAGGAAGCCACATTTGGATGCTGTTAGGCGGATTATGAGATATGTTAAGTCCACTGTAGATTATGGGCTCTTCTATATGAGAGATAAGCCCTTGAAACTGGTTGGATACACAGATGCGGATTGGGCATGATGCTTATATGATCGTAGATCTACGAATGGTTATGCTTTTGGCTTTGGAAGTGGCATGATCAGCTGGAGCATCAAGAAGCAACCAACGGTTGCATTGTCTAGTACTGAGGCAGAGTACATGGGTGCTGCATTGGCAGCATGTGAGATTTTATGGCTACTCAAGCTTATGGATGATTTGGATATTCAGGTGGATGCTCCAGTGATCTTATTATGTGACAATCTCAGTAGTGGACTCCTAGCAACGAATCCAGTATACCATGCCAGGACAAAACACATAGAGGTACACTACCATTTTATCAGAGAGATGGTTATTGTAGGGAGAGTAGATCTTATGCATGTGAAGACTGATGAACAGGTTGCAAATATCTTTACCAAGTCTTTGGATAAAGATAAGTTTAGTAGTTTTAGACAGCTACTTGGAGTTCATCAGATGATTTGAGCTTGAGGGGGAGTGTTAGAATATCAAGCTCATATTATTCTCCTGTTAGTATGTATGACCGACATTAGCTATGTCCAACTATATCATCAAGTGTGGGACATTAAATAAGTTGGTCATCTTAGATCCAGTGTGAATGGTCCTACGGACCTTAGTACTATTGTATACACTTATGCTATGTGTGTGGTCATGTGATAATGAATGAATGAAGAAGAGAGCACACTTGCTCTTCACTTTGTCTCTGTGTTGTTTGTTGAGAAACATGCGGGATCTAGAGCATGGCAGTGAGTTATGGTGGATAGAAGAAGAAGTGTGGACTCATGATGGAGAAGACAAAGACACTGTTTGTTACACAAGTGAATTAGGTTCCAAGATTGAGACTTGGACTCATAAACACAATCTTGTGTATGTGGACAATACATTGACACTTCATTGAAAAGAAAAGAGTACTATCATTGCATTAAGAAAAGGAAGCAAGTACAATGCTTTATAGGAAAATAGGAAACTGCAGTAGGTACCACTGTGCATATGGGATAGGTTAGCCTACATGTCCTTAGCCCTGAAGCTCCATACAAAGAGGCTGTTTAGTGAGTGTGATTGCTGAATCTCAACACCCCTCCTCAATCACAACTAGAAAGACACAAAGTGTATAGAGGTTGTAATGAGAACCACCTGCAAAGTGTGGGCACACCACAAACATGGTAGACACCCGAGGCTGTCGCAGAAAAGGCTAAGTGTGGGCACCAAAACATGATGGACATCCAAAGGCTATAACAGGGGCCTCACAAAGTGTACAGGGACTGTAATGCCAAGTTACATAAGGAGTTTACAAAGCTTATGGCAGGAAGCATTAGGGTAAGGAAATACAAAACTAAAACAATCTATCTGAATAGAAGGACTGATGAGGTTTGTCCTTCTCTTGGTGGTCTTCTTCTTCTTCTTCTTCTTCCTTTGCTCCATTTTCTTCTTCTTCTTTGACTGCGACTAGATAGGCCTTTTGGGATCTCTTTCTTGCGTGGCAGAACTTCTCGGTGTGTCCGGTCCTTTTGCAGAAGTCACAGAAGAGCTGATCCTTCTTGCCTTTGTACCTGTTGCCAACATATAATGCATGCTCATCTCTAGAGGTACTTGGTTCTTCCTTAGTTTTTAACTTCTTTTCCTCTTCTAACAGTGATGCCTGGATATCAACAAGTTCAGGATATGGCATGTTGATTAAAGTTGTTGATACATTATTATATTCAGGAGGCAAACTCTTAAGTAGAACACCGATGCAAACATCTTCGTCCATTTTAATGTTGATTCCTGCAAGTTGGGTTAGGATTCCTTCCATGTAATTTAGATGTGTGGCAAGTGATGTGCTGGACTTCATTTCAAGCCTGAAGAACTCAATCAGGAGACCATACTTTGATGATTTAGATTATGCACCGAACAAGGTGTCAAGTCTCTTCCATGTATCCTGTGAGGTCTCACAGTTATCCACATGGTGGATATAACTGTCGTCTAGCTCGAGTTTGATAATGGCATGGGCTCTGTCATCATTCTTTTGCCAAGTAGTTGCAAGGTCCGCATCCCGAGGTTTCTTCTCTTTGCCATTTGTGATGGCCCAGAGACCCTTTTTCATCAAGATGAGCTTGATGCGGGTTTGCCAGGTGTGAAACCCGACTCCTTTGAATCGAGCATTTGGAGAGTCTTTTCCCATGTTGAGGTTGCAAGATCAGCAGCAAATCAACACCAGAATTAGGAGATTTTATCAGTAGAAGAGTAGATTGCAATGTGTCAAGAGACACAGTTAATGACAGTGTGAAAACACACTATGTCAGTGTTGATGTTGAGCTTGATTCTTCTTGTTCGGGATTGTTTGGTCGTTTTTCAATCTTCTCAGGTCCTTCCCCTCCTTGATTTGATGCTGGGTCAATGGATTAGAGTGGGCTTTAGCTTGGTTTAGTGTCAAGAGTGAGAAAAATGAGGAAAAAAGAAGCTTGAGAGATTTTGGCTATGGTGGAATTAGGGTTTCTGAGATAGGGGCCTGGTTTTTTTCAGATTGCAGGACTTGTAGTTGATCATTTTCAAAAAAGTTTACATGTCTAGGAAGCTTATGTCAAGGGCTATCAAAGCCCTATGGAAATTGTCCAGATCGTGGACAGCACGGCTCATGCAGAGGGCGCGAACAGCCACGACGCAGATTTGGGCAGCGACGTTGAATTTGTGCAATGCCAGGGCTATAGATCACCAAAGTGGTCGATTCTTGTGCTAGAAGGGAGAACCCTAAGTAAAGAAAGATATGTCTAGAAGAAATTTCATGAAGATATGCTGTACAGAGAGATATATGAAGGCTCCATGGAGGGTATGTCCTGCAGGTCATAGTTGAAGACTATGGCAGTGACTGGGAATTTTCACAATGCTGAGCTTCAGATAGACAAATGTCATGGATTGATGTGATACAGGGAAGCTTTTGAGTTGGGGAATACTTTTCCAGAAGGAAGCTCCAAGAAATTTAACCTCTAGAGTGAGATATAAGCAGCTCAATGTGACAGGGTGCTGCTGGCTATGGCTGCCATGGAAGCTTCAGTGAGGGTAGAGTTGGGAGATGAAGTCATGGGATGGAACTAAGCTGACCAGAGATTAACATGAGCTGAGAGAGAGAAGAGGAGAGCTAAGTTGAGCCGAGCCATGCCTGACTGGGCTCTGATACCATGTGGAGAAACATGCGGGATCGAGAGCATGGCAGTGAGTTATGGTGGATGGAAGAAGAAGTGTGGACTCATGATGGAGAAGACAAAGACACTGTTTGTTACACAAGTGAATTAGGTTCCAAGATTGAGACTTGGACTCATAAACACAATCTTGTGTATGTGGACAATGACATTGACACTTCATTGAAAAGAAAAGAGTACTATCATTGCATTAAGAAAAGGAAGCAAGTACAATGCTTTATAGAAAAATAGGAAACTGCAGTAGGTACCACTGTGCATATGGGATAGGTTAGCCTGCATGTCCTTAGCCCTGAAGCTCCATACAAAGAGGTTGTTTAGTGAGTGTGATTGCTAAATCTCAACATTGTTGAGATGATAAGCTCAACACATGCGGACATTGATGGTGGACCGCCTGGTTAGATGGGTCCACACGTCTACACTTAGCACGTGGGTGGTCATTATGACTCTTACATGGCCACTGACTCATTACTTATTATATTCAGGTTGTTACACCTATTTACAGCTGGCATAGTTATAGCGCCAGTCGACTAGTGTAGTCGGTTATGCATTGTTTGACGTAGTAGGCCACTTTCCTTTATGTTGTATCTTATCTATACTTTGTGTACATTGTAAAGTGTGTGGAAGAAGAAGAAGAAACCAGCAAGAAAACGTTTTTGGCCTCCATCTCTCTTCTTGTCTCTTGAGTGAGCTTCTCCTTGTGCATTCTGTGTGTGTTCAGTGCAGCATCTTGAGCAAGTACCCCCACCACGCGATTCTTGACATGGTATCAGAGCCGCACCACTGAGAGAGACTAATTTTGAAGGATGAAGTGAAGGAGAAGAAGCAAGGTTCGAGCAAGCAAGCCACGGGTAATAAGCTCTCCCATTCTTCCACTCTCTCTCTTGGATAGTGCATATGGAGGTACTGGAAGCAGGGTCAAGCAAAAATCTCAGATTGCAGTGAGATATGGTGTGCGTGAAGAGCGCTGTATATTCTGCAGAAAATCCCTTTAGGGCAATCCTGTAGTTATTTTGGGCATCTGAGGCCGTCTCAGGCCCTGTTCTAGAGTCGCAAGGTTGCAGACAACAGTTTCAGGGTACACTGTGACTTCGGCTGTATTGAGTGAAAGTGGGTGCGCAGGTTATAGATTTTAGATCTGTAAGTTCAAAGGTGTTTACAGCGAGTAAACAAAAGGTTTATCTGCAAACTAGTTGCAGATTGCATGTATTATTGAGCAGACAGTGAAAAAGGTTGTCTGGTGCATTGCTGTGCACTACAGGTCAAGGGTTGCAGAAAATTTGCTTTCTATTGGTATTAATTTTGTGATAATGGCAGGGAACAGTGGAAGCCCCATCATTGAGAAGCTCGACAAGAATAACTACCCTTCATGGAAGTTCTGTGTCACGAACTTCCTTATTGAAAAAGGCCTCTACGAGTTTGTTTTAGGTGAGGAAAAGGAGCCGGAGGTGAGTGACCCTCCAACTGCAGAAGAGACAAAGGCACGGAAGGAATGGAATGCAAAAGACAAGAAGGTTATGTATTGGTTGTATGCAGTAATTGACAATAATATGCTGGAGCACATTAGAAATGCAGAGAATTCATATGTAGCTTGGACCATACTTGAAAGTATGTATTTTGTAAATACAAAGGCATGAAAGATTCAACTTAAGCAAGAGTTGAATACATTGAAGAAAGGGAAGATGTCTATCAATGAGTATGCACTGAAGGTAAGGAGCATTGCAGATGCCTTGGCAGCGATTGATGCAATGCCCGATGATGATGATTTGGTGTCGTCTACCTTGGGTGAACCTAACAATGAAAAGGCTTGGAAGTCTTTTGTAACTTCCGTATATGTCAGAAAGCCATTTCCAGATTTCGATGAGTTGGTTTCCCTTATGATCACTGAAGAGATCAACATGCAGAGTGAAACATATGAAAAAAGTGGTGAACAGGTCCAAGCTTTCTACTCCATTTCAGGAAGGGGACATGGCAGGTTCTCTTCAAGAGGCCGTGGTATAGGACATGGTAGTGACAACCAGCAAAACAAATTGAATCAGCAATTTGGCGATATGCAGGTTTCAGGAGGTCATGGTAACTTTAGAGGTAGGGGGAGCTTTAGAGGAAGAGGTGGATGGCAGAATAGAGGTTCTAACAACTCTGGTATTGTGTGTCACTATTGTGGCAAAACATGTCATATTGCAGCCCAATGTTATGCTAAGAAAGATGATATCCGCAGTGGTAAGTTGCAGCAAGGAAACTATGCATTGTCTTCACGACAGAATGAAGACAAAAATGAATGTTTGTTTGTTATGCAGCATATGCTGAATGCTATTACAGGAAAGGGAGCACATGATGATGTTTGGTATGTTGATTTAGGTGCATCTAACCATATGACCAGCCATGCAAAATGGTTTGGAGAGATGCAGGATTTGCAAAATGCAGGTTATGTGCAGACGGGTGATGATTCATGCCACTCAATTTCACACATTGGAAAAGTTCCCTTGTCCTTGCATGATGGTAAGACAAAGAGCCTTTCAGATGTATTACATGTGCCATCTATTACAAAGAACTTGGTGTCAGTCGGTCAAATGGTAGAGCAAGGGCTGCAAGTCAGATTTAATACAAAGGGCTGCTTTGTAGAAGACTTCAATGACAAGTGTAGGTTGGTAGCAAAGGGAAGTAGAGTTGGACGTATGTTCACTCTGGATTCTGGAATTCCTACTATGAATGCTGCTATGTATGCTAAAGGAAAAGGTGTTGTTGCAGACATTGAAATTTGGCACAAACGCATTGGACATGCAAATGCACAAAGGCTGAAATTAATGCCAGTCCAAAGGGTTGGTTACAGGTTTGCCTACATTTAGAGTTGCAGAATTTCATAAGGTATGTGAAGCATGTCAGTTTGGCAAGCAGGCAAGACAACCCTTTTCACATGACAGAGATATAAGAAGAAATATCCTTGATGTTGTGCATACAGACATTTGGGGGCCTACACAAAATGTATCTCTTGGAGGCAATTCATACTTTGTCACATTCATTGATGATTGTTCTAGAAAGCTGTGGGTATATTTTATGAAGGAAAAGAGTGAAGCTTTTGAGCACTTTAGAACTTTCAAGGCTGCAGTTGAAAGAGAAACAGGCTTGAAAGTAAAGTGCTTAAGGTCAGATGGAGGGGGAGAGTACCTCTCGAATGAGTTCAGTGATTTTCTGAGGTCTCATGGGATAAAGAGACAGTTCACATGCAAATATACCCCACAGCAAAATGGGGTTGCAGAAAGGAAAATCATGCATATTGCAAAAGTTGCACGTGCCTTGATGGCTGAAAAGAATATGCCTAAGCATTTTTGGTATGAGGCTGTTCATACTACTGTTTATATTATGAACAGAACTCCCACAGCTGCAGTCCATGGGATGACTCCCGAAGAATGTTTTACAGGTAAGAAGCTTGATGTCTCACACTTAAAAGTGTTTGACTGCATTGCGTATGTTCATGTGCCAGATGAGTTGCGAAAAAAACTGGATCCAAAGGCTGAAAAGTGTATCTTTATTGGATACTCTTTAGAGCAGAAAGGGTATCATTGTTACAACCCTATCACATGTAAGTTTAGAGTGAGTAGGGATGTCATTCATCTTTGATGAAATGAGTAGTTGGTATGCATCTAGTGGTGATGCATTGGATGTTGATGATGATCATGACACTCATGTGTAGGCTGAAAAGTAAGAATCACGGCATCTTAGTGGACCAGAGACATCATCTGGTAGTCCTTGGTTTGGGAGACTAAGGAGTACCTCTACATCTTCAGGTGCATCTAACAGCACTACAGGTAAAGACAAAGGAAAGAATAAAGTGTCAGATGGCATTGATGCAGTTCTTGATGGAGACTCCATTGGCTCAGAGAGCTTGGATGATGAGCTTGGCATTCCTTCAGTGAAGACTCCAGGTGTGCAGAGAGCACATGTTAATGCAAAGACTCCATTGAGTGATCCAGTGGTACGCAGGTCTAGCAAGGTGAGATACCCTGTTAAAAGATTTTGTTTTGAAGGTTATGCAGCTCACCATTATGCTTATATGGTGAAACTAGTTGAGGATGTTGAGTCCACTTGTTTTGAGGATGCTGTTGGTCATGCTCATTGGGATGCAGCAATGGATGAGGAGATGGCTGGATTAGAGGCCAATAAGACTTGGGATTTAGTATCATTGCCAAAGGGCAAGAAAACTATTGGATATAAGTGGGTTTATAAGATTAAGCACAATGCAGATGGTTCTATTAGTAGGTACAAGGCTAGGCTGGTTGCAAAAGGCTATGCCCAGATATATGGCATAGATTATGATGAAACCTTCAGTCCAGTTGCTAGGATGGCAACTGTCAGATATGTGATTGCTTTGGCAGCAGCCAAAGGTTGGAGGTTGTAGCAAATGGATGTGAAGAATGCCTTCTTGCATGGTGATTTGCCAGAAGAAGTGTATATATATCAGCCACCAGGTTATGAAGATTTAGAGCATCCCACGTATGTGTGCAGGTTGAAGAAGGCGCTCTATGGGCTCAAGCAAGCACCTAGAGCATGGTCTGACAAGATCAGAGAGTATCTTGTCAATATTGGGTTTTATGTTTCTGATGCTGATCACTCACTTTATGTGAGAAAGGGAGATGCAGGTTTGGTCATCATAGTCATCTATGTAGATGACTTGATTATTATAGGTGATAGTGGGATTGATGAAGTCAAGGACTTTTTGAAGAAGAAGTTTGAGATGAAGGATTTAGGTGAGCTAAGATAATTCCTTGGCATTGAGGTGATCAGATGTGATGATGGTATATGGCTGTGCCAAAGACAGTATGGCTTGGATATGTTGTCCAAGTATGGTATGACAGCATGCAAACCACTTTTAGTTCCGTTGGAGCAGAATGTAAAGTTGAGTGCTGATGTTGGGGATGAGATAGAAGACCCTACTATGTTCAGGAGGATAGTGGGGAGTTTGATCTACATGACCATTACAAGGCCAGACTTGAGCTACGCTGTTGGTCTTGTGAGTCAGTTTATGCAAGTACCTAGAAAGCCGCATTTGGATGAAGTCAGACACATATTGAGATATGTGAAGTCCACATTACATTATGGACTTTTCTATGAGGCAGGTACAAATGTACAGGTGTTTGGATACACATATGCAGATTGGGCTGGTAGTATGTCTGATAGAAGATCTACCAGTGGATACATGTTCTCTCTTGGTAGTGCACCAGTTGCTTGGAGCAGCAAAAAGCAATCTCTAGTTGCTTTGTTGAGTACAGAGGCTGAGTATAGAGGTGCTGATGTTGCAGCATGTGAGATAGTATGGCTGCAGAAGTTATTGGCTGATTTAGATGTGCAAGTGGAAGGTGCAGTTGTCATTTATTGTGACAACATGAGCAGTATACAGTTGGCTAGGAACCCTGTGTTCCATGCGAGGACAAAACATATTGAGATACACTACCACTTTGTGAGAGAGAAGGTACTAGCAGGTGAGATTGACTTGGTGTATGTCAGCACACAGGATCAGATAGCTGACATCTTCACTAAGGCATTGGGTACAGAGAAGCTTCAAAAGTTTCGAAGCTTACTTGGAGTTGCAGAGATGCAGTTGAGCTTGAGGCGGAGTGTTGAGATGACAAGCTCAACACATGCAGACATTGATGGTGGACCGCCTGGTTAGATGGATCTACACGTCTACACTTAGCACGTCGGTGGTCATTATGACTCTTACATGGCTACTAACTCATTACTTATTATATTCAGGTTATTACACCTATTTACAGCTGGCATAGTTATAGCGCCAGTCAACTAGTGTAGTCAGTTATGCATTGTTTGACATAGTAGGCCACTTTCCTTTATGTTGTATCTTATCTATACTTTGTGTACATTGTAAAGAGTGTGGAAGAAGAAGAAGAAACCAGCAAGAAAACGTTTTTGGCCTCCATCTCTCTTCTTGTCTCTTGAGTGAGCTTCTCCTTGTGCATTCTGTGTGTGTTCAGTGCAGCATCTTGAGCAAGTCCCCCCACCACGCGATTCTTGACATGTCTCTCTCAATCTCAACAGGTACTCCAAGATGCCCATGGAGGCATCGTTGGTTGACATTTTGATGGTCAAGATACAACACATAAAGTTTTACAAGCCCAATTGTGGTGGCCCACCTTTTTCAAGGATGCCACGCATTTTGTCAAGCATTGCGATGAGTGCCAACACACCAAACTGCCTATTCACAACGACAAGATGGAGCTCTCACCCATCATTGCTAGACCACCTTTTGAAAAATGGGGGATTGACTTTGTAGGACCAATCACTCCAGCTACCCAATATTCCCAAGCATGCTATATCATAGTGGTAATTGACTATCAAACTAAATGGGATGAGACCTAAGCTACTCGCAAGAATGATGCCCACACAACGACTAAGTTCTTGTGGGAACAAGTGATTTCTCACTTTGGCTATCCAATTGAGTTGGTTAGCAATTAGGCGACTCATTTTCTCAATGAGGTCATTGAGCATTTACGCTCTATCTTTTTAATTATCCACCGCAAGTCATCTTTGTACTATCCTCAGGGGCCAATGGCCATGCTGAGTCCACCAACAAGGATTTGCTGAATGTTTTGACCAAGACTGTTTTTGCTTCATGCTCGGATTGGGATAACAAGCTTATGGTTGCCCTCTGGGCCTACCGTACTTCTTTCAATATTGCAATTGGCTAGACTCCCTTTCAACTCACCTATGGTACTGATGCTATTATACCGATTGAATTTCTAATCCCTAGTCTTTGCATTGCAGTTCAAGAGCATTGGGACGACGCTAGTGCTTGGACTAACTGCCTTGGGGTCTTGCAACATCTCATTGAAACATGCCTTTTGGCCACACATGCCCTCCTTTCTGAAAAGGCTTGACGTAAGGCCTAGTTTGATAAACATGTATAAAAAAGTTCCTTTGATAAAGCTGACTTGGTGCTCTTACATTCTCTTAAAGGTCACAAGCATAAATTGAAACTTCGAGGCCTAGAACCATATCGTGTTCATCAAATTAGCAGGATGGGAAATGTTGAACTTGAAACCTTGGAAGGGGAAGGTGTTGGACACTTTAATGGTAGACGCATTAAGAAATATTACCCCCAGGCCATTACTTGCATGAATATCCCATCCATCCTCCTAATGTGCTTGTTAGTGTGGTCATGGTGGTTGAACAAACATGGTACAATCAATTTGAGCAACACACTGACACTCATAAGTTGCCTTCACCTAGTTCCATGCCGAACTCCTATTCATTTTCCAATGTACAAGTAGTTACCATTTCTTTAATTGATCCGAAAGACATGATCATGCCATTCCTCTAGACTTTCTTCAAATGCAATTGATTACTGCCCTACAAGTTACTACTGATGCTCTCATTGATGAAGGTCTGATTTCAACACCCTTCCCTATAACCTTTGGTTGGATTTAGGCCAACCCACTTTGATGCCCACTCACACTAAGATTTATCCCTATGGTGGCCAACCCTACTTGCTATTGTGAAAATTTAAGCTCTTGTTTACTCTCACAACTGAGAGCATTCCTCCCCTTTTTTATGTTCTTCCAAACTGGGAAGATGTGGGAAAGGAACTTCTCTTGGGTTGACGTTTTAAGTATCAGGTTCCTTGCACAATCAAATATGTTGTTCAGTGCACTACATTGCAAATTTTTAGTGCCCAGATTGTTTTAGCTTTCAGTAAAGGGGATCTTTCTGTAGGGCACATAACACCTCCTCATCTTGCCTCTTCGCAATCTAGTAGCTCCTTGCTTCGTCAATTGCTCCAAGCCCACCATAACCATGCTCCTCTAGCTAGTTGCATCTCCAATCCCACACCTGTGAGATCTCTTGCCTTCTAGTGGTGGCAATCTCACCACCCATCACCTGTTCCATCTCCTCCTTCATAATCCTCATAGACATTGCATAGGATGCCATTTCAATGTCCTAGACTTCTCCAAGGCCAACAATTTCCTGAAGTTGGGTGGCACGCTCTCTCTTGGAGGCACATGGCTATTACGAAGGCAATGCCTCCATTTGGATTCCCAAATGATCTAAATTGTTCTTTGTCACTTTTCCTTGGGCTTCATCCACGAATGCTTCACATCGATCTAAGTGCCAAATTTCCTCTCTGCAAGCTTCTCGCTCATCTCCACCCCTAGACGTGCCATCTCCTGTACAATTAGATTCTACATCCCCTTTCGTCCCACTTATCCAACTACTTCCTAAGAAGTCACTTTTCCTGCCTCCCTATGACACCCATCTTCACCTTTTGCTTTGGATTCCCCTCTTGATTGTGTTTCGCCATCCCCTGCAACCTTGCGACTCATATGAGGCATCCGCCTTGGCCACACTCTCATCATGGCCAGTCCACCAATTGGATCAGGTAGCCCAAGATACAATCCAACATGAATGCGGGGACCCGATTTCACCTCATCTTCAAATTAGTTATACCGCTCCTGATCCACCTTCTAGTCTCAAACCTTTGCTGATTTTTCACTCTCTTAGCTGCATGGCAACATACTTGGCCATGAAGGAAAACTCTTGAGAAGCTAGTTGGTTACTCCAATTTGACTCCATGTTTACCACTTTTGCAAAATTATTTGCTATGATTGACCTTGGCCTTGTTGATGATGAGGCACTTGTACTTGCTACTAGTTGTTGGAATCCCACATGGGAGGAGAATAAACATCTCTTTCACAAAAGTCTCGTAGTGCAAGCTGACTATGCCAAGACTCTTCCTTAGTAGTGTCTCCAGGAGCCTTCCCACTTTTTCTCAACTTATGCCCCCGTGACCAATTGTGATAATGATACTAAGATTGTAGACCTTACAGCCAAACAAACCACTTATAGTCCTTTCTTACTCCATTGATATCGCCACCGGCTAGAGATTTCTCGTGCTGAGAGTTGCCTTGTGGACCACTATTGAGAAATGGTGTGTCATTAGCACCCTTCAGGATGATCCTACATATCATTCTAATGTTTCACTCCATGCTATCATTTTGGCTTCTGATATGGAAGTGCCCTCTAATTTGCAACACCATCCCTTATTTAATAAGATTCCTATAGAAGAGGAACTACATGTGGCTAGCTATTTTGTTGGTCCCTGCTTACTCACAAATATTACCACTTATTTGTGGAATTTGGCAATGCGACCATTTGACCTCGATGCATTCTTGTAATTGGAGTATAACCCCATCTTTTATACTTGGTGGCTATCCCGCCTTTCCGCATCTTTACCTACCACTTAGTTGTCTTTGGATTTTCTTTGTACATAATCAGTGTGGATTATCTTTTTCTTTTTGTTGGTATTGCACTAACACCTTCCCTAGTCCTTTGCTTGTTGCACTTGTAAGATGGGAAGTTTGCTAGTCCTTTTGCTTGCAGGGGAAAATTGGGCCACTTTATTTCGGAATTTTTGATGAAAAGGTAAATGGCTCTTATTTATTGTACTTTTTGTTGATTACTTGACAATTTCTCAAGATATGACCTTATTTTGATTATGCAGATGGTAGGTTCACAATCCGAGATGTCTACATTGGTGGCTAGTGAGGTGTCTTGCTTTGAGGACAAGGGAGTATTCACTATGGAGCAATGTAAGGATTTTGATCTAGAGACCCATTTATGGAGATTTGGAGATTTAAAGTTTCACAAACTTTCCAACTTAGAAAACATTATCAATAGGTATCCTAAAGTAAGGGAGTTGGTGGCTAGATGTGGGCTAAGCGACTATGTGCAGGCAACCAATGGGCCCATTTATTTTTCCACTTGCTATAAATTTCTGCAAGCCTATGATTCTAAAACTAGAACAAGTGTGATAGGGTATAGGAAAGGCAGGGAACAACAAAGAGGGAAGTGGCACTGACTCCAAAATTGATAGAATGAGCCCTAGGTCTCTGCCAAGGGAATGGGAAACAAGGTAAGCTCCATAAAACTCATTCTTTGGATCAAAGGTGGATTGATAAGCGTAGTGTCAACTCATATGGATTGCTATTTGCAACCATTGAGGAGGAGGATCTTAGGACCACGTCACAAGTCTTCCACCATTTGTTCACTTACAATAAGACCACCACTCAAATGGGAAGGATCCCCAAGGGCTTTATGGAGGATATTTTATCTAACAAGATACTTGAGGAGGATTTGAATAAGTTTCTGGAACAAGTTTGTGAGACCCTTGCTAAGGTACATGTGGTTCTTTCCAAAACTCCTAATGAGAAGCTCACCTCTCCTGAGGCTAAGTTGTGCATGATCACCTTTGACGGTGCTCTCACTAAGGTTATTACTATAACTCTAGGACTCTTGGAGTCATACAAACAGTCACTTAAGATGATGGGCCAAAAAGAAAGTAAGAAAGAAAGATACCGAAAAGAGTAGCACCTCACTAGCAAGGAGTCACCAGAGAGGGAGTGCCACACAAGAAAGAAATCACTCCCAAAAACAGAGACTAGAGCCATGCACAATACCTATGAAAGCAACAGAAATGATGGCTTGACCTCACAAAGAATTGAAGAAATTTATAGCAGCACAGGAGACTCTGACAAAGGAGTGGAGAAGGCGTTGGAAGAACAATTAATGATTGGCCCGAGAGATTTTCAGACACTCGTAACCACTCTTTAGACCATGCAGGAAAAAATTAGTCATTTGGAAATGAGTACACACAGGGAGGATGTGACTATCACTTAAAGTTCAAAACAACCACAAATTATAGAGATTTCAGCTAGTTCAAAAGAATGCACGAAAAGGACCTTAGTGAATCTGGGTGGTCTTAGCACGTTAGATATTTTATGTGAGGAGCTAAAATAGGATAAAGAGTGTGTAATCCAGGAGAGGTTGGAGATGTAAAAGAAGTATGAGGAAGAGAGAATGGCACATCATGAATTTTTGCGATACTCAGCTGAACAATTACATGACTTACAAACCTAGATTGTGGAGAACAACGGGGAGACATAGGGGCTGAGAGACCAAAATCCTAGGGCTATTATGAGGGCAATGCCTCCAATTGGACTCCCAAATGATCTAAATTTTTCTCTGTCACTTTTCCTTGGGCTTCTTCCATGAATGCTTTACACCAATCTAAGCACCAACCTTACTCTCTGTGAGCTTCTTGCTTATCTCTGCCCCCAGCCATCTGCCTTAGATTCTACATCCCCTTCTGCCCCACTTGTCCAACACTTCCTAAGGAGTCGCTTATCCTACCTCCCTTTGACTCCCCATCTCCACCTTTTGCTTCAGATTTCCCTCTTGATTCTTTTTTTCCACCCCCTTTGCAACCCTCCAACTCATCTGAGGCATCTGCCACGGCCACGCTCTCATAGCCAGTCCACCACTTGGATCAGGTAGCCCAAGCTACAATCCAACATGAACACAGGGATTTAATTTCACCTCATCTTCAAATTAGTTCTACTACTCCTAATCCACCTTTTGGTCTCAAAACTTTACTGATCTATCGCTCTCTTAACAGCATGGCAACAGACTTGGCCATGAAGGACAACTCCTCAGAAGCTAGTTGGTTACTCCAAATTTGACTCAATGTTTACCACTTTTGCAAAATTATTTGCTATGATTTGACCTTGGCCCTGCTAATGATGAGGCACTTGAACTTGCTACTCGTTGGAATCCCACCTGGGAGGAGAATGGACATTTTCGGCAAAAGTCTCTTAGTGCAAGTTGACTATGCCAAGACTCTTCCTTTGTAGTGTCTCTAGCCTTCTTGCTTCATCTCAACTTATGCCCCCGTGACCAAATGTGATGATGCCGATAAGATTGTAGACCTTACAACCAAAAAAACCACTTCTAGTCCTTTCTTACACTGCTAGTATGGCCATCGGCTAGAGATTGCTCGTGCTGAGGGTTGCCTTATGACCACTGTTGAGCAATGGTGCACCACTAGCACCCTTTAGACTGATCCTACATATCATTCTAATGTTTCACTCCATGCTATCATTTTGGCTCGTGATATGCAAGTGCCCTCTAATTTGCAACACCATCCCTTATTTAATAAGATTTTTATAGAAGCCACAGAGAAAACACAGGAGCCACCACTAGTACTTGCCATGGCATCTAAGGTCTATGAGCGCTTTGATAGGATGGTTCACTTCCTTCGGGCTACCCCTTAGGATGTGCCAGATTATCCCATTGCCATGCAAGGTATTGAAGCACACAGAGAGAATTTGGATGCACCCATTTAAACCTATCACGAGAAGCAGGAGGAGATCATCATTTTTAATTTTAATTTCTATGAAGATACCAAATTTAGAACACCCCTTGCCAATTAGCATAGTGCAAAGGCTCATCCAAATGGGAGAGAAAATTTCCACAAAGTGGTTGAAGAGCCAGGATAGATCAACTTTGAAAGCAACTTGTAAGATTCCCAAGTGTCAAGAATCACATGGTGGGGGGACTTGCTTGAGCTGCTGTGCCAAACACACATTGTGTACATAAGAGGAAGCTCACTCAAGAACACAAGAAGAGAGAAGGAGGCCAAATTTTTTTCTTGCTGATTGCTTCTTCTTCTTTCACACACACTATACAATGTATACAAAGTATAGATAAGATACAACATAAAGAAAAGTGGCTTACTAAGTCAAAGAGTGCATAACACACTACACTTATCGACTGGCACTATATCATTGTCAACTGTAGGTAGGTGTAACAAAATAAATATAATAAGTGACAAGTTAGTGGCCATGTGAGTATCATAATGATAACCAACATGCTAAGTATAGACGTGCATACCCATCTAGCCAGGTGGTCCATCATCAATTGTCTGCACGTGTTGAGCTTGCCATCTCAATACTCCCCCTCAAGCTCAACTCTATCTTTGCAACTCCAAGTAAGCTTCCAAACTTTCGAAGCTTCTCTGTACCCAATGCCTTTGTGAAAATGTCAGCCAAGTACATTCTCTCTCACAAAGTGGTAGTGCACCTCAATGTGTTTTGTCCTAGCATGGAACACTGGATTCCTAGCTAGCTGTATGCTGCTCATGTTGTCACAATGAATGACAACTGGACCATCTCCCTACACATCTAAATCACCTAATAACTTTTGTAGCCATACCACCTCACATTCTGCCATAGCAGCACCTCTATACTCAGCCTTTGTACTCGATAAAGCAACTGTATGTTTCTTTTTTTTGCTCCATGTAATTGTTGCAATACCAAGGGAAAACACGAATCCATTAGTAGATCTTCTGTTTGATATGCTACCAGCCCAATCTGCATCTATGTATCCAAAGACCTATACATCCTTACTAGCCTCATAGAAAAGTCAATCATGTAAAGTAGACATCACATACCTCAATATATGTCTAATTGCATCCAAATGAGGCTTTCTAGGCATCTACATAAACTGAATGACAAGGCCAACAACATAGCTCAAGTCTGGCCTTGTGATAGTCATGTAAATCAAACTCCCTACTATCCTCCTGAACATAGCAGGGTCTTCTATCTCATCCACCACCTCATCACTCAACTTCACATTTTTCTCCAATGGTATTGAAAGAGGCTTACATGCTGTCATACCATACTTGGAAAACATATTCAAGCCATACTACCTTTCGGATAGCCATATAACATCATCACATATGATCACCTCAATAAAAAGAAAGTATCTCAGCTCACCCAAATCCTTCATCTCATACTTCTTCTTCAAGAAGTCCTTAACTTCAGCAATCCCATTGTCACTGTTACTTTTAATAATCAAGTCATCCACATAAATGACTATGATGACCAAACCTACATCTCCCCTTCTCACATGAAGTGAGTGATCATCATCGAAAATACAAAATCCAATATTGACAAGATACTCTCCAATCTTATCAGACCATGCTTTAGGTGCTTGCTTCATCCCATAGAGCGCCTTCTTTAACTTGCACACATATGTGGGATGCTCTAGATTCTCATAACATGTTGGCTGCTCCATATACACTTCTTCTTGCAATTCACCATGCAAGAAGGAATTCTAAACATCCATTTGCTGCAAACTCCAATCCTTGGCTGCTGCCAAGGAAATTACGCATCTAACAGTTGCCATCCTAGCAACTGGACTGAATGTCTCTTATTGGCTTCTAATGCAGCCATCTCCTCATCCATTGCTGCAAACCAATGAGCATGACCAACATCATCCTCTAAACAAGTGGGCTCAACATCCTTAGCTAGTTTCACCATTAAGCATAATGGTGAGTTGCATAACCTTCAAAAACTAATCTTTTAACAAGGTATCTGACCATGCTAGACTTGCATACGACTGGATCACTCAATGGAGCCTTTACATTACTATGAGCTTTCTGTATACCTGGTGTCCTGACTGAAGGAATACCAAGCTCATCATCCAAATTCTCTGAACCACTAGGATCTCCATCAAATCCCAAATGACTAGTATATGCATCATTACCATCCGACACTTTCTTCTTTCCTTTGTCTTTGCCTGCAACACTTATACATCCACTTGAAGATGTGGGGCTACTCCTTAGTCTCTCAAACCAAGGGCTCACTGTAGATGTAGTACTAGATGATGTTTCTAGTCCACTAAGACTTTGTGATTTTTGCTTTTCTTTCTGTACATAGCTATCATGATCATTATTATACTCTAATACATCAGCAAACAAATGCATACCAACTACTCATCTAAAAAAAAAATCCCTACTTACTCTAAACTCAACTGTGCCAGGGTTATAACAACGATACCCTTTTTGCTCTAAACAGTATTCAATTAAAATACATTTTCATCCTTTGGATCAAGCTTCTTTTGTAGCTCATTCGGCACATGAACATATGCAACACATCCAAATACCTTCAAGTGTGATACATCGGGCTTCTTGCCAGTAAAGCATTCTTCGAGAGTCATCCCATGAATTGCAGTTGTGGGACTTCTATTCATAATGTAGACAACAATATGGATAGCTTCAGACCAAAAATATTTTGGTATATTCTTTTCAGCCCATTAATGCCCTTGCAACTTCTGCAATATGCCTATTTTTTCTTTTTGCAACCCCATTTTGTTGTGGGGTATACCTGTATAAGTAAATTGCCTCTTTATCTCATGAGTCCTCAAGAAGCCACTAAACTCATTAGAGAGGTACTCTCTCCCTTCATCTGATCTCAAGCACTTCACTTTTAAGCGTGTTTCTATTTCAACAGCTATCTTGAAGGATTTGAAGTGCTCAAATACATCACTCTTTTTCTTCATGAAATATACCCATAGCTTTCTTGAACAATCATAAAAAAATGTGACAAAGTATTTGCTGCCACCAAGAGATACATTATGTGTAGGCTTTCAAACATCTATATGCACTACATCAAGTATATTTCTGCTCACTTCTCTGTTATGTGAGAAGGGTTGTCTTGTCTGCTTACCAAAATGGCATGCTTCACAGACTTTATGCACTTTTGTAACTCTACAAGAAGGCAACCCTATAACTAATCCTTTGGACTGCATTAATTTTAGTCTTTACATATTTGCATGTCCAATACGTTTATGCCATGTTTCAATGTCTACAACCACTCCTTTTCCTTTAGCATACATAGCAGCATTCATTGCAAGAATTCCAACATCTAAAGTGAACATGCGGTCAACTTTACTTTGATTCAATGAAAAAGGGCCAACAGACACTAGATTATTTGTGATTGACGGCACATGTAATACATATGTTAGTCTCTTTGTCTCGCCATCATACAAGGACAAGGGAACCTTTCCAATATGTGAAATTGGGAGGCATGAATCATCACCCGTCTGCACATAACCTGGATTTTGTAAGTCCTGCATCTCTCCAAACCATTCAACATGACTGGTCATATGATTAGATGCACCTGAATCAACATACCATACATCATCTGCATAACAAATAAATGCTTATTTTTGTCTTCATTCTATTGTGAAGATGATGCATAGTTTCCTTGCTGTAATTTATCACTGTGAATATAATTCTTCTTAGCATAGCAATGGACTACAATATGACTTGTTTTGCCATAATAATAGCAAAACATAGCAGACATTTCAGAACCTCTATTCTTCTATCCACCTCTTGCTCTAGAGCTCCCCCTGCCTCTAAAGTTTCCTCGACCTTCCCATTTTACCAAATTATTGATTGAATATGTTTTGCTACTTATTACTAGTACGTCCTATACCATGTACTCTCAAAGAGGATCTACCACATCCCCTCCCTAAACTTGAGTAAAATGCTTGGACCTATTCACCATTTCTTTCAGACAAATCACTCTGCATAATTGATTTCTTCGGTAATCATGAGAGAGACTAGTACATCAGAATTTGGAAATGGCTTTTGTACGTATATTGAAGTAACAAATGATTTTCATGCCTTCTCATTATTAAGGCCACTCAAAGTGGATGAAATCAAATCATCATCATTGGGCATTGTATCAATCATTGCTAAAGCATCTATAATGCTCTTTACCTTCAAAACATATTCATTGACAGACGTTTTTCCTTTTTTCAAGGTATTCAACTCTTGTTTGAGTTGAATATTTCATGCCTTTGTATTTACTGAAAACATATTCTTCAAAATTGTCCAAGCTGCATGTGAAGTTTTTGTATTCCTAATGTGTCCCAACATAGTATTATTATGAGGAAGACTATCACACGGAACTTCCATGAAGGGTAGTTCTTGTCGAGCTTCTCAATAATGGAATTTTCATTGTTCTCTTCCATTATCATGAAAAATGATATAACACAGCAAGCAATTCTTTTGCAACATTTCACAACAAGTGCACAGTAACACATAAGCAATCTTTTTCACTGATTCCTTAATAGTACATGTAAACTGCAACTTGTTTGTAGATAAACCTTATGTTTGCTTCCTGGCAAACACCTAAAAATTTTAGATTCGAAATTTGTAACATGTGCACCCACTTTTGGTCAACACAATCAAAATCACAATGCACCGTGAAACTGTTGTCCACAACCTTGCGGCTCTAAAACAGGGCCTGAATAAGCCTCAGATGCCCAAAAAAACTGCTTGCACACCAAATCTCACAACAATTTGAGATTTTCACTCTACCCTGCTTCTGGTGCCTCCACAAGCACTATCCAAAAGGAGTGGAAGAATGGGAGAGATTCTTACGCATTGCTTTCTTGCTCAAACCTTGCTTCTTGTCCTTGATAATCAACCTATCTCAGTGGTGTGGCTGTGATACCATGTCAAGAATCGCGTGATGGGGGGACTTGCTTGAGCTGCTGTGCGAAACACACACTGTATACATAAGAGGAAGCTCACTCAAGAACATAAGAAAAGAAAAGGAGGCCAAAACATTTTCTTGCTGATTCCTTCTACTTCTTTCACACACTATATAATTTATACAAAGTATAGATAAGATACAACATAAAGAAAAGTGGCTTACTAAGTAAAACAGTGCATAACAGACTAGACTAATCGACTGGCGCTATATCTTTGTCAGCTTAGGTAGGTGTAACAAAATAAATATAATAAGTGACAAGTTAGTGGCCATGTGAGTATTATAATGACCACCAACGTGCTAAGTGTAAACATGCAGACCCATCTAGCCAAGCAGTCCATAATCAATGTCCACATGTGTTGAGCTTGCCATCTCAACCCAAAGGTGATGCCAGGAGGCATATTTCACAGTGGATTCCGTGAGGTTTTACGGTGGATTCCGTAAACTTTGATGACCGGGGCTCATACACAAAGTGGATTCTTTGTGCAAGAAGTTGATGGGGACGCCTATCCTTTTCCGGTGTTTCATTAATTTAGTGTGTACATGGGTGATTCCATAGCGGGTGATTCCACAAAATACATATTAAATTAATTAACGTTTATGAGTTTAGAGTGCGCACTTGTAATAAATTAAGGTTAGGATTTATTTCTAACCAGTTGATTTATTTATGTAGTTGAAGACTGCTAGGTATTCACTTTTGTCGGTTTAATTGTATTATTTTACTAACGATTGTGAATGCTTCAGTTGATGTGTAGAGATAGCAGCTGTGGCGGAGGAAAGCATTGGAGGATAGCGAGTATTCGATTTATGGATTATATTTTGATAGGCGTCACGCCTATATTTTGTCATGCCTATTTATTGAGGCATCGATTATTATTTTGTATGCGCATGGGCGCACGGTTATGTTATTTCTATTTGGACATTGTATTGGGCATGCCAGACTCTTTGGGCACCGTCCATTAGCTTTATTCCTATTTTTGTGTAAAAGCAAACTCAAAAGCTAAAAGCTTGCTATTTTGTAATTTGGGCTATTATTTGAGCATGAAGATGAAATATACATAAAATACATGCTTTGTGGAGCGCTCACACAAGGCATGGGGGAAGATTGCACCCAATTGGTCTCTTTCTCTTGTCGTTCATGCTTTTTACCTTGTAATTTGTGCAAAAAGTAGAGTTCATTGTTCTTGGGGACCTTCCGGCATTCACTACGCGAGCATACATCGTCCGATCTATGCATAGTGGTATTAGAGCGAAGCTGAGATCAAGAGCTTCCAATCGCTACCCATCTCGTGCGAAGGCGGAGCTCTTGGAACAATCGGGCTCTACGGTCAATCTCGTCGCGAACCGTCGATACACGCAGACTTTTGGCGATCAAGAACCCCTGTTTCTATCATTGGATCGCGAAGGACTGGGCTACAGAGGCGGAAGACCACTCCCAACTCTCCTTCATCAAATCGTGGATAAACAGAGAAAAGAGTAATTCCCATATCTTTCACTAAGCTTCAAAGCTTAAGGTTATAAGTTAATAAGCTTAGTTAGAAGCTTAAAGAAGCTTCAACCAACAATTCATCAATCGGCGGCAAGAGAATGTGTCTGGCGGTATCAAAATCGGGGTCAACATATCGGCGTCCTAAATCCAAAAATTCATAAGCTTTAGTTACTCAAGCTACTAAGCCAACTAATTTCCTAAATCTTCCAAGTACAACAAGTCACAACTAACTCTAGGTCACACCCAATCAGTCAAGTTCAGCAAGTATCTTTAGGTCAAGTTCTGCAAGTTCTGTAAAGCGACTAAGTTCTGCAAGTCTGCAACTCTGTAAGTCACATAAGTCTGCAACTCTGCAAGTCAGACTAGTCAACTAGAGTCAGAACTGACTTGTGTTCAAAACTCCTAGAAGGACTGTTCCTGTGCAGAAACTCCGAACTGCAAAGTTGTTCATTGGAAGGTACTCTACCCATATGCAGGTTTGCTGAAGCATTTTCAGCATACGAAGAAGGATAAAACACAGATTTTTCGAAGATTGTGAAAGCTATATCCAAAAACACATAAGCCTTGTATTCCCGAACTTGAGCTACGCTCATCCCGCTAACTTGATTTTGAGTGAGAAAGGTCTTTTGAGTTTTGCAGGATGACGGAACCACATATGGATGATCTTATGGCTGAAGGCGACTTACCTGAGCCTACGATGGAGCAAAAGCTAGACTTAACCATGATGCAATTGGAAGAAGAATGAAGGGCTAGGCAAGAATTGCAAGTTCAACTGGCAAATTTACAAAGAGCGTCTACCGACAAAGAAGAACCTCAAGCTGAAGATCTTATTCGACGTACCATCGATGCAACTCTTGAAGCTCAAACCATCCGCAAGGAATCAAAGATAAGTAAAAGAAGTTTCAAATTCTGTACTTTCAATGGCATACGAGAAGGAAAAACTATTCTAGCATTCATTAGTCAGTTTGATGACTATTTCCATGAGAAAACCTATGCAGAAAAAGATAAAATCAAGTGTGTCGCTAATCATTTAGTAGACATAGCATCTCTTTGGTGGACTGTAGTATGCAAGGGTATAGATTGTCCTGCTACTTGGGAGGATTTCAAGAAGAAGTTCATGCAGAATTTGCTTCCACCACAATTTCATGAGAAAGCTATTAAGCAATGGGATCTTCTTCAGCAACGGGATCGTGAGCCTATTCCTTAGTATACAGAGTGTTTTTGGAATGCACTACTCCAGCTACGCATGCTTGAAGACGTACCTGAAGCGACACACAAGCGCAAGTATATGTTTGGACTCCTTGGGCATTACTACGCTGAAGTTAACATGTTCAAGCCTGCTACTCTTGAAGACGCCATTTCACTAGCTCACGACACTGAAGATAAGCTACGAGGTAGAGACAGACGTCCACAGCAATTCCAAGCCAATGGTAATTATGGATCTAAACAATTCAATTCCAATTTTAGAAGATTTAATCGAGGTCATTTCTCTTCATCATATTTCCGTAAAAATTGGGCAAAACCACTTGCTTTACCATCCAATGTCAATCAAAACCCTAAGCCTATTTCACAACCAAATCCTAATGTCCCTAGACTTCCTGCCATTGCAAACAATGTAACCAAAGCCAAGCCAATAGTATGCTATAAATGCCACCAGCATGGACATCTAGCAGCAAATTGTCATTCAAAGAAGCCACCTGCCCATATCAACTACCTTGGAGCAATGGATGAAGACGAACATGAAGATATGCTTGATTTCACAGAAGATGAGGACGACACTACTACTACTTCGGATACTTTGCCAGGTATGCCTACTCCACATTCTTTATTGACTATGAAATGTTTGGTGCATGGAAAGGAAAATATTATTTTGCATGATGACGGTAGTACTCATGATTTTATTTCAGCAAAATTAGTAAAAGAATTGAAGTTACAGACTGTACCTACGCATTATCGTATCAAAGCTGCATTCTTAGGTACTAGGTATAATGGTACACAGGAAGTGCATGACTTAGAGATTCAAATTGGTCAATACACAGAAAGAAGAAATTTCCTAGTTGTTTCATTACAGTCAAGTGACATTATTTTAGGAATGCCTTGGCGTCACTAGCATAACCCAGATATAGATTATTCCACACATTCAATGAATATTAATTTTCAAGAAAAATCTATTACATTATATGGTATGCATGCATCTAATGTTTTTCCACTGCTTTCGCATACTCAAGCTAAACATGCATTACGCAAGAGTAGTAAATCTTATCTCATTTGGGTGAATGAACTGCAAGTAAAAGAAAATCATATGCACCCTAGGCATAAAGAATTTCTTGCACATTTTAAGGACTGTTTTGCAGAAGACCTACCACCTGGTTTACCTCCTTCACGTCCAGAAGACCATAAGATAGATTTGATCCCTCGCACACAACCACCTTGCAAAGCACCATATAGGCATAACCAGATAGAGCAAAAAGAAATCCAGAGTCAAGTTGAGGAATTACTAAATAGAGGATTGATTCGACCTAGCAGTTCTCCA
Organism: Lygodium microphyllum; assembly: GCF_053477565.2. Classification (NCBI taxonomy): domain Eukaryota; kingdom Viridiplantae; phylum Streptophyta; class Polypodiopsida; order Schizaeales; family Lygodiaceae; genus Lygodium; species Lygodium microphyllum. The sequence continues at coordinate 84,848,382 of NC_141151.1, forward strand.
TTCGGTGCACCTGTTCTGTTAGTCAAGAAAAAGAATAATACCTATCGTATGTGCATTGACTATCGAGCTTTAAATAAGATCACTGTAAAGAATAGGTATTCCATTCCTAGAGTTGATGACCTTATGGACAAACTGCAAGGATCTGCTATATTTCGTAAAATAGACCTTAAGTCTGGTTATCATCAGGTGAGACTAGATAAGTCTGACATATTCAAGACTGCATTTAGGACACAGTTTGGTCATTACGAATTTTTAGTAATGCCATTTGGATTGACTAATGTACCTGCTACGTTTAGTAGAATGATGAACTGTATATTTCTGAAATATCAGTATTGTGTAATTGTCTTCTTTGCTGATATTTTGGTGTTTAGTCAAAATGAGAAGGAACATTATGAGCATTTGTCATTGGTTTTCCAGTTACTAAAAGACAATCAACTGTATGCAAATCCTGAAAAGAGTGAATTCATTAAAACAAAAATTGAGTATTTAGGTCACATTGTATCATCTGATGGAATTAAAGTTGATCCTAAGAAAATAGATGCAATATTGAATTGGCCTGTACCTAAAAACGTGCATGAGTTACGCTCATTCCTTGGTCTTGCTAGTTTCTATAGGAAGTTTGTACGTAATTTTTCATTACTTGCATTACCATTAACCAAACTTCTAAAGAAAGATATTGTCTATCATTGGTCCGAAAATCAATAGAAATCCTTTGACTTATTGAAACATGCATTAACCCATGCCCCTGTTCTACAGTTGCCTAATTTTAATAGACCATTCTTTCTAGTAGTGACCGATGCTAGTGGATCAAGAATAGGAGCTGTACTTATATAAGACAACCATCCCATAGCCTATTCTAGTTGTAAGCTGAAACCCTCTGAATTGAAATATTCCACATATGACAAAGAACTATTAGCAGTTGTACAAGCATTAAGACAGTGGAAACACTACTTAATGGGTTCAGAATTTATGATTAAGACCGATCAACAAAGTATTAGACATTTACTTAGCCAACCCCAAATCTCTGAACCGACATATCAAATGGGCCTCCTTTATTCAAAGTTTTCATCCTATCATTCAATACCAACCTAGAAAAGAAAATGTAGTGGCTGATGCATTAAGTAGAAGACCTGCCATTCATAATATTTTTGTTATATCTTTTGATTCTTTGATTGCTATGAGATATACTTATCATCAGGATATTACTTTTCATCTTGATTGGAATAAATTAGTTCAAAATAACTTGATTCCTATTGATTCACTGTCATATAATGATGGATTTATGTTTTATGAAAAGAGATTGTGTGTTACAGTTCCATTCCGATCTTTTGTTTTGAATGAAATTCATTGTCCCCCATATCAAGGTCATAGAGGTATCATATCTACCTTACGTACGTTTAACTGAAGATTCTTATTGGCCACATATGGATACTGATGTATCTAACTTTGTTTCTGAATGTTTGATTTGTCAAAGAGTTAAGAGACATCATGGTAAACAGTATGGATTACTTATGCCTTTGTCTATTCCATCTAAACCTTGGGAACAAATTTCTATGGATTTCATTACTGGTTTACCTAATACTAAATCTAACCATGATATGATTTGGACAGTTGTAGATAGATTTAGTAAATAAGCATATTTCATTCCATGTAAGAAAACTTTAACAGCATCACAAGCAGCACAATTGTTTTTGAAAACTGTTTTTACTAACCATGGATTGCCAAAAGTTATTATTTCAGATCATGATTCTAGATTTTGTAACAACTTTTGGATTACCCTATTTGCTAACCTAGGCACAAAGATTGATTTTTCATCTGCATTTCATCCTGAAACTAATGGACAAACAGAAGCCACTAATAGTACTATACTAGATCTTTTACGTGCTTATACTATTTCTAAACCACAGACATGGGACACACATTTGCATTTATTACCGTTTGCATATAACAATACACCACATACATCTACAAAGAAAGCACCGTTTGAAGTCATTTATGGATATAGATTATCTACACCTGTTGCATCTTTGTCAAATAGAATTCAAAGTGCTGATGATATTGCTAGTATGCATAATACTACTTTTGATGAGGTTAAAGATATGATTGCTAAAGCCCAGCAATCATATACCAAACAAGCCAACAAGAAAAGACAAGCAATGAATTTCAAAGTTGATGATTATGTTTGGTTGAGAATAGAAAAACGTAGACTACAAAGTGTAGATAGACACTCAGTTGTGAAATTAGCCCCTAGATTCTATGGACCATTTAGGATCATTCATAAAATTAATGACAATGCATTCAAGTTAGATTTACCACCTCATTGAAAAATTCACAACACATTTCACATTAGTTTATTGAGACTATTTAGAGGCCAATTACATGTATACCTTGTTTATGAAAACCCACCTTTATTAGAGGAAGAGATTGAAATACTTGAACCAGAAGCTATCATAGACACTGACTTTATGACCACTAGAACTGACCGAAGATATTCTAGATATCTAGTTACATTTAAGAACCATCCTGTAGAGGAAGCACAATGGATGCACGCTAGAGACTTAAATGCTTTCCCCACTCTGTTAGCTCCACATTGAGCTAATAGCAATTGAGGTCAATTGCTATCCCACCCCGGGGGTATGATGCCAGGATGCATATTTCACGGTGGATTCCGTGAGGTTTTATGGTGGATTCCATAAACTTTGATGACCGGGGCTCATACACAAAGTGGATTCTTTGTGCGAGAAGTCGATGGGGATGCCTGTCCTTTTCGGGCGTTTCATTAATTTAGTGTGTACATGGGTGATTCCATAGTGGATGATTCCACAAAATACATATTAAATTAATAAACGTTTATGAGTTTAGAGTGCGCACTCGTAATAAATTAAGGTTAGGATTTATTTTTAACCAGTTGATTTATTTATGTAGCTGAAGACTGCTAGGTATACACTTTTGTCGGTTTAATTGTATTATTTTACTAACGATTGTGAATGCTTCAGTTGATGTGTAGAGATAGCAGCAGTGGCAGAGGAAAGCATTGGAGGATAGCGAGTATTCGATTTATGGATTATATTTTGATAGGTGTCACGCCTATATTGTATCATGCCTATTTATTGAGGCATCGATTATTATTTTGTACGCGCATGGGCGCACGGTTATGTTATTTCTATTTGGACATTGTATTGGGCGTGCCAGACTCTTTGGGCACCGCCCATTAGCTTTATTCCTATTTTTGTGTAAAAGCAAACTCAAAAGCTAAAAGCTTGCTATTGTGTAATTTGGGCTATTATTTGAGCATGAAGATGAAATATACATAAAATACATGCTTTGTGGAGCGCTCACACCAGGTATGGGGGGAGATTGCACCCAATTGGTCTCTTTCTCTTGTCGTTCATGCTTTTTACCTTGTAATTTGTGCAAAAAGTAGAGTTCATTGTTCTTGGGGACCTTCCGGCATTCACTACGCGAGCATACAGCGTCCGATCTGCGCACCAAAAGGAGAAGAACAATAGGGAGTATCTCTTAGAGAATCCATGAGAGGTGTGGAAGCGTCAACCATATGGGAGATATCCTATCCTTGAAGCAGATAAAATGGCCCATTTTACCTTTTAGTACACAAATCAAATGACAGATATGGTCTATTGTCCTTATCCAAGAATGTATGGAAGAGATTATGATGCTAAGAAGCATGGCATATATAAATTTTCCAAAATCCCTAATATTAATGCTCCACATGAGAGTGAAATCTATCACTTCCAGTTGTGTGATTTGCTACAATCTTTCAGTAGTTTTCTTGAACTGTACTCAAATTACCCAGATCCAACATTCATAGTTACTTGCAATTTTCTCCATCTCATAGTCAAGATTTTACAATAGCTACTAGTTCCCTATGAGGATGTCTTGTCACCCTTATTCTTTGATATCAACAGAGACGACATTGATTGCATTGCTATGGCAAGACTTCTTCTTCGAGTTATACTCTTCCCATCTTACTATATAGCCTTACTTGGGGATATGGTGGACAATAGATTTGTCTGGTGTATACACTCTTTCTACTTAGAATCACTCCTAGATTTCTGCACCTTTCTGAAGCCATAGCTTTTGAGTAAAGAGTGTCTTTCCCTTACCTTGTTGCCACTCCATCCAGAGTGAATCACTTGTATATTCATATGAAGAACGAAATTTTAAGTTAAAAAAACACAAAAAAAGAAAAAGAAAAAAAAGAGATAAAGAAAAGAAAAGCGAATGAAATCTCAATGATTAGTTAGGTGCACTCACCTTTCACTGCACCTAGGGGTCCTCAAGCTCAATGCATCTAGTGACTTTGGTCAGTTGGCTCCATCTTTAATCCCTGAGTCCTTCCCTCACTAATCAATCTCAGGGCACCTAAAGGGGGGCAAGATATCTTGGGCTTCCTCAGATGAATTGTCATCTTGAGTTTTGCAATGCACCATAACAGTTCACCAATTGGGTGACAATGCCTTGTAGCTTCGGTGGCTTGCTCTTGATCTTGTAATCAAACTCCTACAAAGTGATTAACCACTTTGCTAAACGATTCAACAGTTGTTACTTGTTCAGCAACAATCAAAGCCCTTTCACCTTCGTATAAAAAACCACCTTCTCATAAAGAATGTAATGCCTGAACTTTTTGGTCACAAATTACTATCACAAGGCATAACTTCTCCATATAGGTATACTTAATTTTCAATATGCCCAACTTCTGGCTAGCAAATGTTATTGGATGGTACCAGGCAACTGATACTATACATGGTGGCTATACTGAAAATATATAGAACATTTTGCCCCTTTTAGGTGCTTTTAAAACAAGTGCTTTGGTAAGCTCCTGCTTCACATAGTCAAAAGATACTTTGCAAGCATCACTCCATGCAAACTGAAAGTTGAAGGACAATAGATCTATCAGTGGAAACACTCTTTCTGCCAAGGCATTGATAAACCTTCGATAATATCCTACCGATGATGACAGAAAGCTACGCACCTTCTTTGGAGTATGTGACGGACTCATGGTGACTATGACCTTGATCTTTTTAGGGCTAGTCATGATCCCACTAAACTGACCACATGGCCTAACAATAGCCCTCAAGGTACTCTAAAGACGCACTTCCGTGGGTTGAGAGCTATGAAAAATTGTGTGCAATGCTCAAAACACTTCCGTAAAATAATCAACTGCCTTTCCCTTGTGGTGGCTGCCCCCAAGTCGTCAATGAATACTTTCAACTCCTCTGGTGAGATGTCACCAAAGGTCTTGTCGGCTATTCTCTGCCCACGAACCACGTGCATTACATAAATTAAATACCATCACATGGTACACAAAGGTACTGAAGATAGTAATAAATGTCATTTTCAGCTTGTCTTGCTCAGCAATTTCCCTTTGGTTATACCCCACAAAGCAATCCATAAATGAATATATTTCCCTACCCGCTAATTGGTCAAAAATTTGGTCAATAAAGGGCAATGGGTAGTAGCCTTTAACTATTTGCTTATTTAGCTCTCTAAAATCTACACAAAGCTGGATTTGTTTATTCTTCGTCTTTCTAATCACAACTGGTGAACACCATTCAGTATGTTGAACAAGGAAGATCAAACCCGCTTTTTGCAACTTTTGCAGCTCCTAAAAAAAACCTATCTCTTAATTCAAAAGGCATATGACGTTGGTTCTTGGAAGCTGCAATGAAGGAAACGGTGGTGGCTCTTCAGAGATGGAACGAAAGTTGTAGCTGAAGAAGACGTTGAAGACTGTGTTGCGAAAAAGACTGCTGCTATGACGGAAGCTGTCGGGAGGATGAGGATGTTGAAGTAGGAGGAGCAAAAGAAGTTGAACTTGGATGACGATTCTTCAGTCCTAACTGAAGGTAGATGAAAAGAAGCATGATGCAGACGCTGCTATGTTAGAGAGTTGATGGGAGACGATAAAAAAGAAAGTCAGAAAGCTAAGGAAGGGACGTGAAGGACAAGGAAGGTGACGATACATAACTACCTAAAAGGTTACTTTTGCAGCATGATTGATAACCTGGACGTGGCAAAGACACTGATGGTTGCCAAGCGAAGAGTTGGGCCATGCGTTTATAAAGTCAATAATGGCATTAGCAGGGAAAAATGGTGCCCTAAGGGGAGCTTTGCTATTGTCAAGAATCAAATCAATAGACTCAAATTTATGAGACTATCGCATGTAATTCAATGAAGTTTAAATGAAGGCTATGTTGATTCCATGGACAGTGTCTGCCCATCAACAACGGAAATTCAGACACTATGCAGGCTTAATTTCTTCAATGGAATATAGTACAGATCCATGAAAGCAACAACATGCTTAACTTCAAAAGGTTAAAAAAGAAACTGAATACTGTATAGGCATCATCAATTGCAGTGGGAGTAGTGTGTCTATGGTAGCACTTAAGGCTGATTGCTGTATTACAGAAAGTATCAGATTAAGATTCTGAAGTTCGTAGCTTGTGGCATTGCTTCTATTGTGGAGTTTCAGCTATATATGCGATGACTTAAATAATAATTCAATCTCAAAAAGTGAGTTAAGTAAACTATGAGAGGTGTGACATCTTGTCCATCAATGTCATGCTATAAAAGAACTTTCATATCAACAGACTCTTCATATGTGACGTGATCAAGCTTATCCAAGTTGAATTGATGTATTGAGATTCTTTACTCCAAGATTTAGCCTCAAGTTGAGTGTTCTATTCCCATCTCAAAGCGTCCCTGCAGCGAGCGACATTCACGAACTCTCCGCGTGGAAAACCATGCGACACTTGGTGAACCCGATGTGAAAGTGTCTGATTGTCGAGATGGGAGACACTTCAAATAATCCACCCACTTCATCATTAAGTGCTTCTTCCTTTTCAACTGATGAAACCAATGCCTTTGTGAAAATGTCAACCAAGTACCTTCTCTCTCACAAAGTGGTAGTGCACCTCAATGTGTTTTGTCCTAACATGGAACAATGGATTCCTAGCTAGCTGTATGCTGCTCATGTTGTCACAATGAATGACAACTTGACCATCTCCCTACACATCTAAATCACCTAATAACTTTTGTAGCCATACTACCTCACATTCTGCCATAGCAGCACCTCTATACTTAGCCTTTGTACTCGATAAAGCAACTATATGTTGCTTTTTTTTGCTCCATGTAATTCTTGCAATACCAAGGGAAAACACGAATCCACTAGTAGATCTTCTGTCTGATATGCTACTAGCCCAATCTGCATCTATGTATCCAAAGACCTATACATCCTTACCAGCCTCATAGAAAAGTCCATAATGTAAAGTAGACTTCACATACCTCAATATATGTCTAATTGCATCCAAATGAGGCTTTCTAGGCATCTGCATAAACTGAATGACAAGGCCAACAACATAGCTCAAGTCTGGCCTTGTGATAGTCATGTAAATCAAACTCCCTACTATCCTCCTGAACATAGCAGGGTCTTCTATCTCATCCCCAACCTCATCACTCAACTTCACATTTTGATCCAATGGTATTGAAAGAGGCTTACATGTTGTCATACCATACTTGGATAACATATTCAAGCCATATTGCCTTTCGGATAGCCATATACCATCATCACATATGATCACCTCAATACAAAGAAAGTATCTCAACTCACCCAAATCCTTCATCTCAAACTTCTTCTTCAAGAAGTCCTTAACTTCAGCAGTCCCATTGTCACTGTTACTTTTAATAATCAAGTCATCCACACAAATGACTATGATAACCAAACCTACATCTCCCCTTCTCACATAAAGTGAGTGATCATCATCAAAAATAAAAAATCCAATATTGACAAGATACTCTCCAATATTATCAGACCATGCTTTAGGTGCTTGCTTCATCCCATAGAGTGCCTTCTTTAACTTGCACACATATGTGGGATGCTCTAGATTCTCATAACATGTTGGCTGCTCCATATACACTGCTTCTTGCAATTCACATGCAAGAAGGCATTCTTAACATCCATTTTGTGCTGCAAAATCCAATCCTTGGGTGCTGCCAAGGCAATTACGCATCTAACAGTTGCCATCCTAGCAACTGGGCTGAATGTCTCTTCATAATCTATGCCATATGTTTGAACATAGCCTTTTGCAACCAGCCTAGCCTTATACCTGCTAATAAAACCATCAGCATTATGCTTGACTTTACAAACCCACTTATAGCCAATTGCTTTCTTACCCTTAGGCAAGGGTACCAAATACCAAGGCTTATTTGCTTCTAATATAGCCATCTCCTCATCCATTGCTGCATCCCCATGAGCATGACCAACATAATCCTCTAAATAAGTGGGCTCAACATCCTTAGCTAGTTTCACTATTAAGCATAATGGTGAGTTGCATAACCTTCAAAAACAAATCTAACAAGGTATCTGACCCTGCTAGACTTGCATACCACTGGATCACTCAATGGAGCCTTTACATTACTATGAGCTTTCTGTATACCTGGTGTCCTAACTGAAGGAATACCAAGTTCATCATCCAAACTCTCTGAAACACTAGGATCTCCATCAAATCCCAAATGACTAGTATATGCATCATTACCATCCGACACTTTCTTCTTTCCTTTGTCTTTTCCTGCAACACTTATACATCCACTTGAAGATGTGGAGCTACTCCTTAGTCTCCCAAATCAAGGGATCATTGTAGATATAGTACCAGATGATATTTCTGGTCCACTAAGACTCCGTGATTTTTGCTTTTCTTTCTGTACATAGCTATCATGATCATTATTATACTCTAATACATCAGCAACAACAGATGCATAACAACTACTCATCTAAAAAAAAAAATCCCTACTTACTCTGAACTCAACTGTGCTAGGGTTATAACAACGATACCCTTTCTGCTCTAAACAGTATTCAATTAAAATACATTTTCATCCTTTGGATCAAGCTTCTTTTGTAGCTCATTCGGCACATGAACATATGCAACACATCCAAATACCTTCAAGTGTGATACATCGGGCTTCTCGCTAGTAAAGCATTCTTCCGGAGTCATCCCATGAATTGCAGTTGTGGGAGTTCTAATCATAATGTAGACAACAATATGGATAGCTTCAAACCAAAAATATTTTGGTATATTCTTTTCAGCCATTAATGCACGTACAACTTCTGCAATATGCCTATTTTTTCTTTTTGCAACCCCATTTTGTTGTGGGGGTATACTTGTATAAGTAAATTGCCTCTTTATCTCATGAGTCCTCAAGAAGCCACTAAACTCATTAGAGAGGTACTCTCCCCCTTTATTTGATCTCAAGCACTTCACTTTTAAGCTTGTTTCTGTTTCAACAGTTATCTTGAAGGATTTGAAGTGCTTAAATACTTTACTCTTTTCCTTCATGAAATATACCCATAGCTTTCTTGAACAGTCATAAAAAAATGTGACAAAGTATTTACTGCCATCAAGAGATACATTATGTGTAGGCTTTCAAACATCTGTATGCACTACATCAAGTATATTTCTGCTCACTTCTCTGTTATGCGAGAAGGGTTGTCTTATCTTCTTACCAAAATGGCATGCTTCACAGACTTTATGCAATTTTGTAACTCTAAAAGAAGGCAACCCTATAACTAATCATTTGGATTGCATTAATTTTAGTTTTTACATATTTGCATGTCTAATACGTTTATGCCATATTTCAATGTCTACAACCACTCCTGTTCCTTTAGCATACATAGCAACATTCATTGCAAGAATTCCAACATCTAAAGTGGACATGCGGCCAACTCTACTTTGATTCAATGCAAAAGGGTCAACAAACACTAGATTCTTTGTGATTGATGGCACACGTAATACATATGTTAGTCTCTTTGTCCGGCCATCATACAAGGATAAGGGAACCCTTTCAATATGTGAAATTGGGAGGCATGAATCATCACCCGCCTGCACACATAACCTGGATTTTGTAAGTCCTACATCTCTCCAAACCATTCAACATGACTGGTCATATGATTAGATGCACTTGAATCAACATACCATACATCATCTACATAACAAACAAATGCTTATTTTTGTCTTCATTCTATCGTGAAGATGATGCATAGTTTCCTTGTTGTAATTTATCACTGTGAATATAACCCTTCTTAGCATAGCAATGGACTACAATATGACTTGTTTTGCCACAATAATAGCAAAAAATAGCAGAATTTTCAGAACCTCTGTACTTCTATCCACCTCTTCCTCTAGAGATCCCCTTGCCTCTAAAGTTTCCTCGAACTTTCCATTTTACCAAATTATTGATTGAATATGTTTTGTTGCTTATCACTAGCACGTCCTATACCACGTACTCTCAAAGAGGATCTACCACATCCCCTCTTTCAGACGAGTCACTCTACATATTGATTTCTTCGGTTATCATGAGAGAGACTAGTACATTAGAATTTGGAAATGGCTTCTGTACGTATACTAAAGTAACAAATGATTTTCATGCCTTCTCATTATTAAGGCCACCCAAATTGGATGAAATAAAATCATCATCATTGGGCATTGTATCAATCACTGTTAAAGCATTTGTAATGCTCCTTACCTTCAAAACATACTCATTGACAACATTTTTCCTTTTTTCAAGGTATTCAACTCTTTCTTGAGTTGAATCTTTCATGACTTTGTATTTATTGAAAACATGTTCTTCAGAATTGTCCAAGCTGCGTGTGAAGTTTTTGTATTCCTAATGTGTCCCAACATAGTATTATTATGAGGAAGACCATCACACGGAATTTCCATGAGGGGTAGTTCTTGTCGAGCTTCTCAATAATGGGATTTTCATTGTTCTCTGCCATTATCATGAAAAATGATATAACACAACAAGCAATTCTTTTGCAATATTTCACAACAAGTGCACAACAACACATAAGCAATCTTTTTCACTGATTTCTGAATAGTACATGTAATCTCCAACTTGTTTGTAGATAAACCTTATGTTTGGTTCCTAGCAAATACCTAAAAAATTACAGATTTGAAATCTGTAACCTGTGCACCCACTTTTGGTCAACAGAGTGGAAATCAAAATGCACCCTGAAATTGTTGTCCACAACCTTGTGGCTCTAAAATAGGGCATGAATAAGCCTCAGATGCCCAAAAAATCTGCTTGCACACCAAATCTCACAACAATTTGAGATTTTCACTCTACCCTGCTTCTGGTGCCTCCACAAGCACTATCCAAAAGGAGTGGAAGAACGGGAGAGATTATTACCCGTTGCTTTCTTGCTCAAACCTTGCTTCTTGTCCTTAATAATCAGCCTATCTCAGTGGTGCAGCTCTGATACCATGTCAACAATCACATGGTGGGGGAACTTGCTTGAGCTGCTATGCCAAACACACACTGTATACATAAGAGGAAGCTCACTCAAGAACATAAGAAAAGAGAAGGATGCCAAAACGTTTTCTTGATGATTCCTTCTTTTTCTTTCACACACTATATAATGTATACAAAGTATAGATAAGATACAACATAAAGAAAAGTGGCTTACTAAGTCAAACAGTGTATAACAGACTACACTAATCGACTGGCGCTATATCTTTATCAGTTGTAGGTAGGTGTAACAAAATAAATATAATAAGTAACAAGTTAGTGGCCATGTGAGTATCATAATGATCACCAACATGCTAAGTGTAAACATGCAGACCCATCTAGCTAGGCAGTCCATAATCAATCTCCGCATGTGTTGAGCTTGCCATCTCAACACCAAGGAGAAGAACAAGAGGGAGTATCTCTCAGAGAAGCCATGAGAGGTGTGGAAGCATCAACCATATGGGAGATATCCTATCCTTGAAGTAGATAAAATGGCCCATTTTACCTTTTAGTACACAAATCAAATGACAGATATGCTCTATTGTCCTTATCCAAGAATGTATGGAAGAGATTATGATGCTGAGAAGCATGGCATATATAAATTTTCCAAAATCCCTAATATTAATGATCCACATGAGAGTGAAATCTATCACTTCCAGTTGTGTGATTTGCTACCCTCTTTCAGTAGTTTTCTTGAACTGTACTCAAATTACCCACATCCAACATTCATAATTACTTGCAATTTTCTCCATCTCATAGTCAAGATATTACAATAGCTATCGGTTCCCTATGAGGATGGCCTGTCACCCTTATTCTTTGATATCAAGAGAGGCATTGACTGCATTGCTATGGCAAGACTTCTTCTTCGAGTTATACTCTTCCCATCTTACTATATAGCCTTACTTGAGGATATGGTGGACAATAGATTTGCCTAGTGTATACACTCTTTCTACTTAGAATCGCTCCTAGATTTTTGCACCTTTCTTAAGCCATAGCTTTTGAGCAAAGAGCATCTTTCCCTTACCTTGTTGCCACTCCATCCAGAGTGAATCACTTGTATATTCATATGAAGAAAGGAATTTTAAGTTTAAAAAACACAAAAAAAGAAAAAGAAAAAAAAGAGAGAAAGAAAAGAAAAGCGAATGAAATCTCCATGATTAGTTAGGTGCACTCACCTTTCACTGCACTGATCCGGGTTTTTTACAACCCGGATTACTACCACAAATTTTGGCCAAAACCCTTATCAAGAGCTTACCATATCACTTTGGGTTTACTCTTCAAGCACTAGGTAGGCTACATTGCTTATGGATTATGATAACTCTAGAAAATGGGAGAAACAAGTTCTTAGGAGGCATGTCAATGTAAAGGGTAAAAGGGATGGTTATCTCAGTGAAGATGAAAATGGATTACACCTAGGAGTTGAGTGAGTGCATAGATTTCTCAAAGGACTAGCCTCCAACTACACATGGGCTCTGCTTGCATCACTAAGATTTGGAATCTATCATCATCATTAGAGGACACCTCACCCTAGTACACAAGTCAATATCCACATCATGGTGTCATTTGGATCTTACACAAAAGCTTACAAGCATGGACCCCTTCTGTCACATGCTTATATGTATTTATATATATATAGGGGACTAAAGTCAAAGCAGCTTTTGGAAGCCATTTTTTATCATCTCAATAACTCCCAAGAAAAAGCGAATTTCAAGAAAATTCCCACACTACCCAATCGGTTTCGACCTGATCTACAAAGTTGCAGAAGAAACTTTTTTCAAATTCCTCACGGATTTGAAGTTACAAAGGCGCAGACTGCTGGCTACATACAATTTGCTTCTCTCTTTCACCACACCAACTTTTCACTCTATCCTTCTTGTAAATATATTATAATAATGTGCTTTGGGCACCCACCTCTTGTAATCTAGCTCCATTTCTCTATTTTGTCCACCACCACCCTTGGCTTCTTGCATGATGACCAAGGTGGGGACTTGTCCCATCCACTACTCTCCATATTTTCAAAGATGCCATACATCATCTAGGATTATGTTAATCAAGAAGATTCGCTTAATCTAATCCCTCATGGAGGCTATATAAAGAGTTCATGGAGAATGAAGAGGGGGAAGGAGGACAATGACAAGCACATGAGAGTACTCTAGAATACCCTCATACTAGTTCATCTCTGTGAGGAGCTATGAGTGAGTTCTTTTATTATGTAGCATAATGGCAAGTTTCCTTTACCTCTTCTCCTATTATCTCCCTCTCTTCTCATCTTCTCATTCCATATAGCATAATGACAAGTTTCCTCTATCTCTTCTCCTCTTGTCTCCCTCTCCTCTCATCTCTCTCTCTCATATTCTAATATGGTGTCTAGTACATATATTCTCTCTTGTAAATTTGTGTCTTGGTTCTCTTGATACTCTTTGAGAAAAGGGATGTCCTAGCCTATCCTCCCTTTGGCTAGGTGGTGCCCCTCTTTAGTTCTCTTAGTGAGGATTGGAGGTTGGATGGGTAAGAGGCAACCCGTTCACCATTTCAGCCCTCAGCACCTAGGGGTCCTCAAGCTCAATGCATCTAGTGACTTTGGTCAGTTGGATCCATCTTTAACCCCCAAGTCCTTCCCTCACTAATCAATCTTAGGGCACCTCAAGGGGGGCAAGATATCCTGGGCTTCCTCAGATGACTTGCCACCTTGAGTTTTGTAATGAACTATGACAGTTCACCAATTGGGTTCTCAAGTGTGTGCCTAAAAACAACGATTGCGCATCCCACGATTTTGCCAATCTCTCTTTTTTCATAAAATCCTCTCAAAATAGCTGAAAGCTACATGCTTTCTTTTACATGCCATCCTAATCTAGAGATTGTCTACAGTTTTATAGATTTTTACAAGATATAATATCTAAAATATCATAAATTGGCTAAAAAACTAATATTTTTGAACCATAGACACTAACACTAATGTCTAAAATGGCATTGACGCTCTAAATTAATAAGAAAGCCACACTCTAGATTTTTTTACATGGTGTGCGTGTATAGCGGTATGACAACGTGCAAGAGACGACGATATGGAGCGAATAAATACACAAGATCAATGATGTAGTCGGTTGGGGGGGGGGATTGCTTTTAGCCTCCATAGCCCCACCTCCAAAAATCATCACCCTATTGTAAGATGCCTTCATGCGTCCCCTTTCACCTCTCCTTTGGGTCCCTTCTCACCAAGTTTTGCCAATTTCCCTGATCGTTAGCCATCCGACGTCCAATTTGAGGTCCGAAAAGTCCTGTGCATCCGTCTCGAAGTCCCCCAATGCCACGCATCTCCCAAAATCTCTTAAGCCAGTCGAAAAAGTATGACAATTTCCCAACCACCACTTGGTGGATCTTTAGAGCACTTTTGGGGCTTGCCGCTTAAAATCATACTAATTGCAACTGTCACCTTTGACGAAGTCTATTTTTTCCTTGAAATTCAGATTTTTCTGGCTATTTTAAAGCACTTCTCGGTATAAAAAATCATCTTTCATTGGCGACCACAGAATAGTGCGGCTCGGCCTACTGAATCCCACGAACATATTTACACATAAATACAACCACAAAGAGCATCAAGCTGATACAAAATAGATATACAAAAAACACATCACAGCTCTCACCCTACCTCCCTTGACAAAACCAAGGCAGGAAATCCATGAGGAGTAGGCCTAGCATAATCTAACAGAAAGCCCAAAGCTAGTCACTAACCAACTACTCTAACATGGCCAAGCTAAAAAGAACTATAAAAAAGGTCATCCTAAGTGGTGGTCTGAACTACCTACCTAACTAAGAACAACTCAACCAGGAACTCCTATTAGGCGAGAACTCCTATTGTCTGATCAACAAGTATTATCATTTTGTGGCACATTTTTCTTATAGCCTCGGATTTTCCATACTTGGGGATGTAAAAAGGAGGGAACTGAGCATAGTGACCCAAGGAGAATAAGGCATCAGCCTCAGGTCCTATCTCGGTACCCAAGAACCTACCAAGCCCTCACGATGTGACACTTAATCCTTTTCTAACGCTCACTTTTATTTTCGCTCCAACCTTCTTTTATTTGCTTTGCTGTTCAGCTAGTTGCCACCCCTATGAAGACAAGGCATCGACCCTGGGTCTTGTCTCATCCCGAGGAACCTACCAGGCCTTTGCAAGGCGATATACAATTGCTCAAAGATTTTTC
The DNA here is from genome assembly GCF_053477565.2 of Lygodium microphyllum. Classification (NCBI taxonomy): domain Eukaryota; kingdom Viridiplantae; phylum Streptophyta; class Polypodiopsida; order Schizaeales; family Lygodiaceae; genus Lygodium; species Lygodium microphyllum. The sequence goes on from NC_141151.1 coordinate 84,863,888, forward strand.
CTTTCTTTTCTATTGATATAGGGGTTAGAACCCCTTTTTACACACCTCGGTATATTCATAGATTTTCTTTCGGATATTTAGGGTTTTTTTTCTTTTGGTTATTTTTAGTAGGCTTTTCTAACTGTCTCACAATTAACAAGAACACCTCACACAGCCACCTAATAGGTCATCAGAACATGGTCACTAGAACTTCCTTCTAAAACAAGTCTTTTAGTGCCCGACAATGCCTTTATAGGAGGCAATGACTACTAAGACCTCCCCCAAACATAGAGAACCTAAACCTGGGACTTCATGCCTTGATTGTCGGTCCCCGACAAATAAAAAGAAAGCCTCCTTACACACATAGATCATTAATTATTCAAGGGAAAAAGACACGGAAAGGGGATGAAACCACCTGGAATGGCTACAAGAAGCTCCTCCGCAGCAAAGGCCCCCTTCAGCAACTTCGTCAACCTGTATGGTGCAATCACTAAAATAGCAAATCGTTCAACGTACTTGGACCAAATAGACATAGGTCCCTCTTGGCCTAAATAAATAGCACATTTTACTACAAACTAACTAGCCCTCTTGGCCTAAAGAAAAAATCATGTCACTACAAAGCTGACATGCCCTTTTGGCCTAAAGAAATAAATCATTAGAATGCTTAAAGCAACTAGCCCTCTTGGCCTAAAGAAATCAAACAAACTATCTCATATAGATCCCTCCTTGGAAGAAGGTAGATATACAAAAATATGCTCTATTCCAAGGGAAAAAATAGGTCTTTTAGCCCTGGACTAAATGCATCAAGTTGTGACCCATCCCTCTTGTATATATAGCAAGAGGTGTACGCATAACCTATCGTCTGATCAATCTATGGGTCCAAGATAATAGTGGCAGATGGGTCTCGGCCACTCGTCACATTACCCATATCAACCATCGCCTGCCATATAACACATGGTCTGATAAAACTCCCCACAAATGACCAGGTCCCGTCTCATGATCAATAGCAACATCCAGACTAGGACCACAGTTGAAGAAGAGATCCTCTTCATAAGCAAAAATTGCTAAGGAATCTGCAAACTGATTCTAAGAATGTGGAATGAGCTGAAGCGATACACTCTCAAATTCATCAAGTAGGGTTATAGCCGTTCGATGATATATATGAAGGATGGGATTCCGAATTGTGTATGTCCCATTGAGTTGATTTACAATCAGCAGGGAATCCCATTTTACTAACAACCACTGAATACCACCTTTCTTGGCAATATTTAGTCCCATAATCAAGGCTTTATACTCTGCCATGTTGTTAGTGAATCCTACCCAGAGATAAACATCTAATCTCATTGTAACTCTACGTTGGGGATCTCGGATAACTACTCCAATACTCCCTTTTTTATGAGGGCCCTTGGACGCTCTGTCAAAGTATATAACGTGTATGTCAAAATTTGTAAACAGTGATAGTTGGTAGAAAACTTTAATCTCCCACACAAAGGTACCGTCTTCTTGCTCAATCACTTTGTATCCTTTGCTCCACCAGATAAGCTTCCCCTGATGATATCTTTGCTCTAGATACGGGTGCTCCAGATAAAGGATTAACCGCCCCATCAACTAGTTTAAGCTCTCCTACAGGTCTCAGATCAATCCTTGCATGGACCTGCAATGCATTTAGCGCATTAGCGTATTCAAAAATAATAAGGTTTAATCTTATTAATATTAATCTTATTTTTGAATTCCACTCCCTGTAGATCAGCTAGTAAAGCCGTGGACATATTTTTACCTATCCTAACTATCTTGTAAGGGCCATCCCATCTAGGTTCCAGCTTTCCTGGAAATAGCTCCCTACGCACATCATAGTATAGAACTAACTGTCCTTTCTTAAAGGTATATTTATTCACTTTTGGATCATTCAGCTGCTTCATCCGACGCTTAGCCACTTCCTAGTGCAATGAACTCTGTAATTTGAGCTCATCCAAGTGGGCTGTAGTCATAAACCACTCAAATAGGGCAACTTCATCACCCAAAGAATGATTGATTGCAAATCTTATGGTCGGAAACTCAATTTCCAAGGGCAAGAGACACTCCTCCCCATAAAATAATTTGAATGGGGTGTGGCCAGTGGCTCGTTTAAATGTTGTGTTATACACCCAAACCGCCACATATAATTTTGTTTCCTAGTCTCATTTATTTTTAGAGACTATCTTGGATAGGATATCCACAAGCTTATTGGTACTTTCAACTTGTCCATTTTCTTGTGGATTATAGGGATTCGTCTTATTGTGCTTAATTTTCCATGCTTCAGTCAAGCTTTTAATTATCTTATTCAAAAAATGGGTTCCACGGTCCGATACTATTTCCTTTGCCAGACCTAAATGACAAATGATCTACTCAAGTAGAAAATTGGCAGTCTCTTTTACATTGTCCTATCTCGTCGCCCATGCTTCTGACCACTTTGTAAAGTAATCAGTGGCTACTATAATGTATCTCTTCAGAGTAGTAGACGATGGGGTAATAGGAACCACAAAGTCGATGGCCCACTTCTCAAATGGAAGGATAGGCATAACTAGACGTAAGTGGGTGCTTCCTATTCTCTCTACTCTCATGTATTTGACATGTATCACATCTCTTAATATACTCGAATGAATCCTGGAAGATGGATAGCCACCAATATCCAGCTCTTAAAGCCTTTTGTGCTGTCAACCACCCAACAAAGTGCCCTCCACAAGCGGAGTCATGGCACTCCTCTAAGATAAATGGAGCCTCGTTAGGCATCACACATCAACGATAGATATCATCAAGACCCTCTTGATATAGTGTTCTTGTGATCAAGGAAAATTTTTAATGCCTGCTATTTAATTTTCCTCTTCTTGTATTTGGATATAGTAGCTCAAGTCTCTCTCGTAGATAAATAGTGCGTTATAGCAGCATATCAGGAGGAAATAGATGCCGTATCAATCTTGAACAAAGTTTCCATGTCACTTCCTTTAGCCAAGACCTCTTTGGGCTCTCTGAAATCCACAAGACATTCTACAATGCCCTGTAGCTTCGGTGGCTTGTTCTTGATCTCGTAATCAAACTCCTACAAAGTGATTAACCACTTTGCTAAACGATTCGATATAGCTGTAACTTGTTCAGCAACAATCGAAGCCCTTTCACATTCGTATAAAAAACCACCTTCTCATAAAGAATGTAATGCCTGAACTTTTTGGTCATAAATTACTATCGCAAGGCATAACTTTTCCATATAGGTGTACTTAATTTTTGATATGCCCAACTTCTGGCTAGCAAATGTTATCAGCTGATACTATACATGGTGGTGCTGAAAATATATAGAACATTTTGTCCCTTTTAGGTGCTTTTAAAACAAGTGCTTTGATAAGCTCTTGGTTCACATAGTCAAAAGATACTTTGCAAGCATCACTCCATGCAAACTGACAGTTGAGGAACAATAGGTCTATTAGTGGAAACACTCTTTCTGCCAAGGCATTGATAAACCTCCGATAATACCCTATCGATGACAAAAAGCTATGCACATTCTTTGGAGTATGTAATGGACTCATGGTGACTATGACCTTGATCTTTTCAGGGTTAGTCGCGATCCCTACTGAACTAACCACATGGCCTAAGAATAGCCCATAAGGCACTCTAAAGACGCACTTCTGTGGGTTGAGAGCTATGCAAATTTGTCTGCAATGCTCAAAACACTTCCGTAAAATAATCAACTATCTTTCCCTTGTGGTGGCTGCCCCCAAGTCGTCAATGGATACTTTCAACTCCTCTAGGGAGATGTCACCAAAGGTCTTGTTGGCTATTCTCTGCCACGAACCACGTGCATTACATAAATTAAATGCCATCACATGGTACACAAAGGTACTAAAGATAGTAATAAATGCCATTTTCATCTTGTCTTGCTCAGCAATTTCCCTTTGGTTATACCCCACAAAGCAATCCATAAATGAATATATTTCCCTACCCGCTAATTGATAAAAAATTTGGTCAATAAAGGAAACGGGTAGTAGCCTTTAACTATTTGCTTATTTAGCTCTCTAAAATCTACACAAAGCTGGATTTGATTATTCTTCGTCTTTCTAATCACAACTGGTGAACACCATTCAGTATGCTGAACAAGGAAGATACCCACTTTTTGCAACTTCTGTAGCTCCTCAAAAAACCCGTCCCTTAATTCAAAAGGTATACACCTTAGTTTCTGACGTACATGACGGGTACCTTCCTTTACAGGAATAGTATGCATAGCTAGACTGGGGGAAATACCCTTAAGTTCTCGTCATAGCTCCAAGCGAAGATGTTGCAGAACTCCTGAATCAGGGACACATAGTCCTCTCTCTCTTCTGAACTAAGCATGGAACCTAATTTAATTGGCCACGAATCATTAGGTGTACCAAGGTCCAACTCAATAACATCCGCGTCTCTTGTTCGATCTTGAGGCTCTATAGGCTCATTCAATGTTATCTTATAAATGTCCTCTATAGTGAACCCTTCTTTAGATCCATCACTCGATGACATCTCACTACCAGATGGATCATCTGCTGTTTCTAGTTCAGTAGAGGATAAAGGAGCTCTCTCACTCTAAGGAGACTCAGGGTAAGCCTTTTGTCTTAGAATCAACTTTACTTGGAAACATTTTTTAACTTTGATATACCAGATGGATCTTTTTTAACTTTTGTCTTCTTTCTTGGAAATCCTTTATCCTTCTCGGGATCAACTTTACTATCAATAGGTCTTAGAGGTCCACCTTCCATATTAGGATTCAGAACTTGCTTTCCCTTAGCATCTTGCTTAGGGTTTCCCTCGACAGGTTTTACAGTTCCTTTATCACCCTCTTTAATCTTTTGACCTCTTGTTACGGCTCGTAGATTAGAAGTTTTAACATCATTGACACATACAACCTCAATAAGGCAAACTCCACTGCCATAAGACAACTCCTCTACAATAGCCTTTCCTCGTTGCAATATTTTTCTTAGTCCCTCATTTTGCTAGAGATTATTCCCTTGTGCACGATGGTTAGCTGAACTTGGCAATTTACTCCCTTGTTGGAGAGAATTGATCTTACTCCAACAGGTAGCAGCTAAGTGGCCAGACATTTCGCAAATATTACATTTGACATTTGACAATTCCTAGGGAAATGTTGGCCACCAGACCACTTACAGCTGAATCTTGAGGGGGAACCCTCTTCAAGGTGTTAATTCCCTATCAAATTCTGCTATTTTTTAAGAAAATTGACATCCATAGCTATTTGTCTATATTGTTCAAAAATCATATCGGTGTAGTGCTTCATCGTGTTCTCAACTTTGCCAAGGGAATTAGAGGCACTCGACTCATAGCCGCGATCATCTGTCTGTCCTCCCATCGGCCTAACCACTTGCTTAGAAATTGGCCACTGACCTATTAGGACAACATCGGATTCGTTATTTGGCCTCCACCATGTAGTGGGTTTGTCTGACTAGCCATATGCATAGTCACACTAGGAGGGGCTAGTAATAAATGAAAATTCGACATAATACTCCCTCTTCCATTCACATTTGACATGGGGTCCCCTTGACTCCCATTGGTCAGTGCCAAATTATTACCATTGCAATTTATCCTTGCTGTATAAGCCGCTTGCAAGTGCGACTCTACTCCTTTTGCTTGGGTTATAACAGTGTTAATGTTGGCCAAAGCAACACTACTGAGCTGCACCTGGATATTGAAATCCAATCCATGTAGAAAATATTGCAATTGTACATCTGGTGGAATGGGGATATAAGTATTAAGTTTGCGAAGAACTTGCTTTAGGTTCTTGGCATAGGCATAGACATTCTCATTTGGTTGTTGGTGTATTACATTCAAGAAACACAATTGATACTATCCCCCCCTCTCACGAGCAAACTCTCTATGGAAGGCAGTGAAGAATTGGTCAGTGCTAGTCATGGTTTCGGCCTCTAGACCGTGATACCATACTTCTGCCCTTCCTTTTAACGTCATATTGAAGAACATCATTCGATGTCCTTCATCTTGGATTCAATAGTTGAACATGATTATTTGAAACTCCTTAATATGGAGTTCTCCATCTTCTTCTGCTAACCCATGGAAGATGGGCAAAGGTGCTCCTAATGCCAGTAAATCTGGTGTCCCTGTTGGAATTGCGATGGGTTGTGCCATGGCTACAACTGGATTGACAATAGGAGTTTTTGTAGGTAAAACTACACCCCTACTTGAAGTGGATTGATTGACTGGAAGAGGGAAAGTACTAAGACTTCCACTTGTGCTCAAAGGGCTACTTATGACACTTAGGTTATTAGAACCACTGCCACTTATGCGTAGTGGGCTGCTTCTTTGAGAGGAATAATGCCTTAAAATCTCCAATTGTTGTCTAGTCCTCTTAACACGTTCTACTTTTTGTATTTCGGCTTGACGGTTCTTGTACTCAAAGGATATAAACAAACTATTTGTTCCCTAGAAACCCTAGATTCGAAACCACCACTTATTGGCGACTCCCAGCAGTCACACCATTGATGGGACCCAAAATGGGCCGGTACTAGCTATGGCACTTGCTGGACCTCATGCACACAACAGACAACCCCACCACATGGTGTCGTGATGCTGCGCGTCTACCACTGCAAACCTGAGGGTGGAAATTTCTACCAAGTTTTTGAACTCTTAAGTCAGCGTCATTATGAGTTTGATTGCCATTGTGTGTATCTTTTGTGTTTGCATCCGCATGACGCACAAGCACATATAGTTAGAATAGGCACGGTTTCTTCAATAAGTTCATAAATTTCGTGTGGAAGCATTGCTTGATTGATTGCATAGCATGGATTCTAATTTGTAAACTACATGAGTGTTTGGGCACGAAGTTCTTTTCTAAAGCATGTTCTTGATAGGGCACAATGCATGGAAAAACAAGTTCATAAGAAGATAAAAATTTTGGAAGCTCAAAGGCATGGAATTTGTTCACTAAGAAGATTATACATCCTAGTATTATTTTCTTGGGAAAGTTTTATATAGGCTCAAGAGGGTCGTGTAAATTGGGAAGCTATAGAAAATGCTTGTAAGTTAAAATTACTACTACAATTTTTCAACATCAAGATTGAATGAAATCTCCAACTATTGAGGAAGCATGAAGGTATTGAGAAGTCACGACTTGTGCTGTAGCCGCGAAGTCGACCAATTGACTCATCATCAACTTTTGTTGCACCTAGAAATGATAATCTTCCAAAGGCAAAGGAGACTAAAGGCCCTTCTTCCAAACCACGAAAAGTGAAATTTTTTGGCGAAGTAAAGCCATAGGAAAATATACTAGAGAAGAAAAGGAAAGAATTGGAAGAAGCTTGATGCAGTTTTAGAATCAAAATCTCCTGACAGGGTAGAAAGCGAAGAATAATTATCTCTCAAAGATGGAATAGAAGTTTTGCAAGCAGAGTTGAAGGTTTACGATGGTAGCCTAATAGGGGAGCTATTCAACGGTCCTCAAAATGGCTTAAACATGATGATGATCGGTAGCATGATGATGTAATCTTTGATGTCATTCGAAGATGCTTTTCATAAGCTTTTTGGAGACGAATTGATTGATGTCGCTCTATACAAAAAGCAGTAAGACATCATGGAATGAAGCTTTTTAGAAGCTTTCCTAAAGTTATGAAGATGGTTATAAAAGTGAATGGAAGAGAGGTTGAGAAGAAGAAAGGGATGGCAATGAAGAATCAAACAATAAAGATAAATGTAGGAACGTGTTTCATAACCATGACATGCAGAAGGTGAAGCTCAAAGAATTGGTGACTGCGGCTACAATAGAAAAATGCCAAGGATGAATTATGATGTTGGTTCTTGGAAGCTGCGATGAAGGAAACGGTGGTGGCTCTTCAGAGATGGAATGAAAGTCATAGTTGAAGAAGACGTTGAAGACTATGTTGCAGAAAAGACTGCTATTGTGTGACTGAAGGTAGATGAAAAGAAGCACGATGCAGACGTTGCTACGTTAGAGAGTTGACGGGAGCCAATAACAAAGAAAGTCAGAAAGCTAAGGAAGGGACGTGAAGGATAAGGAAGGTGATGATACAGAACTACCTGAAAGGTTGCTTTTGCAGCATGATTGACAACCTGGACAAGGCAAAGACACTGATGGTTGCCAAGGGGAGAGCTGGGCCATGCGTTTATTAGGTAACACTGTAAGTTTGAAGGCGAAAGAAGCGAAGTCAACAATGGCATTAGCAGGGAAAAATGGTGCCCTGAGGGGAGCTTTGCTACTATCAAGAATCAAATCAGCAGACTCGAATTTCTGAGACTATCGCATGTAATTCAATGAAGTTTAAATGAAGGCTATGTTGATTCCATGGACAGTGTCTGCCCATCAACAATGGAAATTCAGACACTATGTAGGCTTAATTTCTTCAATGGAATATAGTACAGCTCCATGAAAGCAACAACATGCTTAACCTCAAAAGGTTAAAAAAGAAACTAAAGACTGTATAGGCGTCATCAATTGTAGTGGGAGTAGTGTGTCTATGGTAGCACTTAAGGCTGATTGCCGTATCACAGAAAGTATCAGATTAAGGTTCTGAAGTTTGTAGCTTGTGGCATTGCTTCTGTTGTGGAGTTTCAGCTATATATGTGATAATAGAAATAATAATTCAATCTCAAAAAGTGAGTTAAGTAAGCTATGAGAGGTGTGACATCTTGTCCAGCAATGTCATGCTATAAAAGAACTTTCATATCAACAGACTCTTCATATGTAATGTGATCAAGCTTATCTAAGTTGAATTGATGTATTGAGATTCTTTACTCCAAGATTTAGCCTCAAGTTGAGTGTTCTACTCCCATCTCAAAGCGTCCCTACAGCGGCGAGTGACATTCATGAGCTCTCCATGCGGAAAACCGTGCGACACTTGGTGAACTTGATGTGAAAAGCAGCTGATTGCCGAGATGGGAGATACTTCAAATACTCCACCCACTTCATCATTAAGTGCTTCTTCCTTTTCAACTGATGAAATGAAGAATTTGTTGCAAACTTTATCCTCGGCTATTATGATGCAGAATCAAGAGATGCAGTTGTCTATGCAACAATAGCAGCAGCTACATCAGCATCAATTGGATCAACAACGAAGGCTACATCGAGAACAAGATCACACACATGGAGCAACCAAAGAAATTGAGGTTGTGGTAAGTGAACGTAAATTATTTGATGGCCAGAATGTTTTAGCTTATCTTAAAACATTTGAAAGCCAGATGTGCTTCTTTGGAGTTCCTAACAATTGGAGCAATTATTTTTTGCGGCTTGTCACATCTGCTTTGCAGGTTAGAGTGATTGATTTATTTGTGCAAGATTTAAATTGGAATGTCTTCAAGAAGGCACTCCAAGATGAATATTTCCTGGAGGATTATGGAATTGCTACTCAGAAGACATTCAGAGAGTGGGTCTATTAGTCCAACAAAGGACTTATTGCTTCTGAGTTAGTGTGCGAGTTTGAAGAGCGCTACAATCAGTTGGATACACTTGAGAAAAGAGCCCTAAACTCGGATAAAGTGGAGTTATTTTTGCAGGCAATTGATCTTACACTTCAGGATGAGTTGAGAGAGCTTCTTGAAGACCGAACGCAGCCTATGGGATTGAAGACAGATTGGCAAGATGGTGTTGATATGTTGTTTCCACATTGACGAAGAGGCGGAGATGGAAGGCACACTTACAAAACGGTATGCAAACACCTCTAACAATGTCTTCTCCTATCTCCACTTCTCCCATTTCTCCTCCTGCTCCTTCCACTTCTTCAACCTCCCATCCCATGTCTATGCCTACTTCTATGCCTATGCCTATGCCTATTCTTGTGGCAGTTGTCAGGCCATCTTCCAAACCAATTGCCGAAGACATGGTGGAAGAAATTTTAAAGAACTTGAAGGATCTTCAGATAAAGATGTCCAGAAGAGATCAACATCCACTTAACCCTACTCCAATTTCTGTTCCCATTTCTTCTACTCCTATGAACTCTTCCAAAAATGATCGTGTTTGCCAATGCATATGGTGCGGTATGATAGTCCAAACCATGAGCACAAGGAATGTCAAGACTTCAAAGAGGGAAAAATATTGAAGTTAGTGGTGTGGAAGGATAGGATGATATGTTTCGGAGACTTAGAGAAACCACTCAAAATGAATTTCGGCAAGGGAGGTATGAAGAAATTATTGGAAGAAACTCTTTTACGTTCCTCTTATGTAAAGCAAGAGGCAACAAGAGAAGCTGCAGCCTATGGTCTTCAATTGGAGCAGCTACCGAAAGGTAAGTTTCCTTTATGGTCCTATGCACTGCATGTGGAAAAGAAAGGTAAAGCTTCTTCATCTGAACTTCCATTCATAGGAGATGCAATTAGAAAAGGAATAGATGGAATGATCACATAGATGGCTTCTCTATCTATGCTTATATTGCAAAATCTCAAGAATTTGAAGCACTTGTTGAGGAAAAGCGCAAAAGAGATAATGATCAAGTTGAAGGATCAAAGAAAGCAACTAGGAGGAGTGAGCCAGTTCTTTAGCCTTCTTCTTCAGGACTGGAGTAGAGCATAGCTGATGTGCAGAAGCCAAAGATGCAAGAAGACCAAAGGGCCCCAAAGTTAAAGGATTCGAAGGGGCGAATAAGCAACCTGGATTCAAACTACTATTTGACATCGAGTCTTCCACAGATTTGAAAAATGTACTTGAAGATCAAATTCTTAATTGTAAGATTGAATTTACACTTGGAGAAGTTTTAGGGATTGCCAAGAGAGATTTCCGTGATGTTATTATTGACATCATAAAAGGAAAGTGCCAAATAATTGAAGAACCATTGCAAGATATGATCCATCGAGAGGTTTTAGCTGTTGCAAAGACTATTCGCTATGGATTACAGATTGAGGAGGTTGATTCTAAAGAAGAGATCAATGAGGAATCTACAAAAGGATCTCTATGTATGCAGTCCACAAGAACTCTCTTCATCCTTTACTTCAGCTCGTGCAGTATGATGAAAGCGAAGATGCGCCTAGATTGGTACCTTCGTAGCCATTTTTCTCGAAGTCATTGGGCTCGTGCGACTACGTAAACTGTCGTCAAGCTTAGTGAGACTGAAAATCCTTGCGTTGCACTTTTGGATCATGGTTTTGAGATTAATGTAACTGTGTGAGGTTTATATGAGATTGGTAGATGGCCAGTTGATGTTGATCATGGTTGGTGCATGCGTGTAGCCAACAACAGTGTAAGGGATTTATATGCTGCTTGCCCAAATCTGAAGATTTCCATTCGAGATGTGGGTGAGTCCTATCATTTATTTGTACAAAACTCTTGTTCTTATCCTATTATTTTGGGACAGCCATTTATTGCTGAGTCCCGGATGGAGACTAAGGTTCTGGATGATGGATCTGCCTATGCACGGATCCAAAGCAAGAACAGGAGAAGAGCTATTCAGTTCATGAATATTTATATTAATCATTAGCAGAATAAATATTCCTTGAGGGATTCCCCTCTTCTAGCAAGAGAGTTGGATTTTTTCTAGGTACCATTGTCTTGCAAGACGATGGTGGTACGAGTCAGGAAAAGCTCTTGCCTCCTGACAGCTGGCAGTTTTTCCTCATGTCTTTATGGTGTATCCATTGAAAGTACTTTGTGTTTTCAGTATATTTCTAATATGCCTAGAGGTGCCAGGCAGTATGTAAAAAGAAATGAAAAAGAAAGAATGAATGCAGGTGTTTTACAGGAAGAAAACCGGATAGATAGTCTCTATGATGGACTTTCATGCTCAGATACCATGGAAGAACTTTTGGTTTTGCTAAATGCTAACAATCAAGAGATGTCATATGTCTTATAGGTTCATTCTCAGGTGATGTATTGTGAGATTGCTGATTTCATGTTTCAAAAGAAATTGAATACTGAGGATTCTCAGCAAAAAGAATTCCTTGTTGACATATTTTAGCAAAAAGATTTGGGTGTTTCTATTTATACACATCAAAATTTGTGCTTACTAGGGTTTTCTCATCATGAGATGAAATCTACAGGTTGTAGCAATGAAGCCAGAGTTTAGACAAAATATAAGATAGTTGACAAGAAGGACTGCTACCTTTGGATAGTGATGAGATGATTAGAAGAGCTGCTAAGCAACCTCCTTTGCGAGATCCTGTAGGTATTGGACATAAGATTTCAGCTGAGACATTGAAAGAGATGAAGATTGGAACTGAAGGTTTTCTACTTCCTAAAGAGGTAAGATATTTTGAAGAGATGCTATGTAGAAATGAAAAAGCTTTTGCTTTCTTTCCACATGAGATTGGATGCATTGATCCTAGGGTTGTGACACTTATGGTTATTTTTACCATTTCGTATGTCCCTTGGAATCTACATCCTATTATTGTGTCGAGGGCTCACTTGCCCAAACTGGTAGAGCCCTTAAATGAGCAAATCAAGATGGGAATTCTAGAGCCATCTTCAGCTCCATATTCCAACAGGTGGTTCACATTTCCAAAGAAGAATGGGATACTCAGATTCATACAGGACCTACAACTAGTAAACAAGGTCACTATTCGAAATGTTGGTGCTAGACCTATTGTAGATAAGTTCGCTGAAGCTTTTGCTGGATGTGCTATTTATTCACTTGGCAATCTTTATTCCGGATATGATCAGTTCCACCTTGCCCTTGAGAGCAGAGATTTGACTACGATGAAGACACCTCTAGGCCTTTTCCGAATGTGTACACTTCCACAAGGAGCTACTAATTTAGTTGCTTATATGATGAATGGGATGAACAAGGTTCTACGAGATTTTATTCTTGAGCTTACTATGCCTTACATTGATGACTTACCTATCAAGGAATGTATGGAAGAGGGTAAAGATGATTCTTTAGATAATCACGAATGCATATTCTTTGTGATTTCACGTATTAGAGATGTTGAGAAGATTCTTTGCAGATTGAAAGAAGTGAATTTGACCTTGTCACGGTTGAAGTCTAGTATTTTTGGTGGTAGAGAAGTTTTGATTGTTGGTCATATGTGTGGATATTATGACAATAAGCCTTCTCTTGCAAAGGTTGATGCCATAGAAAAGATTGTGGAAACTTGTTCCTCTACTTCAGAGGTTTGCAGGTTTCTTGGAGCTTGTGTGTTTTATCTTATTTGGATTCCTCACTTTGCCCATATTGCAGATGATCTTTATCAGCTCTTGAGAAAAGGGCAATGTTTTTCTTGGGAGATGAAACATACTAAAGCCATGCAGAAATTGAAGAAATTATTAAGAGCTGTTCTGAATCCGCTGATGATGGGGCTGATATTTCAACCATGCATGTTGATCATACTTGTCATGTGTCTGCTTTGGAAAACTTTGATGAGTCTTTGTATATAGGAGAGTATTTGCAGATTGGTCGTTATTTGAGAACAATGTCTAAACATGATGGATGGACTGATGCAGATTTAAAGAAAATTTGAAGAAAAGCTCAAGGCTTCTTCTTGCAAAGTGGGTTACTTTGGAAGCATCCACGAAAGCGAGGAGGACAGCCATTGAGAGTTGTTTGTGATAGAGCTTCATAGGTGCGTATCATGAAAGAATTCCATGAAAGTCTTTGGGCTGGAGATCGAGCTGTTTGGGCGACCTATGAGAAGATCAAAGAGCGTTATTGATGGAAAGGAATGTATAAAGATATCTCAAAGTTTGTTGAGACATGCTCTGATTGTCAGTTGTTCTCTTCAGTGAGGCATAGAGATGAGCTTCATCCTACATACCTGCTATGTATTTATTACAAGTGGGTTCTTGATTTGATTACTATGCCTGTTGGTTTATGGTAGATGCGCTATATTGTTTTGGCACGAGAATATCTCACAAATCAAGTGGAAGGAAGAGCATTACAAAAAAATTCTACTTGAGTGGTTTGTAAGTTCCTATTGGAGGATTTTTTTTGTAGGTATGGATGTATTGGGAAAGTTACTACAGATAGAGGTGAGTTGGATGCTGATGAGGCTAGAGAGTTCTCTCCTGCCTTGGCATTAAACTTGCTTTGACTTCGACATATAATCCAAAAGGCAACGGGAAGAGTGAAAGAGGCCATCTGCCAATTGTGAAAGCCTTGGCTAAATCATGCGGTGGACATTTGAGAGTGGCCTAAGTTGTTGCCTTATGATTTATGGGCTGATCATACTACTCACAGTGTGACTACAGGTTATATGCAAGCTAAGTTAATGTATGGACAAAAGCCAGTCATGCTTATAGAGACTTGCACACTTACTTGGAGTGCTTTACCATGGCAACAAGAAGAGTTGACTAGGGAAGATCTTTTGGCTCTTCATATTCGTCAGTTGGAAAGAAGACCTGAAGATATTGAGAAAGCAATTCAAAAGCTCAAAGAGGCTAGAACTCACAACAAAGATCACTTTGATAGCAGACACAGATTGAGGCCTAAAGAGATAAAAGAGGGAGATTTGGTGTTGGTCTATGATAGCAGTCTAAACAATCAGTATAGTGCTATCCGCAAGGTTTCTAGACGATGGTTTGGGCGGCCCTACTTAGTGCATCATGTCCATGACAATGCTACATATTCTTTAGCAGAGCTTGACGGTACGGCCTTGCGGATTCCAATTGTAGGGAAGAGAATCAAACTATTCAAGAGAAGAGAAGATGCAACCTGTGCATTTGAGGAGTCGGATGATGCGATTTATGATGGACTTGAGCCAAGAGATGATGGAAAATGTGGACATTGCACATGCTTTATCAAAAGATGAAGAGATTGCATTGACCATCGAGCTTGGCGGTAATGAGGATGGGTAGTTGTGGCACATCTGGAGGATGTGTAGGTTTGGAGGGGGTGGATATCGTGATGTTGCGCATCTACCACTGCAAACCTGAGGGCGGAATTTTCTGGCAAGTTTTTGAACTCTTAAGTCAGCATCTTTATGAGTTTGATTTCCGTTGTGTGTATCTTTTGTCTTTGCATCTGCATGACACACGAGCACATATAGTTAGGATAGGCATGATTTCTTCAATGCATTCATAAATTTTGCATGGAAGCAACACTTGATTGATTGCATAGTATGGATTTTAATTTTTAAACTGCATGAGTGTTTGGGCACGAAGTTCTTTTCTAAAGCACGTTCTTGATAGGGCACAATGTATGGAAAAATAGGTTCATAAGAAGATAAACATTTTGGAAGCTCAAAGACATGAAATTTGTTTGCTAAGAAGATTATACATCCTGGTATTATTTTCTTGGGAAAGTTTTATACAGTCTCAAGAAGGCCATGTAAACTGGGAAGCTATAGAAAATGCTCGTAAGTCAAAATTACTGCTACAATTTATCAACATCAAGATTGAATGATATCTCCAACTATTGAGGAAGCATGAACGTGATGACAAGTCACGACTTGTGCTGTAGCCCCGAAGTTGACCAATTGATTCATCATTAACTCTTGTTGCACTTAGAAATGATAATCTTCCAAAGGCAAAGGAGACTAAAGACCCTTCTTCCAAACCACGAAAAGTGAAATTTTCTGGCAAAGTAAAGCCGTAGGAAAAGATACTAGAGAAGAAAAGGAAAGGATTGGAGGAAGCTTGATGTATATTTAGAATCAAAATCTCTTGACAGGATGGAAAGCAAAGAAGAATTATCTCTCAAATATGGAATAGAGGTTTTGCAAGCAGAGTTGAAGGTTTACGATGGTAGCCTAATAGGGGAGCTATTCAACGGTCCTCAAAATGGCCTAAACATGATGACAATCGGTAGCATGATGATGTAATCTTTGATGTCATTCGAAGATGCTTTTCATAAGCTTTTTGGAGATAAATTGATTGATGGCGCTCTATACAAAAAGCAGTAAGACATCATGGAATGAAGCTTTTTAGAAGCTTTCCTAAAGTTATGAAGATGGTTATAAAAGTGAATGGAAGAGAGGTCGAGAAGAAGAAAGGGATGGTAATGAAGAATCGAATAGTAAAGATTTACGCAAGAACGTGTTTCATAACCATGACATGTAGAAGGTGAAGCTCGAAGCATCGGCGAGGACTGCGACTGCAATTGAAGAGTGCCAAGGATGAATTATGACGTTGGTTCTTAGAAGCTGCGACGAAGGAAATGGTGGCGGCTCTTCAAGGACGGAACGAAAGTCTTAGCTGAAGAAGACGTTGAAGACCATGTTGTAGAAAAGAGTGCTGCTGTGACACAAGGAACTTTAAACACTTTTCCATGTAGTAAAAAAAGAGAGATTTTCTAGATACTTATCAAAGTATCTAGAAAAAGTCTAAACTAGTAAAAGTGGAACACTTTACAAGTTAGTGATCTAGTAAAATATTTCTATATAGAAAATTTTTAAAATTCCTAGTTGATGATCTAGTAAAATATTCTTAGATAAGAAAACTAGTTGAAACTATAGATATAGTAAAATTTTCCTATACAAGAAAGCCAGTTGGAATCATTAATACAAGACATTATCACACTAAT
Source organism: Lygodium microphyllum (assembly GCF_053477565.2). Classification (NCBI taxonomy): domain Eukaryota; kingdom Viridiplantae; phylum Streptophyta; class Polypodiopsida; order Schizaeales; family Lygodiaceae; genus Lygodium; species Lygodium microphyllum. The sequence continues at coordinate 84,880,288 of NC_141151.1, forward strand.
ATATCGTGTTAAGAAAACTAATCACGATTTGTTCACAATGTTGTATTATTAGCAATAGAATTGTGATTGAATTCACTAAAAAAGTTGTCTTAAACACTACATTCTCTCTGTAATGAAGGTGGGAAAGAATAGATTTTATTTGGAAAATAGAGGGGAAAATAGTAGGGGAAATGTGGGAAATGTGGGGGACTATATAAGTCAACCCCAAAAGGATTCTAAGGTACCTATTTGATTTGACATCTAATCTCCAACTCAATCGGCTTCCTTCCTCACCTGTGCTCTCTCTCAATTCACGCTACTCCTATCTCCCCTTCCTTCTCTATCTTCCCTTGCCTTCCGTGGCTTTCCTCCATCTCCCAATTCCCCTTCATTGCATTGGTATCAAAGCCTAAAATTCTGGCACCTACAGAGCAGCTTTGCATCGATGGACAGAACTACTGTTATCTAGGTGAACCAAGCAGAATCCAGCACATGAAAGAGAGTGCAGGTCGATTGGAATCAAGGCACTCAGGGCGGCCAAACTCGCTCACGCACCGATTCCACTAGTGAGCCATTCCGTTTGCTTCCGCCAATCACGAACTCAACATTTCGTTTGGAGAAACCAACAGCCTCGCTTCAACCGTCACTTCTCTGCCTCACGTCGCCCTCACTGTTTTGTCCATTCGCTACAGTTCCATGCGTCTTTTTTTTCTGTTCACGTCACCGTTACTACCTGCCACCATCTTTGCCAGTGTTGCTCGACCAGGAGGTAGTAATACGCCATCTCCTCTGGAATACGCTATCTCCACCGGCTTGCAATCTCCACCGCCCCGCCATCGCGCCATCTCCACCAAAATACGCCATCTCCACTGGGTTCCATCTCCACCGGACTGACAATCTCTTCGCGCATGTTCGGTGCACCCCTCGTTGTCATACACTGCCGCGATTCCGTCGTTCCTCCACCACTGTTTCCGTCACCTGCCCGCGCCTTCCGCTGGCCACCGTTTCCACCACCGTTTTCATACCTTAGACTAATTTTCTAATCTATTTCCTAATGTTAGTAAGGTTAATTAACCTGAGGGGTAATTAACTCGTTAATTGTGAGTTAGTTTAGTTAGTCTAGTCCTAACAATCCTAGTTAGGCTAGGACAGTCCTAACGGTCCTAGATAGGCTAGGACAGTCCTAGCAGTCTTAGCTAGGCTAGGACAGTCCTAGGACTTCCCAAAAAAAAAAAACCCTCTTTTAGGGCACTTCTACAGCCGTGTTCTGGGCCCTTGTCAGCCACCTTTGTGGCTCATTTCGAGCATTCTCTCCATCCTCTTCACCAAGTTTTCTTCAAGCCTCTTCATCAACTCCATCGCGCACTTATGGCCCCCAAGCGTGCACCCTGATCAGATGAGACGTTTCAACATGGAGATGGTATTGCTCAGCAGGAGCAGATGCCAGTTACAGAGGGTGTACCTCCCTCACAGCTAGTTCCTACTATGCCTACAGACACATAGTTTTTGGATGCATTGGCCTTGATGCTTCAGGGGGCTTTTCAACAGATGGGTCAGTAGTTGGGACAGCAACTCACCATTGCTATGGCTATGCACGATACAGCTATCACCCAGATGGGTCAGAACATTAGGCAGCAGATCACTACTGCCATCAGTATGCATGATAAGGGTAAGCAGGACGCACCCCAGCACGCGGATCAAATCGGATAGCCAGGGTGATTTTCTTGACCCACATAGGGGATTTAGGGCTGATGGCCGTCGCACTTATGATGTTGGTTCTATGCATGCACCCCAGCATGGGGATTATGTTGATATAGGTGATGCCTTGCCTGTGCCATTGAGCACTTCTTTTTTTGATTCCAGGCCGCCATTTGGCTCGCAGATTTCATTGGCTGAGCCGTCCATTTTGGGCCGGCCTACTGGCATATTTTCGCCCACGGCAAGCATGCTTCGATTGGGTGTTGGGTTTCAGGGCAGTTGGAAGAGAGGCCAGTCCTCTTCTCAGCCTTTTTCTATGCCACCCACTCACCGAGATTGTTTAGGGTATTCCACCCACACAGATTTAGACAAGCACTCAAGTGGAGGGGCAAACAGATGGAGCAACACCCATTTCAACTGAAGACAAGAATCAGACACAGCAAGAAATGGACTGCTATGAGAATGATGGAGAGAAAGCTTAAAGACAATTTGTAAATACCATATATCAGATTCAGCAACCAGTTTCGTACATTGCTTTCGTCTACCAAACAGACGGCTACAAGAACTTAATATAGAGTACGAGACTACAGTTATGAAGACTAACTTCCATTTCACAAGACATCTTGGGTAAAATCTGATTCATCAACTTTCTAATAGAATCCGACCGAGTAGAAATATGGCTAAGCGAGATCCAACTAAGCAGCTATTTACTAGATCTAGACTGATCTTCAACACATGGCACAGCGCGGTGGTGGATTTCGAAGAAATCTGACTTGGATCCACACATCCCTTGATCAGGCAAAATGCTGGCCATAACAAAAAACTGCTGCTGCATCAGTTCTTAGGAGGAAGATCAGAAACCTGCTCAGCTTGCATAGTGGAAGTGACATCACTTTTAGGAACATCCACCCTTGCAAACTCCTCCACCTCTGCTAGATCTGTAGTTACTGGAATAGAAGCTAGCTCTACAACATCCTCATCAGGAATCTCTGGTTCTGGTGCTAATACATCCACCACTACTGTCTTCATAGTCAACTGATGCTTTAACTCCTACACCTGCTACATCCAATGCCCTGAAAATATATTCATATCTGAAGTAATACACATAAAAAAACTCTTGGTTGCATCATTTGTTCCTGCTGTAACAGTTTCAAGAACATCAGGCTATATTAGGGCTAAAGTAGGAAGATCCAAATGAGGTGGTCTCCCCTGAAATTTTTTTAACCTGAACCCATTAATAGGTTTTTCAACTCGTGTGCCAAACACATCAGCAACCACAAAGGTTCCCTGACCTAAATCTTCAATAATCTGATACGGCCCTTTATACCTCAAAGTAAGTTTACCTGGATGAGATCCCAACCTAGAATTGTACACCATCACCCAATCACCAACTTTGAAAACCTTGAACTTAACATTCATGCTGACCCAAGCTTGTCTTCTTCTTTGAATGACTTCAGTGATATAAGAACTGATAAACCTATCCTCTTCCAATTGCATCAGATGTTTGCATCTATGTTGGATAGACAACTTTGGACTCATCTTTTCAGCTGTTACCCTCAAACTAGGTACCACATATTCCATTGGTACAATAGCCTCTAACCCGTAAACCAAATGAAACAGAGTCATACCTGTTGTCACCTTAAAGGTTGTTCTAAAAGACCATAAAGCTGAATCCAATTTCTCATCCCAGTCCTTCTGATTTTCCACCACAATTCTTTTGAGGATTCTTATCAGTGTCTTATTAGTACTCTCTCCCTGACCATTCGCCTGAGGATGGTAGGCTGTAGACTTCTTGTGCATAATCATATGAGTACTAGTCAAATCAACAATCACAGCATTAAGGAAATGAGAACCTCTATCACTTACCAACTCCACCGGACATCCAAATCGTGTCATTATATTGTGGTAAAGAAATCTGGCTACACTGGCAGCCTTATTATCCTTAAGTGCTACTGCTTCAACCCATTTTGTGCAGTAATCAATAGCAACAAGAATATACATGTTCCCTCTTGGAGTGGTTGGCTTAACTGGTCCAACAAAATCCATGCCCCACTTTTGGAATGGTTCTAAGGGAAAAAACGAATGATTAGGTATTATGTCTGCATTATCTGGCTGACCACTCTTCTGACGAATTACACAACTTTTGGCAAAATCAAATGTATCCTTCAATATAGTCGACTACCATAATCCAGCGTGCAAAATTTTCTTCCCTGTAATCTCACCAGAAAAATGCCCACCTGCTGCACCATAATGTGCTTCTTGCAATATAGTTTTCTGTACAAAATCTGGCACACATCTTCTTATTACCTGATCTATGCCTTTCTTATAAAGTGCTCTAGCAATCACCAAAAAAGGCCTAGACTTCAAAGCAAACTTTCTTCTTTGATCTGGGGTGAACTTAGTTGGTATAGTTCCATCAAGCAAAAATGATAACAATTGATCATACCAAGAATCTGATTCAACAACCTAAACCTCAAAAAAAGATGCATCAGGCAATTCATCATCCACACCAATGGGTGGTTCACCTATTTCCAACCTACCAAAGTAATCTGCAATAGCATGTTGTTTCCCTAGGATATGAACTATCATAAAATCAAACTCTTGTAATAACAGCATCCACTTGGCCAACCTTCCTGTCAGCAGAGGTTTTTTAATCAAATATAACAGAGCCTGATGGTCCACATGAAAAATGACCCTGTTCCGTAGTAAATAATGTCTGAATTTATTCAGAGAATAGATCATGCCTAAAGCTTCCCGTTCAGTCACAGCATAATTCCTTTCTGTAGATGACAAAACCCTGCTAGCATAGTAAACTGGCCTATACCAGCCCTTCACCTTCTCCTGCATCAGAACTGCCCCAATTGCCATATCCGAGGCATCAACAAAAATATGACAAGGTAAAGACCATTCTGGTGATTGCAAAATAGGTGCAACAAAAACCATATTCTTCAATAACTGAAAGGACTTTTCCTGAGGCTCAGCCCACACAAAAGATACATCCTTTTTAGTTAATTGTGTCAATGGTACAGGATATTTCCTGAGGCTTTCCTTATTTGTACAGGACATTTCGGAGAAGGGGAAGTTGTTGCATTTTACACAAGGCTTAAATCCCTCTCTGGCTACTGATGTGAGAGCTCATAATCCTCAAACCATTGAGCGAGCAGCCCAACTTGCTGAGGTGTTTGAGCCAAAATATGTTGGCAAGTATAAGCATTTGTCAGGTAGCTCCTACGGTACTGTTTATGAGGCTGACAGGAAGATAAATTTTGCTGATTAGATCAATAAGAAATCAGCAGCTGCCCCCTTTCCATGATATCCAATGGTTATTGGGAGTAAAATGCCATATGCAAAGCCATAAAGGCCCATGGATGCAAAGTCAGGTGTCAAACCCAGTTCTGGTTTTGACAAATCAGAAGTTAAACAACATTGTGCAAAATGAAGAATGTCAGCTCAACCAAACTCAGCTCATGTTTCCAAAATGAAGAATGTCAGCTCATGATGCATATGAATCTCCTGACACAGAAGCCACAAAGGGGACTGCATTTCCCTTTGATCTGAGTGGGGCTATTGAGCAAACCACTTGTGTGATGCATGAGATTGATATTCAACCTACATGTGGCAGGAAAGGCCGTAAGCCAACACTCTCTGTGTTGGAGCATCAACCTACAATGCCTTTTCATGTCAGAGGTGATGCTAATGGTAATGTCCCTGTGGATGATGAGCAGATTTATTGGGATGCCCAGTCTACACTGTATACCATCTCACTTCATGCCTTGATGGGTGCCAAAAGTGCTGAAACAATCAGGTTGAAATGAATGATTAATGGCAGATCTGTTCATGTATTGGTAGACAGTGGTAGCACTCACAGTTTCATTAATTGCAGAACATTGAAAAGAGTGGGATTGGTTGCTATAGAGATAGACCATGGTCTGAAAGTGGAGATATCAAATGGACAACATATGATCAGCAGACATTGTTGCCAGGATGCTAGGATCAAGTTCTCTGATGATTATGAGTTTACAGGTGATCTTCTGGCATTGGATATGGGGCCAATAGATGTTGTCTTGGGTTGTGATTGGCTGTAATCATTGGGGAAAATCAGTATAGATTTGAATGCCTTATCTCTTGAGTTTTGCCACAAGGGTAGAATTGTTACATTGCAGGGCATTGTGAATCAAAAATTGCAGGTCATTTCAGCAAGGCAGATTATGATGATGAGATAATGATCATTGTAAGAGCAAATCATGCAGATTGTGATGATGATGATAATGAGATAATGATCATTGTCAGGTAAAATCATGCAGAGTGTGCAGAAGATTGATCATTATGGGCCAGTACCTTAAATGGGCTTGAATTTAATGATGATCTAGCAGGTGCTTGATGGGGGTGATGATCACATGCAGTACTAGCTATGGGAGGTCATTTCAGCTGCTGGGTGTATACTGCAGTGTTGCTCAGCCACATGATGATGATGATGATGAGTACTCTCATCAAAATTAGTCATAGCTGTTGTTGTGGTGATATGAGTGTTACTCTTAGCCTAATGATCCTAAAGATCTGATGCTACAACCTATACAACAGTTCACCATCACAAGGCCTCTAATATTTTCCCATGTGGGAAAAGGGGCTCTTTTCCCTTGTTTTTCCTTATAGTGTTCAATATCATGAGCTTTTTCTCAGGAGGCACCACACACCTAGCTAGGTGTTTTTGGGGGCAGGGGATTGCTGGCTTTCACCTCAGAGGCTGACTTGTGGTCCCTCCCTTGTAGAAGCTTATGATGTTGTAGTAATTCACAATGTGGGAATTATAGTGGGACTTTTTCTAAAACTCCATGTGCATCAGATAGTGTATACAATATAGAAATCCTTACTCAAAGCCAATTATTTCCATCATATATATAAACTACTACACATAGAACTAACCTTATGAGAGTTAAGGTGATGCATCGAGCCAGCAGTGATGACAGATGATCGAGAGGAGTACATGATTGTTGCTTGTGGCCTCTAGATTGCATCAATTGCACGATTTGATGTTTCCTTATCATCTGAGCTTGCTTCAAATTGTTGTTAATTGAACTTATCTGATCAACCAGCTACTGCAACTGCCTTAATGTGGCAGCAGCTAGTCCACATTGTGATGCTGATGCTGATTATGGTAGGACAATGATGCATGGAAATTCATGATACATAGATTCTACATGTGTTGCCCAACTGGCAAAGCTCCTTGATGTAAATAATTAGTAGATAAACTATTTGTCACAGCTTGCATAGAGCTCTGGTTTGAATTAATCTGGTTTTGACAGGCTAGTACACATAGCGTACGTTAGATGAGAAAACCTCACACCATCCTAGTCCTTGAAATATTATCACAAATTTTGAACATTGAGAGTGAGAAAACCTGAACACTAACTTACTCCCAGCTAGTGTTGTCCCTTTTCAGAGATAATTAATTCATATTGTGACTAACTAGGTGGTGTGCTCCTATTAATAATAGAGAGCATTGATGTTAATATGGGCTGGTAGAGGATGTTGGCTTGGTACTGCTGGCAGCTGAAGGGCTATAACCGAGCTTGGAGACGGAGTCGGAGATGAGTGTGTGTTCAAGAGTCAAGACCATTACATTAAAGCTGGCAGATTATTAGAGACAAGACTATCCTGAGCAGCTGAGCTTCTGCTGTTGCTACTGAGCCCATTAAAGCTGGCAGACTATCAGAGACAGGAGTCGAGACTATCCTGAGCTTCTGTTGTTGCTGAGCCCATATTTATTATATGTTGAGCCTTTCGCTTCTCCAAGAGTTGGCCGCACAGCACATCCAGGATCTCCCTCATTGATGGACGATCTTTTGGGATGTGGTTCACGCAGAGCAAAGCTATTTTCAGGACTCCATAAACTTCATCTAGACGTTCTGTTGATGAATGATTTTGATATCCATTGGGATGGAGCAATAAAGCTGGATCTATCACTCTCTGCCAATCTTTTGCATTATATGCCGACTGAACCCATCCTCCTAGATTCTCACTCTCATCATCATCAATCATCTTTTGCATTATATACAATTTACTGTTGTATATGGGATTCATCCCTACTAGAATTGATGTTATCCCATTGGCAATGTCATTGATTGTATTTATCTTCCTTTCATCATATGGCAGATTAGTCATGAGAACACCAAATTGCTAAAATTTGTCTAGCTATGACAGAAATTTGGTAAAATACAAGTTTCGGATCATACCTCGCCGATGCCAGATTAATCCCCGGTTATGATGACGATCTTCCCGTGCACATTATCCTTGAGGACCTCATGGAAGAAGTGCAGCAGCACACTGTGGAAGATGAGCGGGAGCCACAGGACAAAGACCCTGGAGAGGCCGCCAATGACAGGAAAGAAAAGGTTGAGGAAGCCCCACATTAAACCCTACTGCACCGCTCAAAGCCGGGAGCTTGTGTCGATTCACAATCTGTGTCTCCCCACCATCGCGCTCATAAACATCAGGCCTCTGCATTTGGGTATTGCACGCAAGTTCTTTGAAGTAGTCGAAGCTGCTTTGGCTGTGATTCGCTATCTGGGCAACATTACAATTCGTTAGTCAATAAGCTCCTCTAGTTCACTTTGCCATTTCCATTGGTGGATGCCATTTCTGTTCACTTTGCCATTTCCATTGGTGGGTGCTACAGTCCAATCCAGTCGCTACAGTCGTCTGCTACCATTTGGTGCCCTCTCCCCTTTGCCGTCTGCAGCCCAACTAGCTTCTGCCCTCATCCCTTTGCCATCTACGGCTTAGTCTGCTGTAGTCATCCCTTCCCTATCTACCGGTCGATCCAACGTAATTTGCATCTATGGCCTGTCGGAGTTGAAGCCTGAGCTATGGAGTCGCTTGCCCTCAGAGATCCTCCCGCACTCTGTCTTCCCCTGTTTGCCCTTCTTCTTCCTCTTCAAGCTGCGCATCCTGTCCCGAGCTGTCTGCGCCCATCTCTCCTCTCGCGCCTTCTGGCTACGTTTTAAATCTTAAATTAAATTAATAATTTTTCTAATCAGTTTTAACTGTACCCATTCCTATTTCACCCATTCTTATGCATAAGTGCAAAACTTGTGTTGGAATTCTATTGGCATAAGTGCATAAGTGACATGTAGTATGTACATTTCTTTGTGCAAGCTATAAGTTGTGTTGTACGACCATCTTTCAACTCACACCATAGTTTCTTGGAATCATTGTGTAGTCCACATGATACCCTTGATCTTAATGAGTTAGAAGATGAAATAGTGTTGGAATCCCAACTTGTTATGCCTAGTCCATTTCAATCTCTAGCTACGTCAACCCCACAAGCATCAAGTAATGTTCCAAGTCCTCAACCCTCTTCCAACATCCCAAACCCTCTACCCTCTTCAAATGTACATGTCAAAAACCCATCACTTGTAAGCTCTCATTGGACAGTCCTCTTCACAAAGAAATACTCCATCCTTGCAAAAAGTCTCTCCAACACCAACCCAAGCGGTGGAAGGGCCAACTGCTTGTACAAAGAAGAATGAGATTTGGTATTCTTTCCAAATTTTCACTCTTCTTGACTATTATTAGGATAAATGGATTTCTTTGAATTGAGGGAATTTGAAGACTAAGCATTGGGTTGAAATTGCTCGAGATGTGAATGCAAGTTGTGGAATGGAATTCATGAAGCCTCAATGCTAAAATAAGTGAAATAACTTAAAGAAGGCATACATGAAAGAGCATGCCAAGAGGCCATATCACGTGCAAAATAATCAAGATGGGAGTTTTATGAAAGAATGGGTGATATGCTATCAACCACCCTAAAGGTCAATGGGCTTCAAGGTGCTTTTGGTGGAAATGATTTTGCTCTCGTCTCAACATTTTATCTCTAGATGATGAGGAGGATTCCAATGTGCCAGTAGCTAAAAGTCAAGACCCAGAACAACCCTTGGAAGCACATGAGGAGGACATAGAAATGGAGGGGCATCCATTATAAAGAGGGCTATGCACAAGTGTGATGAGAACAAGACTAAAGAAAGCAATGTGGGCCCATCTATTGGAAGAGAAATCTGAGGCCAATGCAACAAAAAGTAGAAAAGAATGTCAATGGACAATGTTGGTGCAACACTCAAGTAAGGCATGAGCAACTGGGCACAAGCACTAAAAGAAGTGGAGCTTAGGCACATTCTGTTAGAAGAGAAGAGGCTAGAAACTCAATTGCAAATTGCCCAACTCCTTGCCAATACAAGGTATACAACCCCCCCATGAAATTACATTTGTATTCTATTCTTTTGATCTTAATGCAGGGTGTCATCTCATTTACAAAGTTGTGTCACTTTTGAACTAGTTTGAAAATGCCCAAAAGTACTTAGTACCTAATGTATCTAAAGAAGAAAAGTAACCAAGTATGTGCTAACAGAGATTCGTATTTGAGAGAGACAACTTGTTCTAATTGCATCAAAGTATCTAACTAAGAGCCCAAGCCATTAAAGTATCTAACAAAGTACCAAATTGATTAAGTACCAAAGTAACTAACTATCAAAGTATCTAAGTAACTAAGCATCTAACTAAGTATCTAAGTATCTAAGTATCTAAGTATCTAAGTATCTAAGTAACTAAGCATCTAACTAAGTATCTAAGTATCTAAGTCACTAACTACCAAAGTAACTAAGTAACTAAGTATCTAAGTAACTAGGCATCAATCTAAGTATTTAAATATGCACACTAACTGACCATACTAAGTATTTAACTAAGCATCTAACTACTATCTAATAAAGTACCAAACCAACTAAGTATCAAAGTATCTAAGAAACTAAGAACCAAAGTAACTAATGATCTAAGTAACTAAAGCATCTATCTCTAAGTATCTAAGTATCTAAGTATCTAAGTATGCACATTAAGTGACCACCTAACTAAGTATCTACCTAAGCATCTAAGCACTAAGTATTTAACTAAGCATCTAACTAATATCTACTAATTATTTAAGTATCTAAGTATCTAAGTACTAAGTATCTAAGTATATACATACACTAAGTAACCACCTAACTAATTAAGCATCTAACTACTAACTACTAAGTATCTAAGTATATAAGTATCTAACTAAGCCTAAAGTATTTAACTGAGCATCTAACTATGTACACTAAGGAACTAAGTATGTACACTAAGTACCCAATAAAGTATGTCTCACAAAGTATACATTAAGCACCTAAGTAAATATATCTAACTAACTAACACATTGAGTGTCACATTGGTTGAACTACATTGGCACACACATTGAATGTACACATTGATTCAACCACATTGACATGTAGACTGCTTGACGTTAATGACATAGAAGAACTTCAATTGATGGTTGATTACAAAGTACAATGGAGAAATACAAATGCTATGCACGATGGAGAAACAAAAATGCTATGCATGATGGAGAAATACAAAGCCATAGTCTTAGCGTTTCTAAGAAAGAGGCATACAAAAAACTCAAGCTAGTTGCATACACAAGGCCCACTAATTAAAGACTGCTAATCTTAGAGCTTGGCCCTCAATGCATTTTGACCTTGCGGGATGAGTTGGTACATTATCATTTTGGGATGAGGGTCAATATCATCCTCTCTTAGTTCAACCTCTAATGTATCCATGAGGAAGTTATGCATGACACAACATGCCACTAATATGTACATAGGAATGTGTTACAACTCAACATTCATGTCATGCAAAATGCACTATCTATTTTTCAACATACCAAAATCATGCTCAATGCACACTCTTCCCTTTGATAGATGTTGATTAAATAGCTTCCAATCTCCATTATGAGCATATATCCATAATGTCTTTTTTGAAATTGTTCTACATGAATTATGGTTAGGCCTATCCATTGTGATGTGTGTTACTTAATTACATAAGCATGACTATGTTAGATGTTGTGCACAAATTTGTTCTCATTTGCCATCTACAATTATTTTGCTAGTTATAGCTTGATTTTTAAATCTACTAAACATGGCTATATTAGATGTTATATAGAAAATCTTCTCACTTTACCATATAGACATGGATTTCACTAGTTATAGCTTCACTTTTATCTAGTAAAACTAAAAACCTAGTTTCAACTAAAAATTTCCTAGGTACTATCTAGAAAAATTTGTGTATCTACTAGATATGTGTGTATTTGCTATCTAGTTTCGTGTCCAAAGTTCCTTGTGTGACGGAAGCTGTTACGAGGATGAGGACGCTGAAGCGAGAAGACGAGGACGCTCAAGCAGGAGCAGCAGAAGAAGTTGAACTCAGATGACGATTCTTCAGTCCTAACTGAAGGTAGATGAAAAGAAGCACAACGCGGATGCTGCTGCATTAGAGAGCTGACAGGGGCCAATAACAAAGAAAGTCGGAAAGCTGAGGAAGGGACGTGAAGGACGAGGAAGGTAACGATACGTAACTACTCTGAAAGACTGCTTCTGCAGCATGATTGACAACCTGGATGTGGCAAAGACACTGATGGTTGCCATGCGAAGAGCTGGGCCATACGTTTACTAAGCAACACTGTAAGTTTGAAGATGAAAGAAGCGAAGTCAACAATGGCATCAGCAGGGTGTTGAGATATCGAGCTCCACTCGTGATACGCCAGGGTGACCGTTGTATATTTATGTCACCGACTTGTCAGTTGCAGACGCGGTTGGTACACCGCCCATGAATAATAGCTACATGATAGCTATCCTTATCTACTCTAGTTCGTGGCTCAGTTAGTATGCCACCTTAGTTAGTTGAGTTTGGTTTGAGACCCATATATAGGGTTCTTCTATTTCTTTGTACTAGAGTTCTTTTGGCTTACACAACTAAGAAGAGGAAAACTGTTTTCAGCCTCCACCCTTGTGTGTCTTCCCCCATTGTGCAAGCAAGAAAGCTTCAAGCGAGACTCCTTCCTTCTCTCCCACAATCTTGACATGGTATCAGAGCCTTGTTTGTGGTAAGGAGCTCAAGAAAGCAAGCCAAGCTCGCGGTGGTCTGGTAAGAGGAGCAGTGTTGCTTTCATTTCCTGTTTTGGGAGCAGATCTCTGCAGGTAGCACAGCCGGAAATTGCAGGAGTGCATTGTCTCAGGTTGAGACGCCCTTCGCGGTGAAGCAAGAGGGCAGTATATGCTGCGGGAAAGGGCTTTAGCCCTTGGCGACCTTGTTTTTTTGATTTGAGGCCATTTCGGGGCCTGTTTTGCAGACGGAAGTTTTCTGCACGCACTCAAGAAAAGGCTCAGTTTTATGCTGTGCGACCACTGTTCTACAGGTCGGTGAAAAGTTACTGTAGAAATTGCATCGTATGCTTGTGCGCAGAGACATTGGGAGTTTCAGAATCATCCTTGGTTCCTGTTTATGCAAAATCGTCACTAGGAAGTGACTGTGTGGTCAAATACCACTTTCGCCAGTTTTGCAGATTTGCCCTTGTGAGGGTGAAGCTGTGTTTTTTGCAGTGACAGAATTTCTTGCAGTATTCTGTAATGGCGTCTGATTCTCTTTCACAGATTGTCACTGAAAAGCTTGACAAGAACAACTTCCAGGCATGGAAGTTTAGAATGACGAATTTCCTTATGGGAAAAGGATATTGGGAATTTGTTGCAGGAAATGAAGAAGAACCAGTTCTTCCTGATGTTCCCAATCAACAACAAATGCAGGCATTTAAAACATGGCATGAGAGAGCCAGGAAAGTTATGTATTGGCTGTCTATCAGTATTTCAGACTCTATGATTGTGCATATTCAGGATGCAAGTACGCCAAAGGAGGCATGGGATACTTTGTCAAAAATGTATAGCACAAATACGCAAGCCAGGAAAATGCAGCTCAAGCAAGAGTTGCATAATGTGCAAAGAGAAAGTATGAGCATCAACGACTACCACATGAAGGTGAAGAAGATTGCAGATGCACTTGCTTCCATTGGGTCGCCAGTGGAAGATGATGATTTAGTTTCCGTGACCTTGAATGGTCTAGGAAAGGATTATGCACAGTTTCGGACATCCATTTCAGTTCGTGAAAGATTTCCTGATTTTGAGGAGTTGATTGCTCTTCTAATTTCTGAGGAACAGAGAAATGGTGGTGCATCTTCTTCAGGAGGAACTTCAAAAGAAGCTGTCTTCTACTCAAATGCTGGAAGAGGTAGAGGCAGAGGTAGAGGAGGCCGATTTGGAGGCCGTGGCAGAAATCAGAATATGCAGCAAACTCAAGAAAACCAGTCCTATGGAGGAGGACGTGGTAACTCTAGAGGCAGGGGGAGCCAAAGAGGTCGTGGTGGATGGCAAAGAGGCCAAAATGCAAACAGTAATGTTGAATGCTACTACTGTGGTAAAATGGGTCATATGGCTAAAGACTGCTATAAAAAGCAGAATGACATCATGAATGGAAAACTGCAACAAGGGAATTATGCATCTTCTAGTAGACAGGGTGATGACAGAAATGAGCATTTGTTCATGGTGCAGCACATGAACAATTCTATGACAAGTGCAGAAGAAAGCAATGATGTATGGTATGTTGACTCAGGTGCATCAAACCACATGACAGGTCATGCAGAATGGATGGAGGATGCAAGGAAAATGGAAAAACCAGGATTTGTGGAGACTGGTGATGATACTGCACATCCTATTGTGCAGATTGGAAAAATTCCCTTATCTATGCAGGGTGGGAAAAAGAAATACCTGTCCGATGTATTTCATGTCCCGAATATCACCAAGAATCTGGTTTCAGTTGGTCAAATGGTTGAACAGGGCTTGCAGGTCAGATTTAATCCTCATGGATGCTTTGTTGAGGATATGAAAAATAAAGGTCGCTTGATAGCAAAAGGAAAGAAGAAGGGCAGAATGTTTACATTGGATGCAGACATGTCTGAATTGAGTGCAGCAATGTTTGCACATGGGACCGGTGTAGTTGCAGATATTGATATATGGCATAAACGCATTGGTCATGTTAATGTACAGCGACTTAAATCAATGCAGGCCCAAAATATTGTTGCAGGATTGCCGAAATTCAAGGTTGCAGAAATGCATAAGGTATGTGAAGCCTGTCAGTTTGGAAAACAGGCAAGGAAACCATTTCCTAGACATGTTCAAGAGAGTGAGAAGCCATTGGAATTAATTCACTCTGATGTGTGGACAACTAAAGCTGCATCTCTTGGAGGCTGTCATTATTTTGTCAGTTTTATTGATGACTATAGCAGAAAAGTTTGGGCGTATTTTATGAAAAAGAAAAGTGAAGTTTTTGGGCATTTCAAAACTCTTAAAGCTATGGTTGAAAAAGAAACAGGCTTGCAGATAAAATGCCTAAGGTCAGATGGAGGGGGAGAGTACCTCTCAAATGAGTTTGCAAAGTTCTTGCAGGAGCACGACATAAAGCAGCAATATTCATGCAGTTATACCCCACAACAAAATGGAATTGCAGAAAGGAAAAACAGGCATATTGGAGAGGTATCTCGTGCCATGCTCAATGAAAAAGACTTGCCAGATTTTTATTGGGCTGAAGCAGTTGCTACAGCAGTCTACATAATGAACAGGACTCCCACTACAGCAATACATGGAATGACTCCAGAGGAGAGGTATACTGGTAGGAAACCAGATATTTCTCATTTGAAAATTTTTGGTTGCATTGCCTATGTACATGTGCCAGATGAGCTGAGATCCAAGTTGGATCCAAAAGCTGAGAAGTGCATCTTTATTGGTTACTCTCTGCAGCAAAAAGGGTATAGATACTATAACCCTTCTACTCGTAAGTTTACAGTGAGCAGAGATGTTGTTTTTGATGAGATGAGTAGCTGGTATAAACCAGTAAATGTGATTGATGATGAAGATGCACAAAATGGTAATGCTACACAGAATTCACAGCAGCAGTCACAAAATATTAGTGGACCTGAAGCGTCCTCTAGCAGTGGTTCACATTCTTCGCCATGGACAGGCAGATTGAGATCAGGAGAATCTTCTCAAAGCAATGCAGATAGTGGTATGCAGGTATCACGAAAAGGAAAAGAGAAGGTTGATCAGCCCATGTTTGATGTGAATGCAGGTCACTCTTATGTGGATGGTGAATCCAGTGGCTCAGAACAGAGCATTGATGATGAGTTGGGTATTCCTTCTATTGTTACACCTGGAGTAAGGAAGACCAGGGATGTTTTGAGAGCACCTGGGAGTGAACCTACTTTGCGTAGGTCTACAAGAGCTAGGTATCCTGTGGATAGGCTGAAATATGATGGATTTACAGCCATTCACTATGCATATATGGTCAAAGTGATACAGGAACCAGAACCCACATCTTTTGAGCAAGCCATGGGAAAAGAAAAATGGGAGAAAGCCATGGATGAAGAAATGGATGCCTTGGAAGCAAATGCTACATGGGAGTTAGTACCTTTGCCTAAAGGTAAGAATGCAATTGGCTGTAAGTGGGTTTATAAGGTGAAGCACAATGCTGATGGTTCTGTGAACAGATACAAGGCAAGATTAGTAGTCAAGGGGTATGCACAAACATATGGCATTGACTATGAAGAAACATTTAGTCCGGTTGCAAGGATGGCAACTGTAAGAGCAGTCATTGCTATGGCTGCATCAAAGGGATGGTCTTTACATCAGATGGATGTAAAGAATGCCTTCTTGCATGGTGATTTGCAAGAAGAGGTCTATATGGAGCAGCCACCAGGTTATGTGCATGCTGTTCATCCTGAGTTTGTTTGCAGGTTGAAGAAAGCCTTGTATGGCTTGAAGCAAGCACCTAGAGCATGGTCTGACAAGATAGGACAGTATCTTGTCACTATTGGCTTTCAGATTTCCAAGGCAGATTTCTCACTTTATGTGAGAAAAACAGAGAAAGGTATTATGCTGCTTGTCATTTATGTTGATGATTTGATTATGACAGGTGACAGTGATGAAGATATCCTTCATGTGAAAATGCTATTGAAGCAGAAGTTTGAGATGAAGGATTTGGGAGAGCTGCGTTATTTCTTGGGCATTGAGGTGATTAGATCACCAAGTGGGATACAGCTCTTGCAGAGACAGTATGGATTGGACATGCTGTCCAAATATGGGATGACAGGCTGTAAGCCTATTTCAGTTCCTTTGGAGCAAAATGTGAAGCTGAGCACAGATGCAGGTGAGCTTCTAGAAGACCCTACTATGTACAGACGCATAGTAGGAAGTTTGATTTATATGACTATTACCAGGCCAGATTTGAGCTATGCTGTTGGATTGGTAAGTCAGTTTATGCAGGCTCCAAGGAAACCACATTTGGATGCGGCTAGACGCATACTTAGGTATGTGAAGTCCACATTGCAGTATGGACTATTTTATGAGACTGGGGTTCAGATACAGTTGCATGGATACACTGATGCTGATTGGGCTGGTAGTATTTCTGATAGATGATCTACCAGTGGATATGTATTCTCTTTTGGGAGTGCTGCAGTCACTTGGAGCAGCAAGAAACAGCCTACAGTTGCCTTGTCGAGCACAGAGGCTGAGTACAGGGGTGCAGCAATGGCTGCATGTGAGGTAGCTTGGTTGCATAAGCTACTTTATGATATGCATCAGTCTACAGATGGGCCAGTTGTCATTTATTGTGACAACATGAGTAGTATACACTTGGCAAATAACCCAGTCTATCATGCTAGAACAAAGCACATTGAGGTGCATTATCACTATGTGCGAGAGAGGGTTTTACTAGGTCTTATTGATCTAGTTTATGTCAGCACAGAGGATCAGGTAGCTGACATATTCACGAAGGCATTGGGCGCAGAGAAGCTGCGCAAGTTCAGAGACCTGCTTGGTGTGCAGGAATTGGGATTGAGCTCGAGGGGGAGTGTTGAGATATCGAGCTCCACTCGTGATACGCCAGGGTGACCGTTGTATATTTATGTCACCGACTTGTCAGTTGCAGACGCGGTTGGTACACCGCCCATGAATAATAGCTACATGATAGCTATCCTTATCTACTCTAGTTCGTGGCTCAGTTAGTATGCCACCTTAGTTAGTTGAGTTTGGTTTGAGACCCATATATAGGGTTCTTCTATTTCTTTGTACTAGAGTTCTTTTGGCTTACACAACTAAGAAGAGGAAAACTGTTTTCAGCCTCCACCCTTGTGTGTCTTCCCCCATTGTGCAAGCAAGAAAGCTTCAAGCGAGACTCCTTCCTTCTCTCCCACAATCTTGACACAGGGAAAAATGGTGCCCTGAGGGGAGCTTTGCTACTATGAAGAGTGAAATCAGCAGACTTGAATTTCTTAAACTATCGCATGTAATTCAATGAAGTTTAAATGAAGGCTATGGTCATTCGATGGACAGTGTCTGCCCATCAAAAACGGAAATTTAGAAAGCACGCATACTTAATTTCTTCAGTCGAATATAGTACAGCTCCATGAAAACAACAACATGCTTAACCTCAAAAGGTTAAAAAAGAAAACGATGACTATATAGGCATCATCAATTGAAGTGGGAGTAGTGTGTCTATGGTAGCACTCAAGGCTGATTGCCGTATCACAGAAAGTATCACAGATTCAGGTCCTGAAGTTCGTAGCTTGTGGGAGCGCTTCTGTTGTGGAGTTTCAGCTATATACATGATGACAGAAATAATAATTCAATCTCAAAAAGTGAGTTAAGTAAACTATGGGAGGTGTGACATCTTGTCCAGCAATATCATGTTATAAAAGAACTTTCAAGTGTATGCCAAAAAGTGATAAAGCACTTGTCTCTTGAGAAGCTCTTCTGTCTTGTGGAAGTTTTTTAATATAAGCTTATGTACGTCAATAGAACAATAGCAAGATTTTTGACATGTGAAGTTATTTGTACACACGTTGAACTCTTCATGTCTAACATGATCAAGCTTATCCAAGTTGAATTGATGTATTGAGATTATTTACTTCAAGATTTAACCTCAAGTTGAGTGTTCCACTCCCATCTCAAAGCGTCCTTGCGGCAAGCGACATTTAGAACTCTCCACATAGAAAACCATGCGACAATGGCCTCGCGAGCCAAGAGTATCTGTAATACACCGATGTACACTAGATAGGCTTAATTATGCATTTGTAGTTGATATGTAGTCCAATGTTTACCTTCCCTTCTCCTTAGAGGGAGATCCCATAACATGTAGGCATAGTGCCTCGTAAGACAAATATCAGGAAGCTCCCCTTGGCTGATTGTCGTGGCTCCACTACGACTCTCCTACATCTTGAGGATTGACCCTAAGATGCGTCGCTGCAACATATAAGATATAACACACAAACTCGACTCTTTTCTTGTTTTGTACGATCAAGGAATATATAGATCCTCACCAAATAGTCCCAAGGAAAGTGTACAATTGCCCTACAGCAAAGACTCCTTTCCACTCAACATATAAGTCATATCCTAGGAAGACAATTGCTATACAATCCAAGATTGATATCATGTCATGTGCCATGCATAGTACATATGATCCTAGTGCACAAACAATATTCAACAAATCAGCATTTTGTGATGTGAAAAAAGCAGGCCTTTCATGATTTTCACTGAACGTATGCTTCGATGTATGGAGACTAGCACATATTCCTCATGCTACTAGCCCCTTAAACTGGAATATCGCAATTCTAAATGAAATGCACAATCAAATATTTCAAAGATTCGCACCCTCTCAGCCCTCTTACTCTCTTAACCTCACCCTTTCCCTCTAACGTTTAGGTTACGTTGTGTTGCATAGGTGTAGAGTATTATTTTTGTATGTATTTTTTGCATAAAATAGAAAAAACATGAACTATGTCGCATAAAAAAAGCCAAATTGAAGCCAAAATTCATGCCTCAATTTGTTATACAACCACAACCATGAATCATAATTTTCTAGATTTTTATAACGCAAAAATCCTATTTTTTCTCATTTTTGGCTATTTTTCTCTATTTATTTGTGCATAAAAATAGATAATTTTCTGATTTATGATTAGTGACTGATTATGACAAATGAAAGTTGTTTTGTCTCAGAATTTTATCCCATGCGCATCTCTTTTTCCCACCCGAAACCAATAAAACCTTGATATTTACATTAAAAAGGCGCTTTTCGGGCTATAATTTATTTATTACGACCATTTATTATTACATATTTGCATTTTTTTAATGCAAAGCCCTCAATCATTAAAAAAAAAGATTCAAAAAATATTTTTTTCCATATGAATTCCATTTTGACTATCAAACATTAAAAAAAACAAATTTCCATTGTAAAAATGAGGCATACCGCTTATTTGCGTGTTGTGGGTTTCTTGAATTATTTTTTCGGGTCTCCAACAGACCGACCAGCAGGAAATCTTCAATGCTGAGCATCTCCCCTCAGCCTCCTCTTGATATTGGAGCAATCTGGTTCATGCCGAGCAAACATCCTTCAATCAGTCTTCATTCTTCCTCTTGTGCATGAACTACGCCTTAAGGGGAGAGAGGAGGATAGAGAAAGAATAAAATTGTATCTCCTCATATGGGCAGCCATTGAACACATGAGAGATGGTGATATGGAGTGAATAAATACACAAGATCACTGATGCAGTCGGTTGGGGGGGTTGCTTTCAGTCTCCATAGCCCCCCTCTCCCAAAATCGTCGCCCTGTTGCAGAATGCCTTCGTGCGTTTTTTTCGGCTGCTAAAAAATGCCCCCCCCACACACACACACACACACACATGAAATCAAATTTTTGGGTGGTGGCCCCCAAGGGTCACCCCTTTTCACTTCTCCTTTGGGCCCCTTCTCACCAAGTTTGGCCAATTGCCTAGTCGTTGGCCATCTGGCATCCAATTTGAGGTCCGAAAAATCCTACGCATCCGTCTCGAAGTCCTCCAATGCCAGGCATATCCCACAGTCTCATACAATAGTCGAATAAATTATGAAAATTTTCCAACCGTCACTTGGTGGGTCTTTAAAGCACTTTTGGGGCTTGCCGCTTAAAATCATAATGATTGCAGCTGCCGCCTTCAATGAAGTCTATTGTTCCCTTGAAATTTGGATTTTTTGGCTATTTTTAAGCACTTCTCGGTGTCAAAAATCATCTCTCAAAGCACTAAATGATAGCTTGGCCTCCCAGCAAATCAGATAACACAGAAGTTAAGGACACACTGAATATTAGTGACCGTCACAATGTCATGTACTTGCACTACCATTCTATTTGGTTGCATTAGGCTATCATAAGCCATTTTTAAAATCGTCATGACAAATACATAATCATAATGTTTAGGGATGAGTCGGGGTCCATCATTGCATTTGCTATAAGGATTCCATTGACATATGCATGCACCCTAGGGTAGTGCTTCTCTACATGATCCCACCATTTACTATCCACTTAATGGTGGACACCAAAAGATTCTATGACATAATCCGTTCGTAGTATTTTCTTAAACTCCTTACAAATGTTCAATTGCAATTGGATTAGTTGTAGCAGATTCACATCAAGTTTGACTTCACATATCGTGTTTGCTAGGTCAAACTCACAAAAGTTTACAACTACTCTCTTTTGTTTCCATACTACTCACTCTTTTGGCTTCTTAATAATCTTAGTACTCTCATTTTCTCTCGATTTATGTTTTTAAAACCACTGGATTCTCCAAAATACCATCATTTTAAAGAGGATTTGTTCTAGGCATCCAAAACCTTCTTATCATCCCTGCTAGATTTAGGATTAACTTTTCTTGTACTAGGGTCATCTTTTTGAGCATCTTTCAGTTTCTATCCCCTAGTCAGTGTTACAACTATATATATCATCTCTCACTTGACTTGGGTATCACCTATATATACTAACTCTACATCAATATGAATCATTCTTTGGGAGCATGTCTTGTGTATCTCTCTCGTACTCTCTCTCTCTCTCAACATGGTATCAGAGCTATGGATGCGTAGCAACAACAAGGAAAATAAGTTGTTTCACTGTTTATACTTGATTGAATTCTTTGCACAAGTGATGATTTGATACATGAACTTGTTCAAATTAGAAGTATTAGTTAATTTTGTCTTTAAAAACAAAACCAGGTCTAGGTGCGTAGCTCTGGTCGTGCTCTCAAATCCTGTCAATCGGAGTTCTGGATCAAAAGTTATGACAGTTCAGGATTCAAGACAACAATTCTTCTCGAATCTGTGATTCTTTATTTAAAACTATAATTATAATTATAGTTCGTTAATCCCCAATTACAGTTTGTTAATCGCTCGTCTTCGTTAATGATGTTGATTACTACAAGCAAACATCTTGCTATTTTTAGCGATGTTTTATTATCGTTCACGTTCTTTACTCGACCGAAATAGCACTTTTCTTATATGTGACATCTCGTCTTGCACATTACGCCTCTCTATTTCGGGCCTTCTTTTTAGTCACTCAATACTTTTCGTCGTTCTTACGTGCATCTCCCTATTTTGATTGTCATGCGTCTCAACTACGCTCATCTTGATCATGGTTTGCAGATTCTGGGATCTCATCTTATTTTTTTTCTCTCGACATACAGGCATTGCCAATTGCATAATTGTTAACGGATATCCGTCTGGCCAACGTTCGGTTCCCTTCTTCCAAGGACAAGGCTTTCCTGGGTGGAAAGAAAAGATGATGCTAATTCTTGAAGGTGACGAATTATTTGATATTGATTTGGGCGACCTGTCTTGCCCAGTTCAATCTATTGATGTGATGAATAACAATTCTGTGATTATTGATGGTCCATTATTTGAACAATGGAACATTGATCATACTGATTGGATTCATCGTGACAAAGCGGCTCCTCGTTATATATTGTTTCCACTTCCTGACTCACTTATGTTGGATGTTTTTCATTTGGAAACCTCTCATGCTGTTTGGAAGTATCTTATCTCAACGTTTGAGAAGAAATCGGTCACACTGAAATTTTATATCTCCAAACTTGTTTGAAGAATCTTCAATATAAGGTTGGTACTTCTATGCACTCTCATATCGAGGATTTTAAAGACATTATCAATTAGCTTGGTGCTGCCGGCACTCCTGTTGCTAAAAATCAGATTGTTACTCAACTTCTTCATATCATCAAAGATCCTTTGTATGATAATATCATCACTATTTTGTCTAACAAGGATGATATCCACTTTGACAAAGCATGTATATCTCTTATTGAATATTCTCAATGTCATGAGCATCATTTGGAAAAATCTGATGCTGTTTTGGTCACTCATGAACAAAGGGATTTTGATGCTGCTTTTGTTGCTCGCAAGCGTCCCGCTTCACGTGTTCAATAGGGTGGACGCCCTAATCGAGGTAATAAATCTTCTCATCTTTCTTATCCTAACAAACATTGTTCTTATTGTGATAAGAAAGGCCATGTGGCTTCTGATTGCTGGGCACATCAATATGATGAGGAGCATGGAGTTACTATAAAGCAACCTCGCTTGTCCAAAAGTTTTCCTCCTTGTGATTATTGTGCACATACAGATCATCCATCTCGTCGTTGTTATAAACGTAGATATGATGAAGAACGTTCTCGAGATTATATTATTCAACAAACTACAACTGATGATGATGATCATACTCATCAGGAGCTCAATTTCATCCATCATGATATCTCTCCAGAAAAGGTACTTCATGTTCATGATGGTTCTCTATTTATCGTTGATTTAGGTGCCATTGGAAACATGGCATACCAATCGCAGTGGCTTCACAATTATCATTCTCTTCCTGTCAAGAAGTTTGTTTACCTTGCAGATGATAGGACTTGTCAAGTCAAAGGAGTGGGTGATTTATATCTGGGGACTGTTTCATCCACTAGAATACTAAGAGGAGTTCTTCATGTTCCAGATTTGCAAAGAAATCTTCTTTCTGTTGCTTGTCTAGTTGATCTTGGTTTGTTTGTTGGCTTTGATCATAATCAATGTCGTATAGAGAAAGATGGGCATACTATAGCAGTGGCTCCTCGACATGGTAATCTATTTGAGCTATTATTGAACGATACAGTTGCAAATGTTGTTATTGCCCCTGGAGATGCAGATTGCAAATTATGGCATCAATGATTTGCACACTTCGATTTTGCCAAAATTCTTGATCTTCATCGTCATGGCCTTGTGCAAGGTATGGATCTTAAATCTCATCCACGTATGGGAATATGTGAGTACTGTGCACTTGGAAAACACCATCGTTCGCCTTTCTACACTTCTACTTCATCACATTCCTGTGCTCTCTTGGATTTGGTTCATACCGATATTTGCGGTCCTTTTCCTGCCTCAAAGTCTCAATATCGATATTTTATAACTTTCATTGATGATTTCTCACGGTACACACATGTCTATCTTCTTCGACATAAGTCTGAGGCTTTATCTATATTTAAACAATACAAGATAAGTGTGGAGCTTCAAACTGGATTCTCTATAAAGATGCTTCGCAGTGACAATGGCGGTGAATATGTATCCAATCTATTTGATGAATTCTGTAAGGATCAAGGTATTCATCATGAGTTTACAGTTCCTTATTCTCCTCAGCAAAATGGTGTTGTTGAGTGCAAAAATCGCACTATTCTTAATGCTATATGTTGCATGCTTATACACTCTGGTTTGTCTCGAAAGTTTTGGACTGAAGCACTTCTAACAGCTATTTTTATTCAAAATCATCTTCCAACTACTGCACCTGCTGGTAAAATTCCTATAACAATCTGGACAGGGAAGACACCTTCAGTCTCTCACTTTCGAACATTTGGCTGCATTGCTTATATTCATGTGCCCAAGGACACTCGACATAAGTTGGACCCTCCAGGTTTGAAGGTTATTTTTCTTGGTTATTCAGATCATTCCAAAGGTTACAAATTTTATGATCCTTCTATTCAAAAGGTTATCATTAGTCGTGATGCTATATTTGATGAGAAGACTATGGG
Source organism: Lygodium microphyllum (assembly GCF_053477565.2). Lineage (NCBI taxonomy): Eukaryota > Viridiplantae > Streptophyta > Polypodiopsida > Schizaeales > Lygodiaceae > Lygodium > Lygodium microphyllum. The sequence goes on from NC_141151.1 coordinate 84,904,763, forward strand.
TGGCACATGGTCGTCAGATGTTTCAGATAATACACAGTCTTTTCTTAGTGCATTTCCTTACTTGCTTTGTGATTCTACTAATTCTGATGATCATAAACCTCCTTCACCTCCAAAGAAGATTGATGAAAATTTGGAGATCTATGTCGATCTTCCTATTGAGATAGAGCATGGATTCTATTCTATTGAATATGATGCCTTTGATGATGCTATGTCTATCCAAGAGGATCCAATATCATATATGGAAGGTATCAATTCGTCTCAAAGGGATCAATGGCAAGAAGCTATGCAAGTTGAGTACGATTCTTTAATCTCCAAAGGTACATGGATTCTTACTGAACTCCCCCCAAATCGTGTTCCTATCAAATGTAAATGGGTTTATAAAACCAAGACCAAAGCTGATGACTCGTTTGATAAGTTCAAAGCACGACTTGTTGCAAAAGGTTACCAACAGATTGCAGGAGTAGATTATTAAGAAACATTTTCTCCCGTTGTGCGCTCCACAACTGTTCGTATGATTTTGGCTTTTGCAATACTATTTGATCTAGAAATTCACCAAATGGATGTTAAAACGGCTTTTCTCAATGGAGATCTTGAAGAAGAAATCTATATGGAGCAACCTGAAGGTTTTATGATTGCAGGAAAGGAGCATCTTGTATGCCAGCTTCATCGTGCATTATATGGATTGAAGCAAGCCTCTCGTGCTTGGTATATTAAGATTGATCAGTTCCTCACATCTAAAGGTTTTGTTGCATGTTTTGCTGACCCAAATCTTTACATCAAAAGGGAGGACACACATTTTATTATTCTTGCTCTATATGTTGATGATACTATTCTTGTGTCAAATAATATTGCTTTCTTGGATGCTATGAAGAAGCTTTTATCGACTGCATTTGAAATGGTGGATCTTGGTGAGATACATTCTTGTTTGGGTATTCAAGTTCAATGACATCGAAAATAAGGAATTCTTCTTCTTCGCCAAACAAAGTTTATTAATGATATTGTTAAGAAGTTTGGGTTGACAAATGCAAACTCTGCCAACACTCCCATTCTTTCAAGCTCTACCAAGGGTACATCTACAACACGCAACGAAGAATCAGCCATTCATAAACCTTTTGCTAATCTTGTTGGTTGTCTTCAATTTATTGGTTTAAGCACAAGACCATATATTTTATTTGTAGCTAACTTTTTGGGACAGTATCTTTCTTCCCCTTCCACTATTCATTGGAGTGCTGCAAAACGTATTCTTAAGTACCTCAAGGGTACTAAGGAATTTGGTCTTATTTATCGTCATCGAGAGGATTCTTCTTTATCTTCTTCAACTTCTCTTGACCTTATTGGATATATAGATGCTGATTGGGCAAGTTCACACTTATCCATGCGATCTACAAGTGGGAATTGTTTCTTTGTAAATGGTTGTTTTGTTTCTTTGTAAATGCGTTAACCAAAGTGCTATTAGTCTTACCAAAGACTATATACAACATACTAAATCAAAACATATTGCTATTCATTATCATTACGTTCGACATGAAGTCAAGAAAGGTTCCATTATGGTGGAGCATTGTCCCAGTGATCAAATGGTTGCAGACATCTTCACAAAAGCTCTTAGTGAAGCTCACTTTAGTTCATTAAGACATGCACTTGGTATTGTTCCAAGTTCTTGTCTCACTGATTGAGGCATGTATCATTGTATTCAAGAAAACTTTATAGTAAATCATTTTTGTATGGTAGGTATGTGTAGGGGCTCGGGTTTTTCCCTTGTTCTCCCCAAGGGTTTTTTCACTCGCAGCCAGAGACCTTTGTTTGAGTGGGGATGTTACAACTATATATATCATCTCTCACTTGACTTGGGTATCACCTATATATACTAACTCTACATCAATATGAATCATTCTTTGGGAGCATGTCTTGTGTATCTCTCTCGTATTCTCTCTCTCTCTCACCCTAACATTGTTAGGAGATAAACTCTAACAGATTGGCAAAGTTTTAACTAGATTTACTCAATTGGGAATTTTCTCAAGTGTGGCTTTATCCCTTTGCAAAATTTGCTTAGGGCTGTCAAGATTGTGGGAGAGAAGGAAGGAGTCTCACTTGAAGCTTTCTTGCTTGCTTAATGGGGGAATACACACAAGGGTGGAGGCTGAAAACAGTTTTCCTCTTCTTAGTTGTGTAAGCCAAAAGAACTCAAGTACAAAGAAATAGAAGAACCCTCTATATGGGTCTCAAACCAAACTCAACTAACTAAGGTGGCATACTAACTGAGCCACGAACTAGAGTAGATAAGGATAGCTATCATGTAGCTATTATTCATGGGTGGTGTACCAACCGCGTCTGCAACTGACAAGTCGGTGACATAAATACACAACGGTCACCCTGGCGTATCACGAGTGGAGCTCGATATCTCAACACTCCCCCTCGAGCTCAATCCCAATTCCTGCACACCAAGCAGGTCTCTGAACTTGCGCAGCTTCTCTGCGCCCAATGCCTTCGTAAATATGTCAGCTACCTGATCCTCTGTGCTGACATAAACTAGATCAATAAGACCTAATAAAACCCTCTCTCGCACATAGTGATAATGCACCTCAATGTGCTTTGTTCTAGCATGATAGACTGGGTTATTTGCCAAGTGTATACTACTCATGTTGTCACAATAAATGACAATTGGTCCATCTGTAGACTGATGCATATCATAAAGTAGCTTATGCAACCAAGCTACCTCACATGCAGCCATTGCTGCACCCCTGTACTCAGCCTCTGTGCTCGACAAGGCAACTGTAGGCTGTTTCTTGCTGCTCCAAGTGACTGCAGCACTCCCAAAAGAGAACACATATCCACTGGTAGATCGTCTATCAAAAATGCTACCAGCCCAATCAGCATCAGTGTATCCATGCAACTGTATCTGAACCCCAGTCTCATAAAATAGTCCATACTGCAATGTGGACTTCACATACCTGAGTATGCGTCTAGCCGCATCCAAATGTGGTTTCCTTGGAGCCTGCATAAACTGACTTACCAATCCAACAGCATAGCTCAAATCTGGCCTGGTAATAGTCATATAAATCAAACTTCCTACTATGCGTCTGTACATAATAGGGTCTTCTAGAAGCTCACCTGCATCTGTGCTCAGCTTCACATTCTACTCCAAAGGAACTGAAATAGGCTTATAGCCTGTCATCCCATATTTGGACAGCATGTCCAATCCATACTGCCTCTGCAAGAGCTGCATCCCACTTGGTGATCTAATCACCTCAATGCCCAAGAAATAACGCAGCTCTCCCAAATCCTTCATCTCAAACTTCTGCTTCAATAGCATTTTTGCAAAGAGAGCTCGCCAAATCGAATTCATGATAGTTCAGTAGAGTTCACTTTTCACGCCAAACCATCCGCTCTTTAGGTCACTGAATCGACTTTATTGCCTCTTTTTTAACTTTCACCTTCTTTCTCGATGGTTCCTTATCCTTCTTAGCATTGGCTTTACTCTCCATGGGCTTCAGAGGTCCCCCTTCCATGGCAGGATCCAGAACTTGCATTCCTTTGTCGCCCTGTTTAGGGTTTCTGTCGACAGGCTTATCCTTGTCGGCCGCTCTACCCTTTTGACCTCTTGTAAGGACAGCTCGCAGATTAGAGGTTTCAGCGTCATTAATGAGCACAGCCTCAATCAAACTAACCCCACTACCACTAGGCAGCTCCTCCACTGTAGTCTTTGGTTGTTGGAGGATTTGTTTAGGCCCGTCTTCTCGCTGGGAATCATTTCCTTGCGCACGATGATTAATAGGCCCTGGTTGCTGACTACCTCACTGGAGAGAACTAATCTTACTCCAGCAAGTGGCTGCTAAATGGCCGGATTTTCCATAAATTTTGCACTTGACATTTGGGCAATTTCGTGGATAATGTTGCCCACCACACCATTTGCAGCTAAACCTCAAAGGTACACCCTCATCTGGGTGTCTACTTCCTATCAGATTCTGTTGTTTTTTAAGAAAGTTCACATCAACGGCTATTTGTCGATACTGCTCCGTAATCATGTTGGTATAATGCTTCATCATGTCCTTAACCTCGCCAAGAACATTGGAAGCACTCGACTCGTAGCCTTGATCATTACCCTGTCGTTCCATCGGCCTAACAATTTGATTAGGCACTGGTTGTTGAGCCACAGGCACGGTGTTAAGATTAACTGCCTAGCCTCCACCATTTGGAGCCATTTGACTGCCCATATGCATCGACATGCTAGGCGGAATCGGTAATGAAGGCACATTTTGCATCATGTTCCCTCTCCCATTAGGGTTAGCCATCGCTATCCCTTGGCTACCACTGCCATTGGCCATCACCATATTATTTCCCAATGCTAGACCTATATTCGGATTGGCACGAGAGGCATAGGCTGCTTGTAGTCGGGATTCCACTTCTTGTGCTCGTGTAATGGCAGTATCTATATCCCCCAAAGGGACACTACTCAACTACAAGTGAATATTGAAGTCCAAACCATGCAGAAAATATTGCAATTGGGCAGCTGCGGGATAGGAATAGAGGCTTCCAACTTATGGAAAACCTCTTTTAATTTCTTCGCATAAGCACGAATATCCTCGTGTGGTTCTTGGTAGGTCATGTTGAGTACACGCAACCAATATTGCCCACCCCTTTCAGGGGAAAACTCCCTTCGAAAAGCTCCATAAAATGAATCAATATTCAATATGGTTCCGGCTTCTAAGCCATGATACCATATGGCACCTCTTCCTTTGAGAGTCATGTTGAAGATCATTAAATGTCCTTCTTCTTGGATGTGACAGTTAAACATCAGCTTTTGAAACTCCCTGATGTGGAGCTCCGCATCTTCCTCAACTAGCCCATTAAAAATGGGTAGCCGGTAACCTAAAGCCGGCAAATCCGTCGTTCCTGTAGGAATTGCAATGGGATGCGCCATGACGGGAATTGGATTTGCACTAGGAATAGGGGACGGTGGGGTTACACCTCCTGCACTTGATGTAGACTGCCTTATGGAAGAGGTGGGAGCACTAGAGCTTCCACCTTCTCCTAACTTACTGCTTGTGGCACCAAGACCACTAGATCCACTCCCTTGTGAGGGTTTAGCACCACTACGCTTAGAAGAATACCTCCTAATAATTTTGGCACATCGCCTAGCTCTTTCGTCTCTCTCTTGCTTTTGGATTTTGGCTACACGATGCTTATCGATGAATAACGGGTCAATCTCAGTATCCTTTGGCAGAAACTGCTAAAAACTGGTCCCTAGACAACCAGGATTTGAGGTCCGCCACTTCTATGCAGCTCCCGGCAAACACACCACTGATAGGACTTGAAATGGGCCGTGGCACTGGCTATGGCACTAGCCGGACCTCATGCTTATGATACACAAACACCCTCACGGCCTCGCGGACCAGGAGCATCAATCTAATGCTGAAGGACAAACTGCCCCAAAGCTTAATTCATGCGTTTATAGTTCATAGTCCAACGTTTCCCTAAAACTCCTCAAAGGGAGAATCCTTATACATTGGCAATGCCACGATCACACACATATAGGAGGCACTCCACCAACTAATAGTCGGAGCCCCACTGCAGCTCTCCTACATCTCAGGGATTGGCCCTTTGATGCACTGCTAAACATATAACAGAATCGAACACAAACTCCTTTCTTTTATATTTCTCGTATTTCCAGGAGATATACCATGCTTTCTCACTTCACAATCCCTTAGGAAACCGGCCTTCTACCCTACGGCAAGGGATAACCTCACACTCTCAATCATGGGTCAAAGTCCTAAGAAAACAATTGCTATGCAGTCCAGGAGATTTTTCCTTCGATACCATGAACCATGCATAGTGCATAATGTGAATGGTTTAGTGCACAAACAAAAGAAAATCAACATTGTGCATCATGTGCAACGAATCTTTCCATTATTTTCATAATAATGTTTATGTATTGAAATAAGGAGAGACATCGAGCCTTACGCTCATGCTGCCTTTTCCTTTATTTTAAAACAACATCCTATAGCCATGATGCAACACATAAATCAGGTTTAAGATTGTATTTTGATGCTCAAACTCCCCTCTCCCCCTACTGCTTAATGTTTTGCAATCGTTGATAGGTGTAAGAGTCATTTTATGTGTATCTCTTTGTAGAGAAAGCAATAAATATAGACCAAACCATAGAAATGAGGGTAAATCGAGGCCAACCTCATGCTCTACCTTCATTATACATTGCACAAACACTTATGTAATTTTCTAGAATTTCCCTTTTATCGTTTCCTAATTTTCTCCCATTTAAAACCCATTTTTCACCATTTTTTGGTATTTTTCCTTTATTTTCTTCAATAAAAATGACTAGAAATTAAAATTCATTATGGGCTATGGCCCTTAGGTTCTTTGACAGCAAAATTTTAGGTTTTATTGATCTTCTCAGCATCAAAATTCCGCTGTCAATTATCTCTCGCTTAGAGATCACCTCGCTGTGGAACTTGGCCCCATGCTCATGTTTGGACCTGAAGGTGAGATTTATTTCTCCTTGGTGTCAAGATTGGCCCTGTGCTCATGTGTGATCTTCAGGGTGAGATAGTTTCCTCTCTTCAATGCACTCAAGCCCTATACTAGGGGAAAGATGTTCCAAGTCTTGTTGAATATCTCTAGCATGGCACTTAGTGCAAGATAGTCTAGAGAACACCAATACAAATTAAGAACATGGGAGTTCCCTTGTGCAAGATAGTTATCTCTCTCTTGGAGATCTACTTAGTGTAAAGCTTGGCCTAATGCTCATGCCTAGTCCTAAGGGTGAGATTGTTTCCTCTCTTTGATGCACTCAAGCCTTGCATTAGGGGCAAGATGTTCCAACTCTTGTCGGATATCTCTAGCCTATCATTGAGTTCAAGTTAGTTTAAAGAAGACCGATACAAATTGAGGACATAGGAGCTCATGTGAGATTGTTTCCTCTCTTTGATGCATGAACTTGGTCCTACTCTCATACTTGAACTTGAGGATGATATTTTTCCCCTCTTAGATACACTTGAGCATGGCATTAGAGGCAATATGTTCCAAGTCTTGTTGGATATCTCTAGCTTGGCACTGAGTGCAAGATAGTATTGAGATCCTTGTGCAAGATGTCTCTCTCATTGGAGATATGCTTGGTGGTGTAGAGCTTGGACCTACACTCATGCCAAGGCATGAGGGAAATATTTTTTTCTCTCTTTCATGCAAAATATTAGCCCTCCACTCATGCCTAGATTTGATGGTGATATTTCTTTTTGTCTTTGATGTACTCAAGCCTAGCACTTAGGGAAAAGATGTTCCAAGTCTTGTTGGATATCTCTAGCCTAGCACTAACTGCAAGATAGTCTAGAGAATCTTGATATATTATGAAGTAGAGCTTGGCCTTGTGCCAACACCTAGTGCTCAAAGCATGATCTTGTTGAGGTAGGCCTCTTTCTACTCATTGGGAGTAGAGCTTGGCCCTATGCTCAAGCCAAGCATTGAGAGTTTTGACTCACACATGAAGATAGTTTACATTCTCTAATGAGGATGGTTCGCGCTCTATCTCAGAGCTCTCTTTTAGAGAAGATATTTTCCCTCTCCTCATGCCTCTCAAGTTTGGCTCTAGGGACAAGATGTTCCAAGTCATATTGGGTATCTCTAGCCTAGAACTCCGTTTAGGATAGTTTAGAAAACACTGGCACAAATTCAGGACATGGGAGTTCTCCTTGTACAAGATAGTTATCTCTCTCTTAGAGATCTTCTTCATGTAGATCTTGGCCATGTACTCATGTTTGGACCTAAGGGTGAGGTTTTTCGCTCTCTTTGATGCACTCAAACATGCCACTAGGGGCACGATATTCTTGATCTTGTTGGATATCTCTAGCTTGGCACTAAGTGCAAATAGTTTACAAAACAACAATATAGTTCCCCTTGTGCAAGATGGTTATCTCTCTCTTGGAGATCTCTTTGTGTGGAGCTTGGGCCCACCTTCATGCTTCAACTAGAGGGTGAGATTGTTTCCTCTCTTTGATGCACTCAAGCCTGGCACTAGGGGCAAGATGTTCCATCTATTGTTGGATATCTCTAGCCTAGAATTAACTACAAGATAGTTTAGAGAAGAATGATACAAATTTAGAACATGGAAGTTCTCCTTGTGTAAGTTAATTATCGCTCTCTTCGATATCTCCTTCATGTAGATCTTGGCCCAATGCTCATGTGTGGATTTCAGGGTGAGATTTTTTCCTCTCTTTCATCCACTCAAGTGTTGAAATAGGGGCAAGATTTTCCAAGTGTTGTTGGATATCTCTAGCCTTGCACTAAGTGCAAGGTAGTTTAGAGAATATCGACACAAATTCATGACATGGGAGTTTCCCTTGTGCAAGATAGTTATCTCTGTCAGAATGAGTAGGATTTGGGAGATGGCAGTGAGTTATGGTGGATGGAAGGAGAAGTGTGGACTCATGATGGAGAGGAAAAAGACACTGTTTGTTACACAAGTGAATTAGGTTCCAAGATTGAGACTTGGACTCATAAACACAATCTTGTGTATGTGGACAATGACATTGACACTTCATTGAAAAGAAAAGAGTACTATCATTGCATTAAGAAAAGGAAGTAAGTACAATGCTTTATAGGAAAGTAGGAAACTGTAGTAGGCACCACTGTGCATATGGGATAGGTTAGCCTGCATGTCCTTGGCCCTAAAGCTCCATACAAAGAGGCTGTTTAGTGAGTGTGATTGCTGAATCTCAACAATCTCTCTCTTAGATATGTTCTTAGTGTAGAGCTTGGCCCTAGCTCATGCCTACACTTGAATGTGAAATTATTTGCTCTCTTCAATGCATGATATTGGCTTTCCATTCATGCATGGAGCTGAGGTTAACATTGTTTCATGCATGTGATGCACTCAATCCTGGCACTAGGGGCAAGATGTTCCAAGTCTTGTTGGATATCTCTAGCCTAGCATTGAGTGCAACATAGTCTAGAAAATATTGATATCTTTGGGAGTAGAGCTTGGCAATTGCCACAGCCTAGTGCTCAAAGCATGATCTCATTGAGATAGACCTCTTTCTAGTTTTTGGGAGTAGATCTTAGCCCTACACTCAAGCCAAGCATCAAGAGTTTTGACTCACACATGACGATAGTTTACATTCTCTAATGAGGATGGCTCTTTCTCTATCTTAGAGCTCTTCTTTGGAGTAGAACATTGCCTTTTGCTCATGCCTCTCAAGATTGGCACTAGGGACAAGATATTCCAAGTCATATTGGATGTCTCTAGCGTGACACTAAGTGCAAGGATAGTTTAGAGAACACTGGTACAAATTCAAGGCATGGGAGCTCTTCATGTATATGAAGGATATCTTCATCACTGTCACCTGTCATAATCAAATCATCAACATAAATGACAAGTAGCATAATACCTTTCTCTGTTTTTCTCACATAAAGTGAGAAATCTGCCTTGGAAATCTGAAAGCCAATAGTGACAAGATACTGTCCTATCTTGTCAGACCATGCTCTAGGTGCTTGCTTCAAGCCATACAAGGCTTTCTTCAACCTGCAAACAAACTCAGGATGAACAGCATGCACATAACCTGGTGGCTGCTCCATATAGACCTCTTCTTGCAAATCACCATGCAAGAAGGCATTCTTTACATCCATCTGATGTAAAGACCATCCCTTTGATGCAGCCATAGCAATGACTGCTCTTACGGTTGCCATCCTTGCAACCGGACTGAATGTTTCTTCATAGTCAATGCCATATTTTTGTGCATACCCCTTGACTACTAATCTTGCCTTGTATCTGTTCACAGAACCATCTGCATTGTGCTTCACCTTATAAACCCACTTACAGCCAATTGCATTTTTACCTTTAGGCAAAGGTACCAATTTCCATGTAGCATTTGCTTCCAAGGCATCCATTTCTTCATCCATGGCTTTCTCCCATTTTTCTTTTCCCATGGCTTGCTCAAAAGAAGTGGGTTCTGGTTCCTGTATCACTTTGACCATATATGCATAGTGAATGGCTGTAAATCCATCATATTTCAGCCTATCCACAGGATATCTAGCTCTCGTAGACCTGCGTAAAGTAGGTTCACTCCCAGGTGCTCTCAAAACATCCCTGGTCTTCCTTACTCCAGGTGTAACAATAGAAGGAATACCCAACTCATCATCAATGCTCTGTTCTGAGCCACTGGATTCACCATCCACATAAGAGTGACCTGCATTCACATCAAACATGGGCTGATCAACCTTCTCTTTTCCTTTTCGTGATACCTGCATACCACTATCTGCATTGCTTTGAGAAGATTCTCTTGATCTCAATCTGCCTGTCCATGGCGAAGAATGTGAACCACTGCTAGAGGACGCTCCAGGTCCACTAATATTTTGTGACTGCTGCTGTGAATTCTGTGCAGCATTACCATTTTGTGCATCTACATCATCAATCACATTTACTGGTTTATACCAGCTACTCATCTCATCAAAAACAACATCTCTGCTCACTGTAAACTTACGAGTAGAAGGGTTATAGCATCTATACCCTTTTTGCTGCAGAGAGTAACCAATAAAGATACACTTCTCAGCTTTTGGATCCAACTTGGATCTCAGCTTATCTGGCACATGTACATAGGCAATGCAACCAAAAATTTTCAAATGAGAAATATCTGGTTTCCTACCAGTATACCTCTCCTCTGGAGTCATTCCATGTATTGCTGCAGTGGGAGTCCTGTTCATTATGTAGACTGCTGTAGCAACTGCTTCAGCCCAATAAAAATCTGGCAAGTCTTTTTCATTGAGCATGGCACGAGATACCTCTCCAATATGCCTGTTTTTCCTTTCTGCAATTCCATTTTGTTGTGGGGTATAACTGCATGAATATTGCTGCTTTATGCCATGCTCCTGCAAGAACTTTGCAAACTCATTTGAGAGGTACTCTCCCCCTCCATCTGAACTTAGGCATTTTATTTGCAGACCTGTTTCTTTTTCAGCCATAGCTTTAAGGGTTTTGAAATGCCCAAAAACTTCACTTTTCTTTTTCATAAAATACACCCAAACTTTTCTGCTATAGTCATCAATAAAAGTGACAAAATAATGACAGCCTCCAAGAGATGCAGCTTTAGTAGTCCACACATCAGAGTGGATTAATTCCAATGGCTTTTCACTCTCTTGAACATGTCTAGGAAATGGTTTCCTTGCCTGTTTTCCAAACTGACAGGCTTCACATACCTTATGCATTTCTGCAACCTTGAATTTCGGCAATCCTGCAACAATATTTTGGGCCTGCATTGATTTAAGTCGCTGTACATTAACATGACCAATGAGTTTATGCCAGATATCAATATCTGCAACTACACCGGTTCCATATGCAAACATTGCTGCACTCAATTCAGACATGTCTGCATCCAACGTAAACATTCTGCCCTTCTTCTTTCCTTTTGCTATCAAGCGACCTTTATTTTTCATATCCTCAACAAAGCATCCATGAGGATTAAATCTGACCTGCAAGCCCTGCTCAACCATTTGACCGACAGAAACCAGATTCTTGGTGATATTCGGGACATGAAATACATCGGACAGGTATTTCTTTTTCCCATCCTGCATAGACAAGGGAATTTTTCCAATCTGCACAATAGGATGTGCAGTATCATCACCAGTCTCCACAAATCCTGGTTTTTCCATTTTCCTTGCATCCTCCATCCATTCTGCATGACCTGTCATGTGGTTTGATGCACCTGAGTCAACATACTATACATCATTGCTTTCTTCTGCACTTGTCACAGAATTGTTCATGTGCTGCACCATGAACAAATGCTCATTTCTGTCATCACCCTGTCTGCTAGAAGATGCATAATTCCCTTGTTGAAGTTTTCCATTCATGATGTCATTCTGCTTTTTATAGCAGTCTTTAGCCATATGACCCATTTTACCACAGTAGTAGCATTCAACATTACTGTTTGCATTTTGACCTCTTTGCCATCCACCACGACCTCTTTGGCTCCCCCTGCCTCTAGAGTTACCACGTCCTCCTCCATAGGACTGGTTTTCTTGAGTTTGCTGCATATTCTGATTTCTGCCACGGCCTCCAAATCGGCCTCCTCTACCTCTGCCTCTACCTCTTCCAGCATTTGAGTAGAAGACAGCTTCTTTTGAAGTTCCTCCTAAAGAAGATGCACCACCATTTCTCTGTTCCTCAGAAATTAGAAGAGCAATCAACTCCTCAAAATCAGGAAATCTTTCACGGACGGAAATGGATGTCCGAAACTGCGCATAATCCTTTCCTAGACCATTCAAGGTCACAGAAACTAAATCATCATCTTCCACTGGCGACCCAATGGAAGCAAGTGCATCTGCAATCTTCTTCACCTTCATGTGGTAGTCGTTGATGCTCATATTTTCTCTTTGCACATTGTGCAACTCTTGCTTGAGCTGCATTTTCCTGGCTTGCGTATTTGTGCTATACATTTTTGACAAAGTATCCCATGCCTCCTTTGGCGTACTTGCATCCTGAATATGCACAATCATAGAGTCTGAAATGCTGATAGACAGCCAATACATAACTTTCCTGGCTCTCTCATGCCATGCTTTGAATGCCTGCATTTGCTGTTGATTGGGAACATCAGGAAGAACTAGGCCTTGGATCTTAAGAACAGACTGTCAAGTTGATATACCCGCCGGTTGAGTGGTTTTAGGTAGACGTGCTAATCGAGTAATAGTCGATGCTTATCCTGAGTCTCCTCAAAGTGAGAGAGCTTCTTTATCTTCTACTGAATTGGAAACAACAGATGATCCATCTAGTACTGAGATATCATCCAGTGATGAATCTAAAGAGGGGTCCAGTACAGAGGATATTTACCAGATAACTCTAAATGAGCTGATAGAGTTGCAAGATAGGATAAGAGACGCTGATGTGATTGAGTTACACCTTGGCACGCCGAATGATTCGCGGCCAATTAAATTTGGTTCCATGCTCAGTTCAACAGAAAGGGAGAACTATGTGTCCTTGATTCAAGAATTCCGTGACGTCTTTGCGTAAATATTTCCCTCTTCGAAGAATCTGAGAACCTAAAGGTCTCATTATTCCTTCTCGTAGTCAATCATTTAAACGGTTCCTTGCCTTGAAAGAGAGACGGTGGAAATTCAAAAGAAAGAGTAAAAGCTGCCTTCACGTTTGAGCTGCGATGCCGCCTAAGAAAGTCCAAGGAGTAGTTGTGGGAGGGTCATCTCCCGGTATCCATGTGGATATCTCACCCCAAAACTAGGTTTTTCCTTCTTGGTTTTATATGGAAGAGGTCATAGTAATGTAAAGGCTCCATTGAGTGATTCGGTGGTATGCAGATCTAGCAAGGTTAGATACTGTGTTAAAAGATTTGGTTTTGAAGGCAATGCAGCTCACCATTATGCGTATATGGCGAAACTAGTTGAGGACGTTGAGCCCACTTGTTTTGAGGATGCTGTTGGTTATGCTCATTGGGATGTAGCAATGGATGAGGAGATGGCTGCATTAGAAGCCAATAAGACTTGGGATTTGGTACCCTTACCTATGGGTAAGAAATTTATTGGTTGTAAGTGGGTTTACAAAGTCAAGCATAATGCAGATAGACCAGTTAGCAGGTAGAAGGCTAGGGTGGTTGCAAAAGGCTATGCTCAAACATATGGCATAGATTATGAAGAGACATTCAGTCCAGTTGCTAGGATGGCAACTGTTAGGTGTGTGATTGCCTTGGCAGCAGCCAAAGGTTGGATTTTGCAACAAATGGATGTTAAGAATGCCTTGTTGCATGATGAATTGCAAGAAGAAGTGTATATGGAGCAACCAACAGGTTATGAGGATTTAGAGCATCCCACATATGTGTGCAAGTTAAAGAAGGCGCTCTATGGGATGAAACAAGCACCTAGAGCATGGTCTGACAAGATTGGAGAGTATCTTGTCAATATTGGATTTTGTATTTCTAATGCTGATCACTCACTTTATGTATTAAAGGGAGATGCAGGTTTGGTCATCATAGTCATCTATGTGGATGACTTGATTATTATAGGTGACAGTGACAATGGGATTGCTGAAGTTAAGGACTTCTTGAAGAAGAAGTTTGAGATGAAAGATTTGGGTGAGCCGAGATACTTTCTTGGTATTGAGGTGATCAGATGTGATGATGGTATATGGCTATCCCAAAGGCAGTATGGCTTGGATATGTTATCCAAGTATGGTATGACAACATGTAAGCCTCTTTCAGTACCGTTGGAGCAAATGTGAAGTTGAGTACTGATGTTGGAGATGAGATAGAAGACCCTACTATGTTCAGGAGGATAGTAGGGAGTTTGACTTACATGACTATCACAAGGCTAGACTTGAGCTATTCTGTTGGTCTTGTTACTCAGTTTATGCATATACCTAGAAAGCCTCATTTGGATATAGTTAGACGTATATTGAGGTACGTGAAGTCCACTTTACATTATGGACTTTTTTATGTTGTAGGTAAGGAGGCACATGTCTTTGGATATACAGATGTAGATTGGGCTGGTAGCATGTCAGACAGAAAATCTACAAGTGGATTCATGTTTTCCCTTGGTAGTGCAACAATTACATGGAGCAGCAAAAAGCAACCTACAGTTGCTTTATCGAGTACAGAGGCTGAGTATAGAGGTGCTGCTATGACAGCATGTGAGGTGGTATGGTTGCAAAAGTTATTAGGTGATTTGGATGTGCAGGGAGATGGTTCAATTGTCATTCATTGTGACAACATGAGCATCATAGAGCTAGCTAGGAATCCAGTGTTCCATGCTAGAATAAAACACATTGAGGTGCACTATCACTTTGTGAGAGAGAAGGTACTTGCAGGAGAGATTGACTTGATATATGTCAGCACACAGGATTAGATAGCTGACATTTTCACAAAGCACTACAAGGGTACACACATATAGGGACGTTTTTTTTCGGCATTGGTATTAGCCTCGCTATTAGCATCGGTATCTATGTCTTTAAAAACGTCGATATTTAGCGACGCAAATACCAATGTTTTTAGAGATGTAGATATCGACGCTAATAGCGATGACTTATTGCAGTAACATTTCGCAAAAACCCGAATGTTTCTCTCATATGAGCATGCGAAGGTGGAGAGAAAGAGAAAGGGAGGTGAGCAAGAGAGGGAGGTGAGCAAGGAAGCAAGCCACGAGCCGCACGCGAGGAGAGGAGCGTCGCCCGCACGAAGAGGTCGTGGAGGAAGAAGAGAACACGACGGTATGCCCTATTTTGGTTTTTTTACAATCTTTGTTTTGCTTTGCAATGTAGGTTAGAAAGTGTTGGTTTGTCTTCGATCTTTGTGTTGCTTTGTGTTGCTTTGCAAAGTAGGTTAGGAAGTACTGAAAGTGAGAGAAATGGAAGCGAGTGTTTTCAAATTTTTACTTGTGTTGGTTTTTATTCTTTGCAATGTAGGTACGAAAATGTATGTGTGTGAGCATAGTTTAGAGCTGACCTCAAAGATAGATAAGTTTAGAGCCGAACTCAAAGAGATAGGTATGAAAATTTAAAAAAAAAGACTTGAAATATATATAGTGGAGTGGTCCCAATATACAATATAGAATTGTTATTAAATTATCATTCCATTACATCGCAGTCAAGATGCCTAGCACTCACGACCAACATGGTGGTGATCGTGAGGCTTGGCTCAATCAATGTGTCCCCTATCCATGCACGCAATGCAAATTGGCCATTCGTCGGAAACGTCGTTTGTCCATAGAGCATGTGCAATGGTATGGAGAGTTTCAAGTTGAGATAATTGACCAAGCAGTCTTGAATTACGAGATTGCGGTAAGTTCTCTCTCATTACGTACTAAATGACATGTAATTGATTTAAGTATAATAGTTTGGGGTTATCTAAGAAGTTAGCTCCTTAACGTCCTTTACAAGGTCAGGGCCATGTCGATACATTGCAGTTCGCAGATCTCTTGCGTCCAGTAAGACGGGTTCATCCGTGCTCTATACAAATGCCATCCGAGATAACTAACTGTCTCATAGAAGGTGATAACTCTCAACCCCCTTCTATGGGTGAGAATGCTGGAGACATGGACGATCCTCCTGATTTTTTCAAGCCTGAGTTGGAGGACATGATTGAATCATTGCTTCTAACGGACTCGGAATCCCAAGATCCTTTAATTGCAAAGGCTGCCATTCCATTGTATGATGGGAGTCGGGTATCCCGTTTGAAGACACTTCTTGCATTGTTGAGCATACAAACAAAGTATGGATGGAGAGATGCGAGTGTGACAGAGCTATTCAGGTATATTATGATGTGTATGATTCTTTATTGAAAGCCATTAAAATGTGCTATGTAGTATTCTAATAACGTGCTTCATTGCAATTTGTAGACCATTGAAATCTTACATTTTTCCTACCCAAAACACGATGCCTGAGTCTCGTGACGATGCAAGACAAGTGTTGCGAAAGCTAGGCATGGATTATAATTGCATTCATGCTTGCCCCAATGATTGTATTCTCTTCCGGGGAGAGTTTGAATTGTTGGCCACATGTCCCAAGTGCGGTGCGGATAGGTATCGAAATGACTTGCAAGGACAGACTGTTCTACAGAAGGTTTTGAGTCACTTTCCACTGATACCGCGTGTTGGTCATATTTTTCGGACCAAGAGTTTTGCAAATTTGACTACATGGCATGCGGAAAATCGATCCACTGATGGTGTATAGCATACACCAGCTGACTCAGAAGCATGGCATCACATTGACGAGACTTTCCCTGACTTTGCAAAGGAGGCGAGGAATCTACAATTACTGAAGAAGAGTGGGACTTCTCACGTGGATGCAATGCCAAGGTATGGATGCAATCCCAAGGTATGCAATCCCAAGAAATTACAATCTATACTGCAAATCACAACTAATATACTTGTTCTTCTCCCAGTATAAGGTCCATAGTGTAGCATGGTCACATGGACGACATTTCAGAGAAGAGCACATCGACAAGTTACGCTTGACAATTGACTGTGGAGTGATGGCAATGTTTGAGTAGGAAAGCCGATGATGTGCCATAGATCCAAATCGTGTAGTTGCAAAGATGGAGTATTTCAGATGTTTACAGAGTATCCTTGCAGTGGACTATCGAAGTTTCTCCGTGACCATATTTGATGTGCAATGGTTCAAGGTTACTCTCGAAGGAGCAGGTGCAACTGTTCGGCGAGGGCCGAGTGGCTTTGTTGAGATTGACTCAACGAAGAAGTGGACCGATTTGAGTAATACATTTGTTTTTCCAAATCTTTGTGAGTAGGTAAGCGTCCCTAATACTTAATGCGCTTTAGCAATCTCAAAGTGGACTTTTATACTAATCGTAATATGGATCATGTCATCTTTTTCCCTAATCTGAAACAACCTCAATGGTGGTATGTCATTCCCATGACATCTAGGAGTATCCATGTGTTTGTCAGAACCCCCATACCGATCATAGAAGAGACACCTTTAATAGTGGCAATGACAGAAGGCATGCAAGAAACTAGGATGAACTGCCTGGAGGACCAAGACATCTCACCTATGGAGATAAAGGAGATAGAGGATGGGTTTTTTGAAAATGAAGCAGAGTCCTCATTTTGTGGAGAATTTTGTATAGATCTCCCGGTATACTGAGCTATGTCAAGATGAGATTGTGGAACCCTAAACAAAAGTGACTCGATCAAAACGTTCCTCCCACTACAGCAATGCCACTTTTTGCAGATTGGTTAGGACAGTTTGTATGTTTTTGGAGTATGGTGTTTTGTATTATCTAATTATTATTATTATTTTAAAATGAATTCTTGCAAATTAAGTCTTAGTTTTATTATGTCTTGCAATTTATTATCTAATTGACTTATTTTTCCTTGTATGTGCAGGTTTAGGATTTGGGCACGGATGGCAGGATGAGTCGGGATTTTACAGATGACGACATTGACGCGATGCTAGCGCGTTTCTCACCAGAGCAGCTAGCACGGGTCAGAGATAGAGCCGATGCATAGCTCTCCCATTTCATTTCAGCACGATCAGCAGACTCTAAACGGTCCGATGCTTCGGCAGACTCTAGACGGCGGTCCGATGCTTCGGTCTCGAGTAGACGCAATCGCAGGTCTCGCTTTGCTTCAGAGTCACGTGGTCGAGGAGGAGGTAGCTCATGTTTTGGGGATGCGGATGCAGTCTCTCCCACTCGCACTGCCACTAGGGAGTCGACACCGTCTTTCACTGGCGGTGGCAGGCAGACGTCTACTACTCCCACTCCTTCACGCACCCCACCGGCGATCACTCCCAGGGCCGACAAGTACACGAAACCCACTCCTCCAGGTATGTATTTTCGCATGAATATTTTTGCACTAACACTTATCAATTCAAACTTTGTTTGACACATTTGTATTAATGTCATGAAAGTACCCGTTTGAAAAATCTTGCAGGTTACTTGTATCTCATAGATAAGGCCTCTGGCAAAAAAGCTGTCATCTCTAGGATGCATGAGTTGTGCCAACAAGTATTTCGGCATAACAGACAAGTGGAAGGAGATCCCAGATGCCAGCAAGGAGTACATAATCGATACATTGTATCGAGAGTTCCCTCAGCCCTCTAACAATGATAGATTTTTGAGAGGGTGGATGATGACGCGTATGCGTGACTATCAGTCGCATAGGCGGTTTGATGCACGCAAAGCAGTCAAGCAGGGAAAATCGAAGCCAGAGTGGCTAGATACAGAGGACTGGAGTAATCTCCAAGATGAGGCGACATCCACTCTAGACAAGTGGAAGCAACAGAAGAACGTAGCAAAGGCGCGCTTGGACGCAGGATCGGTGCATCACCTTGGTAGCGGCGGCCATGCAACATTCGTGGTAGATTTCATAAGTATTAATAGGGTAGAGTACACTAATTTAATGACATCCATGTTGATGTATGTATTTCAAACATGAATCTTAAGTACGTTTTTTTTCAATGTTTGTGTGCCATAGCAAGGTTTAACAAATCGCGACCCAACTGCACTAGAGGTGACATACCAGGAGAAGCATGGCTTGAGTGCCCTGATCGAGAAGCTCTATGCTCGTGGAGGACCGGCAAGTAGTAATAAATATCATTCCTAATTTGAGAAATCTATCATTATATGTCAGTTTGTATTTGGTACTCACAATTATATATGTATTTGCTGTTGCAGACTCCCTTGATATGCCACTATAGCGAGAGGAGTTTTCTGATGCGGATGAGTCGTAGAGAGCAGATTAGGCTACATAGGATTACTCTTTATCTTGTATTATGTAAGGCCTTATGGCATCTATCCTCCATATGTAATAGCAAAGTATATATAATTCAGAATTCTATGTTGTAGCATGACTCCATATTTGCTTTGTCACAGTAGCACTTTGTTAGAATATCAAGCTCTTACATGTGTGTTGGACACAGCTAGTCTGGCTAGATCAGTTAGGTACATTAAATAAGTCGGTTCTACTTCTGGTGTGAATGGTCTTTATGACCTTAGGTTGTATATGCAGAAAGAGTGTGTTGAATGAATAATGAGAAGAATAGAGAGAGAAAGCATGTTGCTTCACTCTGTGTCTTGCTCACTACCTGCATCCCTGAAAGTTAACATGGTATCAGAGCCATGAATGGGCTCAGTGGTGGAATGCACTGGAAAAGAAGACTTGAAGCTTGAAGACATGGTGTATCTATGAAGTAACAAGTCTGCCATTGTTACTCTATCAAGGTATGTGTCAGGGTCAATGCATTCTATCTATGCAAGAGCTTGTTATAGCTTGTTGGGCAGTCTCTCAGGGCATCATTAAGCACTAGAGTGTGCTCTATGGTCATCATTGTCATCAAATGTTGCTGCTGCACGCTCCAGACTAGTCTGCGTGTTTGCGCCTGCTGTGGTTGAAGGCATATCTCACTGCAACACAAGGCATTTGGAGCTCCTCAGGCAATTTACAGCTTGCTTATACACCTTGGATGGTGGTTGAAGGTCTTGGCAAGCTATTACTTGGATGTGTGCTCAGTTATGAGCTATAGATCTGATCTACAGATCTGAAATAATAGAAGTTCAGTTGTAAATAGTGATAGGGCAGCTTGTATCTGATCTTGGTTGGAGCTTGAAGCTCTCTGACATGATTTATGGACCTCATTGGAGCTCTGGAAGACATATGTATCAGTTCTCATGTCTTTGAGCTGAAATTTCTTGAAGGAAGTACTCAAATCTGGAAGTGTAAATAGGCTGGAAACCTATCTCAAAATAGTGGGCAGTAAGCATTAGCTTCCATTGAAGCATTATACAACACTTGGCTGGCATTTATCATATGTATGACATGGGATATGTCTATTGGAGGTTTATGGATTGAGTTGAGCATTAAGTGATCATGGAAGTTGAAGTCTAAGGCTGGTTATTACTGCAATGATATTGTCTCAGTGATTGCAAGCAGTAAATGCAATCTATGAATTGGATCCATGAAGACAAGATGCCTATAGTTACCCGAATGCTCATGTATTGAACCTAACACTTCAAAGTGAATGTCTAACATGAGTTGAGGCTATTTTGGAGCTGGATAGACTTTGGTTTACTGAGAAATTGTTGATTGCAATCTGTAAGCAGAAGGTTTGATACTTATACCTGCTATCTATGCACTGACTTGTGCCCCATTGGTTATGCTCGGATTGCTACATGTACTAGCATATGTCTATGAAGGTTTGGGACATGTATGACATGTATATCACTCAGCTTTGGGCTTCAAATCACTGCTGGTCATTCAAGAATTACAATTTTTAGACTACATGTATTTATCCTGGCAGTGAGGTTGGAAGAGGTTCAACTGAAGTAAATACATTGCATCTGTACTGATTGTTTTGCCTACAAGTTAGGCCACTTGGTTGTGGGCTGTTTTGGATTGTCAGTGGGCTGAAATACCCTAGTTTTTTACTGCAATTAATTGCAGAAAATTGTCATAAATAGTTTCGGGCTGAAGTTGAACTGTTAAGAAGATCTTGGTTTGCAAGTAGTCAGGCAAGGTCTACAACATGGCAAATGCTGATAGAACTGATAATGTAACCCAGATTGTGGGAGAAAAGCTTGATAGCAACAATTATGCAATATGGAAGTTTCGCATGGAGAACTTTCTGATAGGCAAAGGATACTGGGACTTAGTGACAGGTGTTGAGGCTGAACCTGAAGTTCCAGAAAGGAATCCTACAGCTGATCAAAGACGAGCGCATCGAGCCTGGATGGAAAGAGCTCGCAGGTGTTACATTGGTTGTCATTATGTATCTGAGATGCTATGGTGATGCAGATCATGAACTATAAATCCCCAGCAGATGAATGGAATATATTAGTCAAATACTATGGCACAACCACAAGTGCCAGGAAGATACAATTGAAGCATAAATTCAATAACATGGAGAGGAAGAACAAATCCATACAAGATTATGTCACAGAAGTTAAGACCATAGCAGATCAGTTGGCATCTGTTGGTTCACAGGTTGAAGATGAAGATATAGTTGCAGTGACTTTGAATGGCTTGGGTCATGAGTATAAGTCTTTTGACACTTCAGTGTCTGTGCGGGCTAAAATGCCTGACTTTAATGAGCTGGTTGCATTATTGATTCATGAAGAGGTGAAGCTTGGCTTAGCTACAGGGTCAAGCAGTTCAAAGAGTAAGGATGCAGTCTTTTACTCGAATCAGCGTGGTCGTGGTAGCCGTGGCAGGGGTTATGGATCTAGTAGAGGAGGCCAGCAGAATGCATCCTATGGTAATAGCAATCAGCAGTCATCAAATGCAAGAGGTGGCAGAAATTTTTGAGGTAGGGGGAGATCTAACTCCCGTGGCAGAGGTTCATGGCAGCAACAGTGTCAGTCAGACAATCCAAATAAAGATAAGGATTTTCATTACTACGGAAAGTATGGGCATATTGCAAAGGACTACTAGAAGAAGCAGGGAAACCAAAAGCGCAAGTAGCATGGACATTATGCTACGTCCAGTCAGGCAGATGACTCTGGTGATAGATTGTTTGCCATGCAATATGTCAAAGATAAGGCTACTGAAAAATCATCTAATGATGCAGTGTGGTACATCGACTCAGGGGCATCGAACCACATAACCCCTCACGATGACTGGTTCATTGATATGGTGGCTGAAAAGCATGGCTATGTATGCACAGGTGATGACATGCAGCATAGCATTGAACATAAAGGCAAAGTGCCTCTTGTGGTTCATGATGGCAGGAAGAAAAATTTGCATGATGTCTTGCATCTTCCTTCAATTATGAAGAACTTATTGTTTGTCAGATGACGGAGCAGAACTTGCAAGTTAGATTCAATAAACATGGCTGCTTTATTGAAGAGTTTGGCAATGGATGCAAGTTGATAGCTCGTGGTCACAGGAATGGCGGAATGTTTACTCTTGATGCTTCTTTGCTAGAGCTGAATTCAGCTATGTTTGCCCATGGTTCTGGCACTGTTAAGGATTTGGAAATATGGCACAAGAGAGTGGGGCATGTCAATTTGCAAAGGCTACAAATTATGCAAAAGAAACAGCTGGTTATAGGTTTTACCCAAGTTCCAATATTCAGATATTGGTCATGTATGCGAGGCTTGCCAGTTCGGTAAGCAGTCACGATTGCCGTTTGTCAGGCATGTAAGACAGAGTACACGTCCATTGCAGTTAGTGCACTCTGATGTTTGGGGGCCAGCTCATAATGTATCTATGGGAGGTTCGAGGTATTATGTATCTTTCATTGACGACTACAGTCGCTATACCTAGCTTTACATATTGAAAACAAAAGATGAGGTCTTTGCTGTTTTTCAGCAATTTAAAGCACATGTTGAGAAGGAGTTTGAATTCTACATCTCTTATTTGAGATCTAATGGTGGTGGGGAGTATGTATCAAATGAATTTGATGATTTCTTGGCTGAAAATGGCATTCGTAGGCAGCTCACCTGCAGCTACACTCCGCAGCAGAACGGAGTAGCCGAAAGGAAGAATAGGGTTCTAATGGAAGCTGCTAGGGCCATGATGAATGTAAAGCATATGCCGCTTTACTATTGGGCAGAGGCTGTTATGACAGCCGTATACATTTTGAACATGACTCCCACTGCAGGTATTCATGAGATGGCACTATTTGAGAAGCTGTATGGCTATAAGCCGGATGTAAGTCACATGAAATTCTTTGGTTGTCTTGCTTATGTGCATATTCCAGATGAGAAAAGGAAGAAGCTGGATCCAAAAGTGTATGTGTGTTTTCATTGGATATTCCTAGTAGAAGAAGGCATACAAATGCTATGATCCCTCTACCAGGGAGACTTTGGTAAGCATGGATGTTATCTTTGATGAGATGGGCTCTTGGTATGTATCACTAGTTGCAGTGCCAGCGGATATGCCTCCCACTCATGTCTCTATAGTTGATTTACAGCAGAGCACTGATATGACAGGACCTCGTAGTCAGACAGTATCCCCATGGACAGGAAGATTGAGGAGCTCGCCGTCCACTGACACCAGTATGTCAGTGAGGGGGAGACATGATGTCTTGGGCAGCAAAGGAAAAGAGAAAGTTATTGAGGATGCATCTGGTATGATGACACCTGGCAGAATGACTTCTCGCTATTAGTCTAGTGATACTCTAGACAGCAAACTTGGTATTCCGACTATCTATACGCCTGGCACAAAGCAGAGCAGGTATATTCCGCCTCATGAGAGAGGGGAATCGAGTAGTACACCACAGCTTAGATGCTCACAGAGGGTCAGATACCCTGTTGACAGGTTGACATACAGTGGCTACTCTGCAAAGCATTATGCTTACATGACAAAAGTGATGGAGGTCAAAGAACCAGGTACATATGCCTTGGCTGAAAATAAGACATGGGATTTAGTGCCACTACCTGAAGGGAAAAAGACCATTGGCTGCAAATGGGTCTACAAAATCAAATGCAAGTCAAATGGCAGTGTGGAGAGATACAAAGCTTGGCTGGTTGCAAAGGGGTATGCCCAAGAATATGGACTTGATTATGAGGAAACATTCAGCCTTGTTGCCAAGATGGCAACCATTTGCACTGTGATTGCCTTGGCTGCTGCTAAAGCCTAGAAATTGCAATAGATGGATGTTAAGAATGCATTTCTTAATGGTGACCTAGCAAAGGATGTTTATATGGTTCAGCCGGAAGGGTATGTTCACCCTGATTTTCAGCATTATGTATGAAGGCTAAAAAAGGCATTGTACGGGCTGAAGCAGGCTCCGAGAGCTTGGCATGCTAGGATCAGTATCTACTTGCAGAGATTGGGTTTTGCTGTTGGTAGGGCTGATCATAGCCTATTTACAAAGAAGATTGATAGTGGTTTAGTAGTGCTGGTCATATATGTTGATGATTTGATAATCACTGGTGATGATGACTTGGGCATACAGCATGTAATAAAGATGCTTAAATCTGAATTTGACATGAAAGACCTGGGAGAACTGAAGTATTTCTTAGGCATTGAGGTAGTTCTAGCTGACAATGGGTTATGGCTGATGCAGAAGCACTATGCCATAGAGATGCTGAAGAAGTATGGCATGGCTGAATGCAAACCACTGGATACACCTCTTGATCAAAATGTCAAGCTAGACATGAACATTGGGGCTGAAGTAGAGGATGTGACTATGTACAGGCAGATAGTTGGTAGCTTGATTTACTTGACCATCACTAGGCCTGACTTGAGCTATGATGTAGGGCTCATAAGCCAGTTTATGCAGAAGCCTAGAAAGCCGCACTTGGATGCAGTTAGATGTATTATGAGATATGTTAAGTCCACTGTAGAGTATGGGATTTTCTGTGTTAGAGATAAGCCCTTGATATTGACTGGATACACGGATGCAGATTGGGCAGGTTGCTCATATGATCGTAGATCTACTAGTGGATATACATTTGGATTTGGTAGCGGCATGATTAGCTAGAGTAGCAAGAAGCAGCCTACGGTTGCTTTGTCGAGTACTGAGGCAGTGTACAGGGGTGCTGCATTGGCAGCATGCGAGATTTCATGGCTGCTCAAGCTTATGGATGATTTGGACATATAGGTAGATGCTCCAGTGAAGTTACTATGTGATAATCTGAGTAGTGTACTCCTAGCTATGAATCCATTCTACCATGCCAGGACGAAACACATAGAGGTACACTACCATTTCATCAGAGAGATGGTTCTTGCAGGACGAGTTGATCTTATGCATGTAAAGACAGATGAACAGGTTGCGGATATCTTTACCAAGTCCTTGGGTAAAGATAAGTTCTGTGGATTTAGACAGCTGCTTGGAGTATAGATGCTGTCTTGAGATTGAGGGGGAGTGTTAGAATATCAAGCTCTTACATGTGTGTTTGACCCCGACATGAGCTGGACACAGCTAGTCTGGCTAGATCAGTTAGGTACATTAAATAAGTCGGTTCTACTTCTAGTGTGAATGGTCTTTATGACCTTAGGTTATATATGCACAAAGAGTGTGTTGAATGAATAATGAGAAGAATAGAGAGAACAAGCATGTTGCTTCACTCTGTGTCTTGCTCACTACCTTCATCCCTGAAAGTTAACACACTTCTCAATTTAAGTTCTGTTATTTTCTTTATCAATGCAGTGCACATTTCTGTTAATTAGTGTCATGAAAGTACTTGTTTGAAAAGTCTTGTAATTATTTGGGATCTATTGTCTAACTTCTTTGACAATAGGAATTGTCTCTTAGCCTGACTGTGTGGCAGGGCTGCATCTGTAGCTCTACCACAAAAAAATTTTATTCTCTGCAACCGTTAGTATCAGCGTCGGAAAATAATTCTACAATCATTGGTATTAGCGTTGTAAATTCCTTTGTCCATCGCTATTTTTGTCGGTATTAGCGTCGCTAAATAGCGAGTAAAATAGCAGCGGTTTTGTAGCGACGCTAATACCGACGACGGGGATATTTTTTATATATAAAGAAAATGTCATTATAAATGTCGTTATAGCATGTATATGTTGTAGTGATTGTTTCATACCTGTGATGCACTCAAGCTTGGCACTAGGGGCAAGATGTTGGATATCTCTAGCCTAGCATTGAATGAAACATAGTCTAGAAAATATTGATATCTTTGGGAGTAGAGCTTGGCAATGTGCCACAGCCTAGTGCTCAAAGCATGATCTCATTGAGATAGACCTCTTTCTAGTTTTTGGGAGTAGATCTTAGCTCTACACTCAAGCCAAGCATCAAGAGTTTTGACTTACACATGACGATAGTTTACATTCTCTAATGAGGATGGCTCTTTCTCTATCTCAAAGTTCTTTTTTGGAGTAGAACATTGCCCTTTGCTCATGCCTCTCAACATTGGCACTGGGGACAAGATATTCCAAGTCATATTGTATGTCTCTAGCCTGACACTAAGTGCAAGGATAGTTTAGAGAACACTGGTACAAATTCAACGCATGGGAGCTCTTCTTGTATAAGATAGTTATCTTTCTTTTTAGAGATCTCCTTCATGCAGAGCTTGGTGTCACGTTGATATCGAGATTTGAGGGTGAGATATTTTCCTCACTTTGATACACTGAATCATGGAGCTAAGGGCAAGATGTTCCAAGTCTAATTGGATATCTCTAGCTTGGTAGTGAGTGCGAGATAGTTTAGAGAATATTGATATAAATTCCAGACATGGGAGGTCTCTTAATGCAAGATAGTTATCTCTTTTTAATGCATAATCTTGGACTTGTGCTACAGTAGGATGTAAGGGAGGTTGTTTCCTCTATTTGATATGCTCAAGCCTTGCACTAGGGAGAAGATGTTCCAAGTCTTGTTGAATATCTCTAGCATGGCATTCAATACAATATACTTTAGAGAACACCCATAAAGGTTCAGGAAATGGAGTTCACATCATGCAAGATTATTATCTCTCTCTTGGAGATCTCCTTGTGTAGAGCTTGGCCCTGTGCTCATGTCTTGACTCGAGGATGAGATTGTTTCATCTCTTTGATGCACTCAAGCTATGCACTATGGGCAAGATATTCCATGTCTTTTTTGATATCTCTAGGCTAACATTAATTGTAGAATACTCTAGGGTTTAGGGTTGATAAAAATTTAGGGCATGGGAGTTCTCCTTGTGCAAGATGGTTATCTCTGTCTTGGAGATCCTCTTGGTGTAGAGCTTATCATAGTGCCCATGCATGGACTTGAGGGTGAGATTGTTTCCTCTCTATCATCTAGTCATGCGTGGCACTAGGGGCAAGATGTTCCAAGTGATGTTGGATATAGCTAGCCTTGCACTAAGTGCAAGATAGTTTAGAGAATATTGACATGAATTCAAGACATGGAAGATCCTCTTGTAAAAGATAGTTATCTCTCTCATGGATATTTTCTTGGTGTAGAGCTTGGCCCTATGCTATTGTCTAGACATGAGGGTGAGATTATTTGCTCTTTTTCATGCATGATCTTAGCCCTCCACTCATGCCTTGACCTCATGGTGAGAATCTTGTTGCTTGTCTTAGATGCACTCGAGCGTGGTACTAGGGAAAATATGTTCTAATTATTATTCAATATCTCCAGCCTAGCATTGAGTGAAAGATAATCTAGAGAATACTAACATCTTTGGAAGTAGAGCTTGGCCATGTGCCAACACCTAGTACTTAAAGCACGATCTCATTGAGGTAGATCTCTGTCTACTCTTTGGGAGTAGAGCTTGTCCCTATGCTCAAGCCAAGCATTGAGAGTTTTAACTTACACATGAAGATAATTTACATTCTCTGATGAGGATGGTCCATGCTCTATCTCAGAGCTCTATTTTTGAGTAAAAATTTTCTCTTTGCTCATGCTTCTCAAGCTTAGCACTAGGAAAAATATGTTCCAAGTCATATTGGATATCTCTAGCTTGGCACTTGTTAGGTATGCTCAATGCCCCACCCTCATAAGGTGCCACCAATGATCCATGGTGCTCAAAGTTGCAAGGCCCCCATTATGAGGAGAAGCCAAATGTGAGCCACGACATTGGTTGAGTCATGACTTGTATATCAGATGAGGTCTATGTGACTGGATGGCAAAAAGGTGATCATTGTGGATCTAATATTTGGGTTGGACTAAGTAGTTAAGCTGGTAGAAACATGAGGCATATTGCATCAAGTTGTGGGGTAAGGGGGTTCAAAGGGGCCCCTATTTTGGGCTCTGAAGAATATTCTATGTCCCTAGAATATTCCCTAGCCGACTAGTGGAGGCCCATATGGTAGGTCAGTAAGGTCGGCTAAGTGCCTTACTGACCTACCATATCTTACAATCATCGATAATCTATCTTTCACCCAGTCAGAGTTGTTCCAGCTAGCCTTAAGCTCTTCACCTATCTTCTGTCTAGATCCCCATCTAAGCTTCACTGTGGAAGTGCATGGGTGGAAAAAGCCATCTCTGAATCAGTTGTTTGGAGCCAAATAATTTTTCTAATTCTCCTTTGATCTATTGTGTACTCTCTATTTATATCTCTTTATCAGATTTTGTTTGCTGTGTCGTGTAATTTTTACAACTTAGTATAGGATAGTTTAGAGAACACTGATAAAAATTTAGGATATGGGAGTTCTTCTTCTACAAGATAGGTATCTCATTCTTAGAGATCTCCTTCATGTAGAGCTTCGCCATGTGCTCATGCCTAAACCTAAGGGTAAGGTCATTTGCTCTCTTTAATACACTCAAGCATGCCACTAGAGGAAATAAAATTTTGATATTGTTGAACATTAGGGCCAAAAATACTTCAAAAAATACACTTTTTTAAATCATGGGATTAAGAAAAGGGCCAAAGAGAGTTTTCCACATGTGCAAGAATATGGTATTCTTGTCACCTCCTTTTTGGAGATAGTAGAGTCCACTTCATGATTCTCTCCTCCTTTTTAGCAAAAAATCTCCAAAGTATGACATGTTTTGGCAGTCTTGAAGTCCTTAATTATTTATAAAATCTAACAAAGGACATGATAAAGATGTCATGAAGTTAATAGTGAATTTTTTAAAAAATGAGAGATTTTTGACGCCTAATATATTTTCATTAGTCTTCGTAATATTCATGTTTAGTTCATTCACCTTTCTCTTTCTCGGTGAGCTTCTTTCTCTATGAACTCAATCTAAGTATGACATCTAGAAGGCACCCTTCTCATTTAGTAAACTCCTGCACTGTCTATAGACAAGAAGCTAAGAGAAATTGGGAGCCAAAAACCTTTTGCATAAATGATGAGGTTATCATCCTACCCTCTTGCAAGGGCTTTCACAAGGAGAAAAGAAGAACACAAGATGATATAAAACATCACTAGAAGGGACATATTATTTCTTTCAAAATTATGCATGAAGGGTGGTTTGTCAAAGTGCAACATGTTTACATGGCCAAGGATATGCACTTGCCTCCAAATGAACGTGTTTCCTAGTAGACACATTGTAAGTCTTGAGTTGATAACATATGTGATATTTTTTTCATTTAAGCAAATACTAATACAAAATTCTTGGTTGTAGATATATTTTTGTCAACAAGTATTGAAACGAGGACTGTGGAGAGCTTTAGTGGAACTTTTCATAGAATTTATAAGGATGAGACCATGGGTTCTTTTAGTGAGAGAAGGGTTTTTATATATTATGCATAGTATGTGGTTCTCTCTAGAGAAGATAAATATATATATATAAAGGATTTTCCATTGCTAAGTCTTTCATCTGTAAATTGGGAGATTCTTGATAAGGCAATGATGCACGATTATAAATTAAAAATATGTTAAGATATTCAAAAGTCCATGATGGTTGTAAGGATCTCAAGAAGAATAAGCATATCATGGTTTATACCCTTGCATATCTTTGTGGCCTACTTCAAAATACCAAATTTACAGAGGACAAAGGTATCTTGACAAAGTAGAAATTTTGCAGAAGAGGAACTAGACAACATTATAGGACAGCTTTGGAAATTTGGAGTATGACCATAAGGGCGACATCATGAGGTGTATTGTATGCCGTCAATCCTTATCTTTGTGTTATAACATTGCATGATAAACTCCTGCTTTGGGCATTGATTTTAGGAGATATAAACTTAGGCTACACATTTGTATTCCCTTGGATCCTAATATAGATTGTATGCCTTTCAAACTTAAGGTGCAAGTTATAGCACATAAAGAAGAAAATGAGGCAAGTGTTACCTCCAATTGGAGTCTTAAGGATGTAAGGGATACCTTGAAGCTAATAAATAGTAAATCCCTTGGATATAAGCTCAAATTCAATGATAAAATAATTGGAAAAAGAGTTAAATTCTCTTTCTCTTGTATGACCTTCTTGCCTCCCAGCAATTGTTAGTTTTGAGCCATAAGTATAAAAATATTTATTACATTTACATAGGATAAAAAACTTTTCATTGAATCAAGAGTTACAAAATTGAAGTCAAAATATAAAACGATGCCAAATAACAATGAAGATCCTCCTAGTATATGTTTGCATCTATTTATCTTCTTTTGGCATTGTAACTTCATTGTCGCTTTCTAAAAAGGTCTCTAGTCTCCTTACATTGGTTTTATTCTTTAGTCACTGGAAAATTTTGACTTTGATAGGGGCCCTCTTCTCTTCAACTAAAGAGAAGATGGATGAGAACTCCATATAGGGGAAGTGTTGGCATTATTTTCTTTTTGGATTTCACCTTACTAGTCTTTTCGGATGACTTGCCCTTGCCCTTACTCTTAGTTGAAGATTTTTCTGGAGGGGAGTCAGGAGATCGATTGGTGTGATTGCCCTATCCAAAATCAACTCAATACATTGCTCCATTATCCACCACATATATGAATCGAGGTAATCTTGACACTATGAGAAAAGATATAACAAGTTGGAAAACTCAAAAAAGAGTTCCTCAAAAAATAAAAAATATGAAAAATACTTATATTCACCCCATCTATCTTGAGTATCTTTGAATCTATTGTCCTGTAGGCATTTGAAATCACTCTCCATTCACAAGTATGTGTATCACTTTGCAAGGTACTTCTTGTTCAAATTCAAAGAGGCAGATAGATGTCAGACAGAGTGAAGTAGCTAGCTTCCTCTCTCACACTTCATTATTCATACCACACTCCATAGTGAAAATAGAACCTAAGGTCATAAGACCATTCAAACCAAAAGCACCGACTTATTTAATGTATCTAACTACTATGGCTAGACTAGCTGTGTCCAGCTCATGTCGGTCAACACACACAAATGAGCTTGATATTCTAACACTCCCCCTCAAGCTCAAGACAACATATGTACTCCAAGTAGCTGTCTAAAACCACAGAACTTATCTTTACCCAGAGACTTGGTAAAGATATCTGCTACCTGCTCATCAGTCCTCACATGCATAAGATCAACCTTTCCTGCAAGGACCATCTCACGAATAAAGTGGTAGTGTACCTCTATGTGTTTTGTCTTGGCATGGTAAACTAGATTCATGGCCAGGAGTACACTACTCAGATTATCACATAACAGTTTCACTGGAGCATCAACCTGAATATCCAAGTCAGCCATAAGCTTGAGCAACCAAGCAATCTCACATGCTGCCAATGTAGCCCCCCTGTACTCTGCCTCAGTACTAGATAAAGCAACCGTAGGCTGCTTCTTGCTACTCCAACTGATCATGCCGCTACCAAAGCCAAAGGCATAGCCACTCGTAGATCGTCTGTCAGTTGAGCATCGTGCCCAATCTGCATCTGTGTATCCAATCAGTATCAATGGCTTATCTCTGACATAGAACAGCCCATAGTCTACAGTGGACTTAACATACCTCATGATGCATCTAACTGCATCCAAGTGCGGCTTTCTCGGCTTCTGCATAAACTGGCTTATCAGCCCTACTGCATAGCTCAAGTCAAGCCTAGTGATACTCAAGTAAATCAGACTGCCGACCATCTGCCTGTACATAGTCACATCTTCTACTTCAGCCCCAGTGTTCATGTCTAGCTTTACATTCTGGTCCAGAGGTGTATCTAGTGGTTTGCATTTAGTCATGCCATACTTCTTAAGCATTTCCATGGCATAGTGCTTCTGCATCAGCCATAAGCCATTTTCAACTGGTACAACCTCAATACCCAAGAAATACTTCAGATCTCCCAGATCTTTCATGTCAAATTCAGATTTCAGCATCTTCAAAGCATCCTGAATTCCCATGTCATCATCTCTAGTGATTATCAGGTCATCAACATATATGACCAGCACTACCAAGCCACTGTCAGTCTTCTTTGTAAACAGGCTGTGATCAACCCCAACAACAAATCCAAGACTCTGCAAGTAACTGCTGATCCTAGCATGCCAGGCTCTCGGAGCCTGTTTCAGCCCATATAATGCCTTTTTCAGCCTGCATACATAATGCTGAAAATCAGGGTGCACATACCCTTCCGGCTGAACCATATAGACATCCTCTGCTAGGTCACCGTTAAGCAATGCATTCTTAACATCCATCTGCTGTAATTTCCAGCCTTTAGCAGCAGCCAAGGCAATAACAGTTCGTATGGCTGCCATTTTTGTAACCGGGCTGAATGTTTCATCATAATCCAAGCCATACTGCTGAGCATATCCTTTAGCGACCAGCCTTGCTTTGTACCTTTCCACACTGCCATCAGACTTACATTTGATTTTATAAACCCATTTGCAGCCAACAGGCTTTTTCCCTTCAGGCAGTGGTACCAAATCCCAAGTCTGATTTTCAGCCAAGGCTTTCATCTCTTCGTCCATAGCCATGCACCAATTTTCATCCTTTGCTGCTTCAGCATAAGTACCTGGTTCTTTGATCTCCATCACTTTTGTCATGTACGCATAATGCTTTGCAGAGTAGCCACTGTATGTCAACCTGTCAACAGGGTATCTGACCCTCTGCGAGCGTCTAAGCTGTGGTGCACTACTCGATTCACCTCTCTCATGAGGCGGAATGTACCTGTTCTGCCTTGTGCCTAGACAGTCGGAATACCAAGTTCGCTATCTAAAGTATCACTAGACTCATAGCCCGAAGTCATTCTGCCACGTGTCATCATACCATCCTCAATAACTTTCTCTTTTCCTTTGCTGTCCAAGACATCATGTCTCCCCCTCACTGACATACCCGTGTCAGTGGACGGTGAGCCCCTCAATCTCCCTGTCCATGGGGATACTGTCTGACTGATAGGTCCTATCATAGCAGTGCTCTACTACATATCAACTTTAGAGACATGAGTGGAAGGCATATCGGATGGCACTGCAACTGGTGATACATACCAAGAGCCCAACTCATCAAAGATGACATCCCTGCTTACCAAAGTCTCCTTGGTAGAGGGATCATAACATTTGTATGCCTTCTTCTCCTGCGAGTATCCAATGAACACACTCTTATGCGCTTTGGGATCCAGCTTTTTCCTTTTCTCATCTGGAATGTGCACATAAGCAAGACAGCCAAAGACCTTCATGTGTCATACATCCGGCTTATAGCCATAGAGCCTCTCAAAAGGTGTCATGTCATGAATGCCTGCAGTGGGAGTGCTGTTCAGAATATATGCGGCTGTCACAACAGCCTCTGCCCAATAGTAAAGCGGCATATGCTTCTCATTCATCATGGCCCTAGCAGCTTCCATCAGAACCCTGTTCTTCCTTTCAGCTACTCCGTTTTTCTGCGGAGTGTAGCTGCAGGTTAGCTGCCTACGAATGCCATTTTCAGCCAAAAAATCAGCAAATTCATTGGAGACATACTCCCCACCGCTATCAGATCTCAAGCAAGAGATGTAACACTCAAATTCCTTCTCAACCTGTGCTTTAAATTTCTGAAAAACAGCAAAGACCTCATCTTTTGTTTTCAATATGTAAAGCCAGGTATATCGATTGTAGTCATCAATGAAAGATACATAGTATCTGGAACCCCCCATAGATGCATTATGATCTGGTCCCCAAACATCAGAGTGCACTAATTGAAGTGGTCGTGTACTCTGTCTTACATGCCTGACAAACGGCAATCGTGACTGCTTACCAAACTGGCAAGCCTCGCATACATGACCAATATCTGAATATTGGAATCTAGGTAACCCTGTTACCAGCTGCTTCTTCTGCATGGTCTGCAACCTCTGCAAATTTACATGCCCCACTCTCTTGTGCCAAATCTCTAAGTCCCTGATAGTGCCAGAACCCTGGACAAACATAGCGGAATTCAGCTCTGGCAGTGTAGCATCAAGAGTGAACATTCTTCCATTTCTGTGGCCTTTCGCGATCAACTTGCATCCATTGCCAAACTCTTCAATAAAGCAGCCATGCTTATTGAAGCGAACCTGCAAGTTCTGCTTTGTCATTTGGCCCACAGACAATAGGTTCTTCGTAATCGAAGGGACATGCAAAACATCATGAAGATTCTT
The DNA here is from genome assembly GCF_053477565.2 of Lygodium microphyllum. Classification (NCBI taxonomy): domain Eukaryota; kingdom Viridiplantae; phylum Streptophyta; class Polypodiopsida; order Schizaeales; family Lygodiaceae; genus Lygodium; species Lygodium microphyllum. Next base: position 84,939,023 of record NC_141151.1, read on the forward strand.
CTTCCTGCCATCATGTACAACCAGAGGCACTTTGCCTTTATGCTCAATGCTATGCTGCGTGTCATCACCTGTGCATACATAGCCATGCTTTTCAGCCACCATATCCGTGGACCAATCACCATGAGGGGTCATGTGATTCGACGCCCCCGAGTCAATGTAAAACAATGCATCATCAGATGATTTTTCAGCAGCCTTATCTTTGACATATTGCATGGCAAACAGTCTATCACCAGAGTCATCTACCTGACTGGACGTAGCATAATGTCCATGCTGCTTGCCCTTCTAATTTCCCTGCTTCTTCCAGCAATCCTTTGCAATATGCCCATACTTTCCGCAGTAGTGACAATCCTTATCTTTATTTGGATTGTCTGACTGACGCTGCTGCTGCCATGAGCCTCTGCCGACGGGAGTTAGATCTCCCCCTGCCTCGAAAGTTGCCACTACCTCTTGCATTTGATGACTGCTGATTACTATTACTATAGGATGCATTCTGCTAGCCTCCTCTACCAGATCCATAGCCTCTACCACGGCTACCATGACCACGCTGATTCGAATAAAAAACTGCATCCTTATTCTTTGAGCTGCTTGACCTTGTAGCTAAGCCAAGCTTCACCTCTTCATGAATCAATAATGCAACCAGCTCATTAAAATCAGGCATCTCAGCCCGCACAGATACTGAAGTGTCAAAAGACTTGTACTCCGGACCCAAGCCATTTAAGGTCACTGCAACCATATCCTCATCTTCTACCTGTGAGCCAACAGATGCGAGCTGATCTGCTAAGGTTTTAATCTCCGTGACATAGTCCTGTATGGATCTCTTCTTCCTCTCTATGTTGTTGAATTTTTGCTTCAGTTGTATCTTCCTGGCACTCGTAGTTGTGCCATAGTACCTGACCAATATGTTCCATGCATCTGCTGGGGATTTACAGTTCATGATCTGCATCACCATAACATCCAAGATACATAATGACAGCCAATGTAACACTCTGCGAGCTCTTTCCATCCAGGCTCGATGCGCTCGTCTTTGATCAGCTGTAGGATTCCTATCTGGAACTTCAGGTTCAGCCTCAACACCTGTCACTAAGTCCCAGTATCCTTTGCCTATCAGAAAGTTCTCCATGCGGAACTTCCATATTGCATAATTGTTGCTATCAAGCTTTTCTCCCACAATCTGGGTTACATTATCAGTTCTATCAGCATTTGCCATGTTGCAGACCTTGCCTGGCTACCTGCAAACCAAGATCTTCTTAACAGTTCAACTTCAGCCCGGAACTGTTTATGACAGTTTTCTGCAATTAATTGCAAAAAAAAACCAGTAAATTTTAGTCAAATATCAGCCCAAAAAAGTCACAATCGGTTGATCCAACTCATAAAGACAACTGCCAATACATATGCCTGATGTTCGGTTCAGATTTAACTCCTGCAGATCCACTGCCAGGGTCCAAAAGCATGCAGTCCAAACCTGTAAACTGCAATTACAGCAGCCTTTCCAAAGTCAAACTCCACCTGGATACACGTAATGCATGTTCCAAAACTGCTTAGTTGACTGCTGGTACATGTGTCAAGCCATGAATAGGCATAGAACCTCAAAACAGTATATAACCAGCATATATGAATACTGTAAATAAATTTCCAGATTTCAAATAGCCAATGCACTGGCAACAGGGATTAATTTCAGTCCCAAAAATCCATAAACCATTTGCATTACTTTCGTTTCCAATGCTCAAGCATTCAACTGTCATAGACCAAGTCTTCAAGTACTTGTGGAACAAACCCAGCCAACTAGTTCTTCAGAAATAACCAATTTTATGTCTGCAATTTTTTTTTCAGTTTTTCAGCCTATCACAGGCTCTCAGATCAGGCCATTTCAAGCTCCAAGTTTATGTCAAAAATACCCAAGAAGTATGATATGTCTTCTACCAAGCATCAAGTGCTACATCCAAGTTCAATGTACATGCCAAAGAGCATCCAAATATGCAGACTTCCCAAGTGTACAATGTCACTGTGAGTTCACTGACAGTTCAGCCCTGTGTATTCAGATCTGTACACCTCTATTACAGCTCCCACATGAGCTCCCACAAGAGCAATAGTAAGGTATACCCTCCAAGAACCTTCCTTGGTATGCATCCAAGCTCTATGCCACCTGACAAGTGCTATACTCCTTGAATCTCAGCCAATGAGAGCAGCCTGTTCATAGGCACAGTCCACACAGACTGTTCAGAGTATATTCAGATCAGATTTTCCAACTTGTTGATGCTCAACGGAGCTTTGGTGAATCTCTAGACAAGCCACACTCCTGGTGATGCTCAATAGAGCCTTGGTAAGCAGTCCATGTGTTGAATCTCAGCCATGGAGTTCAGCCTGAAAACAGGCGCAAACATGCTGGCTGGGCAGATCTGTGCTGCTGCACATCTTGCTCATTACTGTAGTAATAATGCACTCACTGGTGCTCAATCAGTCCTTGGAAGACTCCTCAGCAAGCCACAGCTCCTGCTTCAAGCAACGAAACTCCAATGCTCTGTGTGACCATTGATGGAAATGACAGTCAGTCCTCTTCTTTTTCCAGCTCTTTAGTTCACTCTTCAAGTCTTCTTCTTGAGTGCATTCCACCAGTGAGCCCATTCATGGCTCTGATGCCATGTTCAAATTCAAAGAGGCAGATAGATGTCAGACAAAGTGAAGCAGCTAGCTTCCTCTCTCACACTTCATTATTCATACCACACTCCATAGTGAAAATACAACCTAAGGTCATAAGACCATTCAAAAAAAAAGCACCGACTTATTTAATGTATCTAACTACTATGGCTAGACTAGCTGTGTCCAGCTCATGTCGGTCAACACACACCAATGAGCTTGATATTCTAACACTTCTTGCTGTGGAGAAAGTTATATGGTTTTTGAGGATCAACAATATCAGTTAGCTATATATAGTCTATCTATATATAGCACCACAGTTCCCCTCTATATATTCCTATCATGTGTGCTCAGTTGACACACTTCTAGGGTTCCACTTCTGGTGTCTCATATCTCTCTTCTCTCGTCTCTTCCTTTTGTCTCTCGTCTTCCTCACAGTTTCCAACATGGTATCAGAGCTTGCACCTATGTACTCCTCAAAAAACACCTTCACATCATATCTGCCGTGCTTCCATATCCAAGTTCCTATTTTAGGCTTTGGGACCTCTATCTCAACAATCGCGGCCTGCGCACGGACCCCCATCGATCTAGCCACCCTCAATTGTCTCTGATTTTTGGAAGGGAGGCCTTGTATGAGCAATTGCAAGTGCATGCCGGTGTTGTCAGCTGCTAGCAAAGACACGCGAGTAGAGAGGCGCGAGAAGCTGATTGTTGCAGTTGGCTCAGCTTCTTCTGCTTCCCTTGCTTTGCAGATGCAACAGCCGCTATGGGATTGCAGGTGAGGAAAGAAGCCATGGTTGAGAGGGATTTCGATGGGATCGGATGGAAGATGTCGCAAGCCTCTGTCCCACTATAAACTTTGTAATTTTATATTTTGAATATTAATATAATGGTAGGCCTATATAGAGATGTGGGTTTTTCCCTTGAGCCCCCAAGGGTTTTTTAATCCATAGTAAGGGACCTTTATTTGAGTGGGGGTGTTAGCTTTATATAGTTTGTCTATATATAGCGCCCCGGGTCCCCTCTATATATTCCTATCATGTGTGCTCAGTTGACAAACTTTTAGGGTTTCACTTCTGGTGTCTCATATCTCTCTTCTCTCCTCTCTTCCTTTCGTCTCTCGTCTTCCTCGCATTTTCCAACAATATCCTCATATATGGTGTCCAAGAAGGTAGCCATGAGCCTACCAACATTACAAATGAAAATATGTTACTAAAATAGACAATAAAAAACAATAAAAATTGACAAAAAATTAAGTAGTAATCCATTCAATGCATATTTTTCCTTGGCCATGGATACCACTTAGTGAATTTAATTTATCTAGTGAGTATATCAATATATATGAGACTCCAATATCCTCTACAAAGTGAAATGTTAGTACGTAATAAATGCAACAAAGAAATATACGTTAACCCTTTTGGAAAATTGCATACCATTTGATGTAAGGAAAAAAAATATGGTCGTTTGTGATGGAATCAAATGTTTTGAAAAATATTTCTATGTTTGAACCAGATCTTGAAAACAATTCCACTGATAATAGTGAATCAACAATAAACATACTTTTAGAGATTTTTTGGTTGAGAGAAGCAATCAAAGCCATAAAATCAATAGAAAAAACAAAGGAATGCTATTTGCAATGAACAACACTATCATTCCATATATTAAATAATTTGAGAGTCAAAATGCCTTACCTTATACAACAATAGACTAGAGAATTCGACAATTGAATATATATTTTAACAAGCATGGACTTATCCTCAGGAGATATACTAAGATATTCCTCTTCCTTAGAAGTGCAAGAAACATTGAAAACCATTTGTCCATACACCTCACCCACTCTCTTATAATTGACAAGGGCAAGCACAATGATTTTTCTCTTGCAAGCTTCATCCTCACTTTCTATGACCTCTTGTGGTTTTTCTTGTTTGACTTGTTGGGACACGGTCTTTGTTGGGTATAGATGTGTCACTTTCACTTTCCTTGACAATTTTAGCAGATACTTATGGATCTCAAAGGATTTTTTATTAGTAGTGGGCAAGGGTCTTAATACCTTGTTAAACCCATACCTGATTCGGGTGACCATACTAAAATCTTTGTTGATCAAGATCACCTTATGAGCATGAGTAGTAGCAATGTAAGCATAATTCATAAAGTAAATAACAAAGTCTTTAGCTATCTCTTAATAAAGACAAATAATGGCTGCAAGCTACCATTTATTTTGCATGCCAGTTTTAGTGGGGACACTCTTTATAATTGATCAAAAATGTCATTGAAAGCTCAAATAAAAGTAGTCTTTGAAATGACATGTTGTGTAGCTCTTTGAATCTTTCTTATCTCACTAAAAAACTTCTAAATATAGAAAAGACTAGACCTTCTCTATCTCTTGGGCTTGGAAGACTCTCCTTAGAAGAGGACTTTGCTAAATAGGTGCTCTACGGGATGTTGGAAACTTGGCAGTTATAGGAGAGGACTCTCTAGCAAGATCAGAGGGTTGGTTATATTAACCACACAATCTCTACACTTGATTGCTTTTATTGCATGGCAAGAGACTGAGAAAAACAAGGGGTAGGAGGGATCTTAGGATAGAAAGCTTGTGGAACCTCTGATTGCCTTGCCTCTTTCTCACTATCCCTGCTATTTATATAGATATTCCTTGCTATCTACTTTGTCCTTGCCCCATCATCTATACTAGAAAATGACAAGAAGACCAAATCAAAAAATACAGACCACACAGGGCAAGATATGGGCACAAGAGGAGGGAAGTGTGATCTCATGGAGGGACTATTCATGTTGTATCATGGAGCTGTAGATACGATGTGAGAGGACAGAACAATGATCTCCTAAAGGACACATTCACACCATATGGTGGAGTTTCAAATACGGTGTGAGAGGAAAGAACCATGATCTTGCAAAAGACCTATTTGCACCATATCATGGAGCTACATATACAGCTCGAGATTGGATGAGAGTGTGATGTCATTTCGGACCTATTTGCATTGTATCATGGATGCAAATGTGAAAAATCAAATGCAAGAAAGACATGAGGCTAAATCGGTTGATACAACATGATCAAAGTTATTCTTACCTTTGGAATAGTTTTCCTTGCTTGGTGTCATGGAGAAGACAATACAATGCGATATATATGATATGTTGGCTTTGCAAAATGTGCTCTTACTCTGTATTGTGAAGGAACCGATATTGCAGTCATAAACATGACCTCAAACACCAAAAACTTGTTCCACGCTTCATAGTTCTGCAAGACAGCATTGAAGATGAGAAAATGTTTGGACAGCAACAATTTCTTTACTTCATTTTATTGAGATCTCATAAAAACAATTCCGTTGTTTGTCGGCTCTGATACCAACTTGTAACGTGTCCCCTAGTATCATCCAGGACACGTCTTAGCAGTCCATCAGAAAGGATATCTAGAAAGCTCTGCCCGGCAATCCCATGGAATGTTACGGGTTTTGCGATCTAGTTCTTCCTGCGTCTGCCACGTAGCGGAAGTTCCTGGCCGTTCCCACTTAGGATCAACCGGAATTAGGGTTTTCCTAATGGGTCATTAGCTAACAGCAACTAGCGTAAGACCCGAGCGAACTACTTTACGCAGAAATGCTAGGTTCGAAGCGGATTCATGCTGCACTTGGTTCAAGGAGAATGGGAAACGAGAGGGATGCAAAGCTCAAGCTCTCTGCCATAAGGCGTTATAGACAAAGAATTGGGATGATGAACATCCTGGAGCAAATTTATAATCCATCACCTTTATACATAGAACGAAGATGGACGGGGTCTTCAGGAATCTACTATATAGCCGCCCACCGGTTTGCTTATCTACAGACCAACCTAAAGAGGATCAAGTGGTTGGAAGACTTGAAAGTTGTGAAGCTGTTCATTTTTGTGGAAGCTCACGTAAATTCGACTTTACATATTCAAGGTCGGAGGGTTGAAATGAACTTATATGTATATGAGGAAGTAACCCGTGTAATCCCAACCGACAGGATTAAAGTGTTGGGCCGCCATGAGAAGTATGGATTCCAACAGAAAGGGTATCCTGAACTTCCAATGAATTATCGATTCCTAAAGATCCATGACCCAAAACCCTACTATTACACAGTTCCTGTAGACAAATGCAATACAACGTTGTTCTCCCCAAACTGAATGTAATGATTGGATTATCATCACATGAGACGTTGTATAAGGCTACGCCCATGTAAATACAAATAAATACTTCTTTTATCAATATCTGGCTGTGCATAAGAGATGTTAAAAAAGTTAAATAGCTACATTGTTTACGAGATAGCTGAACTAAAGATAAGCTAACATCAATTATCATATGATAACGTTAAGAAAACTTTTATCCAGGCACAACCCTAGGTACAGGTTCCAAATTCGCCCCCTACATCAAGTACTACTGTGACCCAGGAGAAGAAGTTCCTCCTCAAGCAGATAAAGCCACCCGAGTTTGACGGGAGAGGCAGATCCGTCCAGTCTGATATGCTGAGATTTGGATTGAATCCATGGAGGATTACTTTGAAGCAGCTGGTACTGCACCTACAAATTAGGCCATGCTCGCCAAGTTAAGACTCACCAGTGAAGCCAGACTTTGGTGGAAGCAATGGTGCAAGGATCAAGGGACTTCAGAGGGGTCCGTTACCTAGGAGAAGTTGAAGAAAGCCGTGCAGGGAAGATATTTACCACCTGCATATCGTACGCAGAAAATGAGTGAGTTCTACGAGCTAAAATAGCTAGGACTCACTCTTGACGCATACTACTCTAAATTCGTCTCACTTTTAAAGTATGCACCACAGATGGACATGACGCAGCAGGTGTCCAAATTTTGTGCGGGCTTAAATCCACCCGTAAATACCCGTCTCGAATCTATGCGTCCATTAGATCTTCAGGATGCACTCATTCGAGCGGCGCCTATAATTCAGGAGGTGCAAGCTAGACCAAGGGGTAACAAAACTTGGTCCTATAGTGACTCGAACAGAGGAGCATTCAGACCTCAAATGAAGAGAGTTCAAGGTCACAATCAGGGACAAAGGAAGAAAGCAAGGACAAATAACGTCAACAACTTTGTTCCTACTCAAAGTAATGGCCGAAATCTCCGATGTTTCCACTGCAACGAACCCGGCCACTTCAAGAGGCAATGTCCCAAGCTCAGCGGGGGACATCATCAAACGCCTTTCTAAGGTGCATGTCGCGGTCAAGGAGCCACCACCTGTGGAAGAGGAACAACTGCCTGCATTACCAATAGGCAAAGATGCAAAGAAGAAGATGAGGAAGACCTGACTATGGAAGCAGAATTCGAAAGAGCGACAATTCATGCCGCTTTACATAAGAAAGGGCCGAATCGCCAGTTCTCGGTGATTCAGACACCGTTGGACTATCAAGGTAAAGGTTTCAAAACCTTGATTGATTGTGGCAGTACACATTCCTTTATCTCACCAGCATGTGCAAAAAGATTAGGAATAGCCACAGTAGAAGCACCTACCCTGCTTGTGGAATTGGCAAACGGTCGTGAGGTAACTTGTACCAGGCAAACTTCTAAGGTGGAATTCTTTTTGGGAGGAAAAAAACCTCAGTCAAATTCAGAGTCATGAATTTAGGTATCCATGAGTGTCTACTCGGGATGGATTGGCTTAAGCCTAATGACGCCCACATCCACTGTGGAAAGGGTCAAGTTTCCTTTCGAAACTCTGAAAGGGAGTTTGTCACAACTCAAGGTGAGGCAGGAGTGCCAAGAATCCAATTAGCCAAAGTATCTCGGATCATTAAAGGAGTCAAAAAAGGACTACCCGTTTATCTGATCAAACTCAACAAGTTAGATCAAAAGCAAGAGTCTCATGAAGGACCTTCTTGGCTAAAGGAATACGCTGACGTATTCCCTGAGGAATTGATTAAACTTCCGCCTCCAAGAGAAGTAGATCATGAGATTAGGCTAGTGCCTGGAACTGCACCAATTGCAAAGAGACCTTATAGAATGGCCATACCAGAAGCAATTGAGTTGAAGGAACAGCTCAAGCAACTGTTGGATCAGGGTTACATCCGGCCTAGCAACTCACCGTGGGGAGCTCCAGTACTATTCCAAAAAAAGAAAGATGGGACACTTCGACTATGTATTGATTACCGAGGGTTGAATCAATCAACAGTCAAGAACAAGTATCCTATTCCTAGAATAGATGAGCTTCTTGATCGTCTTCAAGGTGCAAAGATCTTCTCCAAGATTGATCTCAGGTCAGGTTACTATCAGATAAGGATCAAGGAAGAAGATATTCCAAAAACGGCCTTCAATACAAGATATGGGCACTTTGAGTTCTTGGTTATATCATTCGGGCTTACAAATGCACCTGCCACCTTCAATAGATTAATGCAAGATATCTTTAGACCATATCTTGATGATTTTGTGCTTGTCTTCTTCGATGACACTTTAGTCTATTCTAAACAGGAAGAAGATCATGAACCTAAACTTCAGATTGTCCTTGAGACAATGAGGTCTCATAAGCTGTATGCAAAAATGAAGAAGTGTGCATTCTTCAAGTATCCGTCAAAGAGATACGTAGCTTTCTTGGATTGACAGGATGGTATAGGGTCTTCATCAAAAACTATGCTTTGATTGCAGCACCTCTTACAGACTTACTAAAGAAGCAGACTTCTATTACATGGTCAACTTCCGAACAAAATAGCTTCGACAAATTGAAGCAAAGTTTGGTATCAACACCTATTCTAAAACTTCCCGACCTCAATAAGGAGTTTGAGGTAGTAATTGATGCTAGCATTCTTGCCTTGGGGTGTGTACTTATGTAGGAAGATCATCCAATAGCCTACTCTTCAAGGAAATTGAAGAGTCATGAAAAGAATTATGCCACGCATGATCTCGAATTACTAGCTATCATCCATGCTCTAAAGCTTTGGAGACACTACCTGTTGGGTAACAAGTTTACTCTAGTAACCGATCATAAGAGTCTCAAATGGATTTTTACCCAGAACGAGCTCAACATGAGGCAACGTCGGTGGATTGAAGTATTGGAGAAATATGATTTTGAAATCAAGTACGGACCAGGGAAAGAGAATGTAGTTGCTGATGCACTCAGTCGCAAGGCATTCCTAAATTCCCTAATCTTGCAGAATCCATCAACGGCCAGATCTCTGGCTACAAAGGTATCTATGCCAAACAACCCTATACTTGAACTAGCTAAAGAGGAAGCACGCCATGATTTGGCCTACCAAACAATGATAAAGGAAATATCTACCAAGGAGCAGAATCAGAAGTGGCAAGCTAAGTATCAGGAATTTTCCATTGATAATAGACTTGTCTACTACAGAACAAGGCTGTGTATACCAGCAAGCCAGTCACTTAAGCAGAAAATATTATGGGAAGCTCATGATTCTCTTTTCGTAGGACATCCTGGCTATGCTAAGACTCTTAATGTAGTTAGGAAGAGCTATCATTGGGAGAGGCTTAAAGGTGACATTCTCAAGCATGTCACTGAGTGTTTGTCTTGACAACGTATCAAGGCCGAACATGTCATGATGCCAAGGAAACTGCAACCGCTTGACATTCCCCAAATGAAATGGAAATTCATCAGTATGGATTTTGTTGTGGGCTTACCCCAAGTCCAAGGAGGATACAATTCCATTATGGTTGTGGCTGACATGCTTACCAAGGTTGCACACCTGATTCCATTAAAGACAAATTATAAAGCCTCCGACATTGCGAGATTGTTTATCAAGGAGATATTCAAGCTACATGGTTTACCTAGAAGAATCATTAGTGATCGAGATTCTCTCTTCACATCACACTTTTGCAGAGCTATCTTTGAAGCTATTGGGACTCAACTCTATTTTAGCACCACCTACCATCCCCAAACGGATGGCCTAACAAAGCGAGTAAATCAAATCATTGAGGATATGCTTAGGGCATACTGCTCTCGAGAGTCGAAGAGGTGGATTCAATACTTGCCATTAGTTGAATTTGCCTACAATGCTTCTTACCAGCAGAGCATTCAAATGACCCCTTTCCAGGCATTGTATGGTCATGATTGTCGAAATCCCCTAAACTTTTCTGATCCAACCCTAAGAGTTGAAGCTTCAAGACAAATGTTGGAGAACATGGATGATCGAATAAGATCAATAAGACAAGACATACAAGCAGCCAAGGATAGGCAAAAGGCATACGCAGATTTGAAACGTCAAGATAGAGTCTTCGAAGAAGGAGACATGGTCTTCATTCCTGTACGCCCTAAAAAGAGTTCTCTATCCCTAGGAGAATGCAAGAAGCTAAGTCCAAGGTATTGTGGGCCATATAAAATCCTCAAATGCCTAGGACCCAATGCTTATAGATTGCAACTCCCTGAGAACCTAAAGGTTCACAATGTATTCCATATCAGCCTATTGAAAAAATATGTACCCAACCCTAATCATGTACTTGATGACCAACAAATTGTAATGCCTAGTCAAGGAGTCCTTGAACTAAGGACGGAAATGATCTTAGATATTAGGGAAAGACAACTAAGATCTAGAACCTTGAAAGAATGCCTTGTCCAATGGAAAGATTATCCCGAAGAGGATGCCACTTGGATAGATGAAAGCACTCTCAACCATCAATATCCCTAGTTTATCTCGAGATGAGGACATCTCGATTCCTCCAAGGGAGAGAGAATGTAATATTCCGCATAAGAAACGATTTTGGATAAATATTTTTTTTTTTATTTTTCCACCCGACGGACGAGCTGGAGAGGGAGGGAAATAGTAGGAGCTATTAAGCTCCTTGTTGGAGCCTTATGGAGGGAGGGGGGACATGAGTGTCGACACGCAGGGAGGGAAGATCCCCCTCCCCTCCACTATTTAAATGAGGGGGGGCCGCTAGAGTGAAGGAGGCTGGAGCCGTGAGGAATAGAGGAAGCTGGGGGAAGAGCCGTGACGCTGCCGTAGAGAAGGAGAGTGAGGGACGGGATGCTGCAGTCACCAGGACGGAGAGGAACAGAGATTGTCGTGAGGCTGCCAAAGATAGTCATGAGGGGGGAGGATCATCGCTGAAGATCTGTCTCGGCCATCATTTCGCCCTGGTTCAAGCCGCCATAAACAAAATTGTCTAAGCTTTCCCCCCCTCCCACGGGGAAGCTTTAGAAGCTTCCTGGGGGGAAGCTTCTAAAGAACCTTCTTAGCCCCCTTTCACCCCCCCCTTATGCTTTTTCTAAACCCCCTTTGTTCCCCCCCCAGGTTTAATCCCCCCCTAAGCCCCCATTGTTTCCCCCCTCGGGTTTAATCTTCCCTAAACCCCCTTTGTTCCCCCCCGGTTTAAAACCCCCCCTAGGATTTTTACATTCCCTTTTCCCCTTAAGCCCCTCCCTTAGACCTTGGGAACCTACCCCCGGTTTTAGTTCCCCTAAGACCTTTTTCACCCCCTTATAACCCTTATAACCCTTCTTCAACCCCCCTCATAACTCTCATTTTCCCACAACTCCCTAAGCTTTTTTCCTAATCCCCCCCGTATCCCCATTATTATTTCCCCCCCCCCCCCCCCCTGAACCTAAAAATCCAAACCATCATCATGGCCTTGGATGGTATCCCGTAAGGGAAAAATAGCCATGAGATAAAAGATAGGGAGGGAAAGTAAAGGGAGTGAAAAGAAGGAGTGAAGGAGAAAGAGTGGGAAAAAGACAAAAGAAAGGGAAGGAAGGAGAAGACGGTGGAATTCTAGAAGAAAGAGGAAAAGGCTATCTCACATTCGAACTACGATGCCGCCGAAGAAAGTCCAAGGTGTAGCTGCGGGAGGGTCATCCCCCGGTATCCATGTGGATATCTCACCTCAAAGCCAGGTTTTTCTTCTTGGCTTTAATTCAGTTTTAAGTCGATCATGCAAAGGAAAATTGTTAAGGATAGGATATATATTTGTTCGAGTTATTTGTAACGAAGGAGTTTAGCTTATGAATGACAATGTATAGAACTCAGCTTTCTTCAAATTGCATCAAGCATTATAAATTACGAGCAAGATTATCCATTTACTATAGTAGTATATTTTAGTTAAATCCTAAGGTGTAGAAATTGTATCTTGCACCGTTAGTCTTATTCCTTTCACAACGAATCGTTGTAAATAGTTAAATTTATGAAAGGTTTCTTTCGATGGTCAAATCACTAGGAAGTTATCTTGAATATTTGCACATCTTAGCAAGGCAAGTGTTGTTAGTTGGCATGAGCTCATCTTTAAGGAAAACGGAAGTTAAATTAAACTGTATTGATTGGGGAAGTAAATTGTCACAAGGATAGCAAAACCATGACAAGACGATTAATATTACCTTCCAAAAGATAATTGAACCAATCTAAACATAGAAACATTCATACCCTAAACACTTGACTGCTTTCCTTATTGTAGGGACAATCAATTCGTAAAGATAAGGAACTAGGGTTTGTCCCTAAGGTTCTGAAAAGAAGAAACCCTAGGCCAGACAGACGTCAGCTTAAAGAATCTAAACAGATTATTCCATCGCAGGACTTGCACAACAAGTATGAAATTATTTAGTCTTGTGATTGATTCACAAGGAGAAAGGGTAAAAACCCTCATCAAGGACGGCAGATCCCTACGCAGGTTATCTTGCAAAAAGACGTATTTTTGGATATCCTTCTAAATAAGAAAAGTTGTAAACCAGAAACTGGCATATCTAAGGCACCTTAGGGTTAACCAAGTTGGGTATGCCCTACACCGGAATGTAAGAGATCTTTCCAAGTTACAAGACACCTTGGGAACGAGTGTTGTTACACTCAAAAGGAAAGAACACTTCCTTAGCAGTTTGCCAAACAACTCGGTTGATTAACGGAAATGTTTGTGCTTGCTAGAGATTTTAGGGCTCTATTTGAATTATGAATTACAAATTAAATGAGTACCTATACTCCAGGTTAAAAGGCCTGAAGGGAGAGGCAGCTTCAGTTACCCCCGACTGCCTGCCTAACCCTAACCAAGGGGGTTGTTGACCACGCCGGGAACGTGGACCGAACCTGCCACGAGAGGTCTCTCCATTGAGTTCTACTTGGAGCAGGAGGACGCTTGGGTGCCAGGGGGGCTCTGGCTGTAAATCCCTCGCCTTCCGGGTCCTGCACAAGAGGCTAACGTGACTCAGGATTGGATCTCGAGGCCCGCATACTAGTTGACGGGCGGAAGCTTGGAATAGTGATCCCTGAGGATTACTGGATAGCCTTCGGGCAGATTATGGACAAGCCTACGGGCGGAACTCCTTGTATTTCATAGATAAAATGATGAAATGTTAAAAGAACTTGCTTGATATTGTTTTTCTATGTCACGTGATAAGATTACGTGAAAGAACCAGTGCTTAAAGGGATTAATTAAAGAAGCTGATTGTTATATGTCAAATGAATGTGTTAGATAATTACATAACTAAAACAAACCAAGGAAAGTGCGGAGGATGGGCCATGGGTCCGTCCTACGGTTGGGTAGTCCCAGTTAGCCGGGAACTTTTCTCAAAAATCTCGAAAACAGCGGAATGATCATCATCATCAAAACGAATAACGAGAACGATGACCTAAAGTTACGTCTTACCCGATTTACGCTGTTTTAGGGGAACGGAATGGGACTATGCCTTATGGCAGAGAGGTTGAGCTTTGCATCCCTCTCGTTTCCCATTCTCCTTGAACCAAGTGCAGCATGAATCCGCTTCGAACCTAGCGTTTCTGCGTAAAGTAGTTCGCTCGGGTCTGACGCTAGTTGCTGTTAGCTAATGACCCATTAGGAAAACCCTAATTCCGATCGATCCTAAGTGGGAACGGCCAGGATACTTCCGCTACGTGGCAGACACGGGAAGAACTAGATCGCAAAACCCGTAACATTCCATGGGAGTGCCGGGCAGATCTTTCTAGACATCCTTTCCGATGGACTGCTAAGACGTGTCCTGGATGATACTAGGGGACACGTTACACTTCTATCCTAGCATGAAAGCAATAAACAGAGGCTGCCCCAAGCCCAGCAAAGCACGCTCGAACAACGGACTAGCCGCAAGTTGTAGGCCTCAACGTGCTCTCCCACAAATAATATAACTTTGTTCTTTTTAATGTGAAGTAGTAATTACATTCAAAAATAAAAAGAACAAACTTGATAGAGGAGGGGCCTCGACGTGCTCTCCCACTGGGCAACCTCCTGTAACGGCAGCCTCCTTAGATGTTGCAGCCTCTTGAGACGTAGATGAAGACTGGGCAACCTCTGTCACGCAGATGAAGACACTGTAGTGTCCTTCTCCCATGGTGCCTCCTGTGACTGGGCAACCTCTTGTAACGGCAGCCTCCTTAGAAGTTGCAGCCTCCTGAGACGCACATGAAGACGTTGCAACCTCCTGTCACGCAGATGAAGATGCTTGGGCCTCGTGAGACGTTGCAGCCTCCCACACAGGCATCACGCTAATGTGCCGATGAAGACGTTGCAACCTCTTGTCACGCTAATGTGCTGATGAAGACGCCGAATGGGCACGCCGACTGTGGGAGGGATGAAGACCACTGTGTGAGGGATGAAGACGCGGAATGGGCACGCTACTGTGGGAGGGATGAAGATGCCGAACTATGGGAGGGATGAAGACGTCGAGCTGAGGGATGCGCACGCTACTGTGGGAGGGATGAAGACGCCAAACTATGGGAGGGATGAAGACGCCAAGCTGAGGGATGCGCACGCTACTATGGGTATGAGAGAGAGAGAGAGAATGAGAATGGAAGGAACAATGAACGCTGCGGCATCTGATACTTCGCATGCGCACACGATTAGACGTCACCCTGTTGGTTGGCGGCGGCACATTCTCTGGGCCCCTCCCAATTATAAGGAGTTAAGGCGTCTCTAGTTTTGCATGCGCAAACACGTATCAGAAGTACCATCGACGTGCACTTTTTCAGCTGGACGAGTTTAAGATTGTGGGCGAGCTCACCAAAAACGGATGGGTTTACTTGCCCATGGGATCGACGTCTGTGCCGTGGTCGTGAGGAGGGGGATCAAAAATAGCCGTTGATCCCAACTCCCCGAGGTCTTAAAGACCCCATGGGAGATAGTGCTGAGGTAGCACTACCAGCTCCTCAATGGATTGCGTTATAAATGTCGTCCTTACCATGCAATACCTGCATTTTCAACCATCCAGAACACCATCAACTCTCAGAAATATGTCGTCATGATCCATGTCGTCAAATCAAAGTAGCTGATACCTGTTCTTTGTTATTGTTAGTCCCTAATCAGGCTGCCATCGTCATCCTGAATGCCCTCTATGGCCATTTTGTATCTTCAGTTGCCATTTTCCTATTATTAAATGTTGCCATCCTAGCCTTCAATCAAGCCGCCATGTTGCTATTATTTTCTTCTGCCACCCGCGGAAGAATTGCCTGCGATGCTTCAAATATACCACTGTCTTTGCTCATAAGCCACCATAATAGTCTGATTAATCAGGCCACCCTGATTTCCGTTAATACTTTGTATGCCGTTTGTAATACCATCAATTCTACAATTTTGAACGTCGTCTTTGTTGCTCTCTTGATTGCCATTAACCGCCGAATCTTTTGCTATCACTCCTAGGAATTCCAACGTCCTCGTCGCGAACTAGTCACCTTCCGCCAAGATCATAAAGACATTCATTCATCTTCAAAAATCCAAAGAGTCTCGAACACAAGCCGTCAAGCTAGCAAAAGAAGTCTCTCACATCTCCTTTCTTCTCTCGAGCCACACAAAAATCAGTTGTAATATCCATCCCTCAACCTCAGCATATCAAATGATTGTTCGTCTTTATTTCAGCACCCTGTAATTGATCTTATCGTTGTTGCTTCTTGGAGTATTGCTAGCTAGCCACACATCAGTTTCCTTTCTTCTCAAATGCTTCCACCCTTTGAACGTTCTTCTAATCAACTCCCCTTGTGTTTCCATAATAGCCTTCTTTGACTTTCCTATTGGCACCTTGAAACCCTTCATGCAATTTTCTTCAACATAGAAATTCCAAAT
Organism: Lygodium microphyllum; assembly: GCF_053477565.2. Taxonomy (NCBI): domain Eukaryota; kingdom Viridiplantae; phylum Streptophyta; class Polypodiopsida; order Schizaeales; family Lygodiaceae; genus Lygodium; species Lygodium microphyllum. Next base: position 84,955,632 of record NC_141151.1, read on the forward strand.
CTCTGAGCTATGTGCCCATAGAAAGCAAGAATCTGTATAGGCCATAAGATGCGAAGGCCCTAGGCCAACATCTCAAAAACCAAACTCAACTTCTCCAATCAATCTTAAACTGCCAATTTCACCTCCACTAGTTATTGATCCCTTCATCACTATATGCTTTTTGCCACAATGACTAAACATATAACTTTCAAATCTTCTTCATGTCTTCAGGAGATATTTTTTTCTTCAAATATACTTGCTTGATTCCATGCAACATGTCCAAGAGAATATGCTCTTTGAAATGAACTTCGTGACCATCCACTCTCGATTTGAGAAAACACGCAATATAAAATCGATGCTATGCAACCATTCCACCGATGCTACACACAAAAATATGGATGTACTAAAGAAGTTGTGCCTATCCTATCTACTCGTGCTTGTGCATCATGCAAAGTGCAAACAAAGTTCCTTGATTATTTTAATCCTTATCCTCACCTCTCAACTCTCATCAATAAAATATCAATCTCCGCTCCACCCATCATAATCTCACCAACACTCTAGAAAAGATGGCCCTCAAGATGTTGACAAGATAAGAACAACCCATCTCACAATTGGCAGCGTCCTTCACAACCCTCTAGCTCACCCAACCACCTTACACTCAACTAGAGGTTCCTAACTTTGTGATGAACATCCCAAATATCATGTGTGCTAGAAATATGCATGCCCAATGAAGGTGCTCTCTCATGTGGACTAATATTTACTACATATAGCTGCTCCAACGAACCTCATACCATGCAAGTGCTCAATGATAGTGCAAAACGTGCTTCATCCCAATCCATGGCATGGAAGTATTTGATAAGAACAGGAGACAACCCCTCAGTGCAATGCATCAACAAGTGCAACGTGAAGTGCTCGTGAACCCATAATCCATGTGATGTGCAAGAGTCTCAACAAAAAATCAAACTTGTTCCATAATGTTCAACCGCTACTAGCAAACTCCAGCTTCAATCTGTCCAAAAAAATACCAAGCTTGACCAAGGCTATCAAGTTTCGCACTCAACAAATTAAAAAAAATGTCAAAAATAAATCCCAAGCTAGATAAACATAAGAAATCAAATTCCAAAATGACAAAACAATCAGTCACGCAAACAACTAAGCTAACAAAAACCAAACCTAACTATAGTTTGACTAGGGATTTTCAGTTTTCAAAAAATCACTTGACAACGGAGCTCTACTTGTTGAAACCTATAAATGCTAAGGGACTTCCCATCTTCATAGACTTGAGCACAAATAATACCTCCCCTTCAATGAATGGTTTATCCAAGAGCAAGCTAATTTCAGCAAGGTTCCAAGGACTCTCTCCATTTCCACATCCAAGATTTTAGCAATACACTAGGACCAATCAACAACACTCTTGGACTCAACTTTGACTAGTACTAAGAGATGCTTGTGGAAAATATTAGCATATCCTAGTCATCAGTAAAGGTGCATCTATTTTCATCCTAAATAAATGTGATAGTCTCTCTTCAGTAAAGGTGTACATTTAGTCTCTCTTGAGACTATCACATTTATTTAGGAAGAAAATAGATGCACCTTTACTGATGACTAGGATACATCACATTTATTTAGAATGAAAATAGATGCACCTTTATGTATGACTAGGATATGCAAATGTTTTCCATAAGCATCTCTCAGTGCTAGCTGAAGTTTAGCCCAAGAGTGTTGTTGATTGGTCCTAGAGTGGAAATCCAAGATTTCAGCAACACACTAGGACCAATCAACAACACTCTTGGGCTCAACTTGGGCTAGCATTGAGAGATGCTTGTGGAAAACATTAGCATATCCCACCATCAGTAAGGTGCATCTATTTTCATCCTAAATAAATGTGATAGTCTCTCTTTGATGCTTAGCTGTGAGAGAATTGAAGTAAAATTGATATGGAGCATCTCTTAGGAGGTCCCACCTAACTTAGCAAGAGGATCCAAATTGAATGTTCAAACTACTAACACACAATGATAAGTAACAATGTCGATCAAGAGGTTGGAACCCTCAAGGTGGCTAGCTATGTGCAACTCCTTCTCAAGTAGGGTTTTATACAAGAGGGGGTGATGCTCTAATTCGAGGTGTAGATCAGGTTACATGAGAGAATGATGGAGAGAAGAGAGACATTGTAGTGAGTTGGATTCGATTGATTTGTTTTAGTGGTGCATTGCTACTCTACTTTGCTCATCCCTACATGCACTATCAACTCAATGCATATATGATTTCTTCTAAAACAGGCATTGAGAGTTGCATTTTATTTGATTTCATTGACTTGGGAAAGAGAATATTTATGTAGATTTTGACTATATGAATGGAAACGATGATAGGCAAGAGAGTGTGGGTGAGTTCAAAGCTTCACAAGAGAAAAAGTAAGCATTTTATGAGCTAGATTGCTCTTTTTGGATTATACCAATACAATTTTTTATGCATTTCTCTTGAGATAATGAATATTCCCATGTAGTGTTGCCACTCTACTTTTATCTAGGTGTGAGTTGATAAGGTTTGATGTGGATATGAGATAAATGCGATACAAGCTAGGGTTCATAGGTTTTGGGGCTAATAGAAAAATGGTGATTTTGTGCTAGACATTGCATTAGAGAGCGTGTATGCTAAGTGTGCTACGCTTGTAAAAGTGCAAGAAGTGTTCAAAAAAAGCTTATAGCACCACATGTAGTCTCTTGGATTGTCTTAATTGCTCGATATCTAGACATGGACATCATGATAAAGCTTTGAAATGCTCTGGGCACATCCAAGATGAAGATTTCTCTCTAAATGCTATTGTGCAGGTTTATACACTTACACATATCTAGGTCTATGAGTCAACAAACATAAACACACTTTGTCTAAATTAGTGCTCAAAAGAAAAAAATGCAAGGGGAGAGATATAGATAGATAGATAGATATGAGAGATAAGTCTATGAATCAACGAACACTACAAGATATAGGCCTTATACCGACGTTAAAAGTGATGAAAATGTAAATAATAAAAAAATTTATTGTCGTCGCAAAAAGCATTGTTATTGGTGACGCCATAGAACAGTCGGTATCAGCATTGTTATTTGCATCGGTATCAGGTGTCACATTTGCGACGCTAATACCGGTGCCAATAACGATGCTCTGTGATGCTAATAATGATGCCAATAACGACGCGAGCAATAAATTTGCGATGCTAATAGCAATGGTAACAAGGAAAAAAAAAATTCCTCGTGTAAACAAAAAAAAAGTATACTGAAATCATAACTCTAATACATGAAATAAATACATGGTCGCATAATGAAAGTGACTAGTACAATCATGACAAGATATCACTACTACATAGAAAATTTTTACACAGATTAGGCGACCAAAAAAGAAAGGTGTGTGAGCTCTAGGGATCCAAGGGCGAGCTACATATCCTCCCCATCTGAAAGCTTGTCCCGCCGCAAAGGAGCATCGAACGGACTCTGCAAAAAAAGAAACAACAACACATTAATCCACCATACAATAATACATTCTAATTAGATATGGTAACTACGGACAAGAAAGATGAGTGAACGATGTTAGAAATAGGGATACTCTTAGAGATGCACCTATGCCCACTGTGAGGGATTCGGGTTTTCATTAGGTACCGCTGTTTTGCGAGACGACGGTGGTACAGAGCAGAGGAGATTGGAGTTCTCGCCTCCTGGCAGCACAATAGTGTTTTCTCCTCCAGTTTTATTGAAATTTCAGCACAAACAATTCGATGAGTTATCAGAAGGCTTCTAAGTTGCCTAGAGCTGCCAGGCAGTACATATGCAGGAAGGAGAAAAATTTGAAAAATGCAGGTATTTTAGAGGATGATGAGCATATAGATGGGATGTATGAAAGTATGATTTGTGCAGATACAATGACAAATATGAAAAATATGCTAAAAATTGATATGCAGAGTTGTCACAGTAATGTATTAGTGCAATCCCTGGACATGTTTTATGAAATTGTAGATTTTGTGTCACAGATTGAGTCAGAGGCTGAGGTGGCTCATCAAAAAGTGTTGAGTACTGAAGAAATTCAGCAAACAAAGTTTTCGGCTAATTATGATCAGCCTACAGAGACACAGAGGGCTGAAAACTTTCAGCCAACAGAGTTTACTGCTGAAATATTTCGGCATCCAGAGTTTAGGGCTGTTCCTATGCAGTCCATAGAGCAGAGGACTGAGGATATTCAGCCAACAGAGTTTACTGCTGAAATATTTCAGCATCCAGAGTTTAGGGCTGTTCCTATGCAGTCCATAGAGCAGAGGGCTGAGGATATTCAGCCATTGGAGCGCAGAATTGCTGATTTACAGCAAGATTTGAGTAATGCAGAGGATCATAATGAAGCCAAGGTTGACACAAAATACAAGACTGTGGATAAGAAGGTGAAGCCAGTAGCTGTACCGCTTCCACCTGACAGTGATTAGCAAATAGAGAGGGCTGCCAAACAGCTAATTTTGAGGAATCCGGAGTATATAGGCCATAAATTTTCAGCAGAGACTCTTACTGAATTGAAAATTGGAAATGGTGTTTTCTTGCTACCCACAGAGAAGCAATGCTTTCAGGAGATGCTTGAGCGACATGGAAGGGGGTTTGCTTTTTTCCCGCATGAGATTGGATGTGTGAATCCAGATATTTTTGCTCCTATGGTGATCTTTACTATTCCTCATATTCCATGGAACCTCCGACCTATTCCAGTGCCTAAGGCACACCTGCCAAAGCTGATTGACTTGTTGAATGAGAAAATCAAGATGGGAATCCTAGAGCCTTCATTTGCACCATACTCAAATAGGTGGTTTACGGTTCCAAAGAAGAATGGTACTCTCCGATTTATACAGGACATGAAGCTAGTAAATAGAGTTACTATCAGGAATGTTGGTATAGGTCCAGTTGTGGATGAGTTTGCAGAAGCATTTGCTGGACGTGCCATCTATTCTTTAGGTGATTTGTATTCGGGATATGATCAGTTTCAGTTGGCTTTGGAAAGCAAGGACATAACCACTATGAGAACTCCTATTGGGCTTGTCAGGATGTGTACCTTGCCTCAAGGTGCCACTAATTCAGTTGCGCATATGATGAATGCCATGCATAAAGTCTTTCGTGATTACATACCTCAACTTACCATGCCTTTCTTGGATGATGTGCCCATTAAGGGGTGTGCAGAAGAAGAGAAGAATGAGAGTCTAAATGAGCAGGGATGTAGATACTTTGTGGCTGATCATATTTCAGCTTGTGAGAAGATTTTGGCTAGGTTAGAATAAGTGAACTTGACACTATCAGGGCAAAAATCTGTTTTTGGAGTAAATGAGGTTGTCATTGTTGGACATATGTGTGGATATTATGGCAGGAAACCCTCACCTAAGAAGGTGGATGCTATAGGCAAGATTACGGAGTATTGTTCTACCGCTTCAGAGGTACGGAGATTCATTGGAGCTTGTGTGTTTTATATGATTTGGATACCCCATTTTGCACACATAGCAGATTGTTTATATCAGCTGCTTCGAAAGGGGCAGAAATTTTATTGGGATGAGAGCCACACTAGAGCCATGTGGAAATTGACAAAGTTATTGAAGATTGCTCCTACTCTCAGGAAAGTGGATTATAATTGCAGAAGGCCTATTGTTTTGACAGTTGACACTAGTCCAATTGGCATAGGTTGGGCTGTGGGTCAAGATGATGCAGAGGAAAACAGGTGTGCTATTCGGTTTGGGGCAAAAATCCTACACGAGAGACAGAGGAGATATCTGCAAATCAAGAGGGAGTTACTGGGGATTGTTATGGCTCTCAAATGTGACAAGTACTTTATTGGAGCCTCAATTGTGGTAGAGACAGATTGCTTGCCATTGATAGGTATGATTACGAGTTGCTCTACTCCGGATATAGCTATGCTGAGATGGATTGCATACATCAAGTCATTAAATCCAGAATTTAAACATATAGCAGGGAAGGATAATCCAGTGGTGGTAGATATGCTGTCTAGAGCCAGATATGATGATGAGGAGACACTACTTGCAGAAGAGGACGATGCAAAAATTTCAGCCGCTATGGTTGATCATGTTTGCCATGTCTATGATATTGTGGCTTTCATAGAAGAACTCTATGTTGGAGATTGGTTGCAGATTGGCAAGTACCTTAGTACACTAAGAAAAAGAGATGAATGAATAGATGAAGAGTTCAAGAAGATCAGAAGAAAAGCCTATGGTTATTTTCTCAAGGATGGATTTCTTTGGAAGCATCCGAAGAAAAGAGGTGGATTACCTTTGCGGGTTGTCTGCGATAGAGAGACACAGTTACAGGTGATGAGGGAGTTTCATGAGAGTCCTTGGGCTGGTAATAGAGGAGTGTGGGCTACTTATGAGAAAATCAAGGAAAAATATTGGTGGAAAGGCATGTATAGAGATGTTTCTCACTTTGTAGAGACTTGCAGAGACTGCCAGATGTATTCGGTAGTGCGTCATCGAGATGAGCTTCATCCGACCTATCCGCTATGCATTCATTATAAGTGGGTAGTCGACTTGGTTACTATACCTATGGGTCTATGGCAGATGAGGTATATTGTTTTGGCTAGAGAGGATCTTACCAATCATGTTGAGGGCAGACCTTTGAGAACGAAGACCACTAGTACAATGTGTAAGTTTTTATTGGAAGAAATTTTTTGCAGGTATGGCTGTGTGGGTAAGATCACTATAGATCGTGGTGAATTGGATGCAAATGAAGCTAGGGAGTTTTTCTCTCAACTAGGAATCAAGTTGGCTCTAACCACATCATACAATCTAGAGGGAAATGGGAAGAGTGAAAGAGGGCATCCGTCGATAGTGAAAGCATTAGCCAAAGAATGCAGATGACGGATTGGAGAATGGCCGAGACTTCTACCATTTGCTTTGTGGGCTGATTGTATGACTCACAGTGTTACCACAGGATATATGCCTGCAGAGTTGATGTATGGTCAGAAACCTATTATGCCAACTGAGACTTGTGCTTTGACTTGGTCAGTTTTACCTTGGCAAGAGGATTTGACGAGAGAGGAGCTCTTAGCTCTTCGGATTCGGCAGTTGGAGAGAAGAATAGAGGATATTCAGCTAGCTATTGACAGGTTGAAGGTTGCTAGACTAAGAAATAAGGATAGGTTTGTCAGTAGGCATCGCTTGCGGTCTAGAGCAATAGAAGAGGGAGACTGGGTATTAGTCTTTGATAGGAGCCTTGAAAATCAGCATACTGCACTTTGAAAGATGGTGAAAAGATGGTTTGGACATGTTTTTGATAATGCAACATATGAGTTGATAGAATTGGATGGGACAGTACTTAGAGTGCCCATTGCAGAAAAAAGAATCAAGATTTTCAAGAAAAGAGATGATGAGGATTATGCATTGGAAGAATTTGCAAGAGAGCAACGAGAAGAAACTCCAATGGAAGAGACAGATGATATGACAGATAATCTTGCTGAAATACCAGAAATGCGCAATGAAGAGATTGATCTCTTTGTGGATCTTAATGATAATGATCATGGGTAGTTGGCCCATCCAGAGGATGCGTAGGATTAGAGGGGGTGGATGTCGTATTGCTGCGCATCCGAGGTGTGAAATCCACCCAAAAGTTGTGTGTTTTGTTATTTTGTACATACTTAGTCGTGTTTACATTTATTTTCAGCATGCGAGTATAGTGTAGAGAAGTTTGAAAGCATAGTAATGGAGATGTTTGGGAAGTTTGGATCAGAAGCACTAAAAGATCAATTACCATCTACCTTGGATTTCGCAATGGAGGTTTCTGCAGTTAAAAAGTTAAGGGTCTGGCAAGTAGTGCGGTTTTTAGGACTCCTATTTTAAGAGACATATGGACTTGGTTGAGACTAGTGTCTGCTTCATGAAAGGTTCTTTGCAATTTATTAAAAGATAGTTGTAGTTGTGTTCTGATTTCTGGAGGTGTTAGAGAGATTCTCTTTATGGAACATGATCGTGAGGAAGCTTATGTGAAGTAGAGTATTGGTGCAATTGAGACAGGAGCTTCTTTAGTGCCTTGTTTTATATTTGGGCAGACCCATGTTTACAAGTGGTGGAAACCTAAGGGCAGGGTATACAATCAGATTTGTTGATTGCTTTGCTTTGTGCCATTTATGTTTTTGGGAAAGAAAAACAACGGATGCTATTTTGGATTGGATGACTATTTTTGAAAAAGGCTTTTTGGGGGGAAAGACGAAGACGAAGATCAATACAGAAAAAGGGCAGGAGAAAAAAAAAAGCGGCAGTGATGAAGAAGAGGAGAAGAAAGCCAGAACAACAAGCTCAGAGAATCCAGTTTTACAGGTGTGCATGGTCTCTCATCAAGGTGGCATAAATCGAGCACCGTCTATGCAGCAACAACCACACATTGTGGCAACAGTGAAAGTAGCAGGAGACAAAGCGACGACGATGTCAATGCTCCAGTGGAGTTGACTATCATCATAATATTGGAAGATAACAGAATGGACATTCCTGATGAAGGCGAAGTAGCTCCAGCCGGCAGCTACAACGCCACTTTGGATGCCTTGCCAATCTATTCAACATACAGTACTTTAGTTGAAGGAGAGGACAATAAAAAAGAAGAAACTGAAGCCTTATAAGATTGCAGACAAAGGGGACGACGTTCTTAGAGATCGGGAGATACAGAGGGAGAAGGGCTAAAGTTGACGAAGGCGAGGAACGGACCGGCCATAGTGATGTATCAACTAGAAAGCCTTCCAATAAAATTGTGGAGATTACCATTTTGTCTGCTTCTGTCAGTTCTGTGATGAATGGCTTGAGCTCAATCCGAGAGATTTCAGATGCGAAATTGAAAATTCTTGATCTGAATCCGATCTCAGGAGATCGAGTGGCTGAGATATTTGGGACTGCTGAACAAACACAAGCTACCCAGAGTTTGCTTCAAGCATCTATCTATACTGGGAAAAGTTCAGCTGGATCAAGTCTGCGGGGACTGTATTGACTTTTATACAGCTTCTGTGATGAAGTCGCAATTCAACAAAGCCCTGGAGCTAGACCCATGCTGCTGTGTCAGTCTAAAGACTCTAAATTCTCAATTGATCTGAAGAAAAAGCTGTGGACTTGCGATTTGCCACTTTTATAACCTTCTCTGCCGAATCAGCCCCACTGACTCTCTTGAAAGCAACGGCCAATAACAGGTCCAGACAGGAAGTCAGCAGAATTTTGTGTATCTGGTACTTCGAATGTTTGTTGCATCACAAGGGAGAGTGCTGAAAGGAGGATTTTCGAAGCTGCATTTATCTCACTCATTGTTTGCTTAATGATCTCATCATCTCATCCGGAATAATGTCAACAATCAATGTCTGAACTATTTCAAAACCATAGTTGTACATAGCTTTCTCAAGCTCATCAGCTACAGATTTTGCCACTTCATTCTTCTACTCAAAGACATCATCCAGATTCATCTTTGGCATAGTAGTCCTCACAACATCGAATACATAGGCTTGAATCTGATTGCGTGGATTAGTTATCGTTCCTTGACACCAAGAGTGGCCTGATAAACCTCTATACATCCACATATTTTACCCATATAAAGAATTTCTGGTAGTACTGTTTGTATTGGCAGCACAAATAGACTAAAATAGAGAGAGAGAGAGAGAATCTGATAGAAGATTTCAAACTGGCAAACTATTTTACACCCTGACTTATGCATTCAATTGCTTGAACAGAGTTCTACCACAGGAAACTGCAGAGAAGGTTAAGGGCATGTCTATTACATTTGAAGGACTGAATACAAGTGTTCTTCTGGACATGAAGATTGGGTTCAGAATTCTCAAAAACTACGTGAGTCTTTTGAAGAGTTGTTGGAATGAAAATATGATCCTTTGTGGAGGCCGTCACTATTGACCTTCTATCCTGAAATTATTTAAAGTCCTCTGTGGTCGCGACTTTGCTTTCGAAAACCCTTCGACAGCATCTAGACACTCGGGCTTTGCAACCCCACTCTTGAGTGCCTTGCGTGCATCCAATCGTCTGTATAACATAGCATGCAGTCCATCATCTAGCCCATAGAAAATCTATTTACTGAGGCTGGAACTAGAAATTTCTCATGCAAGGATGCTACTATGTAGTCCTTGCTCTCCTCTAGTATGTTCTTCCAATGATCTAAGACATTGTGCCGAAAAACTTGTTGGCACAATTTTCTCATGCAAACCATCACCCTCCTCCCCTCATCATTCATGATGATGGCTCCTAACCTATCCTCGACTAGATAGGCATATCCCCCTAGGGTATGCCTAAGATGGGTCCTCTCCCACCTGCGTCCACGCTCCTAGGCATATCCAAGAGACCCCTGTGCATCCGGTGTACCGACCGGGGTAATATCTGTCGGAGTAGAACCCATAGGGGTGCCACCTCCAGACGATTGAGGAAAATCAGGAGTAACTGGAGTAGACGTTCCCACAAGTGTGACAAATATCCCGGAGATGACGGAACTCCAGCTGAACGACAAGACGGAGACATCGTAATACAATTAATAAACAAATGAGTCCATGCACCTATTCACAATGGGCCGGCAACACAAAGGTGTCGCACAAATCCGTCCTTTTTTTTTCAGAATGTATTTCGAGAAATCTAGATGGACCTTGTCAAACTTTTGCTCCAACTCCTTCAAGTATCACTTTGAACCACTACACATCGAATAGTATCATGAAGAAGCTACGGTAATCCATCGTAATAATACTTTGCAAGTTTCCAAAATACTCCATCTCATCTATAACCGTGTTTGGATCCATTGCTCATCGCTGGCTCTCCTACTTGAACCTTGCCATGATACCACGGTCCATTGTGGAGCGCATTTTGCCAATACCCTCCACACAAAAATGCCATTTGCCTGACCATGCTGCACTATATATTTTGTATTGTACATTGAAACACTCAAATTAGATGTCGCATATAAAATATAGATACGACAAATCCTAAACACCTCATCAACTTTGGACTACATCCCCTCGAGAGTTCCCACTCCTCCATTGAGACCTCGATCCCTTCGCGAGACGCTGCAGTCAAAGCTTCATGCAACCATCATGTTGACATGAACCGTGGCATCTCCTCCATGCCCTCAAGATATCGAATCGATCGATGATGCATACTACGTCGGAATTCAGATCACTCTTCCTCTTGATCTTTCCTAGCGATCTGGTACTTGGCAAGCCACGTCTTCATAGAGGCATGGTGCAACATAAAAAAGCGATTCACCTTCTCCTCCATTGTAGCATCCATTCTATTTTCTACTCCATTTCCAACCACCACATCTCTAGTCAGACTATCATCGTCCTTTAGCGACCATAGCATTTTGTTGTCTGGATCCACTGTTGGTAGCCATTGTGAAATATGTACTAGTGCCTCAGACACCAACCAACCTTCAGCCATGCTACCTTCTGGCCGAGCTCGTTGTCGTACAAAGCCTTTCAGGGTTTTCATGAAGCACTCTAAGAATAACATCAATCGTGTATGGACAGGTCCAGCAATCTCCACTTCATCTACAAGATGCACAAGAAGATGGATTTGTATCGTGAGCATGCTGGTAGGCATGTATTTCTCAAAGAGACAGACAGTCTCCACTACTCCCCGTCTTGTGGATTCAATAGAGGACGTCTTAATCTCCTTCTGTGAGATCCATTGCACCAAATTCAATAACCTATAAATGGTCCCGCGTATTTCTGGAGTAAGACATCCTGTGATCACGATCGGTAGTACAAACTGCCACAAATGAGAAAGCATTATGAACAATGGCTACACTCCAAATAGAAAAATGTGCACGCCAATTACAATCCATTCGTAGTACAAACCTGACATATCTTATGCCAGTCATGGAATTTTAGCCCTGATAATTGGTCGTCTTTAGAAAATGCAAACTTGAGAGAATGCATCATACCCATTAGAGTGCGGATAGACTTGACTACTTGCTTCACAATGCACTCGTCTTTAGTGGACAAAACCCAAGGAGTGCGAGGTAGCTTCACGTGACCATCAGCACTCAACTTTGGCCAAAGCGCCTCCATCTTACCTACCTCCTTCAAATCCATTCGTGCCCCTATAGTGTCTCTCTTTCCTATGATGTGGTCCCATAGCAAGCTGCCCACATTCTTGAAAATATGCATGGGATCCAACAAGTGGTTGACCTGTAAGTGGGTCCAATATGGCAACTCGTAGAAAACTGAGAACCGTCGCATTCCGTTTGGATGTGACTCCGTGTGGACCATTTTTCAACTCGTACCAGCTTGCAGCATTTATACGTATTGGAGGTTTTCCAAGAAAACCTTTCCTGAGTTCATGACCCTCTGGCAAGAAAGCAACGTATCCTTGATATACCATCTTCTTCATGGTTCATGACCTTCAGGAGTCTAATTGTGGCCCGCACAATGGACATGCATGATAACCTGAGGTAACTAGACTTGTTCCAACACCACGACCCAGTGAATACAAGCTTGAACGAGATAAAATATAGATATTACCAACAAGAATAGAAGCCTATTTACTTGAGCACTCTCCAAATCCGGAAAAGTCATGCATCGTCCATATGAGAATGGCTCGAATATTGGCAAACTGCTGACCATCGCGCTTGCTCATATCTTGCACAGTGACCCCCTTCTCCCACAGAATATTAAGCTCATTACAAATTCACAACATGGGAGTTCCCCTTGTGCAAGATAGTTGTCTCTCTTGTAGATATCCTAATTCATTCACCACTTGGACCTCAACTCGTGCCTTCACTTAAGGGTGAGATTATTTCCTCTCTTTGATGCACTTAAGCCTAACACCAGGGGAATACTATTCAAGATCTTGTTGGATATCTCTAGCCTAACATTGATTGCAAGATAGTTTAGAGAACACTGATACAAATTTAGGACATGGGTATTGTCATTCTACAAGATAGCTATTTCTCTATTGGAGATCTCTTTGGTGTAGAGCTTGGCCTTATGCTCATGCCTAGATGTGAGCTAGGTTGTTTTCGTTGAGAATTATGTAATCAAACACCTATGATGGCCTCTTTGTATGGAGTAGTAAGCCAAGGGAACAACCTAGAAGAACTTCCTTGTATCCCATAGGCATAGTGAGGAAAAGTGGTACCATCTTGGAACTATAAAGCAAGGTACTTGACAATCGTTTGAAGGTAATGCTATTGTACTTTGTACTTTCAATCTTGTCCATGTCTACTCAAGATTGTGTTTATGAGTCCAAGTTAATCTATCTTGGAACCTAATTCACACATGTAATAATCTAAGTCATCATGTTTCTTGTCCATGAATTCCAACCACCATAGCTAAATCTTGCTCAAGGATCTATGTTTCTCAACATGGTATTAGAGCCATGGTGAGCATGGTTCATCTCAACTCACTACTCATCTAGCTCCCCACAACCTCCTATGGTCAACTTAGCTACATATGATGACTTCAACTCTCACTCCATTTTCACTCTACCTCTCTTGATTTCCATAGCTAGCTAGCATCCTACTTTGTTGGAGATCTAAGATCTCTTCAACCATGCCATATCTCAAGAAGTTATCGTGAGGGAATCTTCTCTACTCTAGGCACTTCATCTTATTGCAATTGACATTGATATTGCTCATCCTCATGCTTGGCATTACATGTTTTCTCCCTCTGTGTCAAAACAGTGCTTGCATCTTACAACTTGAATAGCGCAAACAAGCCATGATCCATCCTCTGGCCATAGGGAGTTTTGAGCTTGGTATCTAAGCTCTCTCCTCACCAAATATATCAAATCAAACCAAAATCATCCATATGATTTGATTATCCATGTTGAATCATGAATTTGAGTTAAGATATTCACAAAGTGTACCCTATTCTTTGGGAACTTAGCAAGCTCTCATTGGGTATCAATGTGTACCCTATTTCTAAGGGGGCTTGATATGAAGTAGGTCAAAGTATATCTATAGAAATCTAATTACAATGTTGAACTAATTTTCATGTTGATTTTGATGTGAAGAATGATAATAACATGATTGATAATCCATATGATTTTATTATCCATATTCAAGAAACTTGAATTTGAGTCAAGATATGAAAGTGTACCATGTTCCAAGAGGATTTGGAAAGCTTTCGATGGGTTTCAATGTGTAAGAAGGCTTGACATGAAATAGGTCAAAGTATACTGATTTTTAAGTATATAACTTAACAATGTTAACATAAATTTCATACCAATTTTGAAGTGAAAAAATGATAATAATATGATGTCAAAGTGTACAAATATATCTTATTCCAAGGATCTTGACATGAATTAGGTTAACAAAGGACGATTATTTCTAAGTATCATTGGTTTCTAAGTGTTTAGCCTAACAAAAATCCAAGAACAATGTAAAAGTAATTTTCATGTCAATGTTGAAGTGGAATGGCAAAACTATCATCGATTTCTAAGTGAGTAACTCAACATAAACCTATGTACAATGTCCAAGTAATTTTTATGTCAATGTCAAATTGGAAAATGATAACAAAAGCTACTTGAAATGCATAGGTCAAGTTTAACTAAGTTGTGGCATCAAACTACTTTGATGTCAAAGTACTAGTCATAGTGCACATCAGTGTAGTAAGGGTAGTTGACTTGAATTGAGTCATGGAATTGAAGTTGTTCATAGATTGATGGCCCTAAAGATTCAATTAGTTTCATTGGATGAAAACACATTGTCCACTTATAGATGTCAAAATACTTGAATACATTCTTTATTTTAAATTACATCTTATAGTGTTGAGAAGAGAAACATTGAGGTGCATCTTGTATCAACATTGAGGTGCATCCTCTCATGTTCAGAAGAGAGAACATGGAGATCAATTATTAAATTGCATCTTATAGTGTTGAGAAGAGAACATTGAGATGCATCTTGTATCAACATTGAGGTACATCCTTTAGTTTTGATAAGAGAGGACATTGAGGTCACTACTATAGCTTCACAAGGGTGGAAGAACAAAATCTAACCATTATCTTACAGAAGTACAATGCATGATCTTGTGAACATCAAAGATTCTTAAACTAAATACACATTGCCAATATGCTTGAGTATGGTATGGCCAACATTGAGATGCATTTTATATCAATATTTGGCTTCATCATATCATGTTGAGAAGGGACAAAATTAAGGTGCATCTTATAGCAATCTTGATACATGACCCAATAGATTGGTTCCATCATCAAGCTAACACCATGCATTTAGAATGCTAAATGACAAAAGGTTTGCATGTTGTACCAAAAACCTCAAAAAGTGTTAAAAGTAGAATGAAAAAGCTAAAAGATGGATAAACCATTATTCTTACAAAAAGTAACCTAGCCTTATAAAAACTAGCCATGCTCGGAATGATACTTTTTCCACTTTATCTAAAATGGTCATGCATGTTTTTGACAGAAGTGGAATGATTTACCACCTGTTTGCATTCATGGATGACCTCCTCCAACAGCACCTTTGACTAATTTAGGCATAGATGATGCTCTAAGAAGAACATGGAGGCCACCTTCTTGGAGACATCAAATGTCTAGGCTTGCACGTATAGTTAAAAACTTTAAAATCTCCTACTTGGACTTGTTAGTTTCCTACATATGCAAGGGTCAGACAAGGCATTCATATGTGGGATGCTAAGAATAGTGAGCGGTTCCTTCTCACTACCAGTGGGAAACATCAAGTGTTTTTAAAGGAGTTGCATAGAAGCTCATACGAACCCATCCCAATTGAACCATATGGCCCTAATGAAGTTATGTAGTGATGGCCTCAACCTTTGGATGCACAAGTGTCGCATTCTAGGGCAAGGAAATGAAGGCCTCCAAGTGAAGAGAATGCACCAAGGGACGAATAGTCTCTAGGTTCTCAAAAAGCATAGGAGCCACCCTATCAAATGTGATTACAGTGCCCCTAGGTTTGGAATTAGGGAAGATCATGAAAACACGAGAAGAGAGGCACAGAGCAACCGGAGAGAATAATCATGAAATTGCAAAAGACAATTGATCCCAATTGCGATCGAATTCAAAATTTGAATGTCGCTCTGCCAATGATCAAAGACTGAAAAGTATGCACCAATTCATGTTGGCCCATGAGCCACCTACTCCTCAAGGCGTAATAAGTACCACTTGCAATGCATAGCCTTGTACTACCACCAAAAAGAGTGACCACCCAAAGTAATGAGTGAGGGCCATAAATTCTTGCTACATAGGCCACATAGAACACAAGTGGAGCCATCTAGACCTGAAGTGCCACCACCATCAAAAAGAGAGAATTTGGAGAGTCAAAAGGCTTGAGGGAATCCTCGATCAAGGGAAAAGAGCACACCAAGCCCTTTTCATGATAGTGCCATAGTCAAAACCCATTGACAGTATGTAGGAGGAGAGTCCCTTGAGGATTTATAAGATAAAATGCATTAGAGATGGTGCTATGGAATACCCAGAATGGTTTGCTCCAAGAAAATTTGAGTTTGCTCCTTAGTTTCCTCATCTGACTATTGAAGACGTGGATCACCTATCCCCATTTGAAGAGCTGCTTCTTTGATAGGAAATCTGTTTGTTGGTACTTCTTGTGTAGCTACATCTCAAACACTAGATAAGAAAGCTAGCTCAAACCAGTTGTTAGAATCCTCGTATATCAAGTCATTGCAAATAGCACAAGCTAAGGCATTCAAAAATCCATGAAACACCTTATTCTAATCCAAATGTATGAGAATTAGTGCCTTGGATGACATTAATTAAAGCCATTGAAAAGCCTTGTAGCATCAATAAAAGACATTGGAAAGACAAATTTGTAATATCATCCCATTAGTATGACGAATTTGAAACATGGGCTAGATTATTCAAGGAAATAGCAATAAAGGCCAATATCTACAGATGATGCCCATGCAGGGAGCCTACCTAGAAACCACAAATCCACTACGGGAGATTTGGGAACTTCCACCTCCATGACCATGGTCATCTTCCATGGATCAATAGCAATGCCAACTCTAGAAATGGCATGTCCTAGAACCATACGTCCCTACATAGCGAACACACACTTCACTAGGTTAACCTTTTGGCATCGGGTAAGGCAAATCCATAGAGGGTGGAGGTGTAAGCTGAGAGTAGGATTTTAAGCTAGATAAATAGCCAAAAGCGTGCCAAAATTTGTCATTTTGAAGCGAAAATGTGAGCCCATTAGAAGCGGCAGAGGCATATCTAATCATTTTAGGCATTAGTGAAATACGAATTTTAAAGTTGCATCTGAAGACAAAAGCAGTTTCTGATTTTTATAAATTTTGAGTGGTTAGATTGACATGTCAAGTGCCAGAGTGTGGGAGTCTCAAACAGACATGTCAAAATTTTTAGATTGCGATTTTGATACTGGACATGGGAGACATTGCATGCAGGAGGCCAAGAAAAAAGAAAATGGGAAAAGGTTTCTTGGAGTAAGTATTGAAATGTAGAGAGAGAAGATATGTAGAGACGCGATATAGAGAGAAGAGACACACCATATACACTCCCAAAGACTAAATCATATTGATCACAATCTATATATATATAGGTGAGACCTACTATAGATAGGGTGAGCTATATATAGCTCCAACACCCCCACTCAAACAAAGGTATCTAGTTGTGGATGAAAAAACCCTTGGGGAGCACATGGGAAAAACCTAGGCTCCTATAAACAAATGTACAAACATGATCAAGAAGGATTATTGTGTGCATGTAAAGTGAATCCGTGCATGTGAAGTAAAACTAAATATGTATGTACAAAGATGACCAAGAGGTCTAAGGTGTATGTGCATATGTGAAGTGTATGGTGCCTACAAGGAGTATGTACAATGGCACTACAATATCTTAGTAGATTAATTCCCAAATATTGAAGTTGAGACAACTTCAAGTTCCAAGCATAGTAGAGTGAAGCATGCCTATGGTGAATATATATGTAGTCATCTGATCATGCCTTTCTTTACTTCATATTGAACATAATGATTATGCATTGCAATATGTTTGAACTTGTTATGTTGAACATAGTCTTTAGCGAGACAAATAGCACTTTGGTTATCACATTGAAGTAGTGTGTTGGAGAGAGGAGGATAGCCAATATCTAATAGAACTTGTCGAAGCCATACTAAATCTTGAGCTTCTCAAGATGTAGATACATATTCAGCCTCAATAGTGGAAACAAGAACACGACATTGTTTCTTGCTAGTCTAAGAAACAAGTCAACCATTGATAAATAAACAATTTCCACTTGTAGAATGCATAGATAAGTGAGAGCTTGCCCAATCTACATCTGTATAATCAAAAAGTTGAAGTGAATGTAGAGAATTAGAGTTTTGTTTGCACTAATAAACCAACCCAAAATCTTTAGTGCCTTTCAATACTTCAAAACTCATTTAGCTACAGTTCAATGTTTAAGGCATGGAGAACTAAGATATTGTCCAATAAAATTTGCAGCAAAAGGAATGTTAGGGCAAGAATTTAAGCCAAAAAATTGAAGACATCTAACAAGATTAGCATAAGGTTGATGTAATGCTAATTATCCATCATTTTGCAGAAAGTGAGAGTTTTTGGTAGATCTCATGAGACAAGGAGTACTAGTAGGATGTGCAAAACCCAAACCAAACTTTTGAATAATATCTTCAATGAAATTTATTTGAGGCAGTAATAAAACACTCTTTTCTCGATAGTTTTGAATATGAATACCAAGACATAAGTGTATGTCTCCAAGATGCAGATACATATTCAGCCTCAATAGTGGAAACAAGAACACAACATTGTTTCTTGCTAGTCTAAGAAACAAGTCAACCATTGATAAAGAAATAATTTCCACTTGTAGAATGCATAGATAAGTGGGAGCTTTCCCTATCTACATCTTTATAACCAAAAAGTTGAAGTAAATGTAGAGAATTAGAGTTTTGTTTGCACTAATAAACCAACTCAAAATCTTTAGTGCCTTTCAAATACTTCAAAACTCACAAAGCTGTAGTTCAATGTTTAAGGTATGGAGAACTAGGATATTGTCCAAGAAAATTTGCAACAAAAAGAATGTCAAGGCAGGAATTTAGGCCAAAAAATTAAAGACATATAACAAGATTAGCATAAGGTTGATGTAATGCTAATTATCCACCATCATTTTGCAGAAAGTGAGAGTTTTTGGTAGATCTCATGAGACAAGGAGTACTAGTAGGATGTACAAAACCCAAACCAAACTTTTGAATAATATCTTCAATGAACTTTATTTGAAGTAGTAATAAAACACTCTTTTCTCGATAGTTTTGAATATGAATACCAAGACCGTGGAAACAAGAACACAACATTGTTTCTTGCTAGTCGAAGAAACAAGTCAACCATTGATAAATAAACAATTTCCACTTGTAGAATGCATAGATAAGTGAGAGCTTGCCCTATCTACATCTTTATAACCAAAAAGTTGAAGTAAATGTAGAGAATTAGAGTTTTGTTTGCACTAATAAACCAACCCAAAATCTTTAGTGCCTTTCAAATACTTCAAAACTCACAAAGCTGTAGTTCAATGTTTAAGGTATGGAGAACTAGGATATTGTCCAAGAAAATTTGCAACAAAAAGAATGTCAAGGCAGGAATTTAGGCCAAAAAATTAAAGACATATAACAAGATTAGCATAAGGTTGATGTAATGCTAATTATCCACCATCATTTTGCAGAAAGTGAGAGTTTTTGGTAGATCTCATGAGACAAGGAGTACTAGTAGGATGTGCAAAACCCAAACCAAACTTTTGAATAATATCTTCAATGAACTTTATTTGATGTAGTAATAAAACACTCTTTTCTCGATAGTTTTGAATATGAATACCAAGACCGTGGAAACAAGAACACAACATTGTTTCTTGCTAGTCTAAGAAACAAGTCAACCATTGATAAATAAACAATTTCCACTTGTAGAATGCATAGATAAGTGAGAGCTTGCCCTATCTACATATTTATAACCAAAAAGTTGAAGTAAATGTAGAGAATTAGAGTTTTGTTTGCACTAATAAACCAACCCAAAATCTTTAGTGCCTTTCAAATACTTCAAAACTCACTTAGTTGTAGTTCAATGTTTAAGGCATGGAGAACTAAGATATTGTCCAGGAAAAATTGCAACAAAAAGAATGTCAGGGTAGGAATTTAGGCCAAAAAATTAAAGACATCTAACAAGATTAGCATAAGGTTGATGTAATGCTAATTATCCACCATCATTTTGCAGAAAGTGAGAGTTTTTGGTAGATCTCATGAGACAAGGAGTACTAGTAGGATGTGCAAAACCCAAACCAAACTTTTGAATAATATCTTCAATGAACTTTATTTGATGTAGTAATAAAACACTCTTTTCTCGATAGTTTTGAATATGAATACCGAGACATAAGTGTATGTCTCCAAGATGCAGATACATATTCAGCCTCAATAGTGGAAACAAGAACACAACATTGTTTCTTGCTAGTCTAAGAAACAAGTCAACCATTGATAAATAAACAATTTCCACTTGTAGAATGAATAGATAAGTGAGAGCTTGCCCTATCTACATCTTTATAACCAAAAAGTTGAAGTAAATGTAGAGAATTAGAGTTGTGTTTGTACTAATAAACCAATCCAAAATCTTTAGTGCCTTTCAAATACTTCAAAACTCACTTAGCTGTAGTTCAATGTTTAAGGCATGGAGAACTAAGATATTGTCCAGGAAAAATTGCAACAAAAAGAATGTTAGGGTAGGAATTTAGGCCAAAAAATTAAAGACATCTAACAAGATTAGCATAAGGTTGATGTAATGCTAATTATCCACCATCATTTTGCAGAAAGTGAGAGTTTTTGGTAGATCTCATGAGACAAGGAGTACTACTAGGATGTGCAAAACCCAAACCAAACTTTTGAATAATATCTTCAATGAACTTTATTTGATAGTAATAAAACACTCTTTTCTCAATAGTTTTGAATCTGAATACCAAGACATAAGTGTATGTCTCCAAGATGGACCATGTCGAACATAAAAGATAAAACCTTCTTTACTTGTTGAAGGAAGTTGAGATTGTTAAAAACAAGTATGGTATCATCCACATATAGAGCAAGAATTAAAAAACTATCATTACAGTGCTTGAAATTTAAGTTAGTATTTCAAGAATAATAGATAAGACCTTGTTTTGTAAGGAAGAGATCAAACTTTTGATACCAAGCTCATAAATATTGTTTGAGACCATAGAGTGCTCAATGAAGTTTGCAAGCAAGATTTTCATTGTGTTTGACTACAAATCCCTTTGGCCACTCCATGTACATCTCTTCCTTTAAATTGCCATAATACCATATTAGAGAATTTGGGAATCTCCCAAGTTCCACTTTCATATAACCAAATGGCTCAATCTTAACCCTATATTTGAGAGTGGGACGTGGGGGGATTTCTTATATAGTATCTAGAAAAATTTCACCTTCAAGTAAGGGGATAAGATTTGACCATGTGTCCAAATATTAATCACATTAGGAATTTCCAAACTTTATGAAAATTCCCAAATTCTTGAATATGTGGTTCCATTAAGAAAAGCAATTCTCACATCCATTTGGTGAACCTCCAAATCAAACTCAATAGGAAAAACTAACAAGACCTGAATACTAGTAATATGAACAACAAGTAGGAAAGTTTCTTGATAATCAACTGCTACAATTTTCTGAGAAACCTTTGGCAAATAGCCTTGCTTTGAATTTGTCAAATGTTCCATCTCCTTTTGTTTTTGTCTTATAAACCCAATTGCATTTAATAGCAGTATGTCCCTAGGTGGTAACTCAATTAGAACCCATGTACCTTTAGAGAGAAGAGATTCATACTTAGCTTCCATGGCCTCCTGCCATTGTTCCTTTTGTGGGGATGACATGGAATCACTATAAGAGATAGGGTCTTCACAAATATTGAGAGCATTCTCAAGAATATGAGCATCATAAACATGACAAGTACCATGCTCATTATCAATTGGAAGATCCTAAACATGACAAGTACCATTCTCATTATCAATTGAAAGATCAACATAAAGATCGACATGGTACATGTCACAATAGTTTTAACTCTCTTGTATGTGTTTGTGAACAAGTAATCTTCTATCCAAACCCTCAATAACCTCGATGGTTGTATGTTATACCTTCAGCTCCCCAAAGTGCGAGAGTATATGATCAAAGCGATGTTCCGAGCATAGATGGAGACAATATGCAAATAGAGGGGTCGATATTGCAAGGGGTGGAGGCCACCAAAAGCTTGGATCTAGCATCGGCTAACAATGATGAAAATACAGGAGTCCAAGAATTCTTTGAGAATGAGGTGGACTCATCCTTTTGTGGTGACATGTCTATCGACCTTCCAATGTATGCAGAGTTGTGTCAGGAGATTGACATGGGACCATAGGAAA
Organism: Lygodium microphyllum; assembly: GCF_053477565.2. NCBI lineage: Eukaryota > Viridiplantae > Streptophyta > Polypodiopsida > Schizaeales > Lygodiaceae > Lygodium > Lygodium microphyllum. The sequence goes on from NC_141151.1 coordinate 84,977,996, forward strand.
CTTCATACTTGGAACATCCACTTACTCAATTCATTGACCAATCACTTATAGAGATACATGAGATATGCATTTTAAGTGCGATCATTTTTTTAGGATTTATACTACCATTATTTTTATGATTTAAATTAATTATGCTAACATCGTTTTTTGTATGTGCAGGTGACATTTTTAGGATGAGTCGAGAGATGAGTGATGAGGAGCTGCATGATATCTTCACACACATGTCTCTAGACCAGATCACGAGATTCAGAGACATGGCAGACCAAGAGCTTTCTCGGACATCGTCAGGTCACTTTGCTAGATCTACTTTAGCACGATCGGATGCTTCAGCTTTGAGCAGACGAGGTTGATGCTCTAGACTTGGGCCAGAGGGAGGGAGTGCTTCAGGGTCAGGGGGATGATGTAGAGATACGGAGGCACTGAGCTCGTAGTCGGCATGGGATACAGGTGAGACTCCTCGCTCTTGTGGCAGTTCCAAGGAGCGTGGCTCAAGCTCAGGTGGATGCTGTGGAGGCACGGAATGCCAAGGTCATCATTAGCAATAATAGGTTGTGAATATTTGTATCATCAATGTCCTCTAGTGACCAAGTTTGCCCATTACAATACTCATCAATATCATTTGAAATATATTCTCCATCATTATCATTGCAAAATTTCTTAATGCGACAACCAATATGAAGTTCTACAAATTTTTTATATTGCTTAAAAGATAATAAAGCTTTTGATTTATGTCACAAGAGAAAAACAATGGTGTATCTTAAGAAGTCATAAAAAAAAGTCGTAAGATCAAAAGTCATCAACATCTGAATATCTGTATTTAATGGTGGACTAATATGTCATGTTTTCCATAGCATCAAAATCAATAATTAAAATATATCCATCATGAATATGAAGTATCCTTTCACGAGAGAGAGAATAACTCACACAATTTGCTTCTTGAGTGGTGTTGTCATGTGTAGCAACATAAGCTCTATTATGATTTGAATAAAAATGCCTCTTGAAACATAGATGGGTTGGATACTCACTCTTTTTGGGAAGGGGTGCTTATGTCCGTGGCCGGGGGGGGGATTATAAAAAAAACCACATGGGAAGGGCCTTATGAAAGCCTCACAGGAAGGGGGGTTTAAATGGCTTTAGAGAATTTTGTGGGGGGAAAAATCCACGGGAAGGGGGGGGGCTTGGAGGCTTGATCAAAATTGATCTCATCTTTGTTAGATAATATGGTAAAAATATTTTTCATAAGTAGGATCCTTTAGAGTGTCAAGAAGCAGTGTTACCAATTGCTTTCGTACAATAGCATCACCAGCAGCATCAAGCTTATTGATAATGTTCTTGTATGATTCGATGTGTTGTCATAGAAGTTTCCGATGTTGTACTGTAACTCAGTGAGTTGACTACGAAGATAAAGTATTTCTGTAATAGATTTCTTCTCAAAATTTGCTATCAAGTACTCCCATATAGCTTGTGAGGTTAAAAGATTACATACATCAAGCATAAGAGATTCTTGAAGAGTAGAAAGAATACATCGACCAGCTGCTTTGTCGCGTCTAACCCACTCATTATAAATTGTTTGTCATTCTTCAAAGATAGGTCCTTTAGTTACAAGGGTATTATCATGAGCCTGATCAATTGGTTGAGGCGGACATTCATAATTACCAAGAACAATATCATGTAAGTCATCATCTTCAAGAATCAGCAACATGTTTACTTTCCACCTAGGAAATCTTTCTCCTTGAAAGTAAGGAATAGAATGTTGTCTCAAAGTAAATCCATTGACGATTATAGAATTTGACATAAGCTAGTTGAGAGAATACATACAATATGAGATCGTAGAATCCACACACCATATACGAAATGATGAGATGAAAGTGCAACACAATAAATTGCATGAAAAAGCTATGTTGTAAGGAAAGACATTTAGGTCAAAAAGCATATTTCAAAAGAAAGAGATCCAAGATAGACAAAACGTGGGCAAGAATAAAGCAACCCAAAATAGACAAAACGTGTGAGAGAAGAAATCGGCCCAACATAGATGAGAAATATAAAAAATGCTCAAAACATTATCACCTTACTTTTTGGCCAAGAATAGATGATGACTTGGCTACTTTTAGCAGAAATGCAGAAATGCAAGAGTGAGTAATCTTGACAAAATGTGTGTCATAGAAGTCTGCACGAAAAGCTATTGTCTTTTTCTTTTTTCATGTTTCAAGTCTAATTTATTTGAATTGACATAACTTTTGATACAAAACTCCAAATTGAGCATGCATTTCATAGGAAGAAAGCAAGGCATATCTTCAATTCAACATATAAGCTTTTAGAAACTTTTACAGTATCCAATAAAGGCACATCAACAATTCAACATATCTACAATTTAAATTATGCTTGATGATGATTGAGCGAACTTCTTCTATGCTTAAAATTCATAATATAAGATGCTCATAACATACACAATACATCAAATTTAAGCATAAAAAGAACATGAATCAAGAATACAAGAGATACTACATAGGTATACTTCCTAATTGTCTTCTTCAAGGAATTGATTATAGTTGATCATGATAGCTCTGAAACCATGTTGAAATGTACAGAGGGAAGATATGTAGAGACATGATAGAGAGACAAGAGACAAACCATATACACTCCCAAAGACTATATCATATTGATCACAATATACATTTATATAGGTGAGACCTAGTCTAGATAGGGTGAGCTATATATAGTTCCAATAGTAAGTTGGGGGGGAGGGGTCGACTTTTGGGGCCTCCCCTCCCTAAATTTTTCATATCAAAAAGGGGGGGGGGGGGGGGGGGATTTCTCTTTGCAAAAAAAAAAATGTGAAGGAGGACGAGGTGCCATGTTGATGTGATGAAGAGGAGGGGGTGAGAGAGGCTATGGAGCCTACAAACACTGATACCAACCACTCTCATCATGATTCTTCTCTCCAATTTTTGGCTCTCCATTAGTGCCTTTGGCTCCACAAATGGTGGCTTAATAAAAAATGTCCATTTCTAGTCTTTCTCTCTCCTCCCTCTATCTCCGCTTACGGGTTGTTCTTATGGGAAAAATCAAGAGAAGTTTGGGATGAGAGATGGCTACTCGGCTTAAATTCAATGAAGATGAGATGATGTTGATGCTAAGATGTCATGACAAGCACTAAGTAGAGCCTAGATTCGAACCAATATGTTGGTTGTGTATGCAACTATAAAATTAAAAAATATGGAAAATCTCGATAAGTCTTGTTTTTCATGAAAATTTGGTTCTTTTCGATGTTTGATCATGGAAATGATGTGTATATGGCATGAAATTTGATAAGAGAGCATTATGTGATGTGTTTGAGTGTTGACATAAAGAAAATGTAGAATTTGATATCACATTAATGAGAGATTAATGATCCAAAATACGAAAAACATGCAATATAAAGTAGTTTTGATAGTAATCAATAAAAACAATTGAAAGAAATATTGTATGGGGATAAAATAGAAGAAAATTTAAGAAAATATAGTAAAAATTCAAAAAATAAAATTTAAATCCAAAAAATAGAGGAAAATAGTAGAACATGTTTGCATGTATGGTGGGTTGTAGGACATGAGGTTTAGCCTCAGCTACACCCATTTACGTATGAAAGTGCTCGTTTAGGGGGTGTTTCTATGGAAAAGTATCATATAACAGAAAGAACATAACATAAAATATAAATGTGCAATTAGGTTGAAATGCCATATTTTTTATATGAAAAAATAAATAATTGTGCATTGAAGTACAATATTTAGGTCTCGTTCAAAATCTAAAGGAGTGGAAGCACAAGTTAGCCTAGTTTCGTCTTTTCAACGCTATAGTGCATTAGGGAAAAGCATGAAAAGAATGTCTTTGTACAACATGTGGCTAGTTGTTAATTAAAATTGTTTGAGTATGCTATGGCACAACACACTTCATATTCATGAAGCAAGGTATCAACAAACAACTCATGGATACATAGCACCTGTCTATCAAATTATTGACCTACATTGAGAGAAAGAGATTCCTTTGTCGGTAGGTTAGAGCAACTCTCTTTGGTAAAGGTTGTGTGAGGAAATAATAAATCTCCTAGATCAAAAATATAAAAAGAGAAAACCACGTTTTGTTGTTCTTTATGTTTTAGACAACGCATCTTGGGGTGACCAATCCTTGGGTGTAAGAGGGTCATAGGTGTTGAGAGTATAGGCATATGAACCCTCCTTATGCAGGAGTGGATAAGGAGAAGAAGGTGGAAATGGACTTGAGGGGAAGGGGAAACCCTAACTCTAGCCAGTTGGGGATATATAAATAGTGAAGGAGTTTACATCAACTTCTGAGTAATAGTGACCCAAGTTGTACTCTCATGAGCAACTGAATAAGCAAGACTTGTTCTTGTACTTGTGAGCTCCTCTCTCCCTCTTGTGGACACTTCAATCCTTGCTTCCACTCTAATGTAACGTGTCCACCCGTTTACTTGCAGGACACATCTTAGTAGCCCATCGGGAAGAGAGTCTAGAAAGCGTCGCTTGGCACTCCCACAAAATGTCATGCGGTTTGCGATCTAGGTCTTCTTGAGTCTGCCACGAAGCGGAAGCATTCTGGCCGTTCCCACTTAGGACCGACTTGAATCAAGGTTCTCCTAGTGTCAAATTCCTAGAACGGTAGCTAGCGTCGAACCCCAAGCAAACTAATTTACGTAAAAACGTCAGGGTCGAAGTAGATTCATGCTACACTTGGTTCAGGGAGAATGGGAAATGACAGGGATGCAAAGCTTGACCTCTTTGCCCATAAGGCATAGTCCCATTCCGTTCCCCTAAAACAGCATGAATCGGGATTCTAATATTCTAGATTCTAAGTCATCGTTCCTTACTATCAACTTCCTTCGAGAAAAGTTCCCGGCCAATCGGGACCACCCATCCATAGGACAAACCCATGGCCACATCCACCACACTTTTCTCAGGTTTGCTTTAGTTGTCTAATTATCTATCACCTTTAGTTTGACACGCAAAAACAGCTTCCTTAATTAGCCAATTAATCACCGATTCCTTCACGTAATCTTAGCACTTGACATAGAAAAATAGTGTCAAACAAGTTCATTTTCAACAATTGATCTTATTTATATTTGGAATACATCATATAATCCAACCGAAAGTCTAATCCATAATCCGCTCGAAGGCAATCCATAATCCACCCGAAGGCAATCCAGCAATCCACAACGATTATTAATCCAAGTTTTTGCCCATAGACTAGTATGTGGACCTCGAGATCCAATCCCGAGTCACGTCGCCCTCTTGTGCAAGACCCAGAAGGCAAGGGATTTACGGCCACAGCCCCCCTGGCACCCAAGCGTCCTCCTACTCCAAGTAGCGCCCAACAGAGAGACCTCTTGCGGTGGGTTCGGTCCACATTTCCAACGCAGCTAACAACCTCCTTGGTTAGGGTCAGGCAGACAGTCGGGGGTAACTGAAGCTGCCTCTCCCTCCAGGCCTTCAACCTGAAGCATTAATTATTTTTCCATCTTTATTTCTTTGAGCAAAGCAATACAAATAGTGCTCCTAAATTATACAAACACAATAAATCCATTGGTTGTTTGTTTGGCCAACTGCTAAGGTGTGAATCCTTCTCTAAAAATGCATCCAAAATTCAATCCGGGATCAATTGCGATTTGGCAAGATCCCCAAGGGTTTGTTTGTTTACCCTTTTATCCTTGGGTTAGGGTTTATACCCTATCAACCCAATTTAGCAAACACCTTAGGTTCCTTAAGTTAAAACAGTAAATCCTGGGCAACCTCATCGCCCTAACTTGAATTGGTCAATTGCACGTTATCCTAACTTGGTAACTCAGTAGCATGATTACTCATCCTCTTGCAAGTTAGACCTGCACTAGGACCTGCCAACCTTGTTCTAAGGAGTGGCAACTCTTCTTTGTGATTTAACACAAAACCATGTGACGTTGCAACTTATTGCATATGTGTCGCACCTAACTCGTGGGATCATTTTTCCCATCAAATGGTGTTTCTTGGTCAAGAAATATGTTTGGTCAAGATGTAGGGTTTGGGAGTCTTCTTGACCCAACCCAATCTCTAACCTTACTAGGCCAATAACGTTTGGCTCTAGGCTTTCTAAACTCAATCGGAAGTGTGGTATTAGTTCATTCGATCCTTAGGGTAAAACCCTAGATCATTATTGTATGGGTGTCCAATTAACCCTAACATTCCGTGAATGTGGGTAGGACCCTTGGGTTCAAAAGTCTTGACTTTGCGTCCCAAGTGCGATACTAGGCAGAATTTTTAACGTTCTAAATCCTAGCTAGCACTTGAGGTGTTCGTTGTATTAACTACTTATGCTTTTAAGAATCCCATGTGGGTTATGTCATTACAAGTGATTTAGCTAAATCGGTCTACTTGTCTTGCGACAAAAAAAAAACGATCTTCTCTTAGATTTGCTAAATTTTTTCTAAAGGTGTAAATAGTTGCAAGGCATCACATTGCGTGCAAATATGCGATTCATTACTTCTACGCAACTATAAGGTTTGCAAATACCATTTCTTTTCCTTGAAAAAAATCATGATGATTAACAATTTGGGAAATAACTTGCATAAAACCTACACAGATTTACTTCAAGAAGTTTGCCTACAAACTTTTTATTTAATGCGATTGAATTTCACGCTTTAATATGACATGCAACCTTTTCTAGATACAACTTCGATAAATGAAGTTCATGCATGACGAATATATTATGACATGCAACCTTTTCTAGAAACAACTTCGATAAATGAAGTTAATGCATGTGGGAGCTTTGGCTCTACTGCCAAGACCCATGGACCGCTTATTGTTTCAAGCGTTCCAAGCGAGCTCTAATGGCTATCTCTCACCTAGCTGACACGCCGTCGATCCTACGAGTGTAGTGAGCTTACCTTGATGCTTGATCAAGTACCCTCCTCTCCCTTGCACTCCGGTAGCTCCACGATTCTTGATGCTAGCTCAAGCATCCTCAAGCCTCCTCCATTTCCAAGCTCCATCCTCCATAGCCGCGTGCGCAAGAGAAGAGAAGAGAAGAGAAGAGAAGAGAAGAGAAGAGAAGAGAAGAAGAGAAGAGGAGATGGTGAAGAGCTTCACCCTCTTGATCCCTCACTCTCACACACACTCACTCCCTCACACTCTCACACTCCCTCTCTCAAGAGCACACACAAGTAAGAAGGGGAGAAGAAGAGAGGAAGAAGAAGACTCTTTTTGCCACACACCAAAGAATGAGCTTCTCATTCACTTTTCAACTTTATATACAAAGCCCTAAATCCTTTTTGGGCGGTCATCCCCTTTTTCCTCTTTTACATGGCCGGCCGTAGCCTAGGCCCTTTTTTCCATTTCCCACCATTCTAATTTATCATGTTCCCAACTAATGTGTACACTTTGCATAGGAGCGAGCCTGGAACTCTTTTACAAAGATTCGGGGGCGCTCCCACATTTTAATGGTGCGCCCTTTTTCTTTTTTGTTGTCTCGGGCCAACACCGCGGCTTTCTGAGGTCATGCCCGAACATTTAAATTTTTCAGGCGCACTGGTTATTGGTCAAGTTTCCTTTTTCTGCTTTTATCCTGCGTCTTTTTTGCTATTTCCATTTTTTCCATTTTCCGCTCCTCTGTGCTGCGGGAAACATGGTAACATTATCCCCCTCCTAGCCAAGTGCCAGTCCCATGGCACTGCGGTGGGACGTAGTGGCTAGTTAGGTCGGCTGCTAGGTGGAACAGGTAGGTGGCTGACACTACTTCCAATGTGGTTGGGTGAATGATAAGTGATGGGGTTTAAGGACGATGACCAAGAAAAATTCCTGCATGATTTAGGCTCCATGAAGATACTCAGCATCTTTCACACTGTTGTGGTGCCCCTTATGTAGCTGGTCGTCTTTTGAGTATCCGAAACGCTTGAAGCAATAAACAATCCCTTAGGAGGATGGTATTGGAGGGATTTATTCTGGAGAAACCCCCCGAACGCTGTTTTCCTTGAAAATCCGTGGCCTTGATTGAAGATCCTTGTCTTTGAGTAGAAGGTCTTCAGTTTTGAGTTGAAGGTCTTTAGGCTTGTGGAATCAATAAGCGATCCATAGATCTTGAGGTGTTAGGCATGGATCATTCGACGATGAGGTTCCAAGATCTATGCCAATGGCAGTTCTACCTTGACTTGTTTCAATCAGGGTAGCCATCAGCAGAAGCAGGCAGATGGCTGGATGCCGGAACATGAAAAGAAGTTTTGATCATTAAAGGATGCCATGGGCGATCCTCTTTCGCGGGTAGCCATTTCTAGAAACGCGAACATAACCTGCAAGAAAAGTTGTGCACTCCCTAAGGGGTGTGTCTGTCTCGCCGTGTAGTGTGTGGTGCCCGCGGCAGTGGAACTGGGAGATGGGTCTAACCTTGGGAAAGCCCTTGGTAACATCCCACACTTGAGGACCCAGTTCATGCCTCATTGCAGGTGCGATGCAAGTCTTAGGGTGACAGGTCTGAAAGTCCTGCCCTTGATGTGTCCTAAGTGTGAAGTGGGGAGGGGACTAGGGAGAACCCTAGGTGCGGTGATTGTGGTGCTTCTTTCTTCTTCTTCTTCTTCTTCTTAAAAAAAAAAAACATAAAGAGGCGTATACATGGAAGCAAGCGATACAAGGGCATGACGGGAGTTTACTCCTCGTTATCTGAATGGCGGGTAGGGGATGGCGGAGAGCGGGGGGCCTTGTTAAGGAATCTTCGACTCAACAAGTAGCCCTTGAGGTTGAGGCGGGTTTTGAGAGTAGTGGTAGAAAGGAAGGGGTGGTTGCACTAGGTGAATTTGTTGTCGCTCATATCTTCAAGCAGTGCAACACAGAAAGATGGCAAAAGAGAAGTGTGCATCACGAGGCGAATTATGGTACTACTGTCTATGGCGTTGGGGTTGAAATAGAGGGGTGGGAGGTGTCATTCTTGGGGTGCGGGCTCTTGGTGGACTAGGATCCTAATTAGTCTAAGATAATTACAAGTGGTTATGAAGGAAGGGTCAGGACATGAGTTAAACTCGCTAAGAAATCTATCTATAGAGCTGTACAAATCAAGGAGGGTGAAGAGGAGGGCGTCACTATGGGAGGTGCTATTGGTGTTATAGATAATGGGGAAGTCGAACTTGCCATGGATGGACGGATTAAAGTCAACCCCTACCCTTCGAGGATACGGCATAAAAGTAGGGTCATTTCTCTCAGAAGGGAGGGTGTTGCAAAATGCCATCCACGCGTCAAGGTTGACGTCAAAAATGCGTCTTCTCCAGGTGGGTTGGCAATTATAGCCTTCCACTGATCTAGGCACCTGGAGGACTTTATCCTGCCAAAATTCGCGGTCCTTGGCTCCCCAAGCAGTTGGGTGGGCCTCGCGCTCCGCTAACCACTTGGCCTTGAGCCTTGCACCCATAGCGATGACGTTCTCTACAAGTTGAATGGGTAGTACTCTGTTCAGGGTAGCGAGAAACTCAAAGCGCAAGTCGAAGGGGTCGCAGTTATATTCCTGCTATTCCCAGATAATCAATTCGGCATGGAATTCAGCACGGGGAATCTTGATGACGCAGTAGGAGAGGGGCAGGATGTCTTGGAACAGGTCTAACATTCAGCTTTTTCCTTGCCTTCTCTACCATCTCTTTCCTACAGTTGGCCTGGGCTGTTCTTCTATCAGCAGATGTATTAGGGGACTGCACTTTCGCTTGTTGTGGCCGAGGGGGTGGTGGGGCGTATTCCTCCTCCTGAGGTCCCAGATCAAACTTCGGTTCACCCCCTTCTGCTTGCTCGACTTCTTGTGCCTTCACCTTTGTAAAACCGAATTCATCTATTTCCTGTGTTGTCAGGCCTACCTGTGCAAGATATCTTCTCTGCTCCTCTAGGCTCTGCGGCGGGCCTCCTAGCTGCAGTGGCACGTGTAGGCCTGCTGTTATTAGCGCTCTGTGTGCAATGGTTAGTTTCTTTTGTAGCTGATCATTGGCTTCTTTTCCTTCCGGTCTGGTGGAGTGGAGCAGTGTATTGAGGAAGGTGTGCTGCTAGGCTATCATGGAGAGTTGGGCCGCCTCTGCCTGATTCTCAGCCAGCACCCTCTCTCCTTCGGCTTTGGCTAGCTGGCATGCTAAGTCCCGTATTCTCTGCTCATTGTGATCAGCCCATTATTTTTCTCTTTTTTCCATATCTTCGAGGCTCTCCCCCTGATGGAGGGTCATTTCCATGAGTTGTTGTTGCTGGGCCTCGAGCTCACAGTGCAGGCGGGACTGCTTTTGGCATTCATCGGCGATCTGCGCATTGAGCTGGTCTAGCTTCACCTGCATCCTTCGCACCTGTTCTTCCCTTAATTGGTCCAGCTCTGCAACCTCCTGTCTGATCTTGTCAAGCTGGCTTTGCGCTTCTAGGTTGACTGCAGATAGCTGATCATTCTTGCACCAAAGGTGAGTATTGGTTTCTCTCTCCCTATTGAAACGCTCCATCAATATTTTTCTCCTTCCTTCCCAAGTAGCGTCACGTTCCTTCAGGGCCTTTAATTCCTTTGCCTCCTTAGTGCTGGCTTCCTCCCTGAGCGCAACAATCTCCCTTTGATATTTTGTTATCTGCTTTGTTCTCTCCAGCTGGAGAGCGGCTTGTGATTCTCGTTCTGCTGCCAACTCCTCCACGGCTATCCTCCTTTCTTCCCTGGCCCTTTCCAACTGCGAGAGCAGCTCTGTAACTTATTCGTCGTATTGGCCTGCTAGAGGTGGGGGTTGGGGCATGGTGGTGGTGGTGACAACATCTTCTATTTTCTGCCTTTTCAGCTTCGGCCTTGGCTCCAAGTCCGTCGTGGTTGCCCTTTTGGCTCCTAATGCTGGGGTGGCCACGACCACTTCTCTTGCAAGCTCCTGTTCCACCAAGAATTGTAGCCAAGTGACCACGTTGCTCTCGTCAACTTTTGGGTTGGAACCTTGGGTGGTGGTGGTAAGGGGCGTCATCATGATAGGAGTGGCTGACATGGAAGGTATGAAGAGGGGGAGAGTTGGCATCATCGGATCTTTTCCTTTTCCTTCTCTTGGGGATAGGGGTGCGATTTCTGGCACACTGGTACTGGGACCAGGTGCCTCTGTTTGGTGCGGGCCCTCTGTGCCTTCCTCATCTCTTTTGTGCTGCTCCTCGATGGAGCGACGGGTTGCCAGCTCTATTTCTTCCTCTTCCTTCCTTCTCAGCTCCTCCTCGATCTTCTTTTTTCTCTCCTCCTCATCCTTGATTGACTCCCTTCGGGCCCTTTCCAGATCTTCCTTCTCTTTCTTCTTTCACTCCTCTTCTCTTTTTCCATGCAGGGCTTTGGCTCGTTGTTCCGCATGCCTTTGTGGTGTGCCCCTGGGATTCTCCCTCTTCATCTGCGTTCGTCTCCGTTTCATCAGACGACCTCTGCTTCTCTTATGTGTGAGGCAGGGATTGTGGCGGTGACTTGTCACTTTCTTTGTCGCCTCCCTTCTTGTCTTCTCCTGCTCGTCCCTGCCCTAGCGCTTCTTGGATGATTGGTGTAAGGACATCTCCAAACCCTATGGTGGAGGCCTTGGAGGATGATGCCTTGTGGGTTGATCGGGACGACGGGGACTCCCCTCCCACGGCTCTTCCTCCTGTTTCCAAGGCCTTAGCCAAAGCCTCTATTGTCTTCCTCACAAACCCATTAAGATTCACGTCGTCCAGCAATTTCGCTGCAATGCTGTCGAACAGGGGTACATTGATTCGGGTCATTATGCTATTGTACCTCTACCTTAAGAACAAGGCGTGCACCATCTTTGCCTGCAGCTGAATTTCTGGGTTGGGGATGTCTGCCAGGCTAATTCCATCATTGGTATGGACCTTCACTTTGTCCATTCCCAACATGGCGTAGATGTCTCTTTTTGGCTTCCTTTCCACCTTATTCGGCATCCCTAGTGCCCTTTCCACCAACTCAAGGGTCAGCTCAATTTGCACTTGTCTAGTGGCTTCATTGTCACATACCGTGATGGTGCCCCTGTTCCTATTGAAGGTGCGCAAGAAATCAGTGCACTAGGTGTAATCCACCCTCCGGCCCACTACGTCCAGGTACTCCTGCAGGTGGCACTGCTCTATGATTTAGTGTACTGTTGGCTCTTCGATGGCCACGTCTTCAAGGTTGAAGACATGGCGGAGCTTTAACTGGTTGAAGGCTCTCATTTCCACCGTGAGGTCCTTCTTTACTTGTTCCTCCTCTGAGAATGGGAGCTTGCCCACTTTGTCCTGGCTTGCCATGATCGCCACCTGCAAGTTCAGCCATTTCCACTTTTAGTGTTTTTGACAACTAATTTGCTGGAAGAATAAAAGCACAGCAGATTATATTGAACATAGTCTCCCAGACTTTTACCATTACATCTTACCCTTGCTTTTCAAATTTAACTGATGTTTCATACTTGGTTTGCTTTTTAGATTCCATTTTGTTTGTTTTTTACATTCCACCTTATTACCCCTTCCCCCCTTGGGACAAGAAGAATCCGTCCCAAGATTGGAGGTTGAGAGGTTAAGGGCTTTCAGCATAAAGGGCGTTGATCTATTTGTGCAGGAGCCAAGCGTAGAAGTTGGGGTTATATTCCAGTTGAGCGGCGCAGTCCAGATCAAAGGGTCGAATCCTTACGTGTGTGATGTATGTGAGGACATCTGTGAGGAAGTCACCAGAGTCGACTCGACTTGCAATGTGGAACTCTTCCTCTATTAAGAGGCGGTCAAGATAGGGATGCCTCGTGATATGCTCGGTCCATGGGTCGGCCCCGAAGAGTGGTTAACACTCTATACAAGGTAGGCGCGATGTAGGTGGGATCATACTCTGCCATTTTGATGGCTCGGCGTTGTTAGGTAATTGGTCATTATGCGACATCCGTCAACCTCCCATTGCAACCTAAGAGCATACCACTGCCTCAAGAAGGGTGATCTAGTATCAGCAAGGTGGGATAACCTTGCGATCTCTTGGTCGAACCACTACCCTATCCCCTTATTTGAATTTAGTGAAGCGTTTAGGGAGGTCCTGCGGCTTTTGCTGTTCTTCTGATTGTGCATCCCTGGGGTGCTTTGCCTTATCGTGCCTTAACCGTCTACGCCTCAGGTGGGCGGGTAAGTCCCCCTTGGTGGGTTGCTATCCGAAGTAACTTTTGATTCAGAGTCAAACCCTCCATCTTCGCTAGAAGAAGTGGTCTCCCCTAGTGGCCGCAGTTCAGATGGCGATTCGGTTCTAAGTATTGATGTAATTCCTGGTTGGGCTATGCCTGCTTGCTCAAGGTCTACGGCTCCTATGCATTGCAAACAAGCATGATCACATTTCATGCGCATGACTCCTTGGTCCATTCTAAGGGCCTGTTTTTTCTGCGGCTTGGCGTCTGCTTGTATCTGCTCAATTTCTTGTCCTTCAGTGTCGTATTCTATGGTATCCACTTCACCATCGCTCTCAACACTGAAGGATTGGCAATCTTTGTATTCATCACAAGAATCTTTGTAAAGACATAGACAAACCAGTGAAGCGCAGAATAGGACCAAGCAAGGAGCGCCAATGACGAGGATCTATCAAGACTATTCAACCTGATCGACAGCACAGCGGGGCGAAAGAATTCGACCATGACGAAAGAAAGCTCAGACCATCGGTCTAATGATGAGCTTGATTTGAGTGTATTCCCAGATGCTATACAACAGATGGTGAGCAATTATGACGTGCACCCCCGGTACGAGCACCGCGGCAGGACAGTAGACGCAATTATTACAGACCTAGAGGAGGAGAGAAGGCTAGCCCGCAAGGCACTGCAGGGCATAGCTAATTATAATAGGGATCAAGAGGCTAGGAGCCAAAGGCAAAGCATGGAGTTGCATGAGGTGCAACGAGTGCTGAACTTGGCCGGCCAAAACTGAACAGATCACGAGAGAGTGCTAGAAGGAGACCTAACATTGAGTGAGCTCCTCATGAAACGGCTGCTTGATAACACCGCAGTAGAGCAAAGTGCCACCGCACTAGCAACGTCTCTGCTTGCAGGATTAGGGGCAAACCAAAGCTCAAAGAGCCAGGCCAAAATACCAATTTTTGCCAAGAAACTCGATAAGTACCAACCGCATGACGATCCATATAGCTTTGTTGATGAGCAGTTTGAGAAAGTTTGCGAAGCCAACGGCCTCAACGACCAGACTCAACGTTCGCAAGCATTCAGGCTTTGCTTAGGCGACAAGGGTAGGACGTGGTATACAAGCCTGGATGCTGTGGAACGAGCCAACTTCAATAATCTGAAGGATCTCTTTGTCAAGAGGTTCGCCGAGCCCAGATACTCCGATAACCTCCTAGTACGCTTGATGAATGTCAAGCAGAAAGAGAAGGACAACATCTGTGACTACATGACCCATGTGAGAAGTCTGTTTAAGAGAATACGTCTAGGTGAGCGACCGACTGACAAAGCAGTTTCAACTGTATTCATCAGTGGAATAAGAGACGAGGAGTTATATAAGGCATTGGCAGGAAATGCAAGCTTGCAGCGGGACGTGGTGGCTAGAGTTTTCGAGGAAGCTATCAGAGTCGATGACTAGCTGAAAGAGTGGAGCTCTAGGAGCTCACATCTAGAAGAGACCAACCCGCGAAACTTAGAGAGAACGTCAGCCTCTAGTGAGCGGACAATCCCATCATCCCAAGATAAGGGGAAGCCCGCCGAAACAGACCAAGGCTTGGCTGAGGTCAAGATGGAATTAGCCAAGATACAAGACATGTTGAGACGACCAACGCGCCCACACATCTAATGCATGTATTGTGGCGGAAACCACTTGCCGGCCGAGTGTCAAGACCCTAGGTCAAGACCTTGCCCTAACTGCGATAGGTTTGGCCACGATATCGCACATTGCAGACTACCAAGAAGACTTCCATACTCGCAATCCTACGACTAGCCTTATCTAGCTAACAGGCCACAGCCATTCTTCGGAAGGGACTCCCCATTGGCTCTATCCGCACCTAACGATATGCAACCAGTCATCCCTAGAATGGACATAAATCCTACAGGCATTCCTAGACCGCCTGGTCCTTATGTGACCCACCCACCGAGCAACGCTCCAGTACACTACATGGAGGAGCCGAATGATGAAGAGACCTACATATACCCTTACATCTCACATGACGACGAGGGCAACGTGGTCCACATGGATTATTGACATGTGCCGGTGATGGCGTTAGGACAAGGACGGGGGCTAGAGGCCTAGGAGGGCAGCCACAGGATCCAGTCACTTGTTGGACTTGCGGACACCCCGGTCATGTCTCATCACGCTGCCCTGAAAGAGAGCAGCAAAATAGGGACAAGACTAAGCAAAGGTGCGTAGAGTGCGGAATCACCCATCTTTTCATAGACTGCCCAAAGCAAAAGCCGTCCTCTAGCTCAGCTAATTTTCCCTCCATCCCATTGGGGCTGTTTGGTGTCGAAAACCCCGATGGGGAGGCCACACCTATTCCCTTACGAGTTATGACCCGAGCCCAAACGAAGTAGGCCGGCATCTCTCTGCCAGGACCTAGCAATCTTGACGCAACCTTGATAGGAAAGAAAAGCCACATGCAAAAAAAGAAGAGATCGGAAGCTAAGGTCGCATTAAAGACTGAGAGTGCTACAACTTTACCTACTGGGAAGAAAGTCTCAGACGCGGAGGCAGAGACTTCAGCCCCTAAGACAACCGAAAAGGGAAGCGCTAAGATAGGGGAATACCCGCATCCAAAGCGACAATTAGAGGCCATAGAAAAGGTGAAGGAATGGGTGAGGGAGGCTCAAGAGCATCTCAAAGATACTGAACCTATCATAGAGGACGAGATGGATGATCTCTCCAGCATAAGCACGCCAATGTCACCGCCTCAACCTAAGCCGACCGAAGCAACTGTGCCACAAGCAGTGCCGCTGAGACCAAGCCTAGACCCAACAGAGCCACAAATCAGCCACCACGACCATTGGCCCAGACAGTCTAGGCTAAAGGAAGGACGAGTATCTAATGATCTCCTGACCATGCTAGTGACCACCCCTGTAACACTTAGCCTGGGGGATCTGCTTAAGCAGCACCCTGCCCTATGGCAAGAGCATAAGCATTGGGTCGAGGGATCACAAGAGCAGGTCACGGCAGACCCTCGAGACCAGGATGTAGAAACACAATTGCCCAGTCTGATGCTGCACTTCGTGCCTAAATCTTTGCACATGAATGCCTTTTGGAAAGGCTCTAAGATGCACGCAGTCCTATTGGTCCTAGCCCTGGGTGACACAACAAGGAAGGGAATCGTAGACATGGGAGCCGGGGTTAGTGTGCTTAGCCACACAGTGCTGCAAACTTGGGGAAACCCGCCTGTCGAAGCTGCTAGGTTTAACGTCATGCTAGCAAACGGTATGAGAGTGAAGCCATTCGGGGTCTTGAAGAATTGGCCAGTGAAGATCATAGGTGTCCAATTCTCTGTCCAATTTATAGTCATGAAGGGAGTGGACCACGATGTCCTATTAGGCTGACCCTGGATGTGCAACGCTAGAGTCATCGAAGATTGGGGGTAACGGCTTGATCTTCCTTGGCAATAGAACTGATGCCGTAAGAATATAGATGGACACTTGGAAGACCTCACCAGTCGACCTGGATGCCATCTCTGCTATGCTTAAATGGAACACTCAGGTCAGGGAGCCCTATGGGTCCTTGACCAAGTATATCCCATGCCCAGAGGATGAGCGCAATTGGATGCATGTCCTCGTTACAATTGACCTACCGTTCTCAGACCATGAGGCGTATGAGCAGGCCATCAAAACGATCGGCAAGACAAATGAAGCACTCTCTACACTAGTCTACATGATGGCAACAAGCTTCCATGGAAGGCCTAAGCCTGTTACCTTCCAAGTGCCATCCAACAAAAGGGAACTCCAGGGGGTACTGGAATACCTAATGGACCAGCTAGCTGGCAACCCAGCTGCCAACTTCAAACCATGCCAGGACCTCTTATAGGATTCCAAGTGGCAATGGACCAGGGTGCACGAGCTGAACCTCGATCCTGAATCAGCTCGATGGGACATACACAGTGTGGAATCCCATTCTTTGTATGTATCATTGGACTGCGATGACCCTACTTGAGGAGTTTGAGAGAGTGTCTTTTCAGCTGATTCCACGTTACTGGAATCAGTTTGCGGATTCATTAGCAAATCTTGCTTATGAAGAAGACCTCTTCTTTAATTGTGGTCCTTGTTTGGATATTGTGACCAATGATGAAACAGGACCCAGTCGCTTGTGGGGAATGCTATCAGAGCATGCAATATATGGCAAACGATGGTTGATATGGGTGATGCAAATAGTAGCTGAGACCAATCTACCATTATTATTTGGGACCCATAGGTTGATTAGACAATATATTATGCGTACGACTCTTGCTATTTATGCAGGAGGGATGGGTCATAACCTTATGCATTTAATTTAGGGCTACGAGCCTATTTTTCCTCCTTGGAGGGAGCCTCTTTTTGTATATCTGTGCTCTTCCAGGGAAGGGTGTGTAGGTGCTACTTTGTTTGATCTCGTTAGGCTAAGAGAGCCAGTGTTGCGAGGTTTTGAATGCTTTATTTCATCAAGCCAAGAGGGCAAGTTGTATGTTTAGTGCAGGTGCGGTTAATGGTTTCTTGTTTGAGTCCTGTGCTTGACAGATTCCCTGGAGCTGGAGGGAGCCTTTGTTGCGGCATCGATGCTTCTTGTGGCCCTATCTAGGTGATATCTTTCCTTTATGAGTACTGTGGTTGTTATGTTATACGTGGTTGTGTACTTGCTAAGGGGTTTTTTGTTTCTTGTTGGGGACCGGCGTCCAAGGCATGAGGTCCCGGGTTTAGGTTTAGTATGTCTGAGGGAGGTCTGAGTGGTCGTGGCCTCTTGTAAAGACATTGTCGAGCATCACAAGACCTATTTTAGATGGAAGTCCTAGTGACCCTATTCTGCTAGCCTGCTAGGCAGCCGTTCTAGGAGTTCTTATTAGTTGTGAGGCAGTTAGAGAAGCCTGTCGAAAAAAAAAGGATGATAAAGGAAAAAACAACCCTGAATATCTTAAAGACAATAAATATATATACAAAGGTGTGTAAAAAGGGGTTCTAACCCCTATAGAAACAGAGGAAGTAAAGAAAGAAAAAATCCTAGAAGCAGTTGATCATTGCCTTGCGAAGGCCTGGTAGGTTCCTGGGGACGAGTCAGACCCGGGGCCGATACCTTGTATTCCTAGGGGTGGCTTCTTGCTAGAAAAGAAGAAACAAGGAAGGTTGGAGCCAAAATAAAAGTGAGAGTCAAAAAAGGAATACGTGTCGCCTTGAGAGGGCTTGGTAGGTTCTTGGGTACCGAGACAGGTCCTGAGGCCGATGCCCTGTTCTCCTTGGGTCACTACGCTCAACTCCCTCCTTTTTACATGCCCGAGTATGGAAAATAAAAAAACCCTAAAAGCAGAAACGTGCTACAAGAAAATACTTCTTGATCAGGCTATAGGAGTCCTTACCTAGTAGGAACTCCTAGTTGTGTTGTCCTTAGTTAGGTAGGTAGTTCAGACCACCACTTAGGGCAACTTCTTTGATAGTTCTTTTTAGTTTGGCCGTGTTGGAGCAGTCGGTTAGTGACTAGCTTCGGATCTTCTATCAGATTATGCTAGGCCTACTCCTTGTGGATGTCATGCCTTGGTTTTGTCAGGGGGTAGGGTGAGCATTGTGCTGTGTTTAGTATGTATCTATTTTTTGTTTCACCTTGATGCTTCCTTTGGTTTTTTTGTGCAGATCTATTGTGGGATTCGACGGGCTGAGTCGCCCTATCCCGTGGTCGCCAATAAGAGCGGAATTTTGGTGTCGAGAAGTGCTTAAAAATAGCTAAAAATTACGAATATCAAGGGAAAAATATTCAATGTTAAAGGCGGTGGCTCACCTAGGACGATTTTAAGCACCAAAGTGCTTTAAAGGCGCCCGAGCGACACTTGTTGATTTTTCATAAATTTTCAGACTGTTTTGTGGGTTGACAAGAGTTACTGCCCAATGCGGGATGTCAAGCCGGATGCCCAGGATTTTTCAGAGCTCAATTCGGAATTTGGCGAGGAAATGGCCAAGAAACCGGTCAAGATGCGAAGAGGTGGACAAAATTTGGCCGAAATGGGCAAGTGACCCTTGGGAGCCCAAGATTTAAATGTAGCATGAAATTTTTCATGCATGAAGGAGAGAAAAACGTGTAGAGAGGGCGTGGCCTGTAGGCGCCGAAAAATGCGCCCTCTTGTTGATCATGCATCATGCCTTGCTGCAAACAACCCCCCCAATTGATCATGGGGCTTCAATCCCCCCTGGATGCTGACTCTATCGCGTGCTTCGCTCCTCCAATGGCGATCTCTATGAAGAATCCTGATTTCAGTATTTCTCTCTCCTCCCTCTCTCTCCCCTAAAGGCAGACTCATGTGGTGAAGAAGAAGAAGAAGAATGGATGATGGATGCTTGTCCAATGAAGACCGGATTGCTCCGTGGTTCAAGAGGAAGGAAGATTGCTGATTGTGGACTATCATGAGCATTAATGGTGGCTGGAAATCTATCCCGAGATATGGCAAATAAAAACCCGCAACCTGCAAAGAACGGTAATCTCATTTTTACAAAGGAAATGGATGGTTTATGCAATTTGCTTCATGAATACTTGTTCCCATGGGATGATTATGCATTATAATGTTGTTTGCAAGGTCTTCCAACTGTTTGAAATCAGAAAATTAGAAAATCATAAGTGTTGTGGATGAAATTAATAGTGTAAAACCGGTAAAACATGCGAAATATGGGAAAATTGGGTGTTTTTGAGACATAAATGGAAAATGTAATAAGACACACCAACTAAACTTGTGATTTTGCTGCAAATGAACCTAAGGGCCATAGCCCACAACTCATTTTGAATTTTTTGTCATTTAATATTGTGGAAAAATATAAGGAAAATAGGAAAAATGGATAAAAATTAGGGGGAAAATGGATTTTGAGTACTGAAAATTAAGGAAAAATAAGATTCATGGTTGTGGATGTATGGGGGGTTTAAAGTATGAGGTTTGGCCTCAGTTCAGCCCTACCTTTATGTTCTAGTGAGTTTTTATGGCTTTTTATGCAATAAAAATGTGGAAAATGAACCCTAAACCTATGCACCATGCACAACCTAAACGGGTGAGGGGGTAGAGTGTGTAAAGGGTGTTTAAATGCTGAATGAAATGATGAAAAGATTGCTGGTTTTTATGCATACAATTTAGGTTGGTCGATAATTAAAAATTAAGAACCTAGTAGCACGAGGGTTTCTCGGTGCTAGGTTTATGCAACGCTACATACGAGCAATAGTCAAATTCATTGAAAGAAATGTTTTCCACATGTGCACCAATGCTGATTTTCTTAATTGTTGGAGCACATGGACATTCAAAATTTGCATGAATCATAAAGAAATGATAAAAGTATCAGACAATACATCCTGGATGCATGGCAATTGCTTTCTAGAGGAATATGACTAACGTTGAGTGAGACAGGTTGTCCAAATTGTAGGCTAGGCATTGGGTCTAAGGGGAAAGAAAGTGAGGTAAGGTACATTCTTGGATACGATCAATTGGTACCTTGAGTGGAAATATGTGCGATATTGTGATTTATGTTTAGCGATGCATCGAGGGGCCAATCCCCAAGGTGTAGGAGAGTCGTAGTGAGGTAGCGGCAGTCAGCCATGGGAGGACCTCCTATGTTTGTACTTCGTGCTATTTGGCAATGTGCTGGGACTCCCTCTGAGGAGTGTTAATTGGGTTAGAGTTGGACTACGAGACGTGATACAAACACAAGATGTTTAGGAAGATGATGTATGTGTCATCCACGCTCTTGGCCACGAGGCCGTGGAGTTGTTGAGCGCATGATAGAGGTCTGGCTAGTGCATGAGCAAGTGCCAGCCCGTTTTAGGTCCCATCATCCACCAACAAGATATGGACATATTTCGCCTAGTGCTAATCTTGAGTGCAGCAAAGAGAGGAAATAATGTCACTCTTAAGTTCTCACATGAGGAGAGTACCAAGATCTACACCAAGGAGATCTCCAAGCAAGAGATAACTATATTGCATAAGGAGAACTCCCATGTCCCAAATTTGTATTGGTATTTTCCAAACTATGTTGCACTTAGTACCACACTGGAGATATCCAGTCTGGATCATCTTGCCCCTAGTTCTAGGCTTGAGTGCACCTAAGAGAGGAAAAAGTATCACCTTAGAGTCTAGGCATGAGCACCAGGTCAAAGTCATGCATCAAAGAGGAAACAATCTCACCCTCAAGTCAAGGCGTGAGCATAGGGCCAAGCTTTAAACCAAGGATATCTCCAAGAGAGAGATAATTATATTGCACAAGGAGAACTCCCATGTCCTCAATTTATATCAATATTCTCAAAAATATCTTGCACTTAATTCCATGCTAGAGATATCGAACAATAATTTGAACATATTGCCCCTAGTGCCATGCTTGAGTGGATAAAAGACAAGAAACAATCCCACCCTCAAGGGCAGCCATGATCACAGTGCCAAGATTTGCACCAATTAGATCTAAGAATTCCCATGTCTTGAATTTGTAATGGTATTTTCTAAAGTATCTTGCACTTAATGTGAGGCTAGAGATATCCAACAAGATTTGGATCATCTTGCCCCTAGTGCCATGCTTGAATGTATTAAAGAGATAAAAAAATCTCACCCTCAGGTTCAAGCATGAGAATAGGGTAAGCTATACACCAAAGAGATCTCCAAGAGAGAGATAACTATCTTACACAAGGAGAACTCCCATTTTGTAATATTTCTGCAACGAAATATTAACCACTCTAGATCCTGTGCAAAAGCAATCCGAAGTAATCTCCCGCAACCAAGAAATATTGGCCTAAGTGCACCGTCCTTGTGCATTAACAATACCATTCTTGGGGGGTGCATATGAAATCGTGGCTCAAAAAAGTAACCCATCGCGGGAACTCCCCTTCAAGGGACCAAAAAAAAAAGAATTAATTGCAAATTTTTGAAACCCCCCCACCTTCCTTCCATATAGACCCCCCTCCCAAGCTTGGGAGGAGATCGTGTTGCCCGCCCTGAGGAGCTACCCACCGCCGCCAGCAATTTACTGTTGTCGTCGTTGGAGGTTGCTGCCACCCTCGTCGTCATCATCATCATCATCATCATCATCATCATCATTATCATCATCTCCCTCATCGTCATCTTCACCATCATCTTCCTCTCCAATCATCTCTCCAATCACCTTCTCCACGTCATCCCTTTATCCAGAAGCTTGAGAAGCTTCTATTGAAGCTTCTCTAGACCCGATTCACCCACGGAGTTGGATTGCTTAGTCCATGTTCCCCAAGGTTTATTTCCCATGCCACGAGGGAGATCTCGGGAAATAGGCAATTTCTGAAATCGAAAAAGGGGACCAAGGAGAGTTTGCTGAGTCGAGATCTACTTCATCGATGGCTCCTAAGCAAAATTCGAGAGCGCACGCGGGAGCTTCCACCCAAAGTATGAGAGTGGAAAATGCCCCGATATTGAATGCCCAGGTTCCAAATAATATTCCCGCATGGAAAGGATGCATAAATCATGTTTTAATTCACGTAGGGAAACATAAATGCATTGGAAAATTTATATACGTGCTCGATTTACAAGTTTAGTTACATGACGAGTACTTGAATTTGCTTGCATTTCCATGGTCAAGGATAGTCACATTTTTGAACGTATGTTGCATAAGTTAAAAGATGAAATTGTGCTAACATCGCATCCTTGTTGCATCAAGCAAAGGATAGGGCATATAACACATAATGAACTTATATAATAAGTTCCTGATTGTGACTGTGTATAAGATAATCGT
This sequence comes from Lygodium microphyllum, assembly GCF_053477565.2. NCBI lineage: Eukaryota > Viridiplantae > Streptophyta > Polypodiopsida > Schizaeales > Lygodiaceae > Lygodium > Lygodium microphyllum. The sequence goes on from NC_141151.1 coordinate 85,000,833, forward strand.
AGATGGTCACTAGATGATGTCTAAATAGTTGCACGAACTTTGACAATGAAACAAATTTTATGCAGTTTTCATGCTTGATAGCTACATTTTTAGGTTGAGATAAGCGATAAAAGAAGGATTAAATCAATGATGTATTCATTGGCATCCGGACATGAAAGAATGGTGCATCCATGCATGGAGTTCTTTTATCAAAGTTTGAAATTGGGAAAGGATTCATCTTCATTAAAAATACTAAAGTTGTGAACTCGATGCATCAATGTAGGGTTTATAACAATTAGCTCTAAATGTCAATCAATATCGCATAGGTCAAGGGAAAGAAAGATCACTATAGATCCTATAGTTGCATAAAGGCAAAAGGTCTATGGTCTTGAAATTGCATATTCGCATGGAATGATACATCTCATACATCTTGCAGTTATTTACATCTTTTAAGAAAAGTATTTGCATCTCTAAGGGAAAGATCACCTCTAATCCTAAGACAATTAGATTAATTAGATAAATCACATGTAACTGTTTAACTCACATGAGATTCATAAAGGCGTGAATAGTGGGCTTACGACGAACACCTCAATGAGTTCAGTTAGGTTAAGTCATGTTAAAATTCTGCCTAGTATCGCACTTGGGATGCCGATTTAATACTTTTGATCTTAAAGGTCCTACCCACATCCACGAATTGTTAGGATTATTTTAGCGCCGTGCAAGAATGATCTAGGGTTTTCACCCTAAGGATCAATTGACCAAATACTAGGCCTCTGCAAGAATTTAGGGACCCTAGGGCAAAAACATTTATCAAGTCTAGTAGGTTTAGGGTTTTGGACTCGGTGAATAGGACTCCCAAACCCTATATCTTGATCAAAGGTATTCTTGATCAAGAAATACCGTACGAAGAAAGATATAATCCCCACAAGTCACATACTGACATCTATCTTGTGCTACAAGCTACAACGTCATATGATCTTGTGTCTAAATCACAAAATAGTATTGCTTCTCCTTCAACCAAGTTTGGCGAGTTCTAATTACAAGTCTAATTTTCTATAAGATGAGTAGCGTCTTGCTTCAACACTCTTCCTTGAAGATTGATTTATCAAGCCAGGGTAGTAATAAATTGCTAAGAAAGCAATTGACCAACCAAGTTAGGGTGACGAGGTTGCCCTGGATTTATTGACTATAATTTAAGCAAACCTAATGTAATGACAATTTGGGTCAACAGGGTATAAACTTTAACCCAAGGAAAAAGGGTAAACAAGTAGCTCAACTTACGAAACCCTTGGGATCTTGCCAAGTCGTGATTGATCCAGGATTGAATGCGGAAAGTATTCGGGGAGAAGGAATCACACCTTAGCAGTTAGCTGTACAAACGTCCACTAGAATGCTCGTGATTGTATACTTAGGTGCACTGTTTGTACTTCTTTGCTCAAGGAACTAATTCCAGAAAAACAACTAATGCTTCATGTTAAAAGTTTGGAAGGAGAGGCAGTACGAGTTACCTCCGACTATCTGTCTGACCCTATCTAATGGAATCTAAAATGGGCCGGCACTGGCTATGGCACTAGCCGGACCTCATGCTCATGACACACAAACACCCTCACGGCCTCGCGGACTAGGAGCGTCAATCTAATGCTGAAGGAAAACCACCCTAAAGCTTAATTCCTGCATTTATAGTTTATAGTCCAACATTTCCCTAAAACTCCTCAGAGGGAGAACCCAAAGTACATAGGCATAACGCCTCATCACACACACAAAGGAGGCAATCCACTGACTAATAGTCGAAGCCCCACTGCAGCTCTCCTACATCTCAGGGATTGGCCCTTTGATGCGCTGCTAAACATATAACACATACAAACACAAACTCCTCTCTTTTATATTTCTCGTATTTCCAGGAGATATACCATGCTTCCTCACTTCACAGTCTCTTAGGAAACCGACCCTCTACCCTACGGCAAGGGATAACCTCACACTCTCAATCGTGGTTCAAAGTCCTAAGAAAACAATTGCTATGCAGTCGATGAGATTTTCAGTCGATACCATGAACCATGCATAGTGTATAACATGAATGGTTTAGTGCACAAACAATAGAAAATCAGCATTGTGCATCATGCAAAACCAATCTTTTCATGATTTCCATGCTAACGTTTATGTATTGAAACGAGGAGACACACCGAGCCTTACGCTCATGCTGCCTTTTCCTTTATTTTAAAACAACGTTCTATAGCCATGATGCAATACATAAATCAGATTTAAGATTGTACTTTGATGCTCAAACTCCCCTCTCACCCTACCGTTTAATGTTTTGCAATCGTTGATAGGTGTAAGAGTCGTTTTATGTGTATTTCTTTGTAGAGAAAGCAATAAACACAGACAAAAACATAGAAATGAGGATAAACCAAGGCTAACCTCGTGCTGTACCTTCATTATACATTATACAAACATTTATGTGATTTTCTGAAATTTTCCTTTTATCGTTTCCTAATTTTCTTCCATTTAAAACCCATTTTCCACCATTTTTTTGTATTTTTCCTCTATTGTCTTCAATAAAAAATGACTAGAAATTGAAATTGATTGTGGGTTGTGGCCCTTAGGTTCTTTGACAGCAAAATTTCAAGTTTTATTGATGTTATATCTCCTATTTCCCATTTATTTTGCAAAAAAAACTCCATTTTGCCTCTTAAACGCGTGTTTTACGGGTTTTATACCATTAATTTCAGTCAATAACACTTATGATTTTCTGATTTTCTGAGCATAAACTAATCAAAATCATAGAAAAAACAACATAATGCATAATCAGCCCATGGGAACAATATTGCATCAACCAAATAGCATAAAAACTCATTTTTTCTTCATAAAAATTGAATTACCGCTTAGGCTTTGTGTCTCGGGATCTCGGTTTTTCTATGGGACTACATGTCAGCCCTCATTCAATGTCTAGCATCTTCAGAATCAGCACTCTTCATGTCTTCATCCATCCGGAAGCAATCCGGTCTCATCCGGACAAGCTTTCCTTCATCATTCTTCATTGTCTTCTTCCACACAAGAACAACTCCTTAAGGGAGAGAGAGGGAGAAGAGAGAAAGACTGAAATCAGAGATCTCCATTGAGGCCACCATTTGACGGGCGAGACACGGCGATAAGATCAGCACAGGCAGAGGGTAGACTAGGGGTAATGTCAATTGCAGTGGTTGCTTTGAGGCTGGCATCTCCATCCCGAAGGATGGAGCGCAAAAATCGGCGCCTGTCTGCCCACGCCTTCTTCTTCCTCATCACGTTTTTTTTCCTTGCCCACATTTCATGTGGCATAAAATTTTGGGCCCCAAGGGTCACTTACCCATTTGGCCAAACCTTTGTCCATCTCTTCGCATCTTGACCGGTTTTTTGGCCATTTCCCCGTCCGGACTCCGAATCGAGCTCTGAAAAATCTTGGGCGTCCGGCTTGACATCCTGCATTGGCCGGTAAATCTTGACAACCTGCACGGCAATCTGAAAAATCATCAAAAATCAACAAGTGTCGCTCGGGCACCTTTAAAGCACTTTGACGCTTAAAATCGTCCTAGCTGGAGCCGTCGCCTTCGACATTGAATATTTTTCCCTTGATATTCGTAATTTTTAGCTATTTTTAAGCACTTATTGGCATCAAAACTCCGCTCTCACTATCGAAGGGGTTTGTTAGCTGCTCCAGGTACGTAGACTGAACCCGCCGCGAGAGGTCTTTCCGTGGGTGCTACTTGGAGTAGAAGGACGCTTGGGTGCCAGGGGAGGCTCTACCGTAAATTTCTTGCCTCCAAATCCTACACAAGAGGCCGATGTAACTTGAGATGGGATCTCGAGGCTCGTATACTAGTCAACGGGCAGAACTTGGAATAGCGATCCCTGAGGATTGCTAGAACTTGCGTGCATCAATGAGAGAAAAATAATCTCACCCTAAGGTCTCCACATGAGCATAGGGCCAAGATCATGCATCAAAGAGGAAACAATGTCACCCTTAGGTGAAGGCCCCAAGCTCTACACTAAGGAGATCTACAAGAGAGAGGACTACATTGGACAAAGGTTCTAAACTTGTATTTGTATTCAACAAGACTCTTTTTAGAATACAAATACAACAAGGCTCTACAAATACAAGGATCTACAAGAGAGAGAACTCCATTCAACAAGGCTCTACAAGAAGACTCTTTTTGCCACACACCAAAGAATGAGCTTCTCATTCACTTTTCAACTTTATATACAAAACCCTAAATCCCTTTTGGGCGGTCATCCCCTTTTTCCTCTTTTACATGGCCGGCCATAGCCTAAGGCCCTTTTTCCCATTTCCTACCATTCTAATTTATCCTATTCCCACTAATGCATATACTTTGCACAGGAGCGAGCCTGGCACTCTTTTACATAGATTCGGGGGCGCTTCCGCATTTTAATGGTGCGCCTTTTCCTCTTTCGTTGCCGTGGCCCAACACCAAAGCCTCTTGAGGGTCGTGCCCGAACATTTGAATTTTTCAAGGATTAGTTGCCAGTCATGGTGCGCAGATCAGTCGCAATATGCTCACGTAGTGAATCCCGGAAGGTCCCCAAGAACAATGAACTCTACCTTTTTGCACAAAAAACAATGTAAAAAGCATGAACGACAAGAGCAGAAGACCAATTGGGTTCAATCTCCCCCCATGCCTTGTGTGAACGCTTCACAAAGCATGTATTTTATGTATATTTCCATCTTCATGCTCAATAATAGCCCAATTTACAAAAATATGACAAGATTTTAGCTTTTGAGTTTGCCTTTTACAAAAATAGGAAATAATGCTAATGGACGGTGCCCATAGAGTCTGGCACGCCCAACACAATGTCCCAAATAGAAATAACATATCCGTGCGCATAGGCGCATACAAAATAATAATAAATAATCGATGCCTCAATAGACATAACAAAATATAGGCGTGGCGCCTATCAAAATATAATCCATAGATCGAATACTCGCTAGACTCCAATGCTTTCCTCCGCCAGTGCTGCCATCTCTACACATCAACTGAAGCATTCACAATCGTTAGTAAAATAATACAATTAAACCGACAAAAGTGAATACCTAGCAGTCTTTAGCTATATAAATAAATCAATTGGTTAGAAATAAATCCTAACCTTAATTTATTACGAATGCGCACTCTAAACTCATAAATGTTTATTAATTTAATATGTATTTTGCGGAATCACCCGCTATGGAATCACCCATGTACACACTAAATTAATGAAACGCCCGAAAAGGACAGGCGTCCCCATCAACTTCTTGCACAAAGAATCCACTTTGTGTATGAGCCCCGACCATCTAAGTTTACGGAATCCACCGTAAATCCTCACGGAATCCACCGTGGAATATGCCTCCTAGCATCAAGTCAAGGCACCTTTTTCTGCTTTTGCGCCTTTTTTGCTACTTTTCCTTCTTCCCAGTTTTTGCTCCTTTGTGTTGCGGTAACGCGGTCAGAAACATGGTAACATTACCCCCCTCCTAGCCAAGTGCCAGTCCCATGGCACTGCGGTGGGACATGGTGGCAAGTTAGGTCGGCTGTTAGGCGGAACAGGTAGGTGGGGGGTTAGGGATGATGACCCGAAGAGAGTCCGCAGCGTGCGTTAGGCTCCATGAAGACAATCGGCATCTGTCACACGGTTGTGGCATCAGTTATGTAGCCGGTCGTCTTGTGAGTATGAGAAGCACTTGAAGCAATATGATGATGGTATTGGAGGGATTTATTCTGGGGAAACCCCTCGAACTCTGTTTGGCTTAAAAACCTGTGGATTCGATTGAAGATCCATGTCTTTGATTTGAAGGTCCTCGAGCCGGTGGAATCAATAAGCTATCCATGGATCTTGAGGCGTTGGGCATGGATCATTGGATGCGCTAATGGGGATGCTAGGGGTGACAGTGGTGAGTTCCGCGGGAGGTACCAGGAGGGTGGGGATTGGATGGAGCGGGGCCTTGCCTTTGCCTTCGGAGACTGGAGGTGGCATGAACTCTGGCACTTGCGTGCTGGATCCTGGCCCCTCTTCTCTATATGGGCTCAGGTTCCTTAGCTCCTCTGCTCGGCACTGCTGTTCGATGGACCATCGGGTGGCCTCCGCCAGGTCCTCCTCCTCCTTCCTTCGCAGCTCCTCCTCTTTTTCCTCTGCTTTTCTCTTCCTTTCCTCCTTCCTTTTCTTCTGCTCCTCCTGTTTTTTCCATTTCTGTTATTTTTCCCTCCTTTTCTCTGCTTCAGCTTCTTGTTTTGATGTCTTTTTCCCTCTGCTCCTCTTGCCTCTTTGTTCTCTCTCTCTCCTTTGCTTCTTTCAGGGATTCCTGCTTCGCCCTTTCCAAGTCTTCCCTTTCTTTCTTCATGCCTTCATCACTCTTCTTCTTCCCTTGTGCTGCCTTCTTCTTCGTTGTCCTAATTGTCTTCTTACTAATTTGTCCCTCCCCTTCTTCTTTTATTTCTATTCTGTCGGTGGACCTGTCTTTGTCCTGTCGAGGGGGCGACTTCTCCGGTGTTTCTCCTTCTCCCTCCTCTGGCTCCTCTGCTGCCCTTACTACCTCCTGAATGAGTGCAGTCAAGACTCTTCCGTAACCGATGAAAGAGGCCTTGGAGGAGGCGTTCTTCCTTTCCGTCACCTTAGAAGCCGGAGATTCTCCTCTTGTTGGCGCACTTCCCAGGGCTAGTGCCTTGGCCGCTTGATCAATCGTCTTCCGCACATAGCCATTCCAATCCACCTCATCTAGAGTGTGGATTGCTACATTCTCCAGCATTGGCACGCTAATCCGATGCATTAAGGAATTGTAACGTTGGCTGGGGAAGAGCACGTGCACCAACTTGGCTTGCAGCCTGCCGTCAGTGTCAGGGATGTCCTGGATGCTTATGCCGTCGTTCATGAGTACCTCTTCCTTCTTCATTTTCAGCAAGGCATAAACATCCCTTTTTTGTTGCCTCTTCCTTCTTCATTTTCAGCAAGGCATAAACATCCCTTTTTTGTCGCCTTTCTGTCCTCCTAGGTACCAATCCTAGAGCCTTTTCCACCAAGGCTGGGTCTAACCAGACTTGCACCTGCTTTGCACCCTCTCCTCGGCCCACTTTTACAATGCCACCTTCCTGGTCTGGATTGTATGTTCTGAGGAATTCTATGCATTTAAAGTGATGCAGCTCCTGCGAGAATTTTTCAATGTACTTTGTAAGGTTGCACTGTTCCACTACCCTCCTGGCTGCCTCCTCCTTCGCCACCATGACTCCGATGTTGTGGATAGTTCAAAACTTGTGCTGGCCGAAGGCACGGTTCTCCAATTGGATGCAATATAGCTCCCTTTCCTCGTCAGTGAACGGGAGTCAATGGGCGCGGTCTTGCTGTGACATTTTCTGCCATAATTCATAACTTCCGTTTAGTATTTTTCACATAGGACTTTGCTATTTATGCGAGAATAAAAACTCTTGACTGAATTTTTGGAAGCCATTTCTCATACTAATGCTTATGCCTTTCACTATTTTTACTTTACCATGCCCCCTTTTTATTCATTTCCTATTTGATTCTTTTCACCTTCACCACATACCCCACATACATACCCACATACCCCCTCCTCTTTCGGCTGAGAGAAGAATCCTGCCTAGGATTGGGGGTTAAAAGGTGAAAGGCGTTGGTCCTATTTGGGCAGGAATTTACGTGTGAAGAAGCCACGTGTAGAATTTTGGATTGTATTCTAGTTGAGCATGACAATCAAGAGCAGCTGGTTGGATAGAGACTTGGGATATATAGGTCAGGACATCATGAAATAGATCTCCAGTATTAAGGTGGTTGGCAACATGTAATTCCTCTTCCGTGAGGAATTGGTCAATATAAGGGTGGGCGAGCACATGGTCGTCCAAATGTTGATTGCGGGTGATGGCCAATACCCTAAATGAGATGGGTGCCACATAAGTGGGGTCATATTCAATGGTTTTAACTGCCCTGCATTGCTCCGCATTGGTCATTATTCGGCAACCTTTTTTCTCCCATTGGATTCTCAGAACAAACCACTACTGCAAGAACATGGAAGGCGAGCTTGCCATCTGCGTGAGCTCATGCATCTCGTGTTCAGGAACAAAACGAGGAGGCTTTCGATATGAAGTGACTAGGCGTCTGAGGGACGCTTGCTCCTTTGAGATTTCATCGTTTGCTATCAGTTTGGCAGCGATTTTGGGGGATTTAGTAGTCATAAGTTCGTATTCTTCCCAAGTGCATGGTAAGGCATGAACCTTCGAAGCAAGGGTTCTATCAAGAAGGCCTAGGTCTAGCCTCTCATAACTTCTAGCAAATGTGGTGAAAGTTTCATCCAACATCTTGATACAGGTTATTAAGTCATCTCCAGAGGTCGCGGCAAGGTCCTTAGCCAAGGAGAGGAAAGGTCGTATCGCGTATGAAGGTTTAAGACCTGTTGGTGGGGATGATGCAACTCGATTGGATAGTGGTGACTCCCTCATCAGTGTCACAGGTTGGGCTTTACACTCCGAAGCATGTTGAGGCACTGCAGGAAGCTTTGGGGCCTTGGGGGTTGTGCTAGGTTCTGAGTGAGCAGTCATAGGGATTTTTAAGTCCTCTAGATTAGGCAGGTTTAAGGCTTGTGGCATTTTCTTTGGTTGATAGATGAGCTGAGGCTTACTAGCCACAGCTAGCAATGGCATGCTGACTATGTTCTGGGCACCACGTGTGCAAGCCTTCCGCACTAGGGTGAGATCGCTCGTAGATGAGCTTTTTAGCCTACCATTTTTAGGCACCCAAATCTAGGGGTTTTCCTCGTAGTATCCTTGTGCCCGCAAGAGATCCTTGGGAATCCATCGTGGCGTGGTTGTGTATCTATGGCGATAGCATCTAGACTGCCTCTTAGGCCGGGACGATTGATGATGTTGGTGGTTAGGATTGCGTTTGGGTGGTGTACCCGGATGTGGTTTTGGCCGTTTTGGCACCCACATAAGTTTGGGCTCCTTGGCCTTGTGAGCACATTTGGTGGGTTTGGGCCTGGAGTCGAGAGCCTGGCACGAGGCCGCAGGTTTCTCTAGGTTAGACCTAGGCTGGATTTTGGTCCCAGGGATTTCTACTGGTGGCGTCGTGATGGTGGAGGAATCATGATAGCCCTTGCTGAAAGTTGTCACTATACAGACATTGCCGATAGCAAGATGAATGTGGTTTAGGTTGTAATCCACATTACAGTGCGTTAGCTTCTTGAAGGTGCGACCCAATAGTGACACGTTACCGGCTTCTTTAGTGTCAGGCAACACATGGAAGAAAGCTGGTAAACTTTCAGACTCGATGGAAACGAGTACCTTGCACTTCCCCAGGAGTGGATAGGCAATACCCCCAAATGGGGTGAGGTTGGGATTAGTGGGCTGTAGCGTCGGTTGACCAATGCGTGTCCAATGGTTATACGTCAAGATGTTGTAGTTGGCCCCTTCATCAATCAAGGCATCGAAAGAATACACCGCTCCTGCTGCGACTGTGATTTGTAGATATGCCGATGCTACTACTTCTTCGTCCTGATCTGTAAGGTTGGTTACAGTAGCCATGCAGACGTTCAGTGGGGGTTCTAGCATGGGTGGCTCATGTAATGGATGGGAAGGAGGATAGTACTTCTTTACGCGGCTGCCGTTAAAAAAGCCTATTCCCTCGCCGTCAAGTGTCTCCAACTCAACATTCCCGGTTCTACCAATCATGCATACTCTAAAGGGCCCTAGCCCCCGAAAATTCATCTTCTGTTTATGTCCTTTTACCGAGTATAGCAAAACAAGATCCCCTTGTTCAAAGTCTTGCTGCTTGACATGCTTGTCAAACCACATCTTTCGTCGAGCCTTTTCACAAATCAGAGAGTGAGTGGCGAGGAGTCGAGTCTCCGTTAAGCGCTCTAGCTCCACCAAGCGGTTGGTCCAAGCCTCTCTTCCCTCCAAATGCTCCTGGACTACTAGCCTCAAGCTAGGGATGAAGAATTCTAAGGGCAAAATGGCTTCAGTTCCGTACGTCAGTCTAAAAGGCGTCTGTCCTACAACTATTTTATAAGTTGTGCGATAGGCCCACAAGGCCGCCATTAGCTTGTTGTCCCAGTCTCTTCTTGAAGTAGACATGACTTTTGTAAGCATGTTGACTAAGATTTTATTTATGGATTCGGCTTGGCCATTAGCCTGAGGGTAATAGGGAGAGGATTTCTGATGAATTATTAGGAAGGTAAAGAGCAAGTGGGCAATCACCTCATTAATGAAGTGTGTGCCTTGGTCACTTACCAACTCGATTGGACAGCCAAACCGTGAAAGGACCTGCTCCCACGAGAACTTTGCAGTGGTCCTAGCATCATTCTTCCTCGTGGCTCGTGTCTCTACCCATTTCGTTAGGTAGTTGGTTGCCATGATGATGTAGCAAGCTTGGGAATACTGTGCTGCCGGACTGATAGGCCCAATAAAATCGATACCCCATTTTTCAAAGGGTTGTCGGGCTATGACAGGGGTCAACTCCATCTTGTCCTTCCGCACAGGCACTTTGGTCCTTTGGCACTCATCGCAGTGCCTTACGAATTTAGCTGCATCATGGAAGAGGGTGGGCCACCATAGTTGGGATTGTAGCACCTTTCGGGCTGTCGTGTCCCCGCTAAAGTGTCCTCTAGCGATTTCGCCATGTGCTTTGTTCAATGAGTCGTGCATCTCATGCTCACATACGCGTCTTGTTCCAACCTGTAGAGTTGGCCTGCTATCAGTTGGTAAGGCTAAATTTTCAGGATAAGCCTCCTCAACCTGGCCTTCTCAATGGGTCGCTTAGGTAGTCCACTCTCTAGTACTTGCACTATGTCTTCGGCCCAATACGGCATCAGATCAGCTTTAAATAATTCTTTCTCGCTAGGTTAAAGAGATGAGTATCTGGAAAACCATCAGGTATGCCTTGTCCAACGGCTTCTCTGGGTATGCGGGACATGTGGTCAGCCATGTAATGCTGCTTTCCTTTGCGTACAACCACAAAGAAGTCGAACTCTAGTAGCAGGAGTAACCACCTAGCTATGCGTCCCGTAGCGCAAGGCTTATTCATAAGATATAGCAAGGCCTAATGGTCAACAAAGAAGACAAAGGGAGTGGCCAACAGGTAATGCCTGAATTTCTTTACCACGAATACCATGGCCAACCCTTCCCTTTCCATCGTGGAATAGTTCATCTCGGTCTATGTGAGTTGCCTGCTAGCAAAACTCACCGGGTAGTCTAGATTATGTTCACCCGGCTGGCATAGCATAGCTCCGATAGCAAACCTAGAGGCATCTATGTGTACATGAAACACTATGTTCCAATTTGGGGCTCGTAAAATTGGTGCAGTAGTGAGAGCCTACACACTGGCATTCCTCAGTCCACTCGAACACTATCAACAGCTTGTACAATGGTCTAGCAATTAGTGCGTAATTTAGTACAAAGCGTCGATAATATCCCATGTGTCCTAAGAAGCACTGAACTCCCTTGTAGTTATCGAGTGGTGGTAAATCCACAATGACTCTGACTTTAGAAAAGTTAGTGGTAGCAATGCTGTTCTTTCACACTACGTGCCCTAAGATGCATCCATGTTTCACCCAAAACTGGCACTTTAAGGGGTTCAAGGAGAGACGATATAAGCGGCACCGTTCAAAGACTGCCCGGAGTTTGCTTAAGTGGTGGATCCAAGTCCAATGGATACACAGATTGTCGACAAAGACCTCTAACTCCTTGCGAAGCATGTCTTTAAAGATGGTGCACATGAGGCGTTGGAAAGTGGCAGGGGCATTGGTCAACCCAAAGGGCATGACTATGTACGCAAAGACACCCCACTCAGTGGCAAAGGTGGTCTTGTGCATGTCTACAGGATGTACTTGCACCTGGTTGTACCGTGAGAAGCCATCCAGGAAACTGTAAGCTTCCTTGCCTACCACCCTCTCAAGCATGTGCTCGGTATATGGCAAGGGATAGTTGTCTCTCTTTGTAGCAGCGTTCACCTTCTTGTAATTGACGTACACTCAAATTTTGCCATTCTTCTTCATCACAATGACTATGGGTGACACCCAGTCCATGTGCTCAATTTCGTAGATGAATCCAGCTCTCATCAGCTTGTCGATTTCCTCTTTGACAGCATGAGCGTGTTTTGGATTCATGGGGTACGGTCGCTACTTGACCGGCATTGTGTCTGACGTCATGGGTATGTTGTGAGTCACAACACTCGGATCTACCCCCCGTAGCTCTTCTAAGGACTAGGAAAATACGTCTATGTACTCCCGTAAGAGAGCAAAAAGACTCAACTCTTCTTCACCAGTCAAGTCATCGGCAATGAACATTAGTCGGGTTATCTCCCCTTCCAAGGCTAGGTTTACCTCCTTGACCTTGGCTGGTCCTTCGATTGGTTCACTCGTCTGCCCTTGACTCTTGGCACCTAGCAAAACCACTACTCTATCCCCTTTTTTGAATTTAGTGAAGTGTTTAGGGAGGTCTTGCGGCTTTCGTTGCTCTTCTAATCGTGCATCCTTGGGGTACTTTGCCCTATCCTACTTTAACCATCTGCGTCTCAAGTGGATGGGTAAGTCCCCCTTGGTGCATCTGGTCATGGGTGGCCTAGGGATCTCTGGGTCGCTATCCGAAGTAACTTCCGATTCAGATTCAAACCCTTCATCTTCACTGGAAGAGGTGGTCTCCCCTGGTGGCCGCAATTTGGATGGCGATTCGGTTCTAAGTATTGATGTCGTCCCTGATTGGGCTAGGCTTGCTTGCTCAAGGTCTATGGCCCCCATACATTCCAACCACACACGATCACATTTCATGCGCATGACTCCTTGCTCCAATCTAGGGGTCTGCCTTTTCTACAGCTTGGCGTCTGCTCGTATTTGTGTTGAGATATCGAGCTCCACTCGTGATACGCCAGGGTGACCGTTGTGTATTTATGTCACTGACTTGTCAGTTGCAGACGCGGTTGGTACACCGCCCATGAAAAATAGCTACATGATAGCTATCCTTATCTACTCTAGTTCGTGGCTCAGTTAGTATGCCACCTTAGTTAGTTGAGTTTGGTTTGAGACCCATATATAGGGTTCTTCTATTTCTTTGTACTTGAGTTCTTTTTGGCTTACACAACTAAGAAGAGGAAAACTGTTTTCAGCCTCCACCCTTGTGTGTCTTCCCCCATTGTGCAAGCAAGAAAGCTTCAAGCGAGACTCCTTCCTTCTCTCCCACAATCTTGACATGGTATCAGAGCCTTGTTCGTGGTAAGGAGCTCAAGAAAGCAAGCCAAGCTCGCGGTGTTCTGGTAAGAGGAGCAGTGTTGCTTTCATTTTCTGTTTTGGGAGCAGATCTCAGCAGGTAGCACAGCCGAAAAGTGCAGGAGTGCATTGTCTCAGGTTGAGACGCCCTTCGCGGTGAAGCAAGAGGGCAGTATATGCTGCGGGCGAGGGCTTTAGCCCTCGGCGGCCTTATTTTTTTGATTTGAGGCCATTTCGGGGCCTGTTTTGGAGGCAGAAGTTTTCTGCACACACTCAGGAAAAGGCCCAGTTTTATGCTGTGCAGCCACCGTTCTATAGGTCAATGAAAAGTTACTGTAGAAATTGCATCGTATGCTTGTGCGCAGAGACATTGGGAGTTACAGAATCATTCCTGTTGCCTGTTGATGCAAAATCGTCACTAGGAAGTGACTGTGTGGTCAAATACCACTTTCGCCAGTTTTGCAGATTTTCCCTTGTGAGGGTGAAGCTGTGTTTTTTGCAGTGACAGAATTTATTGCAGTGTTCTGTAATGGCATCTGATTCTCTTTCATAGATTGTCACTGAAAAGCTTGACAAGAACAACTTCCAAGCATGGAAGTTTAGAATGACGAATTTCCTTATGGGAAAAGGATATTGGGAATTTGTTGCAGGAAATGAAGAAGAACCAGTTCTTCCTGATGTTCCCAATCAATAGCAAATGCAGGCATTTAAAACATGGCATGAGAGAGCCAGGAAAGTTATGTACTGGCTGTTTATCAGCATTTCGGACTCTATGATTGTGCATATTCAGGATGCAAGTACGCCAAAGGAGGCATGGGATACTTTGTCAAAAATGTATAGCACAAATACGCAAGCTAGGAAAATGCAGCTCAAGCAAGAGTTGCATAATGTGCAAAGAGAAAATATGAGCATCAATGACTACCACATGAAGGTGAAGAAGATTGCAGATGCACTTGCTTCCATCGGGTCACTAGTGGAAGATGATGATTTAGTTTCTGTGACCTTGAATGGTCTAGGAAAGGACTATGCACCGTTTCGGACATCCATTTCAGTTCGTGAAAAATTTCCTGATTTTGAGGAGCTGATTGCTATTCTAATTTCTGAGGAGCAAAGAAATGGTGGTGCATCTTCTTCAGGAGGAACTTCAAAAGAAGCTGTCTTCTACTCAAATGCTGGAAGAGGTAGAGGCAGAGGTAGAGGAGGCCGATTTGGAGGCCGTGGTAGAAATCAGAATATGCAGCAAACTCAAGAAAACCAGTCCTATGGAGGAGGACGTGGTAACTCTAGAGGCAGGGGGAGCCAAAGAGGTCGTGGTGGATGGCAAAGAGGTCAAAATGCAAACAGTAATGTTGAATGCTACTACTGTGGTAAAATGGGTCATATGGCTAAAGACTGCTATAAAAAGCAGAATGACATCATGAATGGAAAACTGCAACAAGGGAATTATGCATCTTCTAGCAGACAGGGTGATGACAGAAATGAGCATTTGTTCATGGTGCAGCACATGAACAATTCTGTGACAAGTGCAGAAGAAAGCAATGATGTATGGTATGTTGACTCAGGTGCATCAAACCACATGACAGGTCATGCAGAATGGATGGAGGATGCAAGAAAAATGGAAAAACCAGGGTTTGTGGAGACTGGTGATGATACTACACATCCTATTGTGCATATTGGAAAAATTCCTTTGTCTATGCAGGATGGGAAAAAGAAATACCTCTCCGATGTATTTCATGTCCCGAATATCACTAAGAATCTGGTTTCTGTTGGTCAAATGGTTGAGCAGGGCTTGCAGGTCAGATTTAATCCTCATGGATGCTTTGTTGAGGATATGAAAAATAAAGGTCGCTTGATAGCAAAAGGAAAGAAGAAGGGCAGAATGTTTACATTGGATGCAGACATGTCTGAATTGAGTGCAGCAATGTTTGCACATGGGACCGGTGTAGTTGCAGATATTGATATCTGGCATAAACGCATTGGTCATGTTAATGTACAACGACTTAAATCAATGCAGGCCCAAAATATTGTTGCAGGTTTGCCGAAATTCAAGGTTGCAGAAATGCATAAGGTATGTGAAGCCTGTCAATTTGGAAAACAGGCAAGGAAACCATTTCCTAGACATGTTCAAGAGAGTAAGAAGCCATTGGAATTAATCCACTCTGATGTGTGGACAACTAAAGCTGCATCTCTTGGAGGCTGTCATTATTTTGTCAGTTTTATTGATGACTATAGCAGAAAAGTTTGGGTGTATTTTATGAAAAAGAAAAGTGAAGTTTTTGGGCATTTCAAAACTCTTAAAGCGATGGTTGAAAAAGAAACAGGCCTGCAGATAAAATGCCTAAGGTCGGATGGAGGGGGAGAGTACCTCTCAAATGAGTTTGCAAGGTTCCTGCAGGAGCATGGCATAAAGCAGCAATATTCATGCAGTCATACCCCACAACAAAATGGAATTGCAGAAAGGAAAAACAGGCATATTGGAGAGGTATCTCGTGCCATGCTCAATGAAAAAGACTTGCCAGATTTTTATTGGGCTGAAGCAGTTGCTACAGCAGTCTACATAATGAACAGGACTCCCACTGCAGCAATACATGGAATGACTCCAGAGGAGAGGTATACTGGTAGGAAACCAGATATTTCTCATTTGAAAATTTTTGGTTGCATTGCCTATGTACATGTGCCAGATGAGTTGAGATCCAAGTTGGATCCAAAAGCTGAGAAGTGCATCTTTATTGGTTACTCTCTGCAGCAAAAAGGGTATAGATGCTATAACCCTTCTACTCGTAAGTTTACAGTGAGCAGAGATGTTGTTTTTGATGAGATGAGTAGCTGGTATAAACCAGTAAATGTGATTGATGATGTAGATGCACAAAATGGTAATGCTGCATAGGATTCACAGCAACAGTCACAAAATATTAGTGGACCTGGAGCGTCCTCTAGCAGTGGTTCACATTCTTTGCCATGGACAGGCAGATTGAGATCAGGAGAATCTTCTCAAAGTAATGCAGATAGTGGTATGCATGTATCACGAAAAGGAAAAGAGAAGGTTGATCAGCCCATGTTTGATGTGAATGTAGGTCACTCTTATGTGGATGGTGAATCCAGTGGCTCAGAACAGAGCATTGATGATGAGTTGGGTATTCCTTCTATTGTTACACCTGGAGTAAGGAAGACCAGGGATGTTTTGAGAGCACCTGGGAGTGAACCTACTTTGCGCAGGTCTACGAGAGCTAGGTATCCTGTGGATAGGATGAAATATGATGGATTTACAGCCATTCACTATGCATATATGGTCAAAGTGATACAGGAACCAGAACCCACTTCTTTTGAGGAAGCCATGGGAAAAGAAAAATGGGAGAAAGCCATGGATGAAGAAATGGATGCCTTGGAAGCTAATGCTACATGGGAATTGGTACCTTTGCCTAAAGGTAAAAATGCAATTGGCTGTAAGTGGGTTTATAAGGTGAAGCACAATGCAGATGGTTCTGTGAATAGATACAAGGCAAGATTAGTAGTCAAGGGGTATGCACAAACATATGGCATTGACTATGAAGAAACATTCAGTTCGGTTGCAAGGATGGCAACCATAAGAGCAGTCATTGCTATGGCTGCATCAAAGGGATGGTCTTTACATCAGATGGATGTAAAGAATGCCTTCTTGCATGGTGATTTGCAAGAAGAGGTCTATATGGAGCAGCCACCAGGTTATGTGCATGCTGTTCATCCTGAGTTTGTTTGCAGGTTGAAGAAAGCCTTGTATGGATTGAAGCAAGCACCTAGAGCATGGTCTGACAAGATAGGACAGTATCTTGTCACTATTGGATTTCAGATTTCCAAGGCAGATTTCTCACTTTATGTGAGAAAAACAGAGAAAGGTATTATGCTGCTTGTCATTTATGTTGATGATTTGATTATGGCAAGTGACAGTGATGAAGATATCCTTCATGTGAAAATGCTATTGAAGCAGAAGTTTGAGATGAAGGATTTGGGAGAGCTGCATTATTTCTTGGGCATTGAGGTGATTAGATCACCAAGTGGGATACAGCTCTTGCAGAGGCAGTATGGATTGGACATGCTGTCCAAATATGGGATGACAGGCTGTAAGCCTATCTCAGTTCCTTTGGAGCAGAATGTGAAGCTGAGCACAGATGCAGGTGAGCTTCTAGAAGACCCTACTATGTACAGACGCATAGTAGGAAGTTTGATTTATATGACTATTACCAGGCCAAATTTGAGCTATGCTGTTGGATTGGTAAGTCAGTTTATGCAGGCTCCAAGGAAACCACATTTGGATGCGGCTAGACGCATACTCAGGTATGAGACTGGGGTTCAGATACAGTTGCATGGATACACTGATGCTGATTGGGCTGGTAGTATTTCTGATAGACGATCTACTAGTGGATATGTGTTCTCTTTTGGGAGTGCTGCAGTCACTTGGAGCAGCAAGAAACAACCTACAGTTGCCTTGTCGAGCACAGAGGCTGAGTACAGGGGTGCAGCAATGGCTGCATGTGAGGTAGCTTGGTTGCATAAGCTACTTTATGATATGCATCAGTCTACAGATGGGCCAGTTGTCATTTATTGTGACAACATGAGTAGTATACACTTGGTAAATAACCCAGTCTATCATGCTAGAACAAAGCACATTGAGGTGCATTATCACTATGTGCGAGAGAGGGTTTTACTAGGTCTTATTGATCTAGTTTATGTCAGCACAGAGGATCAGGTAGCTGACATATTCACGAAGGCATTGGGCGCAGAGAAGCTGCGCAAGTTTAGAGACCTGCTTGGTGTGCAGGAATTGGGATTGAGCTCAAGGGGGAGTGTTGAGATATCGAGCTCCACTCGTGCTACGCCAGGGTGACCGTTGTGTATTTATGTCACCGACTTGTCAGTTGCAGACGCAGTTGGTACACCGCCCATGAAAAATAGCTACATGATAGCTATCCTTATCTACTCTAGTTCGTGGCTCAGTTAGTATGCCACCTTAGTTAGTTGAGTTTGGTTTGAGACCCATATATAGGGTTCTTCTATTTCTTTGTACTTGAGTTCTTTTTGGCTTACACAACTAAGAAGAGGAAAACTGTTTTCAGCCTCCACCCTTGTGTGTCTTCCCCCATTGTGCAAGCAAGAAAGCTTCAAGTGAGACTCCTTCCTTCTCTCCCACAATCTTGACAATCTGCTCAATCTCTCGTCCTTCAGTGTCGTACTCTATGGTATCCACTTCACCCTCGCTTCCATCACTGAAGGATTGGCAGTCTTTGTATTCATCGCATGAATCCTTGTCATTTGATTGCCCATCGTCTCCTAGGGCTTGGTATGCCCCATGTTGTTGGTCTGGAATCAGGGCCCAGTTATACATGAGGTTCAGCTCATGCACCTTGGTCCATTGCCACTTAGGATCCTCTAAAAGATCCTGGAGCGGTTTGAAGTTGGCAGCCGGGTTGCTCGCTAGCTGGTCCGCTAGGTATTCCAGTACCCCCTGCAGTTCCCTTTTGTTGGATGGCACTTGGATGGTAACAGGCTTAGGCCTACCATGGAGGCTTGCTGCCATCATGTAGATGGGTGTAGAGAGTGCTTTGTTTGTCCTGCCGATTGTTTTGATGGCCTGCTTATACGCCTCATGGTCTGAGAATGGCAGGTCAATCGTAGCTAGAACGTGCATCCAATCCTGCTCATCCTCTGGGCATGGGATGTACTTAGTCAAGGGCCCATAGGGCTTACTGACCTGAGTGTTCCCTTTGAGCATAGCAGAGATGGCGTCTAGGTCGACTGGTGAGGTCTTCCAAGTGTCCATCTCTATTCTTACAGCGTCAATTCTATTGCCAAGGAAGATCATGTTGAGATATCGAGCTCCACTCGTGATATGCCAGGGTGACCGTTGTGCATTTATGTCATTGACGTGTCAATTATAGATGCGGTTGGTACACCGCCCATGAATAATAGCTAGATGATAGCTATCCTTATCTACTCTAGTTCATGGCTCAGTTAGTATGCCACCTTAGTTAGTTGAGTTTGGTTTGAGACCCATATATAGGGTTCTTATATTTCTTTGTATGAGAGTTCTTTTTTGCTTACACAACTAAGAAGAGGAAAACTGTTTTCAGCCTCCACCTCTGTGTGTATTCCCCCATTGTGCAAGCAAGAAAGCTACAAGTGAGACTCCTTCCTTCTCTTTCACAATCTTGACAGATCAAGCCGTTGCCCCAATCTTCTATGACTCTAGCATTGCGCATCCATGGTCGGCCTAATAGGACATCGTAGTCCACTCCCTTCAAGAGTATAAAGTCGACAGAGAATTGGACACCTGCGATCTTCACTGGCCAATTCTTCAAGACCCCGAATGGCTTCACTCTCATACCATTTGCTAGCATGACATTAAACCAAACAGCTTCGACAGGTGGGTTCCTCCAAGTCTACAGCACTGCGTGGCTAAGCACACTAACCCCGGCTCCCGTGTCTACAATTCCCTTCCTTGTTGTGTCACCGAGGGCTAGGACCGGCAGGACTACGTGCATCTCAGAGCCTTTCAAAAAGGCATTGACGTGCAAGGATTTAGGCACGAAGTGCAGCGTCAGACTTGGCAATTGCGTTTCTGCATCAGTGACCTGCTCTTGTGATCCCTCGACCCACTGCTTAAGGTCCTGCCATAGGATAGGGTGCTGCCTAAGTAGATCTCCCCAGCTAAGTGTTACAGGGGTGGTCACTAGAGTGGTCAAGAGGTGGTTAGACACTCGTCCTTCCTTTAGACGTGGCTGCCCAGACCAATGGCTGCGGCTGATCTGTGGCTCTGTTGTGTCTACACTTGGTCTCAGGGGCACTGCTCGTGGCTTAGTGGCTTCGGCCAACTTAGGTTGAGGCAGTGACATTGGCGTGCTCACACTAGAGAGGTCATCGATCTTGTCCTCTATGATGGGTTCAGCGTCTGTGAGATGCTGTTGAGCCTCCCTCACCCACTCCCTCACCTTTTCTATGGCCTCTAATTGTTGCTTTGGATGAGAGTATTCCCCTATCTTAGCGCTTCCCTTTTCAGCTGTCTTAGGGGCTGAAGTTGTTGCCTCCATATCTGAGACTTTCCTCCCAGTAGGTAAAGACGTCGCACTCTCGAGCTTCAATGTGACCTTAGCTTCCGATATCTTCTTTTTTTGCCTGCGGATTTTCTTTCCTATTGAGGCAGCATCAATATTGCTAGGTCGTGGCAGAGAGATGCCAGCCTGCTTCGTTTAGGCTTGGGTCATAACTCGCAAGGGAATAGGTGTGGCTTCCTTGTCGGGGTTTTCGACACCAAACAACCCCAATGGGACGGATGGCACATTAGCTGAGCTAGAGGGCCGCTTCCACTTTGGGCAGTCTATGAAAAGATGGTGATTCCGCACTCTACGCACCTTTGGTCACCCTTGTCCCTGTTTTGCTACTCTCTTTCAGGGCAGCGTGATGAGACGTGACCGCGGTGGCCGCAAGTCCAACAAGTGATCGGATCTTGTGGCTGCCCTCCTAGGCCTTTACCCCGTCCTTGTCCTAACGCCATCACCAGCACGGGTCGATAATCCATGAGGACCACGTTGCCCTCGTTGTCATGCGAGACGTAGAATTTTTTTCTAGAGGAATATGACCAACGTTGAGTGAGTAAGGTTGCCCAAGCTGTAGACTAGGCGTTGGGTCTAAGGGGAAAAGTAAAGTGAGGAAGCATGGTATATCTCCTGGAAATACGCGAATCATAAAAGAGAGAAGTTTGCGTTCGTATGCTATATATGTTTAGCGATGCATCGAGGGGCAATCCCCAAGATGTAGGAGAGTTGCAGTGAGGTAGCGGCAGTCAGCCGTGGGAGGGCCTCCTATGTTTGTACTTCGTGCTTTTTGGCAATGTGTTGGGACTCCCTCTGAGGAGTGTTAATTGGATAAGAGTTGGACTACAAGACATGATACAAATGCAAGATGTTTAGGAAGATGATGTATGTGTCATCCACGCTCCTGGCCGCGAGGCCGTGGGGTTGTTGAGCGCATGATAGAGGTTCGGCTAGGGCATGAGCCAGTGCGGGCCCATTTCAGGTCCCATCACTATTGTAATCAGCTATGCCTTGCAATGCCTTGCGGGCTAACCTTCTCTCCTCCTCTAGGTCTGCAATGATTGCATCTGATATCCTGCCCCAGTGCTCGTACCGCGTGTGCGCGTCGTAGCTGCTCACCATCTACTGTATAGCATCTGGGAATACACTCAAATCGAGCTCCTCATTAGACCGATGGTTTGAGCCTTCTTCCGTCATGGTCAAATTCTGGAGCCCCGCTATGCTGTTAATTAGGTCGAATAGTCGTGACAAATCCTCGTCTCGCTGGCACTGCGTGCTTGGTTCTACCCTGCGCTTCGCGTGTTTGTCTATGTCTTGGGTCTGCTCCTATTGGTAGGTTCTTTGTGTGACTTATCTGAGTGAGTTCCTTCGATTATTGAATACAATCCTCAATTTATGGTCACTAGGTGAGTGTGTTGTTCCTCCTGCACTTGTACCCAATTAGGCTTTCAGTCTCCTTAAGTGTACTTCAAGTGCAAAAATTCAATGTGAGTGTAGCAAGCAATTCCTCGATGCCTAACTCACTCTCGCTCGTTTCTGGCCTGATAGGCTTGTAGGTCCATTTTTCGACCGTTTAGTCAGGGCTTAGGGTTGCTTGTATGTGTCCTTGTTTGCTTCCGATCGATTTGGTCTTTGTGGTTCAGCGGCGGCTGGCATCCTAATCCTTGGGTCCCTCAACTATCTACTACCCAACTGCTAAGCGGTTGTGTACTACAATTTCTCTTATCCCGTGTGCCAGAATTAAGTTCTGAACGCCCAAAGGGTTTCGACAAGTTGCGCTAATGTGTGTTTGCAGAGTCGGATCAAATTTCTGACAGATTTGACAAAAAGTTGCATTCGAACCAACTAGTCCGAATTGCAGGGCCCGAGTGGGTCACTCAGATGGGCCGAATGGCACAGGGTTAAGAGCCGAATCTCCAGATCTGACTAGGACGATTTTCATTCGGACGGGCCGAATGGCAGGTTCGAACAGGATAATTCGGACAGGTCACACTTGGCCGAGGGCCGAATCCCGGGTGTCAAGAAACCCAATGTGGGGTTGATCATGGTGTGTACAAAATGATTGATACATTATCACGGAGGATTGTAATAGACAAGGAACTCCATGGCTACAAAGAGAAAGCAAACAATATGCACACTCAACAAATGTTCTCTTTTTTTTATTTCATTGCATACACAAGTTACATATATAAAGGAGGAGATACTCCATCAATGATCCCTCACACTTTCCATGTGTGTCCCCATGTGACACCATACAACCCACACTTTACATGTGTGCCCTATGTGGCACACTTTACTCCACATCTCTCATCCATATTCATGCACCATACAATCTTAAGCACACAAGAGTGCTTTCACATAATACACACCCGCAAATACCGAAGCTTACATTCTCAACACCCCCTCTTAAGCGAGGTGTTTACTTTACCTTATCACCCATCCAATGTAGCATTGCATGACTGCAATTGCTACTTCTTAACACTCCCCCTCAATGCTATATTGGAGTGTTTATATGACTAGACACTTCTAGTCCACCATATGCATGTTTTATGTGCGTGTACAATGTTCGTTTGAGCACCACTTGCTCGGGTGAACCTACCCCATCCTTTTTGAACAATCCTAGATGTTCGGGAAAGGTATGACAAACCTCAAGGTGCAACAATCATGTGCACACACCACGCACTCGCAAAATTCTTTTTGAGATCTCAATCTCGGGCAGAGAAACCCTTACACAAGCCAATTCTTGTGCAAACTTATTTTGAATACATGTCGAGATTTATATGTATGAAACCAACCACTTTTGAGCTCTATGCGGCTCGGGTAGGAGTACCCTCATGCGATGGGTGAATATAAAATCTCGTGTACAATTGCCTTTGACACAAATGTGAATCATGAAGACATTTACAACTTTTATAGTTTCACTTTTGTTGTGTGAATTAGAAGCATTATACATCCAATCTTAAAAGGTTTGGATAATAGGTATATGCCACATGTGGTCATGACTCGTCTTCTTTTTCCTTCTTCTTATCTTCGTCAGAGAATCTTTTAATTGGGTGGAGATTCATTGGTCATGATGACACGTCTATTGATGTTCATGCTAAGAGCGTGACAAGAAGCTCCTCTGCGTCTTCTTCTTCATCTTCTCCTTTTCAAAGCCTGTGTACCCATTTTGTGGTGGGTCTTTCTGACTGTGAAAGAAGATTGCTTCTCCTATTTTCATGTCAAGTGCTATCTTTGGCTCAACAAATTCTCTTGTATGGACATTTTCAGATGCCTTGCACTTGCATGTTCAGTGTAGCAGCAGAGCTGCTATAGTATAAACTGGTTATTCAAGACGTTCAACCTGCAGGCCACAGTCCGATGCTCATGAACAGTCCGACGGGACTTCTCAACAAGGAGCTTCACTGCATCTCACGCTCCTGTAAAGCCTTCTTAACCTTCCATTTAACACCCGATATAGTAGGCCGGCCTTTCCTTCTGTGTGAGAGAGATCGTCTTGTAGGGTAGTCACTGTCACACCCTTCCCTTGAACAACCGTTGCTTCTGGAACTGAATGCTTGATAGGCACACCATTCTGGGTAGGTTCTTCTTGCGTGCTAATCTCTCTCAAACTGAATGATCGACAAGCACACCATTCTAGGTAGGTTCTTCCTGCGTGCTAATCTCAATTAATTCCTCTTGTTTGCTATTATCAATTGGTTCCTCCTACAAAGGCTCCTTCTTTGGGCCTTCCAATGTGCTGTTCCCGACGAACTCCATTCTTATAGCCCTGATCTCTTCATACGCACTGCTTACAGATTGCTCCTGCTTCAAAAAATCTTCTTCTTGGACTACTTCTCCCCTCCTTTCTAATTTGAAGTATAAATCAACTTGCTAAAGACTGAGTGATACAGTGAATCAGAGTGATAGTGACTTGGTTGACAAAGGCAAGTAAGAAAATGAAGGGATTTATTAGCTTTGGTGAAAATGGCTATGGCTGCAATAGTTAGGGTTTTTGATACGGCCCTCTTTTTTTTGTTATTGTAGCTCGAGGAGTGCACCATTAGGGCTGATTTTTGGTGAGGAGAGAGCTTGAAAATCCCTTCATTTGTTACTTCCCTTGATTCACCCAAGTCACCGCCACTCTGATTCACTGTACCACTCAGTCTCCAGCAAGATTTGCACTTCAAATCAACAAGGAGGGGAAAAATCAACAACAACATCAAGCAAAAATAATATCAAGCTTAAAGCATAGTATCTTCTTAATACTCATTCAGTGCTAGTTAAGTAATAAACAATGGATCTAAAATGGTGGTAGCATTAAGCTTCCTATAGTCAACATAAGTCCTCAACTCCTTGACTCTCTCTCTCTTTGTCTCCCTTGTCTGTGTATTACTACAAGATTTCTCAAGGAACAGCACTTGCTTAATCAATTCCTTCTAGATGAAGTGGATGGTCACAAGATGTATTCTTTTATGGATGATTTAGTGTTTGGCTTGCTCTAGAGGATTTGTCCAAAACGACTTCCATTACAACATGAGGTATCTTTCTGTGTACAGTGATTTAGTTTTGTCTAAAGGATGCTCAGACTTCTTTTGAAAGGGACATACATGAGATATCTGGCCTCTATCAGATCCATTTTATGAGATTTTTTAAAGTTGACTTCAATATGATTGTGCAAGTATTTCTCCACTTGATGCTCCTTTGGTTATTTCCGACAAGATTCCAAGAGGTAAGTTTGATTCTAAATCCTTGAAATTGTGTATTTGTTGTTTGAGGAGGTGTTTTTCTTGGCCATATTATTTCCAAAGATGGGATTGTTGTCGACCCCACAAGGGTTGCAACCATCATGCAAGCAGCAAAGTCATCGCTTTG
Source organism: Lygodium microphyllum (assembly GCF_053477565.2). Classification (NCBI taxonomy): domain Eukaryota; kingdom Viridiplantae; phylum Streptophyta; class Polypodiopsida; order Schizaeales; family Lygodiaceae; genus Lygodium; species Lygodium microphyllum. Next base: position 85,025,955 of record NC_141151.1, read on the forward strand.
TAGTTCTGGAATTCTTGGGGCAAATCAAGTGGCATGGGTATCACCTATGCATTTAGTTATTCCCTTGAATTAGTTGACACATGTGGAAAAATCTATTTTTAAGTGGAATAAGGAGGTATACCTAGCATTTCGATACCTTAGGCTATTATTGTCCTGATCCCCAAATCGTGATCCTACCAAATAGGAAAAAACCATTTCATGTCTTTGTTTATGAATCTAATGTGGCTATTGGCAATGTTCTCATGAATGAGGATTCTAATGGGTGGTACCGTCTTGTTTTCAATGAAAATTGGAGATTATCCAATGTGGAGAGGAATTATTCCATCATTGAAATGGAGTGCCTTGGAATGATTTATTCCATAAATAAATATTTGCATTATTTATTAGGCATTCTTTTATTTTTCATGTGGATCGCTTAGCCTTGGTTTATCTGGTTAAGTAACATAATGTGACTAGAAGATTAGCAAGGTGGATTTCGTTGCTACAAGAATTTGAGTATAGAGTGATACATCAATCGTTAGCTTAGCATGTGATTATTGACTTTCTTTCTTGAGACTAGATTCCAAAGAAGCATCAACAAGTGGCAATGATGATTTCTTGGATGGCCACTTAATTGCAATAGAAGTAGATGAACCAAAGCCTAAACTGCCTATCCACCATAGGAGGATGACCTTCTTGGAGACTAAAATGCCTTTAGCCCATCTGCAGAAGGATTAGCAAAAGCGACTAGCTCTCCAAAGTTGGCATTTCGAGGCCATCATGGGCCAATTATATCACTACACCCTATCTGAAGTACTAGAAAGAGTGGTTTAACCAATGGAAGTAGATACCCAGATGAGGGTGCACCTTCGAGGTTTAGCTGCAAATGGTGTGGTGGGCAGCATTATCCACGAAACTGCCCAAATGTCAAGTGCAACATCTATGGGCAATCCGGCATTTTAGCAGCCACTTACTGGAGTAAGATTAGTTCCCTCCAGTGAGGTAGTCGGCAACCAGGGCCTGTTAATCATCGGGCGCAAGAAAATGATTCCCAGGGAGAAGACGACCTAAGCAAATACTCCAATGACCAAAGACTACAGTGGAGGAGCTGCCTAGTGGTAGTGGGGTTAGTTTAATTGAGGCTGTGCGCGTTAATGACGCTGAAACCTGTAATCTGTGAGCTATCCTTACAAGAGGTCAAAAGGGTAGAGAGGTCGACAAGGATAAGCATGTCGACGGAAACCCTAAACAGGGCGACAAAGGAACGCAAGTTCTGGATCCTGCCATGGAAGGGGGGCCTCTGAAGCCCGTGGAGAGTAAAGCCGATGCTAAGAAGGATAAGGAACCATTGAGAAAGAAGGTGAAAGTTAAAAAAGAGGCAATAAAGCCAGTTCAGCGACCTAAAGAGCGGATGGTTTGGCATGAAAAGCGAACTCTACCGAACTATCATGAATTTGATTTGGCGAGCTCTCTTTGCGAAGTCAAGCCAGATGTGAACCTTTTATAGCTTATTAAGCTTTCCCCAGGAGTACGCAAGGAATTAAGAAAGATCCTGCATACCGGGTATATCGTAGAACCTTTGGGTATTGCGCGAGTTGGTGATGGCTGGTTCGAGCATGCTGAGAAGCATTGCCCAAGGGTTGCAGCCTATGTCGATGGGATATTAGTAGATTATGCCATTGTCGACACGGGATCATCTGTTAACATTATGAGCTCTGAACTGATGGAAAGGTTGGGTCTTGCGATCCAGAAAGATACCTCCACAATTCTCAGAATGGCAGATGATAGTTTGAGACAGCCGGAAGGCTGCATTACTAAGGTCCATGTCACTTTGCAAATGTAGAATGCCTGTTGGATTTTAGGGTGATTCATTTTGCAGGGCGTCCAAGTTACTAAGTATTACTGGAGGACCTTGGATCTTGCAAGCAGACTGCCAAGTAGATATACCCGCTGGTCGGCTGATATTCGGCAAAGGTGCTCAGCACGTGGTGATTGATGCCTATCTTGAGTCCCTGTAGAGTGGGAGAGCTCCTCTATCTTCTACAAAATTGGAGACATTAGAGGATTTATCCGCCAGTGAGACATCATCAAGTGATGAGTCCAAAGAGGGATCCACCACGGAAGACATCTATCAGATCACTTTGAACGAGCCGATAGAGGCCCAAGATCGTATAAGAGATGCAGATGTTATCGAGCTAGACCTTGGCATGCCAAATGATTTGTGGCCAATTAAATTAGGTTCTATGCTCAGCTCAGCAAAAAGGGAGGACTATGTGTCCTTGATTCAAGAATTCCGCGATATCTTTGCTTGGAGTTATGAAGAGCTGAGAGGTATTCCTCCTAGCTTGGATGTTCATACTATTCCGTAAAAGAAGGTAGTCGTTCTGTGCATCAAAAAGTAAGGCGTATGCATTTTGAATTGAGGGACGGGCTGTTTGAGGAGTTGCAGAAGTTAAGGAAAGCTGGTTTAATCTTCCCTGTACAACATACAGAATGGTGTTCACGAGTTGTTATCAGGAAGAAGAAAAACAACCAGATCTGATTATGTGTGGATTTTAGAGAGTTGAATAAGCAGACAATTAAGGATTACTACCCGTTGCCGTTTATTGACCAGATTTGGACCAATTAGCGGGTAGGGAGATATATTCGTTTATGGATTACTTTGCAGGATATAACCAGATCGCAATTACAGAAGAGGACAAGTTGAAAATAACTTTTATTACTGTCTTTGGTATTGTTGCGTACCATGTGATGGCCTTTGGTTTATGCAATGCGCCTGGTTCGTGGCAACGAACAGCAGATAAGACATTCGGTGGCATATCCCCTGAAGAGTTGAAGGTGTTTATTGATGACTTAGGGGCTGCCACCGCGAGAGAAAGGCAGTTGATCATTTTAAGAAAGTGCTTTGAGTGGCGCTGCAGATAATTTTGCATCGCTCTTAACCCATGGAAGTGTGTTTTTGGCGTACCTTATGGGCTCTTGCTGGGCCATGTGGTCAATTCGGTAGGAATTGCGACAGATCCCGAGAAGGTCAAAGTCATAGTTGCCATGGGTCCACCACGCACTTCGAAAGAAGTTCATAGCTTTCTGTCTTCGGTTGGTTATTACCGTAGATTCATAAACACCTTGGCAGAAAGAACGTTGCCGCTTACAAATCTATTGTCCTTTAGCTGTTTGTTTGTATGGGGTGACCCTTGTAAGGTAGCTTTCGAGGATGTGAAGCAGGAGCTAGTAAAAGCTCCCGTTTTAAAAGCACCTAAAAGAGGTGAGGTGTTCTATATATTTTCAGTAGCCACCATGCATAGTATCAGCTCTGCTGTTTAGCCCAAATCTAGGAAGAAAAGTGGTATCATCCGATAGCCTTTGCTAGTCGAAAATTGGGCATTTCAGAGATCAATTATACCTACATGGAGAAGTTGTGTCTTGCGATGGTCTTTGGGACCAAGAAATTCACGCACTATATCCTCTATGAGAAAGTTGTGCTTTATACAAAGGCGGAGGGGCTTCGATTATTGATGAATAAGTTGCAGCCGCCTGATCGTCTAACGAAGTGGTTAATCACTTTGCAGGAGTTTGATTATGAGATCAGGAGTAAGCCACCAAGGTTACAGGGTATTGTGGAATGTCTTGTGGACTTTGGGGAGCCGAAAGAATCTATGGCTGAAGGTAGTGACATGGAGTCATTATTTAAGATAGACACGGTGTCTATTCCCTCTTGGTATGCTGCAATAACGCATTATTTATCAACAAGAGAGGCTAGATCTGAACTATCTAAAGCTGAGAGAAGGAAAATTAAGCAGCATGCATTAAAGTTTGCCTTGATTGCAGGTACATTATATCGGCAAGAGGTTGATGACATCTATCGCCGATGTGTGATGCCTGACGAGGTGCCATTCATTTTGGAAGAGTGCCATGATTCCGCTTGCGGAGGTCATTTTGCTGGACGGCTTATAGCACAAAAGGCTTTAAGATCAGGTTACTGGTGGCTTGCCATCTTCCAGGATGCGTTCGCATATGTTAAGAGATGTGATATCTGTCAACGACATGATAGTCAAGAGAATAGGAAAAGACCACTCACCTCTATTATGGCAATACTTCCATTTGAGAAGTGGGGAATAGACTTTGTGGGTCGTATTACTCCGTCGTCGAAACAAGGAAAGATGATGCTAAAGAAACTGCTAGTTTCCTTTTAGAGCAGATAATATGCCATTTTGGTCCACCGAAAGAATTAGTGTCGGAATGTGGAACCCATTTCCTGAATAAGGTGATCAGAAGCTTGACTGAGGCTTGGCAAATCAAGCACAATAAAACGACTCCTTATAATCCGCAAGAAAATGGGCAAGTTGAAAGTACTAATAAGCAGCTTGTGGGTATCTTGTCTAAGATAGTCTTTGAGAAGAAACGAGACTAGGACAAGAAGCTGTATGTGGCAGTATGGGCATATAATACCACGTTCAAGCGAGCCACTGGCCACACGCCGTTCAAACTAGTTTATGGTGAAGAGTGCATTTTACCCTTAGAAATTGAGTTGCTGACCATAAGATTCGCAATAAACCATTCTTTGGGTAATGAGGACGCCCTATTAGAACGTTTCATGACCTTAGCGCACCTCGATGAAATTAAGTTGCAAAGCCTATTATATCAAGAGGTGGCTAAGCATCGCATGAAATAGTTGCATGACCTGAAAGCGAAGAAGTATACCTTTAAGAAAGGACAACTAGTTTTATATTATGATGCGTGTAGGGAGTTGTTCCCAGGGACATTGGAACCTAAATGGGATGGGCCCTACAAGATTGTCAGGTTAGGGAAAAATAGGTCTACTGCCCTATTAGCTGATCTACAGGGAGTAGAGTTTAAGAATAAGGTTAATCTTAATAAGATTAAACCTTACTATTTCTAAGTGTGCTAATATAGAGAAATGCATTGCAGGTCTCTATTGGGGATGATTTGAGACATGCGGAAGAGCTTAAAGCTAGTTGATGGGTCAGTTAATCCCTTATTTGGAGCACCCATATCTAGAGCAAAGATACGATCAGGGGAAACTCATCTGGTGGAGCAAAGGATACAAGGTGATTGAGCAAGAAGATGGAACCTTTGTGTGGAAGATCAAAGTCTTTTGCCATCACTGCTTACGATTGTTGACGAGTATCCCTGTTGAGCTCAATGAAGAAGGTGGGATGGAGCTGTCAGTTCATGCTCTCAACATGCTAAACTTTGATTACCATAATTACGAATAGAGGAGTTCGTGATGGCCGGCCGTGTAAACCCATTGTGGATGTATACATTATACTTTGACGGAGCATCCAGGGGCCCTAATAGAAAAGCAAGTGTTGGAGTAGTAAGCCGAGATCCCCGACATAGAGTTGCGATGAAGTTAGCTGCTTATCTCGGGGTAGGATTCACTAACAATATGGCAGAGTAAAAAGCCTTGATTATGGGACTACATATTGCCAAGCAAGGTGGTATTCGTCGATTGTTAGTAAAAGGGGATTCCCAGTTGATCCTGAATCAGCTAGATGGGACATACACAGTGTGGAATCCCATTCTTTGTATGTATCATCGGATTGCTATGACCCTACTTGAGGAGTTTGAGAGAGTGTCTTTGTTCAAAGAGGAGAGAGAGATAGAGAAAACACCATATCCATGAGCCTTCAGGCTCTCAAGCTCATTCCTTCATTTCCACACACTAAACTGAAAAGCACACACACTCTACAAGATAAAGTGACCTAGTGTAAATGTAGACTAGACGGACTAACTCTAGTCAGGTCACTAACTGACTACTAACCCGACTTATTTAATGTAGTCACATGTAGACAGCTGTACACATTAGCTGTCATAGATATCAGTCATAGATGAAGACACACTGATGGTGAGCTTGATTTCTAACACTCCCCCTCAATCTAAAAAACAAAACTCAAATCATCTGCATCACTCCAAGTAGCTGTCTAAAGTGAATGAACTTATCTTTACCAAGTGATTTAGTAAAGATGTCTGCTACCTGGTCTTCAGTCTTCACATGCTCCAAGTCAATCTGATTTGCTAAAACCATTTCCCTAATGAAATCGTAGTGAACCTCAATGTGTTTTGATCTTGCATGATAAACAGGATTGCTTGCTAACATAACACTGCTCAAATTGTCACAGTACAGCTCGACTTTGCTGTCCAAGTGTACTCCCAAGTCATTCAACAACTTCTGTAACCACTTAGCTTCACAGGCCGCTAAGGCGGCACCACGATACTCTGCTTCCGTACTGGACAATGCAACTGTAGGCTGTTTCCTACTCTGCCAACTGATCATGCTACTACCCAATCCAAGTGCATAGCCACTGGTTGACCTCCTGTCATATGTGCAACCATCCCAGTCAGCATCAGTGTATCCCATCAAGTCAAGGGGTTTCCCATATGCATAAAACAGCCCATGATCTGTGGTACTCTTTACATATCTTAGAATTCTTCTGACTGCATCCAAGTGTGGTTTACGAGGCTTCTGCATGAACTGACTGATCAACCCCACAGCATAACTCAAGTCAGGTCTAGTGATCGTGAGATAGATCAAGCTGCCTACCATATGTCTGTACATAGTAACATTCTCAATCTCTGTCCCAACATCAATCTGTAGCTTGACATTCTGCTCCAAAGGCGTATCCATAGGCTTGCAATCAGCCATACCATATTTCTATAACATGTCATGAGCATACTGCTTCTATAGCAGCCATATGCCTCGAGGTGTAGAGACAACCTCAATCCCCAAAAAATATTTCAGCTCTCCAAGATCCTTGACCTTAAACTCAGCCTGTAAACATGTCTTTATTTCTGCAATCCCATTTTCATCATCTCCTGTAATGATTAAGTCATCAACATAGACAACTAGAAAAACATAGCCACTATCTATCTTCTTTGCAAACAGACTATGATTAGCATCTCCCAATCGGAAACCATGTTGCTATAAATAACTACTGATGTGAGCATTCCATGCTCTGGGTGCCTGTTTCAACCCATATAATGCCTTTTTCAGCCGACATACATGTGCTGGAAATTCTGGATGTATATAGCCTTCAGGCTGTTCCATGTAAACCTCTTCCTGTAGTTCTCCATTGAGAAATGCATTCTTTACATCCATCTACCATAGTTTCCAACCTCTAGCTGCTGCCAAAGCAATCACAGTTCTAACTGTAGCCATCTTTGCTACAAGGCTGAAAGTCTCCTCATAATCAAGACCATACTGCTGCGCATACCCTTTTGCAACAAGCCTGGCCTTATATCTTTCCAATGATCCATTTGATTTACATTTTACCTTATACACCCACTTGCATCCAATAGGTGTTTTGCCCTCAGGAAACTGTACCAAATCCCATGTACCATTTTCAGCCAAAGCCGAATATTCCTCATCCATAGCAGCATGCCAATTCTCATTTGCAACTGCCTCATCAAACTTACTTGGTTCTCTAAAACCTATTACTTTCGTCATATAAGCATAATGACGGGCTGAATATCCAGTGTAAGTATACCTGTCAACAGGTCGTCTGACCCTCTCTGATCTCCTGAGTTGTGGCTCACTGTGAGCTTGCCTCTCATGAGGCGGCACATAACGGCTGGCGTCATAACAGACGAAATCCCCAATTCACTATCTAAGCTGTCACTGCTAGATGAATCATAACCTGCAGTGAGTGGACCTGTTACATCTTCAAAAACCTTTTCTTTTCCCTTATCTGTTCTCCCCCTCACTGACATATCCGTGTCAGTGGATGCAGTAGTGTGACTCCGTAATCGTCTTGTCCAAGGACTCACTGTAGATGATACATCACCTGTCTGACCAGTCATAGAAGTACTCTCTACAGGATCATTTTCAGCATGACTCATACTGGGTGAGCCATCAGTAGGCACTGCAATAGGATTCCCATACCAAGATGCTGACTCATCAAATACTACATCTCTGCTTATGAATGTCTCATGCGTAGAAGGTACATAACACTTATATGCTTTCCGTTCCTGTGCATATCCAATAAACACACTTTTCACTGCCTTAGGATCCAATTTCTTCCTCTTCTCATCCGGTATATGCACATACGAAATGCTGCCAAATACCTTCAAGTGTGAAATATCAGGTTTATGACCATATAGTCGTTCATACGGAGTGACATCATGAATCCCTGTTGTAGGGGTTCGATTCAGCACATATACAGCAGTCACCACTGCTTTAGCCCAATATCCATTTGGCAGACATTTTTCATTCAGCATAGCTCTATCTGACTCCATCAAAACCCTGTTTTTCCTCTCTGCAACACCGTTTTGCTGCGGTGTATAATTGCATGTGAGCCGTCTTCTGATCCCATGTTTGGCAAGATATCTGTCAAAGTAGTTTGAGACATATTCACCTCCTCCATCTGATCTCAAACATGATATGTAACAGCCCAATTCATTTTTAGTATGTTTCTTGAAGTCTTTGAATGCATCAAACACATCATCCTTATGTTTCAAGATATAAAGCCAAGTATACCTGCTGAAATCATCAATAAATGAGACATAATATCACGCACCACCAAAAGAAGCATTATGTGAAGGACCCCAGACATCAGAGTGTACCAACTGTAAAGGCCTAGTGCTGTTTTTTACATGTCTCATGAAAGGAAACCGTGCCTGCTTCCCAAACTGACATGCAGGGCATACATGACCAAAATCATTATACTTGAATTTAGGTAATCCAAGTACTACTTCTTTCTACTGCATAGATTTCAGCTTTTGTACATTGACATGTCCAATCCGCTTGTGCCAAATCTCTACATCCCGAATGGCACTCTCATCATGTGCAAACATGGCTGCCTTGAGTCCCGGAATGGTCGCATCCAATGTAAACATCCTATCATCCCTTCTGCCCTTGGCAATTAACTTGCAGCCATTTCCATACTCCTCAATGAAACACCCATCTTTGTTGAACCTCACTTGCAAATTCTGTTCTGCCATTTGACCCGCAGATAACAGATTCTTTGTTACGGTTGATACATGTAATACATCATGCAGGCCTTTCTTCTTGCCATCAGGCATCATAAGAGGAACAATCCCTTTATGATGTATGTCATGTTGGGTGTCATCCCCAGTACATACATGACCATGTGTACCTGCAACCATCTCATCAAACCACTCTCCATGCGGGGTCATGTGGTTTGATGCTCCAGAGTCAATGTACCATCTGTCATCTCTATCATGTCTCGATGCATTTTTAGATACATGCTGCATGGCAAAGAGTCTATCAACTGACTCATTATGAGCACCACTGGAAGATGCATAGTGCCCATGCTGTCTGCCCTTTGCCTTCATATACTCCTTGCTTCTTGTAACAATCCTTTGCAATATGCCCATACCGGCCACAATAATGGCAGTCCTTGTCCCTGTTGGATTGATCAGACGACTGCCATGAACCAGAACCACCACCTCTACCTCGGGGTGATCTCCCCCTACCTCTAAACCTACCAGGTCCACGCTGGCCTTGTGTATTTGCACCTGCTGGTGTCCATAAGTATTACAAGTGTCACCACGACCTCGAAATGAACCACGACCTCTAGATCCTCTGCCACGCTGGCTAGAGTACAACACAGTGTCTCTACTCTGAGATGCACTAGAACCTATATTCAAACCAAGTTTGACTTCCTCATGCAGCAACAAAGCAACTAGCTCTTCCCAGCTAGGGGGCTCTTCTCTGACAAAAATGGAAGTGTCAAAAGCTTTGTACTCTTTGCCTAAGCCATTCAAGGCAACAGCAATCATATCATCTTCTGATACACTTGAGCCAATAGTAGCAAGTTGATCAGCTATGGTCTTAATCTCTGTGGTATAAGTCTGGATGCTCTTGCCATTCCTAGACATGTTGTTGAACTGTTGTTTCAACTGGATCTTTCTTGCATGTGTCATGGTTCCATAATTTTTCATCAGTATGTCCCAAGCATCCTTCGGAGTCTCACATCCAGTGATTTGAATTACCATAACATCAGATATACATAAGGAAAACCAATGCATCACCTTGCATGCTCTTTCATTCCATAGCCTGTAGGCTCTTTTCTGTTCATTTGTTGGATTGTGTGCAGGCAACTCAGGAGCAACTTCATCTCCTGTACATAAAACCCAATAACCTTTGCCAACCAAAAAGTTTTTCATTCTGAATTTCCATAATATAAAGTTCTTATTATCCAACTTCTCTCCAAGTATCTGAGTGATATTGTCAGTCCCATGTGCATTAGCCATGATGCAATAGACTGTCTAACCCCTGCAGTACAATAAGTATGACTGACTAAGTTCAGTCTGTAACAGTTTATGACAGTTTTCTGCACTAAATTGCAGAAAAAAACCAGGGTATTTCAGCCCACTGACACCCCAAAACAACCCACAAACAAGTGGTCTCAACTTTAGATATAACTGTCAATACATAAGCTATGTGTTTGCTTCAGCTTAAGCTTCTGTAACCTCATTGCCAGGGTACATACGTGCAGTCTGAAAACTGTAAACTGTGAGTAACCAGCAGCAATTTCAAGTCCAAAACTGAGTGGTAATCATGTCATACATGTTCCAAAATCTCCCAGGTAGCTGCTAGTACATTTGGCAATCAAGACATGATCATAAGGGCATAGAACAGTGCATAACCAGCACATACAAGTGTCAACAAATTCAGTTGCAGGTTGCAGTCAACCAGAATTCAGCATACCAAGCTCCAAGTAGCTCCAAAATGTCTTTGGACCATGTCATACATTTACTTTGTAGTGGCAAGTTCAATACATGAGCATCTGAGTAGGCATAGACAACCTATCTTCATTGACCAATGGCATAAACCTCATGAGCTGTTTGTAATTAACTAGGACAGTGACCTAGTGTAAATGTAGAGTAGATGAACTAACTCTAGTCAGGTCACTAACTAATTACTAACCCGACTTATTTAATGTAGTCACTTGTAGACAGCTGTACACACTAGCTGTCATAGATGTCGGTCATAGATGAAGACACACTGATGGTGAGCTTGATTTCTAACAGTCTTTTCAGCTAATTCCACGCTACTAGAATCAGTTTGCGGATTCATTAGCAAATCTTTCTTATGAGGAAGGCCTCTTCTTTAATTGTGGTCCTAGTTTGGATATTGTGATCAATGATGAAACAGGACCCGGTCGCTTGTGGGGTGTGTTATCAGAGCATGCGATATATGGCAGATGATGGTTGATATGGGTGATGCAAAGAGTAGCCGAGACCAATCTACCGTTATTATCTGGGACCCATAGGTTAATTAGACAACATATTATGCGTACGCCTCTTGCTATCTATGCAGGAGGGATGGTTCATAACCTTATGCATTTAGTTTAGGGCTAGGAGCCTGTTTTTCCTCCTTGGAAGGGAGCATATTATTGTATATCCAGACTATTTCAGGGATGGATGTGTAGGTGCTACTTTATTTAATCTTGTTAGGCCGAGAGGGCCAGTGTTGCGAGGTTTTGAATGCTTTATTGCGCTAGGCCAAGAGGGCCGATTAAGTTTCGTAGCAAAAAGCTTTGTTTCTTTAGGCCAAGAGGGCCGATTTAGTTTTGTGGTGAAGTGCTTTATTTCATTAGGCTAAGAGGGCCAGTTGTTTGTTTAGTGTAGGTGCGGTTAATGGTTTCTTCTTTGAGTTTTGTGCTAGACAGGTTTGAAGAAGAGCTTGGAAGGAGCCTTTTGTTGCGTGGAAGCTTCTTGCGGCCCTATCCAGCTGATATCTCTCCTTTATGAGTACTGTGGTGTTTATGATGTATGTGTTTGTGTACTTGTTAAGGGGGTTTTTCGTTTCTTCTTGGGGACCGACGTCCAAGGCATGAAGTCCCAGGTTTAGGTTCCGCATGTTTGAGGGAGGTCTAAGTAGTTGTTGCCTCTTGTGAAGACATTGTCAAGCATGGAAAGACCTGTTTTAGAAGGGAGTCCTAGTGACCCTATTCTGCTAGCCTGCTAGGCAGCCGTTCTAGGAGTTCTTGTTAGTTGTGAGGCAATTAGCGAAGCCTGCAGAAGGAAAAATAAGGATGATGAAAAGAAACCCTGAATACCTAAAGAGAAAATATATATACAAAGGTGTGTAAAAAGGGGTTCTAACCCCTATAAAAATCAAAAAGGAAAGAAAGAAAAATTTATACATAGTTGATCATTGCCTTGCGAAGGCCTGGCAGGTTCCTGGGGACGAGTCAGACCCGGGGCCGATGCCTTGTCTTCCTAGGGGTGGCATCTTGCTGGAAAAAAACAAAATAAGGAAGGTTGGAGCGAAAATAAAAGTGAGCGTCAAAAAAGGATTAAGTGTCGCCTTACAAGGGCTTTGGTAGGTTCTTGGGTACCGAGACAGGACCTGAGGCCAATGCCCTGTTCTCCTTGGGTCACTACGCTCAGTTCCCTCCTTTTTACATACCCGAGTATGAAACATAAAAACCCTAAAAGAAGAAATTTACTACAAGAAAATACTTCTTGATCAGGCTATAGGAGTCCTCACCTACTAGGAGCTCCTAGTTGTGTTGTCCTTAGTTAGGTAGATAGTTCATACCACTACTTTGGGCAACCTCTTTGATAGTTATTTTTAGTTTGGCCGTGTTGGAGCAGTGGGTCAGTGACTAGCTTCGGACCTTTTATAAGATTATGCTAGGCCTACTTCTTGTGGATGTCATGCCTTGGTTCTATTAGGGGGTAAGGTGAGCATTGTGCTGTGTTTAGTATCTATCTATTTTGTATCAGCTTGATGCTTCCTTTGGTTGTTTTGTGCACATCTATTGTGGGATTAGACGGGCTGAGTCGCCCTATCCCGTGGTTGCCAAAGAGAGTGGAATTTCGATGCCGAGAAGTGCTTAAAAATAGCTAAAAATTACGAATATCAAGGGAAAAATATTCAACGTCGAAGGCGGCGGCTCGATCTAGGACGATTTTAAGCGCCAAAGTGCATTAAAGGTGCTCGAACGACACTTCTTGATTTTTCATGATTTTTCAGACTTTCGTGGGGTTGACAAGAGTTATCGGCCAATGCGGGATGCCAAGCCAGACGCCCACGATTTTTCAGAGCTCGATTCGGAGTCCGGACGGGGAAGGAGCCAAGAACCGGTCAAGATGCGAAAAGGTGGACATTAGAGTGGTCAAATGGGCATGATCTTTGGGGCCCAAATTTTATGCCACATGAAATGTGGATGAAAAAATTGTGATCAAGAAGGAGGAAATGTGATGTCTATAGGCGCCTAAATTTGTGCCCTCCTTGTTGATCATGGGAGATGGAGGTTGCATAAAACCCCTGCAGATGATGATTGCCCTTCATTCCCCCTTGGATGCTGACCATATCACCGTGCTTCGCTCCTCCAATGGCGGTCTCTATAAAGAATTCTGATTTCAATCTTTCTCTCTCCTCCCTCTCTCTCCCCTAAGGGCAGATTCATGTGGTGAAGAAGAAGAAGAAGAATGGATGATGGATGCTTGTCCAATGAAGACGAGATTGCTCCGTGGTGCAAGAGGAATGAAGATTGCTGATGTCATGAGCATTAATGGTGGCTGGAAATCAGTCCCGAGATATGACAAATAAAAACCCGAAACCCAAAAAGAACGATAATCTCATTTTTACAAAGGAAATTGATGTTTTATGCAATTTGCTTCATGAATATGTGTTCTCATGGGATGATTATGCATTATAATGTTGCTTGCTATGAGTTTGATCAGTTTATGCTCAGAAATTCAGAAAATCATAAGTGTTGTGAATGAAATTAATAGTGTAAAACCCGTAAAACACGTGAAATATGGAAAATTTGAGTATTTTTGGTATATAAATGGAAAATGTAATAAGACACACCAACTAAATTTGTGTTTTTTCTACAAATGAACCTAAGGGCCACAGTCCACAACTCACTTTGTATTTTTAGTTATTTAATCTTGGAAAAAATACAAGGACAATAGGGAAAATGAGGAAAAAGAAGGAAAAAATGGATTTTGAGTGCCAAAAATTAAGGAAAAATAAGAACCACGTTTGTGGATGTATGGGGAATCTGAAGTATGAGGTTTAGCCTAAGTTCAGCCCTACCTTTATGTTTTAGTGAGTTTTTATGGCTTTTTATATAACAAAAACATGGAAAATGAACCCTAAACCGATCAATAATGCACAATCTAAACGGGTGAGGGGGTAGAGTGTATAAAAGGTGTTTAAATGCTGAATGAAATGATGAAAAGCTTCCTGGTTTTTATGCATACTATTTAGGTTGGTCGATAATTAAAAATTAAGAACCTAGTAGCACGAGGATTTCTCGGTGCTAGGTTCATGCAACGCCGCATACGAGCGATAGTCGAAATCATTGAAAGAAATGTTTTCCACATGTGCACAAATGTTGATTTCCTTAATTTCTTGAGCACATGGACATTCACAATTTGCATGAAGCATAAAATGATAAAAGGTATTAGACGATACCTCCTGGATGCATGGCAATTGTTTTCTAGAGGAATATGACCAACGTTGAGTGAGTAAGGTTGCCCAAGCTGTAGACTAGGCATTGGGTCTAAGGGGGAAAGTAAAGTGAGGAAGCATGGTATATCTCCTGGAAATACGCGAATCATAAAAGAAAGAAGTTTGTGTTCGTATGTTATATATATTTAGCGACCCAGCGAGGGGCCAATCCCCAAGATGTAGGAGAGTCGTAGTGTGAGTGTAGCAAGCAATTCCTCGATGCCTCACTCACTCTCGCTCGTTTCTGGCCTGATAGGCTTGTAGGTCCATTTTTCAGCCGTTTAGTCAGGGTTTAGGGTTCCTTGTATTTGTCCTTGTTTGCTTTCGATCGATCAGGTCTTTGTGGTTCAGTCGGTTGGCGTCCTCATCCTTGGGTCCCTCAACTATCTACTACCCACTGCTAAGCAGTTGTGTACTACAATTTCTCTTATCCCGTGTGCTAGAATCAAGTTCTGAACGCCCAAAGGGTTTCGACAAGTTGCGCTAATGCGTGTTTGCCGGTTTGGATCAAATTTCTGACAGATTTGACAAAAAGTTGGATTCAGACCAACTGGTCCAAATTGCAGGGTCCGAGTGGGTCACTCGGATGGGCCGAATGGCACAGGATCAAGGGCCGAATCTCCAGATCTGCCTAGGACAATTTTTATTTGGACAGGCCGAATAGCACGTTCGGACATGATAATTCGGATGGGTCCCAGTTGGCCGAGGGCCGAATCCCGGGTATGGCCAAGTTTCGAATTTGGAACTCGGACGGGTTGCTTGGACGGTCCGAGTGGGGTTACTCGGATGGGTTGACTCGGATGGTCCGAGTGCCGACTAGGGTTGCGGGCCGAGTGGCCGAATGTCAAGGGGCAGAGGGCTGATTCTGGGATTCGGCCCAGAGGCAACTGCTCGGACGGGCCGAACGCGGCGGGACGGAGACAGCACGATGTCGATTTCGATCGATTCTTGGGATTTACACAATCATACCAAGCACAACCCTCCAGGTCCTATCTAGGGGGATTGAGGGAGGGATTCATATACCTGAATGGGCCGAATGGCAGGTTCGGACAGGATAATTTGGACGGGTCGGAGTTGGCCGAGGGCCGAATCCCGAGTATGGCCAAGTTCCGAATTTGAAACTCGGACAGGTTGCTTGGACGGGCTGCACGGTGCAAGGCCGAATGTGCCACGTGGTCAAAAGTTCAGGCTCGGACGGTCGGAGTGGGGTTACTCGGATGGGTTGACTCGGAGTCTGAGTGCCGACTCCTCTCAACATGCTAAACTTTGATTACCATAATTACGAATAGAGGAGTTCGTGATGGCCGGCTGTGTAAACCCATTGTGGATGTATACATTATACTTTGACGGAGCGTCCAGGGGCCCTAATAGAAAAGGAAGTGTTGAAGTAGTAATCTGAGATCCCCGACGTAGAGTTTCGATGAAGTTAGCTGCTTATCTCGGGGTAGGATTCACTAACAATATGGCAGAGTATAAAGCCTTGATTATGGGACTACATATTGCCAAGCAAGGTGGTATTCGTCGATTGTTAGTAAAAGGGGATTCCCAGTTGATCCTGAATCAGTTAGATGGGACATACACAGTGCGGAATCCCATTCTTTGTATGTATCATCGGACTGCTATGACCCTACTTGAGGAGTTTGAGAGAGTGTCTTTGTTCAAAGAGGAGAGAGAGGTAGAGAAAACACCATATCCATGAGCCTTCAGGCTCTCAAGCTCATTCCTTCCTTTCCACACACTAAACTGAAAAGCACACACACTCTACAAGATAAAGTGACCTAGTGTAAATGTAGACTAGACGGACTAACTCTAGTCAGGTCACTAACTGACTACTAACCCGACTTATTTAATGTAGTCACATGTAGACAGTTGTACACACTATTAGCTATCATAGATGTCGGTCATAGATGAAGACACACTGATGGTGAGCTTGATTTCTAACACTCCCCCTCAAGCTCAAAAACAAAACTCAAATCATCTGCATCACTCCAAGTAGCTGTCTAAAGTGAATGAACTTATCTTTACCAAGTGATTTAGTAAAGATGTCTGCTACCTGGTCTTCAGTCTTCACATGCTCCAAGTCAATCTGATTTGCTAAAACCATTTCCCTAATGAAATCGTAGTGAACCTCAATGTGTTTTGATCTTGCATGATAAACAGGATTGCTTGCTAACATAACACTGCTCAAATTGTCACAGTACAGCTTGACTTTGCTGCCCAAGTGTACTCCCAAGTCATTCAACAACTTCTGTAACCACTTAGCTTCACAGGCCGCTAAGGCGGCACCACGATACTCTGCTTCCGTACTGGACAATGTAACTGTAGGCTGTTTCTTACTCTGCCAACTGATCATGCTACTACCCAATCCAAATGCATAGCCACTGGTTGACCTCCTGTCATATGTGCAACCAGCCCAGTCAGCATCAGTGTATCCCATCAAGTCAAGGGGTTTCCCATATGCATAAAACAGCCCATGATCTGTGGTACTCTTTACATATCTCAAAATTCTTCTGACTGCATCCAAGTGTGGTTTACGAGGCTTCTGCATGAACTGAGTGATCAGCCCCACAGCATAACTGATCAGCCCCACAGCATAACTCAAGTTTAGCACTCGTGGCACCTCATGCAACTCCATGCTTTGCCTTTGGCTCCTAGCATGTTGATCCCTATTTGAGAGTGGAATTTTGGTGCTGAGAAGTGCTTAAAAATAACAAAAAATTACGAATATCAAGGGAAAAATATTCAACGTCGAAGGCGGCGGCTCGATCTAGGACGATTTTAAGCGCCAAAGTGCTTTAAAGGCACCCGAGTGACACTTGTTGATTTTTCATAAATTTTTAGACTGTTGTGCGAGTTGACAACAGTTACCAACCAATGCGGGATGCCAAGCCGGACGCCCAAGATTTTTCAGAGCTCGATTCGGAGTCCGGACGGGGAAGGAGCCAAGAATCGGTCAAGATGCAAAAAGGTGAACATTAGAGTGGTCAAATGGGCATGACCTTTGGGGCCCAAATTTTATGCCACATGAAATGTGGATGAAAAAATCGTGATCAAGGAGGAGGAAACGTGATGTCTATAGGCGTCGAAATTTGCGCCCTCCTTGTTGATCATGGGAGATGGAGGTTGCATACAACCCCTGCAGATGATGATTGCCCTTCATTCCCCCCTGGATGCTGACCATATCGCCGTGCTTCGCTCCTCCAATGGCGGTCTCTATAAAGAATTCTGATTTCACTCTTTCTCTCTCCTCCCTCTCTCTCCCCTAAGGGCAGATTCATGTGGTGAAGAAGAAGAAGAAGAATGGATGACCGATGCTTGTCCAATGAAGACGGGATTGCTCCGTGGTGCAAAAGGAATGAAGATTGCTGATTGTGGACTGTCATGAGCATTAATGGTGGCTGGAAATCAGATCCGAGATATGACAAATAAAAACCCGCAACCCAAAAAGAACGGTAATCTCATTTTTACACAGGAAATTGATGTTTTATGCAATTTGCTGCATGAATATGTGTTCTCATGGGATGATTATCCATTATAATGTTGCTTACTATGAGTTTGATCAGTTTATGCTCAGAAATTCAGAAAATCATAAGTGTTGTGAATGAAATTAATAGTGTAAAACTCATAAAATACGTGAAATATGGGAAAATTGGGTGTTTTTGGTATATAAATGGAAAATTTAATAAGATACACCAACTAAATTTGTTTTTTTCCTACAAATGAACCTAAGGGCCACAGTCCACAACTCACTTTGTATTTTCAGTTATTTAATATTGGAAAAAATACAAGGACAATAGGGAAAATGGAAAAAGAGAAGGGAAAAATGGATTTTGAGTGCCGAAAATTAAGGAAAAATGAGAACCATGTTTGTGGATGTATGGGGGTCTGAAGTATGAGGTTTAGCCTGAGTTCAGCCCTACCTTTATGTTTTAGTGAGTTTTTATGGCTTTTTATACAACGAAAACATGAAAAATGAACCCTAAACCGATCAATAATGCACAACCTAAACAGGTGAGGGGGTAGAGTGTATAAAAGGTGTTTAAATGCTGAATGAAATGATGAAAAGCTTGCTGGCTTTTATGCATACCATTTAGGTTGGTCGATAATTAAAAATTAAGAACCTAGTAGCACGAGGGTTTCTCGGTGCTAGGTTCATGCAACGCCGCATACGAGCGATAGTCGAAATCATTGAAAGAAATGTTTTCCACATGTGCACAAATGTTAATTTCCTTAATTTCTTGAGCACATGGACATTCACAATTTGCATGAAGCATAAAATGATAAAAGGTATCAGATGATACCTCTTGGATACATGGCAATTGTTTTCTAAAGGAATATGACCAACGTTGAGTGAGTAAGGTTGCCCAAGCTGTAGACTAGGCATTGGGTCTAAGGGGGAAAGTAAAGTGAGGAAGCATGGTATATCTCCTGGAAATACGCGAATCATAAAAGAAAGAAGTTTGTGTTCGTATGTTATATATGTTTAGCGACGCATCGAGGGGCCAATCCCCAAGATGTAGGAGAGTCGCAGTGAGGTAGCGGCAGTCAGCCATGGGAGGACCTCCTATATTTGTACTTCGTGCTATTTGGCAATGTGTTGGGACTCCCTCTTAGGAGTGTTAATTGGGTTAGAGTTGGACTACGAGATGTGATACAGACACAAGATGTTTAGGAAGATGATGTATGTGTCATCCATGCTCCTGGCCGCGAGGCCGTGGGGTTGTTGAGCGCACGATAGAGGTCCGGCTACGGCATGAGCCAGTGCCGGCCCATTTTAGGTCCCATCACTATTGTAATTAGCTATGCCTTGCAATGCCTTGCGGGCTAGCCTTCTCTCCTCCTCTAGGTCTGCAATGATTGCATCTGTTGTCTTGCCCCGGTGCTCGTACCGGGCGTGTGCGTCGTAGCTGCGCACCATCTGGGAATACACTCAAAGCGAGCTCCTCATTACACCAATGGTCTGAGCCTTCTTCTGTCATGGTCAAATTCTAGAGCCCCGCTGTGCTGTTAATTAGGTCAAATAGTCGTGGCGAATCCTCGTCGCGCTCGCGCTCCTTGCTTGGTTCCACCCTGCGCTTTGCGTGTTTGTCTATGTCTTGGGTCCGCTCCTATTGGTGGGTTCCTTGAGCGACTTATCTGAGAGTTCGATTATTGAATACAAACCTCAATTTATGGTCACTAGGTGAGTGTGTTGTTCCTCATGCACTTGTGCCCAATTAGGATTTCAGTTTCCTTAAGTGTACTTCAAGTGCAAAAATTCAATGTGAGTGTAGCAAGCAATTCCTCGATGCCTCACTCACTCTCGCTCGTTTCTGGCCTGATAGGCTTGTAGGTCCATTTTTCGGCCGTTTAGTCAGGGTTTAGGGTTCCTTGTATTTGTCCTTGTTTGCTTTCGATCGATAAGGACTTTGTGGTTCAGTCGGTTGGCGTCCTCATCCTTGGGTCCCTCAACTGTCTACTACCCACTGCTAAGCGATTGTGTACTACAATTTCTCTTATCCCATGTGCCAGAATCAAGTTCTGAACGCCCAAAGGGTTTCAACAAGTTGCGCTAATGCATGTTTGCCGGGTCGGATCAAATTTCTGACAGATTTGACAAAAAGTTGGATTCTGACCAACTAGTCCGAATTGCAGGGTCCGAGTGGGTCACTTGGATGGGCCGAATGGCACAGGATCAAGGGCCGAATCTCCAGATCTGGCTAGGAAGATTTTTATTCGGACGGGTCGAATGGCAGGTTCGAAAATGATAATTCGGACGGGTCGCAGTTGGCCGAGGGCCGAATCCCGGGTATGGCCAAGTTACAAATTTGGAACTCAGACGGGTTGCTCGGACGGGCCGCATGGTGCAAGTCCGAATGTGCCACGTGGTCAAAAAGTTCTGGCTCGGATGGTTCAAGTGGGTTTACTCGGATGGGTTGACTCGGATGGTCCGAGTGCCAACTAGGGTTCCGGGCAGAGTGGCCGAATGTCAAGGGGCAGAGGGCTGATTCTGGGACTCGGCCCAGAGGCAACTGCTCGGATGGGCCGAACGCGGCTCGACGGAGACAGCACGATGTCGATTTCGATCGATTCTTGGGATTTACACAATCATACCAAGCACAACCCTCCAGATCCTATCTAGGGGGATTGAGGGAGGCATTCATATACCTGAATGGGTCGGTGAGTGTGTCGGTGATTCGATCGAATCACACGGCCTGGGGCTCTCTAGCTCTCTCTCTCTCTCTCCCTCTCTCTCTCTCTCACTGAAATGGCACAAATGAGCTCTCTTTTGGCCTCCTGGCTCTTATATACCTTCCCAGCTGTGGGGTTGATGCCCCCAATCACTCTCTTGTCGATCTTAGTCCTCATTAGCGAGCATTTTGAGCATTTTGCATGATTTTCTCCCTGTTTTTGCCCTGTTTTGAAACAGTGTACCCTACCCTTTTCCGGTTCGATTTCCTAACTCTAACCTACGCTAAATGCAACAAAAATCAAAGGCAAAAAACTGAAATAGATCCTCCATGCTTTCCAATCATCAAATACCCAAAGTATCCCAGAATACTTACTTGTTCCGAAGATTAAAAGCACCCAACTACCTACCTATCTCAAGCTCCGTTTCGGGGATGAATACCCTACTTCGATGCTCGATGTGAGGCACACAAGTGCTCAAGCTTGAATCCGTTGGTCCCGATAACGGAACCAAAATGTGGGAGCTTTCACTCAACCGCCAAGACCCACGGACCGCTTATTGTTTCAAGCATTCCAAGCGAGCTCTAATGGCTATCTCTCACCTAGCCAACGCGCCGTCGATGCTACGAGTGTTGTGAGATTACCTTGATGCCCGATCGAGTACCCTTCTCTCTCTTCCACTCCGATAGCCCCACGATTCTTGACGCTAGCTCAAGCATCCTCAAGCCTCCTCCATCTCCATGATCCATCCTCCATAGTCGCGTGCGCAAGAGAAGAGAAGAGAAGAGAAGAGAAGAGAAGAGAAGAGAAGAGAAGAGAAGAGAAGAGAAAATCTGACCTTCAAGTCCAGGTATGAGCATTGGGCCAAGCTATACACTAAGGAGACCTCCAAGACAGAGATAACTATCTTGCACAATGGGAACTCTAAGGTTGTGAATTTGTATTAATGTTATTTAAAGTATATTGCACTCAATGCCATGCTAGAGATATTCAGCAAGATTTGAAAAAACTTGCCCCTAGTATAGGCTTAAGCGCATTAGAGAGAGAAAACTATTGAGAAAAATGTATCCTTAAGCAAATTTTAGCTATGGTGGTTGGAATTCATTGACAAGAAGCATGATGACTTAGAGTATTACTCAAGTGAATTAGGTTCTACGATAGATTAACTTGGACACTCATAAATACAATCTTGAGTAGACATGGATAAGACTAAAAATACAAAGTACAATAGCATTGGCTTTAAATTATTGTCAAGTACATTGCTTTATAGTTCCAGGATGGTACCACTTTTCCTCACTATGCCTATCGGAAATAAGGTAGTCCTTCTAGGATATTTCATGGCTCTTGCCTTATTACTCCATACAAAGAGGCTATTGTAGGAGTGTGATTGCATAATTCTCAACACCCCCCTCAATCACAACCATAAAAGACACTGAGTATATGGAGGAGGCTGCTATCATGAGTAGAACCTTGCTAAATGTAGACATGATAAAAAAACAACCATATAAAGCTAGGAGCCTGTCAGAAGGCCTCAATACGTGAGCAGAGACTCTAGTCCACATGTTAAATCAAGGTTACAAGGCTTATTATTGGAGCATTAACGTAAGTACATACAAAGCTTAGAAAAGTCAGTCTAAATATTGGGAATAGAAAGACTAATGAGGCTTGTTCTTCTACTCTTGAGTGTCTTCTTCTTCTTCATGGTCTTCTTCTTTGACAGTTTTTGCAAGGTAGGCCTTTTGTGATCTTTTTCTGGCATTACAAAAATTTTCAATGTGCCTAGTTCTTTTGTAGAAGTCACAAACAATATTTTTCTTCCCTTTTGTACTTGTTGTTGACATAGAGCAGCTATTCTTCCTTTGAAGTGCTTGCTTCTTCTTTACCTTTGAGCTTTTTCTCTTCTTCGAGGAGTGATGCTTTGATGTCTACTAGCTTTGGATTTGGAATATTTATTATTGTGGTGGAGACATTACGAAATTCTGGAGGAAGACCCTTGAGCAAGACTTCTTCTATTTTTAATGTAATCCTTGCAAGTTGAGTTAGCAAACTTTCCATATAATTAAGGTTATGGATGCATTAGCCTTCATATCAAACCTAAAAAATTCAATCAACAATCCATATTTTGAAGATTTAGAATAGGCACCAAACAATGTGTCCAATTGTTCCCAAGTGGCATGAGATGTATCATATGTGTCTACATGGTGGATATAACTGTCATCAAGAAGCTTGATGATTGCTTGGGCTTTGTCATCACTCTTTTGCCATACTACTGCAAGAGCAGCATCTATAGGTTTCTTTTCTTGTCCACTGGTTATCGACAATAGATCTTTCTTCACGAGGATTAGCTTTATCCTTGTTTGCCATTTGTGGAAGCCCATTCCTTTGAAGCAGCATGATGGTGAATCTTTGCCCATATTGGATGGAAAGAGCAATAGAAAATTAGCACCAAATATATGAGAATAGACCAACAAATAAGTTGACAAGGATTGTGTCAAGGGACACAAAACTTATTAGTGTTAAACAACATTGAATGAGTATCAAAAATATACTATTCTTGAAGCTTGATATTGTAGTTGCTTGTTATTGTTGTTGATTCCTCCCCTCCTTTCTAATTTGAAGTATAAATCAGCTTTCTAAAGACTGAGTGGTACAATGAATTAGAGTGGTAGTGACTTGGTTGACAAAGGGAAGTAAGAAAATGAAGGGATTTATTAGCTTTGGTGAAAATGGCTATGGCTGCAATAGTTAGGGTTTTGATACGGCCCTCTTTTTTTTTGTTATTGTAGCTCGAGGAGTGCACCATTAGGGCTGATTTTTGGCGAGGAGAGAGCTTGAAAATCCCTTCATTTTGTTACTTCCCATGATTCACCTAAGTCACCGCCACTCTGATTCACTATACCACTCAGTCTCCAGCAAGATTTGCACTTCAAATCAACAAGGAGGGGAAAAATCATCAACAACAAAATAATATCAAGCTTAAAGCATAATATCTTCTTAATACTCATTCAGTGCTAGTTAAGTAATAAAGAATGGATCTAAAATGGTGGTAGCATTAAGCTTCCTATAGTCAACATAAGTCCTCAACTCCTTGACTCTCTCTCTCTTTGTCTCCCTTGTCTGTGTATTACTACAAGATTTCTCAAGGAGCAGCACTTGCTTAATCAATTTCTTCTAGATGCAGTGGATGGTCACAAGATGTATTCTTTTATGGATGATTTAGTGTTTGGCTTGCTCTAGAGGATTTGTCCAAAACGACTTCCATTACAACATGGGGTATCTTTCTGTGTACAGTGATTTAGTTTTGTCTAAAGGATGCTCAGACTTCTTTTGAAAGGGACATACATGAGATATCTGGCCTCTATCAGATCCATTTTATGAGATTTTTTAAAGTTGACTTCAATGTGATTGGGAAAGTATTTCTCCACTTGATGCACCTTTGGTTATGTCCGACAAGATTCCAAGAGGTAAGTTTGATTCTAAATCCTTGAAATTGTGTATTTGTTGTTTGAGGAGGTGTTTTTCTTGGCCATATTATTTCCAAAGATGGGATTGTTGTCGACCCCACAAGGGTTGCAACCATCATGCAAGCAGCAAAGTCATCGCTTTGTAGTTCAGGAATTCTTGGGGCAAATCAAGTGGCATGGGTATCACCTATGCATTTAGTTATTCCCTTGAATTAGTTGACACATGTGGAAAAATCTATTTTTAAGTGGAATAAGGAGGTATACCTAGCATTTCGATACCTTAGGCTATTATTGTCCTGATCCCCAAATCGTGATCCTACCAAATAGGAAAAAACCATTTCATGTCTTTGTTTATGCATCTAATGTGGCTATTGGTAATGTTCTCATGAATGAGGATTCTAATGGGTGGTACCGTCTTGTTTTCAATGAAAATTGGAGATTATCCAATGTGGAGAGGAATTATTCCATCATTGAAATGGAGTGCCTTGGAATGATTTATTCCATAAATAATTATTTGCATTATTTATTAGGCATTCTTTTATTTTTCATGTGGATCACTCACCCTTGGTTTATCTGGTTAAGTAACACAATGTGACTAGAAGATTAGCAAGGTGGATCTCGTTGCTACAAGAATTTGAGTATAGAGTGATACATCAACCGTTAGCTTAGCATGTGATTATTGACTTTCTTTCTTGAGACTAGATTCCAAAGAAGCATCAACAAGTGGCAATGATGATTTCTTGGATGGCCACTTAATTGCAATAGAAGTAGATGAACCAAAGCCTAAGCTGCCTATCCACCATAGGAGGATGACCTTCTTGGAGACTAAAATGCCTTTAGCCCATCTGCAGAAGGATTAGCAAAAGCGACTAGCTCTCCAAAGTTGGCATTTCGAGGTCATCATGGGCCAATTACATCACTGCACCCTATTCGGAGTACTACAAACAGTGGTTTAACCAATGGAGTAGTTCACAGTTCTAGAGGAAGCTTACCAATGATTTTTTTGCAGCCATTTTGTTGTTGATGTGACCATAAAAACAAATCTAGCAGGCTACATTGTGGTGGTCAACCATGCATGGTGATGCACGTATGTGGGTCCATCAATGTGATTCCTACCAAAGGTTGGGTCCATTGGCACCAAAGACCACTTGCTACTTCGGCCAATCTTACCCTTGGATTCCTTTTAGAAATGGGGCCTACTTTGATCTCATTGGTGATAGCATGCACTAGAAACAAATATATCTTGATGGAGGATGACTACTGTACAGAATGGGTGGAAGCATGGGCTCTCCTAAACAACACTACCAAATTTGTTGCCAAATGATTATTTAACAATATCTTCATTAGGTAAGGCACCCCCATAGAATTGGTCAATGATTGAATCATTCATTTTATTAATAAGGTCATCAAGGTACTTCACTTTTACTCATTCTGCACAAGAAGTCATCACACATTATCCACAAGCCAATACCTTAGCAAAATCCACAAACAAAGTGCTTTGTAAAATTTTAACCAAATTGGTAGATCAAAACCAAAAAGATTGGAACATTCAGCAACAATATGGCCTACCACACTTCTTTCAAGGTAACTAGTGGAATGACACCTTCAAAATTGGCATTCAACTTAGACGTCATCACAACTTTCGAGTATATAGTCCCTAGTCTATGGATTACGGTAGAAGGTGAGCTCATCTCACAGGAATCTCTTCCCTTTCCAATGGAAGCCCTAGTAGATATGGAAGCACATGAATCCTGAATGCTTACATCTTATCTGAGAGCCAAGCAAAACCAAAGTATCAACTCGATTTCCTTTCCAAGAAAAAATTCTTCTAAAAGGGCATGGTCTTCAAGATTCATATGGGCAAGATTCCAAGCAAGTTGAAATTTCAATGGAATAGTTCCTTCTAGGTATTCCATGATTCTAGTATTAACTCTTTCTACCTAATTGACTTATAGGAAAATCTATTACCAAAGCCTCTCAATGGGTTCTAACTATGAAATTATCATATCAATGGCTTCCAATGTCCATTCCCCATTGAACTACTCCTTCACTACCAGATTTGCAACATTTCACCCCACTGGTTGCCCGCCTTCAGATTGAGTTGGATCCACTAGTCGCAAGTCAAAGTGATAAGACGTTCACTTATGAAACTCTCTCATGTGATGAAACCTTCCCCCTCAATAACAACATGGTATCTTAGAAAGCTCATCTTAATCATGCAGTTTTATGGCCTCTTCTATTGATGTGGCGAGCATGCATTGGCCACAGTACATTAGCATTACATTAATGGCCTTTTAAAGAAGTTGATTTCTCTCATCGCCGTTATTTTTCATCTTACACTTGTATTCATCACTTTTCTTTCTTGATCATCTTTAACATATTCTTCTTTCTGTGTGTATCCACTCTCTTTGTCATCATTACCATGGCTAAATTTCAACTCACAACTTAGAAGTCTTCCCTCCTAGCCCAAAGGCTAGCCCTATAGTATAGCCCTTGATAGACTCCTTGGAGCTCAATTGCTTCATTAGCCTTCCATGGGGCAGCACCCTACCTTTTGCCTCCACCACCCCAACCCTCCCTGCCCCTTACTTCATCTCAACCCTCCTTTGTATCTAGCTCTAATTGCCATGCATCAAAACCAGGTCCAAATCCAATAAGATGATGCGCCTGCTACTGAGGATGAAGGCATCATCCACAAATAACTCTATGCGTTTGAGTCTACCATCTGTGCTAGTGTGAGATTGGCCTTGCACTCATGCATAGAACTGAGGGTGATATTGTCTTCTCTCTTTGATGCACTAAAGTTTGTCACTAGGGGAAAGATGTTTCATAGCTTGTTGGATATCTCTAGCGTGGCACTAAGTGTAAGATAGTTTACACAATAGTGATACAAATTGATGACATGGAAGTTCCCCTTGTGCAAGATATTTATCTCTCTCTTGGAGATTTGGGTGTAATGCTTGGCCCTAGTCCCATGTTTGGACCTTAGGGTAAGATTATTTCCTCTCTTTGATACACTCAAGCCTTGCACTAGGGGCAAGATGTTCCAAGTCTTGTTGAATATCTCTAGCATAGCACTAAGTGCAAGATAGTTTAGAGAACATTGATATGAATTTAGGACATGGAAGTTTGAATTGTGCAAGATAGTTATATCTCACTTGGAGATATCCTTCATGTAGAGCTTGGCCCTCTATTCATTCATGGACTTGAGGGTGAAATTGTTTCCTCTCTTTGATGCATTCAAGCTTGACATTAGGGGCAGAATATTTGAGATCTTGTTGGATATCTCCAGCCTATCATGAGTGCAAAGATAGTTTAGAGAACACCGATATAAATTTAGGACATGGGCATTCTCATTGTGCAAGATAGTTATCTCTCTATTGGAGAATGGATGAGTAGATGGTTGCATCAAAAGCCAATAAGACTTGGGATCTAGTACCATTGCCTAAGGGTAAGAAAGCTATTGGTTGTAAGTAGTTTTACAAAATCAAGCATAATATAGATGGTTATGTAGTAGGTATAAGGCTAGGGTGGTTGCAAAAGGCTATGCTCAAACATATAGCATAGATTATGAAGATACATTCAGTGAAGTTGCTGGAATGACAACTGTTAGATGTGTGATTACTTTGGCAACCGCCAAAGGTTGGAGTCTGCAAAAGAACTTTGAGATGAGGGATTTGGGTGAGCTAAAATAACTTCTTGGTATTGAGGCAATCAAATATGATGATGGTATATGACTATACCAAAGGTAGTATGGCTTGGATATGTTATCTAAGTATGGTATGATAGCATGTAAGCCTCTTTTAGTACCATTGAAGCAAAATAAAAAGTTGAGTGATGTTGCGGATGAGATAGAAGACCCCACCATATTTAGGAGGATAGTAGAGAGTTTGATTTACATGACTATCACAAGGCTAGACTTGAGCTAGGAGTGATATTGCAGATGAGATAGAATACCCCACTATATTTAGGAGGATAGTAGAGAGTTTGATTTACATGACTATCACAAGGCTAGACTTGAGCTATATTGTTGGCCTCATTAATCACTTTATAACATTATATAATTAGGGAATTTGGGATTTCTCATATAGTCTAGAAATTCCTAATATATTTAATATTTGGCTACATGATCAAATCGTGTCCCCTTACTTGAAAGTGGAGTCTACCTAGATAGGTAATCTTTCCAAGTTGCACTTTGAAGCATAGGTTAAGATTTAGCCACATATCCAAATCTTTACCCCTTATTTGAAAGCGGGACTTGGAAGATTCCCAAATTCTCTAATATGCTGTTTTATGCAGATGTCTAGAAAGCCTCATTTGGATGCAATTAGATGAATATTGAGGTATGTGAAGCCCACTTTACATAATGGAATTTTTTATGAGGTAGGTAAGGATGTACATGTGCTTGGATATAAAAATGCAGATTATTGGGCTAGTAGCACGTCAATTAGAAGATCTATCAACGGATTCATGTTTTCCCTTGGTAGTGCACGAGTTACATGGAGTAACAAAAAACAACCTATAGTTGCTTTATCGAGTAGTACATAAGCTGAGTATAGAGTTGTTGCTATGGTAGCATGTGAGGTGATGTGGCTACGAAAGTTATTGGATGATTTGTATGTGCATGGAGATGGTCTAGTTTTCATTCACTATGACAACATGAGCAATATAGAGCTAGCTAGGAATGGAGTGCTCTATACTAGGACAAAATACATTGAGGTGCACTACCACTTTGTGAGAGAGAAGGTACTTGCAAGAGAGATTGACTTGGTATATGTAAGCATAGAGGATCAGATAGATAATATTTTCACAAAGGCTTTGGGTGCAGAGAAGCTTCAAATGTTTTGAAACTTACTTGGAGTTGCAAAGATGCAGTTGAACTTTAGAGGGAATGTTGAGATGGTAAGCTCAATACATGTGGACATTGATGATAGACTGTTTGGCTAGATTGATCCACATGTCTACACTTAGCATGTCGGTAGTCATTATGATCCTCACATGGCCACTAACTTATCACTTATTATATTTAGCTTATTGCACTTACTTACAACTAGCATAGTTATAGTGCCAGTCAATCAGTATAGTCAGTTATGCACTATTTGAATTAGTAGGCCACTTTTGTTTATGTTGTATCTTATCTATATTATGTGTACATTGTAATGAGTGTGAGAGAAGAAGAAAAAAATAGCAAGAAACATTTTCTTTCCTTTATGTTGTATCTTATCTATACTATGTGTACATTGTGTGTGTGAGAGAAGAAGAAAAAAATAGCAAGAAAAATTTTTATCCACCATCTCTCTTCTTGTATGCTTGAGTGAGCTTCCTCGTGTGTATAGTATGTGTTTGGTGCAATATCTCAAGCAAGTCTCCCCACCACATGACTCATGGAAAAGTACATAGAGCTAGCAACTCATCTCTTCTTCCAATGGTAGTACATTCCATTTAGTAGTTACCTCCTTTATTGCCATGATCACCTTCTACCCAAACATTAACTCTACAAGCATATCCTATCATACACTATGACTAGCATGATCATCCCATAAAGAATATGGAAGTAACCATGGCCACTCTTCTTTCCTGTACATACCTTTGTTAATGCCTTGAGAATTGATGGGTGACTTCTTTCACTCTTTCCATGGTCTATCAAATTGTAATTTGATGAGAGTGCAAGCTTGATCACCATCCTAGAGAAGAAACATCTAGCTACATTAGCATCCAACTCTCCTTTATTAATGGACTAGGGTCCCAAATGACCCACCCTAGGAATGAAATCAAATAAAAATCTATGTAAAAATGATCTCTCGCTCATGGAACAAAATAGAAAAGATACATGGATTGAAACCAAAATCATATTGTTCTCCTTCTTCATCACACTTTCTCCATATTGATTTGAGAAAAAACACGAGAGAGAGAGAGAGAGAGAGAGAGAGAGAGAGAGAGAGATTATCTTTTGTGACACACTTAAAGGTATATAGAATGAACATGCCCCCTTGTCACTAACATGCACCTCTTCATATAATATTTCATTAATAATGTTTTGCTTTTACATTGGCCTTAGCCATTGTAAAGTGTACATTCTATTTAATAACATTCTACCACTCTAAATAATAATGTTGTACTTCATAATAGTATTTCTTTAAAAGACTTTGAAGTGCCAAATCTTGGACATCTTTAGCCTTCATCATCCTCCCCACACACAGTTCCAAAGCTATTCTTTAGCAAGAACAATGAAGGACCACTAAACCATTGGATATTTCTTTAGCACTGATGACGAAGTCTAGGTGGAGGAGACCACCCAAGGACCACCATACCAATGATGCCATCCCCTACTTTGCCATGAGCATGTACACTTCAAAATCTAAAAGGATGACAATCTTCTCATGAGTATTCTTCAACTCAACCATGTGTTCACGATGTATCAAATAGAAACACTCTTATCGATGGAAATTTTAAAATGTGTATATAACATAAATTACTGTGAATTGATTTATCCTTATGGAAAGGTTGTTATGCATGATGATCAAACAGTGCTACATGACTTCTAATGGAACACAAAACTATAGATGAGAGATGCCACAAAGAGAAAATAGATCAATCACAAATTAGTGCCCTTTTCGGATTATGAGGGAGGGAAATGAAAACTTCCAATAAGAAGTCAATGGATAGAAGTCAGTTGAAATGACATTGCTAGATGGTAGTATAGGCAAGTAACAAGATCATGAGTAATTCACTATATGTATACTCTCTATATCACGTGTGTTCAATACCTATTTATAAATATCCTTAACTATGCATTTTCTCTTAACAAAACATAACCCTTTTCTATTCAAATTTTAAGTAACCCCTTTATATGGGACCCTTTTGTATGTAAAAAATGTGTGAAAATGGTATTTAAGAAATCCTTTATGTTGAACCCACATGATACATACATATATTTATGACTTACTTTCTTGGGAACAAGACGATCATGATTCAAGATGCTAATGAATGGAAATTAATCTTGTCATCTTATTGTGATGATGCCTGATCATAGTAAAGGAAGCCTCATAATGACAAATTGATGCACTCAAATCTTTTCTAAATTGGAATTTTGTGGTCAAATCTAATGATACCCTACCATTAACTTCTCAAATCTCTTCCCCATGAACAATTGATTTCTTGTTGAGTGCACTATGCATGGAGCATTGAAAGAAATACTCTTAAGAAATAGAATCAAAGCAAAAGTCTATGTTGAGAACAATCTCCCACTCATGGAACACAACAAAAAGGATACATATATTAGAACTAGAATCATCATCTTTTCTTCTTCATTACTCTCCATATTGAGTTGAGCAAAAAAGAAAAAAAACACACACACACAGACTGTGTGTGTGTAAGAATGAGTGAGAGCTTCTTTTTTGTGACACACTTAATGGGAGGTTATGCATGTAAGAGATCAAGGGTGTATGAAATGAACACATCCCCTCGTCACTAACATGCACCCCTTCATACAATATTTCATCAATAATGTGTTGCTTTTACATCAACCTTAGTCATCATATTGTAAAGTGTATATTTTATAAAGTAACAACCTATCATACTAAAGAGAAATGATGCACTTCATAATAGTATTCTTTAAAATTATTTGAAGTGCAAAATATTGGATATCTTTGGCTTCATCATCCTCCCTCCACACAATTGCAAAGCCATCCTTAGCAAGCACAAAAAAGGGCCACAAAACCATTAGAAATTTCTTTAGCATCGATGAAAAAGCAACAAGCCGTAGGAAACCACTGAGGGAGCACTAGACCAAGGATCCCATTCCCTACTTTGCCATGAGCTCGCACACTTTAAAATCTCAAAGGATGACCATCTTCTTCATGCTCCAGAATTTTTCAAATAGAAACATTGCCCTCTTTAAATATGTATATATCTTGAATTATTGTGAATTGATTTGTCATTATGGAAAGGTTGTTACACATGATGATCAAATAGTGCTAGATGACTTCTGATCAAACACAAAACTACGGATTAGAGATGTGACAAAGAGAAAATAGATCCATAAAAATTTAGTGACCTTTTTGTGATGGAGGGAGATGAAAATTTCCAATAAGAATTCAACGAGTAGATTCCCATTGAAATGGTGTTGCTAGACAATAGTATAAGCTTGGTAACAAGATGACAATGATCCAAGATGCCAATGAATGGAAATTGATCTTGTCAACCTACTACAATGATGCTTGATCACATAAGAGGAAGCCTCATGATGATGAACTCATGCACCCAAATCTTTTTTGAAACACCTTTTTGTGGTCAAAGTAAATAGTACCCTACCATTAATTTCTTGAATCTCTTTTCCATGAGTGATTAATTTCTCGGTGAGTTTGCTAGAAATGGACCATCGTAAGAAATACTATTTGCGAATAGAATCAAAGAAAAGTATATGCTAAGAATGATCTCCTACTCATGGAACACAAAAAAAAAGATACATAGTTTGGAACTAGAATCATCATCTTCTCCTTCTTCATCACTCTCGATATTGAGTTGAGGAAAAACACTGTGAGAGAGAGAGACAGAGACAGAGAGAGAAATCTTCTCTTTTGTGACACACTTAACAAGGGGTTATACGTGCAAAAGGGAAAGGGTATATAGAATAAACACACCCCCTCTTTACTAACATGTACCACTTCAAATAATAATTCATTAATAATGTGTTTTTTTACATTGGCCTTATCCATATTGTAAAGTTTACATTTTATAAAATAATAGCCTACCACACTAAAGAATAATGTTATACTCCTTTAAAATCCTTTGAAGTGCCAAATCTTGGACATATTTAGGATTCATCACTTAGCTATAATCTTCCCTACACATTCGTAATGATATATTAAATCTTCCAATAAGAACTTTCATACAACACTAGTAGGTTTTGTCCTCAAAGCTTAGCCTTCAATTTGATTGTGAGATTCTCTTATGTAAGCACAATTTATCTCAAGTTCCATGATTCCATATGCATGATCACCAATTATCCACACCCATTTGAAATGCATAGAGAGAAAGTAAGATGCAAACCATTATAATATCTCATAGAATAATACATCTGACATATATAGCAAGTCTCCACAAAATATAAGACATGTTTGTGCATGGCTTTCC
The DNA here is from genome assembly GCF_053477565.2 of Lygodium microphyllum. Classification (NCBI taxonomy): domain Eukaryota; kingdom Viridiplantae; phylum Streptophyta; class Polypodiopsida; order Schizaeales; family Lygodiaceae; genus Lygodium; species Lygodium microphyllum. The sequence goes on from NC_141151.1 coordinate 85,059,159, forward strand.
ACCAATATCTCTTTTTTATCTTTTCAAATGTAGCCCAAACTCCTCTATGACTAGCGCCCAAACTCTCATGAAATTCATGCATAATCTGTAGTAGCTATGTAGCCTTAAACACACTACTCACACAATGGAGTGTCTCTTTTATGCATTGGGATTTTGAAGAAAGTTTTTCTTCAAAAAATTGAGCAAGTCTCTTCCAGCTTGTGAATAATACTCACTTTTTTTGGAGATAGCCTTCTACTATATAGACCATAGTATATGATCCATAACTCAAAACCTCATGCACCCAAAGATTGATTTCTACCCTAAAAGACTAACATCCACCTCTTCCAACCTAGTCAGGATCATTTCACAAGTGATAATGTCCTCTTTCTATAACAAATCTCCTATATCCTTGTTCATTCAATTCTTCATATTATCATATTCTTTGCACCATTTCTTTGGTATGTCATCCAACAAAGGCATAGTAATATGTGTCTTGTAATGTTGTAATACTTTATTCATTGTATTCATTATGTATGCAACAGAATTTATCATCCCCTTGTGGTAAAGCACACATTTGTACTAATCCCAATGGTGTCTTCCTAGTAGTGGGATCCTTGCTTTCAATAGTCAACTAGAATTGGTCATAACAAAAAATATAAGTCACTTAAACATATAGTTCTCCTAGCAAAATCCTCTACAAACACATACACAACAAGACCTACTCCTACACTCTTGATGGTTACTTATTAAAATTGAAAATATATCTTAAAGGAATCTCACAATGTTCCTTTTCCTTTTTGGAATTGTAAACTAGCTGTTAGAGTAAGGAACTGAAAAAGGCTCCAAAAATCTCATATAAATCTTTTCATTCAATAAATTAACCAACTTACTTTGTCACATGCATGCCTAACAATTCCATGGCAACATCTTGTTTTAGTGGTCCATCGCAGAACTATCCTAGACAACTTTTCCTAGCACTCACATGAGAATGCACGGGGTCTATCGTCTAGGTTTCCCAGATCCCACCCCATAACAGAAGATATTAGCCGTCCCCACAAGGTTCAACCTGCAATCAAGATCCTAATCTGACAACTAAGGTCTCAATACATCAGCTAGCTCCATCAAAGGTGTCCCACAAGGGCTTCTGTCCAACTAGAGCGATCGTAGTTACTCTTGGTTCATGGACTCCAATGCTTTTTCCAATAACTAGTTAGGATTCAAAGGAGCCTTAATAGAGTTCTGGCATAGCCACTGCACCTTTCCCCTAAGATAATTACTGATCAAGGTTTTAAGACCTGACACTAGGTAGGTCAACACTTGACTCTCTCTAATTTTTCCTAATTAATGCTTTGTTCAATCTCTTGAGAAAGCTTCTAGCTTATTGAGACCACCCATCTGTAGAACGGATTCCTCAGGGATCTCGCCCATCCACTTCCCACAAATGGTTTTCTTTAGTTTTCTAATTACGTATCATATTAAGTTATGATATATGAAACCAGCATTGTTAATTAACCCATTATCACAGGTTCCTTCGCCTAATTTTATGGCACAACATAAACACAGAGAAAGCACTCTTTTGCCCGAACATATTTATTTATTTTTTCACAAAGTTATTTACAACAATTTTTCCCTTTTGCCTAGATAGAAGATAAACCTCAGTTTACCAAAAAATCCCTTCTGTCTAGCAGAAGAAAAGAAACCCTCCAATATTTCCATCCCTTCAATAGTACCGAGGACTCCAGGATCCCATCTTGATTCGTATGAGGGTCAAGTAGTTCCTAGGAGCAACTGAGAGATTTATAGCTAGAGCCCCCCTGGCACTCCCACCTAGTCATGCCTAACGGATTCCTCATCGAGTGACCTCTCGCTGTTACATGAGTGGTGATAAAGAGCAAGCCTCTTTCACAACACGATAATGAGACATTAAGGAGTGCCAATTGGGGTAATTGACTTTGTTGGATGCACAAAACAACTTGAAAAATTCAAATATTTGACAATACACCACAAAAAACAAAACAATAAAGAACTGTCTCTTATAGCTCAAACAACTAAAACCCTAATTCGGGTAGAGCATCACACAACCACAGCTAAAGAAAAAAAAATCCAAAAATTTGAAAACAAACCAAGTGAAAAAATATTCTCGTACCTTAACAACCATGATCCGACACTCCAAAGGCTCCGACTTTCAAATTACATGACAAGAGCTCACTCTAGCATGTGACCTTTCACTCTCCTCTCTCACATAATACAATTGTAATCAAGGGGGAAGGCCCTTAACTCTTCAATCTTCTCTTCTTATATAGTTTTCTATCCACACTCACACACATTAGGCTTTTTGCTCTCAGCTTTTGGCTTTTGCTTTTCTTTTGCTTTTCACTATTTTCTTTTTTCTTGCCCTATGCATGTTTGCAACTTTTTTGGATCATTACTTCATCATTTGAACTTTGAATATAGTTTTTCGAGTACTCTAAACGATCGGAATGCATGTGGTCGACAAGCCAACGTGGGCAGAATTATGAAAATCCATAAAAAATGGGCAAAAATACTGATTTTCGTAAATTGCATCATTTTTCTCCATCTTTTATCTTGAACGACTTATTCCCTTCCTTGGCCTATTGTTATTGTAATTGCACACACTTTTACCACACATATCCTCTTTTCCTTCAAGAAATACCCGTTGACGATGTAAAATGTACGATCTTTTTCTTTGATCCTTGAGTCTTCAAAATAAACATTCTCTAGCTATGAACCTATTTTTCTATGCAGTGTGCCCTAGCAGGAATATGCTATGAAAGAGAACTCCGTGCACAACCATACATGATTTAGAATAATTGGTGCGCAGATCGGTCGCAGTAAGCTCACGTAGTGAATCCCGGAAGGTCCCCAAGAACAATGAACTCTACCTTTTTGCACAAAAAACAATGTAAAAAGCATGAACGACAAGAGCAAGAGACCAATTGGGTTCAATCTCCCCCCATGCCTTGTGTGAGTGCTTCACAAAGCATGTATTTTATGTATATTTCCATCTTCATGCTCAATAATAGCCCAATTTACAAAAATATGACAAGCTTTTAGCTTTTGAGTTTGCTTTTACAAAAATAGGAAATAAAGCTAATGGACGGTGCCCATAGAGTCTGGCATGCCCAACACAATGTCCCAAATAGAAATAACATATCCGTGCGCATAGGCGCATACAAAATAATAATAAATAATCGATGCCTCAATAGACATAACAAAATATAGGCGTGGCGCCTATCAAAATATAATCCATAGGTCGAATACTCGCTAGACTCCAATGCTTTCCTCCGCCACTGCTGCTATCTCTACACATCAACTGAAGCATTCACAATCGTTAGTAAAATAATATAATTAAACCGACAAAAGTGAATACCTTGCAGTCTTCAGCTACATAAATAAATCAACTGGTTAGAAATAAATCCTAACCTTAATTTCTTACGAGTGCGCACTCTAAACTCATAAACGTTTATTAATTTAATATGCATTTTACGGAATCACCCGCTATGGAATCACCCATGTACACACTAAATTAATGAAACGCCCGAAAAGGACAGGCATCCCCATCAACTTCTCGCACAAAGAATCCACTTTGTGTATGAGCCGCGGTCATCAAAGTTTATGGAATCCACCATAAAACCTCACGGAATCCACCGTGGCATGGAATCCACCGTGGAATATGCCTCCTGGCATCATACCCCCGGGGTGGGATAGCAATTGACCTCAATTGCTATTAGCTCAATGTGGAGCTAACAGAGTGGGGAAATCATTTAAGTCTCTAGCGTGCATCCATTGTGCTTCCTCTACAGGATGGTTCTTAAATTTTATTAGATATCTAGAATACCTTCGGCCAGTTCTAGTGGTCATAGAGTCAGTGTCTATGATAGCTTCTGGTTCAAGTATTTCAGTCTCTTCCTCTAATAAAGGTGGGTTTTCATAAACAGGGTGGACAGGTAATTGGCCTCTAAATGGTCTCAATAAACTAATGTGAAATGTATTGTGAATTTTCCAATGAGATGGTAATTCTAACTTGAATGCATTATCATTAATTTTATGAATGATTCTAAATGGTCCATAGAATCTAGGAGCTAGTTTGACAACTGGATGTCTATCTACACTTTGCAGTGTACATTTTTCTATTCTCAGCCAAACATAATCATCAACTTTGAAATTCATGGCTTGTCTTTTCTTGTTGGCTTGTTTGGTATATGATCACTGGGCTTTAGCAATCATATCCTTAACCTCATCAAAAATACTATTATGCATACTAGCAATATCATCAGCACTCTGAATTCTATTAGACAAAGATGCAACAGGTGTAGATAATCTATATCCATAAATGACTTCAAACGGTGCTTTCTTTGTAGATGTGTGCGGTGTATTGTTATATGCAAACGGTAATAAATGAAAATGAGTGTCCCATGTCTGAGGTTTAGAGATAGTATATGCACGTAAAAGATCTAGAATGGTGCTATTTGTGGCTTCTGTTTGTCCATTAGTTTCTGGATGAAATGCAGATGAGAAATCAATCTTTGTGCCTAGATTAGCAAACAGGGTAATCCAAAAATTGTTACAAAATCTAGAATCACGATCTGAAATAATAACTTTTGGCAATCCATGGTTAGTAAAAACAGTTTTCAAAAACAATTGTGCTGCTTGTGATGCTGTTAAAGTTTTCTTACATGAAATGAAATATGCTTGCTTACTAAATCTATCTACAACTGTCCAAATCATATCATGGTTAGATTTAGTATTTGGTAAACCAGTAATGAAATCCATAGAAATTTGTTCCCAAGGTTTAGATGGAATAGACAAAGGCATGAGTAATCCATACTGTTTACCATGATGTATCTTAACTCTTTGACAAATCAAACATTCAGAAACGAAATTAGATACATCTGCATCCATATGCGGCCAATAAAAATCTTCAGTTAACGTACGTAATGTAGATATGATACCTCTATGACCTTGATATGGGGGACAATGAATTTCATTCAAAACAAAAGATCGGAATGGAATAGTAACACACAATCTCTTTTCATAAAACAAAAATCCATCATTATATGACAATGAATGAACAGGAATGAAATTATTTTGAACTAATTTATTCCAATCAGAATGAAAAGTAATATCCTGGTGATATGTATCTTTCATAGCAATCAAAGAATCAAAAGATATGACAGAAATATTATGAATTGCAGGTCTTCTACTCAATGCATCAGCTACTACATTTTCTTTTCCAGGTTGGTATTGAATGATAGGATGAAAACTTTGAATAAAGGAAGCCCATTTGATATGACGGTCAGAGATTTGGGGTTGGCTAAGTAAATGTCTAATACTTTGCTGGTCGGTCTTTAGCTCAGAGGGTTTCGGCTTACAACTAGAATATGCTATTGGATGATTGTCTTGCATTAGTACGGCTCCTATTCCTGATCCGCTAGCATCAATCACAACTAGAAAGAATGGTCTATTAAAGTCAGGCAACTGTAGAACAGGGGCATTGGTTAATGCATGTTTCAGTAAGTCAAAGGATTTATGTTGAGTTTCAGTCCATTGATAAACAATTCCTTTCTTGAGAAGTTTGGTTAATGGTAAAGCAAGTAATGAAAAATTACGTACAAACTTCCTATAGAAACTAGCAAGACCAAGGAATGAGCGTAACTCATGCACGTCTTTAGGAACAGGCCAATGCAATATTGCATCAATTTTCTTAGGATCAAATTTAATTCCTTCAGATGATACAATATGACCTAAATACTCAATTTCCGTCTTAAAGAATTCACTCTTTTCAGGATTTGCAAACAGTTGATTTTCTTTCAATAATTGAAAAACTAATGACAAATGCTCATAATGTTCTTTCTCATTTTGACTAAACATCAAAATATTATCAAAGAAAACAATCACACAGTACTGATATTTCAAAAAGATACGGTTCATCATTCTACTAAAGGTAGCAGGTGCATTAGTCAATCCGAATGGCATGACTAAGAATTCGTAATGACCAAACTGTGTTCTGAATGCAGTCTTAAATATGTCAGATTTATCTAGCCTCACCTGATGATAACCAGACTTAAGGTCAATTTTACTAAATATAGAAGATCCTTGCAGTTTGTCCATAAGGTATCTATTCTTTACAGTGATCTTATTTAAAGCTCGGTAGTCAATACACATACGATAGGTATTATTCTTTTTCTTGACTAAGAGTACAGGTGCACCGAATGGAGAACTGCTAGATCGAATTAAACCTCTATTTAGTAATTCTTCAACTTGACTCTAGATTTCTTTTTGCTCTATCTGATTGTGCCTACATGGTGCTTTGCAAGGTGGTTGCGTGCCAGGAATCAAATCAATCTTATGGTCTTCTGGACATGAAGGAGGTAAACCTGGTGGTAGGTCTTCTGCAAAACAGTCCTTAAAATATGCAAGAAATTCCTTATGCCTAGGGTGCATATGATTTTCCTTTACTTGCAATTCATTCACCCAAATGAGATATGATTTACTACTCTTGCGTAATGCACGTTTAGCTTGAGTATGCGAAAGCAGTGGAAAAACATTAGATGCATGCATACCATATAATGTAATAGATTTTCCTTGAAAATTAATATTCATCGTGTGTGTGGAATAATCTATATTTGGATTATGCTGGTGTCGCCAAGGCATTCCTAAAATAATGTCACTCGACTATAATGGAACAACTAAGAAATTTCTTCTTTCAGTGTATGAACCAATTTGAATCTCTAAATCTTGCACTTCTTGTGTACCATTATACCTAGTGCCTAAAAATGCAACTTTTATGCGATAATGCGTAGGTACAGTCTGTAATTTCAAATCCTTTACCAATTTTGCTAAAATAAAGTCATGGGTACTACCGTCATCATGCAAAATAGTTCTTTCCTTTCCATGCACCATACATTTCATAGTCAACAATGAATGTGAAGTAGGCATACCTGGTAAAGTGTCGGAAGTAGTAGTAGGATCGTCCTCATCTTCAGTGAAATCCGGCATATCCTCATGCTCGTCTTCGTCCATGGCTCCAAGGTAGTTGATATGAGCTGGTGGTTTCTTTGAATGACAATTTGCTGCGAGATGTCCAGGCTGGTGACATTTATAGCATACTATTGGCTTGGCTTTGGTTACATTATTTGCAATGGCGGGAAGTCTGGGTACATTTGGATTTGGCTGTGGAATAGGCTTAGGATTTGGATTGACATTGGATGGTAAAGCAGGTGGTTTAGCCCAATTCTTGCGGAAAGATGATGAAGAGAAACGACCTGGATTAAATCTTCTAAAATTGGAATTGAATTGTTTAGATCCATAATTACCATTGGCTCGGAATTGCTGTGGTCGTCTGTCTCTACCGCGTAGCTTATCTTCAGTGTCGTGAGCTAGTGAGATGGCGTCTTCAAGGGTAGCAGGCTTGAACATGTTCACTTCAGCGTAGTAATGCCCAAGAAGTCCAGACATATACTTCCGCTTATGTGTCGTCTCTGGTACGTCTTCAAGCATGCATAGCTGTAAGAGTGCATTCCAAAAACGCTCTGTATACTGAGGTATAGGCTCACGATCCCGTTGTTGAAGTAAATCCCATTGCTTGATAGCCTTCTCATGAAATTGCGGTGGAAGGAAATTCTGTATGAACTTCTTCTTGAAATCTTCCCAAGTAGCAGGACATTCTATGCTCTTGCGTACTACAGTCCACCAAAGTGATGCTCTGTCTACCAAATGATTAGTAACACACTTGATTTTATCTTTTTCTGGATAGGTTTCCTCATGGAAATAGTCATCAAACTGACTAATGAATGATAAAACAGTCTTTCCTTCTCGTATGCCATTGAAAGTTCGAAATTTGAAACTTTGTTTACTTATCTTTGATTCCTTCCGAATGGTTTGAGCTTCAAGAGTGGCGTCGATGGTACGTCGAATCAAATCTTCAGCTTGAGGTTCTTCTTTATCGGTGGACGCTCTTTGTAATTTTGTCAATTGCGCTTGCAATGCTTGCCTAGCCCTTCGTTCTTCTTCCAATTGCATCATGATTAGGTCCAGCTTTTGCTCCATGGTAGGCTCAGGTAGGTTGTCCTCAGCCATAACATCATCCATATGTGGTTCTGTCATCCTGTAAAACTCAAAAGACCTTTCTCACTCAAAATCAGGTTAGCGGGATGAGCGTAGCTCAAATTACGGGTTACAAGGCTATGTGTTTTTGGGTATTTCTTTCTCAATTTTCAGAAAATCTGCGATATTTCCTTCTTCGTATGCTGAAAATACTTCAGCGAACCTGCGTATTGGTAGAATACCTTGCCACAAACAACTTTGCAGTTCGGAGTTTCTGCGCAGGAATAACCCTTCTAGAAGTTTTGAGCACTAGTCAGTTCTGACTCCAGTTGACTAGTCTGACTTGCAGAGTTGCAGACTTAGCCGACTTAGTGAACTTGCAAGACTTGATCACGATTGACTTGCAGAACTTGATTTCTGGAGTGCAGGACCTGGAGTTTGCTGACTTGCTTGTCTTGTGTAACTTGATTAAGCTTAATGATTTAAGCTTAGTAGCTTTAGCTTATGGAGGGGGGTAATTCTTTGAAAAACGGCGCAGATCGTGAGGGGGGGGGGCGTTTTTTTTTTCACGCGGAAAAATCGGACCTCCTCCGTGATCAGTCCATTAGATTTGTGAAGCTTGCTTAAGCTTCTAATAAGCTTATTGATTATTATTATTAAGCTTTGAATCTTGTTGACAAGAAGTTACTCTGTTTATCCACGACTTTGGTGAAGGAGATGAATGCGTGGTCCTCCGCCTGTACAGCCTGGTCCTTCGCGATCTGATAACAGAAACAGGGGTTCTTGATCGCCAGAAGTCTGCCTGTATCGACGGTTTGTGACGAGATTGACCGTAGAGCCCGATCGTTCCAGGAGCTCCGCCTTCGCACGAGATGGGTAGCGATTGGAAGCTCTTGATCTCAGCTCCGCTCTGATACCACTAGTGCGCAGATCGGTCGCAGTAAGCTCACGTAGTGAATCCCGGAAGGTCCCCAAGAACAATGAACTCTATCTTTTTGCACAAAAAACAATGTATAAAGCATGAACGACAAGAGCAAGAGACCAATTGGGTTCAATCTCCCCCCATGCCTTGTGTGAGCGCTTCACAAAGCATGTATTTTATGTATATTTCCATCTTCATGCTCAATAATAGCCCAACTTACAAAAATATGACAAGCTTTTAGCTTTTGAGTTTGCTTTTACAAAAATAGGAAATAAAGCTAATGGACGGTGCCCATAGAGTCTGGCACGCCCAACACAATGTCCCAAATAGAAATAACATATCCGTGCGCATAGGCGCATACAAAATAATAATAAATAATCAATGCCTCAATAGACATAACAAAATATAGCCGTGGCGCCTATCAAAATATAATCCATAGGTCGAATACTCGCTAGACTCCAATGCTTTCCTCCGCCGCGGCTGGCTGCTATCTCTACACATCAACAGAAGCATTCACAATCGTTAGTAAAATAATATAATTAAACCGAAAAAAGTGAATACCTAGCAGTCTTCAGCTATATAAATAAATCAACTAGTTAGAAATAAATCCTAACCTTAATTTATTACGAGTGCGCACTCTAAACTCATAAACGTTTATTAATTTAATATGCATTTTACGGAATCACCCGCTATGGAATCACCCATGTACACACTAAATTAATGAAACGCACGAAAAGGATAGGCGTTCCCATCAACTTCTCGCACAAAGAATCCACTTTGTGTATGAGCCCCGGTCATCAAAGTTTACGGAATCCACCGTAAAACCTCACGGAATCCACCGTGGCACGGAATCCACTGTGGAATATGCCTCCTAGCATCAATAATATGCAATTGATCGAATCCATGACATGCTACCATTCAAACAATGCTCACACAAAAAATATGGATGTATTGGAAAAATTGTGCCTAGCCTATCTAGATGTGATCATGCGTCATGCAAAATGCAAATAAAATTTCTTGATTAATTTAAAATTCATTATCCTCACCTCTCAACTCTCATAAAAAATATATGATATACTCTGCTCCACCCATCCAGAATCTCACAATCACTCTAGAAAATAATGGTCCTCAAGATGTTGACCAAATATGAACAACCCTTCTTACAATTGATGGCATCCTTCACGACCCTCGAACTCTCCCAACCACCTTACACTCTCAATCAGAAGTTCCTAACTTTGTGATGAACATTCCAAATGGTATGTGCAAGAATTGTGCGTGCTCAATGACATGTGCTCTCTCATGTGCGCATGCATCTAAAATTTGCTGCATATAGCTGCAGTGGTCCTCATGCCATGATAGTGCTCAATGATGGTGCAAAATGTGCATAATCCCAACCCATGGCATGGAAGTATTTGATAAGAACAAGAGACGACCCCCGAGTGCAGTGCATCAACAAGTGAAACGTGAAGTGCTCGTGAATCCATTATCCCCATGATGTGCAAGAGTCTCGACAAGAAAACATACATTATTCCTCAATGTTCGGTAGCTATTAGCAAACACAAGCTTCATTCTGTCCAAAAAAATACCAAGCTCGACCAAGACTATCAAGTTTCATACTCAACAAATCAAACGAAATGTCAAAAATAAATCCTAAGCTAGACAAACACAAGAAATCCAACTACAAAATAACAAAACAAACTGTCACACAAACAATTAAGTTAGCAGAAATCAAACCTAACTACAATTTGACTAGGGCTTTTCAATTTTCAAAAAAATGCTTGACATATTTAGCCCTTCCCCTAGTCTGCAAACATTCATGTGCAACAGTTATTTTCATAAAACGATGCAACATTTATGAGCCAATAAAAATCAAATCCAACGATCTATCCACAATCTTCTTAACAAACACAAATGGCACATTTCTCTCAAACAACTCCTTTACAAGTATACAAAACTCATCCATGAAATTCTCATCAAAATTCTTGAGACAATTCTCTCCATCTAAGGAAAATACATCATCCTCCAAATTCTTTAAATCTCTCAAATCATAACCACACTAAAAAATATTCAAATCCCACAAATCCCAACCATAATCCAAAATCTTCATATCCCACTCATCCTCCCTAGGAAAAACCATGTTACTTTTAGAGTCTCTAAATAAAGTTTTGACCCTTTTTTAATTGCCAATCTCAAATTCATCCACTGATTCATCTACAACTTCTCCTAAAGATACTTTTTAAGGATCTCCCAACTCAATATTCAAATCAAACACAACATCGAAATGGGGTCAACTCTGGACTCATAACGCCACAAGAACCAACAACATCTACAAATGGAGTCACTCCAGGACACCCAACCACATCACTTAACTCATCAACGATACAAGACTCCATCGAGTCTTTCACACACAAAGAGTGGTAAACACCTTCCATAGTATCCTTACAAGAAACCTCATAAGAAACTGAAGGAATTTTCAATCTACATCGTCACAAATAACATCTTCACAATACAACAATTAGTTAAATCTCTAATCACTGGACTAGAAGTATTCATGGTCAATGGGTATGAATTCACATTCCTAGACTATTCACTCCAATCAATCAAACAAGTATTTTTCTCATCAACCACCCTAGGGAGTTTCTTCTCACATACTTCAATTGATTTCTCACAAGTCAACTCATCTCTCCTAAATAGAGAATATAGTATACCTCTCTCAGGATAGGCATAACTAACTCTTTTCTCCTAAAAAACTTTTCTCTCAACTCGCCTTGAACTCAACCTTTCCCTTGGTTCATATTGAGCTATCTTCACCGCTTCCTCAAAAGTCTTAGGGTTTTTTACATATAATTTCACTCTCCAATCTTCTAATTTCAACCCAGTTACAAAATACATTATCTTCAACATAAATGGGGCTATCTCACCTTTTAACAATGTTTAAACTCCATCGATTCCACAATCTTTCAAACTCCCTAGCAAAATCCTCAACACATTGATCATCTTTTTGAACACAAGTTTCTATTTTTGCCCAAATCTCACTTTGACTTTCTCTTCTTTTAAACCTAGATAAAAAAACATTTTTAATGGTCTCATAGTCCAAATTTTATCTCCTAAATTTCAAGCTTCTCTCAAAGTCAAGCAACCAATTTCGTGCTGCTCCGTGCAATTGATATCTAAAAATCTGGAGTTTATACTTAGGGTCAATCACTCTCTCTATCAAACAACATAGCTCTATTTTTTCTAAAAATCTTTCAGGATCTTCAGTATGATTACCATGGAAATCAAGAAAATTCTCAACCATTTTCAAAAATCATAAGAAATCAAAACAAAATCACATTCAAAATAACAAAAATGTCAATTTTGGCACTCCTCAGTGGGGACACCAAAAAAGAGATGTTACGCGAGCGGTGATCGAGAGCAAGCCTCTTTCACAACTCGATAACAAGACGTTAAGGAGTTCCGGTTGGGATAATTGACTTTGTTGGATGCACAACACAACTTGAAAAATTCAAATATTTGACAATACACCACGAAAAACAAAACAATAAAGAACTGCCTCTTGTAGCTCAAACAACTAAAACCCTAATTTGGGTAGAGCATCACACAACCACAACTTTTTTTAAAAAAATCCAACATTTTGAAAACAAACCAAGTGAAAAAATATTCTCGTACCTTAACAACCATGATCTGACACTTGGCGCTTTGACATCCAAAGGCTCCAACTTTCAAATTAGCATGACAAGAGCTCACTCTAGCATGCGACCCTCCACTCTCCTCTCTTACATAATAAAATTGTAATCAAGGGGGAAGGCCCTTAACTCTTCAATCTCCTCTTCTTATATAGTTTTCTATCCACACTCACATACATTAGGCTTTTTACTTTCAGCTTTTGGCTTTTGCTTTTCTACTGCTTTTCACTATTTTCCTTTCTTCTGGCCTATGCATGTTTGCAACTTGTTTGGATCATTACTTTGTCATTTGAACTTCGAATCTAGTTGTTCGGGTACTCAAAATGATCTAAACGCATGTGGTCGACAAGCCAGCATGGGCAGAATTATGAAAATCTATAAAAAAATGGGCAAAAATACTAATTTTTGTAAATTGCATCATTTTTTTCCATCTTTTATCTTGAACGACTTATTCCCTTCCTTTGCCTATTGTTATTGTAATTGCACACACTTTCACCACACATATCCTCTTTTCCTTCAAGAAATACTCGTTGGACGATGTAAAACATACGATCTTTTTCTTTGATCCTTGAGTCTTCAAAATCAACATTCTCTAGATATGAACCTGTTTTTTTATACAGTGTGCCCTAGCAGGAATATGCTATGAAAGAGAACTCCATGCACAACCATACATGATTTAGAATAATATGCAATTGATCTAATCCATGACATGCTACCATTCAAACAATGCTCACACAAAAAATATGGATGCATTGGAAAAATTGTGCCTAGCCTATCTAGATGTGATCGTGCGTCATGCAAGATGCAAATAAAATTTCTTGATTAATTTAAAATTCATTATCCTCACCTCTCAACTCTCATAAAAAAGATATGATATACTCCGCTCCACCTATCCAAAATCTCACAATCACTCTAGAAAATGATGGTCCTCAAGATGTTGACCAAATATGAACAACCCTTCTCACAATTAATGGTGTCCTTCACGACCCTCGAACTCTCCCAACCACCTTACACTCTCAACCAGAAGTTCCTAACTTTGTGATTAACATCCCAAATGGTGCATGCAAGAATTATGCATGCTCAATGACAGGTGCTCTCTCATGTGCGCGTGCATCTAAAATTTACTGTGTATAGCTGCAACGGTCCTCATGCCATGCTAGTGCTCAATGATGGTGCAAAATGTGCATAATCCCAACCCATGGCATGGAAGTATTAGATAAGAACAGGAGACGAACCCCAAGTGCAGTGCATCAACAAGTGCAACGTGAAGTGCTCGTGAACCCATTATCCCTGTGATGTGCAAGAGTCTCGACAAGAAAACATACATTGTTCCTCAATGTTCAGTAGCTATTACCAAACACATGCTCTTCAAAACCTGCAATTTAAGCAAAAGCATCTTGAGGTAGCTCTTCTTCTTGCTCAACCTCTTGTTCATCCGCTTGATCTTTTTTCAACTTCATATTCTTGTTGTTCTTTAGCTTCACCTTCTTGTTTTCCTGTTCAAGATTTAACCAACAAAGAATCAAACTTGAGGAATACCTTGCCGTCCCTACTTCAAGAGAATATAAGTGCCAAGGATCCCTTCATAAGCCTTCAATTGGATTAAGCATCTTCTCAGACTCTCAGAGTGAAATAAAGAAAAATCCCCATGATTAGAATTAGAATGGACCAAGGTTTCCAATACTTTTCACGGTACTTTGTTATCCAAGGAAAGAAAGAAGGAAGAATACACCAAATCTTGGGAAATCTTGATGATTTGATGCAATGGTACTAAGTATTTGATACTGAGGTAGAGATTGAATCTCAAGAGTTAATAAATCTCAAATGCCCCTTCTAATCTTCAAGAAATTTATTGAGAAGCTTATTGCCCTATTTTCCCCAACAAAGATTTGAAGAGAACTTCCAATTAATTGAAGAAAATGCTTCAATCCTTGGCCATTGTGGTCTGCTAAAGCTTTAAGCATACTTCCAAGAGAAGTTTGAGCAAAAAGCCCCTTCAAATGATAAAGATTGAAGAAAAGAAAGCTTGCTATCCATTTATTGTTCAAGAACCTTCATAGCTAGGGTTTTGGAAGCTCAAGATAAGAGTTAAGAAGAACCAATCTAACATATAGAACTTGCATAAACTCGAAATGGCACTAAATGACAAAATATTTCCAACATAAGAGAAATAATGAGTGTTGCCTTGTTATTTTCAGCATTAAACTAAAGCTAAAGAGTTATGAGAAGCATACAATCTTCTATCTTGCTCAAATGGCAACAGGTGGCTTATTTCCAAGCATCATAGAGCCTTACTTGAGCCCCAAGAGAAATACCAAGAAAATGGGAAAATTATTGCAATAAAATCTATATTATCACACCACCAAGTATGTTCTTCATAGTTTAATCAACCACAAGTGCAGGATGCTACTAATCACTGGAAAGCATGTGGGAAAGAGAAGAAAGTGGTTGAAAATGCATTGTCTTGTAGCAATATGCATGATGGAGTAAGGCAAATGCAACAATATGGAGAAGAGACTCTAAGATTTATTCCTCGAAGTCACTACACAAGAAATCATTGGGCTAGAGCTACCACTGAAATGGTAGTGAGGATAGGGGAACGTGAAACTAGTTGTGTTGCTTTACTTGACCATGGTTTGAGATAAATGTCATTGAGTAGGGATTGTATGAAAATGGCGCATGGCCTATGGACACTGATCATGGTTGGCGTATGAGTGCTGCAAATAATTCTTCAGGGGAGCTCTATGCTGCATGTCCTAATGTAAAAGTGACGATTGGTGATGTACAAGAAGAGAAACACTTCTTTGTGCAAGATAATTCCTCATATGAAGGTGCTTGATGATAGTTCTGCTTATGCAAGAGTCAAAAGCAAGAACCATATAAGATGGGGATTCAGCATTGGTTTCTGATAGCAGTTTAGATAACTAGCATAGTGCCATGTGTAAAGTTTCCAAAAGATGGTTTGGACCCTATGTGGTAAGATAGGTGTGTGATAATGCTACTTATGCATTAACTGAGTTGGATGGGACAGCCATAAAAATTCCGGTAGCAGGGAAAAGAATCAAATTATTCAAAAGATGGGAGTCTACTGCCTATGAGTTGCCAAAATTGGAAGAAAATAGTGGCCATGATACAGGGGCTAGCCAGGAAGATATGGAAGATGAAGAAGCAAAGGATATGGTTGCAGAGGATGAGGAGGACTCAAAATCCGATGACAACTAGGATTTTGGCACATACCGGAGGATGTGCAATTTCACAAGGGTGGATGCCATGATGTTATGAGGACACTGTGTGAAAAAGTATGGAATGTATCATCATCCGACTTCTTATTAATCAAGAGAGTCAATGTGATCTGAGTCATTAGTATTAGTGTGAGTTGCATGGATTATCCAAAAATACTAGATTTTTGGATAATTTTAGCCTATATTTGATATTATTTATTGTAAAAATCCAAAAAAGTTAGAAAAAGCTTCTAGATTAGGATGGCATGCAAAAAGCTAGTTGCTTTTTCAGCCAATTAGGGGATTTTCACAAGAAGGACAGATTGACGAAATTGCACGCGTCAGGATCGCTGTAAACAAGCTGAAAACTGCAGATTGAACTGAAAGAAGAAGGAGTGATCTGGGAGATCCATGAGTAGGTGTCTTGAAGTTTTATCCCCCTTTCAAAGCCAACGGAGCCATCATCCTAGAAATCAGGATACGCTTTGAGAGTCTCCTTTGGTTCCAAACGCAAGGGAATTCAAAGACTTAGATTTTCATTAAGCACTGATGTAATGCGAGGCTACAGTAGTGTTGTTCCGTGGGTGTACTCGCCTCTTGATGAAATGAAGCATGTATTTACTATTGGTAATTCTCAGTTTACAGCAAACAATTCGTGTTGATTTAAGCCTATGGAAGCTATGTGTAGGGCTGAATGCATATCTATGAAATGGGCTACTAATAAACTGAGAGCATTGGGGTTGTTGGCTGAAAATGATGGCATTTTAGGCATCTTTTATGGGCTGAATATTACTGACACTATGGCTGAAGTTTTAACAACTATACATGTAGAAAATGAGGCTAAAAATAGAGTGTTGTCAGTATGTTCTTTGGATATGTATGATGTTATAGCATTGTTTGCTCAGCAGGAAGGATTACAATGGGGTGAAGTACTTGTGGAGACAAAGTATACGACAGTTGACAAAAAGGTGAATTGCCACATGTACCATGGAACTTGAGGCCTATTCTAGTGCCTAAAGCTTACTTGCCAAAGTTGATGGATTTGCTAAATGAAAAGATTCGCATGAAGATCTAGGAGCCTTCTTCATCCCTGTACTCAAATCGTTGGTTTACTGTGCCCAAAAAGAATGGGGCTTTGAGATTTATTCAAGACATGCAACCGGTCAATAAAGTGACCATAAGAAATGTTGGTGCAGCTCCTGTGGTTAATGAATTTGCAGAGGCTTTTGCAGGCAAAGCAATCTATTATTTTGATGATCTTTACTCGGTTATGATCAATTTCAGCTTGCAATTGAAAGCTGGGATATCACAACCATGAAGACTCCTTTGGGGTTAGTACGAATGTGTACTCTCCCACACGGTGCAACAAAGTTGGTGGCACACATGACAAATGCTATGAATAGGGTACTCAGGGATTTTATACCACAATTGACTATGCCCTTCTTGGATGATGTTCCAATCAAAGGGTGTGCAATGGATGAAAAGAATGAGGAGATGGATGCTCATGGATGTAGACAGTTTTTTGCAGACCATATTGTGGATTGTGAGAGGATTTTGACACGTCTAGAAGAGGTGCATTTAACTATTTTTGGAAAAAAGTCTGCCTTTGGAGTTGAACAGGTTTTGATTGTTGGGCATATGTGTGGGCTTTATGGGCGAAGGCCATTACCAGCAAAAATAGATGGGATTGATAGAATGCAAGATGTATGCATGAATGTATCAGAGGTGCATAGATTCTTGGATGAATGTGTGTTCTATTTGATATGGATTCCTCACTTTGCACATGTAGCCGATGTTCTTTATCAGCTTCTAAGGAAAGGTAAAAAATTTCAGTGGGAAAGGAACCATCAGAAAGCAATGAAGAAATTGAGACAACTCTTAAAATTTGCTCCTACATTGAGAAAGGCTGACTATTCACATGAAAAGCCTATCATTATTACTGTTGATACAAGCCCAATTGGGATTAGATGGGCAATTGGGCAAGATGATGATGAAGGGCAGAGATATGCAATTCGCTTTGGTGCAAAAGTATTGATTGAACAATAAATAAGATATTCACAGGTAAAAAGAGAATTATGGGGAATTGTGATAGCCCTTAAATGTGATAAGGAGTATTTTAAGGGTGCTCATGTAGTCATTGAGATTGATTGTTTGCCAGTACTAGGTATGATTACTAGTTGTGCCACCCCGGACATTACTATGCTCTGGTAAATTGCATACATCAAATCTTTGAACCCTGAATTTCAGCATATTGCAGGAAGAGATAACCCAATGGGGGCAGACATGTTATCTCGAGCAGGCTATGAGAATGAAGATGGGATGATGGATGAGGAGGAAGAAGATGACTTTCTTATGGCTGAAAATGATGTTGGAAGAGTGAATTTAGCAATGCAAAGTGTTGCTACAACATTAATAGAAGCTTGGACAACAAAGAGAAGACACTTTAGGTGTTTTGCATCTTGTGTAGAAATGTTTCTGGAAGACAAATATGCAGGAGAGTGGCTGAGAATTGGTCAATATCTCAGTACATTAACAAAGAGAGATGAATGGTTAGATGAAGAGTTTAAGAAGATCAAGAGGAAAGCCTATGGATTTTTGTTAAAACATGGATACTTATGGAAACATGCTAAAAAGAAATAGGGTATACCATTGCGAGTTTTGGGTGACAAAGCTTCACAAGTAAAAGTAATGCAAGAATTTCATGAAAGCTTGTGGGCTGGTCATAGAGGTGTTTGGGGTATTTTTACAAAGATCAAAGAAAGATATTAGTGGCAAGGTATGTATAAGGATGTTGCTCACTTTTTGTGGAAACATGTACGACATGTCAAATGTATTCAACTGTGAGACATCGGGATGGATTGCAACCCACATATCCATTGTCTCTTCATTTTAAGTGGGTGATGGATTTGGTCACAATGCCTATAAGTCTTTGAAAAATGAGGTATCTTGTGCTTGCTCGTGAAGACTTGACTAATCAAGTGGAAGGGAGAGCTCTACGTACTAAGATGACAAATGCCATATGTACTTTTCTCTTAGAAGAGATCTTTTGTCGGTATGGCTGTGTGGGAAAAATTACAGCAGATAGGGGTGAGCTAGATGCAGATGAGGATCATGATTTCTTTGCACGGTTGGGGATAAATATTGCTTTAACATCAGCTTAGAACCCTGAAGGAAATGGCAAAAGTGAAAGAGGTCATACACCTATTGTGAAGGCATTGGCAAATGCATGTAGAGAGAAGGTAAAAGAGTGGCCATGATTTCTCCCTTATGGTTTGTGGGCCGACAGAACAACTCATAGTGCTCTTACAAGACATATGCCTGCAGAGTTGATGTATGGTCAAAAACCTATCATGCCAATAGAAGAGATGACAGTCACATGGAGTATGTTACCTTGGGAGGAGGAGTTGAATCAAGAGGAGTTTTTGGCCTTATGCATTAGACAGTTGGAAAGAAAGTTAGAAGACATAGAGGCAGCAACTGCAAAGTTAAGGGTAGCAAGGATACAGAACAAGAAATGGTTTGAAAAAAGACATAGACTTAGACCAAGAACCATATAAGATGGGGATTCAGCATTGGTTTCTGATAGCAGTTTAGATAACTAGCATAGTGCCATGCGTAAAGTTTCCAAAAGATGGTTTGGACCCTATGTGGTAAGATAGGTGTGTGATAATGCTACTTATGCATTAAATGAGCTAGATGGGACAGCCATAAAAATTCCTGTAGCAGGGAAAAGAATCAAATTATTCAAAAGATGGGAGTCTACTGCCTATGAGTTGCCAAAATTGGAAGAAAATAGTGGCCATGATACAGGGGCTAGCCAAGAAGATATGGAAGATGAAGAAGCAAAGGATATGGTTGCAGAGGATGAGGAGGACTCAAAATCCGATGACAACTAGGATTTTGGCACATACCAGAGGATGTGCAAGTTCACAAGGGTGGATGCCATGATGTTATGAGGAAACAGTGTGAAAAAGTATGGAATGTATCATCATCTGACTTCTTATTAATCAAGAGAGTCAATGTGATTTGAGTCATTAGTATTAGTGTGAGTTGCATGGATTATCCAAAAATACTAGATTTTTGGATAATTTTAGCCTATATTTGATATTATTTATTGTAAAAATCCAAAAAAGTTAGAAAAAGCTTCTAGATTAGGATGGCATGCAAAAAGCTAGTTGCTTTTTCAGCCAATTAGGGGATTTTCACAAGAAGGACAGATTGACGAAATTGCATGCGTCAGGATCGCTGTAAACAAGCTGAAAACTACAGATTGAACTGAAAGAAGAAGGAGTGATCTAGGAGATCCATGAGTAGGTGTCCTGGAGTTTTATCCCCCTTTCAAAGCCAACGGAGCCATCAGATTTGGGTTCCAAGCAGCAAAGAATGAGCTGTAATTTTTATGCATGTTTTATTCTACGAAGAAGCTCAAGGAGATCTAATGCCTAGAGATTGCTTCTGAGTAGTGCAAAGATTCGAGGTTCTTTTAATACATATTGATTCAATTCATTGTGATTTGTTTTTGTAGTATTTACCGCTTGGGTATTCTCTATCTTCTCTTCCATCTCCTATCTCTACTTCCTTCTACTTCTGATCCCCGATGGATTCGACTTTTTGACAAAAACCCCTCTGACACTGTGGAAACAATAGTACACCTGAGGACATGTATGAAAAAGAATAGCTATGCCAGTCCCATGACACTCACCATTGTAGGTAGCAGGCATTGTCATGCACCAAAGACGTGGGTGGAAGGGACATCTGTGGTTTGCCGTGGAGGAGTTTCGGTGGTGGTGCGGATGAATGTCATTGGGGGCACTTTGTTGGCCTGCTTGGTTGGTGATAGGGGAGTGAAGTTGGGGATAAGACTGGTTTTTGTTGGGAGTTGCATTGATGGTTTGGCACAAATGTTGATGTTCAGGGGATACTGCAGTGGGCGATGCTTCGTTGGTGGGCTTGTAGGATGATGAAGGATACGAATTCAAAGTGGAGTGTTGATGAAGAGCTGACGGGACGTTCATTGGAGTCTGCAATACCTGTAATTGAAAAGCTTTATATGTGGTCTCTCCCTAGGGTTAGTGCTAGTCTTCTTATGGTGAACAAGACGTAGTGCTACTCTTCCATGCCTTGGTTACCACTGTTGATTGCAATGGTATTGAGATGGAGTGCAAAAAAGAATTGTGTAATTGGTTCAGGGTGACAGGTATAACCATGGCAAGACAAGCTCCCTAGGTATGTCCTACCCTTGATGTGCCTTGGAAATTTGTGGAGAATGTGTAAAGGGATAGGGGACTAGGGACGGAGTTAGCTGACCAAGGTCATTGGACATACCTAATTTGAGGACCCCTAGGTGTTGTGCTGTGATTATGAGTTTTTTTTTCTTCCTTTCATTCTTTATTCCTTTAATTATTTTCTTTTTTCTTTCTTTTCATTCTTCTCATTCTTTTCTTTTCTTTTTGTTTTCTCTTTAAAAAAATAATGAATACAACCAATGCAATATATTGAGGCTATCTGCCTTTCACTTGGATTGAGAAATGTCGAGATCCAAAGGCTATGAAAAATGGATATTACAAAGATGATTGTGTTACTAGCCTCGATGCTAAGGGAACAATTATTGAGAGATGGAGAGATACACTGCGATTTTGCAAACCTCTTTGTAACATGTGAGACATAAGTACAA
The DNA here is from genome assembly GCF_053477565.2 of Lygodium microphyllum. NCBI lineage: Eukaryota > Viridiplantae > Streptophyta > Polypodiopsida > Schizaeales > Lygodiaceae > Lygodium > Lygodium microphyllum. The sequence continues at coordinate 85,080,711 of NC_141151.1, forward strand.
TTGAGGTAGCAACCGGAGTGAGTTGTGCATGGATAAGGAACAGAGAGCATCTCGCAAATTGAATCCTGGTTGATGAAGACACGTTTGTCATTGCTGAGAGTGTGGCTCCTACCCGGATGTAGAGTTCGGCCAAGAACGAGAGAGTAGCCCCACATGTTTATAAACCCATGTCACTTCGTGAGGATGAAAACCAATTGTAGAATTCAGGATTGTACTGGAGCGTGGCACATGCATCTAGTACTCATGGCAGCTTACTCAATAACAATAGATATTTTGCAACATCAAGTAGCATGGTACCTTGTCTGAGTCTACTTGCAACATGTAGCTCCTCCTCATTGAGAATCTTATCAGCCAGAGAGTTCTCTTGGCTAGTTCCAACTAAGTTCGTACCCCGAATGGTAGTCAGTACTTGGAAGGAAGTTGGCACCACATAGGCTGGGTCTCTTTGAGACTGCCATTTGGCCAATCACTCCTTTGAGAGCGTCATAATCTGGGCTCTTATTTCCGCCATTGTAACGCGGTTTTCAAACCAACGTTTTTTGAATTGACTTCATCCTTTGATTGTCACTTTAGTTGCTCTATCTCTAAAATATTTGGTTAGCAGAGCACATCATTGAATGTCACAGTTAAGCATAATTCGTCGGCTTCTTCGTCAGAGATGAGTCGCATGCGTTAATGTAGGATTCTATCATAGTGCTAGTCAAGATGCTCTTGCTCTTCCCAGGATAGAGGAAATGGAAAATATTCCTCAAATTGCTCCTTAGGGAATGCACCCATGTCTGCAAGGACGTAGACACGTGCAAATACTTTGAGTTTAGCAGCCAACTCAGTTAAGCATTCTGCGGCACTTCTATGTTCAATGAGGGCTTGCTCGGTTGCCATCTCATGTAGGGTTCTAGGAGTTTCCCTAGGCTTTAGCATAGCTGGGGGCTCAGGCCTAGATGAGCAAGATTGGTCAACGCTAGGATTTCTTATGCTCTTGGGGTCTCCATGTTTATCCTAAGGCCTTGCTACTATTGTGTCATGGTTCGACTTGGATGTGACCAGTATAGTCTTGTCATCTTGTTGTGACAGTGTTGTATCCACTCTTGATTGGTCAATGTGAGTTTTGTTATCAATAGATTGAGTGTTACAAGCAATTGTTGATGGTAATGGTTGCTTTTATTTTTTAGAGCACATGGAAGTGTTTGAGGTTTCACCATTGTTAGGAGATATATCAATGGGTTCATTCATGGGTGGAGTCGATGCTTTATTCCTTAGCTCTCCTTATCTCTTCAGCACTCTTGGTCTCAATGTTATTGGGGTCCACAACCACTTGTAACTGCTATTGTTTTCACTATTTTCTCCTCTTTTTCTTGGTCAGTGAAGGTGCATCTCTTAACAAACCAGGACCCTGGACTAGGTCAGCGGTTGATGTGCTTGGTTGGGCCTCAGCTTTCCCTTTCTCTGGTGTGTCCTCATGGGACGTAGCTACGACCTGCTGGACAGCCTTGCTAGGTTGATTGGTTGGATGCGCCATCTCCTTGGCTACATCTTTGAGAGGTTTCTCCTCAAGCCTAGGCTTTAGGCACTTCAGCAATGCTGGAGGTATCAAGGATGTTGGTTGCGACACCTCTTCCACTTGGTGAATGGCTAAGGGCACATTCGGCAAGGGGCATCGTCACGGCCAACGGTTGTGATCGCTATAGTTCCTGATTGGAAGTAGTAATGGCTAGTTCAGCGGACTGGCCATTATTGGTGGGTTGCAGTGCCAAGTCCTTAGGCATATTGGAAGTGATTGTGTCTTTTGTTGTCCGTTGAGCAATCACTTGCATAGGTTGAGCATTAGTTGATGACCCAATCACGATGGATTACACAGGCATAACCTTAGGCTAAGAGCTAAGGGTGGTGTCATGTCCCACCTCTTGGACATTTAGAAGCTTAGATGGAGATAGAGATTGGAATTGAGTAGCCACACTTGACGACTGTTGTTGTGCTTCCTGTGTCCGTTTAGGGAAAGAGGGTGTAGGAGACTTGGGACTCCTAAGTGGCTTCAACACTAGGTGGAAGATTTGCTCATGGCTATTAGATGATTCTGCCATTTGCTTTGTTGAGCATTTAGCCTTGCCATGAGCAATGTTGTGCCTATGATGCTTGTTATCCACTTGGGAAATCAAATGCTCCTTGGGCACTAGTGGCTTTTGCATACCCTGAACGATTACATGTGATACCTACTTGTCAAGCACGCTAGGCTGAGGATCTACCATTCAATTAGTCCTATTTGGTTTCTTGATTTTAATCGTGAGGGGCTCAGTCACTCCACTGTTTTTGACTGGAGACTTAGGTTTTTGTTTAGATTTCCTCCCGTGCTTCTTCGCTCTTGATACGATCTGGCCTTCAGCTGACAAAGGTGGTTTAGTCGGGGGTTTTGGCACCCAAGTCCATCTGTTACCTGCGTAATACCCTTGAGCACGTAGCAACGCTTTGGATATCCATCTCGGCATTGGCTAGCTCTCCACCAATACCTTTGTCTATAAGGCCTAGGCTTCTTTTAGGGTATTTTACGACACTTGTAAGTCCAGAGCCTAGATGTCCTTGGTGTTGTCTCCTGATCTTCTTATTTCAAGCATGGCCTCACTCACTGCTCCTCATTGTTCAACCTATGCTTGTATCAACTCTTTCAATAGGACCTTGCTCTCATTACTAGGCTTGCCTGTTATGTCAACACCTTCATTGCCTTTCCCTCAAGATTCAATGAGGTCACCCTTGCTAAAGGTTGTGACTATCCTCACACCTCGTAGTGTCAAGTGTATCCTCTCTGCTACGTAATCAGCCTCACACTTCATTGCCCTTGTGAAAGGTCATCCTAGGATGGTTTCTTTTCCACAATTAGCACCATTTGGAGGAACATGGAAGAGGATAGGCAAGCTTTCCATTTCAATAGTTATAAGGATTTTGCACTTTCTTATGAGTGCTTGTGGGTGTCCCCCGTATGAACTAATAGTTGCATTAGTCGGTGTGAGCTCTGGTTGGCCTAGTAGGGTCCATGCTTCATAGGTCAAGATATTAAAATCTGCTCCTTCATCAATCAGAGCATCGACAGTGCGCTCTCTTTTCGTGGTAAGTTTGACCCTAAGATAAGTAGACGGTACTATGTCTTCATCTTCCGGGTCTTGGCTTATAAATTTAAGCCTTTTGACAAATGCCCTTGAGTCCCTAATTGCACGACCAGATGTGGGTTCTCCACTGATGTCTTGGATTGTCTGTGTAGTACTATTCAAGGTGCATCTGTCCTTAGGAATGTCATATCTAGTCATCCTCGCAGTTGTAGCTTGATGTTGTCGCTTTTCGCTTTAACTAGATGCAGTCTGAATGTAACACATACGTGTTTTTGCGGTGTGGCATTTTTTCCCTTGTTGGCTAGATTGGCCTATTGAGGTTCTAGGGTCTCTATTTGTCTTTTTTTCAGGTATGGGCTTTTGGTTGCTCCTTTGCAAGTGAGAATCCATGGTTGTCTAGAGCCATTACTACACTAGGATCTAATTTGAAGGATCTGCCAACGCGCACGTTTTCTCTCTAACCTACTTGGGGAAGGTGTGGAGGGGGCAGAGCCCTCTCTGCGGGGGTCCGGGGGTTTATGGCTCAGCGGGTTGTCTCTAGGACTCTAGGTCTTCCAACAGCCTACTTAAGTTGCTAAGCGGCTGCACCTTACAATTTTTCCTATTCCTTGTGCCAGAATCGAGTTCTAAGCGTCAGGAGGAGTCGTGACAGGTTGTGTGATTGAGCTGTAGCTGGGTCTGGTCAAACTTTTAGAAAATTTGAAAAAGTCCACATTCGATCCAACTTGTCTGAATTGCAGGGGCCGAGTGGGTGAGTCGGATGAGCCGAAGTGCTGACTCGAACGAGGGCCAAAAAGGTCCACTCGGATGGGGTCACTTGGACGGGCTGAGGGAGTCTACGCGGATGGACCGACGCACACGGGTCGAGGCACACGGGCCGAGGGCTGAATCAGGTTTGTTCGAGGGCCAAGTTTTGTATGGGTGGAGGGTTGATTGGTGAATTTGATCGGGCCGAATGTCAACTTGTCTGAGTGGGATTGGGCTGAGTCGGCATGGCCGAGGAATGAATTTCAAAGTTGGTTTGAATGCTTCACTCGGATGGACCGAGTGAAAAGCGTCCGACTGAGGTTGAGTGGTTCGTAAGAATGGGCCGAGGGCATCCGAGTGGTCGATTCAGATGGGACGAGCGGAGGGCATCCGAGTAAGATGGTCCGAGCTAGGTGGACCAAGGGCCGATTCTGGGACTCAGCCCAGAATTACCATCACTCGGACGGGCTAAACGCAACACAATTTTGACTGGCACAACGATAAATCACTCGAGTCACATGATTCTGGTCAAGGCCTATCGCACACACCTCTAGATCAAAGCTATGGATGGAGGGGAAGAGTCGTATATACTTGGAATAGCCAATAAACTCTAAAATGCAAATCAGAAAATGAATCAACCCTCATGCCGTGTTATGATAGCAGAAACCCTGATGCTTATTTTTCTTTGTTTTTTCCTATCCTAATGCATCCAAATCACAAAGAAAATACCTACACTATGCCAACATGCTTTTCCAAATCCAAAAAAAGCAAACACCTACTTGCTAAGGAGATCGAATACCTCTTCAAACTCCCTCGCTTCCTACCTATCTACCTCAAGCACTTGTTCGGGGAAAACCCTACTTCAATGCTCGATTCCAAGTGTGTAAGCACTCAAGGCTTGAATCCATTGGTCTCGGCAACAGAACCAAAATGTGGGAGCTTTTGCTCAACCACCAAGAACCATGGACCGCTTATTGCTGCTGAGCACTAATGGCTACCTCTCACATAGCCGACGCGGTACCTATCCATGAGTGTAGTGAGTTTACCTCCATGCCGGTTGAGTTACCTCCTCTTCCACGCACTCCGGTAGCTCCAAGATCCAAGTGCAAGCTTCAAGCAAGCTCCATCCTCAAGCTCCACGCTCCAAGCTCCATATTTGCGAGCAAGACAAGAGAAGAGAAGAGAAGAGAATAAGAGAGAAGAAGTAATGGGACCTAAAATGGGCCAGCACTGGCTATAGCACTAGCCGGACCTCTATCATGCACTCAACAACCCCACGGCCTCGTGGCCAGGAGCATGGATGACACATACATCATACATTGCCTTCCTAAACATCTTGCATTTGTATCACGTCTCGTAGTCCAACTCTAACCCAATTAACACTCCTCAGAGGGAGTCCCAACACATTGCCAAATAGCACGAAGTACAAACATAGGAGGTCCTCCCACAGCTGACTGCCGCTATCTCACTGCGACTCTCCTACACCTTGGGGATTGGCCCCTCAATGCGTCGCTAAACATATACAACACTTTGCACATAGTCGTCTCAAGGTACCAATTATTTCGTATCCAGGAATGTACCATACCTCACTTTACTTTCCCCTTAGACCCAACGCCTAGCCTACAGCTTGGAACAACCTTACTCACTCAACGTTGGTCACGATCTAGAGAATACAGGTGCTATGCATCTAGGAGGTATTGTCTAATACCTTTTATCATTTTATGCTTCATGCAAATTGTGAATATCCATGTGCTCAAATAATTAAGAAAATCAACATTTTTGTTTAGTACAAAAGCATTCTTTCAATGATTTTGACTATCGCTCGTATGCGGCGTTGCATGAACCTAGCACCGAGAAACCCTCGTGCTACTAGGTTCTTAATTTAAACTAACGACCAATCTATATGGTATGCATAAAAACCAACAAGCTTCTCATCATTTCATTCAGCATTTAAACACCTTTTATACACTCTACCCCCTCACCCGTTTAGGTTGTGCATTATTGATCGGTTTAGGGTTCATTTCCATGTTTTTATTATACAAGAAAAAATAAAAACTCACTAAAACATAAAGGTAGGGCTGAACTGAGGCTAAACCTCATACTTCAGACCCCCCATACATACACAAACATGGTTCTTATTTTTTCTTAATTTTCAGCACTAAATCCATTTTTCCCTTATTTTTCTCCATTTTCCCTATTTTTCTTATATTTTTGCAATATTAAATAACTCAAAATACAAAATGAGTTGTGGGCTATGGCCCTTAGGTTCATTTGCAGAAAAAACACAAATTTAGTTGGTGTGTCTTATTATATTTTCCATTTATATATCAAAAACACCCAATTTTCCCCTATTTCGCGTGTTTTACGGGTTTTACACTATTAATTTCAGTCACAACACTTGTGATTTTCTGATTTTCTGAGCATAAACTGATCAAACTCATAGCAAACATCAACATGATTCATAATCATCCCGTGGGAACAAATACTCATGAAGCAAATTGCATAAAACATCAATTTCCTTTGTAAAAATGGAATTGCCGTTCTTTGCGGGTTGCGGGTTTTTATTTGCCATGTCTCGGGACTGATTTCCAGCAACCATTAATGCTCATGACAGTCCACAATCAGCAATCTTCATTCCTCTTGAACCATGGAGCAATCCGATCTTCATTGGACAAGCATCCGTCGTCCATTCTTCTTCTTCTTCTTCAACACATGAATAAAAGATATGACGTTTTTTACTTCATAAGGTGCATAAAAGTTTAGGGGGGGGGATCCAAACTCAAAAGGCATGCCCAATTTTGGCCTCCCAAGTGTCCACCTTTTCATATCTTGCCCATTTTGTGGCCATTTCGTCTTGGCTCTGATTCGAGCTCTGAAAAATCCTGGGCATCTGACTTGACATCCCGCATTGGTTGGCAACTCCTGACAACCCATACAGCAGTCTGAAAAATTATCAAAAATCAACAAGTGTCACTCGGGCGCCTTTAAAGCACTTGACGCTTAAAATCGTCCTAGCTGGAGCCACCGCCTTCAACGTTGAATATTTTTCCCTTAATATTCGTAATGGCTATTTTTAAGCACTTCTCGGCATCAAAACTCTGCTCTCATTGGCGACCACGGGATAGGGTGACTCAACTCGTCGAATCCCACAATAGATCTGCACAAAACAACCAAAGGAAGCATCAAGTTGATACAAAATAGATACATATTAAACACAGCACAATGCTCACCCTACCCCCTGACAGAACCAAGGCATGACATCCACAAGGAGTAGGCCTAGCATAATCTGATAAAAGGTCCGAAGCTAGTCACTAACCGGCTGCTCCAACACCACCAAACTAAAAAGAACTATCAAAGAGGTTGCCCCAAGTGGTGGGCTGAACTACCTACCTAACTAAGGACAACACAACCAGTAACTCCTATTAGGTGAGGACTCCTATAGCCTGATCAAGAAGTATTTTCTTTTAGCACATTTCTTCTTTTAGATTTTTATGTTCCATACTCGGGCATGTAAAAAGGAGGGAGCTGAGCGTAGTGACCCAAGGAGAACAGGGCATCGGCCTCAGGTCCTATCTCGGTACCCAAGAACCTACCAAGCCCTCGCAAGGTGACACTTAATCCTTTTCTGATGCTCACTTTTATTTTTGCTCCAACCTTCCTTAATTTCTTCTTTTCCAGCAAGATGCCACCCCTAGGAAGACAAGGCATCGGCCCCGGGTCTGACTCGTCCCCAGGAACCTACCAAGCCTTCGCAAGGCGATGATCAACTGCTCATAAATTTCCATTTCTTTTCTTTTCTATTTTTATAGGGGTTAGAAACCCTTTTTACACACCTTTGTATATATTTATTGTCTTTTGGGATATTTAGGGTTTCTTTTCTTTTATCCTCATTTTTTCTTTTTCGGAAGGCTTCTCTAACTGCCTCACAACTAACAAGAACTCCTGGAACAGCTGCCTAGCAGGCTAGCAGAACAGGGTCACTAGGACCCCCTTCTAAAACAGGTCTTTCAATGCTTGACAATGTCTTTACAGCAGGCAAGGACTACTCAGACCTCCCTTCAGACATACTTAACCTAAACCTGGGACTTCATGCCTTGGACGCCGGTCCCCAACAAGAAAAGAAAATCCCCCAAAAAGTACACAGACACATATAGCAGAAAAGCACGGTACTCATAAAGGAGAGATATCACCTGGATAGGGCCACGAGAAGCTTCCGCGCAACAAAGGCTCTTTCCAAGCTCTTCTTCAAACCTGTCTAGCACGAAACTAAAACAAGAAACCATTAACCGCACCTACACTAAACAAACAACTGGCCCTCTTGGCCTAACGAAATAAAGCACTTCACTACAAAAACTGATCGGCCCGCTTGGCCTAACAAAATCTGGATGTAATATCCAAGGTAGCTAGCCTTCCTAGCTTAAAACTAGATAGGTCATTTTAGTCCACGTAATGCTGATGTCTTTGGCATATACATCACACCCTAACAGACTACCCAGGGTGCCAAGGATAGCATATCATAGGTCGACTAGAAAATTACCTAAAAGCTTGATCTTGTATTTTTTGATCTTGGGTTTTTTTGTAGAGCTACAAGTCCAAGCCTTTCCACAAATAACTCATCAATAAGGCCGATCCCTTCTTGGGCACTATGAGCTGAATGAACGGCCTCCATGGGCTCGCATGTCCCACATTTATTGTCAGCCGAATAAACTGGTCGTTCAAGCGGCTGAGTGGCTCCTTTGGCAAAAAGAATCATAGCTTTGTACTTATTCGAACCTCATTTATTTGGGTTTTCACATAAATCAATGTTGTGACCCAAACTAGGTAGAGCTTCAAGCCTAGGCACATCACATGGGTGTATCCCAAGGCAATGTATATTGTCATATGTATATCCAGTCTTATCCTCTTGGGGGTTCAACAAAATATATCTAGATGGGATCCTTGTCCTTGCATCCGACACTCCTGCCATACTTTTGGAGATTGTGGGTCTCCAAACCCATCTCACATTTCCCTTAATATTCTTGCACTCCCTCAATTTGTTGCATTGGTCTAATGAACTCAATGCAAACTTATCCCTATGGCCAAATGGCCTCACATCCTTATGACCTTTGTGAAGCACAGGTGGACTTTTAGCATTTTTCATCCTCTTTACAAAAGATGTCTTTACTTGTTTTTGTCCATACTGCAAATTTTTCCCCATAAGAACCATGCTTTCACTGAAGGGAACAACATCCACCCGGAAGCATGATTCCAATACCAAAGGTCTCTCAAGAGCCTTACTAGCAACAAAATTAGAACCACACACAGCATGCTTATCAACACTCACAGGCCCATTGGTTCTATCCATGTTGCCATCACAACCACTTCTCGTGGAAGTGTTGCAAGCCCTAATGACACTTAATGGCTTGGCACCTATTCACTGAGAGGCATGTCATTACTACTCATAGGATGGCCATTTTCTACTTTGAGATTTTGGCCACCAAGGTTCCCCTCATAGGCTGCCTTGGTATCAACAAGTGAGCTGTCTCCTTGCAAAAATGATTGGAAGCTAGGATGCACTTGTACTGAGCGGAGAAAACTCCAAAAGTTTTCCCAACATCTCTTAATATGACCCTCATAATCAATGGTATGCATTTTTGCTTCCTTTAAAGACTTAGGATTCCGCAGTTCCACTTGGATTTGCATATTAATCTCTAAACCATTTAGAAAGAGCTCACATAGCTCATCATCTGGTAGAGCACTAGCTCTTCTTAGCCAAAGACTAAGAGTACTATCAAAGGCTCTAGCATACTCTTTAACAGAAGGATAAGACTCCTGTCTAACCTGCATAAGCTGCCCTAAGACCTGAATCATAGGGAGCTTCTTTTCATACTCATCTAGAAATCTATCACAAGTCTTCTCAAATGATTTGATCAACCCTCTTGGGAGGCTCCAGTACCATTTCCTTGCCTCTCCCTTTAGGGTACTTGGGAATATGAGCATCCGATGTATATCGTCGAACCCACTTGCAATGCAAGTTAGATCATATTCTCTTAAATGAATCATCGGATCCTCATTTGGCAACCCATAAAACACTGGGAGATCCCTATAAAGAGGAGGACATTTAGTCCTCTCCTTTGGGATCAAGACTGGTTCATTAAAATCTTCGTATTCCTCTTGATCTAATACCAGTGTGTTAGGGTCTTTAATCTCTTCCATTTCCACCTTTACTGCAGTGGAAGAGTCACTAATTCCATGAACTTCCCTTTCCGCCAACTCACAAAGTGGTTTAGCGAGTCCAACACTATGCAATAGGGAATCTATCCCATCATCTGCTAGTGGTGTTCTAGTAAGCCTATTCTCATCTACCACCACTTTGCTAGAACTTAGGATAGGTCCTAATGAAATCTTCCTTACTAACAATGGTTTTCCACACACATGGACATCATCCAATGCTTTATGGATCTTGGCAATCACACTACATTACCCAAATGGGTCGGGCACTAGCATCAGATGTATCTTTACATCATAATCATCATGTCCTCCTATGTGCATATTAACCATCATTGTCACAGTCTTTTCTATGACATTATCATCATGAATGATCATAGATGATTGTGTCATCTTAGCACTACTTTCACTTTCCCTTTTCTCTAATCTCCATTGGCTGTTAATCTTAGAGGTAGCTTCATGGGTGTTTTCCCATAGTGACTCAAACTCAAGCATGGTATCACTTTCAGGGAAAAGGGTAAAATAGTCAATCACCCGATGTGTCAAAGATCCCACTAGACTATTCAAGATAGACGAAGCATCCTTTGGGTGTTGGGGATTTCTTGGATTGACCGTCATACTGATGACCAAGGTTTTTATCAAACTAACTTGATATCCACTGCTTCAAGGCGGCTATCGACCAATAGAATAAAACTAACAGGTCCCTTATGAGACCAAGATTCGGAGATCGCCACTTATTGGCAGCTCCTGGCAAAAGCACCACTGATCGAACCTAAAATGGGCCGGCACTGGCTATAGCACTAGCCGGACCTCATGCTCATGACACACAAACACCCTCATGGCCTCGCGGACCAGGAGCGTCAATCCAATGCTAAAGGACAAACTTGCCCTAAATCTTAATTCATGTGTTTATAGTTCATAGTCCAACGTTTCCCTAAAACTTCTCAAAGGGAGAACCCTTATACATTGGCAATGCCACGATCATACACATATAGGAGGCACTCCACGGACTAATAGTCGGAGCCCCACTGCAGCTCTCCTACATCTCAGGGATTGGCCCTTTGATGCGCTGCTAAACATATAACACAAACAAACACAAACTCCTCTCTTTTATATTTCTCGTATTTTCAGGAGATATACCATGCTTCCTCACTTCACAGTCCCTTAGGAAACTGACCCTCTACCCTACGGCAAGGGATAACCTCACACTCTCAATCGTGGGTCAAAGTCCTAAGAAAACAGTTGCTATGCAGTCCAGGAGATTTTCCTTTGATACCATGAACCATGCATAGTGCATAATGTGAATGGTTTAGTGCACAAACATAAGAAAATCAGCATTGTGCTTAGTGCAAAAGCATTCTTTCAATGATTTTGACTATCGCTCGTATGCGGCATTGCATGAACCTAGCACCGAGGAGACCTCGTGCTACTAGGTTCTTAATTTTCAATTATCGACCAACCTAAATGGTATGCATAAAAACCAGCAAGCTTTTCATCATTTCATTCAGCATTTAAACACCTTTTATACACTCTATCCCCTTCACCCGTTTAGATTGTGCATTATTGATCAGTTTAGGGTTCATTTCCATGTTTTTGTTATATGAAAAGCAATAGAAACTCACTAAAACATAAAGGTAGGGCTGAAGTGAGGCTAAACCTCATACTTCAGACCCCCCATACATACACAAACATGAATCTTATTTTTCCTTAATTTTCGGCACTCAAAATCCATTTTTCTCTTTTTATCTCTATTTTTCCTATTTTTCTTGTATTTTTTGCAATATTAAATAATTAAAAATACCAAATGAGTTGTGGGCTGTGTCCCTTAGGTTTATTTGTAGCAAAAGCACAAATTTAGTTGGTGTGTCTTACTATATTTTCCATTTATATGTCAAAAACACCCAATTCCCCCCTATTTCACGTGTTTTACGGATTTTATAGCATTAATTTTAGTCACAACATTTATGATTTTCTGATTTTCTGAGCATAAATTGATCAAACTCATAGAAAACATCAACATGATGCATAATCATCCCATGGGAACAAATACTCATGAAGCAAACTGCATAAAACATCAATTTCCTTTGTAAAAAAGAAATTACCGTTCTTTACGGGTTGCGGGTTTTTATTTTCCATGTCTCGGAACTTATTTCCAGCAACCATTAATGCTCATGACAGTCCGGAATCAGCAATCTACCCTCCTCTTGCATCACAGAGCAATCCGGTCTTCATTGGACAAGCATCCGTCATCCATTCTTCTTCTTCTTCTTCACCACATGAATCTGCCCTTAGAGGAGAGAGAGGGAAGAGAGAGAAAGAATAGATTTCCATCTCTTCATTCCCACAGCCATTTCATGGGTGAAGACAAGCGATAAGACCAGCTAAGAGAGGGAAGATCAGCCCCATGATCAGTTGTATGGGTTGCTTTCAGCCTGCATACTCCATCTCCATTATGAGAGGGCGCAAAAAATGGCCGCCATGTTGCTCCACATTTTTTCTTCATCCCTCATTCTCTCTCCACGTTTTTTGCTTCATAAGGTGCATACAATTTTAGGGGGGGGGGGGGTCCAAACTCAAAAGGCATGCCCAATTTTGGCCTCCCAAGTGTCCACCTTTTCATATCTTGCCCATTTTGTGGCCATTTCCCCGTCCTGGCTCCGATTCGAGCTCTAAAAAATCTTGGGCGTCCGGCTTGACATCCCGAATTGGTTGGAAACTCTTGACAACCCATACGGAAGTCTAAAAAATTATCAAAAATCAACAAGTGTCACTCGGGCGCCTTTTAAGAGTCGTATTTCACTTGGTGCTTAAAATCGTCCTAGTTGGAGCTGCCGCCTTCAATGTTGAATATTTTTCCCTTGATATTCGTAATTTTTTACTATTTTTAAGCACTTCTCGGCATCAAAAATCCGCTCTCAAGAAGATGGAGAGCTTCTCCTCCCCGGTCCCTTGGCCTCACACACTCACTCCCTCACACTCTCACACTCCCTCTCTCAAGCACAAGCTCAAGCAAGCAAGAAGAAGAAGAAGAAGAAGAAGAAGAAGAAGAAGATAACCACTTTTGGCCACACACAAGAATGAGCTTCTCATTCACTTTTCAATTTTTTATACAAAACCCTAAATCCCTTTTGGACGGTCATCCCCTTATCCCCTTTTTTACATGGCCAACCGTGGATTAGGCCCTTTTTCCCATTGTCCTCCTATCTTCCTAGCTTCCTCCCTACCGCTTATCTACCTTTACAATTTTCACGGTTGTGAGCCCGGTGCTCTTTAAAATAAATCCTAGTGCGCCTTGCGCTCTTTTACACGAGTATTAACTTGCGCTTCTCTTGCGCAACTTTCTCCTTAATTTAGGACTTTTCTGCACTTCTTGTGTTTCCAGATTCTTCTTGGCGTGCTTTCACCTTCCGTTTTGCTTTTGCCTTGGCCTTGTCTTCTACTTCAGCTTTTCTGGATTTTCCACCTTTGTTCGTTTGAGGGTTAACATATGTAATGGTGAAAGGAATAATAAAGATAATCAAGTTTGAGTAACTTATAGTTATTAAATCTACTCAAAAATTTTCATGGATGGTCATATGCATGGTTATGGGATTTAAGAAATAAACCTAAGATAAAGGAGAAAAGGCATGTAGAGTTGTTTTTTCAACTTTATAAATTATATTGGCCTTGTAAATTAATTGAACAAAAACTTTTCAAAAATTAAATTGAATTTAGAATTATATTTCCTTTTTAGGAATGTGATAGAAGTACAAGAAGAGCCATTTCTTTGCATGAAATGGTCAAAAGTATTCAAAAAACATTATTTTTATGGTTATGACTAGTTTTGTATTTTAAATGTGATGGATTATCTTATCGTATAAATCCGTACTTGTAACAATGAGTTGGAACAATGATTATGGTGCTCCAAGCCATTGGAATCCCCACACAACCATCTTGCTAGATGCCTAAAAAATCACTTGCAGATGAGGGTCCTAGGCTCTTGTAGGAGCTATGTAATATTTCCTTTTTTATCAGTTGAGTGCTCGATAGGGCAAAGGACCGAGTGGTAAGTCACTGTATTATGTAGAATGGCTTTGGAGGCTTAGGAAAGCTTAGCAAGACTGTGTGCGAATAAATACCATGTTGTTCATTAGAAGGAGTGCTATTACATACAATCCAACCTTGCAAGGTTAGAAGGTCCATCCTAGGTGGAGTGGTTGTTTTCTCTTGTGAGAGATGGATTCTGTACCACTCTTGTGGAAGTGATGGTTTTGTACTCTTTGAGTTAATCTAAAGTAGTTTTTTTTTTAAGTGTTTGCTATGTGCTAAAGACTTTGTTAAACGAACCAAGTGTAACATCATAATAAAATAAAGTCATTTTTATATATCAAAGCAATGTAATAGCATTCTCTATTTAATTAGATAATTTTAAAAAAAAAATAAATGAAAGTGGGACGCCTCAATCCCAATGATTAATCATCAAGGATGGGTAGATCCAATAAGTTAGATAGCTTTCCTGACTACTAGATAGAGCTATTAGAACATGGCTTTCCAAATTTGATAAGATGGTTATCTCGCTTAACAAAGTTTAGGGGGTTGTTGTAAGTCTATGCCCTATGGGTAGAGTGATTGACATTCTAATCCAGAGATAGCAAGTGTTCACTTCATTAACGAAGTGTTTCTCTTGGTCACATTGAAAATTTCAATGGGGCAACCAAAACATGAGATGACTTTTTCCTAGAGAAACCATGTAGTGGTTCCCGCATCATTCTTATGGGTTGTTGTGGCATTGGCACATTTAGTCATGTAATTTATGGTGATGATGATATATTGAGCTTATGAATATCATCCAACTAGGTTAATGAGTCTCATGAAGTTGATATATCATTTTTCAAAAGGTTGGTAGGTGAGTTCCATTTTATCCTTTTGGACAGGTAACTTTATTCATTTGCACTTATGATAGTGCTTGACAAATCTGGTCAGAGTGGGCCATCACAATTGAGCTTGAGGAACCTTTTGCACTACAGAATTTGCATCGATGTATCCTCCAACAATGCCACCATGTGCCTCTTGCAACACATCCTCAATTTCATGCTCATAGATAAATTGTCGAAGAAGGTTTTCCTATAAAATTGACCAATGATCAATTGATGATCACTAACCCTTCTTTTTTTATGGAAGAATAGTTCATTTTTTCCTCAAAGAGCTATCAACTGGAAAAGCTCAGAGGGAAATCCATATTATGCTCATCAGGTTGCAATAACATTGCCTCAATGGTAATCTTGGAGGCATTGATATGTACATGGAGTGTTATTATCCAATCCAAGCTCTTAAGATAGGAGAAATCATGAGAGCCTTTTTTAACACTCATAGGAAGCTTGGCATTCCTCTGCCTAGGCCCAAGTGATTAGTAGCTTGAAAGTGGTCGTGTGATAGCATTGTAGTTTAGCACAAAGCACAGATAATATCCGGTATGGCCATGAAAGCACTAGATCCCCTTTGAGTTGGTGGGTGGAGAGAGATTCATGATAACTTTAATTTTAGCCATGTTAGTGTGATCTTGTTTTTGGACACAATATGTTTTAAG
Organism: Lygodium microphyllum; assembly: GCF_053477565.2. Lineage (NCBI taxonomy): Eukaryota > Viridiplantae > Streptophyta > Polypodiopsida > Schizaeales > Lygodiaceae > Lygodium > Lygodium microphyllum. The sequence goes on from NC_141151.1 coordinate 85,096,329, forward strand.
ATTATATCATGCTTGACCTAGAACTGACATTTAAGGGGATTCAAGGAGAGGTTATAATAGCTACATTTTTCAAAGACTACGCGAAGCTTGTCAAGATGTTTTGCCCAATTAGAGTGGACACACAAATCACGACAAAAATCTCAAGCCTGTTCTACAACATGTCCTTGCACATACTGCACATGAGTCTCTAGAAGGTTGCTAGTGCATTAGTCATCCCAAAAGGCATGACAACATAAGCAAATACCCTTCCATTTGATAACAAAGGTAATTTTTATCTATGGTCTAGGTGGATTTGCATGTGATTAGATCTTGAAAACCCATCTAAGAAACTCAAACTTTCTTCCCTCAAACCTGTTCTCAATCATATGATCAGTGTGTATGGTAGTGAATAATGATCTCTCTTGGTTGCAACATTAAATTTATTGTAATTGATGCATACATGAAATTTTCCATTCTTCTTGAGTACCACAATGATCGGTGATATCCAGTCGGTATGTTTGATTTTGTGGATAAATCTCACTTTTAGCAAGTTGTCAATCTCCTATCAAACATAATGGGCATATCAAAGGATTCATCGGATAGATTCATTGCAACTTGGCATCATCTTGAGAGGAATCATGTGGCTAAGAACGTACATTGGAATACCCTTAATTTTAAAATAGTTCCAAGAAAAAAACAAATCAGTATTACTTTAGCAAGTTAAGCATTTATTCCTCATCCTATGTATACTGAGGTCCCCAACAATGCAACTATGCTTAGGGGGTTCCCCAAGTGCCACAATGCTTACTCCTTTGACTTTTGTCAGTCCCTCAATGGGTTTGTTAGATGTGCCCTCCCTATTAGCATCATCACAAGATCCAATATGGTACCACACCCACCACCAAATGGAAATAAAAAAGAGAAAGATCCCAAAGAGCACCCAAAGTGATGCAAAAGACATAGAAGAGGAAGTAGCAATGAGGACTCAAAAGACAAGAGTATGCTTGAAAAATCCCTTCAGTAGTTCAAGGAGTAATTTGATATGAGGAAAAACCTTATGAGAAAGGAGTGGGAGGAGTACCAAGCAACCATGTGAGCATTTGTCAAGGAGTCAATGTGTAAGTAGGTGGGAAATATTGTAGTAGAGGGGAAATAAGCTCTAGAAAATGGAAAGAAATGGCAAAAGAAGCTCAACTTGTTGGCACGACTCTCTTGTACAACTTACAAAAATAGATTGAAAAAATGCATGCACAAATATCAAAACTAGCCAAGGCAAAACCCTCACCAAAAGACACCACTACTACTAACCTAGAAGACAGCTCTCACCCAAGTAATACCACAAATAATGCTCAAGAATCTTCTAAGGGGTAGAGTGGTGCACGAAGAATAGGAGCCCTTGAGAGCATAATCAAAGAGATCAAAAAAGACAAAGCTAATGCGCTCAAGGCCAATGAGGAGCTTGAGAACAGGTTGGAGAGGATAGGGGAAGAGTACAAAAGCTTATTAATATACTTACAATGTAAGAGACTGAGTAGGGCATATAAAAATGGCAAAGGACATATGTACAACATCTTTTTTTTTTACAATAACACAACTTTGTCCTTCACCTCTCAAGCTCTTCCTATCCTTTCATGGCTATTATCCATCTCTCTCCTTCTTTCCTATCTTTCTCTCTTTATTCCTAGTCTTTCTCTCTTCTCTTCTAGACTTTCTCTCATCTTTTTACTCTTCTTCTCTTTCCTAGAGTCTTCTCTCTCCTCTTCCTCTCTCTTGTCAGGTCCCTTGATGACAAGTGGTATTAGAGCTATGTCTTTGATCCTTTTTCAATCCCTTTCCAAGTCTATTTTTTCCATTTTTCAATTAGAAAATCCATGGATCTTTAGGTACATCAAGTATAGGCATGATAGGGAACATATGATAAACTAGTGGTCTCACAAGCTAAGAGGATAATAGACTTGGAAAAATTAATGGAGTCTTGGACCAAAGTTGGAGACCATCCCCACCACTAAAGAAAGCAACACGTTTTTCAATTGCAAGCTAATTTTGAAGGTATTTGGGACAAAAGAGAGGTAATGAGAGTCACGGGGATACTAAGCCAGGGTTACTTTTTGAAGGTGGACCTTTCCTTTCCTCTTTCCAAGCTCTCTTTCAAGCTTTCCTGGAAAGCCTTTTCCTCTCACTTCATTTGCAATGGCTTGTGTAGAGGGTTCTAGACATCATATGTAGCAAATAGAGAATCATTGTTGATGGCTTTAAAGAGGCTTTAAGGAGTAGATCTTTCTTTCTTCTTCTTCTTTAGGTTTTCTTTCTAGTATCCATGGTGATTTTAGTATTCCTTCCTTAGAAAATTGAGCAAGAAATGGTCAATGCTTCTTCTTAAAGTGATAAACATCAACTAAGGCAATTGTTCCTTCAAAAGAGAGCTCATATATTCTTCTTCCAATCATTTTTTTCCTCTTGAAACCCTAAACACATGGCATGGATAGCTATAATCAAGTGTAGGTTGGAGGTTTAATGTGGCTGAGGCTACTTGTCAAGACCAAAAATGGGCCTGACACTGGCTCTATCGACTCTAGCCAACGGGCTCCTAGATGCACCAAAGAATCCTCACAGTCGCAAGGCCAGGAGTGTCTGAATGATACAAAATGGTTTATCTATCTAATGCATTTGTAAACATAAGTTTAAACTGTAGTCCAATGGTTTGCCCATCTCAATTCCAAGCACATGGAGCTTCACACACATAGATGACTACTTCACCTCAATTTATACATATAGAGGGCACCCCCTAACGGCATGTTGTGGCCCCTATGGCTCTCCTACACCCTAGGGATTGGCCTCGGGATGCACTATCCTAACACATAAAGAATAGCAAAACATGGTCCTCTCTTTTTATTTTTTTGATCCAAGAGATGTATTATTTCCTCACACAAACTTTCCCCAAAAATAGCTACTCTAACCTACGGCAAGGAAACCTCTTTCGCGCAACGTAGGTTAATAATGCGGTAGATAAGTGCTATGCATCCAAGAGTTCTTCTTTGATACCATGCTTCATGCATATGCAATGTGTCATGCTCTAGCATGCTCAAATACTTTTAATTAACAATTAGCCATGTGATGTGCAAAGATATTCTTTTCATTCTTTTCCCTAACATAGTGCGGCATTGAGAAGACGGGAACCAGCACAACCCATGCTTCCATTCCTTTAGATATTCAACAAAACCTCAATTTTACACTTCAATGTACAATAATTTATTTTTTGTTATAAATAAACTTGGTATTTTAGCCTTCATTCCTTATTGATTCATTATATGGATCATTCTTTACATTATACTACATTTTCCCATAGAAACACCCCCCTAAATAGGTGCTTTAACATGAAAATGAGTGTAGAATGAGGCTAAACCTCATGTCCTATAGCTCACAATACATACAACCATGTTCTACTATTTTCTCTTATTTTTTAGATTTAAAAAATAATTTTCTCTACTTTTCTACTTTTTTCATTTTTCTTAATTATTTCTATTATAAATACTAATTATTTTACAATTTATGATCATATAACAACAAAAACCAACCATGGAAATCAACATATGATATTTCATTCATTTATAGCATTTATTACTACCATTTTTCTCATTTATTGTAAAATCAATTTATTTTTCGTGTTTTTTGGATCTTATTGATTAATACTCATGATTAGAAGGCAAGTTCTACATTTTCTCTATCATAGCCCTCAAACACATCATATTCTATCCTCGTATCAATTTTTATACCATATGAACATCATTCTCATCATTAGACAAAAAAAAAAGTTCGATTCAAAATAAAGCTTACCAAGATTTTCCATACTTCGGGTTTTAATAATTGAATAATAACTAGCAAATGGATCTACAATTGGCCTCTAATCAATTTTGATCATTGCCTTTCATCATCAGCATAGTCCCATCACTATCTGGTTCAAGTCGGGTGGTTCAAGTCGGATAGCCATATCTCATCCCGATCTTCTCTTGATCATTGCCCCATGATGCTCCATAAGAGGAGAAAGAGACAGAAGAGAGAGAAATAATAGAAATGTAGATTTTTTCTCGAGCAACCATTTTCAAAGCCAAGGGTGGAAATTGGGAGCAAAAAAATGGAGGAAAAGCCTAATACAATCCTTTGTATGGGTTGTTTTTTGCCTCCATAGTCCCTCTCACCCCCCTTCCTCCTTTATCACATTGTTTGCGCCAATGAGGTGCCAACCCCTTCTTGTTTGTTTTCTTCATCAAATCCCCCCCCCCCCCCTTCCAACACAAACTGGCTAAAAGAAATGGAAAATGAGTCATCCAAAGTGGTGGTCTAACCTACCTACCTAACCTAAGACAACTGGACTAGTAACTCCTATTGCGTGAGGACTCCTATAGCTTGGTCCACTTGAATTCATATATTTTTTCATGTTTCCACATTCTTTATCCCTCAAGACTTACTACCCTGATGTGTAAAAAGGAGAGAGCTCAGTGTATTGTTACCCAAGGAGAATAAGGCATCGGTCTCGGGGCTTGTCTTGGTACCCAGGAACCTATCAAACACTTGTGAGGTGATACTAAATCCTTTTTTGCTCGCTTTTATTTTCACTCCAACCATCCTTATGTTTTTTCAACTAGAGATTACCCCCATGAATGGCAAGGCATCGGCCCTGTCCCTATGAACATCCGCCCTTTTGATTTTTATTTTCTTACTTCAAGGGTTAAAATCCATTTTCACACACCTCCATATTGTAGGTATTTTAGATATATTTATTATTTTCTTTTTTAACTCATCAAGATTCCCTAATTGCCTCACAACTAACAAGAATTTCTAGAAACAACTGCCTAGCAAGCTAGGAGGATAGGGTCACTAAGACTATCTTCAAGACAGAGCTTTGTATGCCTGACAATGTCCTCACAGGAGGTGGACAATTGCTCAAACCTCCCCAAACATACCTAACCTAATCTTGGGACTTCATGGCTTGACTTCCAATCCCCAACAAAGAAAAACCATCCCCCAAGTACACTAACACATTTTTCTTAAAGAGAAGAAACTTGGAAAGGAAAGATATTACATGGATTGGCTATAAGAATCATCAACATAGCAATTGGCTCCCTCCCTGTGATTCTTCAAATTTGTCTGATGCAACACTAAAACAAATAATTATTAAATGTACCAACACCAAACACACACATGGCCCTCTTGGCCTAACAAGATAAATCAATTCAATGTAGCAAAAGAACTAGCCCTTGTGTCCTAACAAAATAAAACAATAGAGATTATACAACATCCCCCCTTGGAGTGGTATTGAACATACAACAAGATGCACCATTCCAAGGAGAAAATGAGGCTCTCAGCCTTAAACTAAATGTATCAAATTATGGCCCATACCTCTTGCATATACAACCAGATGCCTACACATAACATACCATCTAACAGGCCAATGGATCCAAGATAATAACAATACATGGGTCTCAGGTACTCTTTGAATTACCCAAACCAACCACCACCTTCCATAGAACACATATTCAAATAATAGTCCCCATAATTGACTAGGTCTCATCTCATCATCAAGAGATATATTCGAGCCAAGACCATAGTTGAAAAGAGGTCTTATTCATAAGCATAATTTGCTAATGAATCGGCAAACTAGTTCCAATGTCATGGAACCAGCTCAAGAGACACCCTTTTAAACACACCTTAGATCTATAGCAGTGTGATAATACATGCAAAAGATGGGATTGCAGATTGTGTACATCCCAATTAGTTGATTCAATACCAACTAGGAATCCTCTTTTACTAATAAATGGTGAATAATTCCTCTCCTAACAATGTTCAATCCCATTATTAGGGCTTTATATTATGCCATATTGTTAGTAAAGGCTACCCCAACATAGGCAGCTAATTTCATCGTGACTCTACATAGAGGATCTCTAGTAACTACCTTGATGCTCCCTTTCTTATTGGGACCCTTGGAGGCTATGTCACAATACATTGCATAGGTCCATAAAGGGTTTACATAGCTAGTCATGGTCAATTTCTCTACTCATAACTATGATAATCAAAATTCAATATATTTAGAGGGTGAACCAAAGGCTCCATCCCACCTTATTCATTGAAACCTACAAGGATACTTGTTAGGAGACTCACAAAATATGGCAAAGGACCTTAATCTCCCACACAAACATCCTATCTTCTTGTTTAATCACCTTATATCCTTTGCTCCACCAAACCATCCTTCCTTATAATAGTATCTTTGTCTAGGTATGGGTGCTTCAAATAGGGGATTAGCCACCCCATCAAGCAGTTGTAACCTTTCTTGCAGGTTTCAAATCAACGTGGCATAAACCTGCAAAGCATTTATCCCATTAGATAATAATGTTTAATCTTGTTAAGAGTAATCTTATTCTTAAATTCCACCCCTTGTAGATCTACTAGTAATGCGATGGACATATTTTTAACTATTCTAACTATCTTGCAGGGCCCATCCCACTTACGACTTACCGCCTAATTTCCTAGGAAGAAGCTTCCCACACACATCATAATATAGGACTAGTTGCCCTTTTTAAAGGTATACTTCTTTGCTTTTACGTCATGAGGTTGTTTCATATAATGCTTCGCCACCTCTTGATGTAACAAAATCTAAAGTTTAAGCTCATCTCGAGATGTGCTAAAGTCATGAAACATGCAAACAATGCATCTTCATCCCCTAGAGAATGGTTAATCACGAATCATATTGTGGGTAACTAAATCTCAAGGGGTAAAACACACTCCTCTCCATAAACTAATTTGAACAGAGTATGGTGTGTAGCTTGTTTAAAATTTGTGTTGTACGCCCATACAACCACATATAATTTTTTATCCCAATCTCGTTTCTTTTCTAAAATAATCTTTGACAAGATTTGCACAAGATGTTTATTTGTACTTTCAACTTGCCTATTCGCTTGTGGATTATAAGGTGTGGTTTGGTTATGCTTTATCTTCCAAACCTTATTCAATAGGCATTTGATCATCTTATTCAAAAAATGAGTGGCCCGACCCAACACTAGCTCTTTTGGTGGACCAAAACGACATATTATCTACTCAAGAAGGAAGCCAGCAATCTCCTTTGCATTATTCTTCCTCGTCGCTCTTTCTTTTTCTTCCTTCGGCTCTCCCAGAAGTCTACAAGACACTCCACAATGCTTGATCTCATAATTGAATTCTTGAAAAATGATTATTCATTTTGGTAGGAAATCGATCAGCTGCAACTTGTTCAACAATAATCTCAGCCTGTATAAAATATACTTTCTCTTATAGGATATAGTGCTTGAATTTTTTCATAGCATAGACCATTCCTAGGCACTATTTTTTCATATACGTATAACTAAGTTCAGACACACGAGAGACACACCCAATTTGTGATTGGCAAACACAATAGAATGGTACTATTTCTTCTCCCATATATCTAAGCTAAGTAGTAGTTGATACTATACATCATGGCTGCCAAAAACACATAGAATATCTGAACTAACCACATGGTACCATTTTGATCGAACTAACCATATGGCCTAACAATAATCCATAGGAGACTCCAAGGACACTTCCTTGGATTTAGGTCAATGGAAAACCTGCATCGCTCAAAGAATTTTCATCAATTCATCATAACTCTGGGTGAATATATCACGAAATTCTTGGATTAAGGATAGATAGTCCTTCCTTTCTTCCATGCGAAGTATATATCCTAATTTGATTAGTTGTGAATCACTCAACTACCAAGGTCTTTCTCTATCACATCTGTATCTTCCTAAACGGTGAGGGGGAGGAGGAAGTTTGTGTGACAATCTAATTGCTAAAAAGATAAAATTCTGGTTTTTCTCTTTATGCATAGCATTTAGGGATCGTTCCATAATTAAAAGGTGACTAGTAGCATGGAAGTTCTAGTGCTAGTCCCTAAAGCAACGCAACATGTAATGCTTAGTTAAAATTCATGAAAGGGCTGTTTTCCGCACCTCACATGGCTAGTTTTTGAATCATAAAATGGTTGTGCACAATCTTCATACACCTTGCATCAAACATGCCACATGGTATCTCCTAGAATGCATTGCAATTGATTAATAAACCTTGACCAACACTGAGAGAACAGGAAACCTAAGTCATAGGTTAGACTGGAGCTTCCATTGGGGAAAGTTTTGTGAGGAAAATCAAAATCTCCTGGAACACTGAATTATGAAGAAGTGGAGTTTATGAGAATGTTATATGTGTTAGCGATGCATCGAGGGGCCAATCCCCGAGGTATAGGAGAGTTGCAATGGAACCATGGCAATTAGCCGAGAGGTGCTTCCCTATGTGTGTATTATGAGGCATTATGCCTATATGTTATGGGATCTTCCTCTGAGGAGGAGGGAAGGTGAACGTTGGACTACATATTGGATACAAACGCAAAATTGTCATAAGCATTTAGTGCAAAGTGAGTTTTAGACACTCTTGGCCCGCGAGGCCATGTGGTGGGGTTGTCTGTGGTATGCATGAGGTCTGACTAGTGCCATAGCCAGTGCCAGCCCATTTTAGGTCCCATCAGTGGTGCGCTACTGGGAGTTGCCTATATGTGGCAGTTTTTGAATCTTGGTCTTATAAGGGACCTGTTAGCTTTATTATATAGTTGATAGCCGCTTTGAAGCGATGGATGATAAAATAGATGGATTAAAGTTTCAGCCATGAACATGATGATAAAACCAAGGAATCCCCGTAACCCTAAAGATACCTTGTCCATTCTAAATGGTTTAGTGGGATCTTTGGCTAGAAATGTGGCCGATTACTTTACCCTTTTCCCTGAAAGTGACACCATGCTAGAGTTTGGGTCACTATGGGGAAATACTCACGGAGTAATCATGAGAGATAGTCCATGGGAGCTAGAGGAAAGATTAGGGAGTAAAAGTGATGTTAGGATGGCATAGTCGTTTGTGATCCTCAAAAGCGATAAGTTTTTGAAAGAAAAGACTGTGATGCCATTAGTCAAAGTAATATATGCCTATGAGCAGGAGATACCTCCGATGCTAGGGCCTGATGCAATTGGGTTCCAAATCACAATTTTGCAGATCCATAAAGCATTGGACGATATCTACATATGTGGAAAACCCTTATAAAAAAGGAAGGTTCTATTAGGACCTACCTCCGATTCTAGGGAAACAATAGCAAATGAGGACAAAATTACTAAAACACCAACATCAAGCGATGGAGTAGACTCCTTATTGCGTAGCATAGGACTCCCTAGACCACTTTGTGAGTTGGCAGAAAGGGATAGCATGGATGATGTTAACCTTTCTACACTAGTAAAGGTGGAAATGGAAGAGGTTGGAGACCCCAAGCCACTAGAGTTAGATCATGAATATGAGGATTTTAATGGCCCAGTGCTGATACGTTGACAAGACAAACACTCAGTGACATATTTGAGAACGTCACCCTTAAGCCTCTCCCGATAGTAGATCTTTCTGAATGCATTGAGGGTCTTGGCAAAGCCAAGATGTCGTGAGAAAGGGGAATCATGAGCTTCCCAAAGTATCTTTTTCTTGAGTGATTGGCTTGCCGGTATACATAATCTTGTTCTACAGCAGAGAAGTCCACTATTGATAGAGAATTCTTGATACTTAGCCTGTAGCTTCGGGTCTTGATCCTTGATAGGGATCTCCCTTAGCATCTTCATTGGGTTGTTTTGCATGGAAACCTTTGTGGCTAGAGATCTAGCTGTTGATAGATCCTGCAAGATTAGAGAATTAAGGAATGCCTTGCAACTGAGTGCATTGGCAACTACATTCTCCTTTCCAGGCCAGTATTTGATTTCAAAATCATACTCCTCCAGTACTTCCATCCATCGACGTTGCCTCATGTTGAGTTCATTCTGGGTAAAGATCCACTTGAGACTTTTATGATCCATCACTAGGGTAAACTTGTTATCCAGTAGGTAGTGTCTCCAAGGCTTGAGAGCATGGATGACAGCTAACAGCTCTAGGTCATGGGTAGCATAATTATTCTCATGGCTCTTCAATTTTCTTGAAGAGTATGCTACAGGACGACCTTCTTGCATAAGCACACATCCTAAGGCAAGTGTGCTAGTGTCAGTTACTACTTCAAACTCCTTACTAAGGTCTAAAAGTTTCAGGATAGGTGCTGATACTAAACTTTGCTTTAGTCTATCAAAGCTAGATTGTTGACCATGCAATCGATGTTTGCTTCTTCAGTAGATCCGTCAGAAGTGTTGCAATCAAAGCATAGTTTTTTATAAAGACCCTGTACCACCCTGTCAAACCAAGAAAACTGCCTATTTCTTTGACAGTTGTTGGTATTGGCCATTCTAGAACATCTCTCGAATCCACTGAGATTCCTTCCGCTGACACAATGAATCCTAGATATTCAATCTAACATTTTAAGAATGTACACTTCTTCATCTTGGCATAAAGCTTGTGTGCCCTCATTTTCTCAAGGACAATGCGAAGCTAGGGTCATGATCTTCTTCCTGTTTGGAGTAGACTAAGGTATTGTCGAAGAAGACAAGTATGAAGTCATCAAGATATGGCCTAAAGATATCTTGCATTAACTTGTTGAAGGTGGCAGGTGCATTTGTCAACCTGAATGACATGACTAGGAACTCAAAGTGTCCATATCTTGTGTTGAATGCCGTCTTTGGGATATCTTCTTCCTTGATCCTTATCTGATAGTATCCAGACCTGAGGTCAATCTTGGAGAAGATCTTCGCACCTTGAAGACGGTCAAGAATTTTATCTATTCTAGGAATAGGGTACTTGTTCTTAATGGTTGATTGATTCAATCTTGTGTAATCAATACACACCTGAAGCATTCCATCTTTCTTCTTCTGAAACATCACTGGAGCTCCCCATGGCGAACTGCTAGCACGAATGTATCCCTCATCTAACAGTTGCTTGAGTTGCTCCTTCAACTCAATCACTTTCGGGATGGACATTCTATAAGGTCTCTTTGCAATTGGCACAGCTCCCGGCACTAGCTTAATTTCATGATCAACTTCCCTTTGAGGTGGAAGTTCTGTCAACTCTTCAGGAAATACGTCTGTGTACTCCTTTAGCCATGAAGGTTCTTCACTAGACTTCTGATTTTGATCTAGCTTATTAAGCTTAATCAAGTAGACAGGTAGTCCCTTTCTAACTCCCTTTATAATTTGAGATGCTTTGGCCAATTGAATTTTTGGCATCCCAGCCTCTCCTTGAGTTGTGACCCATTCCCCTTTAGATTTTCGAAAGGAAACTTGGCCCTTTCCACAATGAATGTGGGCATCATTAGGTTTAAGCCAATCCATCCCGAGCAAACACTCATGGATACCTAGGTTCATGACCCTGAATCTGCGACTTTGCTCCCAAAAAGAATTCCACCTTAGCAGTTTGCCTCGTACAAGTGACCTCACGACCATTTGCTAATTCCACAAGCAAGGTAGGTGCTTCTATTGTGGCTATTCCTAATCTTTTTGCACAAGCTGGTGAGATAAAGGAATGCGTACTGCCACAATCAATCAAGGTTTTGAAGCCTTTACCTTGATAGTCTGATGGTGTCTGAATCATAAAAAACTAGCGATTCGGGCCTTTCTTGTGAAGGGCGGCATGGACTATTGCCCTCTCAAAGTCTACTTCCATGGTCCGGTCTTCTTCATCGCACACTTCCCTGTTGGCAACACAGGCGGTTCTTCCTCTACCCCAGGTGGCAGCTCCTTGACCATGGGCAGTTCCTTGGAATGGTCCTTGACGTTGTCCTCTGCCAAGTTTGGGACATTGCCTTTTGAAATGATCGAGCTTGTTGCAATGGAAGCAACGGAGATTGCGGCCATTACCTTGGGTAGGAACAAAGTTATTGACATTGTTGGTCCTTGCTTTCTTCCTTTGTCCCCAGTTTTGACCTTGAACTCTCTTTGCTTGGGACCTATATACTCCTTTGTTCGGATCATTATAAGACCAAGTCTTGTTACTTCTTGGCCTGGCCTGCACCTCCTGAATTATGGGCGCAGTTCGAATGAGTGCATCTTGAAGATCTGTTGGGGCACATTGATTCAAGGCGGGTATTTACAGGTGGGTTTAATCTAGCACAAAACTTCGACACCTATTGTGTCATATCCATTTATGGCGCATACTTTAAAAGAGAGACAAACTTTGAGTATATGCGTCAAGGGTTAGACCAAGTTGTTTCAGCTCATAGAACTCATTCATCTTCTGCGTGTGGTATGCAAGTGGTAAGTAACTTCCTTGCACAGCTTTTTTGAGCTTTTCCTAGGTAACAGACGCTTCCGAGATTCCTTGGTTTCTGCACCATTGCTTCCACCAAAGTTTGGCTTCGCTGGTGAGCTTCAGCTAGGTGAGCATTGCCTAGTTGGCAGGTGCAGTTTCGGCCGCTTCAAAGTAATCTTCCATGGACTCGATCCAAATCTCAGCATTAGCTTGGACAATCCTTCCTTTCTCGTCAAATTCTGGTGGCTTGATCTGCTTGAGAAGAAACTTCTTCTCTTGAATCACGGCCGTACTTGGTGTAGGGGTTGGACTAAGAATCTGAACCTAGGGTTGTGCCTGGGCATGAGATTCTTAACGTTAACAACTCGCTAAACGTTACTATTATATTTCATACCCAATTCAGCTTTTAGCCAAGAAACTTAACCACTTAACTTTTTATCAATACTCATAGTCAAGAAAATCATTGATAAAAAGAAGTCTTATTTCATTAATATGGGCATAGCCCTTTCGGGGTACAATATTTCTTGGGTTGGTAGAGCAAGCTGATACATTAGTTCGGGGAGAATAAGGTTGTGTTACATTCAGCTATGGGACGTGGGTAGTAGTATGGATTTGGGTCATGGATCTTCAGGAATCGATAAGTCATTGGAAGATTAGGGTATCCTTTCCTTTGGTACCCATTCTTCTCGTAGCATCCCAACACCTTGATCCTATCAGCGGGGATTATGCGGGTCACTTCCTCGTACACATATGTGTTCAGCTTGACCTTCCGACCTCCAACATGCAAGGTTACATTTACGTGAGCCTCAACAAAAATGAACAGCTTCACGATCTTCAGGTCCTCCAGCCACTTGATTCTCTTTAGGTTGGTTTGAAGGTACGCAAACCAGTGGGGGCAGCTATGTAATATATTCCTGAATCACCCGTCCATCTCTGTTCCACGTATAGAGGCGATGGATTGTAAATGCGGTCTAGGATATTCATCATATTGATCCTTTTTCGATAATCTGAAGCCCGCATCGCGGTCATAAATATGACCTAGAACACCATGAATCTGTTCCATTCTTCATAACTTTGCAAGATAGCATCGATAAGTAAGGAAATGTTCCTAACAGCAACATTTTCTTTACTTCATCTTATTAAGTTTTCTTATAAAGACAGATCCTTCGTTGGTTTTCTCTAATACCAACTGTAACGTGTCCACCTGTTTCTTTTCAGGACACGTCTTAGCAGTCCATCGGGAAGAGAGTCTAGAAAGCTCCACTCGGCACTCCCATGGAATGTTACGGGGTTTGCAATCTTGGACTTCTCGAGTCTGCCACGTAGTGAAAGTATTCCGACCATTTCCACTTAGGACCGACCTAAATGAGGGTAACTAGCATTGAACCCCAGGCGAACTACTTTATGCAGAAACATCAGGGTTGAAGCGAATTCATGCTGCACTTGGTTCAAGGAGAATGGAAAATGAGAGGGATGCAAAGCTTGATCTCCCTGCCCATAAGGCATAGTCCCATTCTGTTCCCCTAAAACAACATAAATCGGGTTCTAGTAACCTAGATTCTAGGTCAATGTTCCTTGTTGTTTGTTTCCTTCGAGCGAAGTTCCCTACTGTCTATTTTGTTGAGAAAAGTTCCCGGCCAACCGGGACCACCCATCCGTAGGACGGACCCATGGCCATATCCACTGCACTTTCCTCAAGGTTGCTTTAGTTGTTTAATTACCTACCACATTTAGTTAGACACACATAAAACAGTTTTCTTAATTAGCCAGTTAGACAGTGATTCCTTCACGTAATCTTAGCAATTGACATAGAAAAATAGCGCCAAACAAGTTTCTTTTTAATAGGTTATCTTACTTATCTTCGGAATACATCCATAAAATCCAGCCCGTAGGCTAATCCATAATCCACTCGAAGGCAATCCATAATCCCAATCGAAGGCTATCCAGCAATCCACAGGGATTACTAATCCAAGATTCTACCTGTAGACTAGTATGCAGGCCTCAAGATCCAATCTCGAGTCATGTTGGCCTTTTGTCCAAGGCCCAGAAGGCAAGGGATTTACGGCCAGAGCCCCCTTGGTACCCAAGCGTCCTCCTACTCCAATTAGCGCCCAATGAAGAGATCTCTTGCGGCGGGTTCGGTCTACATTCCCGGTGTGGCTTACAACCCCCTTGGTTAGGGTCAGGCAGACATTCAGGGGTAACTGATGCTGCCTCTCCCTTCAAGCCTTCAACTTGAAGCATTAGTTATCTTTCCATCCTTAATTCCTTGAGCAAACAATGCAAACAGTGCTCCTAACTTATACAAGCACAAACAATCCAGTGGTCGTTTTATTTGGCCAACTGCTAAGGAGTGAATCCTTATCTCTGAATGCATCCAACACATTCGATCCAAGATCAATTGCGACTTGGCAAGATCCCCAAGGGTTTGTTTGTTCACCCTTTTGTCCTTGGGTTAGGGTCATACCCTGTTAACCCAACTTAACCAACACCTTAGGTTTCATAAATTAACTGTAAATCCTGGCGATCATGTCGCTCTAACTTGATTGATCTTTTGCTTACCAAGCAATTACATAACTTCCCTTATCTTGGCAAATTACCCCAAGAAGTTGATGTAACAGGATGACTACTCATCCTCTTGCAAGTTATACTTGCACTAGAACCTACCAACCTTAATCTAAGGAATGGCAAATCTATCTTGTGACTAAACCACAAGGCTGCGCGATGTTGCAATTTGTTGCACAAGTGTCGCTCTTAACTCATGGGATCATTTCACCCATTGAATGGCATTTCCTGGATAAGGACTTTTGTTTAGACAGTATGCAGGGTTTAGGGTGTCTCCTTACCCAACCCAACCTTAATTGTACTAGGCCGACATCGTTCGGTCCTAGGGTTTCCAAACTCAATCCGAGTTTTAGCATTAGGTCAAACAATCCTTAGGGTAGAAACCCTAGATTGTTGTTTGCATGAGCATCCACTTGACCCAACATTTTGTGAATGTGGGTAGGACCTTTGGGCTTGAGGGCTTCGACTTGGCATCCAAGTACTACACTATGCTACATTTCTGACGTGCCAAGCCCTAGCTAATACTTCAGGTGTTTATCAAATCGACTAGTCATGCCTATACGAATCCCTAACATTTATAATATTACAAGTGATTTGGGTAAACTGTTCTACTTCTCATGCGATAGGAATGGCCCTTTCCTAGAGATGATAAACTTGATCTAAAGGGGAAAAATAGTTGCAAAATATCACAATACATGTAAACATGTGATTCATTTCTTCTACGCACCACAAGACCCACAATCACCCTATCTTTTCTTACTAAAGTCAAGATGCATGATAATTTGCATAATAACTTTCATAGGACCTACTAGGACTTACATCAAAGAATCATGCCTACAGCCTTTTGTCTAGGCAATTGAGTTTCATACTTTGATAAGCCATGCAATCTTTTCTAAATGCAATTCGATGAAATGAAATTTACACACGACGAATATGCAACATGCAACCCTTTCCTAACTACAACGTAGTTAATGAAGTTCATGCAAAGTGAATATTGTAGGACTAGTGTTGACTTATTTCATTTTACAAGCATATGCCACATGCAAATCCATAGATTCATTTCCGTGCTCTGAAATTCCTTTTTGGATAAAATCCTATGGGTGTTAATGACTTTTCCTCATGCAAATCATTACAAGGAAGATATTGCCTAAAAGGTGACATACGCTTAGTCTTTCCATGTCTAGTCAAAAATGCACTTAACAATTTCATCCCTTTGCCCTAAGCAATAGGCGGTTAGACTCATTACTTTGGAAATGCACTAAAATAGCAACATGCAGCTAATCTCCTAAGACGAACAACTCTGGAAATGCAAACGATTCAATTGCATGACATGCACCAACCCTTGTCTATCGTTCAAAGAGATAATTTATCAAATGTACCTTTATCACTACCACATGCATTAACAATAAGCGTAAAATGCATTCTCCCTATGGAATTAAGCATGTTCAAAGCATTTCTTATATGTAGGATTAAATTCGAAAAACCTGGGCTTGTGGATCCACGGTGAGGTCCACATGTAAGTTCGGGGAAGAACCTCCCACGGGTGCACCTTGCATCTTCTTGGGAGCCATTGTTATGCAGCGTGCTTTTGTTGTAGTGGCTTCCCTCGAGTTATACGCTCTATGAAAGGAAGCCATGGAAATGCCAAGTTGTAAGTTATATAATCTAGGGTCTCCTTGATATTTTGATCTTTTTTTGCAAGTACTCTAAATATTTTGATATTTTTTGTAATTACTCTAAATTTTATTGCCTTTTTGGTATAGAGCTATAAAAATATTGATTGAAGTACTAGAGAAAAAGCATCGCATGCCTTCTGATTTACTTGCAACAATGCAATATAGAAAAGTTGTGGTAAGATCTTGATTAAGATGGTTGGAACATAATAAGAAAATTTATATAAACTACCATAAACAAGTTTCATAGTTTTACTTTATACTGTTGATTGCAATTGAGCAGAAATATTACAGAAAGGACTAAATACCCTCCTCCTTATAGGGATCTCCGAGTGTTTCATGGGCTGGTTAATGAGGATTTGATGGTGCATTTATGAGAATACGGCCTAACTTGCCTTGCAAGTGGGTTCAATGATATTCATCCGATGCTCGTATTCTCAAGTACCCTAAAGGGAGAGGCTAGAAAATAGTACTAGAGGCTCTCAAGGGGGTCTATTAAATCCTTTGAGGAGTTGAGTGATCGATTTTTAGATGAATATGAGAAGAAGGTGCCTATGACCCAAGTTTTAGGGAAGCTCATGCAGATTAGGCAAGAGTCCTATCCTTCTATTAAAGAATATGCTAGATCCTTTGATGATATTCTGAGGCTTTGGCCAAGAAGAGCTACTGCATTGCTTTGCCACGTGATGTGCTATGTGAGCTCTTTTTGAGTGGCTTAGAGATTAACATGCAAATCCAAGTGGGACTGTGGAATCATAAGTCGTTAAGGGAAGCAAAGATGCATGTCATTGATCATGAGGGAGATGTTGGGAAAACTTTTGGAGTTTTCCCTGCCTAGTACAAGTGCATCCTAGCTTTCAACCATTTCTACAGGGAAACAACTCACTTGTTGATACGAAGGTAGCCTATAAAAGGAACCTTGGTAGCCAAAATCTCCAAGCAGAAAATGGCAATAGTAGGGATAATATACCCCCTGGGGATAAAACGATTCCAAGCCTAGTAAGTCCTATCAAGGCTTGCAACACTTCCATGAGAGGTAGTTGCGACGGTGGAATTGATAGAACCATTAGGTCTACTAGCTTAGATGAGCATTCTATGAGTGGTTCTAGTTGTGCTCCTAGTAAGGCTCTTGAGAGACCTTTCCAATTTATACATGAATCATGCTTTTGAGTAGATGCTATTCCTTTTAGTAAAAGCATGGTTCCTATGGCTAAGCAGTTGTTGCAGAGTGGAAAAAGGCAAGTAAAGACATCTCGTGTAGAGAAGATGCGGCATGCCAAAGGTCTACCTGTACTAAATAGAAGCCATAAGGTTGTGAGGCCATTTGGTAATGGTGATAAATCCACAGTGAGTCCATTGGACCAATGTGGGCAGATGAGGCAGTCTGAGAATATGAAAAGGAATATGAGATGGGTTTGGAGGCCCAAAATCCCGAAAAGTACTGTTGGTGTGTCAGATGAAGGGCCAGGAATTGCATGTGAATATGCTTTGATGGATTCCCAAGAGGATGCAACTAAAGGCCATAATGCAGCATTTGACAATAAGGACCGCCACCCTGAGATGCATCTATGTGATGGGTCTAGGCTTGAAAATCTGTCTAGTTTTGGATCGTATCATTGACATATGTAATGGTCCAATTAGAGAAGAGTTGAATGATCCAAAATCCATGATTCTCCCTATAGGAGGAGTTGCTGGAGAGTTGGGACAAGGGATCCGTTTGAATGAAGACCAAGGGGATGAGATATATAAACCTAATAATGTCATTCATTCAGCTGATAGTACCCAAGAAGAGATGGCCATTATTAATGAGATATCAGTAGAAAGACTTGGGCTAGTGGATCTACAAAGAGCGTAGATCAATCTTTTAGCTGACTCACATGAGTAGCATGAGGCTAGTCCTCCTATTTTATGCTATCCTGATTAGTTTGACAGGATGTGCTATATATGCCAAGGAGATCATATATTGCATGGATTAGAATAAACTATCCATTTTAGGCCAAGACATTAGGGCCGAAAACGCTTCAAAAAAATGCACTTTTGTGAATCACGGGATTAAGAAAAGGGCCAAAGAGAGTTTGCCATGTGTGCAAGAATATGGTATTCTTGTCTCCTCTTTTTTGGAGATAGTAGAGTCCACTTCGTGATTCTCTCCTCCTTTTTAGCCAAAATCTCCAATGTCTGACATGTTTTGGTAGTCCCGAAGTCCTTATTTACTTATAAAATCTGACAAATGACATAATAAAGTTGCTATGAAGTTAACGATGATTTTTTTGAAAGTCGAGAACTTTTTGGTGCCCAATATATTTTCATTAGTCTTCTTAATATTCATTTTTAGTTCATTCACCTTTCTCAGTGAACTTCTTTCTCTACTTTTTAGTTCATTCATCTTTCTCGATGAGCTTCTTTCTCTACAAATTTAATTTAAGTATGGCATCTAGAAGGCGCTCTTCTCGTTTAGTAAACTCTTGCACTGTCTATAGCCACAGAGTTGATGAAAATTGGGAGCCAAAGATCTTTAGTATAAACGATTAGGTTGCCATGCTGCCCTCTTGCAAGGACTCTCACAAGGTGAAAAGAAAAAAACGAGAGGATATTAAACATCACTGGAAGGGACATATCATTTCTTTCAAAATTATGCATGAAGGGTGGTTTATCAAACTGCAACATGTTTACATGGCGAAGAATATCCACTTGCCTCCAAACGAGCGTGTTTTGCAGCAAACACATTGTAAGACTTGAGTTGATAACGTTTTTTTTTTTCATTTAAGCAAGTACTAATAATGAATTCTTGGTTGTAGATATATTTCTATCAACAAGTACGGAATGACAACCTATGGAAAGCTTAAGTGGAACCTTTCATGCGATTCATAAGGTGTTCACAGACATTATTTATGCTCATCAGATTGTGGGTTCTTTTATTATGCATGTTTCGTGGCTTTGCGGAGGGGAATCGGAATCAACTAGTGTGATTACCCTATCCAAAATCAACTCAATACATTGCTCCCTTATCCACCGCATATATGAGTTAGGGTAATCTTAGCACTACGAGAAAAAATGTAACAAGTTGGTAAACTAAAAAAGGGTCCCTAAAAAAACCAACAATAGGAAAGAGACTTACATTCACTCCATCTATCTTGAGTATCTTTGAATCTATTGTCTTGCAGACATTTGAAAAGCACTCTCTTTCCACAAGTATATGTATGACTTTGTGACTTTGCGATGGTACTTCTTGTTAGAGAGAGTTATATGGTTTTCTAGGATCAACAATATCCTCATATGTAGTGTCCAAGAAGGTAGTCACGAGCCTGCCAGCACTACAAATGGAAACATCTAACTAAAATAGACAATCAAATAAAATAAATAATTAACCAAAAAGCAAGCAGTATTCCATTCAACCCACATTCTTCCTTGGCCATGGATACCACTTAGAGAGTTCATGAGGACAATTTCTCTGGTGAGTGTATCCGATGTAATTTTAAAAAAAATGGTAGTTGTGATGGAATCAAAAGCTTTGAAAGACATTGTTATATTTGAACCAAATCTTGAAAAAATTTCCATTGATAATAGTGGATCAACAATACACATAATTTTAGAGATTTATTGGCTAAGAGATGCAATCAATGTCCTAAAGCTAATAGCAAAAATAAAGGCGTGTTATTTACAATCAATAGCACAATTATTCTATATACTAAAAATTTTTAGAGTCAAAATGCCTTACCTTATGCAATAATAAACTACAGAATCTAACAATTAAATATCCTTTTTACAACTAGCATGGACTTGTCCTCATGAGATATGCTAAGATAGTCCTCTTCCTCAGAAGTGCAAGAAACATTGATAACCATTTGCCCATACACCTCACCCATTCTCTTATAATTAACATGTCCAAGTTCATCGAATTTTCTCTTACAAACATCATCCTCGGTACCTTATTCTGCTAATCATATTAAAATCTTTTGAGCTGGTTTGCTATTTTAAAACTATTTTTTAAGCAAAAAATGACCTAAAAATGACCCCAAAAAATCACCAAAAAATCACCCAAAAATAGCATATCTAATATGGCACGAAAATGGGTCCTTGAACATCCCATTTTTGTGCCGTATTGGATATGCTATTTTTGGGTGATTTTTTTGTGATTTTTTGGGTCAATTTTAGGCATTTTTTGCTAAAAAATAGTTTTAAAATAGCAAACGAGCTCAAAAAAAACTTAAAAAATTATAAAAAAATTTCAAAGCCTAATAAACTTATGGAATTTTTCTATTCTATTAGCTTAAGGATTATCCTTAGTATATCTATCCCTACCAATTTGCATCAACACCATGGGACTCTTTTACTCATTTTCTTATGAATCAAATTGAAGAGATTGAAGAAAACGCTTGGATTTAGTTGAAACAAAATCTTACAGAATGGATGTCTTAGGGGTCGAAGTAAAGATGCGGCTTGGATGTCCCAACCTAGTTGGCTCTGCTGAAAACTAACGAGATGATCTCGTCTCAGGTCCATGGAGGACCATATCTCTATAGCTCAATCGGCAAAGTAAGTGGTATTGATCCTCTATGTAGAGATTCTTTTGATTGTTGATCATCTTCTCAAGATTTTGTGAAAGGAGACGAAGGGAGACCAATGCACGCTGCTGGTAAGAACCGGACGTGATTTTTGTGAGAAATTTTACGACAGAGTAAAATCTGCTTTAAGAACTAAGAAACAAAGTGAAGAGGAGAGAACGATGATTCAAATGAATGCAGACGAAAAAAGAAGTGTGATTTTGGTGGGAAACATGATAGTAGAACATTCAAAAAGAAAGAATAATGGCTGAAAAGTGACCTCTGGCATGAGTTAACATCCTTAGGCATTCAATGGCTAACCTCTTAAATGAATAATAAATTCTCTCATTAATCACGTCTGAATGGCCAAATTTGGAGGGTTCATTATTTTAAAACCTCAACTAATTAGTAACTTAATCATTTTCTTACAAGTGTCATTTTTGAAACGTTTTTGGCCCTAATGGGGCCAGTTACTTTGCAGTGAAATGCTTTATTTCTTTAGGCCAAGAGGGCTAGTTGTCTATTTAGTACGGATGTAGCTAATGGTTTCTTGTTCTTGTCCTGTGCTAGACAGGTTCAAAGAAGTGCTTGGAAGGAGCCTTTGTCACGTGGAAGCTTCTCGTGGCCCTATCCAGGTGATATCTCTCCTTTGCGAGTGCCTCTTCTTTCACGTTATATGTATCTGTGTACTTGAAGGGGATTTTCTTTCTTGTTGGGGACCGGAAATCAAGGCATGAAGTCCTAGCTTTAGGCTCTATAGGTCTGGGGGAGGTTTGAGTAGTCATTGCCTCCTACAAGGCATTGTCAGGCGTTGAGAGACCTGTTTTAGATGGGAGTTCTAGTGACCCTATTTTGCTGACCTGCTAGGTGGCCGTTTTAGAAGTTCCTGTTAGAAAGGAAAGAAAGAAAAATCATTGAGCTGTTGTTTATCGCCTTGTGAAGGCCTGGTAGGTTCCTAGGGATGAGACATGACCCGGGGCCGATGCCTTGTCTTCTTAGGGGTGGCATCTAGCAGAAAAATAAAGAAAAAAAGAAGATTGGAGTGAAAATAAAAGTGAGCATTAGAAAAGGATTCAGTGTCGCCTTGCGAGGGCTTGGTAGGTTTTTGGGTATCGAGACATGACTTGAGGTCGATGCCGTGTTCTCCTCCTTGGGTCACTACGCTCAGCTCCCTCCTTTTTACACGCACGAGTATGGAAACATAAGATGCTAAAAGAAGAAACGTGCTAAAAGAAACTATTTCTTGATCAGGCTATAGGAGTTCTCGCCTAGTAGGACCTCCTGGTTGAGCTGTCCTTAGTTAGGTGGGTAGTTCAACCACCACTTAGGGCGACCTCTTTGATAATTCTTTTTAGCTTGGCTATCTTGGAGCAGTTGGTTAGTGACTGACTTCAGACTTTCTTTCAGATTATGCTAGGTCTACTCCTTGTGGATTTCATGCCTTGGTTTTGTCAAGGGGTAGGGTATGAGCTATGATGTGTTGTGTTGTGTATTTTTTGTATCAGCTTGATGCTCCTTTTTGTTGTTTACGTGTAGATCTCTTCATGGGATTCGGCGAGCTGAGTCGCCCTATCCCGTGGTCGCCAATGGAAGATGATTTTTGATGCTGAGAAGTGCTTAAAAATAGCCAAAAATTATGAATACCAGGGGAAAAATAGACTTTGTCGAAGGCGGCGGCGGCGGCAATCAGTACGATTTTAAGCTGCAAGTCCCTAAAGCGCTAATGCTAATTTTCATGGGAAATCAAATGGTGGTGGATGGCTGAGCTGGAGTTTTCCTAGATTCAAAACAATCCAACGCAAGTCTCAGATCTCAATTCCGAGGTCGTTTGATCCCCCATTTAATCCTCGCAAGGTTTGGGGTTGTGAAGCAGCTACTCGATCTGGAAATTGAGAAGAGTGTGACGGGCCCCAGATTTGTAGATTTTGATGCCATGGAACCACCCGTCTAGACGGATCTTGAATCCGATGTTGTTTGCCCCTCCAAAAGCGCAAAAACCATTTGCCGGAAGTGTGAAAGAAAAAGGCATGAACTAGATAATTTGATTAAGAGCTTATAAGCTCTTAACAAAGAGCTTAAAACTCACAAAATGAAACATTTCATTTTACTTTGGTGGGCATATTCCTTTTGATCCTGGTGGGACATATTTACCTCTTGCTACCACTACTCCCTTTTCTATTTCCATGGATGCTTGGATAGGTTCAAAGAGCCCTAATACACTTTGTATGAAGGGTACCATTCGTGAAAAGGATGTGTTTATCTTGATAGATAGTGGCAATACACATAGTTTGGATAGGTTACACTATTTTCCCACTGATTTACATCAACCATAAGAGTACAAGTAGCTAATGGTGAAGAGAAAATCAGCACTCAAATGTGTTGAAAGGTTTCCATATAGTTAGCTAAAAATTATGAGGTACAGGTAAACCTAATTACTTTGGAAATGAGACCTATAGATATTATGCTTGGTTGTAATTAGCTGATGACTTTTAGAAAATTTTCTATGGATTTCTCATAGTTGCAAATGGATTTTGCCACCATTGATGGGAAGCCTATCTATCTACAGGGAATCCTAGCAAATGGGATTTTCAACTTATCACCATTAAACAACTCAAGGAGTACAAGAAGTGCTCCCAAGATTTTGTTTTACACCTAAATAAAGAGGTAGAGGATCAGTCCAAGAATTCAATAGAGAATTTAGCTTTGAAAACACTACTTGAGGAATACAAGAACTTGTTTGAATTACCTACTTCATGTTAGATATGATCAATGCCCCACCCTCATTAGGTGCTACCAATGATCCATGGTGCTCAAAGTTGTAAGGCCCCCATTATGAGGAGAAGCCAAGTGTGAGCCTGGACATTGGTGGAGTCCTAACTTGTATATCAGATGAGGTCTATGTGACCAGATGGCAAAAAGGTGACCATTGTGGGTCTAATCTTTGGGTTAGACGGAGTGGTTAAGCTGGTAGCAACTCGAGGCACATTGCATCGAGTTGCGGTGTAAGGGAGTTAAAAGGGGCCCCTATTGGGGGGTCCAGGGATATTCCATGGAATATTCCCTGGCCGACTAGTGGAGGCTCATATGGTGATGCCAGGAGGCATATTCCACGGTGGATTCCGTGAGGTTTTACGGTGGATTCCGTAAACTTAGATGACCGGGGCTCATACACAAAGAGGATTCTTTGTGCGAGAAGTTGATGGGGACGCCTGTCCTTTTCGGGCGTTTCATTAATTTAGTGTGTACATGGGTGATTCCATAGCGGGTGATTTCGCAAAATGCATATTAAATTAATAAACGTTTTTGAGTTTAGAGTGTGCACTCGTAATAAATTAAGGTTAGGATTTATTTCTAACCAGTTGATTTATTTATGTAGCTGAAGACTGCTAGGTATTCACTTTTGTCGGTTTAATTGTATTATTTTACTAACGATTGTGAATGCTTCAGTTGATGTGTAGAGATAGCAGCAGTGGCGGAGGAAAGCATTGGAGTCTAGCGAGTATTCGACTTTTGGATTATATTTTGATAGGCGCCACACCTATATTTTGTTATGTCTATTGAGACATCGATTATTGATTATTATTTTGTATGCGCCTATGCGCACGGATATGTTATTTCTATTTGGACATTGAGATTGGGCGTGCCAGACTCTATGGGCACCGTCCATTAGCTTTATTTTCCTATTTTTGTAGAAAGCAAACTCAAAAGCTAAAAGCTTGTCATATTTTTGTAAATTGGGCTATTATTGAGCATGAAGATTGAAATATACATAAAATACATGCTTCGTGAAGCGCTCACACAAGGCATGGGGGAGATTGAACCCAATTTGTCTCTTGCCTCTTGTCGTGCATGCTTTTACATGGTTTTTTGTGCAAAAGGTTAGAGCTCATTGTTCTTGGGGACCTTCCGGGATTCACTACGTGAGCATACTGCGACCGATCTGTGCACCAGTGGTATCAGAGCGGAGCAAAGATCAAGAGCTTCCAATCGCTACCAATCTCGGGCGAAGGCGGAGCTCCAGGAACGAACGGGCTCTGCAGTCAATCTCATCATGAATCGTCGATACAGGCAGACTTCTGGCGATCAAGAACCCCTGTTTCTACTGTCAGATCACGAAGGACCAGGCTCTGCAGGCGGAGGACCACGTATTCATCTCCTTCATCAAGTCGTTGAAAACAGAGATAAGCTCTCCTCATAATCAAGTTAATTACTATATCAAAGCTTAATCTTAAGCTTAGGAGCTTCAAATTCCATAAATCCTCATCGTTGTATAAGAGGATGCCTCCGATTTTTCCGCGCGAGAAAAAAACGGCCCCCCCTCTCCACGAAATTTGACGTTGCCTGTAGTCCATTAAGCTATTAAGCTTAATCTCTTTAATCAACTAAAGCTTAAAGCTTTCTGCAAGTCACACAAGGCAGACAAGTTGATAAACTCCGGGTCCTGCACCGCAAAAATCAAGTTCAGTAAGTCAAGTGGAATCAAGTTCTGTAAGTTCTGCAAGTCGGCCTAAGTTGAGCAAGTCAACAACTCTGCAAGTCTGCTAAGTCTGCAACTCTGCAAGTCAGACTAGTCAACTGGAATCAGAACTGACTAGTGCTTAAAACTCCTAGAAGACTTGTTCGTATGCAAAAACTCTGAACTGGAAAGTTGTTCATGGCAAGGTGTTCTACCTATCTACAAGTTTGTTGAAGTACTTTCAGCAAATGGATACAGAAATATTGTAGATTTTCTGAAAACTGAGAAAGAAATACCCAAAAATACATAGCCTTGTAACCCCGAATTTGAGCTACGCTCATCCCGCTAACTTGATTTTGAGTGAGAAAGGTTTATTCAGTTTTACAAGATGACTACCCCACATATGGATGATCCTATGACTGAAGACGACCTACCTGAGCCTACCATGGAACAAAAGCTGGATCTAATCATGCTACAATTGGAAGAAGAGCGAAGGGCTAGGCAAGCATTGCAAGCGCAATTGACAAAACTACAAAGAGTGTCTACCGACAAAGAAGAACCTCAAGCTGAAGATTTGATTCGCCGTACCATCGACGCCACTCTTGAAGCACAAACCATTCGCAAGGAATCCAAGATAAGTAAACGAAGTTTCAAGTTTCGCACTTTCAATGGCATACGAGAAGGAAAGACTGTTTTATCATTCATTAGCCAGTTTGATGACTATTTCCATGAGGAAACTTATCCCGAAAAAGATAAAATCAAGTGTGTTACTAATCATCTGATAGACAGAGCATCACTATGGTGGACTGTAGTCCACAAGAGCATAGAATGTCCTACTACTTGGAAAGATTTCAAGAAGAAGTTCATGCAGAATTTCCTTCCACCGCAATTTCATGAGAAGGCTATCAAGCAATGGGATTTACTTCAACAACGAGATCGTGAGCCTATTCCACAGTACACAGAGCGTTTTTGGAATACACTCCTACAGCTACGCATGCTTGAAGACGTACCAGAGACGACACATAAGCGGAAGTATATGTCTGGACTTCTTGGACATTACTACGCTGAAGTGAACATGTTCAAGCCTGCTACCCTTGAAGACGCCATCTCCTTAGCTCACGACACTGAAGATAAGTTACGCGGAAGAGACAAACGACCACAGCAATTCCAAGCCAACGGTAATTATGGATCTAAACAATTCAATTCCAATTTTAGAAGGTTTAATCCAAGTCGTTTCTCATCACCATCTTTCCATAAGAATTGGCCTAAACCACCTGCATTACCATCCAATGTCAATCCAAATCCTAAGCCTATTCCACAAGCAAATCCAAATGTACCCAGACTTCCAGCCATTGCAAATAATGTAACCAAAGCCAAGCCAATAGTATGCTATAAGTGTCACCAGCCAGGGCATCTCGCAGCAAATTGTCATTCAAAGAAACCACCAGCACATATCAACTACCTTGGAGCCATGGACGAAGACGAGCATGAGGATATACCGGATTTCACTGAAGATGAGGACGATCCTACTACTACTTCCGACACTTTACCAGGTATGCCTACTTCACATTCATTGTTGACTATTAAATGTATGGTGCATGGAAAGGAAAGAACTATTTTGCATGATGACGGTAGTACCCATGACTTTATTTCAGCAAAATTGGTAAAGGAATTGAAATTACATACAGTACCTACGCATTATCGCATAAAAGCTGCATTTTTAGGCACTAGGTACAATGGCACACAAGAAGTACAAAATTTAGAGATTCAAATTGGTCCATACATTGAAAGAAGAAATTTCTTAGTTGTCCCATTACAATCAAGCGACATTATTTTAGGAATGCCTTGGAGACACCAGCATAATCCAAATATAGATTATTCCACGCACACAATGAATATTAATTTTCAAGGAAAACCTATTACATTATATGGTATGCATGCATCTAATATTTTTCCACTGCTTTCGCATACTCAAGCAAAACGTGCATTACGCAAGAATACTAAATCATATCTCATTTGGGTGAATGAATTGCACGCAAAGGAAAATC
This sequence comes from Lygodium microphyllum, assembly GCF_053477565.2. Classification (NCBI taxonomy): domain Eukaryota; kingdom Viridiplantae; phylum Streptophyta; class Polypodiopsida; order Schizaeales; family Lygodiaceae; genus Lygodium; species Lygodium microphyllum. The sequence continues at coordinate 85,123,824 of NC_141151.1, forward strand.
ATATGCACCCTAGGCATAAGGAATTTCTTGCATATTTTAAGGACTGTTTTGCAGAAGACCTACCACCAGGTTTACCACCTTCACGTCCAGAAGACCATAAGATTGATTTAATTCCTGGCACACAACCACCTTGCAAAGCACCATATAGGCACAATCAAATAGAGCAAAAAGAAATCCAGAGTCAAGTTGAAGAATTACTAAATAGAGGCTTAATTCGACCTAGCAGTTCTCCATTCGGTGCACCTGTACTCTTAGTCAAGAAAAAGAATAATACCTATCGTATGTGTATTGACTACCGAGCATTAAATAAGATCACTGTAAAGAATAGGTATCCTATACCTAGAGTTGATGACCTTATGGACAAACTGCAAGGATCTTCTATATTTAGTAAAATTGACCTTAAGTCTGGATATCATCAGGTGAGGCTAGATAAATCCGACATATTTAAGACTGCATTCAGAACACAGTTTGGCCATTACGAATTCTTAGTCATGCCATTCGGATTAACTAATGCACCTGCTACTTTCAGTAGAATGATGAACCGTATCTTTTTGAAATATCAATATTGTGTGATTGTTTTCTTTGATGATATTTTGGTGTTTAGTCAAAGTGAAAAAGAGCATTATGAGCATTTATCATTAGTTTTTCAATTACTGAAAGAAAATCAATTGTTTGCAAATCCTGAAAAGAGTGAATTTTTTAAGACAGAAATAGAATATTTAGGTCATATTGTATCAAAAGAAGGAATTAAAGTTGACCCTAAGAAAATTGATGCAATATTGCATTGGCCTGTTCCTAAAAATGTACATGAATTACGCTCATTCCTTGGTCTTGCTAGTTTCTATAGGAAGTTTGTACGTAATTTTTCATTACTTGCTTTACCATTAACCAAACTTCTTAAGAAAGGAATTGTTTATCAATGGACTGAAACTCAGCAGAAATCCTTTGATTTACTGAAATGTGCATTAACTAATGCCCCTATTCTACAATTGCCTGACTTTAACAGACCATTCTTTCTAGTTGTGACCGATGCTAGCGGATCAGGAATAGGAGCCGTACTAATGCAAGACAACCATCCAATAGCATATTCTAGTTCTAAGCTGAAACCCTCTGAGCTGAAATATTCCACTTATGACAAAGAACTATTAGCAGTTGTACAAGCATTAAAACACTGGAAGCATTATTTAATGGGTTCAGAATTCATGATAAAGACCGACCAGCAAAGCATTAGACATCTACTTAGCCAACCCCAAATTTCTCACCGTCATATCAAATGGGCTTCCTTCATTCAAACCTTTCATCCTATCATTCAATACCAACCTGGAAAAGAAAATGTAGTTGCTGATGCATTGAGTAGAAGACCTGCAATTCATAATATTTCTATCATATCTTTTGATTCTTTGATTGCTATGAAAGATACATATCACCAGGATATTACTTTTCATTCTGATTGGCAAAAATTAGTTCAAAATAATTTCATTCCTGTTGATTCATTGTCATATAATGATGGATTTATGTTTTTTGAAAAGAGACTGTGTGTTACTATTCCATTCCGATCTTTTGTTTTGAATGAAATTCATTGTCCCCCATATCAAGGTCATAGAGGTATCATTTCTACATTACGCATGTTAACTGAAGATTTTTATTGGCCGCATATGGATGTAGATGTATCTAATTTCGTTTCTGAATGTTTGATTTGTCAAAGAATAAAGAGACATCATGGTAAACAGTATGGATTACTAATGCCTTTGTCTATTCCATCTAAACCTTGGGAACATATATCTATGGATTTCATTACTGGTTTACCAAATACTAAATCTAACCATGACATGATTTGGACAATTGTAGATAGATTTAGTAAGCAAGCATATTTCATTGCATGTAAGAAAACTTTAACAGCATCACAAGCAGCAGAGTTATTTTTGAAAACTGTTTTTACTAACCATGGATTGCCAAAAGTGATTATTTCAGATCGTGATTCTAGATTTTGTAATAATTTTTGGATCACACTGTTTGCAAATCTAGGCACAAAGATTGATTTCTCATCTGCATTTCATCCAGAAACAAATGGACAAACAGAAGCCACAAATAGTACCATTCTAGATCTTTTACGTGCATATACTATCTCTAAACCTCAGACATGGGATACTCATTTGCATTTATTACAGTTTGCATATAACAATACACCGCACACATCTACAAAGAAAGCACCTTTTGAAGTCATTTATGGATATAGATTATCTACACCTGTTGCATCTTTGTCTAATAGAATTCAGAGTGCTGATGATATTGCTACTATGCATAACAGTATTTTTGATGAGGTTAAGGATATGATTGCTAAAGCCCAACAATCATATACCAAACAAGCCAACAAGAAAAGACAAGCCATGAATTTCAAAGTTGATGATTATGTTTGGCTTAGAATAGAAAAGCGTAGACTGCAAAGTGTAGATAGACACCCAGTTGTCAAATTAGCTCCTAGATTCTATGGACCATTTAGAATCGTTCATAAGATTAATGATAATGCATTCAAGTTAGAATTGCCATCTCATTGGAAAATTCACAATACATTTCATATTAGTTTATTGAGACCATTTAGAGGCCAATTACCTATCCACCCTGTTTATGAAAACCCACCTTTATTAGAAGAAGAGACTGAAATACTTGAACCAGAAGCCATCATAGACACTGACTACTTGACCACTAGAACTGGCCGAAGGTATTCTAGATATCAAGTAAAATTCAAGAACCATCCTGTAGAGGAAGCACAATGGATGCACGCTAGAGACTTAAATGCTTTCCCCACTCTGTTAGCTCCACATTGAGCTAATAGCAATTGAGGTCAATTGCTATCCCACCCCGGGGGTATGATGCCAGGAGGCATATTCCACTGCCAGGAGGCATATTCCACGGTGGATTCCGTGAGGTTTTACGGTGGATTCCGTAAACTTAGATGACCGGGGCTCATACACAAAGAGGATTCTTTGTGTGAGAAGTTGATGGGGATGCCTGTCCTTTTCGGGCGTTTCATTAATTTAGTGTGTACATGGGTGATTCCATAGCGGGTGATTCCGCAAAATGCATATTAAATTAATAAACGTTTATGAGTTTAGAGTGCGCACTCGTAATAAATTAAGGTTAGGATTTATTTCTAACCAGTTGATTTATTTATGTAGCTGAAGACTGCTAGGTATTCACTTTTGTCGGTTTAATTGTATTATTTTACTAACGATTGTGAATGCTTCAGTTGATGTGTAGAGATAGCAGCAGTGGCGGAGGAAAGCATTGGAGTCTAGTGAGTATTCGACTTTTGGATTATATTTTGATAGGCGCCACGCCTATATTTTGTTATGTCTATTGAGACATCGATTATTGATTATTATTTTGTATGCGCCTATGTGCACGGATATGTTATTTCTATTTGGACATTGAGATTGGGCGTGCCAGACTCAATGGGCACCGTCCATTAGCTTTATTTTCCTATTTTTGTAGAAAGCAAACTCAAAAGCTAAAAGCTTGTCATATTTTTGTAAATTGGGCTATTATTGAGCATGAATATTGAAATATATATAAAATACATGCTTTGTGAAGCGCTCACACAAGGCATGGGGGAGATTGAACCCAATTTGTCTCTTGCCTCTTGTCGTGCATGCTTTTACAAGGTTTTTTGTGCAAAAAGGTAGAGTTCATTGTTCTTGGGGACCTTCCGGGATTCACTACGTGAGCATACTGCGACCGATCTGCGCACCACATATGGTAGGTCGGGTCAGCAGGCCGACCTAACGACCTTCGCGGGCTATAAAAGCTAAACCCCTTCGCAGCCACATCACTCACTCATCTTTCACCCAGTCAGAGCTGTTGTTCCAGCTAGCCTTAAGCTCTTCACCTATCTTCTGTCTAGATCACCATCTAAGCTTCACATAGTGGAAGCGCACGGGTGGACAGAGCCATCTTTGTATCAGTTGTTTGGAGTTAAAGAATTTACTGATTCTCCTCTTATCTATTGTGTACTCTCTATCTCTTTCTCAGATTCTGTTCGTTGCGCCGTGTAATATTCTACACTTCATTATTTCCTAAGAGAGTAGTGGATCACCTTATTGATTTGGAGCCTCGTTCAAAGCTAGTCAATAGGCCACTCTATAGATTGTCAAAATGTGAGCGTGACTTACTAACACTCCAACTACCTTCTAGAGTATAATGAATATCCCCAGTTTATCTCGAGATGAGGACATCTCGATTCCTCCAAGGGGGAGAGAATGTAATATTTTTGTTGGAAAATATTATTAGTTGTGTGAGACTCATGCAAATGAAAATGCCGGCATTGAAGATATGGATGGTGCGATCTTTATGTTGTACACAACATGACCCTCCACTGGCAAAAATCGAGACCAAGGTTTTAAAAAAACCTGCATATCTACATGTGAATCTCCTCTTGGGAGGAGGTCAAGAGGATAATTGTTAGATTTATTACAAATTTTTTTAATCCTCTTCTCCCGAGTCGAAGCATGGCTAAGGGAAGAGGATGGAGCTATAATGGGAAATTGTAGAGGTGGAAGAAGAGAATGTATGCAAGGGCCACGTGGGGGAGGTAGCCCATTCCCCCCTTTATCCTATATAAACCCCCTCTAAGGGGTGAAGAGGGAGGAAAGCGGAGGAAATTTGTGCATGAGGAGAGAGTCGTGAGGTTGAAGGAGGGAGGTGAGAAGTACGTGCTGGGCCAGCTGCTGCCGCCTAAAGCCTGGGTACGCCGCCAGTGCCATCTCCATTTGCTACCGCCTGAAGATCGTGGCCGCCATCAAGCTCCCATCCTCTTCCCTCCATGCCACATACTGCTGTAGCCAGAAGCCTTAGAAGCTTTCAAGAACCTGCTAAGGGGGATCTCTAAGCCCCCTTTTTCATTTCCCCTTCTCAAGCGTCTTTACACCCCCCAGATTTAAGCCCCCTTTCCCCTTCAATCCTCCGTAATTAGGCCCTTTCCCCTTGCATCCTCGAAAATTAAGCCCTTTCCCCTTGCATCCTTGGGAATTAAGCCCTTTCCCCTTCGATCCCCCAAAATCCTTCTTTTTTCCCGGTTATTTCTCCTTCTCGTGGATTCCCACACAAGTCCTTTAAAGCCATATTAGCAGGTTTTAAACCCCCTTTTCCATTGGAACTCTTAAGGTCCACTCTACCCTCTGGATTTAAAACCATCCTTCCTATTGCAACTCCCACAAGCCTATTTTTCTAGCCGATTAAAAGGCCCTTCCCTTTTGAACCCTTCGAAAGCCCAAATTTCTTTTCCCCCTTAAGCTTCGTAGTGGAAGCCTATAAGGTCTTCCCATTAGTTCCCTAATATTCCTTTCCAAGGTTTTGAAGGAGAGAGAGCTACAAAGCACTTTCCACTTGAATTCCCCCATAAACCCATTCCCTAATTTTGCCCCCACACTCCTTCTCCACAAAGATCCTTATCCCCGTAACTTCTATGAAAAGAAGGAGAAGTTCATAAGTTCCCACTTCCAAAGCCCAATTCCGCAAGATGGTGCATCGGTCAAGGAGGCCGTATCTCAAAGGGAATTGCACGTGAGAGGGAGAAGGGCCAAGATCATAAGTCTGCGGCCAAGGCAAGAAGGTCGAATTCACAATGGCCCCTAAAAAGGCACAAGGCGCAACCGTAGGAGGATCATCACCTAACATTCATGTGGACATTTCACCGAGCCCACAAGTCCAGGGTTTCTTCCTATTTTTGATTTACGTCGTAATATTGAAATTATGCATGGTTAATTCATGGAAGTAAGATGCACTTTTGTGATTGAAAAACATTGGCTATCTTAAAGGAAATAGCTTACAATTGAAGAATCGGTCATTTGTATTTCTCAAAGAAACGAATGAAAGAAGAAGATAAGATGTCTATGCATTCTTAGGAAATTGTTTTTATGCATCGCAAAGTAACGAATCTAGATCAACTAATGACCATCATTACAAAGTTGAAATTATTATAGTACACTTCGATTATGCATGGAAAGATTAAATCACATGTCTCATTATTAGACATCTCTTTCTTCGCAATGCTTCGTTAAAGAAGATTTCTAACAACCGAAGGAATTTGCAAGGCATGGAAATGATTCTAGGGCTGCATGAAGTAGGTTAAACTCTAGTCAATTGACATAAATCTCAATCAACTACGCAAGTAGTTAGGAAAGGTTGTGTAATGCTCATTTAGCGTACGAATATTTCATTCAGAAATGAATTTAGGGAAAGGCTGCATGGTTCATTTTAACATAAAACCCTAAAAGCTTAGTGGCATGAGTCTTGAATACATGTTCTAGAAGGATCAATAGAAATTATGACGTAACTTAACATACGCCTTGGTCTTAACAAGAAAAGTTAGGGATTGCAAATCTAGAGGAAATTTATCGCATGCTTACATGAATTATGATGTAATACTACTAGTTTTTTTTCCCTCTTTGTTAAGACAATATCTTCATGAATAGACAAGTAAATTGTTTTATCCTAAACACCTAAACCGCAAAGTACTCGCTTAGGAATGGTTAAATCAAGGCAACATATCCCAAGGGCTTACTAGGGTTTAGCACTTTGAGGACGTGACCTAGTTGCACTTATTGCCAAGTTAAAAACTCTCATACCCTAAAGACCTACCCACATTCATAGAATGTAGGGACAATAGGATATACTTGTAGGAAACGATCTAGGGTTTTCTACCCTAAGGATCACTCACTAAAAAGATGAAACTCGGATAGAGTTGGACCCCAAGGACCAACGGAATCGGCCTAGTGCAATTGGAAATGTATTGGATATGAAGACACCCTAAACCCTGTTCTTATCCAATCATCATTCTGTGATTAGAAGACACCGTTCAATGGGTGAAATAGTCCCATGGATTAGATGCGACACTTGTGCAACAAGTTGCAGAGTCGCATGATCTTGTGATTTGATCACAAGGGAATGGCCAATTTCTCAGAATGAGATTGGCAGATTCTTGCACAAGTTTATCTTGCAAGAGGATGAGTAGTCGTCCTGATATAATACCTTTCTTGGGAAAAGTGACCAAGATAAGGGGATTAGAAATTTGCTTGGAAGCAAAGGACCAATCAATAATTTGGAGTAACATACTTTTTGTTAATAGAACTTAAGGTATTGGTTAAGTTGGGTTAATAGGGTACGGCCCTAACCCAAGGGCATACGCGTTATCAAACAAAACCTTGGGGATCTTTCCAAGTCGCAATTGACCCTAGAATCGAATGTTGGATGCATTTGGAGAAAAGGATTCACTCCTTAGCAGTTGGCCAAAATAACGACCATTGGAAATGATTGTGCTTGTATCAGTTTAAAGAGCAGTGGTAGCTTTGTTTGCACAAGGAACTAAAGGATGAAAAGATATGTAATGCTTCAGGTTGAAGGCCTGAAGGGAGTCGCAGCTCAATTACCCCCGGCTGTCTGCCTAACCCTAACCAAGGGGGTTGTTAGCCACGCCGGGAAGGTGGACCGAACTCATTGCAAGAGGTCTCTCCGTTGAGCGCTACTTGGAGCAAGAGGACGCTTGGGTGCCAGGGGAGGCTCTGGCCGTAAATCCCTCGCCTTCCGGGCCCTTAACAAGAGGCCAACGTGACTCGGGATTGGATCTCGAGGCCCGCATACTAGTCTACAGGTGGAATCTTGGATTAGTAATCCCTGTTGATTGTTGGATAGCCTTCGAGCGAATTATGGATAAGCCTACGGGCTGGACTTTATAAATGTATTCCAAAGATAAATATGATAAACTGTTGAAATGGAACTTGTTTGACACTGTTTTTCTATGTTAAGTGCTATGATTACGTGAAGGAATCGGTGCCTAACAGGCTAAGTAAGGAAGCTGCTTGATGCATATCCAACTAAATATGGTAGGTAATTAGACAACTAAAACAACGTGAGGAAAGTGCGGTGTATGTGGCCATGGGTCTGTCCTACGGATGGGTGGTCCCGGATGGTCAGGAACTTTTCTCAATCATAATGGACAGCAAGGAGATCGTTTCAAAGGAAATGAATAGCAAGGGCGCTAACCTAGAGTCTAGGTGATAATAATCCCAGATTTATGTTGTTTTAGGGGAACGAAATGGGACTATGCCTTATGGCAGAGAGGTTGAGCCTTGCATCCCTCTAGTTTCCCATTCTCCTTGAACGAAGTGCACTTGGAATCTGCTTCGGCCCTGGCATTTCTGCGTAAAATAGTTCACTCGGGGTTCGACGCTAGTTGCTGTTTAGGAAATGACCATTAGGGAACACCCTGATTCAGGTCGGTCCTAAGTGGGAACGGCCAGAATACTTCCGCTATGTGGTAGACATGGAAAGTCCTAGATCGCAAACCCCTTGACATATCATGGGAGTGCCGTGCAGAGCTTTCTAGATCTCCTTTCCGATGGACTGCTAAGACGTGTCCTGAAGGGAACAGGTGGACACGTTACAGTTGGTATCAGAGCGAACCAACGAAGGAATTGTTTTTGTAGAAATCTTAATAAGAAGAAGTAAAGAAAATGTTGTTGTTCAGAACATTTCCTTACTTTCGATGTTGTCTTGCGAAATTATGAAGCATGGAACAGGTTCTTAGTGTTTCGAGTCATGTTTTTGACCCCGAAAAGGGGGCCGTGAGGTTGCTAACACTGCCATCGAGAGAGAGATCGTGAGGATTCTACAGCTTCGCCCCGCTATTGAAGGGGAGGAGAGAGTCGTAGTTGCCAAAGCTGTATCGTCACCATTAGGAATCACCCCTGTCGCCATTGAACCGCCAGCTGTCGCCTGTAAGCCCTTAGTCAATTCTTCTCACACCACATGGGCTCTCCATGTGGGCAGAAGCTCTTTGGAAGCTTCTTGAAGCTTCCAAGGGGGCTTCCTAAGCCCCCTTTCATATTATACCCCCACCCCATTTCTTCCTTGTGGGCTTCCTCCTAGCCCTTGTTCATGCGGGCTTGATAAACCCCCACCTCGGAATCCAAAGCCCTATTGTGGTTCTCATACTCCCCTTTCCCCCCCTTTTTGTCCACCAAGCTGTGCATCCTAAACTATCCCCTCCCCGGGATTTAAACCCCATTCCCGTGGATTTCTTCCCCCCTCCACGGAAATATCCTTTTTTAAGGTCTTTTTACACGCCTTTTCCCCCCATCCCTTTCCACCAACAGCTATCCCCCCCCCTCGGAATCCAAAGCCTCCTCTTCCCGTGGCTTTATTAAGCCTTCCTTTTGAAGGCTTTTATAAACTCTTTTCCACCCTCCCTGGGATTTAAAACCCTTCCCGTGTGTTCCTCCCCAAAAAAAAAGGGTTCTTTAAGCCTTTTTTTAAATTGCTAAGGTTCATCTTAACCTCGGGGTCCCTTAGAACCCCCTTTCAATTGGCCTTCGAAAAACACCCTCTTTCCCCCCTTTTTCACACCACAAAGCTATTTTCTTTTCCTCCTTTTCTGTGAAGACAGTTTGCACCCTCGGTGCTTCTACGAAAGGAAGGGACAATTCATAAGTTCCATTTCTAAGGTTCGATTCTGAAGGACGGTGGAATCACAAAGGGAGTTTCACGTGCAAAGGAGACGGCCAGCATCATAAACCTGAATCCAAGGTGAAAAGGCCGCATTCGTGATGGCTCCTAAGAAAGCACAAGGCGCAACCGTAGGAGGATCGTCTCCTAACATCCATGTGGACATTTCACCACAAGTCTAGGTTCTTCTTCCTAAATTTAATTAACTTCGTAATATTTCAATTATGCATGGATCATTTGAGGAATGAGGATGCATGTTTTTTCGATTGAAAATATTTTTGGCTAATTGCTCACCATTGAGGGATTCGGTCATTAGTATTTTTTTTCAATAAAACGAACAAAATAAAGTGAGCATAAGATTTCTAGCAAGTGGTTTTTATGCATTGCAAGGAAATGAAATTAGATTAATTAATGTCCATTTTTTACAAAAAGGAATGATGATAGTACACTTTGATTAAGCATGGAAGGAATAAACCACTTATCGCATTATTGAACATCTTTTTCGAGATGATTCTTAAGGAAAGTTACTAGCAACCGTAGGAAATTGCTAGGGCTGCATGAGGAAGATTTAACTCTAGGCAAGTGACCTAAAAACTCAAATCAATGAAAGATTGTGTAAGTTTTGCATACGACAAATTCATTTGGAAATGACAGTAGAAAAAGGCTGCATGTTTAAACATAAAACCCTAAATCCTAGTAGCATGAATCTTGTTTGCCTGTTATAGGATGATCAATTGGAAATATGCTATAACTTTTCTAACCCTACACCTTCTGTTTCTAAGTACTGGTCATGTTTTGAGTGTGGGGACATCGTGGTTGGTCTGATGTGAGGTACCAAGTCCGTGAAGTTTGGTTTAACCTTTCCTGCTAAGGTCTTAAGTGTGGGGACGCGTCCCTGCGCGTCTATGTTACATACCCCCATGCATACACCCTGTTCTAATCATGCATCTATGCCGTGATTTCATTTCACCCTGATGGGGTCCCTTCCTTACCCTTACATTCTATTTTACCTTGTCCTCGAGGTTGTTCCTTGACCGTTTGCCCTTATTCTGGGTTTTGCGCCTCTTTTATACGAATAGATCTTACATTCACTGAAAGATCAATCCAACCTTACAACCCTCTTCGTCCCTTCCAATTGCCTATTATTCCTTTTTATCAACCCCTGTTCCGACAGACGATTCTCAAGTTATTAATTTTTGAAGTAATTCCCGTAAATGGGAGGGTTTTCCATGTGAACGTGTCTTTATTGCTTCAGAACCCTGATCTGATGTGTCAACCCTGACCTACCCCTTCCCCTGACATTTTTCCTTTTTACTCCATGTCATTTTGATGCACGGTTCATCCGTTATTAATTTTTGCGAGTTTGGGCCCTTTTTTGTGCTTATTTTTCACAATTTTCCATGTGAACTGCCCTATTTTCACCGAAATTCTAGTTTGATTTGACAGCCGTGTCCTACCAGTCTTTCCCCCATTTTTTCCTTTTTCCTCCCCCATTTTTCGATTTTTGGATTTTTAGTTATTAATTTTTCCGAGCATTTTTAAATGCATTTTTCGTGTTTTGTCCATGTGAACCCTTCTTAATTTTCCTCACACTGAGTTTTGATGTGCTAGTCCTGTGAATCCCTTTTTTCCATACATTTTTCCTTTTTACTATCCTCTATTCCAACACACAATTTTTCTCGTATTAATTTTTGAGTCCATTTTCCAGCTCATTTTTTGGGGTTTTTTCCATACGAACGCATCCTATCTCGATCGGAACTGTGTTTTCTCGCAATAGGGTTGTTGGAATCATTATTCTACACATTTTTCCTTCTTTCCGTACTTCATTCCGATGCGCAAATTTTCCGATATTAATGCGCGTATGTATGTTTGGGTTTTTGTTTGCGTTTTTTCCATGTGAACACATTGATTTTGTCCCAAAATCCATGTTGCATGTTTCCAAAAATTTCCTCTCGTCTCCTTGCCCATTTTTCCTTTTTATGAATTTTTGATCCGACAAATGGTTTGGATTTTATTAATTTTTCTTCATTTTTCCTATTAACCACGTTTCTCGTCTCGCGCATGAACACGCTTGTTTTTTGTTTTACGCGCCTCAGGATGCCCCGTGGCATCCGTGGCTCGTGCGCCCCGTCCCTGCCCGTTTGACCCCATCATTGTAAATTTTTTTACCCTTGCCCATGCATGCGCACGGGCCGGGGATGTGTTCTTCTATTTTATTATTTCTTTTATTTTTCTTTTTTAATTATTTAAAACAAAAAAATAAATATACACACACAATTTACAACAAACAAAAAAAAACAAAAGAACAAAAAGAAAACCAAGTATTACAAAAAAAAACTAAAAAAAACTAAGAAAAACAAAAAGAAGAAGAAAAAAAAACACACCAAAATCACAAAAGAAAAGAAAAAAAAGAAAAAGAAGAAGAAAAGAAAAGAAAAAACCACCTACGTGCCTGTCGTCCGCGACGCGTCCCTTCCTCTCCTCCTCTCCTTCTCCTTCCTCTTCTCTCCTCTCCTCCTCCTCTTCCTTCCCCTTCCTCCTCCCCTTCTTCCTTCCTCTCATGCTTCTTCTTCTCCTCCCCCTCCTTCTTCTTCTCCTTCCACTTCTTCTTCTCCCTCCTTCTCCTCCTTCTTCTCTCCCTCCCTGGGCCGTCTCCGCCTCCTGTCTCACAACACCCGCTGCCGTCGCCACCACTGGACTCCACCTCCTCTCCTTCCTCGGCGTGCGCCCTCCTCGGCCGCCATCATTTCGGCTGCCACTGGACTCCCCCTACTCTCTCTCCCTTGCTCCTCCTATCACCTCCAGCCACCCTCCTGCTGCCTCCCGCATGCTCCTCCTATCGCCTCCGACCGCCCTCGTGCTGCCTCAGCCGCTGCTCGCCTGCTCCTCCTATCGCCTCCGACCGCCCTCCTGCTGCCTCATGCTGCGCGCCGCCGCCTCTCCCTCAGACGGCCTCCCCCTCCACCGCGCCGCCACCGGCCCCCACCTCCTCCTCCTCCTCCTCCCCCTCCTCCTCCTCCCTCTTCTTCTCCCCCACCACCTCACTGCCAGGTTGGCAACTAACCTCACTTTGGTTAACCCTAACCTAACTTTGGTTAAAACTAACCTAATTTTGGTTAAACTAACCTAACTTAAGTTAAAACTAACCTACTTAGAGTTAACTAACCTAACTAGGGTTAGTCCCTACTAACCTAACTGTAGTTAGGTCACAACTAACCTAACTAGGTTTAGTTCCTACTAACCTAACTGTAGTTAGGTCTCACCTAACCTAACTCAGGTTAGTTCCACGCCCCACTAACCTAACCTAGGGTTAGTTGTTGACCCCAATTAATTGACCACTAGTTAGTTTCCACCCCTACTAACTATACTATGGTTAGTTATCAACCTCACTACCTAACCCTAGGTTAGTTAGTCTAACCCTGGTTAGTTAGGACTTGACTAACTAACTTCATTGACTAACTAACCCTATACTAACCTAATTGACCTAACTAACCTAGACTAACTCACATTAACCTAATCAACCGTGACTAATCTAACTAGCCCAGACTTGACTTACCCCGACTTAACTGACCTACCTAGACTAACCTCACTTAATTGACCTCACTTGACCTTACTTACCCAACTAACCTGATTTACATAATTTAATTGATTTAGTTAATTAAAAAAATTATTTAATTTCAAAAAAATACCAAAAAATGCTAAAAATTTCCTCATATTTTTGCCATTTTTTGGAATATTTTTCAGGTGTAAATTTAAACAAAAAAAATTATAAAAAATTAAAAATTTGAAAATTCATTCAAAATTGCATGAAAAATGGATAAAATTCATTTCAAAAATTAGTAAAAATTTAGAAATAAATTCAAAAAAATTCCCAAAAACTCCACCCACCCCCCTTTTCTTTTTCCACTACTTTCTCACTTCAAAATATTTTCATACAAGGCACAAATATTCTTTGAAAAAAGAAAAAAAACCCTAATTTTAATTACATAAATTGTGGACATTTTCTCAAAGGCTAAAATTTTAATTTTTTTTCCTTCATCACATATTCATGTGCTATATATCTTGATTTCATCATCATTATTATTATTTTTTAAAAAAAAAACAAAAAACACAAACCAAAACAAAAACAAACCACAAATCATAACCAATTTTTTTTAAAAAAACAAAAAAACAAATAAACCAAAACATACTATAAAAACAAAATACATTCACCTAAAATATAACACAAACACAATACAACACACAAAATTAAAAATACATTAAAAATCAACAAATCTACTAAGGTGTTTTCTTTTTTGTTCAGTCATCAGTGGTCTTTGATTTTGTTTGACTGGATTCATTGGTTTTGGGGGACTCCTCTGTGCGCCTTCAGGCCATTGCATACACACCCCTACCAGGTATTTATTTTGTGAGCTTTCTTTATTTTCATTACCCCCTTAACCACAATTAATTACTAAAATAATCAATTTATTCACCCACATTTTCCACGCGCATTCGCGCTAAACATAAAATTTAATAATTTTAAAATCAACCAACCGTTCACTTTGCACGCGCTACGTGCGCTTAAGAGGCACCTTAATTTGTAATAAAAATGAACCAGCCGTCACGAAAAAGCACGCGCTGGCAAAAAAGCGCTCCACATCACTATTAACTTTTAATTAAGGAATTTGCATTTAGAGACCCAATTTGGGAATCGTAGTCCAGGTTGCGCTTAAGCACCGTTTCATCTTAATAAATTGTAATTAAAATTTTTAAGAAGGAACCGTTGTTTTCTTATTAAGGTTTATAACCTAATAAATTGTCACCCATTGTTAATAATTTCTTAAAATGAACCCTTCATTAAAATAATTCCCTCACTGCACTTTTTTCCTCTTTTTAATAAACCCGCTTCGTGGGATGGGTGCGTAACAGTCTTTTAGTTGACACTGATGGTCCAGGTTATGGTCAAGTCTTGATGTACATTTTTCTGGTAGTCTGATTTATCTATGTGTTACGATTATGGGTGCGGTGTGTAGTTCTTTCTTTCTTGCCTGATACGGGGATTTGGGTGCCTGTTTGTTGCATCGCATGAAGTTATCGGTTGCATATGTGCAGAGGTCATGCCGAATTTTTTCTAGGATGTGTATTGTTTGGGGTGGTAAATGGGTTAGTTATGTTTATGTCTGTATGAGTGTCCTTCTTTTGTATTGATTCCTTTTTTATAGCCTTTTGGTTGTTCTGCAGGCATTCTTTGTGACTGTCTGTGTTGTGGTGTGTGTGTTTTCCATCTGAATGGCGCCTCATGCTCCTCCTTCTATCCAGTATGTCCCATTGGTTAGTAGGGATTACTCTTATCTACTCACTTTTGAGCCTATAGAGAAAGCAGGTGGTGCGCAGATCGGTCGCAGTATGCTCACGTAGTGAATCCCGGAAGGTCCCCAAGAACAATGAACTCTACCTTTTTGCAGAAAAAACCATGTAAAAGCATGCACGACAAGAGGCAAGAGACAAATTGGGTTCAATCTCCCCCATGCCTTGTGTGAGCGCTTCACAAAGGATGTATTTTATGTATATTTCAATCTTCATGCTCAATAATAGCCCAATTTACAAAAATATGACAAGCTTTTAGCTTTTGAGTTTGCTTTCTACAAAAATAGGAAAATAAAGCTAATGGACGGTGCCCATAGAGTCTGGCACGCCCAATCTCAATGTCCAAATAGAAATAACATATCCGTGCGCATAGGCGCATACAAAATAATAATCAATAATCGATGTCTCAATAGACATAACAAAATATAGGCGTGGCGCCTATCAAAATATAATCCAAAAGTCGAATACTCGCTAGACTCCAATGCTTTCCTCCGCCACTGCTGCTATCTCTACACATCAACTGAAGCATTCACAATCGTTAGTAAAATAATACAATTAAACCGACAAAAGTGAATACCTAGCAGTCTTCAGCTACATAAATAAATCAACTGGTTAGAAATAAATCCTAACCTTAATTTATTACGAGTGCGCACTCTAAACTCATAAACGTTTATTAATTTAATATGCATTTTGCGGAATCACCCGCTATGGAATCACCCATGTACACACTAAATTAATGAAACGCCCGAAAAGGACAGGCGTCCCCATCAACTTCTCGCACAAAGAATCCTCTTTGTGTATGAGCCCCGGTCATCTAAGTTTACAGAATCCACCGTAAAACCTCACGGAATCCATCGTGGAATATGCCTCCTGGCAGTGGAATATGCCTCCTGGCATCATACCCCCGGGGTGGGATAGCAATTGACCTCAATTGCTATTAGCTCAATGTGGAGCTAGCAGAGTGGGGAAAGCATTTAAGTCTCTAGCGTGCATCCATTGTGCTTCCTCTACAGGATGGTTCTTGAATTTTACTAGATATCTAGAATACCTTCGGCCAGTTCTAGTGGTCAAGTAGTCAGTGTCTATGATGGCTTCTGGTTCAAGTATTTCAGTCTCTTCTTCTAATAAAGGTGGGTTTTCATAAACAGGGTGGATAGGTAATTGGCCTCTAAATGGTCTCAATAAACTAATATGAAATGTATTGTGAATTTTCCAATGAGATGGCAATTCTAACTTGAATGCATTATCATTAATCTTATGAACGATTCTAAATGGTCCATAGAATCTAGGAGCTAATTTGACAACTGGGTGTCTATCTACACTTTGCAGTCTACACTTTTCTATTCTAAGCCAAACATAATCATCAACTTTGAAATTCATGGCTTGTCTTTTCTTGTTGGCTTGTTTGGTATATGATTGTTGGGCTTTAGCAATCATATCCTTAACCTCATCAAAAATACTGTTATGCATAGTAGCAATATCATCAGCACTCTGAATTCTATTAGACAAAGATGCAACAGGTGTAGATAATCTATATCCATAAATGACTTCAAAAGGTGCTTTCTTTGTAGATGTGTGCGGTGTATTGTTATATGCAAACTGTAATAAATGCAAATGAGTATCCCATGTCTGAGGTTTAGAGATAGTATATGCACGTAAAAGATCTAGAATGGTACTATTTGTGGCTTCTGTTTGTCCATTTGTTTCTGGATGAAATGCAGATGAGAAATCAATCTTTGTGCCTAGATTTGCAAACAGTGTGATCCAAAAATTATTACAAAATCTAGAATCACGATCTGAAATAATCACTTTTGG
Organism: Lygodium microphyllum; assembly: GCF_053477565.2. Classification (NCBI taxonomy): domain Eukaryota; kingdom Viridiplantae; phylum Streptophyta; class Polypodiopsida; order Schizaeales; family Lygodiaceae; genus Lygodium; species Lygodium microphyllum. The sequence goes on from NC_141151.1 coordinate 85,140,486, forward strand.
CAATCCATGGTTAGTAAAAACAGTTTTCAAAAATAACTGTGCTGCTTGTGATGTTGTTAAAGTTTTCTTACATGCAATAAATATGCTTGCTTACTAAATCTATCTACAATTGTCCAAATCATGTCATGGTTAGATTTAGTATTTGGTAAACCAGTAATGAAATCCATAGATATATGTTCCCAAGGTTTAGATGGAATAGACAAAGGCATTAGTAATCCATACTGTTTACCATGATGTCTCTTTATTCTTTGACAAATCAAACATTCAGAAACGAAATTAGATACATCTGCATCCATATGCGGCCAATAAAAATCTTCAGTTAACATGCGTAATGTAGAAATGATACCTCTATGACCTTGATATGGGGGACAATGAATTTCATTCAAAACAAAAGATCGGAATGGAATAGTAACACACAGTCTCTTTTCAAAAAACATAAATCCATCATTATATGACAATGAATCAATAGGAATGAAATTATTTTGAACTAATTTTTGCCAATCAGAATGAAAAGTAATATCCTGGTGATATGTATCTTTCATAGCAATCAAAGAATCAAAAGATGTGATAGAAATATTATGAATTGCAGGTCTTCTACTCAATGCATCAGCAACTACATTTTCTTTTCCAGGTTGGTATTGAATGATAGGATGAAAAGTTTGAATGAAGGAAGCCCATTTGATATGACGGTGAGAAATTTGGGGTTGGCTAAGTAGATGTCTAATGCTTTGCTGGTCGGTCTTTATCATGAATTCTGAACCCATTAAATAATGCTTCCACTGTTTTAATGCTTGTACAACTGCTAATAGTTCTTTGTCATAAGTGGAATATTTCAGCTCAGAGGGTTTCAGCTTAGAACTAGAATATGCTATTGGATGGTTGTCTTGCATTAGTACGGCTCCTATTCTTGATCCGCTAGCATCGATCACAACTAGAAAGAATGGTCTGTTAAAGTTAGGCAATTGTAGAACAGGGGCATTAGTTAATGCACATTTCAGTAAATCAAAGGATTTCTGCTGAGTTTCAGTCCATTGATAAACAATTCCTTTCTTAAGAAGTTTGGTTAATGGTAAAGCAAGTAATGAAAAATTACGTACAAACTTCCTATAGAAACTAGCAAGACCAAGGAATGAGCGTAATTCATGTACATTTTTAGGAACACGCCAATGCAATATTGCATCAATTTTCTTAGGGTCAACTTTAATTCCTTCTTTTGATACAATATGACCTAAATATTCTATTTCTGTCTTAAAGAATTCACTCTTTTCAGGATTTGCAAACAATTGATTTTCTTTCAGTAATTGAAAAACTAATGATAAATGCTCATAATGCTCTTTTTCACTTTGACTAAACACCAAAATATCATCAAAGAAAACAATCACACAATATTGATATTTCAAAAAGATACGGTTCATCATTCTACTGAAAGTAGCAGGTGCATTAGTTAATCCGAATGGCATGACTAAGAATTCGTAATGGCCAAACTGTGTTCTGAATGCAGTCTTAAATATGTCGGATTTATCTAGCCTCACTTGATGATATCCAGACTTAAGGTCAATTTTACTAAATATAGAAGATCCTTGCAGTTTGTCCATAAGGTCATCAACTCTAGGTATAGGATACCTATTCTTTACAGTGATCTTATTTAATGCTCGGTAGTCAATACACATACGATAGGTATTATTCTTTTTCTTGACTAAGAGTACAGGTGCACCGAATGGAGAACTGCTAGGTCGAATTAAGCCTCTATTTAGTAATTCTTCAACTTGACTCTGGATTTCTTTTTGCTCTATTTGATTGTGCCTATATGGTGCTTTGCAAGGTGGTTGTGTGCCAGGAATTAAATCAATCTTATGGTCTTCTGGACGTGAAGGTGGTAAACCTGGTGGTAGGTCTTCTGCAAAACAGTCCTTAAAATATGCAAGAAATTCCTTATGCCTAGGGTGCATATGATTTTCCTTTGCGTGCAATTCATTCACCCAAATGAGATATGATTTAGTATTCTTGCGTAATGCACGTTTTGCTTGAGTATGCGAAAGCAGTGGAAAAATATTAGATGCATGCATACCATATAATGTAATAGGTTTTCCTTGAAAATTAATATTCATTGTGTGCGTGGAATAATCTATATTTGGATTATGCTGGTGTCTCCAAGGCATTCCTAAAATAATGTCGCTTGATTGTAATGGGACAACTAAGAAATTTCTTCTTTCAATGTATGGACCAATTTGAATCTCTAAATTTTGTACTTCTTGTGTGCCATTGTACCTAGTGCCTAAAAATGCAGCTTTTATGCGATAATGCGTAGGTACTGTATGTAATTTCAATTCCTTTATCAATTTTGCTGAAATAAAGTCATGGGTACTACCGTCATCATGCAAAATAGTTCTTTCCTTTCCATGCACCATACATTTCATAGTCAACAATGAATGTGAAGTAGGCATACCTGGTAAAGTGTCGGAAGTAGTAGTAGGATCGTCCTCATCTTCAGTGAAATCCGGCATATCCTCATGCTCGTCTTCGTCCATGGCTCCAAGGTAGTTGATATGTGCTGGTGGTTTCTTTGAATGACAATTTGCTGCGAGATGCCCTGGCTGGTGACACTTATAGCATACTATTGGCTTGGCTTTGGTTACATTATTTGCAATGGCTGGAAGTCTGGGTACATTTGGATTTGCTTGTGGAATAGGCTTAGGATTTGGATTGACATTGGATGGTAATGCAGGTGGTTTAGGCCAATTCTTGCGGAAAGATGGTGATGAGAAACGACTTGGATTAAACCTTCTAAAATTGGAATTGAATTGTTTAGATCCATAATTACCGTTGGCTTGGAATTGCTGTGGTTGTCTGTCTCTTCCGCGTAACTTATCTTCAGTGTCGTGAGCTAAGGAGATGGCGTCTTCAAGGGTAGCAGGCTTGAACATGTTCACTTCAGCGTAGTAATGTCCAAGAAGTCCAGACATATACTTCCGCTTATGTGTCGTCTCTGGTACGTCTTCAAGCATGCGTAGCTGTAGGAGTGTATTCCAAAAACGCTCTGTGTACTGTGGAATAGGCTCACGATCTCGTTGTTGAAGTAAATCCCATTGCTTGATAGCCTTCTCATGAAATTGCGGTGGAAGGAAATTCTGCATGAACTTCTTCTTGAAATCTTCCCAAGTAGCAAGACATTCTATGCTCTTGCGGACTACATTCCACCATAGTGATGCTCTGTCTATCAGATGATTAGTAACACACTTGATTTTATCTTTTTCGGGATAAGTTTCCTCATGGAAATAGTCATCAAACTGGCTAATGAATGATAAAACAGTCTTTCCTTCTCGTATGCCATTGAAAGTGCGAAACTTGAAACTTCGTTTACTTATCTTGGATTCCTTGCGAATGGTTTGTGCTTCAAGAGTGGCGTCGATGGTACGGCGAATCAAATCTTCAGCTTGAGGTTCTTCTTTGTCGGTAGACACTCTTTGTAGTTTTGTCAATTGCGCTTGCAATGCTTGCCTAGCCCTTCGCTCTTCTTCCAATTGTAGCATGATTAGATCCAGCTTTTGTTCCATGGTAGGCTCAGGTAGGTCGTCTTCAGTCATAGGATCATCCATATGTGGGGTAGTCATCCTGTAAAACTGAATAAACCTTTCTCACTCAAAATCAGGTTAGCGAGATGAGCGTAGCTCAAATTCGGGGTTACAAGGCTATGTATTTTTGGGTATTTCTTTCTCAGTTTTCAGAAAATCTGCAATATTTCTGTATCCGTTTGGTGAAAGTACTTCAACGAACTTGTAGATAGGTAGAACACCTTGCCACGAACAACTTTCCAGTTCAGAGTTTTTGCATACGAACAAGTCTTCTAGGAGTTTTAAGCACTAGTCAGTTCTGATTCCAGTTGACTAGTCTGACTTGCAGAGTTGCAGACTTAGTGAGAGCGGAATTTAGGTGACGGGAAGTGCTTAAAAATAGCTAAAAATTATGAATATCAAGGGAAAAATATTCACCGTCAAAGGCGGCGGCTCGATCTAGGATGATTTTAAGCGCCAAAGTGCTTTAAAGGCGCCCGAGCGACACTTGTTGATTTTTCATAATTTTTCAGACAGTTGTGCGGGTTGACAAGAGCTACTGGCCAATGCGGGATGCTAAGCCGGACGCCCAGGATTTTTCAGAGCTCGATTCCGAGTCCGGACGGGGAAATGGCCAAGAAACCGGTCAAGATACGAAAAGGTGGACCAAAGTTTGGCCAAATGGGCAAGTGACCCTTGGGAGCCCAATTTTAATGTAGCATGAAAGTTTCATGCATTAGGAGGAGAAAAAATTGTGAGGATGGAGGCGCCATCAGGCGGCCGAAAAATGCACCATGATGTTGATGCCTCCATCTCCAGCCTGCAAACAACCCCCCCCAATGATCATGGGCATTCATTTCCCTCTGAATCCTGACTCTATCGCCGCCCTTCGCTCACGCAATGATGCCCTCTTTGAAGATCTCTGATTTCAGTCTTTCTCTCTCCTCCCTCTCTCTCTTCTAAGGGGGAATTCATGTGGGAAGAAGAAGGAAGAAGAAAGAATGATGGAGGCTTGTCCGGCATGGATCGGATTGCTCCACGGGCTGGAAATGGTGATTGGTGATTGTGCTGGACATGAAGTGCTGCTGATTTCCAAATCTACAGCCATGGACATGAAACCCGAAACACGCAAATAAGCGGTAATTCAAAATTTTCAAAGGAAATTTGAGATTTTATGGCTTTTGATTGATGAAATGTTGTTCATGTGGGATAAAAATTGTTCATGTTGTTGTTTTCTATGGGTTCTTGCTGGGCATAATCAAAAAATCAGAAAAATATGCATTTTGTGGTTCAAAATAATATGTTAAAACACGTAAAACATGAAAAAACAAGGGAAAATGAGGGTTTTTGTCATAAAAATGGGAAAGTGAATAGGAACACCAACTAAACTTTCATTTTTCTGCAAGAAGGAACTAAGGGCCACAGCCCATAACCTGTTTTGAATTTTTAGTAATTAAATAATGCATACAAATAAGGAAAAATACAAGAAAATGGTGAAAAAACCCTAAAAAATAGGGAAAAAATACATTTTGGGTTCTGAAAAATAAGGATAAATAAGAGCAATGTTTGTGAATGTTTGTGGGGATCGAAGCATGAGGATTTGCCTCAGTTCAACCCCACCTTCTTGTTCTAGTGTGTCTTTTTCCGTTTTTTTCACATAAAATGATGTCAAAATACCCTATAAACCTATCCAATGATGCACTATTTAAACGGGGAAGGGTAGAGAAGTTGAAATATGTCTAAATGCCGTGTGAAATGATGGAAAAGTTGCTGATTTCTATGCATAGCATTTAGGACGGAGGATAATTAAACTTAAGCTTTGAGCTTAGTAGCACGAGGATCATCTCGGTGCTAGGCCCATGCAACGAAGCATACAATCGTTAGAAAGAAACCATGAAAGGGATGTTTTTTGCACTTGTGCACGATACTATTTTGCTAAATGTTTGAGCACTAGGCATCCACCAAATGCATGGAGCATGAAAAAGAATTTAAAAGTATCAGTGATCAGCTCCTGGACATGCATTGCAATTGGTTTATGAGGACATGACCTACGTTGAGAGGTAGTGAGATACCCATGCTGTAGGCTAGTCGTGGGATCCTAAAGGGGAAATCAAGTAAGGACAATGGTACATTCCTGGACGCGCTTATTTGGTACCTTGAGCGACGTTTGTGCGAAATGTCTATATGTTGAGCGACGCATTGAGGGGCCAATCCCCAAGGTGTAGGAGAGTCGCAGAGGGTTGACGGCATTCAGCCGTAGGAGGAACCCCATGTGTATGTGATTCGAGCCTTTTGGCTATATGAAAGGGACTCCCTCTAAGGAGTAATATTGGGTTAGGATTAGTTGGACTACAACGTATGACAAACGCAATGTTTAGGAAGGCAGAGATTTTGATAGGCGCTCCTAGCCGCGAGGCCGAGGGGTTGTCTTGTGCGTAGTGACGAGGTCCGGCTAGTGCATGAGCCAGTGCCGGCCCGTTTTTTGGTCCATCAGTGGTGCGTCTGCCGGGAGCCGCTTAAAAGTGGCGGTTCTCGAATCCTGGTTGTTTAGGGACCAACTAGCAGTTTATGCCAAAGGATACTGAGATTGATCCGTTATTTATTGATAAGCATCGTCTAGCAGAAATCCAAAAGCAAGAAAGAGACGAAAGAGCTAGGCGACGTGCTGAAATTTTTAGGAGATATTCCCCTAAGCGTAGCGGTGCTGAACCCTTACGAGGGAGTGGATCTAGTGGTCTTAGTACCACAAGCAGTAAGTTAGGAGAAGGTGGAAGCTCTAGTGCTCCCCTTCCTTCGATAAGCCAGTCTACATCAAGTACGGGAGGTGTAACCCCACCGTCCCCTATTCCTAGTGCAAATCCAATCCTCGTCATGGCGCAAGCTATTGCAATTCCAGCAGGAACGACGGATTTGCCGGCTCTAGGTTACCCGCTACCCATTTTTAATGGGCTAGTTGAGGAAGATGCGGAACTTCACATTAGGGAGTTTCAAAAGCTGATGTTTAATTGTCGCATCCAAGAAGAAGGACATTTAATGATGTTCTTCAACATGACTCTCAAAGGAAGAGCCGCTATATGGTATCATGGTTTAGAAGCCGGAACCATATTGAACATTGATGCATTTTATGGAGCTTTTCGAAGGGAGTTTGCCCCTGAAAGGGGTGGGCAATATTGGTTGCGTGTACTCAACGTGACCCGTCAAGAACCACAAGAGGATATTCGTGCTTATGCGAAGAAGATAAAAGAGGTTTTCCGTAAGTTGGACACCTCTATTCCTATCCCCGCAGCTGCCCAATTGCAATATTTCCTTCATGGTTTGGACTTTAATATCCAGTTGCAGTTGAGTAGTGTCCCCTTGGGGGATATAGATACTGCCATTACACGAGCACAAGAGGTGGAATCCCGACTACAAGCAGCCTATGCTTCTCGAGGCAATTCGAACATGGGTTTAGTATTGGGAAATAATGTGTCAATGGCACTACTGCCAAGGGATAGCGATGGCTAACCCTAATGGGAGAGGGAACATGATATAGAATGTCCCTTTATTACCAGCTCCCCCTAGCATGTCGATGCCTACGGGTAGTCAAATGGCTTCAAGTGGTGGAGGCCAGGCGGTCAATTCTAACACCATGCCTGTGGCTCAACAACCAGTGCCTAATCGAATTGTTAGGACGATGGAACGACATGGTAATGACCAAGGCTATGAGTCGAGTTCTTCCAATGTTCTTGGCGAGGTTAAGGACATGATGAAGCATTATACCGACATGATTACGGAGCAGTATCGGCAAATAGCCGTTGATGTCAACTTCCTTAAAAAACAACAAAATTTGATAGGAAGTAGATACCCAGAGGAGGGTGTACCTTCGAGGTTTAGTTGCAAATGGTGTGGTGGGCAGCACTATCCAAGAAATTGCCCAAATGTTAAGTGCGACATTTGTGGAAAATCTGGCCATTTAGCAGCTACTTGCTGGAGTAAGATCAGTTCCCTCCAGCGAGGAAGTCGGCAACCAGGGCCTGTTAATCATCGCACCCAAGGAAGTGATTCCCAGCGAGAAGATGGGCCTAAACAAATACTTCAACGACCAAAGACTACAGTGGAGGAGCTACCAAGTGGTAGTGGGGTTAGTTTGATTGAGGCTGTACGTGTTAACGATGCTGAAACCTCTAATTTACGAGCTGTTCTTACAAGAGGTCAAAAGGGTAGAGAAGCCGACAAGGATAAGCCTGTCAACGGAAACCCTAAACAAGGCGACAAAGGAACGCAAGTTTTGGATCTTGCCATGGAAGGGGGACCTTTGAAGCCCGTAGAAAGTAAAGCCGATAAGGAACCACCAAAGAAGAAGGTGAAAGTTAAGAAAGAGGCAATAAAGCCAGTTCAGCGACCTAAAGAGCAGATGGTTTGGCGTGAAAAGCGAGCTCTATCAAACTATCATGAATTCGATTTGGCGAGCTCTCTTTGCGAAGTCAAGCCGGATGTGAACCTCTTACAGCTTATTAAGCTTTCCCCAGGAGTACGCAAGGAATTTAGAAAGATCCTACGTACCGGGTATATTGTAGAACCTTTGGGTATTGCGCGAGTTGGTGATGACTGGTTTGAGCATGCTGAGAAGCATTGCCCAAGGGTTGCAGCCTATGTCGATGGGATATTAGTAGATTATGCCATTGTCGACACGGGATCATCTGTTAACATTATGAGTTCTGAACTGATGGAAAGGTTGGGTCTTGCGATTCAGAAAGATACCTCCACAATTCTTAGAATGGCAGATGATAGTTTGAGACAGCCGGAAGGCTGCATTACTAAGGTCCATGTCATTGTTGCAAATGTAGAATGCCTGTTGGACTTTAGGGTGATTCGTTTTGCAGGTCGCCCAAGTTATCAAGTATTACTTGGACGACCTTGGATCTTGCAAGCGGATTGCCAAGTGGATATACCCGCCGGTCGGCTAATATTCGGCAGAGGTGCCCAGCGTGTGGTGGTTGATGCTTATCCTGAGTCCCCGCAGAGTGAGAGAGCTCCTCTATCTTCTACAGAATTGGAGACATTAGAAGATTTATCTGCCAGTGAGACATCATCGAGTGATGATTCTAAAGAGGGATCCACCACAGAGGACATCTATAAGATCACTTTGAACGAGCCGATAGAGGGCAAAGATCGTATAAGAGATGCAGATGTTATCGAGCTAGACCTTGGTACGCTTGATGATTCGCGGCCAATCAAATTAGGTTCTATGCTCAGTTCAGCAGAAAGGGAGGACTATGTGGCCTTGATCCAGGAATTCCGTGATATCTTTGCCTAGATTTATGATGAGTTGAGAGGCATCCCTCCTAGTCTTGCTGTTCATACAATTCCGTTGAAAGAGGGCAGTCGTCCTGTACGGCAGAAAGTAAGGCGTATGCCTTTTGAACTGAGGGACGGCCTGTTTGAAGAGTTATAGAAGCTACGAAAAGCGGGTTTGATTTTTCCTGTGCAACACACGGAATGGTGTTCGCCAGTTGTGATTAGAAAGAAGAAGAATAATCAAATCCGATCATGTGTAGACTTTAGGGAGCTGAATAAGCAGACAGTTAAGGACTACTACCCGTTGCCATTTATTGACCAGATTTTGGATCAATTAGCGGGTAGGGAGATATATTTGTTTATGAATTGCTTTGCAGGATATAACCAAATGGCAATTGCAGAAGAGGACAAGTTGAAAACAACTTTCATTACTGTATTTGGTACTTTTGCGTACCATGTGATGGCCTTTGGTTTATGCAATGCGCCTGGTTCGTGGCAACGAACAACAGATAAGACATTCGGTGACATATCCCCTGAAGAGTTGAAGGTGTTTATTGATGACTTAGGGGCTGCCACCGTGAGAGGAAGGCAGTTGATCATTTTAAGAAAATGCTTTGAGCGCTGTAGACAATTCTGCATCGCCCTAAATCCAAGGAAGTGTGTTTTTGGAGTACCTTATGGGCTATTGCTGGGTCATGTGGTCAGTTCAGTAGGGATTGCGACAGACCCCGAGAAGGTTGAAGTTATAGTTGCCATGGGTCCACCACGCATTCCGAAGGAGGTGCATAGCTTTCTGTCTTCGGTTGGTTACTACCGTAGATTCATCAACGCCTTAGCAGAAAGAACGTTGCCGCTTACAAATTTATTGTCCTTTAGCTGTTCGTTTGTATGGGGTGACCCTTGTAAGGTAGCATTCGAGGATGTGAAACAAGAGCTAGCAAGAGCGCCCATTTTAAAAGCACCTAAAAGAGGTGAGGTGTTCTATATATTTTCAGCAGCCACGATGTATAGTATTAGCTGCTGTTTAGCCCAAATTTGGGAAGAGAAGTGGTACCACCCGATTGCTTTTGCTAGTCGGAAGCTAGGGGTATCCGAAATCAATTATACTTACATGGAGAAATTGTGTCTAGCGATGGTCTTTGGGACCAAGAAATTCAGGCATTACATTCTCTATGAGAAAGTCGTGCTTTTTACAAAGGCGGAGGGACTTCAACTATTGATGAATAAGTTACAGCCGCCTGATCGTTTAGCAAAGTGGTTAATCACTTTGCAGGAATTTGATTATGAAATCAAGAGTAAGCCACCAAGGTTGCAGGGCATCGTGGAATGTCTAGTGGACTTTGGGGAGCCGAAAGAATCTGTGGCTGAAGGTAGTGACGTGGAGTTGTTATTTAAAATAGATACGACATCTATTCCCTCCTGGTACGCTGCAATAACGCATTATTTGTCAACGGGAGAGGCGGGATCCGAATTATCTAAAGCTGAGAGAAGGAAAATTAAGCAGCAAGCGTTAAATTTTGCTTTGATCGCAGGTACATTATATCGGCAAGGGGTTGATGATATCTATCGCCGGTGTGTGATGCCTGACGAGGTGCCATTCATTTTGGAAGAGTGCCATGATTCTGCTTGCGGTGGCCATTTTGCTGGACGGCTTACAGCACAACAGGCTTTAAGACCAGGTTATTGGTGGCCTGCCATCTTCCAGGATGCGTTTGCGTATGTTAAGCGATGAGATATTTGCCAACGGCATGATAGTCGAGAGAATAGGAAACGACCACTCACCCCTATTATGGCGATACTTCCATTTGAGAAGTGGGGAATAGACTTTGTGGGTCCTATTACTCCGTCGTCGACTACGCAAAAGAGGTACATCATTGTCGCAACTGACTACTTCACAAAGTGGTCAGACGCACGTGCAACAAGGAAAGATGATGCTAAAGAAACTGCTAGTTTCCTTTTAGAGCAGATAATATGCCGGTTTGGTCTACCGAAAGAATTAGTGTCGGACCGCGGAACCCATTTCCTGAATAAGGTGATCAAAGGTTTGACAGAGTTGTGGCACATCAAGCATAACAAGACAACCCCATATAATCCGCAAGCCAATGGGCAAGTTGAAAGCACCAACAAGCAGCTTGTGGGCATCCTGTCCAAAATCGTGTCGGAAAAGAAACGAGATTGGGATAAAAAGTTATCCGTGGCAGTGTGGGCCTATAATACGACTTTCAAATGAGCCACTGGCCATACCCCGTTCAAGTTAGTATATGGGGAGGAGTGTGTCTTGCCTTTAGAGATTGAGCTGCCGACTATTCGGTTTGCCATCAATCATTCTTTGAGTGATGAAGACGCACTTTTTGAGCGCCTAACGACACTAGCACATTTAGATGAGCTTAAGCTACAGAGCTTATTGCACCAAGAAGTGGCGAAGCGCCGAATGAAGCAGCTACACGACCTCAAAGCCAAGAAATACACCTTCAAGAAAGGACAGCTTGTTCTGTATTATGACGCACGACGTGAATTATTTCTAGGCAAGCTAAAACCCAAATGGGATGGGCCCTATAGGATTGTTAGGATAGGAAAGAATAAATCCACAGTCTTGTTAGCTGACCTTGAGGGGACAGAATTTAAAAATAAGGTTAATCTTAATAAGATTAAACCTTATTATTTCTGACTGCACTAATGCTATGACTGCCTTGCAGGTCTAGGCGAGATCGATCAAACATCTGCAAGGAAATCGTGATAGAGGTTGATGGGTCGTCTGATCCCTTATTTAGAACACCCATATTTAGAACAGAGGTATCATCAGGGAAAGCTCATTTGGTGGAGCAAAGGATACAAGGTGATTGAGCAAGAAGGCGGGACATTTATTTGGGAGATCAAGGTCTTCTGCCATCACTGCCTACAAATTTTGACGAGTATCCCTGTTGAATTCAATGATGATGGAGGGATGGAGCCTACAGTCCACCCGTTGAATATGCTGAATTTCGATTACCATAATTATGAGTAGAGTTCTGGATGGCGGGATATGTAAACCCTTTATGGACGTACACCTTGTACTTTGATGGGGCGTCCAGGGGTCCATGCAAAAAAGGAAGTGTAGGAGTTGTCATCCGAGACCCCCGACGACGCATTGTCATGAAGTTAGCTGTTTATCTCAGGGTGAATTTTACCAATAACATGGCAGAATACAAAGCCCTGATTATGGGTTTGAATATTGCAAAGAAGGGTGGTATCCGCCAGTTGTTGGTGAAAGGGGACTCTCAGTTGGTTTTAAATCAACTCAATGGGACGTACATGGTACGAAACCCCATCCTTTGCATGTACCATCATACTGCCATGGCCCTGCTAGACGAATTCGATAGAGTGTCTTTTCAGCTGATTTCACGAAATTGGAATCAGTTTGCCGATTCATTGGCTAATTTCGCGTATGAAGAGGACCTCTTCTTTAATTGTGGCCCTTGTCCCGATATATCTATTGACGATGAGATAGGACCTGGTCGCTTGTGGGGTATGCTTTCTGAACATGCCCTCTTTGGCAGACGATGGTTGATCTGGGTGATGCAGAGGGTAAGCGAGACTCATCTGCCTTTATTATCTTGGACCCACAGACTGGTTAGACGACATGTGATGCGAACACCTCTTGCGATATACGCAGGAGGGATAGGTCATAATCTAATGCATCTAGTTTAGGGCTACGAGCCTTTGTTCCCCTGGGAATAGTATGCTTTGATGTTTATCATAGTTGTTTCCAGGAGGATGTTATGCATAGTATTGTTTGATTTCATTAGGCCAAGAGGGCCGATTCAGTTTTGTAGCAAAGTCATGTCTGATTTCATTAGGCCAAGAGGGCCATTTCCCTGTCTAGTGCGGGTGCGTTTAATCGGGTTTTTGTTTTAGTGTTGTGCTGGACAGGTTTCGTGTTCGTGAATGTTAGTGGAGCCTGGAGGAGCCTTTGCTGCGATGGAAGCTTCTTGTGGCCAATCCAGGTGATATTTCTCCTTTACGAGTACTTTTCTTTCATGTTCTGTGTGTATCTGTACTTGTCCACGGGATATATTTTTGTTGGGGACCAGCAACCAAGGCATGAAGTCCCAAGTTTAGGCTAAGTATGTTTGAGGGAGGTTGGAGTAGTCATTGCCTCCTGCAACGACATTGTTAGACATTGAAAGCCCTGTTTTCGAAGGAAGTCCTAGTGGCCCTATTCTGCTAGCTTTCTAGGCAGCCGTTCTAGGAGTTCTTGTTAGTAGTGAGGCAGTTAGAGAAGCCTGCCAAAAGATAATCATAATGATGCCAAGAAATCCTGAATATCCTAAAAGATGACTATAAATACGAAGGTGTGTAAAAAGGGGTTCTAACCCCTATCAAAGAAAAGAAAAGAAATGGAAATGAATAGGCAGTTGCTCGTTGCCTTGCAAAGGCTTGGTAGGTTCCTGGGGACGAATCAGACCCGGGGCCGATACCTTGTCTTCGTAGGGGTGGCTTCTTGCTGGAAAAAAAATGACAAAACAAGGACGGTTGGAGCGAAAATAAAAGTGAGCGGTAGAAAAGGATTACGTGTCGCCTTGCGAGGGCTTGGTAGGTTCTTAGGTGCCAAGACAGGTCCTGAGGCCGATGCCCTGTTCTCCTTGGGTCACTACGCTCAGCTCCCTCCTTTTTACATGCCCAAGTATGTTCATCCAATAAAAATCCTCACAAAAGAAATGTACTGAAAGAAAATACTCTTTGATCAGGCTATAGGAGTCCTCGCCTTGTAGGAGCTCCTAGTTGTGTTGTCTTTAGTTGGTAAGTAGTGCAGACTACCACTTAGGGCAACCTCTTTGACAATTCTTTTTAGTTTGGCTGTGTTGGAGCAGCTGGTTAGTGACTCACTTCAGATCTTCTATTAGATGATGCTAGGCCTATTCCTTGTGGATGTCATGCCTTGGTTCTGTCCAGGGGTAGGGGGAGCATTGTGCTGAGTTTTATTATATATTTGTTTTGTATCAGTTTGATGCTTCTTTGGTTGTTTATGTGCAGACATGTTCGTGGATTCGACGGGCTGAGTCGCCCTATCCCGTGGTCGCCAATGAGAGCAGAATTTAGGTGACGAGAAGTGCTTAAAAATAACTAAAAATTATGAATAAAGGGAAAAATATTCACCGTCAAAGGCGGCGGCTCGATCTAGGACGATTTTAAGCGCCAAAGTGCTTTAAAGGCGCCCGAGCGACACTTGTTGATTTTTCATAATTTTTCAGACAGTCGTGCGGGTTGACAAGAGCTACTGGCTAATGCGGGATGCTAAGCCGGACGCCCAGGATTTTTCAGAGCTCGATTTCGAGTCCAGATGGGGAAATGGCCAAGAAACCGGTCAAGATACGAAAAGGTGGACCAAAGTTTGGCCAAATGGGCAAGTGACCCTTGGGAGCCCAATTTTAATGTAGCATGAAAGTTTCATGCATTAGGAGGAGAAAAAATCGTGAGGATGGAGGCGCCATCAGGCGGCCGAAAAATGCGCCATGATGTTGATGCCTCCATCTCCAGCCTGCAAACAACCCCCCCAATGATCATGGGCATTCATTTCCCTCTGAATCCTGACTCTATCGCCGCCCTTCGCTCGTGCAATGATGCCCTCTTTGAAGATCTCTGATTTCAGTCTTTCTCTCTCCTCCCTCTCTCTCTTCTAAGGGGGAATTCATGTGGGAAGAAGAAGGAAGAAGAAAGAATGATGGAGGCTTGTCCGGCATGGATCGGATTGCTCCACGGGCTGGAAATGGTGATTGGTGATTGTGCTGGAAATGAAGTGCTGTTGATTTCCAAATCTACAGCCATGGACATGAAACCTGAAACACGCAAATAAGCGGTAATTCAAAATTTTCAAAGGAAATTTGAGATTTTATGGCTTTTGATTGATGAAATGTTGTTCATGTGGGATAAAAATTGTTCATGTTGCTGTTTTCTATGGGTTCTTGCTGGGCATAATAAAAAAATCAGAAAAATATGCATTTTGTGGTTCAAAATAATATGTTAAAACACGTAAAACATGAAAAAACAAGGGAAAATGAGGGCTTTTGTCATAAAAATGGGAAAGTGAATAGGAATACCAACTAAACTTTCATTTTTCTGCAAGAAGGAACTAAGGGCCACAGCCCATAACCTGTTTTGAATTTTCAGTAATTAAATAATGCATACAAATAAGGGAAAATACAAGAAAATGGTGAAAAAACCCTAAAAAATAGGGGAAAAATACATTTTGGGTTCCGAAAAATAAGGATAAATAAGAGCAATGTTTGTGAATGTTTGTGGGGACCGAAGCATGAGGATTTTTCTCAGTTCAACCCCACCTTCTTGTTCTAGTGTGTCTTTTTCCGTTTTTTTCACATAAAATGATGTCAAAATACCCTATAAACCTATCCAATGATGCACTATTTTAACGGGGAAGGGTAGAGAAGTTGAAATATGTCTAAATGCCGTGTGAAATGATGGAAAAGTTGCTGACTTCTATGCATAGCATTTAGGATGGAGGATAATTAAACTTAAGCTCTGAGCTTAGTAGCACGAGGATCACCTCGGTGCTAGGCCCATGCAACGAAGCATACAATCGTTAGAAAGAAACCATGAAATGGATGTTTTTTGCACTTATGCACGATACTATTTTGCTAAATGTTTGAGCACTAGGCATCCACCAAATGCATGGAGCATGAAAAAGAATTTAAAAGTATCAGTGATCAGCTCCTGGACATGCATTACAATTGGTTTATGAGGACATGACCTACGCTGAGAGGTAGTGAGATACCCATGCTGTAGGCTAGTCGTGGGATCCTAAAGGGGAAATCAAGTAAGGACAATGGTACATTCCTGGACGCGCTTATTTGGTACCTTGAGCGACGTTTGTGCGAAATGTCTATATGTTGAGTGACACATTGAGGGGCCAATCCCCAAGGTGTAGGAGAGTCGCAGAGGGTTGATGACATTCAGCCGTAGGAGGAACCCCATGTATATGTGATTCAAGCCTTTTGGCTATGTGAAAGGGACTCCCTCTGAGGAGTAATATTGGGTTAGGATCAGTTGGACTACAACGTATGACAAACGCAATGTTTAGGAAGGCAGAGATTTTGATAGGCGCTCCTGGCCGCGAGGCCGAGGGGTTGTCTTGTGCGTAGTGACGAGGTCCGGCTAGTGCATGAGCCAGTGCCGGCCCGTTTTTTGGTCCATCACTTAGCAGACTTGCAGAGTTGTTGACTTGCTGAACTTAGGCCGACTTGCAGAACTTACAGAACTTGATTCCACTTGACTTACTGAACTTGATTTTTGCGGTGCAGGACCCGAATTTTTTCAACTTGTCTGCCCTGTGTGACTTGCAGAAAGCTTTAAGCTTTAGTTGATTAAAGAGATTAAGCTTAATAGCTTAATGGACTACAGGCGACGTCAAATATCGTGGAGAGGGGGGGCCGTTTTTTTCTCGTGCGAAAAAATCGGAGGCATCCTCTTATACAACGATGAGGATTTATGGAATTTGAAGCTCCTAAGCTTAAGATTAAGCTTTGATATAGTAATTAACTTGATTATGAGGAGAGCTTATCTCTGTTTTCAACGACTTGATGAAGGAGATGAATACGTGGTCCTCCGCCTGCAGAGCCTGGTCCTTCGCGATCTGACAGTAGAAACAGGGGTTCTTGATCGCCAGAAGTCTGCCTGTATCGACGGTTCGCGATGAGAATGACTGTAGAGCCCGTTCGTTCCTGAAGCTCCGCCTTCGCCCGAGATTGGTAGCGATTGGAAGCTCTTGATCTTTGCTCCGCTCTGATACCACTGGTGCGCAGATCGGTCGCAGTATGCTCACGTAGTGAATCCCGGAAGGTCCCCAAGAATAATGAACTCTACCTTTTTGCACAAAAAACCATGTAAAAGCATGCACGACAAGAGGCAAGAGACAAATTGGGTTCAATCTCCCCCATGCCTTGTGTGAGTGCTTCACAAAGCATGTATTTTATGTATATTTCAATCTTTATGCTCAACAATAGCCCAATTTACAAAAATATGACAAGCTTTTAGCTTTTGAGTTTGCTTTCTACAAAAATAGGAAAATAAAGCTAATGGACGGTGCCCATAGAGTCTGGCACGCCCAATCTCAATGTCCAAATAGAAATAACATATCCGTGCGCATAGGCGCATACAAAATAATAATCAATAATCGATGTCTCAATAGACATAACAAAATATAGGCGTGGCGCCTATCAAAATATAATCCAAAAGTCGAATACTCGCTAGACTCCAATGCTTTCCTCCGCCACTGCTGCTATCTCTACACATCAACTAAAGCATTCACAATCGTTAGTAAAATAATACAATTAAACCGACAAAAGTGAATACCTAGCAGTCTTCAGCTACATAAATAAATCAACTGGTTAGAAATAAATCCTAACCTTAATTTATTACGAGTGCGCAATCTAAACTCATAAACGTTTATTAATTTAATATACATTTTGCGGAATCACCCGCTATGGAATCACCCATGTACACACTAAATTAATGAAACGCCCGAAAAGGACAGGCGTCCCCATCAACTTCTCGCACAAAGAATCCTCTTTGTGTATGAGCCCCGGTCATCTAAGTTTACGGAATCCACCGTAAAACCTCACGGAATCCACCGTGGAATATGCCTCCTGGCAGTGGAATATGCCTCCTGGCATCAGCAGGACTCGCGACTTTCGTGGTTGCCTCCTTCCCCTTCATTCCAGAAGATCCATCCATGTGTGATGAGTTCCTTGCCTCATACAGCAAGAAGTTGGGATTGGTCCATGGTGCTTCCATGACATTGACACCCCGAGGGTTAGGAAAGGCTTTGTCTCTTTTCTACAAAGGAGAGCCCTTTGTTACAGCTCGCCAGCTATTCTCTAATGATGAGATTTTGAAGTTGTTATAGAAGTAGACCAAGGAAATTTTGGATGTCAAGAAAGTGATCAACACTTTAGGAGTTTCCTTTTCCATGATCACTGATCCTATGTGGAGGTTGGTCTACCAGTTTCTCCAAGACAGGTTTATGCCTACCAAAACACCATCCCATTACTTCTCCAAAGAGCTCTTTGGAATTTCCAAGATGGTGTCAAAAGGAGTAGCTATTGATTGGAGCACTTACCTACTCACAAAAGTGGATCCCACATGTATGCTTTCTTGACATATTCAGGCTTAAAGAAGGGTGTGCTACCACCTCCTCCATCTGATCTAGTACCTCCTCCAGCACCTTCAGAAGAGTCAGAACCTATTGATATCGAGAATCTAGATTATCCTCCTCCCTTGGTCATTCAGCGAAAATGCTTGAAGCCTGTAGTAGATAAAGCTCCTTCAGTTCTTCCTTGAGTTACAATTCTTGCTACATCTTGCAGTAACCTCCCTGCTTATCTCGTGCACTTCTCCCTCTTCTTCGCAAATGGTGGTAGCAGTAGGGCGGTGGTGGCAATGAGAATCTCCCTTTCTCTCTCTTTCTCTCCCTCTCCCTCCCAAAGCCACGATCTCTTTTGCTCTCTCTTTCTCTCCCTCCCAAAGCCACGATCTCTTTCGCTCTCTCTTTCGCTCTCTCTTTCTCTCTCTCTCTCTCAAAATCTATGCAAAAAAATACCGTGCTTGAGTTTTTGGCCACTTTTTTTTCTCAGAGTAGCATCACTATTTTCATCACTACCTGTGCAAATAGCGACATACTAATTCGTATCAGAAACATCTATCATTATATCCCTATTCCCTTGTAGTGAACCTTCTTAATCTTGGTGGGGTCTGTTGTGCTATCCCTTGTGCAGAGACAATGCGGCCTAGAAGAACCCCTAAAGAGACTCTAAAGATACATTTGTCAAGGTTGAGAGAGATCCTATACTCATGGCATTAATCAAAGCACTACTCCAGGTGTCCCCAATGCTTACGGATTAGGCTATAGACATAGAAGTCATCTAGATATACCTCAATGAAATCATGTAGATGATTTTGGAATGTAGCCATCATCACTCTTTGAAATGTAGCAGGGGCGTACATAGCCCAAACACCATCACTATATAAGCATAAGTTTCCCATTCTATTGTGAATGTTGTTTTGGATTGATCTTCTGCTATCTGGACTTGGTTGTATCCACTGAATCCATCCAATAGAGAATAGAGCTCATATTTTGCCACTGTAACTAATAGTTGGTCTGTGAAAGGGATAGGAAAATGATCCTTCTTTGTCTTGGAATTTAGGTTGCAAAAGACCACACATACTCATAGCTTTCCATTTTTCTTAGGTACTACCAGATTCAATATTGGCCATTGGATAGATAAACTTAGATTCAAGGAGCTTCAATAACTATGTTTTCATGAGGGCTGAGTAATTTGGATTTATATGCCTCTATCTTTGCCTTACAGGTTTGGCATCGAGCTCTAGGTTAATGTGATGCTAACACACCGTGGGATCAATCCCCTTTATATCTTTATACAACCAAGCAAAGATATTCAAGTTCTCCTTTAGTAGATCATGAAGGACCAACAGATCCTCTTCTGGAAGATTGGTACCCAGCTTCAGGTGATGTTTATTAGTACCATTTGTATCTACAAAAGTTAGTTTATTTTCACCTTCTACGTAATTAATTAAATCTATTAGGAGATTTTGAATAGGGCAAGCCAAGTGTTTGAAACCCTAGACAAAACCCATTTTATAGATACTTTAGTACATTTCTAATGGACAAGGTTATAAATTTTAAGTACCTTTCTTACCAAAGTTCAAAAATCGCCACTTATTAGTGGATCCCGACAAACGCACCACCTGTCGGGACCTAAAATGGGCCCGACACTGGCTATAGGCACCACCTGTCGGGACCTAAAACGGGCCTGACACTGGCTATAGGCACTAGCCGAGCCTCTATAACACTCACAAGACAACCCCACATGGCTTCGTGGCCACGAGCGTTCGGGGGCACACTACCCTAATCACTACTATAAATTTTGTGTTTGTAATGGAACGTAGTCCAACAATTTCCCTTCCCTACTCCTCAGAGGGAGATCCCATACATCTTGGTATAATATACCACGTAACACAAACATAAAGGAGGCACCCCTCTAGCGGAATGATGTGGCCCCACTACACCTCTCCTACACCGAGAGATTGGCCCCTCAATGCGCTACTCTACCATCATAAAGAACACACGAAACAATCTCTACTCTTATATATTAGCATCGAATTTCTTCGTGCTACTAGTCTCCTTATTTCAAATGATAATACATCCTATATGTTGTGCATAGACAAATAAATCATAATTTTAATCATTTTCACTAATTAACCACTTTTACAAACCCTCTTTCCATCTATTGGTAAGGTTTTACATTCGTTGGGTAGGTTTAGTGGTCATTTTTATGTGAATTTTCATATAAAAATCGATCAAACCACACTATAACATAGAAAATCTTCTTGAATAAGTCTTAATCCTCATGCGGTTCAACCTTGTTATATGCTCACAAACATGAAATGTATTTTTCTCTAATTCTTTAGACTAACAAACTAATTTTTTCCTTATTTTCTCTATTTTTCTCCATTTATTTCTTCCTAAAAACGAGATATTTGATAATTATGAGTTCATACTGATCAAGGACACTCAACATTATTTTCATATCCTTTTTTTTCCCATATGACCCTAAAACACTTTTAAAAAACCCCAAATTCTATTATTTCCATAAAAATCACAACTTACGGGTTTGCGTGTTTTGTTGGAAGTTATGATACCATTGTATTTTCTAATTTTCTTTCATATTTTAGAGAGAATGCAACATGGAAAATCAACAATAAATAGAATCAAGCACTTTCTTCAATCATTTTCCATAAAACAAAAGAACCGCTCACTTACACATAGAAACCATGATTTCGAGGCTTGTATGTCATAGACAGAGGCTGCTAGTACTTCTTCTTTGCCGCTAATGCACTCTCTCAGCCCGATCTATGTCCTCCATCGCTCCAACATCATCATTTTGTTCGGATTCATCATCACAACCCTCCCCCTTCTCTCTTGAGGATCTCTCTCTCTCTCTCTCTCTCTCTCTCTCTCTCTCTCTCTCTCTCTCTCTCTCTCTCTCTCTCTCTCTCTCTAGAATGTTGAGGATAGGAGAGGCTTTGGGCAGATTTTGAGGGGGCACAAAAAATTTTCCCTCCACCTCTTGTTTGAAATTTTTTTCATTATTTTGGGATTCTTTAAAGCCTAAGGTTATTAATTTTTAAAATAATCAATTCATCTTTGGCATGTTCACACTGTCCCCAAGTGGATATTTTAGTTTTGAGTAGACAAACAAATGGATTTGAGATCCGTCTAGATGGATGGCTTCATGACGTCAAAATCTATAAATCTAGGACCCGTCATGCACTTTCTCGCTCTCAGATACAATAGCTGCTTTATAACACCAAACCTTGTAGGGATTAAATGGGGGGTCAAACAACCTCCGATTGACAAACCGAGACTTGCATTGGATTCCTAACATTGAAATGCATCTAGGAAAACTCTAGCTCAGCCATCCGCCACCATTTGATTTTTCATGAAAATTTGGTCTTTGGCGCTTCTCGAGCACTTCATGAAAATTGGGGGTCAAACAACCTCCGATCGATGAACCGAGACTTGAATTGGATTCCTAACATTGAAATGCATCTAGGAAAACTCCAGCTCAGCCATTTGCCACCATTTGATTTTTCATGAAAATTTGGTCTTTGGCGCTTCTCGAGCACTTCTTACTCAAAAAAAAGTCTCAAATGCTTCAAGCATGTCTCAAAATCGACTCTTAAAATCCATCTCTCAACTATGTCTCAACCAATAATGCATCCCGTAGATAGGGAACTCTTCCAAAATAGAATCTAGTCTCCAAAAAGCTTTCTCAAGTGGTAAACTCTTCCACTTGAACAAATACTCAATGATAGAGTGAGAGCAACAAAGAAAATAAAGGACGTAGCCAGAAGATAATGCCAAAATTTTGTTACGGCAAACACCATGGCTAATCCCTCTCATTCCTTTGTGGAGTAATTCATTTATGTATCCGTGAGTTGTCTGCTGCAAAACTCACTAGATGGTCTAGCTTATGGTCACCAGGCTGGCACAACATGGCTCCAACTGTGAATTTTGAAACATTGATATGAACATGGAAGATTATGCTCCAATCTGGGGCCCTTAAGATTGGTTTGGTGGTTAGAGACTTTTTCAATTCCTCATATGCGTGTTGGTATTCCTAAGTCCATTCAACTATTATCAACAGCTAGTAGAAGGGTCTAGCCTGTATGGCCAAGGAAGCACTAAACTCCCTTGTAATTAGTTGGGGGTGGAAGATCGACAATAATCTTGACTTTCAAGAAGTTAGTGGCAATGCCGCTCTTGGACACCACGTGCCCTAGGATGCATTTGTGCTTTACCCAGAACTTGCACTTTAAGGTACTCAATGAAAGACAATATAGTCGGCATTGTTCAAAGATTACTTAGAGTTTGTGTAAGTGTTCCTTCCAGTTGGAGTGAACACATAAATCGTCAATGAAGACCTTTAACTCTTTCCTAAGCATGTCCTTGAATATTACACACATGAGCCTATGAAAAGTAGCAGGTGCATTAGTCAACCCAAAAGGCATGACTATGTAGGCGAAGGCACCTCACTCTGTGGTGAAGGCAGTCTTACGCCTATCATTAGGGTGCACTTGCATTTGATTGTATCCTGAGAAGCCATTAAAAAAACTGTAGGCCTCTTTTTTCGCTACTCTCTCGAGCATGTATTCAGTGTATGGCAATGGATAATTGTCTCTTTTGGTAGCAACATTTACCTTCTTGTAGTTGATTTTGGTAGTAATGTTTACCTTCTTGTAGTTGACACACACTCTGATATTTCCATTCTTCTTCAATATGATCACTATGGGTGAGACCTAGTCCTTATGCTCAATCTCGTAAATGAATCCTGCCCTTAGCAGCTTATCAAATTTTTCCTTGACAGCGTAAGTATGCTTGGGATTCATAGGGTACAGTCATTGCTTAACTGGCATTGCGTCAAGGGTCATGGGGATATTATGAGTTACGACACTTGCATGTATCCCTTTCAGCCCCCATCGAGGGACCAAGCAAAGACATCCTTATACTCTTGCAAGAGAGGAATGAGACTTGACTCCTCTTCCTCGCTCAAGTCACTAGCAATAAAGATAGGTGGAGATGTCTCCCCTTCCTTAACTAGATTAACCTCCTTGAATTTGGTTGGTCCTTCTATTAGTTCACTTGCTTGGCCTTGTTGTTTGGCTCCTAGCAAGATCACTACCCTATCGTCTTTCTTAAACGTAATAAATCACTTTGACATGTCTTGCAGCTTCCTTTACTCTTGAGCCTGCATATCCCCAGGTTGCTTGTGTCATTCTTCCATCAACCTTCGGTGCCTTAGGTGGAATAGAAATTCCCCTTTGATACGTCTGGTATTAGGTGGTTGTGGCACCTCAGGATCACTATCTCAACTTACCTCCGACTCAAAATCAAACTCTTCGTCTTCGCTAGAAGAGGGATTCTCACTTGGTGGTCATAGTTTGGACGGTGACTCTATCCTAAGCACTTGTGAAGCACTTGATTGGGCAATGCCTACTTGTTCATAGTCAATTTTCCTTATGTGCTTCAGCCAGGCTCGATCACAATCCATGTGCATGACTCCTGTCTCGATTCTAAAGGAACTCTTCCTATGCGGGTCGGAGTGAGCTCAAATTTTCTCTATCATCCTTCCCTCAATTCATATTCCACTGTATACATCTCTCCTTCACTTCCATCAAGCGAAGGAACAACAATCCTTGTATTCTTCACTAGAACCATCCTCCTCTGACTGCTCATCATCTCTTAGGTCTTACATGGCCTTTCCTTCTCGTCGGTGACTAAGATCCAATTATACATTAAGTTTAAGTCATGCACTCCAGTGCCACTTAGGTTCGTCCACGAGATCTTGGAGAGGTTTAAGGTTAGTAGCTAGATTGCCAGCTAGCTTGCTTGTCAAATATTCTAGGATCTCTAGGATTTCACGGTTATTACTTTAGGACATGGAGTTTAACGGGGTGTGATTGTCCATTCGAGCTTTTGGCCATCATACAGATTGACACTAAGGGTGCATTTTTGGTCTTATTAGGTATCCTAGCAGGTTGCTCATATGCGTCAATGTTTGAGAGTGGCATATCTATCATGGCAAGCATGTGCATCCAATCTCGCTCATCTACAATTCTGAGGATACCCGTAAGATTTTCTAACATGCATATCACCCTTCAGCATGGTGGAGATGGCATCAAGGTTGACTGATCTAGTCTTCCATGTATCCATCTCTACTTTTACTACCTCTATTTGATTGCATAAAATGATTAGACTATTACCCTAGTCTTCTATGACCCGTGCATTGCACATCTAGGGCCGGCCTAACATGATGTCATAGTCTACTGCTTCTATGTTTACAATTCTCTTTCTCCTGGTGTCTCCTAGAGTTAGGACCAGTAAGGCTACATGCATTTGGGTGCCTTTCCAAAAAGCATGGACATGCAAGGACTTGGGCATTGAGTGCAACATCAGATTGGGTATTTGAGTTGCCGTGTCATGATTGTGGGGATCAGTTGTCCCTTACTCCATTGGTCCTTCAATCCACTGCTTTAGTCCTTGCCATAGTGTTGGATACTGTGTAAGCATATCTCCTAGGCTTAGAGTCACCTGGGTGGTCACTAGTGTGGTGAGGAGGTCGTTAGTTATTTGTCTCTCTCCTAACTTTGCATTTCTTGGTCAATGGCCCTAACTAGTTTGCTTGCCCGTAGTGTGTAGGCTTTGTTTAAGGAACACTACTTGTAATATACGGTCGCGTTCCTTGACTTTGGTCGTGGAGGTGAGGCTGGTGTGCTTACACTTGAAAGATCATCGATCTCATCTTCCAATATGGGCTCAACATCCTTCAGGTGCTCCTAGGCTTCTTTCATCCACTCCTTAACCTTTTTGATGGCCTTCAGTTGGCGCTTTGGGTTGGGGTATTCCCTGACCTTTGCACTCCCCTTCTCAGTTGTCTTTGTTGAGGATTTTTTTTCTGAATTTGTCACCTTTTTTCTGGTAGGCGTTGTGGCACTCTCCATTTTTAGTGTGCCCTTTGGGTTAGCTTTCTTTCTCCTTTGCCTACGACTTTTCTTTCCGATTGAGACTACATCTAAGTTGTTGGGTGCAGGCAGTGATATGTCAGCCTGCTTTGTCTGCGCGTAGATCATGATATGCAATGTGATGGGTGTGTCCTCTCCATTAAGTGTAGGTTGATTGCAAAAGGAAGTAGAGTGTTAACCCCAAGTCGAGATGGCGGAAAAATGGAGGAAAAAGCAAAAGGAAGATGGGAAAAGAGCAAAGACATGCAGGCGGCCTCTAAAGATGAACCGGGGAAAAAAGCACAACCTTAAAAGAAAAGGCGCCTCAAAAAACTTAGAAAATTCTTGTAAAAAAGCGCCACGCTCCCTCCTATGCCAATTGGTAAAATATTAGATGGGTGTAGGCTAGGGGCACAAGGCTAGAAGAGGGAAACGGAAAAAGTACCTTGCCACAATGGCCGGTCATGTAAAAAAGGGATGGGTGCCCATGGGATTTTAGGATTTGTATATATAAAGTTCAAAAAGTGAATAAGAGATAATTCTTTGGTGTGTGGCAAAAGGAGTCTTCTTCTTCTTCTCTCCTTCTCACCTTCTGCATCAATTACAAGAAGGTAAACATTGCCACCAAGAGGGACAACTATCCATTGCCGTACACCAAGCACATGCTTGAGAGAGTGGCAAGCAAGGAAGCCTACAATTTTTTGGATGGCTTCTCAGGGTACAATCAAGTGCAAGTGCATCCTGCAGACAGGCATAAGACTGCCTTCGCCACTGAGTACAGTTTTTTGGATGGCTTCTCAGGGTACAATCAGGTGCAAGTGCATCCTATAGACAACTGCCTTCGCCACTGAGTGGGGTGTCTTTGCTTATATAGTCATGCCCTTTGGGTTGACTAATTCCCTTGCCACTTTCGAGCGCCTCTTGTGCACCATCTTTAAGGACATGCTTCACAAGGAGTTAGAAGTCTTTGTCGACGACCTCTATGTCCACTCAACCTAGAACACTTAGACAAACTCTGAGCAGTCTTCAAGTAATGTCGTTTATACCATCTCCCCTTGAACCCCTTAAAATGCCAGTTTTGGGTGAAGCATGGATGCATCCTAGGGCATGTGGTGTCGAATAACGGCATTACCATTGACTTCTCGAAGGTCAGGGTCATTGTTGACCTTGTAGCCCCAACCAACTACAAGGGAGTTCAATGCTTCCTAGGCCATACGGGATACTATCGACGGTTTGTGCTCAATTATGCGTTGATCATCAGACCATTGTGCAAGATGCTTATTGTCTTTGAATGGACTGAAGCATGCCAACGGACATACAAAGAGTTGAAGAAGGCTCTAACCACAACACCAATCCTACGAGCCCCAGATTGGACCATCACCTTCCACATGCATATCAATGCTTCTAAGTTTGCCATGGGGGCAGTGTTCTGCCAGCCTGGCGAACAAAATTTAGACTATCCAATGAGCTTTGCTAGCAGACAACTCACTGAGACAGAAATGAATTACTCGACAACGGAAAGGGAGGGATTAGCCATGGTATTCAGAGTGAAGAAATCTCAGCATTACCTTTTGGCCACGCCCTTCACCTTCTTTGTGGACCATCAAGCCTTGTTTTATCTAGTAAAGAAACCTTGTGCTACAAGATGCATAGCTCAATGGCTCCTTCTGCTTTTAGAGTTTGACTTCTCCGTAGTGGTACAGAAGGGAAAACAGCATTACATGGCTGATCACATGTTGCGGATTCCCACCGGAAAAGCCGCTGGACAAGGTGTCATTGATGAATTGCCCGACGCCCATCTGTTTAACATTTCCAGCGAGAGATCTATTTAAGGCTGATCTAACGCCGTATTGGGCAGATGACATAGCTCAAGTGCTTGAGCATGGACTGCCTGATTGACCAATAGAAAAAGCCCTACTTAGGCAATTAGTCCTTAAGATCGAGCCCTATCAGCTGATTACACGCCAACTCTATAGGCTGGGGCAAGACGGATTGTTGCACAGATGCGTGTGCGAATATGAGATGCATGATGTGCTCTGAGAAGTGCACAACGGCATTGCTGGGGGGAACTTTAGCGGAGACATGACCGCATGAAAAGTGTTGCAGTCTCAACTGTGGTGGCCCACACTTTTC
Organism: Lygodium microphyllum; assembly: GCF_053477565.2. Classification (NCBI taxonomy): domain Eukaryota; kingdom Viridiplantae; phylum Streptophyta; class Polypodiopsida; order Schizaeales; family Lygodiaceae; genus Lygodium; species Lygodium microphyllum. The sequence goes on from NC_141151.1 coordinate 85,167,521, forward strand.
CGTGACGCAGCACGATTCGTCAAGCACTGTGACGAGTGCCAACAGCGGGGGACGAAGGTCCCAACTTGCAAAGATCAAATGGAATTAACCCTAGTTATTGCTTGACAACCCTTCGAAAAATGGAGAATTGATTTCATTGGGCCCATCAGTCCTACGGCACAATATTTGCAGACTAAGTACATCATTGTGGCCACGGATTACCTCACTAAATGGGCAGAAGCACGAGCCACATGAAAAAACGATGCTAGAACGATGGCTAAGTTCTTATGTGAGCAAGTAATTTCACAATTCGGTTGCCCCATCTAACTGGTCAGTGACCAAGGCATGCACTTCATCAATGAAGTGATTGCGCATCTCCTGTCCACCTTCCTCATCATCCATCACAAATCCTCGCCATACTACCCTTAGGCAAACAGCCAGGCCAAATCAACGAATAAGATTCTTGTCAATGTCCTAACCAAGGTTGTCTCTGCTTCATGCAGCGACTGGGACAACAAGTTGATGGAAGCTCTGTGGGCTTACCAAACCGCTTATAAAACGGTTGTCGGTCAAACCCCCTTTAGACTAACATATGGAATAGAAGCGATTCTACCATTAGAGTTATTCATTCCTAGCCTAAGAATAGCGCTTTAAGAGCGATGGGAAGGGAAGGAGGCATGGACGCAAGGACTGGTTGAGCTCGAATGCCTCTCGGAGACGTCTTCTCGCCACCCATGCACTGATCTGTGAGAAAGCTCGACGCAAGAGCTGGTTTGACCAGTACGTCAAGCAGCGCGAGTTCAAGAAGGGTGACCTAGTGCTCCTCTACTCAGTTAAGGGGCATAAGCAAAAAATGAAATTTAGAGGTCTTGGACCCCTCAAAGTTCGTGCGATCAACCAAACGGGCAATGTCGAACTTGAGACCCTAAATGGTGAAGGGATAGGCTTCTTCAATGGTAGTCGCGTCAAGAAGTACTACCCCCCTACGCATCCTTTGCATGAGCCACCAATGTTAGAACCGCCTGTCAAAGTACGAGTAGCGACAATCACTGAAATCGACGATGAGGATGAGGAATCGGTGGAGCCCGCATGCCTCCATATCACGGTCACGGAAAAACAAACATGTGCTTTCACCGCCTTGATCGACGAGGGAGTAGACTTCAACTTCTTGACCTATGATCATTGGACTCAACTTGGCCAACCACAACTTCAACCCACCACTGCAAAATTAAGCCCATATGGGGCCCATTCCTATGCATTACTCGGCAAGTGTAGAGCAACCGTTTCTATCAAGTCTGAGACTGTTCCAATGATTTTTTACGTGTTGCCAAATGCTAAAAATGTAGGCATAGAGTCACTGCTGGGGTGAACCTTCAAAAAGCAGACCCACTGCAATGTTGAATACGCATCGCAGCGCATCCACCTCACAATAGGCAACATTTGCATTGTTATAGTGTTCAGCAAGGGCTGCGCAACCTCATCATGGGCCAGCAAGCCATCGATAGAAACACCCGTTGGGGCACGGAGGAGCCTGAATTTTGACAAGACAAAGTATATGAAGTGCCACACGCAATAAGGGGCTATGACTGCCAACCCCTCTAGAGAAGGTGAATATGTAATACCAACATGCTCACCTAGATGGCATTTTGTAACACCCTACTCTACGAGCGGAACGACCCCATGTTCATGGCGTATCCCCATAGGGTAGGCATGGATTTTATCGCCACCCTCCATGGGAGGCATGACTTCCCTGTCATCTACAATTCCACCGCCACCTCCTTTGAGGATGCTCTACTTTTTGATCTAAGAAGCCTACCCGCCTCCGTGACGCGCTTCCTTGCTGAGTTCTCCTCATGTCCATATCCCGCTTTCATAACCACCTGTAATTACCTTAGGCTCCTTAAGCTCCTACTTAAGCAAGATCTAGCACCGTAAGAAAAGGGCTTGCCTCCCCTCTTTTTTGATCCTAATGCTATTGATAGCTATTCTATGACCCACTTAATGATGAGAGCTAGCCTACAACCTTCCTTTTGCCTAGCTCTCCTAGAGGATATGAGCAACAGCCAATTCGCTAGGTGTAATCACCCCTTCCTATCCACCACCTCTCTCCACGTCCGCATGAACCTGAAAGGGTACATGCAAAGCCACAAATTTTTACATAAATCCATCCACCCTCCTTCCCCCTCTCATTCTAACGATGAGAATTAGACTTGGCTGTCCTGCTCCGGATGTAATACTATCCCTAAATGTATTTTAAAAAAAAGAACAGAAAAGAAAAGACAAGAAATGAAGCAAAGAAACGCACCATCATTGCACCTAGGGGTCCTTAAATTAGGCGTGTCTGGTGGCTTTCGTTGGCTAGCTCTGCTCCTAACCCCCTAGCCCTTTTTGATCCCCCACATCATACTTAGGGAACATCAATGGCAGGACACACCTAGGGAGGTAACACTCACCTATGGTTAGACATGTCACCCTAAGCCACTGGCACCACACCCGCTTGGCAAAAATGGGATCCTCAAGTGTGGGACATCACCCGGGCTCGTCTGCGGTTAAACCCACCTCCCCATTCCAGTAGCACGAGCACACTGCACCAACATGCTGACGACCACACTCCCCTTAGGTAGAGCATTGCACCTTCTTCTTCAGGTACACCAAAAACGCCTAACCACCAACTTCGGAGGCCCTCGTCCACCCATGCAATCCAGTGAGCTGCTCCGACAAACATCATTCTTGAGCTTCCACAAGTACCTTAGTCTGCATGTGGCCCTCACCCTTACCCCCACGCCAAAGTGCCATGGTACTGGCACCCATTTAGGAGGGGGTAATGTTAACCTTAAGTCGAGATGGTGGAAAAATGGAGGAAAAAGCAAAAGGAAGATGGGAAAAGAGCAAAGACATGCACGCGGTCTCTAAAGATGAATCGGGGCAAAAAGCATAACCTTAAAAGAAAAGGCACCTCAAAAAACTCAGAAAATTATTGTAGAAGAGCGTCAAGCTCCCTCTTCTGCCAATTGTAAAATATTAGATGGGTGTAGGCTAGGGGCACAAGGCTAGAAGGGGGAAACAGAAAAATGACCTTGCCACAATGACCGGTCATGTTAAAAAGGGATGGGTGCCCATGGGATTTTAGGGTTTGTATATATAAATTTCAAAAAGTGAATAAGAGATCATTCTTTGGTATGTGGCAAAAGGAGTCTTCTTCTTCTTCTCTCCTTCTCACCTTCTTGCTTGTGTGTGCCCTTGAGAGAGGGAGTGTGAGAGTGTGAGGGAGTGAGTGTGTGTGTGAGAGGGATTAAGAGGGTGAAGCTCTTCACCATCTCCTCTTCTCTTCTTCTCTTCCCTTCTCTCTTCTTGCATGTACGGCTATGGAGGATGGAGCTTGGAGGTGGAGGTGGCTTGAGGATGCTTGAGCTAGCATCTAGGATCGTGGAGCTACCGGTGTGTGGGAGAGAGGAGGCAACTCATATCGACACCAAGGTAAGCTCACTACACTCGTAGAATCCGAAGGTGTGTCGGCTAGGTGAGAGATAGCCATTAGATCTCGCTTGGAACACTTGAAACAATAAGCGGTCCGTGGGTCTTGGCGGTTGAGCGAAAGCTCCCACATGGAGTTGGCCACATGTTCACTTTAGATGCTAGAATTCCTACAATGGATGGTGCTATGTATGCTAAAGGAAAAGCAGTAGTTTCAAATATTGAAATATGGTATGAACGTATTGGACATGCAAATGTGCAAAGAGTGAAATTAATGCAATCCAGAGGATTGGTTACAGGGTTGCCTTCTTTTAGAGTTGTAGAATTGCATAAAGTATGTGAAGCATGCCAGTTTTGTAAGCAGGCAAGACAACCCTTCTCACATGATAGAGAAGTGAGTAGAAATATACTTGACGTAGTACATACAGATGTTTGGGGGCCTACACAGAATGTATCTCTTGGTGGTAGCAAATACTTAGTCACATTTATTGATGATTGTTCAAGGAAGCTATGGGTATACTTCATGAAGGAAAAGAGTGATGTATTTGAGCACTTTAAATCTTTCAAGGAAACTGTTGAAAGAAAAATAGGCTTGAAAGTGAAGTTCTTGATATCATATGGAGGGGGAGAGTACCTCTCTAATGAGTTTACTGGCTTCTTGAGGACTCATGGGATAAAGATGTAATTTACTTGCAAGTATATCCCACAGCAAAATGGAGTTGCAGAAAGGAAAAATAGGCATATTGCAGGAATCGCACTGGCATTAATGGCTTAAAATAATTTGTGCAAACATTTTTGTTCTAAAGCTTTCCATATTGTTTTCTATATTATGAACAAAACTCCCATAGCTGCAATTCATGGGATGACTCCTGATGAATGCTTTACTAGCAAGAAGTCCGATGTATCACACTTGAAGGTATTTGGATGTGTTGTATATGTTCATGTGCCAGATGAGCTACATAAGAAGCTTGATCCAAAGGAAGAAAAATGTATTTTTATTGGATACTCTTTAGAGCAAAAAGGGTATCGTTGTTATAACCCTGTCACAAGTGAGTTCAGAGTGAGTAGGGATGTTATCTTTGATGAGATGGGCAATTGGTATGCGCCTGCTAGTGATGTATTATATGATGATAATGATCAGGATAACTATATGCAAAAAGAAAAGCCAGAATCACGGAGTCTTAGTGGACCAAAAACATCATTTGGTACTACACCTATAGGGAGCCCTTGGTCTGGGAGACTAAGGAGTAACCCCACATCTTCAAGTGGATCTATAAGTGTGGCAGGGAAGGACAAAGGAAAGAAGAAAGTGTTGGATGTTAATGATGCATCTACCAATCATTTGGGATTTGATGGAGATTCTAGTGGTTTAGAGAGTTTGGATGATGAGCTTGGTACTCCTTTAGTCAGGACATGAGGTGTACAGAGAGCTCATAGTAATGTAAAGGCTCCATTGAGTGATCCAGTGGTATGTAGATCTAGCAGGGTAAGATACCCTCTTAAAAGATTTGGTTTTGAAGGTTATGCAACTCACCATTATGATTATATGGTGGAGGTAGTTGAGGACATTGAGGCCACTTGTTTTGAGGATGTTGTTGGTCATGCTCAGTGGGATGCAGTAATGGATGAGGAGATGGCTGCATTAGAAGCCAATAAGACTTGGGATTTGGTACCCTTGCATAAGGGTAAGAAAGCTATTGGATGTAAGTGGGTTTAGAAAGTCAAGCACAATGCAGATGGTTCTATTAGCAGGTATAAGGCTAGACTAGTTGCAAAAGGCTATGCTCAAACATATGGCATAGATTATGAAGAGACATTCAGTCCAGTTTCTAGGATGACAACTGTTAGATGTGTGATTGCCTTGGCAGCAGCCAAAGGTTGGAGCTTGTAGTAAATGGATGTTAAGCATGCCTTCTTGCATGGTAAATTGCAAGAAGAAGTGTATATGGAGCAACTAGCAGGTTATGAGGATTTAGAGCATCCCACATGTGTGTGCAAGTTGAAGAATGTGCTCTATGGGCTGAAACAAGCATCTAGAGCATGGTCTGACAAGATTGGAGAGTATCTTGTCAATATTGGATTTTGTATTTCTGATGCTGATCACTCACTTTATGTGAGAAAGGGAGATGTAGATTTGGTCATCATAGTCATTTATGTGGATGTCTTGATTATTATAGGTGACAGTGATAGTGGAATTGGTGAAGTTAAGGACTTCTTGAAGAAGAAGTTTGAGATGAAGGATTTGGGTGAGCTGAGATACTTTCTTGGTATTGAGGCGATTGGATGTGATAATGGTATATAGCTATCCCAAAGGTAGTATGGCTTGGATAATATATTATCCAAATATGGTATGTCTACATGTAAGCCTCTTTTAGTACCATTGGAGTAAAATGTGAAGTTGAGTGCTGATGTTGAGGATGAGATAGAAGACTCTACTATGTTCAGGAGGATAGTAGGGAGTTTGATTTACATGACTATCACAAGTCCAGACTTGAGCTATGTTGTTGTTCTTGTAAGTCAGTTTATGTAGATGCCTAGAAAGCCTCATTTGGATGTAGTTAGACGTATATTGAGGTATGTGAAGTTTACTTTACATTATGGAATTTTTAATGAGACATGTAAGGATGTACAGGTCTTTAGATATACAGATGCAGATTGGGCTGGTAGCATGTCAGACAGAAGATCTACAAGTGGATTCATGTTTTCCCTTGGTAGTGTAGCAGTTACATGGAACAGCAAAAAGCAACCTACAATTTCTCTATCGAGCACAGAGGCTGAGTATAGAGCTGCCGCTATGGTAGCATGTGAGGTGGGATGGCTGCAAAAGTTATTAGGTGATTTGGACGTTCAGGGAGATGGTCTAGCTCTCATTCATTATGACAACATGAGCATCATAGAGCTAGCTAGGAATCCAATGTTCCATGCTAGGACAAAACACGTTGAGATGCACTACCACTTTGTGAGAGAGAAGGTACTTGCAGGAGAGATTGAATTGGTATATGTCAGCACATAGGATCAAATAGCTAACATTTTCACAAAGGCATTGGGTATAGAGAAGCTTCAAAAGTTCCGAAGCTTACTTGGAGCTGTAGAGATAGAGTTGTGCTTGAGGGGGGCTTTTGAGATGGCAAGCTCAACACGTGTGGATATTGATGATGGACCGCCTGGTTAGATGGGTCCGCACGTCTACACTTAGCACGTTGGTGATCATTATGATACTCACATGGCCACTGACTTATCACTTATTATATCTAGTTTGCTATACCTACCTATAAAAGACATAGCGCTAGTCGATTAGTTTAGGCTGTTTTGTACTGTTTGACTTAGTAGTCTGCTTTCCTTTATGTTGTATGTTATCTATACTTTTGGTACATTGTATAGAGTGTGGAAGAAGAATAAGAAATCAGCAAGAAAACATTTTGGCCTCCATCTCTCTTCTTGTGTTCTTGTGTGAGCTTCCTCTTGTGTATACAGTGTGTATTTGGCATAGTAGCTCAAGCAAGTCCCCCCACCACACGATTCTTGACAATGGAATCTGGGATTCGTTAAAAGTACAATTTCACCTTACTAAATTATAAATAACAATTTAAAAATGAACTACCATTTTCTTTTCTAAGGTTTACAACCTAATAAAATTTCACCCATTTTTAATAATTTATTAAAATGAACCCTTCACTAAAATCATTCCCCTCTTTGTACTTATTTCCCTTTTCAATAAATATGATTCGTGGAATGGGCACGTGCAGTCTTTCGAGTTGTAATTTCTTATTGAAGTTCTGGCCATGTTATGAGTGGGTTGTTGTTGTATTATGGTTTGGTTGCTATGACACAATTATGGGTACGATCTATAGTTCTCTTTGCTACCTAATACGGGGATTCAGGGTGCTTGTTTGTCTTGCATAGCATGAAGCTTTCAGTTGGATTTGTCTGAAGGTCATGTCAATTTTTTTTCTAGGATGTGCCTTGGTTGGGGATAGTCGGTCGAGTCTCGTTTTAAAACCTTGGTTGATATCTTATCTTTGATCTTTTCTGCTAGTTTTGCAGGCATCCATTTTGTTCTGAGTTGTGTTGTGTGTTCACTATCTGAATGGCACCCCGTACATCTCCTCTTGTTTAGTACATCCCGTTGATCAATAGGGATTATTCTTTCCTACTGACTTTTGAGCCTATTGCAAAAGCTGGCCTTGCACCTTTTTTCATATTTGATACATGCAATACATTAGACAAGTACTTAGTTTTGCCATCCTACATACTCAAAGGAATATTTCCAACATGAGTAATGGGGTGAGCTGTATTATTCCCTCTCTCCATATAGCTAGAGACTCTAGACTACATATCTCTCTAAACCAGAAGTCATGTGGTGAGAGGCACTTGAATCTACATAACATACACAATTCCTTGATGAACCATCAACAATCATAGTCTTCATAAAGTGTTGCATAACAAATAAGTGTTCACTTTTCTCATCATTGTTTCTGCTATTGGAAGCATAGTTACCTTGTTGGTTTTTTATATTTCTAATTTCAACCTTGTTTCTGAAGAAATATTTAGAAATATGACCTTTTTCACCACAGTGCTTGTATTCTTTGTTATCACCAAAACTCTGCAGCCTATTAGAATCTGTAACTTATTCTCTTTGACTCCCCCTTCCTTAGGGTTGCTCTCCTCTATTTTGTTATGCATCATAACCTTGACCACAACCACCACCTTGGCCTATGCCACAACCTCTACCTTTGCTAGTAGAGAAAACACCTGTTCAGACTTATTCTTGCTTTGAGAAGAAAACACTATATTAGAGAATTCAGGAATCTCCCAAGTTCCACTTTTAAATAAGGGGGTAAAGATTTGGCCATGTGGCTAAATCTTAATCTATGCTTCAAAGTAGGACTTGGAAAGACAACCTATATAATAATTAGGGTAGAGTAAACTTTGAAGTAAGGGAACAAAATTTGATGATGTGGACAAATATTAACTATATTGAAAATTCCCAAACTATATGAGAATTTTCAAATTTCCTAATATAGTGTTAGAAGAGGAATCCAAGCCAAGGTCCTTCTCCTCAAGGATCATCATAGAAATCAAGTCTGCAAAATCATGAATATCATGTGTTCATAGATGACATGAAGCTCTTGTATTCATTGCCAAGTCCATCTAAGTATGCATGCACAACATCATCATCATCAACCACCACACTAATAAATCCAAGAGCTTCCACAATATTCTTGATCTTCAAGGCATAATCATTAATGCACACATTCTCTCTTTTCACTTGGTTCAACTCTGACTTGAGCTGCAACTTTCTGGCCTTTGTATTTACTTCAAATAGCCTTTCCAAATTCTTCCATGCAATAGTTGGGTTTCCAATTCCTACAAATAGCCCATCATGCTACTTGTATCATAGACAGACAGTCACAATACATGACTTTACTCTGTGTATGCTCCCAATCTTTCTTAGTCTTTAATTGTTCTACAGTAGAATTTTGTGTAGGAACTTCAGGTGCTACTGTCATGTCTTCTTCAATGTAATTCCAAACACCTTTGCCCTTCAAGAAATTTATCATCCTACACTTCCATGCAGGGTAATTGTTCTTATCAAGCTTCTTACTAACAATCTGGTTGAAGTTATTAGGCATTTTAGCAAAATAGAGAACCTTGCCAAAACCTGCAATCTACAAGCAAGAAGATACTAGATATACCACAACTAAACACATAGCCTTTTTGAGTGATTGCACAATAATAACTACAATCTGCAATCTCTATGCAAATTCCTTTTGTGTCTACACACCAACAAATACCTGAACATTATAGATTTGAAATCTATAACATGTACACCTGTAAATAGCAGACATAGTCGAAACTATTCTATATCCTTCTTAATACTCTTCTTGCCAATAACTTATCCAGTCATCAAGGCCATTAGCCTCATGAGATTAATTTCTCCTACTTTTCTTTGAGCATAAGTGATGGCATGGACAAGAATGGGAATAGATTCATCTCTTTAATTATCTCCACTGCAAACAAGCTTAAGGGGACTGAGGGCATAATGGCCTTGCATTGTGGGCAGGAAGAATACATATGTGAAATTCTACATTCCAGGTAGCATTGATCTACCTCACTCCCTTTTGCTTGCCCGTGCCTTTGTGGCCACCATGTTGACACATGGCCTAGTTGCCCACGAGTCTAGCATGCAATAGGATCTCTAATAGAGATATCCCTTATTGCTCGCGGCCTCATCCTAACATCATAATAGACACTCGCCAATAATCCATAGGGATTGGATACCCTTCTTTGTCATACGAGACAAAGAGACTTGTGTATTCCTCTTCTTTGGTGGGTTTCTCTATGTAATGAACTTGGGCATCACTAGGCGGGTATGGGAGCGAGGGTCAAGGTATTCCTAAAGGATTAATTTTTTTCCATTGGCCAATTGTTTGAGGATCTAATGGAGACAGAACTGCGAAATGGTTGTCGAAATGGGGGAGGTCTTGTTAATAGTTCGAGTGTATTGTGGGTAGGCAACATTTGGTCTAGGAAGCCTTCACTATACAATACGCTGCCTCATGGCTAGAACATTCACCATTGCTACAAACTCATGTGTAAACACATATGTATATCAATTGATGTACACAATTGGTGGATGCACACTTGTGTGCGGGCTAATGCACTATGTGTAGTCGGACACATGTGGATGGACACATGTACAATCAGATGCACATATGGATCTACTAGGTTGAACGCATGCACATGGAAATCTATAATGTGATTGTGATGTAGTCTATAGGTGTATGGATACACATGTGGATACATGGTACACAAATGGGTTGTGTGTGGTTAGATGCATTTTTTATGGTTAGATGCACATGAATGCACACTTTGCGGTTGAGCGCACACGAGGATGCACTAAATTGTGCAAACTAGGGATGCAAATGAATACACGAATGCACTATGTAGGGTGAAGGATGCACGTAAGATAAAGTAAGTGGAAGATGAAATAAAGAAGAAGAAGAAGAAATAGTTTTTTAAAATAAAATGAATGGGAGAAGAAAAAGAGGAAAAGAGGGAGAAGAAAAAGAAAAGAAAGAGAAGTAAAAGAAGAGAGGAAAGAGGAGGAGGAGGAAGAAGAAGAAGAAAAAAAAGAAGAGAAGACGGGTGGGTTTGAATCCACTTTTAAAAAAACCAAAACTAGGGTTTCTAAGGGCGCCCCCCTCTAAGGCTATGGGCTTTGTAGCTATACCAAATGTAGGAGCTAGAAACACCTATATCGGGAGTAGTTGTGGCTTTGAGCTCAGCTTGGTTTCCACTGTATGTGTGATTCCTTATACTTAGTGTGGTGAACCCTCATATGTGCAGTGTCATGAGGGTGTAGTCCTGAGATGTGCCTCAATGGTATATCTTTCGATATCATGAATACAAAGATTTCTTATTGATATATTTTGTGTGCCATTCCACTATGCCTTTTTGTGCCTCATGACAGGTTTTACCATGAAGTCCCATGAAGGTCTGTAACACTTGGTATCAGAGCAACTCTAGCACAGAGCATACTAGCTCGAAAGGGGAGCAGCAGGTTCATGAACGTGAAGGAGATCCTACAGTAACACATCATGCAATGCAACGTGACGACCCCGACATGACATGACGCGACACGACCTCGACATGACACAACATAACACGACCCCGCCAACATGACATGATGTGACATGACACGACACGACGTGATGTCCTCCCTCGTGCAAGTTTTCTATTGAAAATTGGAAGAGAACCTGATGTGCCAAAAAAGTTGAAAGGGAGCCGTGGTGTGATAGGAACACATGGCATACCATTCAAAATGTCTTGGAAAGAGCTGAGGCTGTGGGAGGACACTTTCTTTGAAGAGGAAGATGAGCTGTGTCACTAGCTCAAAATCACATACAAGAAAGAGCTATGGTTCAAAATAATTAAGCAAACAAAGAAGACCATCATAGGAAGTCCCAACAAGGAGTAGATGTGCGTGATGATCTTGAAGAGAAAGCTAAAGAGCTGGATGAAGACTTGGAAGAGGTTGACTACCAATTGATCATGGTGCGAGAGAGAGCTAGACTATGGAAAGTGAAGATGGCATGAGACCTCGATACAGAGTTATAAGAGAAAATCATGCTGAGGTGGGACTAGGAGACTGCCTCTAGATTTGAAGAAGCCAAATCGAGGGCCGAAAAATCATACTTGAAGCAGATGTGGGCTGAAAGAGTTCAAGAGCTAAATAATGGAGCAAAGCCAACCAAAGAAGAACCAAAGAGCCAAGAGAAGCAAAAATAGGTGAAAGAAGAAGAAGAAATATGGTCAAACAAAGATGAAGATGAAGACAAGGGGGAGGATGAGCTTGGCATTGATCTTGGAATACCTCGCCCCCAAGAAGAAGCTAATGGCTACTACCTCGACTACTACCCTGACTACTACCAGGAAGACTACTAGACAAAAGGCTACACTGAAGATCAATACTTTGGCCATGAATACCCTCCTCAAGAAGATGGATAATACTACTCTAAAGATATTCCCATCAACTACCACCCAGAAGGAGAATACCTCTACAATGGCTATCCTTATCTTGAAGAATGACAAACCAAAGAAGTCCCAAAAGAGGAAGAAATGATGGAATATTATGTGAAGGGAGAATGGTGGAAAATAGATGTGAATTAAAAGGTAGAAACTATTATGATGGAGTTAGGATACAGAAAAGAAGAGAAAGCAAGGTGCACATGTCAGAGGGATGAACTACTGTATCCACAAGTTGCAGCCTAGTTGGTTGAAGAACTACTGATAGAAAAAGAGAAGGGGGAGGATGAGCTCGATCCTGATCTTGGAACACCTCTACCCATTCATATTGAGGGTGAGGCCAAGTTGGCGTCCTTTTGTGAGGCACGGGATGCCTCTGATGAAGAAGAACATAAAGAGATAGAATTAGAATATGAGAATGGAAGGGCAAAAGTACCTGGGGCAGGGCATCCACTACATTGAACCAACACTTCTACTTTAGATGATGATATAGGTGAAGAAAAAGAAAAGAGAGAGGAGTTAGAAGAGAAGAAAGAAGAAGAGGGGGAGGATGAGCTCAGCCTAGATCTTGGAATACCTCGGTCCCAACAACAAGAATCAACTAAACCCTCATAGTTCAAGGATGATAGGCTAGGAAAAGAGTTGAAGGAGAGAATCATGAAAATATGGGATGAAATAGAGGAAGATGATAGGAAAGAAGAAGAAAGAGATTTGTTAGATGGAGCCATAGAGAAGATCAAGGAAAAGATGAGACAAAAAAATAGAAGAAGTGAGATAGAAGAACAAGTAGAGTTAGCTAGGAAGAAGCTAGAAGAAGAAGAGAAGCTAGACCATGATAGGAGAAAACAAGAAGAAGAAAACAAGAAGAAGAAATTTAGAAAAAAGATTGAGCAAGAAGAAAAAGACAAAGAAAACAAGTTGAAGGAACAAATATGGAGAGCTAGAAAGCCAAAGGAAGAAGATATGCTAGAGCAAGACAAGCAAGAAAAGATAGAAGACAAGAAGAACAAGAAAGAGTAAAAGATGGAGAAGGAAGAGAAAGATAATGAGACAAAGAAGAAGGCAAAACCAAACGCCAAGAAATAGAGGCAGGACAATAGAGCCAAGATGAGATATGAGAATGAAGATGCCTCCAAAACCCCCAAAAACTCAACTCATGGCTAAGGATGAAGCAACCCCATCTTTTTCTTTAAGGCCACATCCCATCCCAGCCAAATCGGATCAAAGTAGGAACCAAGTGCACTTCAGCACAATGGAGTCATCGGCTACGCCTTTGAGCCCAAAGAGGCAAACCCTTATGAGCTTGGAAAGAAGGAGTTAGAGGAAAAGGCCTCTAAGAAGGGAGAGCATGAGGGAGTGCTCGCAATATGGTCCAGCAAAGGTAACTTAGTGCCATGGAAGCAAACCTTGCTAGTTGAGCCAACTCACTCTTAAGGTGAATGCCTTTTGCCTATGGAACCCAATTGGGACCATACTCAATGCTAACAAAGATTGAGATCTTGACACTCAGGCCACAAGCATTGCAAGGAGTTATCATCTTGATTCTATGGATCCATGACACACCAAGCACCACACAGATGGGTGTCACCCTAAGAACTTCAAGGATACCTCTACTTCTGCAAACAAAAATTTGGTCTAAGTGTGATGACTTAGTCCATTACCCGCCAGGAACCTCAACTCCAAATTAGGCTCAGAAGAGCCAAAGAGGTGCCATGCACCAAGACTGCACCTTCCATGCGAGAAGGCAATCTAAGCCAACCAGCTCGTCTAAGTACAAAGCAAGCAAGAAAGATCCAGCAAAGAGGCCAAAGAAAATAGCCCAAGTACTTGACTTGGCGATGAGGGTGAAGCGTCTTGGTAAATTAACCAAGAGATTCAAGACCCCAAGGTGCAAGGCAATGGCACGAAGAAAGGGAGGCTCACTGCAACAAGGAACAACTCAATGGACTACCTCTCTTAAGGCATGGCACAACATGGCAACAACCGCACCACCACGCCTTGACCCCAACATCACGACAACTTGGGATCGCGTTGTCAAACATTTTTCTAAAAACTAAAAACCCCTAGTCAAACTATAGCTAGGTTTGTTTTTTGTTACCTTAGTTGTTTGCATGATAGTTTGTGTCGTCGTTTCATAATTGAATTTCTTGTGTTTTTTTAGCTTAGGATTTGTTTTTGTCATTTTATTTGATTTGATGAGTATGAAACTTGATAGCCTTGGTCGAGCTTGGTATTTTTTTGGACAGGTTGAAGCTGGAGTTTGCTAGTAGTTGTTGAACATTGTAGGACAAGGTTTGTTTTCTTGTTGAGACTCTTGCACATCACATGGATTATGGGTTCACGAGAACTTCACATTGCACTTGTTGATGCACTGCACTCAGTGGTCCTCTCCCCAAATACTTCTATGCCATGGGTTGGGTTTATGCACATTTCGCACCATCATTGAGCACTAGCACGGCATGAGGTCCACTGCAGCTATATGCAATAAATCCTAGTTGCACGCACACATGAGAGAACACCTATCATTGAGCATGCACGTTTCTTGCATGCACGATATTTGGGATGTTCATCACAAAGTTAGGAACCTTTGGATGAGTGTGTAAGGTGGTTGGGTGAGTCAGAGGGTCGTAAAGGATGCCACCAATTGTGAGATGGGTTGTTCTTAAGGACCATCATTTTCTAGAGTGATTGTGAAAATTTGGGTGGAGCGGAGTATGACATCTTTTCTTGCTAAGCATTGAGAGGTGAGATTAAGGATTTAAATAATCAAGAAACTTTGTTTGCATTATGCATGATGCACAAGCACATCTAAATGGGCTAGGCACAATTTCTTCAGTGCATACATAATTTTCGTATGAGCATTGATTGATTGGTCGCATATCACGGATCCTACATTGAAAATTTCTCAAATCAAGTTTGATCGGGCATGAAGTTCTTTTTCATAACATATTTTTGCTAGGTCATTATGCATGAAATCGATAGCAGGAGGAAAACTATTAAAGAGTATTGACAGATTTTATGAAGGACATTAAGATGATTACTGAAAAGCTTCAGGTTGAATCTTGACAAGGTCATCTGGTATTCCTTTTATGCTAGGTCATTTTTGAAAAAGAAGTGAGGCCCCATTTAGTTCTCCATGACTTGAGCAAACAATTCAAAGAAAAATTCTTCACATGTTCTCAATTATTTATCAAAGGCATACAGTAAATATACACATCTATACTACTATGGGTCTTCTTAGTAGCAGTGCTACTATCTGAAGCTTCAAGGGAGAGGGAGATTGAGTAGTCAAAACAAGAGGACTCTTCTACAGAAAAGTTCTGCGAGGATGTAGTTTCAAAGTTTCATAAAGCAATGTGTTTCATCATTTCTCATAGTAAATATGATGTAGAGCGACAATATACAATCAAGGAGCTTTTGCCACCAATGTTGAAAGCTGTGGACAAGGAAAACATAACCATTTAAGGGGAGTTCTGCAAAGAGATGTGTGGACAGTAGCCCTCGATACACAAGAGATGGCTGAATTGGGGGAAATAAAGTTGGCAAATTTTTACCCCTCTTACCAATTACAGGATTGAGCAGAAGGATTACTATAGCATATCATGTAGAGGAACCTTTACTTTGTGGGGTTGCTCCAAGGGCACAACTTATCTCTTGCAAAATAGGAGATTCAAGATTGGAGTCTATGAAAACAGGGACTGGCCTTGTTCGTGCATTGATAGCAGTTATAGAGAATAAATGCCATCTCATCAATATGCACTATGGTGAGCCAACATCTTGTCCTGATTATGGACAACTTGTCGAGCTTGCAAATGAAGTTGTGAACAAATATGGTGTCATCTTTGTAAGCAGTGCTGGTAATGCTAGTCCATCACTGAACACAGTCGGTGCTCCTGGTGGTACATCCTCAAGTATCATAGGCATTGGTGCATATGTCTCACCAACCATGGCTATTGCAGCTCATTCTTTGCTTGCTTGACCACCTAAAGGACTTCAGTATACATGATCAAGTAGAGGCCCAAGGGCAGTATGAGAGGAGCAGCTATAGCGCCTGTTCCTCAGAGGACACTTCAACGACACATGTTAATGAATCACTGAACACAGTCGGTGCTCCTGGTGGTACATCCTCAAGTATCATAGGCATCGGTGCATATGTCTCACCAACCATGGCTATTGCAGCTCATTCTTTGGTTGCTCAACCACCTAAAGGACTTCAGTATACATGATCAAGTAGAGGCCCAAGGGTAGTATGAGAGGAGCAGCTATAGCACCTGTTCCTCAGAGGACACTTCAATGACACATGTTGATGAATCACTGAACACAGTCGGTGCTCCTGGTGGTACATCCTCAAGTATCATAGGCATCGGTGCATATGTCTCACCAACCATGGCTATTGCAGCTCATTCTTTGGTTGCTCGACCACCTAAAGGACTTCAGTATACATGATCAAGTAGAGGCCCAAGGGCCGGAAATACTAAAGTTTTGTTTGTCCACATACATGATTCTCGGTACCAGAATCGACTTGAGATGATGGCGCAAATCGCGGGCCAAAAAGATCAACGATTTTTAAAAAAAGCTTATTCACCTTTAAAGCTATTAAGCTATTAGCTTAATTTTAAGTTTTAAGGCTTTTGGCCTTAACGACTTAGAATTTAAATGCTATAAGGAGAAAAAAAAAGCATTACAAGCCTTAAGCATTTTAAGAAAGCAAAAACCCAAAAGCAAAAAGCATAAGAACATGAGTGTGGATGGGAAACTATAAAAGGAGGTGTGAGAAGAGTCTAAGGGGCCTTCCCCCTTGATTACAATTGTACCTTGTGAGAGAGGAGATCAGCTAAAGGTTGTCAAGGTACGAGAATGCAATTCACTTGGTTTTGTCTTCGAATTGTTGGTGTTTTCAGAATTTGTGTTGGAGTGATGCTCTACCCGCATTTGGGTTTTAAGTTGTTTTGAGCTACGAGAGGCATTGTGTGTTGTGTTGTGTTGTGCATCTAACAAAGTCAATTTCCCCAACCGGCACACCTTAAGATCTCATTATTGGGTTGTGAGTGAGACTTGTTCTTGATCACCGTTCTCGCGTATAGTGCCTACAAAGCTTGTCATGCAAAGCCAAAAGCACCAAGCCACCTCAAGTTAGGACTATGAAGCCTCCACTCCTCAAATGTAATTGAGTCGAGGGTGGACTAGAATGCAAAAATAATAAAAGAACTAAGTCTAGATGGGTAAACCTTGCCAGCTTGATAGCATAAGCTGTGTTAAGACCCCGAAGTCTTAGTGCGGCAGACACTAACTAGCTTGATAGAAAAGTCTGCGTTAAGATCCCGCTAAGGAGTTAGTCCTAGACTGGCACACATAGACCGCTTCTCCCATCCTCGCCAATCCTGCCACTAAGCCCCCCATCATTTTCCTTCATCTAGTGCCACACTCTATCCCTCCCTCTCTTCCAAGGCCACCCCCCCCATTCACCCGCCACGTTTCCATGTCCACTCTCCTCCCCCGCAACCCTTTCATTCTCCTCTACAAGATATAGTACCACCTGCAAGCTGACAACAGTTACCTCTTTCCCTTGCCATTAACTATGGTACTACCCTACATCCCTCATGCTTTATGCACCCCACCCACACTTCCAACAAACCCATCCCACTGCACCTACTCACCATCCACCTAACACACCTTGTGGTGGCTACCCTGTCCCGCTATTGCCACTTTCTTCTTGTAGGTCATCAGTGGCCACTGCTTGGACCAGCCGCCCACCTCCACCACCAATAGGCCTCTAGCAATATTGACACATAGAGTTTGGGACCATGTCCCACCACACCATCCAACAATGCCGTAGCTTCTCGTACCAACACCACATGCACTTCCCCCATGCACATATAAATACACACATGCACTGAAACACATCCCCATCCCCTTACCACACACACTAAAACATAGGCACTTGCACACAACTAAGACACCCATATCCACTCCATGTACACTCACACATGCACCCTGTTTGCATGCACACCCACACTTAATTCCCACCATGCATGCACTCCACATGCATAGCACATTAAATTCACATAGACACACACACATTCAGTACACACTAATCCCATACACACCACACATGCATTCCACGCGTATAACACATTAAAATCACACACACACACATGCACTATATACTAATCCCACACACAGTACCCATACACTCCATTGGCATAGCACATTAAATTCACACACACATACATATACACTATCCATAGCACACACACCGCGCATAATACATGCAAATCCTTAACGCACATGTATAGACACATCATATACATTAGTGACACTAGGTAGGCATGTCACAACTTACATGCACTCCACTCATGGGGTGCCTATGGTTGCTTAGCTTCAATCTCAACCCTAGCACTACCCTATTCACAAGGGGGGAGGGGGGTAAGGGGAGGGAGAAAGGAGTAAAAATGACACACAAAGCACACGCATACCATCCATAGATACAAAGGATACTTACATTCCATAAAGTCCTAGTGGAATATACCCACTACATGTATTGTGTGTGTGCACACTCTCCTCTTAACTTACCCTAGTACCATCCCATTAGAGGAGAGAATCAAGGGGAGGAGGAAAATGAAAAGAGGCATGCTCATGCATTCTACATCGAAACACCCTTGGACACCCATCCTGCATCCATGACCTTACATTATACCCATACACCATAGTGTATCCATGTGCCTCTATATGCAATCGTGTATCTAGGTGTGCATTCAACTACACATGTGTACATTTGTGTGTTTCCAACCTCACACATGTGCATCTGTGTGCATCCAATCACACAATGTGTATGTGAGCATACACGTATGTATCTACCTACATTGTAGTACACTTATCAACACTTGCATCTTAGTTTCTTTCTCTTTTATATCTTGTTCTTCTTTTTCTAACATTTTACAACCCCAAAAAAAATCATAAATTGTTAATCACAATCACTATGTCCCCTATTTGACAATAATGCAACACATGTGAGCAACCTGGTGGTCAATGTGCCCCTTTGTTCTGGCCAATGGAACCAAAACATTGTTCTCCATGGGCTCAACATAGTGGGACATTGGACACACTCTTACTCCTTCAAGAGCTTTGACATATGAGAATAAAAAAATTACCTCTCACATAGTCTCTCACACAAAAAATATAAGCATTCGTTTATAGTGAGTGGCATGCCGTTCCTTCAATCCCATGAAGGATACACTTTACACACTCCACAATCCAAGTGAGTACTCCTTGGACTCTCAACCCTCTATGTTGAGATGGCAAGCTCAACATATGCGGAAATTAATGATGGACCGCCTGGTTAGATGGGTCCACACGTCTATACTTAGCATGTCGGTGGTCATTATGACTTTCACATGGCCACTGACTCATTACTTATTATATTCAGGTTATTACACCTATTTACAACTGGCATAGTTATAGTGCCAGTTGACTAGTGTAGTTGATTATGCATTGTTTGACTTAGTAGGCTACTTTCCTTTAAGTTGTATCTTATCTATACTTTTTGTACATTGTAAAGTGTGTGGAAGAAGAAGAAGAAACCAACAGGAAAACGTTTTGGCCTCCATCTCTCTTCTTGTCTCTTGAGTGAGCTTCTCCTTGTGCATTCTATGTATGTTTGGCATAGCATCTTGAGCAAGTCCCCCCACCACACGATTCGTGACATGGTATCAAAGTTGCACCATTGATTGAGGCTGGTTTTGAAGGCTAAAGCAAAGCAGAGGATCCAAGGATTCGAGCAAGCAAGCAGGGGGTAAGAAGCTTTTCCATTCTCTACTTCTTCTCTTGGACAATGCCTATGGAGGCACCGGAAGCAGGGTAGAGTAAAAATCTCAGATTGCAGTGAGATTTGGTGTGCACGAAGAGCACTATGTATTTTGCAGATATGCCCTTTAGGGCTCTTCCGCTGCTATTTTGGCTATCTGAGGTCATTTCAGGCCGTGTTTTAGACTCGTAAGGTTGCGGACAGCAATTCTGTAATTTCAGCTGTCTGCCGTATACAAGTGCACAGGTTACAGAATTCAGATTTGTAAGTTCAAAAGTGTTTACCAGCAAATAAACACAAGGTTTATTTGCAAACTGGTTGTAGATTGTATGTATTGTTGAGCAGACAGTGAAAAAGGTTGTTTGGTGTATTACTGTGCACTACAGGTTGAGGGTTGCAAAAGATTTCCTTACTGTTTGGTATTAGTTTTGTGATAATGGCAAAGAACAGTCACTACAACAAAAAGGCCTCTTAGACGCGCTCTTAGACATGATTTTTGAATTGAGAGAAAATCTTATGGGCACGTCTATAAGCCAGTCTAAATTATTTATTTAATTTATTTTGTGCATCTAAAAGCATGTCTACTTGAAAGATTTGACGGGCATATAGACACGTGCATAGATTCGCTTTTACGTGCACCAGTAGACGCAACCACAAAACCAAAAATATCATTTAAAAAAAATATATATTTAATTTCTTTTTATTAATTTGAATTATATAGCGCGTCTATGGGCGCATGTACTCTGCATTTTAGACGTGAGTATAGATGCACATTTTCTGCAAACTAGACCGCAAATAGATGCGAAGCACAGAATTGGAAAAAAAAACCAGAGAGCATATGCTCTCTGGTTTTTTTCCCCCCTTCCATACATCAAATTGTGTATTTGGAAAAAACACAATGGATACAAAGGCATGAGAATTGAAAACAAAAAACCATGTATTCATTATATATAAAACACATTTACATGGGGAGTTTAAGTGCTTGCGACCTAAAGCATGGCCACAAGCAGTAGGCCATAGAGGAGGTATGGTGCTCCTCTACCAATCTGAAGAAGAAACATTTTTGCTAGCACCACCATCACTATTGGTGTCGCTATCCCCCTCCTTGCTATGCTCCACATCGGGGTTCGCCTACACACACAAAAGATCAAGGTTTCTTACGTACAATTGCAAAGAAAAAGTTATAATTAATAGGAAAGTAAGAAAAACATACCTCCTTTGGCTATCGAATCCTCGTAGCTTGGTTGTATTGCTCCTCAGTGATGAGACCCTCCTCATAGAAGTGAAGCTATGTGGTTGCGTGGTTATGGCCTCGATGGTAACCTACCTCTCTAGGAGTAGGTCTCCTACCAACGATAGTAGTCTGCAAAATAATTATGATATACAAACAATTATGAGAAAGAATGTATTAGAATAAATTATATAAAGAATTTTTAAAAATACAAATTTTAAAAAACTAAAAATAAAAATATACTTACAAACTCTGCCTCCCACAACTCTCTACCGTCCAATCTGTAATGCGACAATCCCATAGTTCAGCCGATGCATGTACAGGCGCTGCACGTGGAGTACTTGCAAGTGGGGTTTGGACATTTGGTGTTTGGGAAGCAGTGTCAGACAAAGACGTCACATGCGTTCTAGACATGACACTGAACACCTCGTCTACTGTGGGAGAGCGGCCAAGGTGTCTAGTCATCTCTCCCATGAAGTCTTCCTTACTACGAAAACCTCCAAAAAAAGCATTGACCCCTTTGCTAAACAAGACCAATGTATCATTCATGCGCTCCAAATCTGGGTCATTGCTAGATGAACCAGGATGCAACATTTGCAAACAAAACATAAGAATAAGACAAATTTGCTAAACTGTAATATTGTGTAAACTATACTATTGTGTAACATGTTTGTACAATTCCAGAAATAAAAGCTTGTTTTTTTTATCAGAGCTGACGCGTGTATATTTGCGTCTAAGATATAGAATAGACGTGCTCTTAGACGCTTCCCCGAAGTCAAATCCTTTGTTTTCTGACCAGAGCGCGTCTATTCTCGCATCTAGTATGCAAAATAGACGCGCTTAGAGATGCGGTACCACCATGGAAAAAACTGAGCAGCACAGTGCGTGTATACTCGCGTCGATCATTCATAATAGACGCGCTTAGAGACGCGACTGCAGACGTGATAATAGCAAACACAGCTACGCGTCTATATCTGCATCTGCTTTGGAATCTATACGTGTTGTTAGATGCGCTAAGTCGGCCGCTCTTAGGCTGACGACCGTCATTATTTTTTTGTTATAAAAAACCTTTAAACTCATAGAAAGAAAGATCCTAATACAGAGAGAGAGAGAGAGAGAGAGAGAGAGAGAGAGAGAGAGAGAGAGAGGACTCACTTTGGGTCTTTGGTGTGGACGGGTGGTGGCGCTGCTTCCTTTCCCTTCTTCCTCTCCTTGGTGAGTTGTTCTCCCTTGATGCTTGCCGCTTGTTGTCTCCTCTCTTTGCCTCTTGTTCCTCTTATTATCCTCTCTTTTGTTCTCTCTTTCTTCCTCTCCTTGGCTTTCTTCTCTTTAGCTGTCTTATTTCCCTTCTTGCCTCTTTGAAGTGAAAGAAGAGGTGAGTCATGAAGAGACTAGTGGAGACAGACTGCATGTCGACTGAACTCAAGCTCTAGAATGCACAAAAAATGCAAGAAATACGCAGTTTGAAAAGAAATCACTTGTATCTTTTGAATTTTGGTATTTGCGTCCATTTTTACGTGTATATGCGCATCTAATTTTACGTAAACGCGCTAGTAGACGTGTATTTAGACACACAGATAGATGCAGATATAGACGCGCATTTAGCGTGCTTGCATTTTTATCATAATTAGTTTTTGTATTTAAGATAAGTTTTGATAGTAAGTTTTTATCATAAATTTTATGAATTTATGATAAGTTTTGTGTATTTAAAATTGAATATCTTAGAATAATTAATACGTCTTGAAGTTTTTATGTAAACATATTAATAACAAATTTGATGTTGTCATGAATTAGGTTTAATCATGTCGTCGTCATCACCTAGTACAGTGCATGCTGATGAATCAACGAGCACATCCTCAAGTGAGGATGAAACATTACGTCTTCATAATCGAGATGCATGGCTATGATGAAAAATTCAATGCATGTGTGATCATTATAGAGGGTGTATTTTTTGAGCACGTCAAGTTGCAATGTCACACCTCAGTATGTATGGAGAATGGGACCGACAAAAATCACCAATATTCATTATTTTTAACACTAAGATTGCTAGTCTATGTTTAAAATATATATCAACATGCATGCAACTCCCTTTTGTGGTTGAGCAGGATGCGGTGCCACATCCTTAGATGCTCCCTCCCGAGCATTGAGAGGCTGCAAAATGTCGACGCGAGGAGGCAGAGTCTTCAAGAAGAGTGGAGACTCATGACCATGATAGTAGCCCTCATGAAATGCCCCATCAAGTTGTAGAGGATGAGATTTTGGACAACATGGTACACGATCTATTTTCACAACCGGTTTAGGGAGAAGGTCACTCGACGAAGCCAGATGACCCACTATACGTAGCGTCATCTAATTCTTTGTATGAAGGTTGTACGTACTCCGTTCTTCGTGCGTCCCTCGAGATACTTAACTTGCAAACAATTATGGATGGAGTAATGTCGGTTTGAATGCATTATTGAAGTAGGTATCAATTCAGTTTGGCTTATGAATCATAATATTAATTGTTCTATTTTGAAATCAGACACAAATATATGTTGGTGGTTTTTTAACTCACTTTTAAAAATATATGTAGGTTATTATCACAAATGCTTCCAAAAGGAAACAAATTGCCAACTAAGAGAGAGCAAGCAAGACATTACTTGACATCCCTGGGAGGCCTCAATTATGTCAAGATCCATGCATGTGTCAATTATTGTGTCTTATTTCGTGGGATTCATGAGTTCGCACAAGAGTGTCCTGTTTGTGGTGAATCAAGATACAAAGTGGAGATGAAGTCAATGGATGTGCCTCGTAAGGTTTTGCGACATTTTTTTATTATTCCACGTATTCAACTTATGTTCAAGTCTATTGGAAAGCTCATGTCATGGCATGCTAGTCATTATTCAAGTGATGGAAAATGGAGGATCCCTGCAGATACACCGGCATGGCAACATATAGATAATTTGTGGCTTGTTTTCAAAGAAGAGCCAATAAATTTGAGATTTGGTTTAGGTATGGATGGAATCAATCCATTTGGCATCAAAAGCACATCATACAATGTATGGCCAGTGGTATTGGTGAACTATAATATTCCTCCATCCATGGCAATTAAAAAGGGACATGTAATGTTGTCCCTTCTGATTCCTAGAAAGCACAAGGTAAAAAACATGGACATTTACTTAGAGCCTTTGATTGAAGAGTTAGAAATGTTATGGGAAGGTATTTAGGTGCAAGATACAAGTGCATCTGCGTCCTCTAGAGATTTCACTTTGAAGGCCATGTTGTTGTGGACCATGCATGACTTTTCAGGATATGGAGAGTGTTTAGGTACATGTATATAACTCTATATTTGAAATTCAAGACTTGAATCAATTGCATGTTATTAATTAACTTGTTTGTTTAAGTTTAACCACATCAGGATATCATGCATGTCCTATTTGTGGTCTCTCTCTAGTTTTCTCCAGGCCGGCATGTTTAAAGAAGGTTATCTATGACAATCATCATTGATTTCTTCCTATTGACCATCCCAAATATGTTCTCCCTAATAATGGAATGACTCCACAATCTCTAACCATTCGAGATTGGAAGGAGAGATGGATTAATGCCGATAGCCACCCTCCACTCGGCATGAGTCGGTAAGAAGTATATTTCTCTTGATTGACTTTAAAGTATATAGCATGATGAATTGTTTACATAATATATTGTTTGTTTGTTAGGTTCTCTATATTTTTTCTTCTTTCATATTGGACTGAACTCAAGATCAATCACCTATTGGACCCCATGCACATATTCAAAAATGTTGTATCTACATTATGGGATCACTTGATAGGGGTTCGTGATTCAGTCAATGTAAGGGAGGATTTATGTAACATTGGTTGCATGAGACGAGCCTGGCCACACATTGGACCCAGAGAAAAGATTGACTACCCCATGCACCTTGGATGCTGTCAGAGAATGAGGAAAAAATAGTGAAGGAACATATATGTAGCTTTCAAACCCTAAACCCCATCATTGAGAAGCTCGACAAGAACAACTACCCTTCATGGAAGTTCCATGTCATGAACTTCCTTATTGGAAAAGGCCTCTACGAGTTTGTTTTAGGTGAAGAAAAGGAGCCGGAGGTGAGTGATCCTCCAATTGCAGAAGAGACAAAGGCACGGAAGGAATGGAATGTAAAAGACAAAAAGGTCATGTATTGGCTATCTGCAATAATTGACAATAATATGCTGGGACATATTAGAAATGCAGAGAATTCATATGTAGCTTGGACCATACTTGAAAGTATGTTTTTCGTAAATACAAAGGCACGAAAGATTCAACTCAAGCAAGAGTTGAATACATTAAAAAAAGGGAAGATGTCTATCAATGAGTATGCACTGAAGGTAAGGAGCATTGCAAATGCCTTGGCAGCAATTGATGAAATGCCCGATGATGATGATTTGGTGTTGTTTACCTTGGGTGGACTTAACAATGAAAAGGCTTGGAAGTCTTTTGTAACTTCCCTATATGTCAGAAAGCCATTTTCAGATTTCGATGAGTTGGTCTCCCTTATGATCACTGAAGAGATCAACATGCAGAGTGAGACATTTGAAAAAAGTGGTGAACAGGTCCAAGCTTTCTACTCTAGTTCAGGAACGGGATGTGGCAGGTCCTCTTCAAGAGGCCGTGGTACAGGACATGGTAGCGACAACCAACAAAATAGATTGAATCAGCAATTGGGCGATATGCAGGTTTCAGGAGGTCGTGGTAACTTTAGAGGCAAGGGGAGCTTTAGAGGAAGAGGTGGATGGTAGAATAGAGGTTCTAACAACTCTGGTATTGTGTGTCACTACTGTGGCAAAATAGGTCATATTGCAGCCCAATATTATGCTAAGAAAGATGATATTCGTAGTGGTAAGTTGCAGCAAGGAAACTATGCATCGTCTTCACGACAGAATGAAGACAAAAATGAACGTCTATTTGTTATGCAACATATGCTGAATGCTGTTACACGAAAGGGAACACATGATGATGTTTGGTATGTTGGTTCAGGTGCATCCAATCATATGGCCAACCATGTAGAATGGTTTGGAGAGATGTAGGATTTGCAAAAAACAGGTTATGTGCAGATGGGTGATGATTCAGGCCACCCAATTTCACACATTGAAAAAGTTTCCTTGTCCTTGCATGATGGTAAGACAAAGAGTATTTTAGATGTATTACATGTGCCATCTATTAAAAAGAACTTGGTGTCAGTCGGTCAGATGGTAGAGCAAGGGCTGCAATTCAGATTTAATGCAAAGGGCTGCTTTGTAGAAAACTTCAATGACAACTGCAGGTTGGTTGCAAAGGGAAGTAGAGTTAGATGTATATTTACTCTAGATGCTGGAATTCCTACTATGAATGCTGCTATGTATGCTAAAGGAAAAGGTATTGTTATAGATATTGAAATTTGGCACAAACGCATTGGACATGAAAATATACAAAGGCTGAAATTAATGCAGTCCAAAGGCTTGGTTACAGGTTTGCCCACATTTAGAATTGCAGAATTCATAAGGTATGTGAAGCATGTTAGTTTCGTAAGTAGGCAAGAAAACCCTTTTCATATGACAGAGATGTAAGCAGAAATATCCTTGATGTTGTGCATACAGATATTTGGGGGCCTACACAAAATGTATCTCTTGGAGGCAGTTCATAGTTTTTCACATTCATTGATGATTGTTCTAGAAAGTTGTGGGTATATTTTATGAAGGAAAAGAGTGAAGCGTTTGAGAACTTTAGAACTTTCAAGGCTGCAGTTGAAAGAGAATTAGGCTTGAAAGTAAAGTGCTTGAGGTTAGATGGAGGGGGAGAGTACCTCTCGAATGAGTTCAATGATTTTCTAAGGTCTCATGGGATAAAGAGACAGTTCACATGCAGGTATACCCCACAACAAAATGGGGTTGTAGACAATAAAAATAGGCATATTACAAAAGTTGCACTTGCCTTGATGGCTAAAAAGAATATGCCTAAGCATTTTTGTCTGAGGTTGTTTATACTACTGTTTATATTATGAACAGAACTCCCACAACTGCAGTTCATGGTATGACCCCTAAAGAATGTTTTACAGGTAAGAAGCCTGATGTCTCACATTACTTGAAAGTGATTGGCCGTATTGCATATGTTCATGTGCCAGATGAGTTGCGGAAGAAATTGGATCCAAAGGTTGAAAGGTGCGTCTTTATTAGATACTCTTTAGATCAAAAAGGGTATCGTTGTTATAACCCTATCACATGTAAGTTCAGAGTGAGCAGGGATGTCATCTTTGATGAAATGAGCAGTTGGTATACATCTAGTGGTGTTGCATTGGATGATGAACATGATCATGACACTAATGTGTAGGCTGAAAAGCAAGAATCACGTACTCTTAGTGGACTAGAGACATCATCTGGTAGTCCTTGGTCTGGGAGACTAAGGAGTAGCTCTACATCTTCAGGTGCATCTAGTAGCACTACAAGTAAAGACAAAGAAAAGAATAAAGGGTTAGATAGCATTGATATAGTTCTTGATGGAGACTCCAGTGGCTCAAAGAGCTTGGATGATGAGCTTGGCATTCCTTCAGTGAGGACTCCAGGAGTGCAGAGAGCACGCGTCAATGCAAAGACTCCATTGAGTGATCCAGTGGTACGCAGGTCTAGCAAGGTGAGATACCCTATTAAAAGATTTGATTTTGAAGGTTATACAGCTCACCATTATGCTTATATGGTGAGAGTGATTGAGGATGTTGAACCCACATGTTTTGAGGAGGCTGTTGGTCATGCTCATTGGGATGCACCAATGGATGAGGAGATGGCTGCATTAGAGGCCAATAAGACTTGGGATCTAATATCATTGCCAAAGGGCAAGAAAGGTATTGGATGTAAGTGGGTTTATAAGATTAAGCACAATGTATATGGTTTTATTAGTAGGTACAAAGCTAGGCTGGTTGCAAAAGTCTATGCCCAGACATATGGCATAGATTATGAAGAAACCTTCAGTCCAGTTGCTAGGATGAAAACTGTCAAATGTGTGATTGCTTTGGCAGTAGCCAAAGGTTAGAGGTTGCAAAAAATGGAAGTGAAGAATGCCTTCTTGCATGGTGATTTGCAGGAAGAAGTGTATATGGATTAGCCAGCAGGTTATGAAGATTTAGAGCATCCCACATATGTGTGCAGGTTGAAGAAGGCACTCTATGGGCTCAAGCAAGCACCTAGAGCATGGTCTGACAAGATCAGAGAGTATCTTGTCAATATTGGCTTTTATGTTTTTGATGCTAATCACTCACTTTATGTGAGAGAGGGAGATGCAGGTTTAGTCATCATAGTCATCTTTGTGGATGACTTGATTATTACAGGTGATAGTGATAGTGGGATTGCTAAAGTCAAGGACTTTTTGAAGAAGAAGTTCGAGATGAAGGATTTAGGTGAGCTAAGGTACTTCCTTGGCATTGAGATGATCAGATGTGATGATGGTATATAGCTATCCCAAAGATAGTACGGCTTGGATATGTTGTCTAAGTATGGTATGACAGCATACAAACCACTTTCAGTCCCATTGGAGCAGAATGTAAAGTTGAGTGCTGATGTTGGGGATGAGATAGAAGACCCTACTATGTTCAGGAGGATAGTGGGGAGTTTGATCTACATGACCAATTACAAGGCCATACTTGAGCTACGTTGTTGGTCTTGTGAGGCACTTTATGCAAGTACCTAGAAAGCCACATTTGGATGTAGTCAGATGCATATTGAGATATGTGAAGTCCACATTACATTATGGACTTTTCTATGAGACAGGTACAAATGTACAGGTGTTTGGATACACAAATGCAGATTGGGCTGGTAGTATGTTTGATAGAAGATCTACCAACGGATACATGTTCTCTCTTGGTAGTGCAGTAGTTACTTGGAGCAGCAAAAAGCAATCTATAGTTGCTTTGTCGAGTATAGAGGCTAAGTATAGAGGTGCTGCTATTGCAGCATGTGAGGTAGTATGGCTGCAAAAGTTATTGGCTGATTTAGAAGTGCAGGTGGAAGGTCCATTTTTGGCTAGGAACCTTATGTTCCATGCCAGGACAAAACATACTGGGGTATAGTACCACTTTGTGAGAGAGAAGGTACTTTCGAAGCTTACTTGGAGTTGCAAAGATGTAGTTGAGCTTGAGGGGGAGTGTTGAGATGACAAGGTCAACAACTACAGACATTAATGATGGACCGCCTAGTTAGATGGGTCCACACATCTACACTTAGCACGTCATTGGCCATTATGACTCTCACATGGCCACTGACTCATTACTTACTATATTCAGGTTGTTACATCTATTTATAGCTGGCATAGTTATAGCGCTAGTCAACTAGTGTAGTTGGTTATGCATTGTTTGACTTAGTAGGCCACTTTCCTTTATGTTGTATCTTATCTATACTTTGTGTACATTGTAAAGTGTGGAGAAGAAGAAGAAGAAACCAGCAAGAAAACGTTTTGGCATCCATCTCTCTTCTTGTCTCTTAAGTGAGCTTCCCCTTGTGCATTCTGTGTGTGTTCGGCGTAGCATCTTGAGCAAGTCCCCCCACCACGCGATTCATGACACTCTACGACCTCCATGTGCAAATGAGAAGCACAAGTATGGGAAAAGAGAGTGCTTGGAGAGAAGATGATTAGAGCTTCACCCTCTAGGTCCCTTACCCTTAAACTCTCACTCTATTGCTTTCAATCTCTCAATGTCACCTTCACTCACTCTCTCACAATGAAAGTGGGAAGGCAAGTACACAAAGCTTGCACACACATGAATAGCCTGTTTTATTTGTTCTCATCCTTTTTATATATGATTTCTAGGGTTAGGATTTTCCCATACCTCTTGGACATCCATCCCACTTTAGGGCCTCATTGCAAGACCAGTCATCTCTTATAGCATGCTTTTTTTATGATCAGTACAAGGATATCAGGCCATAGTGATGCCAATTAGCGACGATAAATAGTGACGGTAACCAAAGAGAAAAAATGCGGGCCGAAACCCGAGCACGTTTCATTTCACGCATTCATGAAAGTTTTCGAGAGGGAGAGAGAAAGAGAGAGAGAGAGAGCGACCATTTTGCTTAGAGGGATGGAAAGAGAGAAAGAATGCTTCTCATAGCCATCGCTACCATCGCCATCATTCACAAAGAAGAGGAGGAGGTGTACGGAGGGCGAAGAGGAGACACCGTCATGAAGAGGAGCCGTCAAACCCTTTTTTGAGTCTTTATGATGAGTGCATTCTCTCTCTCTCTCTTTTACTTGTTTAGGGTTTAATTTGTGTATATTGAGAGAGGGAAAGGAAATGAGAGAGAAAGAGAGGGAGAGGGAGGGGGAAGGGGAGGAAATGAGAGAGGGAGAGGGAGGGAGAGACAAAGAAAGAGACGGAGAGGGAGATGGAGAGGGAGGAAATGGGAAAGGGAGGGGGAGGAAATGAGAGAGAGAGAGGGAGGGAGAGTGCATTCTCTCTCTCTTTTACTTGTTTTTTGTATAATTTTTGTATATTGAGAGAGGGAGAGGAAAGAGAAGGAGAGGGAGGAAATGGGAGAGGGAGGGGGAGGAAATGGGAGAGGGAGAGGGAGAGGGGGAGGAAATGGGAAAGGAAGAGGGAGGGAGAGAGAAAGAGAGGGGGAGGGAGAGGGAGGGAGAGGAAATGAGAGAGGGAGAGGGAGAGGGAGAGGGAGAGGGAGAGGGAGACATTAAACATAATAGGAAATGAGAGAAGGAGAGGGAGAGGGAGAGGGAGGGAGACATTAAACATAATAGGAAAATGAGAGAGTCAAGGGAGAGTGAGGGAGAGAGAGACAGAAAGAGAGGGAGAGATGAAGGAAATGGGAGAGGCGGGAGAGGGAGGAAATGAGAGAGGGAGAGGGAGGGAGAGAGTGAGAAAGACAGGGAGAGGGAGAGGGGGAGGAATGGGAAAAGAAGAGAGAGGGAGACATTAAACATAATAGGAAAATGAGAGAGAGGGAGAGGGAGGGAGAGGGAGAGGGCGGGAGAGGGAGAGGGAGAGAAAGAGAGGGAGAGGGAGAGGGGGAGGAAATGGGAAAGGAAGAGGGAGGCAGAGAGAAAGAGAGGGGGAGGGAGAGGAAATGAGAGAGGGAGAGGGAGGGAGACATTAAACATCATAGGAGAATGAGAGAGGGAGAGGGAGGGAGAAGAAATGAGAGATAGAAAGGAGAGAAAAAAATAAGAGATTGAGAGGAGAGAGAAAAAGAGAGAAAAGATGTTAAACATAATAGGGAAAGAGAGAAAGAGAGGATGAGGGTGAGGGTGAGGGAGGGAGAGGAAATGAGAGAGGGAGAGGAGAGAGAAGAAAAATGAGAGAGGGAGAGGAGAGAGAAAAGAGAAAAAAATCATTAAACCTAATAGGGAAAGAGAGGGTGAGGGTGAGGGAGGGAGAGGAAATGAGAGAGGGAGAGAAAGAGAGAAAAGGAAATGAGAGAGGGAGACGAGAGAGAAAAAGAGAGAGAAATCATTAAACCTAATAGGGAAAGAGAGAAAGAGAGGGTGAGGGTGAGGGAGGGAGAGGAAATGAGAGAGGGAGAGAAAGAGAGAAAAGGAAATAAGACCTTACAATAAGCGCATCCTAGGCTCGTAGGGGCTAGGCCTTCCTCAACAAACCTAAGGAATATATTGCTAGAGAACCCTAGCACACTTGTGCCTCCTAGCATAATGTTCTTCCTGCAAAGAGATCTCTCATACATGGGGCTTGTGCTAGCCTCCACCACGCAAGTATACAACGAAAGCAATCAGCCTATTAGTTAGAAAAACATTCATTTTTCATAACATAAATCCAAAAATAACTTTGGATATTCCATAAAAATCAATCTCTTCTTAAAAAGACAAATACAAAAAACTAAAAGAACATCATTCATATGCTTCGCAAAACTAAAATAGCATCACCACAAGATCTCTTAGGAAATTCATCCTCAACTATCAATTTTAATTTAAAAATATAATATAAAGTCGCTTGCAAGGAAGGACACTCTTTTATCATTAACCCTCTTTCTTCCTTAGAATAGTCTTAGGAACAAATTTCTGCTCTAACAAGCATATATTTGAGCATAATAACTATTTTAAGGTTTATTCCATGAGTAGTAGTAGTATATATGCAACGATCAAGCTAGATATCATGCTTTGGTATCTGTGGAGATCCCAATCTCATGCCCTCATAGAGATTGTAGTGTGCAATAGTGTGGAGAGAAGGTGGGTGAGTTGTAAATGGTAAAGAAGAATTCTATTGATGATGGAGAGAAGATAAGGTGAATCACCAATTCTATTCTTAGCGAGTGCGACCTACCCATAGTATGGCATCCATGACCGATTGAAATTAGTAAGACTTTGAAATCCTACCTTAAGTATTATAACTATTGTTTTGTGGTGGATTTTATTGCCATAATTCAATGTCAATTTATGCTTGTGTTTTCCATGGTGTGTTGACTATGGGTGTGAAATGCTCTAGTCAGATCTCTCTCTCTTTCTCCTCTCTCTTCTCTCAACCCTTCTCTTTCCCTCAATCTTCCCTCTTTCTCTCTTCCTATACTCTCCCTAAATCCTTCTATCTCCCCCTATCTCTTTCCTCTCTCTATCTCTCTTTCTATTTCTACCTCTCTCATTTCTCTCCTCTTCTTCTCTAACTTTACTCTCTTCCTAACTCTTGTCTCTCTTTTCATCTCTATATAAGTAGTTGTAGTTATAGTCGTAGTCATGGTCGTGGTCGCAGTTGTGGTCATAGTCATGGTTGTAGTCATGGTCGTGGTGGTCGTGGTCGTGGTCGTGGTCGTCATCATGGTTGTCACAGTCGTAGTCGTAGTCGTGGTCGTGGTCGTGGTCGTGGTCGTGGTCGTGGTCGTATTCGTAGTCGTAGTTGTGGTCGTGGTGGTCATCGTGGTTGTAGTTGTGGTCATGGTCATGGTCATGGTCATAGTCATGGTCATGGTCATTGTAGTCATGGTCATGGTCGTGGTCATCATAGTCGTAGTTTTAGTCGTGGTCATGGTCATAGTCGTAGTCGTAGTCGTGGTCATAGTCATAGTCGTGGTCGTCGTGGTCATGGTGGTCGTGGTCGTGGTCATAGTCGTAGTCATGGTTGTGGTCATGGTTGTGGCCGTAGTTGTAGTCATGGTCGTCATGGTCATGGTCATGGTCATGGTCGTGGTCGTGGTCGTAGTTGTGGTCATGGTCGTAGTCGTAATGTAGAAAAAGAGAGAGAGATGGAAGGAGAGGAGAATAATTTAAGAAAGAAAAAAAAAATGATAACAAAAACAAATTGTTTGTCGTAACATAGAAAAAAAGGAATCTTCGGCTCTATCTTGCAATGGATGGCGTGAACCATTCGGTCTATGCTCAACTTCTTACAGTGTGTGGCCTATAGTCCTTGTAAACTACAATATCCCTCCATGACTTTCTACAAAGTAAAGACATCTTATCCTTAGCTTATACTCGTCTCTGGCCGCTACAAAGTCAAAAATATGGACGTATATCTTCATCCATTAGTCGATGAGCTTAAGATTTTGTGAGAGGAGAGGGTCACTGTGCAAGATATGAGCAAGCGTAATGATCAACGGTCTACCAATATTCGAGACATTCTCATATGGATGATGCATGACTTCTTGGGATTCGGAGAGTGCTCAGGTAAAACGGCTTCCATTCTCATTGGTAATATCTATATTTTATCTCGTTCAAGCTTATTTTCACTGGGTCATGGTGTCGGAACAAGTCTGGTTACCTCAGGTTATCATGCATATCCATTGTGCGGGCCACACTTAGTAGACTCTAGAAGGTCACAAACCATGAAGAAGATGGTATATCAAGAACACGCCGCTTTCTTGCCAGAGGGTCATGAACTCGGGGAAGGTTTTCTCGGATGACCTCCAACGTGTATGAATGCCACAAGCTGGTACGAGCTGAAAATGGTCCACGCGGAGTCACATCCAAACGAAATGTGGTGGTTCTCAATTTTCTACGAGTTGTCATATTGGAGCCACTTATAGGTCAACCACTTGTTGGATCCCATGCATATTTTCAAGAATGTGGATATCTTGCTATGGGACCACATCATAGGAAAGAGAGACACTATAGGGGCACGAATGGATTTGAAGGAGGTAGGCAAGATGGAGGCGCTTTGGTGGCCACAGTCGAGTGCTGATGGTTGTGTGCAACTACCTCACACTCCTTGGGTTTTGTCCAGTAAAGAAGAGCGCATTGTGAAGCAAGTAGTCAAGTCTATCCGCACTCCAACGGGTATGATGCGTTCTCTTAGGTCTACATTTTATAAAGACGACCAATTATCAGGGCTAAAATCCCATGACTGGCATAAGATATGTTAGGTTTGTACTACAAATGGATTGTAATTGACGTGCACATTTTTCTATTTGGAGTATAGCCATTGTTCATAATGCTTTCTCATTTGTGGCAATTTATATTACCGATCGCGATCACAGGATATCTTACTCCAGAAATACGCAGGGCCATTTACATGTTGTCAACTTTGGTGCAATGGATCTCACAGAAGGAGATTAAGACGTCCTCTATTGAATCCGCGAGGCGGGGAGCAGTAGAGACGATTTGTCTCTTTGAGAAATACTTACCTACCAGCATGCTCACGATACAAATCCACCTTCTTGTGCATCTTGTAGATGAAGTGGAGATTGCTCGACCTGTCCATACGCGATGGATGTTCTCCTTGGAGTGCTTCATGAAAACCCTGAAAGGCTTTGTGCGACAACAAGCTCGGCCAGAAGGTAGCATGGCTGAAGTTTGGTTGATGTCTGAGGTGCTAGTGCACATTTCACAATGGCTACCAATGGTGGATCCAGACAACAAAATTATATGGTTGCTAAAAGACAATGATAGAATGACTAGAGATGTGGTGGTTGAAAATGGGGTAGAAAAAAGAATGGATGCTACAATGAAGGAGAAGGTGAATCACTTTTGTATATTGCACCATGCCTGTATGGAGACTAGCTCACCAAGTACCAGATTGCTAGGCAAGATCGAGAGGAAGCGCGATCTAAATTTCGACGTAGTACTCATCATCAACTGATTCGATATCCCGAGGGCATGGAGGAGATGCCGCGGTTCATGTCAACATGATGGCTGTATGGAGCTTTGACCGTAGTTTCTTGTGAAGGGACAGAGGTCTCAATGGAGGAGTGGGAATTCTCGAGGGGATGTAGTCCAAAGGTAATGAGGTATTTAGGATTTTTCGTATCTATATTTTATATGCGACATCTAATTTGAGTGTTTCAATGTATAGTACAAAATATATAGTGTAGTGTGGTTGCACGAATGGCATTTTCGCGTGGAGTATATTGAAAACATGCTCTCCACAATGGACTGTGGTATCATGGCAAGATTTGAGCAGGAGAGCCAACGACGAGCAATGAATCCAAACACGGTTATAGACGAGATGGAGTATTTTGGAAACTTACAAAGTATTGTTACGGTGGATTACCGTAGCTTCTCCATGATACTATTCAATGTGCAGTGGTTCAAAGTGGTACTTGAAGGAGCTAGAGCAATAGTTTGACGAGGTCCATCTCGATTTCTCGAAATAGATTCCAAAAAAAAATGAATAGATTTGCGCAACACCTTTGTGTTGCCAGCCCATTGTGAACAAGTGCATGAACTCATTTGTTTGTTAATTATATTATGACATGGCTCATGTCACAATAGTTTAAACTCTCTTGTATGTGTTTGTGAACATGTAATCTTCTATACAAACCCCCGACAACCTCGATGGTGTTATGTTATACCTTGAGCTCCCTGAAGTGAGAGAGTATATGATCAAAGCAATGTTCCGAGTATAGATGAAGACAATATGCAAATAGAGGGGTTTATATTACAAGGGGTGGAGGCCACCGAAAGCTTGGAGCCAGCATCGGCTAACAATGATGGAAATACAGGAGTCCAAGAATTCTTTGAGAACGAGGTGGACGCATCCTTTTGTGGTGACATGTCTATCAACCTTTCAGTGTATGCAGAGTTGTGTCAGGAGATTGACATGGGACCATATGGTACTTCATACTTGGAGCATCCACTTACTCAATTCGTTGACCAATCGCTTATAAGGGTACATAATATATGCATTTTAAGTGAGATCATTTTTTTAGAATTTATATTACCGTGCTTTGTATGATTTAAATTGATTATACTAACATTACTTTTTGTATGTGCAGGTGACATTTTCAGGATGAGTCAAGGGATGAGTGATGAGGATTTGCAGGATATCTTCACGCGCATGTCTCCAGACTAGATCGCGAGATTTAGAGACATGGTAGACTAGGAGCTATCTCAAACATCGTCAGGCCGCTTTGCTAGATCTACTTCAGCGTGATCAGATGCTTCAGCTTTGAGCAGACGAGGTTGACCCTCCCGACTTGGGCCAGAGGGAGGGAGTGCTTCAAGGTCAGGGGGATGCTGCAGAGATAGGGAGGCAGTGAGCTTGCGGTCGGCATGGGATATAAGTGCGACTCCTTGCTCTCATGGGCAGTTCTAGGGAGCACGGCTTAAGCTCAGGTGGATGCTATGAAGGCACGGACGCAGTGTCTCCGTCTCGTCGTTCTGCTGGAGTTGTGTCACCTCCAAGATTTGTCACACCTGTGGGGACGTCTACTCTAGTTACTATGGCTTTTTCTTAGCCATCTGCAAGTGGCACCCCTATGGGTGCCACTCCAACAGATATTATCCCGGTTGGTACACCGGATGCACAGGGGTCTCTTGGATATGCCCAGGACCATGAATGCAGGTGGGAGAGGACCCATCTTAGGCATACCCCAGGGGGATATGCCTATCTAGTCGATGATAGGTCAGGAGCCATCATCATGAATGATGAGGGGAGGAGGGTGATGACTCGCATGAGAGAGTTGTGCCAACAAGTTTTTCGACGCAACGTCTTAGATCATTGGAAGAACATACTGGAGGGGAGCAAGGACTACATAGTAGCATCCTTGCATAAGGAGTTTCCAATTCCATCCTCAATAGATAGATTTTCTACGGGCTGGATAATGGACTGCATGCGTGCATATATGTCACACAGACGATCGGGTACACGCAAGGCACTCAAGAGTGGGGCTGCAGAGCCCGAGTGGCTAGATGCAAACGACTGGCGCCGACTGAGGAAGGAGGCTACAGATTCTCCAGGACATTGAAGTCAGCAACCCAAGACGGAAAGGGCATGACTAGAGGCCGGAGTGGTCCATCATCTTGGGAGTGGTGGCCACAAGACATATTTGGAGGACTTTGTAAGTTTTTCTTTTGTTTTGCTTGTTTATTTTTTTGCAATATCCTTTGTACTGACAATCATGTTTCTAACAGTTAGTATTTTATTTTCTTTGCAGCACTCCATTATAAATCGCAATCCGATCGCCCTTGAGACTCAATATGCAGAGAGGCACGGTCTCACTGCATTGATCGACCGATTGTATAAATGCGGCAGCCCTGTAAGTCACTCATCTTTCTTGTCCGTAGTTACCATGTTTAATTAGAATGCATTATTGTATGATGGACTGATGTGTTGTTGTTTCTTTTTTTGCAAAATCCATTCGATGCTCCTTTGTGGCGGGATGAGATTTCAGATGGTGAGGATATG
Source organism: Lygodium microphyllum (assembly GCF_053477565.2). Lineage (NCBI taxonomy): Eukaryota > Viridiplantae > Streptophyta > Polypodiopsida > Schizaeales > Lygodiaceae > Lygodium > Lygodium microphyllum. The sequence goes on from NC_141151.1 coordinate 85,205,114, forward strand.
TAGCTTGCCCTTGGATCTTTGGAGCTCACACACCTTTCTTTTTTGGTCGCCTAATCTATATAGACATTTTCTATGTAGTAGGGATATCTTGTCATGATTGTACTAGTCACTTTCATTATGCGATCATGTATTTATTTTATGTATCAGTGTTATGATTTCAGTATACTTTGTTTTTGTTTACATGAGCATTGTACATAGTGCATAAACTATTTTGTATGGCCCAAATAAAGCACACAGTGCTCTATGTGGCAGGGCACCTTGCTGCCCTGCCACAACATTTTTTTTCCCTGTTACAGTTGCTTTTAGCATCACAAATTTATTGCTTGCATCATTATTGGCATCGTTATTAGTATCACTGAGCGTCGGTATCGGCATCGTTATTGGCATCAATATGAGTGTCGCAAATGCGACACTGATGGCATCGGTATGAGCATCGCAAATGCGACACTGATACCAATGCTAATAAGGACGCTGATACCGATTGTTCTATGGCATTGCCAATAACGACGCTTTTTGTGACGATGGGGGCAAATTTTGTTATTTACATTTTCGTCGCTTTTAACGTCAGTATAAGGCCTATATCTTGTAGTGGATGAGAATGAACTAGAGCCCTTGCAAATTTTTGATGAGAGCCTCTACTTTCATTATAACTTGCACTTGCCCATCGGCTTGCAGATTTACATAAATAATCATAAAAATTGTTGCAACCATTTGGCAATTTGAATATGCATGTGTTTCATGCATATTATATTGTGATTAATAATCTAAAGAATACTTTTGAAAAGTTAGGCTCTTTGTGCTTGCTTGCACATTGCATACCACATACTTCTTGCAGTTAATAATTGCAATGCACTAGCGTACATGTATCAATAATGAGACATGCCAATGATGAAAAACAATTTAAAGGGTTGAATTATCAATCATACAATGATGGAAATTCAATCTACAAAGATTGTGTATTAAATTTCAATCAACTAAATTTGCTGAGAATTTCAATCAAGCAAGGAGGATGTACTCAATTCTAGAGAGAGGGAGGTAGAAGGATACCCCTTCAAGAGATTGAGAGAGAGAGAGAGAGAGAGGAGTTACCCCGAGAGGCTGCGAGAGAGAGAGTTAGCTCAATTCTCCCTATCTTGGTCTTCGACTAGGCCATCTTCTCTTATGCTCTCCCATCTCAAATTCATTCCTCCTTCTTTATCTCTCAAATCAACTTGTGGACGATGGCCCTTAAGCGAAAGATATCTCCAAACACTTAAACTTCCACCACAACCAACGAGATCACGAACCAAGGGACCTTAACTATGGGAAACACATCTCTTATGAATCAGGTGCATCTCATTGTATTAGGGAAAAGAAATTGGGAGAAAAGAATGTGTACATTAATTATTGCAACTTAATGGATCATGTTTTGAGATAATGAGCATACTAGGAAAAAAAAATTCATCGCATTCATCTCAAGTGATCGATTAAAATTGTAGCCTTATTGAGGCTGTACGCGTCAATGACACTGAACCCTCTAACTTACGAGCCGTGACAAGAGGCCAAAAGGCTAAAGAGGGTGATAGAGATAATACAAAACTGGTCGAAGGAAACCCTAAGCAAGGGGATAAAGGGACGCAATTCCTAAATCCTGGCGTGGAAGGTGGACCTCTAAGGCCTGTTGACAAGAAAGTGGATCCTAAGAAGGATGAAAAAGTGCCAAGAAAGAAGGCAAGATCTAAAAAAGAAGCACCAAAGCCGGTCCCGAGACCAAAAGAAAGGATGGTTTGGCGAGAAAAGAGAGTTGTGGCTACCTATCATGATTTTGATTTAGCAAGTCCTCTTTGCAAAGTCAAACCAGATGTAAACCTCTTACAGTTGATTAAATTATCTCCAGGATTATGCAAGGAATTCAAGAAGATCCTACGTATTGCTTATATTGTAGAACCTTTGGGCATAGTACGAGTAGAGGAAGATTGGTTTGATCATGCTGAAAAAAATTGCCCTAGGGTTCCAGCAAATGTGGATGGAATATGAGTAGAGCATGCTATCATAGACACTGGGTCCTCTGTCAGTATCATGAATTCAAAGTTGATGGAGAGGTTGGGTCTAGGTATCCAAAAAGATAGCTTCACCCTTCTTAGAATGGTTGATGATAGTCTAAGGCAACCAGAAGGTTGCGTTACTAAAGTCCATGTTACAGTTGCAAGTGTAGAATGCTTCTTGGACTTTAGGGTGATAAGATTTACAGGACGTCCTAGCTATCGAGTTTTGCTAGGCAGGCCTTGGATCTTACGAACAGACTATCAAGTCAATATACCTGCAGGTCGAGTGGTTCTAGGTAGAGGTGCTAATCGAGTAATAGTCATGTCAAGATTGTGGGAGAGAAGGAAGGAGTCTCGCTTGAAGCTTTCTTGCTTGCACAATGGGGGAAGACACACAAGGGTGGAGGCTGAAAACAGTTTTCCTCTTCTTAGTTGTGTAAGCCAAAAGAACTCAAGTACAAAGAAATAGAAGAACCCTCTATATGGGTCTCAAACCAAACTCAACTAACTAAGGTGGCATACTAACTGAGCCACGAACTAGAGTAGATAAGGATAGCTATCATGTAGCTATTATTCATGGGCGGTGTACCAACCGCATCTGCAACTAACACGTCGGTGACATAAATGCACAACGGTCACCCTGGCGTATCACGAGTGGAGCTCGATATCTCAACACTCCCCCTCGAGCTCAATCCCAATTCCTGCACACCAAGCAGGTCTCTGAACTTGCGCAACTTCTCTGCGCCCAATGCCTTCGTGAATATGTCAGCTACCTGATCCTCTGTGCTGACATAAACTAGATCAATAAGACCTAGTAAAACCCTCTCTCGCACATAGTGATAATGCACCTCAATGTGCTTTGTTCTAGCATGATAGACTGGGTTATTTGCCAAGTGTATACTACTCATGTTGTCACAATAAATGACAACTGGCCCATCTGTAGACTGATGCATATCATAAAGTAGCTTATGTAACCAAGCTACCTCACATGCAGCCATTGCTGCACCCCTGTACTCAGCCTCTGTGCTCGACAAGGCAACTGTAGGTTGTTTCTTGCTGCTCCAAGTGACTGCAGCACTCCCAAAAGAGAACACATATCCACTGGTAGATCGTCTATCAGAAATACTACCAGCCCAATCAGCATCAGTGTATCCATGCAGCTGTATCTGAATCCCAGTCTCATAAAATAGTCCATACTGCAATGTGGACTTCACATACCTGAGTATGCGTCTAGCCGCATCCAAATGTGGTTTCCTTGGAGCCTGCATAAACTGACTTACCAATCCAACAGCATAGCTCAAATCTGGCCTGGTAATAGTCATATAAATCAAACTTCCTACTATGCGTCTGTACATAGTAGGGTCTTCTAGAAGCTCACATGTATCTGTGCTCAGCTTCACATTCTGCTCCAAAGGAACTGAAATAGGCTTACAGCCTGTCATCCCATATTTGGACAGCATGTCCAATCCATACTGCCTCTGCAAGAGCTGTATCCCACTTGGTGATCTAATCACCTCAATGCCCAAGAAATAACGCAGCTCTCCCAAATCCTTCATCTCAAACTTCTGCTTCAATAGCATTTTCACATGAAGGATATCTTCATCACTATCACCTGTCATAATCAAATCATCAACATAAATGACAAGTAGCATAATACCTTTCTCTGTTTTTCTCACATAAAGTGAGAAATCTGCCTTGGAAATCTGAAAGCCAATAGTGACAAGATACTGTCCTATCTTGTCAGACCATGCTCTAGGTGCTTGCTTCAAGCCATACAAGGCTTTCTTCAACCTGCAAACAAACTCAGGATGAACAGCATGCACATAACCTGGTGGCTGCTCCATATATACCTCTTCTTGCAAATCACCATGCAAGAAGGCATTCTTTACATCCATCTGATGTAAAGACCATTCCTTTGATGCAGCCATAGCAATGACTGCTCTTACGGTTGCCATCCTTGCAACCGGACTGAATGTTTCTTCATAGTCAATGCCATATGTTTGTGCATACCCCTTGACTACTAATCTTGCCTTGTATCTGTTCACAGAACCATCTGCATTGTGCTTCACCTTATAAACCCACTTACAGCCAATTGCATTTTTACCTTTAGGCAAAGGTACCAATTCCCATGTAGCATTTGCTTCCAAGGCATCCATTTCTTCATCCATGGCTTTCTCCCATTTTTCTTTTCCCATGGCTTCCTCAAAAGAAGTGGGTTCTAGTTCCTGTATCACTTTGACCATATATGCATAGTGAATGGCTGTAAATCCATCATATTTCAGCCTATCCACAGGATACCTAGCTCTCGTAGACCTACGCAAAGTAGGTTCACTCCCAGGTGCTCTCAAAACATCCCTGGTCTTCCTTACTCCAGGTGTAACAATAGAGGGAATACCCAACTCATCATCAATGCTCTGCTCTGAGCCACTGGATTCACCATCCACATAAGAGTGACCTGCATTCACATCAAACATGGGCTGATCAACCTTCTCTTTTCCTTTTCGTGATACCTGCATACCACTATCTGCATTGCTTTGAGAAGATTCTCCTGATCTCAATCTGCCTGTCCATGGCGAAGAATGTGAACCACTGCTAGAGGACGCTCCAGGTCCACTAATGTTTTGTGACTGCTGCTGTGAATTCTGTGCAGCATTACCATTTTGTGCATCTACATCATCAATCACATTTACTGGTTTATACCAGCTACTCATCTCATCAAAAACAACATCTCTGCTCACTGTAAACTTACGAGTAGAAGGGTTATAGCATCTATACCCTTTTTGCTGCAGAGAGTAACCAATAAAGATGCACTTCTCAGCTTTTGGATCCAACTTGGATCTCAGCTCATCTGGCACATGTACATAGGCAATGCAACCAAAAATTTTCAAATGAGAAATATCTGGTTTCCTACCAGTATATCTCTCCTCTGGAGTCATTCCATGTATTGCTGCAGTGGGAGTCCTGTTCATTATGTAGACTGCTGTAGCAACTGCTTCAGCCCAATAAAAATCTGGCAGGTCTTTTTCATTGAGCATGGCACGAGACACCTCTCCAATATGTCTGTTTTTTCTTTCTGCAATTCCATTTTGCTGTGGGGTATGACTGCATGAATATTGCTGCTTTATGCCATGCTCCTGCAGGAACCTTGCAAACTCATTTGAGAGGTACTCTCCCCCTCCATCTGACCTTAGGCATTTTACTTGCAGACCTGTTTCTTTTTCAACCATAGCTTTAAGAGTTTTGAAATGCCCAAAAACTTCACTTTTCTTTTTCATAAAATACACCCAAACTTTTCTGCTATAGTCATCAATAAAACTGACAAAATAATGACAGCCTCCAAGAGATGCAGCTTTAGTAGTCCACACATCAGAGTGGATTAATTCCAATGGCTTCTTACTCTCTTGAACATGTCTAGGAAATGGTTTCCTTGCCTGTTTTCCAAACTGACAGGCTTCACATACCTTATGCATTTCTGCAACCTTGAACTTAGGCAATCCTGCAACAATATTTTGGGCCTGCATTGATTTAAGTCGCTGTACATTAACATGACCAATGCGTTTATGCCAGATATCAATATCTGCAACTACACCGGTCCCATGTGCAAACATTGCTGCACTCAATTCAGGCATGTCTGCATCCAATGTAAACATTCTGCCCTTCTTCTTTCCTTTTGCTATCAAGCGACCTTTATTTTTCATATCCTCAACAAAGCATCCATGAGGATTAAATCTGACCTGCAAGCCCTGTTCAACCATTTGACCGACAGAAACCAGATTCTTGGTGATATTCGGGACATGAAATACATCGGACAGGTATTTCTTTTTCCCATCCTGCATAGACAAGGGAATTTTTCCAATCTGCACAATAGGATGTGCAGTATCATCACCAGTCTCCACAAATCCTGGTTTTTCCATCTTCCTTGCATCCTCCATCCATTCTGCATGACCTGTCATGTGGTTTGATGCACCTGAGTCAACATACCATACATCATTGCTTTCTTCTGTACTTGTCACAGAATTGTTCATGTGCTGCACCATGAACAAATGCTCATTTCTGTCATCGCCCTGTCTGCTAGAAGATGCATAATTCCCTTGTTGCAGTTTTCCATTCATGATGTCATTCTGCTTTTTATAGCAGTCTTTAGCCATATGACCCATTTTACCACAGTAGTAGCATTCAACATTACTGTTTGCATTTTGACCTCTTTGCCATCCACCACGACCTCTTTGGCTCCCCCTGCCTCTAGAGTTACCACGTCCTCCTCCATAGGACTGGTTTTCTTGAGTTTGCTGCATATTCTGATTTCTACCACGGCCTCCAAATCGGCCTCCTCTACCTCTGCCTCTACCTCTTCCAGCATTTGAGTAGAAGACAGCTTCTTTTGAAGTTCCTCCTGAAGAAGATGCACCACCATTTCTCTGCTCCTCAGAAATTAGAAGAGCAATCAACTCCTCAAAGTCAGGAAATCTTTCACGAACTGAAATGGATGTCCGAAACTGTGCATAATCCTTTCCTAGACCATTCAAGGTCACAGAAACTAAATCATCATCTTCCACTGGCGACCCAATGGAAGCAAGTGCATCTGCAATCTTCTTAACCTTCATGTGGTAGTCATTGATGCTCATATTTTCTCTCTGCACATTATGCAACTCTTGCTTGAGCTGCATTTTCCTGGCTTGCGTATTTGTGCTATACATCTTTGACAGAGTATCCCATGCCTCCTTTGGCGTACTTGCATCCTGAATATGCACAATCATAGAGTCTGAAATGCTGATAGACAGCCAGTACATAACTTTCCTGGCTCTCTCATGCCATGCTTTGAATGCCTGCATTTGCTGTTGATTTGGAACATCAGGAAGAACTGGTTCTTCTTCATTTCCTGCAACAAATTCCCAATATCCTTTTCCCATAAGGAAATTCGTCATTCTAAACTTCCATGCTTGGAAGTTGTTCTTGTCAAGCTTTTCAGTGACAATCTGTGAGAGAGAATCAGACGCCATTACAGAATACTGCAAAAAGTTCTGTCACTGCAAAGAACACAGCTTCAGCCTCACAAGGGCAAATCTGCAAAATTGGCGAAAGTGGTATTTGACCACACAGTCACTTCCTAGTGACGATTTTGCATAAACAGAAACCAAGGATGATTCTGTAACTCCCAATGTCTCTGCGCACAAGCATACGATGCAATTTCTACAGTAACTTTTCACCGACCTGTAGAACAGTGGCTGAACAGCATAAAACTGAGCCTTTTCCTGAGTGCGTGCAGAAAACTTCCGCCTCCAAAACAGGCCCCGAAATGGCCTCAAATCAAAAAAACAGGGTCGCCGAGAGCTAAAGCTCTTGCCCGCAGCATATACTGCCCTCTTGCTTCACCGCGAAGGGCGTCTCAACCTGAGACAGTGCACTCCTGCAATTTCCGGCTGTGCTACCTGCAGAGATCTGCTCCCAAAACAGAAAATGAAAGCAACACTGCTCCTCTTACCAGAACACCGCGAGCTTGGCTTGCTTTCTTGAGCTCCTTACCATGAACAAGGCTCTGATACCATGTCAAGATTGTGGGAGAGAAGGAAGGAGTCTCGCTTGAAGCTTTCTTGCTTGCACAATGGGGGAAGACACACAAGGGTGGAGGCTGAAAACAGTTTTCCTCTTCTTAGTTGTGTAAGCCAAAAGAACTCAAGTACAAAGAAATAGAAGAACCCTCTATATGGGTCTCAAACCAAACTCAACTAACTAAGGTGGCATACTAACTGAGCCACGAACTAGAGTAGATAAGGATAGCTATCATGTAGCTATTATTCATGGGCGGTGTACCAACCGCATCTGCAACTAACACGTCGGTGACATAAATGCACAACGGTCACCCTGGCGTATCACGAGTGGAGCTCGATATCTCAACAAGTCATGCTTACCCTGAGTCTCCTCAGAGTGAGAGAGCTCCTTTATCCTCTACTGAATTAGAAACAACATATGATCCATCTGGTAGTGAGACATCATCTAGTGACGAATCTAGAGAGGGGTCCACTATAGAGAATATTTATCAGATAACTCTAAATGAGTTGATAGATCCGCAAGATAGGATAAGAGACGCAGATGTGATTGAGTTGGACCTTGGCACGCTCAATGATTCACAGCCAATTAAATTAGGTTCCATGCTTAGTTCAGCAAAAAGGGAGGACTATGTGTCCTTGATTCAAGAATTCCACGATATCTTTGCTTGGAGTTATGATGAGCTGAGAGGCATTCCTCCCAGCCTAGCTGTTCATACTATTCCTGTAAAAGAAGGCAGTCGTCCTATGCGTAAGAAAGTATGGCATATGCCTTTTGAATTGAGGGACGGGCTATTGAGGAGTTACAGAAGTTATGGAAAGCTGGTTTAATTTTCCCTATACAGCACAAAGAATGATGTTCACCAGTTGTCATCAGAAACAAGAAAAACAACCAGATCTGACTATGTGTAGATTTTAGAGAGCTGAATAAACAGTTGGTTAAGGATTACTACCCATTGCCATTCATTGACCAAATTTTGGATCAATTAGCGGGTAGGGAAATATATTCGTTTATGGATTGCTTTGCGGGTTACAATCAGATGGCAATTGCAGAAGAGGACAAGTTGAAAACAACTTTTATTACTGTCTTTGGTACTTTTTCGTACCATGTGATGGCCTTTGGTTTGTGCAATGCACCTGGATCATGGCAACGAACAACAGACAAGACCTTTGGTGACATCTCCCCAGATGAGTTGAAAGTACTTATTGATGACCTGGGGGTAGCCACTGTAAGGGAAAGGATGTTGATTATTTTGAGAAAGTGCTTTGAGCGCTGCAGACAATTTTGTATCGCTCTTAACCCACGGAAGTGTGTCTTTGGAGTGCCTTATGGGCTATTGCTGGGCCACGTGGTCAATTCAGTAGGGATCGCAACTGACCCAAAAAATATTAAGGTTATAGTCGCTACGAGTCCACCACACACTCTGAAAGAGATACATAGCTTTCTGTCGATAGGGTACTATCGGAGGTTTATTAATGCCTTGGCAGAAAGGACGTTGCCACTAACGAACTTATTATCCTTTAGCTGTCTATTTGTATGGAGGGTCCCTTGTAAGGTAGCTTTTGAGGATGTGAAACAGGAGCTAGTAAAAGCACCCATTTTAAAAGCACCTAAAAGAGACGAGGTATTTTACATATTTTCAGCAGTCATAGTATCAGCTTGCTGTTTAGCCCAAATCTAGGAGGAAAAGTGGTATCATCCGATAGCTTTTGCTAGTCGAAAATTGGGCATATCAGAAATTAACTACACCTATATGGAGAAGTTGTGCCTTGCGATGGTCTTTGCGACTAAAAAATTTAGGCACTTCATCCTCTATGAGAAGGTAGTTTTCTATACGAAGGCGGAAGGGCTTAGATTGCTTACGAACAAGCTGCAGCTACCTGATCGTCTAGCAAAGTGGTTAATCACTTTGCAAGAGTTTGATTATGAGATTAAGAGTAAGCCACCGAGGTTGCAGGGTATTGTGGAATGCCTTGTGGATTTTCGGGAGGCGAAAGAGACTTTGGATGAAGGAAGTGATATTGAAGAAATGTTTAAAATTGATATTGGGGAATATGGAAATTTTCAATAAGAAATTTCCATGCATTATCTATCAATAGGAGATACTAGAGCTGGTTTATCAAAATTCAAAAAGAGGAAAATCGGACAACAGGCTTTGAATTTTTCCTTGATCGCAGGAACACTATATCGGCAGGGTGTTGATGATATCTATCACCGATGTGTGATGTCTGACAAGGTTTCTTTTATTTTGGAAGGGTGACATGACTCTGCATGTGGAGGACACTTCGCTGGACTGTTGGACGGCATAAAAAGCTTTAAGAGCTGGATATTGGTGGCCATCCATTTTCCAAGATTCCTTTGAGTATGTTAAGAGATGTGATACCTGTCAAAGACGTGACAGCAGAGAGAGCAGGAAATGCCCACTTACGCCTATCATGGCTATCCTTCCATTTGAGAAGTGGGGCATTGACTTTGTGGGTCCTATCACCCGTCGTCTACTACTCAGAAGAGGTACATTATAGTAGCAACAACTGATTATTTTACAAAATGGTTAGAAGTGCGAGTGATGAGGCAGGACAATGCAAAAGAGACTGCAAGTTTTCTTTTAGAGCAAATTATTTGTTGTTTCGGTCCACTGAAGGAATTAGTGTCGGATCGTGGAACCCACTTTTTAAATAAAGTGATCAATATCCTGACTGAAGCTTGGCAAATCAAGCATAAAAAAATGACCCCCTATAATCCGCAAGCCAATGGGCAAGTTGAAAGTACTAATAAGCAGCTTGTGGGTATCTTGTCTAAAATAGTCTCAGAGAAGAAACGAGACTGGGACAGGAAGTTGTATGTGGCAGTATGGGCATACAATACAACGTTCAAGCGAGCTATTGGACATACTCCATTTAAATTAGTTTATGGGAAATAGTGTGTGTTACCCCTCGAAATTGAGTTGCCAACCATACGGTTTGCAATTAACCACTCTTTGGGAGAAGAGGATTCACTCTTTGAACGTTTCACGACCATAGCCCACTGGATGAATTGAAGTTGCAGAGCTTATTACACCAGGAGGTAGCTAAATGTTAGATGAAGCAGTTGCATGATCTTAAAGCAAAGAAGTATACCTTTAAAAAAGGGCAATTAGTTTTGTATTACGATGCGTGTAGGGAGCTGCTTCCAGGGAAGCTGGAACTTAGATGGGATGGCCCCTACAAGATTGCCAGGATAGGGAAAAATAGGTATACGGCTTTACTAGTTGATCTGCAGAGGGAGTAGAATTTAAAAATAAGGTTAATCTTAATAAGGTTACACCTTATTATTTCTGAGTATGCTAAATGGGAAAATGCATTACAGGTCCATGCTAGGGTTGATTTGAGACCTGCAAAAGAGCTTAAAGCTGGTTGATGGGGCAGTTAATTCTTTATTTGGAGCACCCATATCTAGAGCAGAGATACCATTAGGAGAAACTTATATGGTGGAGCAAAGGATACAAAGTGATTGAGCAAGAAGACGGAACCTTTGTGTGGGAGATCAAAGTCTTCTGCCATCACTGCTTACGAATATTGACAAGTATCCCTGTTGAATTCAATGAAGAAGGTGGGACGAAGCCGTTAGTTCATCCTCTAAACATGGTAAATTTTGACTATCATAATTACAAATAGAGGAGTTCATGATGGCACGCTCTGTAAACCCATTGTGGACGTACACATTATATTTTGACGGAGTGTCTAGGGGCCCTAATAAAAAAGGGAGTGTTGGAGTAGTAATCCGAGATCCCCGACGTAGAGTTACGATGAAGTTAGCTGCTTATCTCAGGGTAGGGTTCACTAACAATATGGTGGAGTATAAAGCCTTGATTATGGGACTGCATATTGCTAAGAAAGGTGGTATTCAGTGGTTGTTAGTAAAAGGGGATTCCCAGTTGATCCTGAATCAGCTAGATGGGACATACATAGTGCGGAATCCCATCCTTTGTATGTATCATTGAACTGCGATGACCCTGCTTGAGGAGTTTGAGAGAGTGTATTTTCAGCTGATTCCACGTTACTGGAATCAGTTTGTGGATTCACTGGCAAATTTTTATTATGACGAAGACCTTTTCTTCAACTGTGGTCCTAGTTTGGATATCGCTATCAAAAATGAGATAGGACCTGGTCGCTTGTGGGGAATGTTATCAGAGCATGCAATATATGGCAGGCAATGGTTGATATGGGTGATGCAAAGGGTACCTGAGACCAATCTACCATTGTTATCCTAGACCCATAGGTTGATTAGATAACATGTTATGCATACACTATGGACGCCATGCCTAAGATACGCACCCATAAAAAATTGATGATAATTTGAATACATGCTATCCTCCAATGCTTCCCAATGCCACCGCTACTTGCTCTACACATCAACTGAAGCATTCACAATTGTTAGAAAAATAATACAAATAAACAGACAAAAGTGAATACCTAGCAGTCTTCAGCTACAAAAATAAATTGGTTAGAACTCAACCCTAATCTTAATTTATTACGAGTGCGCACCCTAAACTCATAAACTTTTATTAATTTAAATATGTATTTTGCAGAATCACCCGCTATGGAATCGCCCACTACACATTAAATTAACAAAAGGCCCGAAAAGGATAGGCATCCCCATCGACTTTTCGCACAAAGAATCCACCTTGTGTATGAGTCTCGGTAATAAAATTTTACGGAATCCATTGCAAAACCTCATGGAATCCACTGTGGAATATGCCTCCTAGCATCATACCCCCGGGGTGAGATAGCAATTGTCCTCAATTGCATTAGCTCAATGTGGAGCTTACAATGTGGAGAAAGCACTTAGGTCTCTAGCGTACATCCATTGGGCCTCTTCAACAGGATGGTTTTTAAACTTGACCAAATATCTATGGCCAGTTCTAGTGGTCATAAAGTCAGTATTTATAATAGTTTCAAGCTCAAGGATTTCAGTTTCATCGTCTAGCAAAGGAGGGTTTTTATAGACAGGGTGTATAGGTAATTGTCCTCTAAAAGGTCGTAATAAACTGATATGGAAGGTGTTGTGGATTTTCCAATGTTGTGGTAATTCTAGTTTAAATGCATTGTCATTGATTTTGTGTATGATCTTGAATGGTCCATAAAATCTAGGTGCTAATTTGACAGTGGGGTGTTTATCTACACTTTGTAATTTGTATTTTTCAATTCCTAACCAAACATAATCATCAACTTTAAAATTCATAGCCTATCTTTTCTTGTTTGCTTGTTTTATGTATGATTGCTGGGCTTTAGGAATTATATCTTTAACTTCATAAAAAATAGTAGCATCCATGTTAGCAATATCATTAGCAATCTAAATTTTGTTTGATAATGATGTAACAGGTGTAGGCAATCGATATCCATAAATAATTTCAAATGGTGCTTTCTTTATAGCTGTATGTGGTGTGTTATTATATGCAAATTGAAGTAAATATAGATATGCATCCCATGTATGTGGTTTTGAAATGGTGTAAGCACGCAAAATATCTAAAATAGTACTGTTAGTAGCTTTTGTTTGACCATTTGTTTCAGGATGAAATGCAGATGAAAAATCAATCTTTGTTCCTAAGTTAGCAAACAAAGTAATCCAAAAATTATTGCAGAATCTAGAATCACAATAAAAAATAATGAGTTTTGGAACCATGGTTAGTGAAAACAGTTTTCAAAAACAATTGAGCGGCTTGAGATGCAGTTAAGGTTTTCTTGCATGGAATAAAATATGCTTGTTTGCTAAACTTGTCTACAATAGTCCAAATCATATCGTGATTAGCTTTAGTGTTAGGTAGACCAATGATAAAATCCATTGAAATCTGTCAGCAACAACATTCTCTTTTCCAGGTTGATATTGTATAAGGGGATGAAAACTTTGAATAAAAGCATCCCATTTAATGTGTTGATCAGATATTTGTGGTTGACTAAGGAGATGTCTAATGCTTTGTTGGTCAGTTTTGATCATGCATTCAGATCCCATTAAATAATGTTTCCATTGACGTAAGGCTTGTATTACGACTAACAATTCCTTGTCATAGGTAGAATATATAAGTTCACATGGTTTGAGTTTGCAGCTAGAGTAAGCTATGGGATGAGAATATTGCGTAAGGACTACTCCTATTCTAGATCCACTTGCGTCAATAACTACTAAGAAGAATGGTCTATTGAATTCAGGTAATTGTAATACATGAGCATGAGTTAAAGCATGTTTCAGCAAATCAAAGGACTTTTGTTGACTGTCAACCCAATTATACACGATACCCTTCTTTAAGATTTTTGTCAAAGGTAATGCAAGTAATGAGAAATTCCTCACAAATTTTGTGTAAAAGCTAGCAAGACCGAGAAAAGAACATAATTCATGCACATTTTTGGGTATTGGCCAATTTAAAATTGCTTCTATCTTTTTAGGGTCGACTTTAATACCTTCTGATGAAATAATATGTCCTAGATATTCAATTTCTGTTTGGAAGAATTCACTCTTTTCAGGGTTAGCATATAATTGATTGTCTTTTAGTAACTTAAAAACTAAAGACAAATGTTCATAATGCTCATTCTCATTTTTACTGAAAACTAATATGTCATCAAAGAAAACAATGACACAATGCTGATGTTTCAAAAATATGCGATTCATCATACGACTGAATGTGGCTGGTGCATTAGTTAAACCGAAAGGCATAACCAAAAATTCATAGTGTCCAAATTGTGTTCTAAATGCAGTTTTGAATATATCAGATTTGTCCAATCTTACTTGATGATATCCAGATTTAAGATCTATCTTACTGAATATGGCAGATCCTTATAGCTTATCCATAACATCATCTACCCTAGGAATCGGGTATCTATTCTTAACAATAATTTTATTTAGGGCACGATAATCAATGCACATGTGATAGGTATTATTTTTCTTTTTTTACTAATAAGACAGGTGCACCAAATGGAGAACTACTAGGTCTAATTAATCCTCTGTTAAGCAATTCGTCTATTTGGTTTTGAATTTCTTTCTGTTCAATTTGGTTATGTCTATATGGTGCTTTACATGGTGGTTGTGTTCCAGGAATTAAATCTATCTTATGATCTTCAGGACGTGCAGGTGGTAATCTAGGAGGTAAATCAGCAGCAAAACAATCCTGGAAGTAGGCAAGAAATTGTGCATGCCTAGGATGCATATTTTTTCCTTTAGCTTGAATTTCATTCACCCATATTAAATAGGATTTGCTACTTTTACGTAACGCACGTTTAGCCTGAGTATGAGTAAGCAATGGAAAATTATTGGAAGCGTGCATACCATGCAGTGTGATTTATTTTCCTTGAAAATAAATTTTAATTGAATGCATAGAATAATCTATATCAGGATTGTATTGATGACGCCAAGGCATTCCTAAGATAATGTCACTAGACTGCAAAGGTACAACTAAGAAATTTCTTTGTTCAACATAATCACCAATTTTAATTTCTAAATTACGCACCTCTTGTGTTCCATTATATCTCATACCTAGGAATGTAGCCTTGATGCAATAATGTGTAGAAACAGTATGTAAATTCAATTCTTTGACCAATTTTGCAGAAATAAAGTCATGTGCGCTCCCATCATCATGTAAAGTAGTCTTTTCTTTACCATGCACAAAACATTTCATTGTTAATAAGGAATGGGGAGTTGGCACACCTGGCAAAGTAGTAGCAATGTCGTCATCTTCTTCCGTAAAGTCCGGCATCTCTTTACGTTCTTCATCTTCTATTGCTCCCAGGTAATTGATATGAACAGATGGCTTTTTGGATTGACAATTGGCTGCTAGATGTCCAGGTTGATGACATTTATAACAAACTATGGGTTTTGCTTTAGATACATTATTGGTAATGGTACGAAGTTTAGGAATGTTGGGGTTTGACTGAAGAGATGGCTTAGGGTTCGGATTTGTATTTGATGGCAAGGCAGGTGGTCGTGTCCAAGATTTACGAAATGAAGATGGAAGAAAACGACTTTGATTGAATCTTCAAAATTTTGAATTGAATTGTTTGGAACCAAAGTTACCATTAGTTGAGAATTGTTGTGGTCGCCGCGAATTTTGTCTTTAGTGTCATGGGCCAAGGAAATTGCATCTTCAAGGGTTGTTGGCTTGAACATATTGACCTCCGCATAAAAATGTCCAAGTAGGCCAGATATAAACTTGCGTTTATGAGTTGCTTTAGGTACATCTTCGAGCATTCGTAATTACAATAAAGCATTCTAGAAACGTTCGGTATATTGTGAAATAGGTTCGCGGTCCCTTTGTTGTAGAAGATCCCATTGTTTTACTGCTTTTTCGTGGAATTGGGGAGGAAGAAAATTCTGCAAAAATTTCCTTTAGAAAATCTCCCAAGTAGTGGGACAATCAACGCTTTTGCGGAACACTGTCCACCATAAGGATGCTCGGTCAACTAAATGGTTAGTGACACATTTAATTTTGTATTTCTCAGCGTATGATTCTTCATGGAAATAATCATCAAATTGACTGATAAAAGCAAGTACAGTCTTTCCATCGCGTGATCCATTGAAAGTACAAAATTTGAAGTTTCTTTTACTTATCTTTGTTTTTTTTAATAGATTGGGCTTCAAGTGTTGCATCGATGCTACGTTGTATAAGGTCTTCAGGTTGCCATCCATCTCGGTGGTAGATCGTTGCATATTGGCCAATTGAGCTTGCAAAGCTTGTCGTGCTCTTCGTTCCTCTTGAAGCTGCATCATAATCAAATCCAACTTTTGCTCCATTGTTGGTTCGGGTAGATCACCTTCAGCCATAAAATCTTCCATGGTTTGATTAGTCATCCTGCAAAATTCCAAAAGACCTCACACACTTGAAACCTTGTTAGCGGGATGAGTGTAGCTCAAAGGCGGGTTTACGAGGCTTGATTTTTTTTTTAAAAGTTTGCATTTTGTAGTATTTCTCCTTTATGATTGCGAAATTTGATGTCACAATCGTCTTCCAAGAAAATAATTGTGCATATAAACTGCTATAGTTTGCATGTTGATAATTGATTGCTGAAATCTGCTTCTATCAGTTCACAGGTGTGAACAGGGGCTTCCAAAGGGTAGTAGACTGATTCGTGAGTTGCTGAATATGAATTGCCTTTATGATAGTTATTGAAGATGACCTTATGACCTTAGTGACTTGGATAACTTAGAGTTTTAGTTTCTCTAAGTAAACGTGGATTTAGAGGACCTCAGTATCTTCTCGCCCGATTCAGCGACAGGCAGTACATGATGCCTCCACCAACGGGTTAAATTGGGTTATGAAGCTTTTAAGTAAGCTTCTTGTGAAGCCTAATAAGCTTATTATGAAAGCTTGAAGAGCTAGGAATGAAATTTCTTATATGTTCTCAACGACTTCATGAAGGAACTTTCCGCATGGTCCTCCGCCTACAGAGGCTGGTCCCTCGCGATCTGAGTGTACAGTAGGGGGTTCTTGACTGCCAGGAACACACTAGTATCGACCGTTTGCCACGAGAATGACTATAGAACTCGATCATTCCAAGATCTTCGCCTTTGCACGAGATGGTAAGCGATTGGAAGCTCTTGATCTCAGCTTAGTTATGATACCACTGGTGCACATATCGGACGCCGTATGCGTGCATAGTGAGTGTCAGAAGGTCCCCAAGAACAAAAGAACTCTACTTTTTGCACAAAAAAAAAGAAGAAAGCTTGCACGACATGAAACAAGAAACTAATTGGATGCAATCTCCCCCCATGCCTTGTGTGAGCGCTCCACAAAGCATGTATTTTATATATTATTCATCTTCAAGCTCAAAAAATAGCCCAATTTACAATTAGCACGCTTTAGCTTTTGTGATTGCTTTTGTGCCACTAAAGAATTAAAGCTATTGGGCGCCCAAGGAGTCAGGTGGTACCCAAATACAATGTCCAATACAAATATTTAAATTATATGCCCATGCGCATACAAAAGTAATAAATAAATATCAAGCGCTTTAATAAATAAGCACGTCAAAAATTTGGACACCATGCCTAAGATACACACCCATAAAAAATTGATGACAATTTGAATACACGCTATCCTCCAATGCTTCCCAATGCCACCGCTGCTTGCTCTACACATCTACTGAAGCATTCACAATTGTTAGAAAATAATACAGTTAAACCGATAAAAGTGAATACCTAGCAGTCTTCAACTACAAAAATAAATTGGTTAGAACTCAATCCTAACCTTAATTTATTACGAGTGCGCACTCTAAACTCATAAACATTTATTAATTTAAATATGTATTTTATAGAATTCCCTGCTATGGAATCATCCACTTACACATTAAATTAACAAAACACCTGAAAAGGATAGGCGTCCCCATCGACTTTTTGCACAAAGAATCCACCTTGTGTATGAGCCTTGGTAATAAAATTTTACAGAATCCATCGCAAAACCTCACGGAATCCACCGTGGAATATGCCTCCTGGCATCAAAGAGGGCCAGTTGTTTGTTTAGTACAGGTGCGGTTAATGGTTTCTTGTGTTAGTCCTGTGCTAGATAGGTTCAAAGAAGAGCTTGGAAGGAGCCTTTGTCGCACGGAAGCTTCTCGTGGCCCTATCCAGGTGATATCTCTCCTTTATGAGTACCGTGTTTTTATGGTATATGGGTCTGTATACTTGTAGGGGATTTTCTTTTCTTATTGGGGACTGGAGTCCAAGGCATGAAGTCCCAGGTTTAGGTTAGATATGTCTGAGGGAGGTTTGAGTAGTCGTTGCCTCCTGTAAAGACATTGCCAGGCATTGAAAGACCTATTTTAGAAGGTAGTTCTAGTGACCCTGTTCTGCTAGCCTACTAGGCAGCCGTTCTAGGAGTTCTTGTTAGTTGTGAGGCGGTTAGAGAAGCCTGCCGGAAGAAAAATAATAATGACGATGATAAAGAGGGAAAAAACCCTGAATATCTCAAAGGAAATAAATATATACAAAGGTGTGTAAAAAGGAGTTCTAATCTCTATAAAAACAGAAAAGGAAAGAAATGAAAATTTATAAGCAGTTGATCATCGCCTAGCGAAGGCCTAGTAGGTTCTTGGGGACAAGTCAGACCCGGGGTCGATGCATTGTCTTTCTAGGGGTGGCATCTTGCTGGAAAAGAAGAAAGTAAGGAAGGTTGGAGCGAAAATAAAAGTGAGTGTCAAAAAAGGATTAAGTGTCTCCTTGCGAGGGTTTGGTAGGTTCTTGGGTACCGAGATAGGACCTAAGGCCGATGCCATGTTCTCCTTGGGTCACTACACTCAGCTCCCTCCTTTTTACATGCCCGAGTATGGTGAAAAAAAAACCAAAAAGAATAAATGTGCTAAAAGACAATACTTCTTTATCAGGCTATAGGAGTCCTCGCCTAGTAGGAGCTCCTGGTTATGGTGTCCTTAGTAAGGTAGGTAGTTCAGACCACCACTTAGGGCGACCTCTTTGATAGTTCTTTTTAGTTTGGCCGTGTTGGAGCGTGCCTTCGTTTTGTCAAGGGGTAGGGTGAGTATTGTGTTGTGTTTTAGTATGTATTTATTCTGTATCAGCTTTATTCTTCCTTTGGTTGTTTTGTGCAGATCTGTTGTGGGATTCGACGGGCTGAGTCACCCTATCCCGTGGTCTCCAATGAGAGCGGAGTTTTGATCCCGGGATGTGCCTAGAATTTGCCAAAAAATCTGAAATTTAGGAAAAAAATATTTAACATCGAAGGTGATGGTTGCACCTAGGACGATTTTAAGCACTAAGTGAAAGACGGCTTTTAAAAGGTGCCCGAGTGACACTTGTGGATTTTTGATAATTTTTTCGACTGCCATGTGGGATGTTAGGAGCTGCCACTCAATGCGGGATGTCAAGCCAGACGCCCAAGATTTTTCAGAGCTCAAATCAGAGTCAGGACGAGAAAGTGGCCACAAATTGGCAAGATATGAAAAGGTGGACATTTGAGAGGACCAAAAGGGGTGCCCTTTGGAGCCTTGGACCCCGCCCCTCCCCCTTCATGAAAATCGTGGAGAGAGAAGAAGAGATATGGTGACAACACGCAGCGAAAAATGCACCTCCTCCTCTCTCATCATGATTGTCAAGTTGAATACAACCCATCTAACAGACATTGGGCCTTGATTTCTTCCTATGGGTTGATCATTTTGCCACCCTTCATGCGTGCAATGCCTGCCTGGATGGGAAGAATAGATTCTAGTCTTTCTCTCTCCTCCCTCTCTCTCTTCTCTATGGGCTGTTCATGTGTGCCATCTTGATGAAGGAACCGATGAAGGAAAATAAAGGAAATGGTGATGGAAATTGATGGAGATCCTGAAGATTGAAGTATAGCATTGGATTGCGAGCAATGGAGGCTCTGTTTGCTGGCTATGCAGCCATTCAAAGTGTCTCGGATTATATAAAAACACGGTATGATCATTTTTATGAAGAAAATGGAGGATTTTTGATAGTTTATGATGATAATTATGTTCTTATTGGATGAAAATTTGTTTGTGGACTTGTTTCATTATGAGTAATTGTTGTTCATCAGAAAATTTTGGTTTTGCAATGATTTACATGCTTTATTTAATTCTTCTAAACCCGAAATGCGGTTTTTAAGTGGAAAATTGTAGTTTTTCCGTTTCGGGCAAGAGAAAAGTGTTCCCATGGGGGAAATATGGAAGATAAATTGAATGTTAGTATATTGAAGTGAGTGGAATAAGAAAAATTAGAAAATAGTATATTTTATGGCCAAATAAATCAAGAAAATGGAAAAAATAAGGGGAAAATTAGAAATACGTCTTGGAAAAATAATGAAAAACATGAGAATTGTTTGTGGATGTGTGGTAGTGGTAAAGCGTGAGGTTTAGCCTCAGTTTGCCCTATCTCTTTGTCAAAGTTTGTGATTTATCGCTTTTTATACATCAAAATATGACAAAATGAACCTTTACACCTGTGCAACGAAAGCAATACCTAAACGTAGGGGGTTGGGATGTTTGAATGGTGTGATTTGCATGCTGATTGTTGTTGATTTTCTGATGCATACCATGACATAGAGTTCATGTTATTTTTATTAAGAGGATAGTAGCACGAGTGGTATCTCGGTGCTATTCTTACATCACCGCAATGCGTTAGTGAGTAAGCATTGAAAGCCTGGTTGTGCACAAGCACGTTGCTGATTTGAAAATGATGTTTGAGCACTTTAGGATCATTCACTTTGCATGTGCATGAAACCATGGTGTCAGAATAAAAAACCTAGATGCATAGCACCTATTTTCAATGAAAATGACCCACGTTGAGTGTGGAAAGGCATTCTAAGCTGTAGGATAGACATTCGGTTCTTGGGGGATTATTTAGTGAGGAAACATGATATCATCTCCAGGTTTGAAATGAAAGAGTGGAGTTTTTTCGTTTGTTTTATATGTTGAGCAGTGCATCACGGAGCCAATCTCTATGATGTAGGAGAGCTGTAGTGGGGCCGTGGTGTTTCTACCGAGAGGTTGCCTCCCATGTATGTGATTATCATGGCATTGCCAATGTGTATGGGTTCTCCCTCTGCTGTGGAGTTTATAGAAAGGGAAATGTTGGACTACAAAACTATAAACACATAGATTAGGCTTTAGTGCAGTTTGTCCTTTAGCATTAGATTGATGCTCCTAGTTCGCGAGGCCGTGAGGGTATGTTTGTCTGTTATGATCATGAGGTCCGGCTAGTGCCATAGCCAGTGCCGGCCCATTTCAGGTCGCATCACCTATTAGCTGTCCATTGCCTTCTCATGTGAAGGTATCACATGTCAATTGTCTGTAGATAGATGAGAAGAGAGCTAAGATGGACAAGATTCCCTATGCATCCGTAGTGGGTAGTCTTATGTATGCCATGATAGCCACCCATCCAAATATTGCATTTGTAGTTGGTGTTGTGGCATGTTATATGGCTACACCTAACAAGAGGCATTGGGATGCCGTGAAGGGTATCATGAGATACCTAAACGACACTACTGATATGTGCATATGTTATGGTAGTCAGGATATAGAAGTCATGGGATACAGTGACTCTGACTATGCAAGACATGCAGGTAGTAGGAATTCCAATTCTGGCTACGTGTTCAATTGTATTGGAGGTGTTTTTTCATGCATGTCTAGGGTGTAGAGATACACAACCCTTTCTACTATAGAGGCCGAGTATGTTGCAGCCACTAAGGCTTGAAAGGAGGCCATTTGGTTGGTTCATTTGGTTGCTAACCTTGGTATTGTATATGCTATCCCTACACTGCATTTGGATTCTATGAGTCTGTCGATCATCCATGCGAATACGAAACACATTGAGGTGAGGTATCACTTCATTCTCGTGAGGTTAGTGAATATAGGTCTATTGACCTTGTCAAGATCTCAACTGTCTAGAATCTTGAAAACTTGCTCATGAAAAGCCTCTCTATAGAGCGCTTTGCCTTCCTTAGGAGGTTGATAGACATTGGATGAGATAACATCTTTTCTCATCCTATTGTACCTATGTATATGTTGTATTGTCTTTTCTATTTTTTTTCACTCCTCACTGAGGCAGATTTACCTTTAAGTGGAAGGTTATTGGGGGTAAAGGAGTCTTTGCCTAGCTGCCCGTGTATTACTACACTAACAGTACCCATTCTCGCACACTATAAGCAGTGGGTGCCCATCACTGTAACTTCATTCTTTATTCTTTTAGTGACATTTGAATAAAGGGAAGGCCCGTCACACATTGTGACTATTGGAGTTTCCACATTGTATGTGTCTATCTCTTGCTCTTGCTCCTTCCACCATAGCTCTTGCTCTCACTCGTGCTTCCTCTTCAGGGCTCACCTCCCTTCACAGAAAGGAGAAGATTTTCCTAGACTAATGGGTTGGTTCCACTGGTCAGATATAAGGGTTTCATGTGGAGGAATATTCATGTAGTAGCATGAAAATGCAAGGTCTTTGCCAACAACAAATTCATCAAAATGTAAGAACTCAAGCATCTGAGTAGTCCATGGACACTATAAGTATGTCTCATTGTATGAGGCACGTAGTATAGACTTAGCATTGGCTATATTGCAAAGAACACATTATAAATCATTCATGGAAGGAAGGATCTTTAGAACTTGCAAAGATTGAAAGAAAACATTTTATCCAGAGAAGGAACTGGCTTTAATCAAAAGTTGATTGATCTAACACATGCAATGCAATGCTCTAAGAGGCACACCAGAGATGTTCAAACCATAACAAGAGATAAGGAGTGTTAGAAGGAAAATGATTAATTTAGATCCATGAGTGATTTTTCCAACAAACAAGCATAGACCTCATTATTCAATAGTGACTACTAACAAAACAATGGGGTGTAGAGGAGATGGAGGGGAGCAAAATTTACAAGTGGAATCAACAATAGCCTTGAAGATATGTAAAGGGAGCATGGTCCATCCAACATGTTGGGACATCCAAAAAATAGATGTGCATAGTGTTGTGAAATGTTTTGGTTTCCTACAGTCCAAAGAGGCTAGATATTGGAAACTACTTAACCCACTTGGTAAGAATGCAACTATATGTATGCTTGCACCATGCTTCAATGGTAGGAGATGTTACAGTTCTAATGGCACAATAGGAAAAGTTATATGGTTTTTGGGAGAGTGGTCACTCATAGATGGTGGATAGCTCAATGATGGGAGCATTGAGTGATGCTTCGGCAACATGGAAGATTTCTTAGGGAACCGTGGTAATAGTGATAACAAAAGAAAGCTTGCAAAGAGTTGGATTTCTTCTTGCAGAAAATACAAATGTTATAGATAGGCTATCTAGGCTATCTTTGAGCCATAACTAGTCATTGTGGAGAAATGCAAAGATTATAAAGTGGAGAAGCAAGTTATCCAAACAATTTCAAACAATTTCATGAACAAATAAATAGAACAAAGTCAATGATTGCAAGGTTGTGAAAGAGAGCATTGCTATGCTTTGTGTGGCTCATTTTGACTTTTTAAAGTCAAAAACTTAGTAGCAAATGGATTGACCTATTTTATCACTATGTCACAATATCCAAGATGCTCATGCAAGGAGTTTACTCAATGACACAATAAATTTGGTTTACATGCCATCTAACTCATTCATGTTGGTAGGTGAATTGGGTAGTCGGCCTCTATCAACCCCCAAGACAACACCACAGGATAAAGAGCAGGGATCTCACCTCAACAAAACCCACGAGACGACACCACTAAACACATGATCCGAAATTCCTAATCACTCACTCCTCACTGAGACTTCAACTCAACACTTAAACAGTTCAAACCTTCAAGCTTAGATTTTACCACTTTTAGAGAGAATCTGAAGCTGAAACACCCATGGTAGAATCTTTGACAACACGAACTTTCAGATTCACACAACTCCTATTTTTTAGGGATTGCAACCCCACGCAACAAACTACTCCACAAAGCGTGTCAGTTGTAGACCCTCTCTGTTCTTATTTCCTCAGAGCACACATAAACACAAACCAAATACATAGGTAATCAAAGCTTTATACAACAAATTTTTGTGCCCATTCAACGCTTCAAGAATTTCACTACTATAGACATTCCATTACTGCATCAAAGCTGAGTTTACATTGATATATCAATGGATAATCATGATGACTTCTATGGGAAACCAAGTTGGTGTTGTAGAAGTGGCTAAATTCACATATTTCCTCATAGAGCACAGAAATTGCCTCATAAAGTGTTACACAAAACAATTCATAACTTTCTAATCAGACCTCGCATTGCCAAGATTCAAAAAGTAAAGTTGTAGCTCTTTTTCGAATCTACAATTCTTCAGAATAACTCAGAGTCGAATTCCTTGATCTATTGCCTTGAAACAACTTTGCACAGTTCTGTAGTCTTAAATTCCTACACGCTTTATACAGTAAACACAACTTGTCTCTTCCAAAAGTACAATCTTGCATTGATGAAGAGTTACTGGAGCTTCAAAATTTACAAATTCTGATTCTTCATTTTCCTGGTTGAAAATCCTTTCAGATTTCCACTAACTCAAACCCTGCATTCAACACTTGCTCATAATACATATTCCGTGCCTCATACCCAGTTTTCAGATGTAGAGGCCCTTCACTTCCATTGTTCTCTACTAATGGGAAGCCTCACTCAACAACTAACAAACATCACTCTCATCATGAAGAAGAACATCCCTATGCTGTCTTTCTCTCATATCCATACACCAAAACTCATATGCAAACTCTTTGCCCCCCACAAAGTAGTAGAAGAAAACAAGACAAAAGGAAGACTCTTACTACCATCATCTGAAAACTGAGAACTCCCATTAGCCCATCGATTGTAGCCCTACCATCCTGCTCCACAGCTTCAGTAACTTCAGGCTACAATTTTCTTCTTCTTCTCTTCTCTCTCTCTCTCTCTCTCTCTCTCTCTCTCAAATTGATTCTCTTGTGTTGAACACTTCTCTTCTCTTTTCCCCCCAAAAAGAACTACTCACGTTTTTGCTTTTTCCCTTAATTTTTCAAGTTGCCCCTTTCTTTCCCTTAATTGCTAGATGGAAAACATGCCCCTTGCCACGTAAAATTCCACTCGGGGACTCAAAATTAGAAGCGAGAATACATTTTCTTCTCTTCCTTCATGAAGCATGTGTCTCAAAACTGCAATATCACAACCATGTGTCGAACATGCATGGTACTAGTTAGGGATTTCCATCTATCAACACGATTCCCACTACGGGTAAGTGTTAGAAAGATAAAACAATGATATTAGTATGTGTTACTCCACTTGACTTCACGAAGCATCATGTCCCCGATCGCTCATTTTCACTCACCATAATTAGCCACCCCCTGGTTTGGAACATAAAATGTGAACAAACCTTTATTGAAAGCTTCAAAACATTTGACAAAGACAAACTCATTTTCCTAAAAATTTGCTTCATAGAGCACTACACAGAACAACTCATAAATTTCTAACCAGACCTTGGATTGCCAAGCTTCAAAAAGGAAAGTTGTAGCTCTCTTTCCAATCTACAACTGTTTAGAACAACTCAGAGCCAAATTCTTTGATCTGTTGCCCTCAAACAGCTTGCATATTCTGCAGTCCTAAAAACCTGCATGCAGTCTACTTCAGACATCGACCTTCTAGAGACCATAACTTTCACATTCTTGCTTGGACCAACACCAAACTATCAAGATTGTGGGAGAGAAGGAAGGAGTCTCACTTGTAGCTTTCTCGCTTGCACAATGGGAGAATACACACAAGGGTGGAGGCTGAAAACAGTTTTCCTCTTCTTAGTTGTGGAAGCCAAAAGAACTCAAGTACAAAGAAATAGAAGAACCCTATATATGGGTCTCAAACCAAACTCAACTAACTAAAGTGGCATACTAACTGAGCCACGAACTAGAGTAGATAAGGATAGCTATCATGTAGCTATTATTCATGGGCGGTGTACCAACCGCATCTGCAACTGACAAGTCGGTGACATAAATACACAACGGTCACCCTGGCGTATCACGAGTGGAGCTCGATATCTCAACACTCCCCCTCGAGCTCAATCCCAATTCCTGCACACCAAGCAGGTCTTTGAACTTGCGCAGCTTTTCTGCGCCCAATGCCTTCGTGAATATGTCAGCTACCTGATCCTCTGTGCTGACATAAACTAGATCAATAAGACCTAGTAAAACCCTCTCTCGCACATAGTGATAATGCACCTCAATGTGCTTTGTTCTAGCATGATAGACTGGGTTATTTGCCAAGTGTATACTACTCATGTTGTCACAATAAATGACAACTGGCCCATCTGTAGACTGATGCATATCATAAAGTAGCTTATGCAACCAAGCTACCTCACATGCAGCCATTGCTGCACCCCTGTACTCAGCCTCTGTACTCGACAAGGCAACTGTAGGCTGTTTCTTGCTGCTCCAAGTGACTGCAGCACTCCCAAAAGAGAACACATATCCACTGGTAGATCGTCTATCAGAAATACTACCAGCCCAATCAGCATCAGTGTATCCATGCAACTGTATCTGAACCCCAGTCTCATAAAATAGTCCATACTGCAATGTGGACTTCACATACCTGAGTATGCGTCTAGCCGCATCCAAATGTGGTTTCCTTGGAGCCTGCATAAACTGACTTACCAATCCAACAGCATAGCTCAAATCTGACCTGGTAATAGTCATATAAATCAAGCTTCCTACTATGCGCCTGTACATAGTAGGGTCTTCCAGAAGCTCACCTGCATCTGCGCTCAGCTTCACATTCTGCTCCAAAGGAACTGAAATAGGCTTACAGCCTGTCATCCCATATTTGGACAGCATGTCCAATCCATACTGCCTCTGCAAGAGCTGTATCCCACTTGGTGATCTAATCACCTCAATGCCCAAGAAATAACGCAGCTCTCCCAAATCCTTCATCTCAAACTTCTGCTTCAATAGCATTTTCACATGAAGGATATCTTCATCACTGTCACCTGTCATAATCAAATCATCAACATAAATGACAAGTAGCATAATACCTTTCTCTGTTTTTCTCACATAAAGTGAGAAATCTGCCTTGGAAATCTGAAAGCCAATAGTGACAAGATACTGTCCTATCTTGTCAGACCATGCTCTAGGTGCTTGCTTCAAGCCATACAAGGCTTTCTTCAACCTGCAAACAAACTCAGGATGAACAGCATGCACATAACCTGGTGGCTGCTCCATATAGACCTCTTCTTGCAAATCACCATGCAAGAAGGCATTCTTTACATCCATCTGATGTAAAGACCATCCCTTTGATACAGCCATAGCAATGACTGCTCTTACGGTTGCCATCCTTGCAACCGGACTGAATGTTTCTTCATAGTCAATGCCATATGTTTGTGCATACGCCTTGACTACTAATCTTGCCTTATATCTGTTCACAGAACCATCAGCATTGTGCTTCACCTTATAAACCCACTTACAGCCAATTGCATTCTTACCTTTAGGCAAAGGTACCAATTCCCATGTAGCGTTTGCTTCCAAGGCATCCATTTCTTCATCCATGGCTTTCTCCCATTTTTCTTTTCCCATGGCTTGCTCAAAAGAAGTGGGTTCTGGTTCCTGTATCACCTTGACCATATATGCATAGTGAATGGCTGTAAATCCATCATATTTCAGCCTATCCACAGGATACCTAACTCTGGTAGACCTGCGCAAAGTGGGTTCACTCCCAGGTGCTCTCAAAACATCCCTGGTCTTCCTTACTCCAGGTGTAACAATAGAGGGAATACCCAACTCATCATCAATGCTCTGTTCTGAGCCACTGGATTCACCATCCACATAAGAGTGACCTGCATTCACATCAAACATGGGCTGATCAACCTTCTCTTTTCCTTTTCGTGATACCTGCATACCACTATCTGCATTACTTTGAGAAGATTCTCCTGATCTCAATCTGCCTGTCCATGGCGAAGAATGTGAACCACTGCTAGAGGACGCTCCAGGTCCACTAATATTTTGTGACTGCTGCTGTGAATTCTGTGCAGCATTACCATTTTGTGCATCTACATCATCAATCACATTTACTGGTTTATACCAGCTACTCATCTCATCAAAAACAACATCTCTGCTCACTGTAAACTTACGAGTAGAAGGGTTATAGCATCTATACCCTTTTTGCTGCAAAGAGTAACCAATAAGGATGCACTTCTCAGCTTTTGGATCCAACTTGGATCTCAGCTCATCTGGCACATGTACATAGGCAATGCAACCAAAAATTTTCAAATGAGAAATATCTGGTTTCCTACCAGTATACCTCTCCTCTGGAGTCATTCCATGTATTGCTGCAGTGGGAGTTCTGTTCATTATGTAGACTGCTGTAGCAACTGCTTCAGCCCAATAAAAATCTGGCAAGTCTTTTTCATTGAGCATGGCACGAGATACCTCTCCAATATGCCTGTTTTTCCTTTCTGCAATTCCATTTTGTTGTGGGGTATAACTGCATGAATATTGCTGCTTTATGCCATGCTCCTGCAAGAACTTTGCAAACTCATTTGAGAGGTACTCTCCCCCTCCATCTGACCTCAGGCATTTTATTTGCAGACCTGTTTCTTTTTCAGCCATAGCTTTAAGGGTTTTGAAATGCCCAAAAACTTCACTTTTCTTTTTCATAAAATACACCCAAATTTTTCTGCTATAGTCATCAATAAAAGTGACAAAATAATGACAGCCTCCAAGAGATGCAGCTTTGGTAGTCCACACATCAGAGTGGATTAATTCCAATGGCTTCTCACTCTCTTGAACATGTCTAGGAAATGGTTTCCTTGCCTGTTTTCCAAACTGACAGGCTTCACATACCTTATGCATTTCTGCAACCTTGAATTTTGGCAATCCTACAATAATATTTTGGGCCTGCATTGATTTAAGTCGCTGTACATTAACATGACCAATGCGTTTATGCCAGATATCAATATCTGCAACTACACCGGTCCCATGTGCAAACATTGCTGCACTCAATTCAGACATGTCTGCATCCAACGTAAACATTCTGCCCTTCTTCTTTCCTTTTGCTATCAAGCGACCTTTATTTTTCATATCCTCAACAAAGCATCCATGAGGATTAAATCTGACCTGCAAGCCCTGTTCAACCATTTGACCGACAGAAACCAGATTCTTGGTGATATTCGGGACATGAAATACATCGGACAGGTATTTCTTTTTCCCATCCTGCATAGACAAGGGAATTTTTCCAATCTGCACAATAGGATGTGCAGTATCATCACCAGTCTCCACAAATCCTGGTTTTTCCATTTTCCTTGCATCCTCCATCCATTCTGCATGACCTGTCATGTGGTTTGATGCACCTGAGTCAACATACCACACATCGTTGCTTTCTTCTGCACTTGTCACAGAATTGTTCATGTGCTGCACCATGAACAAATGCTCATTTCTGTCATCACCCTGTCTACTAGAAGATGCATAATTCCCTTGTTGCAGTTTTCCATTCATGATGTCATTCTGCTTTTTATAGCAGTCTTTAGCCATATGACCCATTTTACCACAGTAGTAGCATTCAACATTACTGTTTGCATTTTGACCTCTTTGCCATCCACCACGACCTCTTTGGCTCCCCCTGCCTCTAGAGTTACCACGTCCTCCTCCATAGGACTGGTTTTCTTGAGTTTGCTACATATTCTGATTTCTACCACGGCCTCCAAATCGGCCTCCTCTACCTCTGCCTCTACCTCTTCCAGCATTTGAGTAGAAGACAGCTTCTTTTGAAGTTCCTCCTGAAGAAGATGCACCACCATTTCTCTGTTCCTCAGAAATTAGAAGAGCAATCAACTCCTCAAAATCAGGAAATCTTTCACGAACTGAAATGGATGTCCGAAACTGTGCATAATCCTTTCCTAGACCATTCAAGGTCACAGAAACTAAATCATCATCTTCCACTGGTGACCCAATGGAAGCAAGTGCATCTGCAATCTTCTTCACCTTCATATGGTAGTCGTTGATGCTCATATTTTCTCTTTGCACATTGTGCAACTCTTGCTTGAGCTGCATTTTCCTGGCTTGCGTATTTGTGCTATACATTTTTGACAAAGTATCCCATGCCTCCTTTGGCGTACTTGCATCCTGAATATGCACAATCATAGAGTCTGAAATGCTGATAGACAGCCAATACATAACTTTCCTGGCTCTCTCATGCCATGCTTTAAATGCCTGCATTTGCTGTTGATTGGGAACATCAGGAAGAACTGGTTCTTCTTCATTTCCTGCAACAAATTCCCAATATCCTTTTCCCATAAGGAAATTCGTCATTCTAAACTTCCATGCTTGGAAGTTGTTCTTGTCAAGCTTTTCAGTGACAATCTGTGAAAGAGAATCAGATGCCATTACAGAAGACTGCAAAAAATTCTGTCACTGCAAAAACCACAGCTTCACCCTCACAAGGGAAAATCTGCAAAACTGGCGAAAGTGGTATTTGACCACACAGTCACTTCCTAGTGACGATTTTGCATCAACAGGCAACAGGGATGATTCTGTAACTCCCAATGTCTCTGCCCACAAGCATACAATGCAATTTTTACAGTAACTATTCACCGACCTGTAGAACAGTGGCTGCATAGCATAAAACTGGGCCTTTTCCTGAGTGCGTGCAGAAAACTTCCGCCTCCAAAACAGGCCCCGAAATGGCCTCAAATCAAAAAAACAAGGTCGCCGTAGCATATACTGCCCTCTTGCTTCACCGCGAAGGGCGTCTCAACCTGAGACAATGCACTCCTGCACTTTCCGGCTGTGCTACCTGCAAAGATCTGCTCCCAAAACAGAAAATGAAAGCAACATTGCTCCTCTTACCAGAACACTGCGAGCTTGGCTTGCTTTCTTGAGCTCCTTACCACGAACAAGGATCTGATACCATGTCAAGATTGTGGGAGAGAAGGAAGGAGTCTCACTTGTAGCTTTCTTGCTTGCACAATGGGAGAATACACACAAGGGTGGAGGCTGAAAACAATTTTCCTCTTCTTAGTTGTGGAAGCCAAAAGAACTCAAGTACAAAGAAATAGAAGAACCCTATATATGGGTCTCAAACCAAACTCAACTAACTAAAGTGGCATACTAACTGAGCCACGAACTAGAGTAGATAAGGATAGCTATCATGTAGCTATTATTCATGGGCGGTGTACCAACCGCGTCTGCAACTGACAAGTCGATGACATAAATACACAACGGTCACCCTGGCGTATCACGAGTGGAGCTCGATATCTCAACACAAACTTGGCAAATACCTTTAATAGGTTTCAAAGAACACGTGGAATATGCTGTCCATCATTTACAACCATCTGATCAATACCATATTTCAAAAAACTGAACCTGCCCCACAAAGCAATAAACTAGAAGCAACCTATTTTATGTACATTACCTACATCCCCTTGAGTTATAGGATTCTATATATATATTTCTTTAGATAGAACCCATTGATTCTACTATTTTTAATAGTCCCATCTAAATCTTGTAGCAAGTAAGTGCTATTTCCAAACTTCTGCATAATGAGAAAAGGTCCTTCCCATCTAACTCGAAACTTGGTTTGAAAAGTAGAGTCCAAGCTACTCTCATATATCATAATCAGCATTCCCTCTGCAAGATTTGTAATGTGTCCACTTGTTATCTTCAGGACACGTCTTAGCAGTCCATCGGAAAGGATGTCTAGGAAGCTCCGCCCGGGCACTCCCATGGAATGTTACGAGTTTTGCAATCTAGGACTATCCGTGTCTACCACGTAGGAGAAGTATTCCGGCCGTTCCCACTTAGGATCGACCTGAATTAGGGTTTTGCCTATTGGTAATTTCCTAATGGCAAATAGCATCGAACCCAAGCGAGCTACTTTACGTAGAAACGCCAGGTCCGAAGCGGATTCATGCTGCACTTGGTTCAAGGAGAATGGGAAATGAGAGGGATGCAAAGCTCAACCTCTCTGCCATAAGGAATAGTCCCATTCCGTTCCCCTAAAATAGTGTAAATCGGAATCCGTTACAACTCTAGGTCAATGATCTGTTGTTCCTGTTCTTTGACAATCTTCTGGCTGTCCATCGTGATTTGAGAAAAGTTTTTGGCCAACTGAGACCACCCATCCGTAGGATAGACCTATGGGCACATCCACCGCACTTTCCTCAGGTTGTTTTAGTTATTTAATTACCTAACACATTTAGTTGGTCATGTATCAATCAGCTTCCTTAATTATCCCGTTAGGCACTGGTTCCTTCACGTAATAATATCACTTGACATAAAAAAGCAATGTCAAACAAGTTCTTTTTTAAAAGGTTATTATATTTATCTTTGAAATACATAAAGTCCAGCCCATAGGCTTATCCACAATCCGCCGCCCGAAGGCTATCTAGCAATCCACAGGGATC
Organism: Lygodium microphyllum; assembly: GCF_053477565.2. NCBI lineage: Eukaryota > Viridiplantae > Streptophyta > Polypodiopsida > Schizaeales > Lygodiaceae > Lygodium > Lygodium microphyllum. Next base: position 85,237,500 of record NC_141151.1, read on the forward strand.
ACTAATCCAAGATTCCGCCCGTAGACTAGTATGCGGGCCTCGAGATCCAATCTCGAGTCATGTTAGCCTCTTGTGTAGGGCCCGAAAGGTGAGGGATTTACCGCCAGATCCCCCCCAGCACCCAAGCATCCTCTTGCTCCAAGTAGCGCTTAACGGAGAGACCTTTCGTGGTGGGTTCGGTCCACCTTCCCGGCATGGTTAACAACCCCCTTGGTTAGGGTCATGCAGGCATTCGAGGGTAACTAAAGCTACCTCTCACCTTCAGGCCTTCAACCTGAAGCATTAGTTATCCATTTATCCTTTAATTCATTGATTAAACAAAGAAAAACAGTGCTCTTAAATCTGTAACAAGCACAATCATTTCCATTGGTCGTTATTGTTGGTCAAGTGCTAAGGAGTGAATCCTTCTTTCCGAATGCATCCGGCACTCGATCTGGGATTACTTGCGACTTGGTAAGATGCCCTAACTTGGGTTAGGGCCGTACCCTATTAACCCTATTCGATCAATACCTTAAGTTCAAATATTATTTCAATTTATCAGTTGGTCTTTTGCTTCCAAGAAATTATCTTTTACCCAAGGAAAATACTATATTAGGACGATTATTCATCCTCTTGCAAGATAACTTGCGTAAAAATCTGCCAATCTCATTCCGAGGAATTGGCCATTCCCTTGTGATCAAATCACAAGATCATGCGACTCTACCACTTGTTGCACAAGTGTCACATCAACTATGGGACTATTTATCCATCGAATGGAGTCACGAGATAGTTTGTTCCTGATGGCATTAGGCCGACTTGTCAGTCCTAGGGTTTCGAGTTTCATCCTTCTAGCGAGAGATTCTTAGGAAAACCCTAGATCACTTCTCACAAGAATGTCCTACTCATGTCCCTACATTCCGTGACTATACGAGCGACTAGGTCACGTGTTAAATCCTAGTTAGCTTTTTTGGAATTGAATTAACTCTTCCTAAATGAGTCCCTTTGCGGTTTTTAAGTGTTTAGGTTTAAGCCAACTTGTTTAATTCTTGAAGATAATTACACTATCATTTCCATAAACACATGACTTATTGTCTACGTGTAAGTCGATTTTCAACCCTAACTTTTTGGTTTAAGATCAAGCATAGGTTAGACTATAGCTTAATTCCGATCAATCATCCTATAACTTGCGAACAAGATTTATGCTAAAACAAGCAGCCTCTTACTAATAATTATGCAGTTGAAAAACGATAATTTACTAGAGTTATGCAATGTAAGAATCATTTCATGCCTTGCAATTTCCTATGGGTTATTAGCACTTTCCATAATGCCTCATTTGCAAAGAAGATATGTCCTAATAATGCGACATGCAATTTATACTTCCATGCCTAAACAGAGTGCACTATCATAATTCCGTTTCGTAAATATGGACATTAATCAAAGTTCAGTTCATTGAAATGCACAAAAACTACTTGCTAGAAACACATATCAATCTCCTGCTCACTTTATTTGTTCGTTTTATTAAAAATGCTAATGGTCAAACTCTTTTGTCGTGAGCTAATTCTTTCAAAATTAACCAAAGTATTTAAGATGAAAAATGCATCCTATCTCCAAAAATTATCCACGCACGATAACAACATAAAATAAAATTTAGAAAGGAAAACCTGGACTTGTGGTGAGATGTCCACGTGGATGCTAGGAGACGATCCTCCTATGGTTGCGCCTTGGGCTTTCTAAGGACCCATTTCGAAATCAGCCTTTTCGCCTTGGGCGCAAAGCTACAATCTTGTCCGTCTCCTTCTAACGCGAACACCCTTAGTGAATTGGGGGAAGGGATTTAGGTGGAATTCACGCGAAATTAGTTGGAAGAATCCCAAAGGCCAGGGGATATAAGAACCGTCATAGGGCTTTGGATAAAGGCCACAAGAAAGGATTTTTAGGGTTTTGGATTGCAGGGGTGGGCAAAACCTAGGAGAAGGGTTTTAAAACCCGGGGAGGAGGGAATTTATCAAACCTCTTTGGAAGGCCTTTTGAAGGTCCGCAGGAAAAGAGGGGAAAAGGGTATAGAAGACCCTTTAGGATATAGGGAATCCTTTTGTGGAAAAAAGGACCTAAAGAGCCCTTAGGAGGATTTATGGTATGGGGAAAAAAAAAGGGCTTATAGAGCCCTTAGGAGGATTTAAGGTATGGGGAGAAAAAGGGGCTATAAGCCGTTCGGAGGATTTAAGGTATGGGTTAGGAGGACTTTGGTATGGCCGGGGGGGGGGGAGGCTTTAATAGTCCATATGAGGGGGGGCTTCTTAAGAGCTATAGAAGCTTCCTAAGAAGCTTCTATTGCTATGAAAGCCCATGTGGGGGAGACGAGGACTGGCGACATTGTCGAAGGGTTTCGAAAGCAAAGTTGTGACCCTAGAGGACCTTGACTAACTTTAGGATAGAAGATCAATCAAGCGAGATCACACTTAATCACACTTAATTACTACCCTGTTCAACATCAACAGCTTTAGCTTCATAAAAGAAACAAATCTGAATTATAAACTGGCTGTTCAAAAACTGAAGTCCTTCTGGTCCCTTTGATATGCCCTCAACCTTCTCTACAGTCTCCTTTGGTAGAACTCTTTTCAAACAACTGAATGCATAAGTCGGGGTGTGAAATAGTAGAGAATTTCCATCAATGTTTTAATTCATAGCTGGAAATATTTGATCATCTTCATAAGTACAACCTACCACTCCCTCTCTGAGTAAATCTGTTGAACCAAAGCAAGAGTGCAAGCCACTAGCCACATATTTGATCAATGGACACAAGAGGAGAAAGCCCTCATGCAGAGTATGAGAATTGGGAAGTCCTCGTAAGTCTTCATGAGCCAAGATTGTAAGAAAATCAATAAATCTACATATTGATATTCTAATAGACCTCTTTCAGAAACCTGAACTTTATGTATGAGGAATAAATCTCAAGTTTTGGTCACAAAAAGGAGTCCAGTAGAGAACTAGTAGCCATAGCTTTAAATGAGCTACATGAAAACTGCATTTGACGAGGTCCAGGCATCCAATTTTTGTTGCCCAGTTACATCGAATTGCTCTGCTGCCAAGACATTTTCCTGTCATCTCAATAATAGCTTTCTCTGTAGAAAGATACAAAACCATCCGACATACACAGTAGTACATAAAGGATTATTTTCAGGTGCATCTTTAGGAGCTGGTTCTGTCTCTTGTTGCATTTCATTAATTCTGAAAACTGTATTTGATAGTAAGGAGGAAACATCAACATTCAAATTCATAGAATTGTTTGCAGCTGCAGAAGCCTCTTCAGCTGGGTTTAACTATGACTCTCTCTCTGTGCTTTCTCCCTCTCTTCTTCGAAGGTCTAACTATGGCGCCCAACTGTGACTCCACATTCAAAAGTGCATTTTCCCTGCTTCACCTTCTTTTCTCTCACTCTCTCTCTTCCCTCATTCTCGTTGTTAGATACTTTTCTGTCATCATTGTCTTCAACATCTACGTATCACGATCACCTCAGTGCCAGCGATCGACGGGGTTGGAATTGAAACTCGATAAGGGAACGAAGAAACCATTTAGAAGGTCCATTTTTCTTGCACTTGATCTGCACTCTTTTCAATGTCAGACAATTGAACTCCTCTCACTGCAATGCGACCTTCCAAATACATAGTCAATGACAAAAGTCAATGCTGATTGTTGCTTGGTAAGTATTGTCCAATTTTTCATACACGAATCTGGTAATGATGCTGGTTTTCCCCCCGACGGACTGATTCCTGCGGAAGACGAGTTTTTTTTTTAGTGATAAGGGAGCCCCATTCGTCCTCATGGCTTTTTCCTCTTCTTCCCCAAAAACTTCTCAATTTCCCCCCGCTTTTTCTTCCCCCATGCATGATTTTACTGCACTCAGAAAAGCGGCCCCTTTACTATATCCGCAGAAAGCTTTTTCAATTCTATTTTGCCCACTCCAGTGGGTCCCATGAACATAAAATTGGTGATAGGATAGTTCAGATCAGCAAGCCTAGCTCGTGACCTCCGAATTGCATCTGCCACTGCTTTCACTGCTTACCTGATCCTGTCCAATAACCCTCTTGTGAACTTCCTCATCAAGGGGAAGTAATTTTTGCCGTTCAGAATGTTTTAGCTTTGACACAGAAATGCCTGCAGCTCTCAACACCATCCCCATTCCACTACCCAATGTCGCTGTTTCAATGACCTGTTCAACTAAAGAGACTAAGCATGACAAGCAATAACTAGGCCCTTTGTTGAAACCCAAGTGCTGCTTGATGGCTTGTGGAAATTTGAAAAGCCTTGTGGGAGTTCCCCAAACCTTACTCATGATAGATTCAAGATCAATAAAATTATCATGAGAAAACCCACTATCTTCCTCACTCAGAATACTATAGACAACCAAATCTTCCATAAGCCCCTTCTCTTGAACTAACATGGTACCATTAACGGCAATACTAGCAACTTATAAAACAGGAATAGACATTTAAATGTCATCTCAATACCTGTCTTTAGCCTTCAAGGTATGCCATGTTTACAAATCTTTATCCAGTACATAGCCCTTTGCCTTCAATAACGTCTCCCAATAGCATGTTGCAGTTGTTTATCCATCACATAGATCTGCACATATCTCCAACTTGCTCTTTAACAAGGAGAAGGGCACGTATTTAGCACTTGATTTTGAAAAGCATCCCAACTTGATAAAAATACCAAGGGAGTAAAATTTGGAGATCCATTCCTTCTTTTCGCCCGGGAATTGGAAGCCATAGAAGACATCGCATGCCCACCATTGTTGAAGGAGGATCTATCAGGTGCAACCCCAGCTGAAAGGAAAGGCAGCAGAAGACCTCTCTCTCTACTATACTACCCACGCAAAACAAAATGCAAACACAACAACTAAATATATACAAAGTAACAAATGTCACACACACAACTTTTTGGTGGATTTCACACCTCGGATGCGCAGCAATATGACATCCACCCCCTCTAATCCTGCACATCCTCTGGATGGGCCAACTACCCATGATAATTATCATCAAGATCCACAAACAGATCAATATCTTCATTGTGCATTTCCGGTATATCAACAAGATTATCTGTCATATCATTTGTCTCTTCTATTGGAGTTTCTTCTCGTTGCTCTTCTCTTACAAATTCTTCCAATGCATAATCATCATCATCTCTTTTCTTGAAAATCTTGAATTTTTTTCGTGCAATAGGCACTCTAAGCACTTTCTCATCCAATTCTGTCAACTCATATGTTGCATTATCAAAGACATGTCTGACTATGTACGGTCCAAACCATCTTTTCACCATCTTCCGATGTGCAATATGCTGATTTTCAAGGCTACTATCAAAGACTAATACCCAGTCTCCCTCTTCTATTGCTCTAGGCCGCAAGCGATGCCTGCTCTCAAACTTGTCCTTATTTCTTAGTCCAACAACCTTCAACCTGTCAATAGCTAGCTGAATATCCTCTGGTCTTCTCTCCAACTACCGAATCCGAAGAGCTAAGAGCTCCTCTCTCGTCAAATCCTCCTGCCAATGTAAAACTGACCAAGTCAAAGCACAAGTCTCAGTCGGCATAACCGGTTTCTGACCATACATCAACTCTGCAGTCATATATCCTGTGGTAACACTGTGAGTCGTACGATCAGCCCACAAAGCAAATGATAGAAGTCTCGGCCATTCTCCAATCCGTCCTCTACATGCTTTGGCTAATGCTTTCACTATCTCGGTGGATGCCCTCTTTCACTCTTCCCATTTCCCTTTGGATTGTATGCTGTGGTTAGAGCCAACTTGATTCCTAGTTGAGAGAAAAACTCTCTAGCTTCATGTGCATCCAATTCACCGCGATCTGCAGTGATCTTACCCACACAGCCATACCTGCAGAAAATTTCTCAAAGATCTGCCCTCAACATGATTGGTAAGATCCTCTCTAGCCAAAACAATATATCTCATCTGCCATAGAACCATAGGCATAGTAACCAATTCAACTACCCGCTTATAATGAATGCATAGCGGATAGGTCGGATGAAGCTCATCTTGATGATGCACTACCGAATACATCTGGTAGTCTCTGCAAGTCTCTACAAAGTGAGAAACATCTCTATACATGCCTTTCCACCAATATTTCTCCTTGATTTTCTCATAAGTAGCCCACACTCCTCTATGACCAGCCCAAGGACTCTCATGAAACTCCCTCATCACCTGTAACTGTGTCTCTCTATCGCAGACAACCCGCAAAGGTAATCCGCCTCTTTTCTTCGAATGCTTCCAAAGAAATCCGTCCTTGAGAAAATAACCATAGGCTTTTCTTCTGATCTTCTTGAACTCTTCATCTGTCCATTCATCTCTTTTGATTAGTGTACTAAGGTACTTGCCAATCTGCAACCAATCTCCAACATAGAGTTCTTCTATGAAAGCCACAATATCATAGACATGGCAAACATGATCAACCATAGTGGCTAAAATTTCTGCATCATCCTCTTCTGCAAGTAGAGTCTCCTCATCATCATATGTGGCTCTAGACAGCATATCTGCCACTGGATTATCCTTCCCTACTATGTGTTTAAATTCTGGATTTAATGACTTGATGTATACAATCCATCTCAGCATAGCTATATCCGGAGTAGAGCAACTCGTAATCATACCTCTATCAATGGCAAGCAATCTGTCTCTACCACAACTGAGGCTCCAATCAGGTGAGGGTTTCCTGTCATAATATCCACACATATATCCAACAATGACAACCTCATTTACTCCAAAAACAGATTTTTTCCCTGATAGTGTCAAGTTCACTTCTTCCAACCTGGCCAAAATCTTCTCACAAGCTGAAATATGATCAGCCACAAAGTATCTGCATCCCTGCTCATTTAGACTCTCATTCTTCTCTTCTTCTGCACACCCCTTAATGGGTACATCATCCAAGAAAGGCATGGTAAGCTGAGGTATGTAATCACGAAGGACCTTATGCATGGCATTCATCATATGTGCAACTAAATTAGTGGCACCTTGAGGCAAGGTACACATCCTGACAAGCCCAATAGGAGTTCTCATAGTCTTTATGTCCCTGCTTTCCAAAGCCAGCTGAAACTGATCATATCCCGAATATAAATCACCTAAAGAATAGATGGCACGTCCAGCAAATGCTTCTGCAAACTCATCCACAACTGGACCTATACCAACATTCTTGATAGTAACTCTGTTTACTAGCTGCATATCCTGTATAAATCGGAGAGTACCATTCTTCTTTGGAACCGTAAACCACCTATTTGAGTATGGTGCAGATGAAGGCTCTAGGATTCCCATCCTGATTTTCTCATTCAACAAGTCAATCAGCTTTGGCAGGTGTGCCTTAGGCACTGGAATAGGTTGGAGGTTCCATGGAATATGAGGAATAGTAAAGATCACCATAGGAGCAACAATATCTGGATTCACACATCCAATCTCATGCGGGAAAAAAGAAAACCCTCTTCCATGTCACTCAAGCATCTCCTGAAAGCATTGCTTCTCTGTGGGTAGCAAGAATTCACCATTTCCAATTTTCAATTCAGCAAGAGTCTCTGCTGAAAATTTATGGCCTATATGCTCTGGATTCCTCAAAATTGGCTATTTGGCCGCCCTCTCTATTTGCTGATCACTGTCAGGTGGAAGAGGTACAGCTACCGGCTTTACCTTTTTATCCACAGTCTTGTATTTCGTGTCAACCCTGGCTTCATTATGCTCTTCTGCATTACCCAAATCATGCTGTAAATCAGCAATTCTGCACTTCAGTGGTGGCTGAATATCCTCAGCCCTCTGCTCTATGGACTGCATACAAACAGCCCTAAACTCTGGATGCTGAAATATTTCAGCAGTAAACTCTGTTGGCTAAAAGTTTTCAGCCCTCTGGGTCTTTGTAAGCTGATCATAATCAGCTAGAAACTCTGTTTGCTGAATTTCTTCAGCACTCTACACTTTTTGTTGAGCCACCTCAGCCTCTGACTCAATCTATGACACAAAATTTGCAATTTCATGAAACATGTCCAGGGATTGCACTAATACATTACTGTGACAACTCTGCATATCAGTTTTTAGCATATTTTCCATCTCTATCATCGTATCCGCACAAATCATACTATAGTACATCCCATCTATGTGCTCATCATCCTCTAAAATTCTTGCATTTTTCAAATTTTTCTCCTTCCTACATATGTACTGCCTGGCAGCTCTAGGCAACTTAGAAGTCTTTTGATAACTCATCGAACTGTTTGCTGAAATCCCAACAAAATCGGAGGAGAAAACATTGCTGCCAGGAGGCGAGAACTCCAATCTCCTCTGCTCTGTACCACCGTCGTCTCGCGAAACGGCCCCCGAATTGCATCTGCCACTGCCTTCACTACTTACCTGATCCTGTCCAACAACCCTCTTGTGAACTTCCTCATCAAGGGGAACTAATTTTTCTCGTTCAGATTGTTTCAGCTTTGACATAGAAATGCCTGTAGCTCTCGACACCAGCCCCATTCCACTAGCCAATGTCGATGTTTCAATGACCTGTTCAACTAAAGAGACTAAGCATGACAAGCAATAACTAGGCCCTTTGTTGAAACCTAAGTGCTGCTTGATGGCTTGTGGAAATTTGAAAAGCCTTGTGGGAGTTCCCCAAACCTTACTCATGATAGATTCAAGATCAATAAAATGATCATGAGGAAACCCACTATCTTCCTCACTCAGAATATTGTAGACAACCAAATCTTCCATAAGCCCCTTCTCTTGAACTAACATGGTACCATTGATGGCAATACTAGCAACTTATAAAATAGGAATAGACATTTAAATGCCATCTCAATACCTGTCTTTAGCCTTCAAGGTATGCCATGTTTACAAATCTTTATCCAGTACATAGCCCTTTGCCTTCAATAACATCTCCCAATAGCATATTGCAGTTGTTTATCCATCACATAGATCTGCACATATCTCCAACTTGCTCTTTAACAAGGAGAGGGGCACGTATTTAGCACTTGATTTTGAAAAGCATCCCAACTTGATAAAATTACCAAGGGAGTAAAATGTGGAGATCCATTCCTTCTTTTCGCCCGGGAATTGAAGCCATAGAAGACATCGCATGCCCACCATTCTTGAAGGAGGATCTATCAGGTGCAACCCTAGCTGAAAGGAAAGGCAATAGAAGACCTCTCTCTCTACTATACTGCCCACGCAAAACAAAATGCAAACACAAGAACTAAATATGTACAAAGTAACAAATGTCACACACACAACTTTTTGGTGGATTTCACACCTCAGATGTGCAGCAATACGACAACGTGTCAACGGTGTCGTGCTGCTGTGCATCCGAGCTGTAAACACCTCCATTTTTGTTGTGCATTTGTGCTGGGACACGTGGTCAAATCTTTGGATTTGTCATAACTTGAAAACTATAACTCCAAATTGAGCGCTCTATAGCTCAATAGATTCCATTTTTCAAGCGCTTTCCAATGATAGGTCACACCATATGGTTTTGAGAAACTTATGGGCATGTTAACCGGGTGCCACCTTTTTAGTATTCAAAAAATGGGAATTGGGAGATTCCCAAACTCACTAATATTGTGTTATTTTATCACGGAGATGGTACTTGCTGGAAAGATTGATCTACTCCATTTGAAGACAGAAGACCAGGTAGCAAATATCTTTACCAAATCACTTGGTAAAGAGAATTTTGTGCATTTCAGGAAGCTACTTGGAGTACAACAGCTAGCTTGAGCTTGAGGGAAAGTGTTGAGAATCAAGCTTGTGATCAGTATTTTCACGTGTGATTCATTGTGTGTGATTGATGCATTAAGATAATCCGTCCTTTCAGTACCCGCCTCCAATGTACATACTCCACTTGTGTGTTTGTGTTTGTGTGTGTTTCAGTTTGTATGCATGTTGTATGTGTGATAGAAAAATATGAAAAACTGATGCCAAAGGACATTATCAAGCTGATAATTTCAATGATGATCTCCAAGAAAAGTGCACGAAATCGTGGAATCAAATGAGGCGGATGGGGGAGATGAACTAGAGAGCTTTGTGACATCGAAGGTCATTGAAGCATTGAATCAGATCATGCTATCGTGCTATTTTTCTGATGCTTGTGGTTCATGTCATCCATGGTTGAACTTATAGACCTTGCTTTAATTGGATCACAACAGAAATCCTTTGCTACATTTGATTTCAAAGGTTGGTTATAAATTGGTGCATTTGATACCATGGTTTCATGGGAGAAACCATTGAGGTAGTAAAAGAGAAGGCTTTCTATTTTGAAAGTTGGAGGGAAAGATAAAAAACTTGGTACTTTTAGAATAACCTTACGATTGCTATGTTGAGATTGGAGAGGGAAAAAGCTAGGAAAAGGGGGATATTTTTGAAAAGGCTAAGAATGGCAGGCTGTGGGCCGCATGGAACCACCCAGGGCAGATCGGCAATGGCTACGCCCCTGTGCTGGATGGCCATACCTCCCACATTGCGGTCCAATTCAGAGATCCTGACCAAGATCAACGGCGGTCTAGCAAGGAGCTCGAGAAGGAGCCAAAGTTGGTTTTTCTTCAGATAGCTCAGTGAGTTATCAAAAAATTTCAGATTTGTCTAGAGCTGCCAGGCAGTACATTGGTCGTAAGGAGAAAGAGTTGAAGATTGCAGGTATTTTGCAAGCAGAAGAGCATGTAGATGGGCTATATGAAGGGATGTCTTATGCGGATACATTGTTTGAGATGGGAACTATGCTGAAAACTAATGTATGTAAGGGTTTAAAGATCATACATGTGCAAACCTTGGATATGTTTCAGGAAATTTCTGATTTTATGCTGAAAACAGAGTTAGAGGCTGAGAAAACGCAGTAAATTGAATCTATGGCTGATCTTGATCAGCTTACAGAGTTGCAGAGGGCTGAAACCTTTCAGCCAGCAGAGTTAAATGCTGGAAAAATTCAGCATATGGAGTATGAGGCTACACCCATGCAGTCCATAGAGGCGAGGGCTGAATCCATTCAGCCAACAGAGTTTAATGCTGAAAAATTTCAGCATACAGAGTTTCAGGCTACACCCATGCAGTCCATAGAGCAAAGGGCTGAAATCTTTCAGCCAACAGAGTTGAGAGTTGCTGAAAATTTGCAGAAATTGCAACAAAGAAAAGAGTGCTTGACTGATGCCAAGGTTGACACGAAGTATAAAACAGTTGATAAGAAGGTTAAGTCGGTTGTAGGGCCGCTTCCTCCTGGTAGTGATGAGTAGATAGAAAAAGCTATGAAGCAGCCTATGTTGAGAGATCTTGCAAATATTGGACATAAATTTATAGCTAAAACTCTTGCAGAATTGAAGATTGGAAATGATGATTTCTTGCTTCCAATGGAAAAAGAATGTTTTAGAGAGATGCTTGGACGTCATGGTAAGGCATTTGCTTTCTTTCCTCATGAAATTGGCTGCATTAGTCCCAAATTGGTTGCGCCTATGGTCATCTTCACTGTCCCTCATGTGCCATGGAATATACGTCCTATACCTGTGCCTAGGGCACACTTACCAAAGCTGATAGAGTTGCTGAATGAGAAGATTAAGATGGGGATTTTGGAACCCTCTTCTACGCCCTATTCTAACAGGTGGTTTACTATACCAAAGAAGAATGGTACTTTGAGATTTATTCAGGATATGCAGCCCGTGAACAAAGTGACAATCAGGAATGTGGGAACAGGTCCAGTTGTGGATGAGTTTGCTGAGGCTTTTGCAGGACGAGCCATCTATTCTCTAGGTGACTTGTATTTAGGTTATGATCAGTTTCAGCTTGCCTTGGAAAGCAGGGATATTACTACTATGCGGACACCTATTGGTCTTGTGAGGATGTGTACCTTGCCTCAAGGTGCCATCAACTCAGTTGCTCATATGATGAATGCTATGCATAGAGTTCTACGAGACTATATTCCGCAGTATACCATGCCTTTCCTAGATGATGTGCCTATTAAGGGTTGTGCAGAAAAAGAAAAGAATGAGAGTCTTGATTTGCGAGGATGTAGACAGTTTGTGGCTGAACACTTGGTTGCTTGTGAGCGAATATTGACACGATTAGAGGAGGTGAACTTGACTCTTTCAGGGCTCAAATCTCTCTTTGGTGTTAATGAAGTCATCATAGTTGGGCATATTGTTGGTTATTATGGCAGGAAGCCTTCACCTGCAAAGGTGGATGCCATAAATAGGATTGCAGAGTATTGCTCGACTACTTCAGAGGTGCGGAGATTTGTGGGAGCTTGTGTATTTTACATGATTTGGATTCCTCATTTTGCTCACATAGAAGATGTTCTCTATCAGCTGCTTCGAAAGGGGCAGAAATTTCATTGGGATGAGAAGCATTCGAAAGCCATGCGTAAACTCAAGAAGCTGTTGCAGTCAGCTCCTACTCTTTGCAAGGCGGATTATCAGTGTGGACGGCCAATCATGTTGACAGTTGATACTAGCCCTATTGGCATAGGTTGGGCAGTGGGACAGGATGATGCTGATGGAAATAGATATGCAATCCGTTTTGGATCTAAAGTTCTTACTGAGCAATAGAGGAGATGTCTGTAGATTAAAAGAGAGTTGTGGGGAGTAGTCACTGCACTGAAGTGTGATAAAGGGTATTTTATTGGTGCTTCAGTTGTTGTGGAAACAGATTGCTTGCCTTTGCTTGGCATGATTACTAGTTGTTCGACCCCAGATATAGCGATGCTTTGGTGGATTGCCTATATCAAATCATTGAATCCAGAATTTCGACATATAGCAGGAAAAGATAATCTAGTTGCTGACATGCTGTCTAGAGCGAGATATGAGGATGAGGAATCAATGCTTGCAGAAGATGATGAGATAGAGTTTGCAGTTTCTGTCCTTGTTCATGATTGTCATGTATCTACTATTGAAGCCTTTGTTGAAGAACTCTATGTTGATGAGTGGCTACAAATTGGACAGTATCTAAGTTCATTGACTCGAAGAGCTGATTGGACAGATGATGAATTCAAGAAAATCAGAAGAAAGGATTATGGGTATTTCTTGAAAGATGGTTTTCTTTGGAATCATCCAAAGAAGAGAGGCGGCTTACCCTTGAGAGTAGTTTGTGAGGTAGCGATGAAGATACAGATTATGCGAGAGTTTCATGAGAGTTCATGGGCTGGTCATAGAGGTGTGTGGGCTACCTATGAGAAAATCAAAGAAAGATACTGGTGAAAAGGGATGTATAAAGATGTTTTCCACTTTGTGGAGACTTGCAGGGACTCTCAGCTTTACTCTTTAGTGCGGCATCGTGATGAGTTGCATACGACCTATCCACTATGTATGCATTATAAGTGGGTGGTAGACTTGGTTACTTTTCCAGTGGGACTTTGGCAGATGAGATATCTTGTCTTGGCTAGGGAGGATCTTACAAACTATGTTGAAGGCAGATCTTTGCGGACGAAGACCACCACTACAGTATGTAAATTCTTGTTGGAAGAAATATTTTGCAGGTATGGATGTATAGGCAAAATTACAGCTGATCGTGGAGAGCTAGATGCAGATGAAGCTAGAGAATTTTTCTCACGGCTTGGGATTAAGTTGGCTCTTACTTCTTCCTATAATCCAGAGGGAAATGGAAAGAGTGAAAGAGGACATCCGCCGATAGTTAAGGCATTGGAAAAAGCTTGTAGAGGTCAGATTGGAGATTGGCCGAGATTACTGCCTTTTGCATTGTGGGCAGACCGCTCTACACATAGCGTTACTTCTGGATATATGCCTGCAGAGTTGATGTATGGGCAAAAACCTATCATGCCTACAGAAATCTGTGCTCTCACGTGGAGTGCTCTTCCATGGCATGAGAATTTATCAAGGGAGGAGCTTCTAGCTCTTCGGATTCGTCAACTGGAGAGAAGGACAGAAGATGTGCAGTTTAGCAGTTGATCGTTTGAAGGCAGCCCGACTCAGAAACAAGGACAGGTTTGATTTGAGGCATCGCTTGAGGCCTAGAGCCATAAAAGAAGGAGATTGGGTTCTAGTCTACGACAGTAGTCTAGAGAATCAGCATAGTAGCATGAGAAAAATGGTTCAAAGATGGTTTGGACCATATGAGGTGAAACAAGTTCTTGACAATGCTACCTATGAGTTGGCTGAATTAGATGGGATGGTATTAATGGTGCCCATTGCTAGAAAACGAGTCAAGATTTTCAAGAGAAGAGAACATGAAGAGTATTCACTTGAAGCATTGGCAGAAGAAGAGCAGGTAGAAGAAAGTCTAGCAGAAGAAGCAGAAAATATGGATGATGAAGCTGATAGAGAAATAGGTCTACTAGAAACTGATGAAGGATTGGACCTGTTTGTGGACTTGGATGATCCTAGATAGTTGGCTCATCCGGAGGATGCGCAGGCATTCTCATGGAAAATCGTCACAATAAGGGATAAAGGGAAAAAGAGAAGGAATGGCCTCAAGGGTGGGTTGAACATGGATGAGTGGGTGGAGAAAGGACCTCATCAGGGTAAAATTAGGTCATGGCATACATGCAGGATTTAAAGTAAGGCATAGGCAAGGGGGGGTGGATGTCGTGCTACTGCGCATCCGAGCTATAAACACCTCCATTTTTGTTGTGCATTTGTGTTATCTTTTCGTGTGTGATTCATTGTGTGTGATTGATGCATTAAGATAATCCGTCCTTTCAGTACCCGCCTCCAATGTACATACTCCACTTGTGTGTTTGTGTTTGTGTGTGTTTCAGTTTGTATGCATGTTGTATGTGTGACAGAAAAATATGAAAAATTGATGCCAAAGGACATTATCAAGCTGATAATTTCAATGATGATCTCCAAGAAAAGTGCAAGAAATCGTGGAATCAAATGAGGCGGATGGGGGAGATGAACCAGAGAGCTTTGTGACATCGAAGGTCATTGAAGCAGAATCAGATCATGCTATCGTGCTATTTTTCTGATGCTTGTGGTTCATGTCATCCATGGCTGAACTTATAGACCTTGCTTTGATTGGATCACAACAGAAATCCTTTGCTACATTTGATTTCAAAGGTTGGTTATAAATTGGTGCATTTGATACCATGGTTTTATGGGAGAAACCATTGAGGTAGTAAAAGAGAAGGCTTTCTATTTTGAAAGTTGGAGGGAAAGATAAAAAATTGGTACTTTCAGAATAACCTTACGATTGCTATGTTGAGATTGGAGAGGGAAAAAGCTAGGAAAAGGGGGATATTTTTGAAAAGGCTAAGAATGGCGAGCTGTGGGGCGCATGGAACCACCCAGGGCAGATCGGCAATGGCTACGCCCCTGTGCTGGATGACAATACCTCACACATTGCGGTCAAATTCAGAGATCTTGACCAAGATCAACGGCGGTCTAGCAAGGAGCTCGAGAAGGAGCCGAAGTTCCTAAAGAATGGCGATGCTGGGTTTGTGAAGATGATCCCCACCAAGCCCATGACTGTGGAGACCTTCTCTGACTACCCGCCCCTCGGGCGCTTTGCTGTGCGTGACAGGAGGCAGAATCGATGAGGAACGAGGAGGCATAATCGATGAAAAACGAGGAGACGATGCTATAAGGTGACGACAAAGCTACAGAAGACGAAGCCGAGAGGAAGAAGGCCAAATGCTTTGACTTGAAGCTATGGAGGATGTGCAAAGGAAATAGATGAGTACAGCAAGACGGCGAGCTTTAGCATTGCTGGCATAAACGATCTGTGAGTTCGGCCATCGTTGTTGTTCTTGAGGATACACACGAGTCTCATCCCCTGATCATTGAGCAAGAACCACTGTAAATCACTTCAATCTCCTGTAATGGATTGCATCTGGACAAGGAAGAGACAAACATCGCTAGCAGCTTGAAGAATTGTAGGGGGGGACTTGACATGAAACTGTCAAAGTCGACGTCGATCACCTGCGCTCGGCCTGCTGTAGCAATTGGAATATCATGATGTGTAGGGTGAAGCAGATCAAGTCAGTGATCACTGTGATGAGCGGCAACTATGTTGTATGTAATACGATCAATTTATTCATGCTGTTTGATGCGACCAGGGTAGATTAGTGTTGAGGAAGAGGCCGGGAGAGATTTGCCCAAGGGTGTTATTCCATAGACACGAAATGTTCGAGGTTCCAACTATTTCCATATCAATGTGTTTGAGGACCGGTTGCCAGGAAGGGCAATTATCATTTCTGTGATTGACAATCTTGTCAAAGGCGCATCAGGATAGGCATTGCAAAATATTAACTTGCTTATGGGTTACACAGAAGACACTGGGCTTCTATAACAGCCAAGGTTTCCTTAAGGATGTTGGTTCGTTTACATTCAACCAAAACTGCGATGATGTTGCAGAAGTGGCTGAAACCAGTTTATATACCACCAGTGGAGGCATAGCTGATGTCCTTGGCGTGATATCAAAGGCCTGCTGAAAGTGTATGGAACAATCAAGTTTGTAGAATATAATTATGGTCAACCATCTGGATTTGTCCGATTTGAGAATGCTGAAACCGTGTACTTTTCACTGGAGATGAATACTGCACTGTGAGAGCATGGGATACAAGAACAGCTTAGCTTGCTCTGAAAATATCTGGTGCTCATTCCAATCGAATCAGGGGGCTGAGTGTATTGGATTCAAGTCATACAGCAGAAGTGTTTCCATTCTCTATTGTCCATTGCTATTGTCTTCTCCTGTGGCAATCTCTTGCTGAAATTTGAATGCTTTGAATAGCCTTGAACTGTGCTGAATGTTGGATAGAGTTATAGGTTGATTGCTCAATGATAAGATCGAGAAAAGGCTCAGAATTGTTGCCCAGCAGAACTCTTCAAGACACTTCAAGCCTATGTGCCAAAGGCATAACTATCTTCAAACACCTAAATGTAAAACAGTTTACGAGATCCTACAGATGTTTCTGAACATGGACTTCATGTAATTTACTTGACAAGGAATATAGTGAACTTTGGCATAAAAAATTCGACTTCTTCTTGTTAGCCTCTTTCCTTGTTGCAACTTGAACTCCGTGTTCAGCAGTCCTTACACGTAATCTACGACAACGGGCGGACTATCGAGCTAGTGATGGCAGTGATCTCCTCACGCTCCACGGCAGCAGAGTTTCTCCTCTAGCTCTCGATGGGGCAGCTCTCATGGCCCCCACCTCTCTCACCCTTGCACAGCGTCTCGACTTCTTTATCTCCCTTCAACCACACAGTAGTATCAATCAAGTCTTCACTCCCTCCTCAAGCTTTCTGGCAACACCGACCACCCCCTCTACTCTCACGACCCTTGATATAAATAGGGGAGGGGAGGGGGATCCTCCCTCCCCTGCGTGGCATCATGCATGCCCTCCTCTCTCCTGCAAGCTCCATTGAGGAGCTTGATTAAAACTTCTATTCCCCTCCCCCTCCAACACGACCGTCGGCTGGGGGGATAAGGGAAATAATAAAAAAAGGTGTAGTTAGATTGGAGAATATTACATTCTCTCCTCCTTGGATGAATTGAGATGTCCTCATCTTGAGACAAACTGGGGATATTGATGGGTTGAGAGTGCTTTCATCTATCCAAGTGGCATCCTCTTCGGGATAATCTTTCCACTGGACAAGGCATTCTCTCAAGGTTCTGGATCTCAGTTGTCTCTCCCTAACATCTAAGATCCTTTTAGGCCTTAGTTCAAGGACTCCTTGACTAGGCATTACAACTTGTTGGTCATCAAGTACATGGTTAGGATCAGGTACATACTTCTTTAATAGGCTGATATGGAATACATTATGAACTTTTAGGTTCTCAAGGAGTTGCAGTCTATAAGCATTAGGCCTTAGGCACTTGAGGATCTTGTATGGTCCACAATATCTTGGACTTAGCTTCTTGCACTCTCCTAAGGATAGGGAACTCTTCTTTGGGCATATGCGAATGAAGACCATGTCTCCTTCTTTGAAGAACCTTTCTTGACGCTTTAGATCTGTGTATGCCTTCTGTCCATCATTGGGATCTTGGATGTCCTGTCTTATTGACTTCAGTTGGTCATCCATCTCTTCCAACATCTGCCTTGAAGCTTCAACCCTTAAGGTTGGATCTGAGAAGTTTAGGGGACTTCGACAATCATGACCTTACAATGCTTGGAAAGGGGTCATCTGAATGCTTTGTTGGTAAGAATCATTGTAGAAAAACTCAACCAAAGGCAAGTATTGAATCCAGCTCTTCGGCTCACGACAGCAGTATGCCCTAAGCATATCCTCCATGACTTGTTTTACTCGCTCTCTTTGGCCATTCGTTTGGGGATGGTAAGCGGTGCTAAAACAGAGTTGAGTCCCAATAGCTTCAAAGACAGCTCTCCAGAAGTGTGACGTGAAGAGAGAATCACGATCGCTAATGGTTCTTTTGGGTAGCCCATGTAGCTTGAATATCTCCTTGATAAACAATCTTGCAATATCCGAGGCTTTGTAGTTTTTCTTTATTGGAATAAGGTGTGCAACCTTAATAAGCATGTCAACCACAACCATGATGGAGTTGTATCCCCCCTAAACTTGGGGTAGGCCAACAACAAAATCCATACTAATGAATTCCCATTTCATTTGGGGAATGTCAAGTGGTTGTAACTTCCCTGGCATCTTGACATGTTCGGCTTTGATACATTGACAAGACAAACACTCAGTGATATATTTGAGAACATCACCTTTAAGCCTCTCCCAATAGTAACTTTTCCTAACTGCATTGAGGGTCTTGGCATAACCAGGATGTCCTAAGAAAGAGGAATCATGAGCTTCCCACAATATCTTCTGCTTAAGTGACTGGCTTGCCGGTATACACAGCCTCATTCTATAGTAGACAAGTCCATTATTGATAGAGAATTCATGATACTTAGCTTGCAGCTTTTGGTTATAAACCTTGATAGAGATTTTCCTTATCATCCTTTGATAGGCTGGATCATGGCATGCTTCCTCTCCAGCTAACTCAAGTATTGGATTTTTTGGCATAGATACCTTTGTAGCTAGAGATCTAGCTCTTGATGGATTTTGTAAGATTAGAGAATTAAGGAATGCCTTGTGACTAAGTGCATCAGCAACTACATTCTCTTTTCTTGGTCGGTACTTGATTTCAAAGTCATACTCCTCTAGCACTTCAATCCACCAACGTTGCCTCATGTTGAGCTCGTTCTAGGTAAAGATCCACTTGACACTCTTATGATTAGTCACTAGAGTAAACTTGTTACCCAACAGGTAGTGTCTCGAAAGTTTGAGAGCATGAATGACAGCTAATAATTCCAGATCATGGGTAGCATAATTCTTCTCATGACTCTTTAGTTTCCTTGAAGAGTAGGCTACAGGATGACCTTCATGCATGAGCACACATCCCAAGGCAAGTGTGCTAGCATCGGTTACTACCTCAAACTCCTTACTGAGGTCTGGAAGGATAGGTGCTGATACCAAACTCTGCTTCAACCTATCGAAGCTAGATTGTTTGGGAGTTGACCATGCAATGGAAGTTTGCTTCTTCAGTAATTCTGTTAGAGGTGCTGCAATCAAAGCATAGTTTTTTATGAAGACTGTATACCATCCTGTCAATCCCAAAAAGCTACGTATTTCTTTGATAGTTGTTGGTATTGGACATTCTAGCACATTTGTGACCTTGACTGGGTCCACTGAGATCCCTTCTGCTGATATGATGAATCCTAGATATTCAATCTAACGTTTGAAGAATGCACACTTCTTCATCTTAGCATACAACTTATGTGACCTTATTGTCTCAAGGACAATTCGAAGTTGGGTTTCATGATCTTCCTCCTGTTTGGAATAGACTAAAGTGTCGTTGAAGAAGACGAGCACGAAGTCATCAAGATATGGCCTAAAGATATCCTGCATCAATCTATTGAAGGTGGCAGGCGCATTCGTAAGCCCAAATGACATAACTAGGAACTCAAAATGTCCATATCTTGTATTGAAGGCCATCTTGGTGATATCTTCTTCCTTGATCCTTATCTGATAGTAACCCGATCAATCTTGGAGAAGATCTTTGCACCCTAAAGATGATCAAGAAGCTCATCTATTCTAGGAATAGGGTACTTGTTTTTGACAATTGATTGATTCAATCCTCTGTAATCAATACATAGTCGAAGTGTTCCATCTTTCTTTTTCTGGAATAGTACTGGAGCTCCCCATGGTGAACTGCTAGGATGGATGTAGCCCTAATCTAGCAGTTGCTTGAGTTGTTCCTTCAGCTCAATTGCTTCCGGTATAGACATCCTATAAGGTCTCTTTGCAATTGGCGCAGCTCCTAGTATTAGCTTAATCTCATGATCCACTTCTCTTTGAGGCAGGAGTTTTGTTAGTTCTTCAGGAAATACATTCGCATATTCCTTTAGCCAAGAAGGTCCTTCACTAGACTCTTGCTTCTGATTTAACTTGTTGAGCTTAATCAAGTAGACATGTAATCCTTTTCTGACTCCTTTTATGATCTAAGATGCTTTGGCCAATTGGATTTTTGGATTTCCAGCCTCACCTTGAGTTGTGACTAATTCCCTTTCAGAGTTTCGAAAGGAAACTTGGCCCTTCCCACAATGAATGTGGGCGTCGTTAGGCTTAAGCCAATCCATTCCGAGTAGACACTCATGGATACCTAAATTCATGACTCTGAATTTGACCGAAGTTATTTTTCCTCCTAGAAAGAATTCCATCTTAGCACTTTGCCTGGTACAAGTAACCTCACGACCATTTGCCAATTCCACAAGCAAGATAGGTGCTTCTACTATGGCTATTCCTAGTCTTTTTGCACAAGCTCGTGAGATAAAGGAATGTGTACTGCCACAATCAATCAAGGTCTTGAAACCTTTACCTTGATAGTCTGACGGTGTTTGAATCACCGAGAACTGGCGATTTGGGCCTTTCTTGTGAAGAGCAGCATGGTCTGTCGCCCTTTCAAGTTCTGCTTCCATAGTCAGATCTTCTTCTTCTTCACACATTTGCCTATTGGCAACACAGTTGGTTCTTCCTTTGCCTCGGGTAGCGGCTCCCTGACCACGGCCCGTTCCTTGGAAAAGTGCTTGACGATGTCCTCCTCCAAGCTGGGGATATTGCCTCTTGAAATGACCGAGCTCATTGCAGTTGAAACAACAAAAGTTTTGGCCATTGATTTGAGTAGGAACAAAGTTGTTGATGTTATTACTTCTTGCTTTCTTTCTTTGTCCTTGATTCTGACCTTGAACTCTCTTCATCTGAGGCCTGAATGCTCCTCTATTTGGGTCATTATAAGACCAAGTTTTGTTACCTCTTGGTCTAGACTGCACCTCTTGAATTATAGGGGTAGCTCGAATGAGTGCGCCCTAAATATCTGATGGGTGCATCGATTCGAGATGCGTATTCACTAGTGGGTTTAAACCAACACAAAATTTTGACACTTGTTGTGTCATGTCTATCTGTGGCGCATACTTAAGAAGTGAGACAAATTTACAATAGTATGCGTCAAGAGTGAGTCCCAGCTATTTTAGCTCGTAGAACTCATTCATTTTCTGTGTGCAATATGCAGGTGTTAAGTATCTTCCCTGCACGGCTTTCTTCAGCTTCTCCCAGGTAACGGATCCTTCCACGATCCCTTGATCCCTACACCATTGCTTCCACCAAAGCCTGGCTTCTCCGGTGAGCTTCAGCTTGGCAAGCATAGCCTGATTGGCGGGTGCAGTACCGGCTGCTTCAAAGTAATCCTCCATGGATTCAATCCAAATTTCAGCATCTGCTTGGACGGACCTACCTCTCCCGTCAAATTTGGGCGGCTTAATCTACTTGAGAAGAAACTTCTTCTCTTGGATTACAGCAATACTTGATGTAGGAGGCGAAGTGGGATTCTATACTTGGGGTTGTGCCTGGATAAAGATTTCTTAACGTTATTACTCGTTAAACGCTATGATTTATATTTCATTTCAATTTCAACTATCAAAATCGAGTAATCTACCCACTTAACATATTATCAATTCTCATGCACAAACAGACATTTGATAAAAATAAGTCTTATTGTATTTATATGGGCATAGCCCTTTTGGAATACAACATGTTGTGGGATGATAAGCCAACTTTTTACATTTAGTTTGGGGAGAATAATGTTGTATTACATTTATCTACAGTAACTGTATAATAGTATGGTTTCGGGTCATGGATCTTCAGGAATCGGTAAGTCATTGGAAGTCCAGGTATCCTTTCCTTTGGAACCCATTCTTCTCATGGCGCCCCAACACTTTAATCATGTCGACGCGGATTACACGAGTCACTTCCTCATATATACATATGAGTTTAGTTCAACCCTCCGACCTCCAATATGTAAAGTTGAATTTACATGAGCTTCCATAAAATGGAACAGCTTCACGACTTTTAGGTCTTCCAACCACTTGATCCTCTGTAGGTTGGTCTATAGGTATGCAAATCGGTGGGCAGCTATATAGTAGATTCCTGAGGCACCCATCCATCTTCATTCCATGTACAAAGGTGATGGATTATAGATACACTCTAGGATGTTCATCATCTCAACCGTTTGTCGATAATTCGGGGAATGCATTGCAATCATAAACATGACTCGGAACACTAAGAACTTGTTCCATGCTTCGTAATTCTACAAGACAGTATTGAAAGTAAGGAAGTGTTTGGAACAGCAACATTTGCTTTACTTCATCTTATTAAGATTTTATAAAAACAATTCCCTTGTTGGTTCTCTCTAATACCAACTGTAACGTGTCCACTTGTTATCTTCAGGACACATCTTAGCAGTCCATCGGAAAGGATGTCTAGGAAGCTCCGCCTGGCACTCCCATGGAATGTTACGAGTTTTGCGATCTAGGACTATCCATGTCTGCCACGTAGCGGAAGTATTCTGACCATTCCCACTTAGGACCGACCTGAATTAGGGTTTTGCCTATTTGTCATTTCCTAACGGCAACTAGCGTCGAACCCAAGCGAACTACTTTACACAGAAACGCCAGGTCCAAAGCGGATTCACGCTGCACTTGGTTCAAGGAGAATGGAAAACGAGAGGGATGCAAAGCTCAACCTCTCTTCCATAAGGCATAGTCCCATTCCGTTCCCCTAAAACAATGTAAATCGGGATCCGTTATAACTCTAGGTCAACGCTCTGTTGTTCATATTCTTTGACGATCTTCTATATGTCCATCGTGATTTGAGAAAAGTTTCTGGCCAACCAGGACCACCCATCCGTAGGACGAACCTATGGCCACATCCACCGCACTTTCCTCAGGTTGTTTTAGTTATTTAATTACCTAACACATTTAGTTGGTCATGTATCAATCAGCTTCCTTAATTAGCCCGTTAGGTACTGGTTCCTTCACGAAATCATATCACTTGACATAAAAAAGAAATGTCAAACAAGTTCTTTTTTAACAGGTTATCATATTTATCTTTGAAATACATAAAGTCTAGTCCATAGGCTTATCCACAATCCGCCATCCGAAGGCTATCTAGCAATCCACAGGGATCACTAATCCAAGATTCCGCCCGTAGACTAGTATGCGGGCCTCGAGATCCAATCTCGAGTCACGTTAGCCTCTTGTGTAGGGCCCGAAAGACGAAGGATTTACGGCCAGAGCCCCCCTAGCACCCAAGCGTCCTCTTGCTCCAAGTAGCGCTTAATGGAGAGACCTTTCGCGGTGGGTTCGGTCCACCTTCTCGGCACGGTTAACAACCCCCTTGGTTAGGGTCATGCAGGCAGTCGCGGGTAACTGAAGCTACCTCTCACCTTCAGGCCTTCAACCTGAAGCATTAGTTATCCATTTATCCTTTAATTCATTAATCAAACAAAGCAAACCAATGCTCTTAAATCTATAACACGCACAATCATTTCCATTGGTCATTATTGTTGGTCAACTACTAAGGAGTGAATCCTTCTTTCTGAATGCATCTGGCACTCAATCCGGGATTACTTGCAACTTGGCAAGATCCCCTAACTTGGGTTAGGGCCATACCCTATTAACCCTATTCGATCAATACCTTAAGTTCAAATGTTATTTCAATTTATCGGTTTGTCTTTTGCTTCTAAGCAATTATCTTTTACCCAAGGAAAATACTATATTAGGAGGATTATTCATCCTCTTGCAAGATAGCTTGTGCAAAAGTATGCCAATCTCATTCCGAGGAATTGGCCATTCCCTTGTGATCAAATCACAAGATAATGTGACTCTACCACTAGTTGCACAAGTGTCGCATCAACTATGGGACTATTTACCCATCGAATGGAGTCACAAGATAGTCTGTTCCTGATGGAAATAGGCCGACTTATCAGTCCCAGGGTTTCAAGTTTCATCTTTTTAGGAAGAGATTCTTAGGAAAACCCTAGATGATTTCTCGCAAGAATGTCCTACTGTCCCTACATTCCATGAATGTGGGCACGTATTTAGTGTATAGGAGTTTCAACCTTGACCATACGAGCGACTAGGCCACGTGTTAAATCCTAGTTAGCTTTTTTGGAATTGAATTAACTCTTCCTAAACGAGTCCCTTCGCGGTTTTTAGGTGTTTAGGTTTAAGCCAACTTGTTTAATTCTTGAAGATAATTACGCTATCATTTCCATAAACACATGACTTATTGTCTACACGCCCTAACTTTTCGGTTTAAGATCAAGCATAGGTTAGACTATAGCATAATTCCAATCAATCATCCTATAACTTGCAAACAAGATTCATGCTAAAACAAGCAATCTTTTACTAATAATTATGCAGTTGAAAAACGATAATTTACTAGAGTTATGCAACGTAAGAATCATTTCATGCCTTGCCATTTCTTATGGGTTATTAGCACTTTCCATAATGCCTCATTTGCAAAGAAGATATGTCCTAATAATGTGACATGCAATTTATACTTCCATGCCTAAACGAAGTGCACTATCATAATTCCATTCTGTAAATATGGACATTAATCAAAGTTCAGTTCATTGAAATGCACAAAAACTACTTGCTAGAAACGCATATCAATCTCTTGCTCACTTTATTTGTTCGTTTTATTAAAAATACTAATGGTCGAACTCTTTCGTCATGAGGTAATTCTTTCAATATTAACCAAAGTATTTAATATGAAAAATGCATCCTATCTCCAAAAATTATCCACGCACAATAACAACATAAAATAAAATTTAGGAAGGAAAACTTGGACTTGTGGTGAGATGTCCACGTGGATGCTAGGAGACAATCCTCCTGCGGTTGCGCCTTGGACTTTCTTAGGAGTCATTTCAAATTCAGCCTTTTCACCTTGGGCGCAAAGCTACGATCTTATCCGTCTGCTTCTTACGCGAACACCCTTAGTGAATTAGGGGAAGGGATTTCGGTGGAATTCACGCGAAATTGTGTTGAAGAATCCCGGAGGGCAGGGGATATAAGAACGGTGATAGGGCTTTGGGAAAAGGCTACAAGAAAGGATTTTTAGGGTTTTGGATTGCGAGGGTTGGGAAAACCCACAAGAAGGGTTTTAAAACTTGGGGAGGAGGGAATTCATCAAACCTCTTTGGAAGGCATTTTGAAGGCCCGCAGGAAAAGAGGGGAAAAGGCTATAGAAGACCCTTTAGGATATAGGGAATCCTTTTGTGGGAAAAAAGGCCTAAAGTGCCCTTAGGAGGATTTATTGTATGGGGAAAAAAAGGGACTTATAGATCCCTTAGGAGGATTTAAGGTATGGGGAGAAAAAGGGGCTATAAGGCCTTGGGAGGATTTAAGGTATGGGAAAAAAAAAGGGGCTTATAGAGCCCTTAGGGGGACTTTAGTGTGGGGGGGGGGGGGGGGAGGAGGGGGGAAGGCTTTAATAGTCCATATGAGGGGGGGGGCTTCTTAGGAGCTATAGAAGCTTCCTAAGAAGCTTCTGTTGCTGTGAAAGCCCACGTGGGGAGACTAGGACTGGTGACGTGTCGACGGGGTAGACTACACTTCGAGCTGCTGATGGCGGTGATCTCCTCACGCTCCACGGCAGCAGAGTTTCTTCTCCAGCTCTCGATGGCAGCATAGCGTCCTCTCTCTCTCATGGGGGCGCCCACCTCTCTCACCCTTGCACAGCATCTCAGCTTCTTTCTCTCTCTTCAACCACACAGTAGCATCAATCAAGTCTTCAATCCCTCCACTAGCTTTCTGGCAGCGCCGACCACCCCCTCTGCTCTCACGACCCTTGATATAAATAGGTGAGGGGAGGGGGATCCTCCCTCCCCTACGTGGCATTACGCATGCCCTCCTCTCTCTTGCAAGCTCCATCGAGGAGCTTGATTAAAAATTCTATTCCCCTCCCCCTCCAGCACGACCGTCGGCTGGGGGGACAAGGGAAATAATAAAAAAATTTGTCATTATCCTATCCTTAGAGGGCATTCATATGCAAAAGGTGTAGTTAGATTGGAGAATATTACAAGATTCTTCCTCTTCAACTGTGTATTCAACCATTTCCTTCTCTTCCCAATATTTCATTTTTCATAACAATCCATTGCTTGTTGCCTATCAAACTATAGGGTATGTAAGTTCCAATTCCCAATTCTGTTTGATCTAACTTATACTTTCTTACAAACTCCATCGTAGGGAACATGACATTCATAGGTAGTAAAGCATCTTGACCATATACTAACTGAAAAGGGGTGAATAATGTACTTGTCTTATGCATTGTTCTACAAGCCCACAAAGCTTAATGTAGTTAATTGTCCCAATTTTTAGGATGATCTTCCACCAGCTTAAAGAGAATCTTCTGTAACGTTCCATTGAATGCTTCCACTAGTCCATTGCATTGAGGGTAATAAGAAGTAGAAAAGCTCTGTTTCAAGTCTAGTTTTCCTATTAATTTGATCTCTCAATAGCTTATTTCTAAAGCCAAGACCTTGATCTTAGTGGTATTCCAAATCTGCAGCATATGTACTCCATGAGGAACCAAGTTATATCCTCTTTCTTGCAATTCCTTGTAGCCTTAGCTTTAGGCCATTTGGTCATACAATCAAATACTTTAATGATGTAAGATTTTTCTCTTTTTGTACCATGCAAAGGTCCAATAAAATCCAAAACCCACTTCTCAAATGGTCCATAGGCAAAAATGGCTTTCGTAGGTTCTGGAATTAGTATCCTTTCTACATATGACTGGCAAGCATGATAACTTTTACTTCATTTTGTGCGTATGTAATATTCCCGTTTGAATAAAAATATTACTAAACCAACCTCCCAAGCACCATAAACTTGTGCAAAGGTTATCCCCAATGCTGGCAGTTAATCTATAACTACACGCAAGAAATGGAGAACTCCGCATTGGTAAACCAGGACCGAGGTTCAAAACCGCATCATCTATGGAAACATTCCCTCTTGGGAGGAGGTTAAGTGGATAAAGGTGGAATTATTGCAAAAAAAATTTCTTATTTTCCCTTAGTCGATGTGTGGCTGAGGGAAGGGGATGGCTAAGTGGGGGAAGTGGTGACAAGGGGGAGACGTGGGCTGCATGCACAGCCCACGTGGGAGAGGTCCCCTCTCCCCCCTGGAGTATAAAAACCCCCCCTTGGGGAGGGGGGGTAAGCAGGGTGTTGAACGAGGGAGAGGCTGCATGAGGTTGCATAAGGTCGTCATGTGAGAGGAGGCGGAGCTAAGGACAGTCGTGAGAGAGAAGAAGGAGGCTACGTACTTCTGTCGTCACCATAGAGGAGGAGGATTTTACGTCAACACTATGCAGCCGTGTAGCAGACTGGGAGAACACTGCGAGACATCGTAGGAGCTCCGCCATAGGCTACCACACTGCCCCCATTCCCTGCCAAACCCACCCTATTTCTGTCCGCCGATCGATTCATGTCATACCACGTGGTATCGTGGTTGCTATCTGTGATTAGAAGCTCCTAGAAGCTTCTTATTAGGAAGCTTCTAAGGGGTTTCTCTAAGCCCCCCTTCCCATTGAATTCTCCACAATCCCAATTTTCCCCCCCCAGGCTTCGAAGAGGAAGCCTATAAGGCCTCCCTACCAAATCTCCCACAACCCCCCTAGGCCCCGGGTCTTGTAGAGAAGAAGAGGGTTCCTTAAACCCCCTTTCCACAAGATCTTTACCCCTGGGATTTTTATCAGAGGAAGGAGAATTTCATAGGCCTCCCTTTCACGCAAGGCCCCCATAAAACCATTCCTAGTCCGGAATTTCAAGGAGAAGAATAACTCTCAAGCCTCCATTTCCGCAAGACTTCACAATAGCCCTTTTACGAACCCCCTCTTTTGCCGAAAGAAGAAGGCCCAAGTTCCGAACCCTAAGACCTTCCATAAGCCAAATTTCGCAAGTTGTTACACAAGGAGCCGTACTTCAAAGGGAATTTCCGCGTACGAGGGAGAGGGGCAAAGATCATAAGTCTGCAAACCAAGGCAAGTAGTTTGAATCCACGAAGGCAAACCAGAAGCCGAAATCACGATGGCCCCTAAAAAGTCACAAGGCACACCTGTAGGAGGATCATCTCCTAATATTCATGTGGATATTTCACCGAGCCGACAAGTCCATGTTTTCTTCCTATTTTTGATTTACGTAGAAGTATTGCAGTTATGCATGGTTATATCATGGAACTAGGATGCACTTATGCTTGTCAAATCCACCTAGCTAAATGCAATTGAAATAAATTATCTAGTTGAGATTTACTTAGAGTAATTCACGATACGAAGTTGGTCATTTGTATTTTCAATGGAATGAACGAAAAAGAACATAAGGTGTCTATGCATTTTAGTACCTTATTAACAAGTTGCATTTCATACAGTAAGATGAGTCTAGAATAACTAATGACTAGCATTACAAAGGCAAAATTATTATAGTACACCCTTGATTATGCATGGAAAGATTAAATCGTATGTCGCATTTTTTTAATATTAGACAAATCTTCTTCATAATGATTCATTAAGAAAGTCATTATCAACCGTAGGAAATTGCAAAGCATGGAAAAGATTCTAAGGGTTGCATGAAGTAGGTTAACTCTAGCTTCAAATTGGCATAAATCTCATTTAACTGCGTAGTAGTAGGAAAGGTTGCATAATGCACATTCATCGTACGAATAATTTCATTCAGAGATGTAGTTAGGAAAAGGCTACATGGTTCATTTTAACATAAAACCTTAAAAGCTTAGTGGCATGAATCGTGAATGCATGTCCTAGTAGGATCAATGGAAGTTATGCGGAATTTTAACATGTGCTTTGGTCTTAACAAGAAAAGTTAGGGATTGCGAATCTAATCGTACGTAGAGGCAATGAATCATGTGCTTACGTGAATTGTGACGTAATGCAACTAGTTTTTCCCCTTTTAGATCAAGACAACATCTCTAGGAATGGTATGTCCTTGTCGTAACACAAGTAAACTGGATTACCCAAAACATCTAAACCGCAAAGGATTCGCATAGGATGGTTAAATCGATACAATATCAAGTGCTAACTAGGGTTTGGCACATTAAGGACTTGACCTAGCTTCGCATTTGTTGCCAAGTCGAAACCCTCATACCCAAAAATCCTGCCCACATTCATGGAATATAGGGACAATTGGGCGCACTTGCAAGAAACGATCTAGGGTTTCTACTCTAAGGATCACTCGTTCAAAAGATGAAACTCGGTTTGAGCTGGAACCCCTAGGACCCAACGTTGTCGGCCTAGTGCAATTGGGAATGGGTTGGATAAGAAGACACCCTAAACCCTGCTTCTTATTTAATCATGATTTCATGACCAGAAGACGTCATTCAATGGGTGAAATGATTCGATGGAATAGATGCGACACTTGTTCAACAAGTTGCAACATCGCATGATCTTGTGGTTTGATCACAAGAGAGCTGCCAATTCCTTGGAATGAGATTGGTAGATTATTGCATAAGTTTATCTTTCAAGAGGATGAGTAGCCGTCATGTTATATCACCTTTCTTGGGAAAATTTACCAAGATAAGGGAATTAGGTAAAGGACCAATCAATCATTTGGAGTGACATGGTCGCCATGATTTACTATTAATAAAACCTAAGGTATTGATTAAGTTGGATTAATAGGGTATGGCCCTAACCCAAGGACAAAAGGGAGAATGGACAAACCCTTGGGGATCTTGCGAAGTCGCAATTGATCCCAGATCGAATGCTGGATGCATTCGGAGAGAAGGATTCACTCCTTAGCAGTTGGCCAAATAACTACCACTAGAAATGATTGTGCTTGTAACAGTTTAGAGAGCACTGCTTTCTTTGTTTCCTCAGGGAAGTAAAGGATGAAAAGATATCTAATGCTTCAGGTTGAAGGCCTGAAGGGAGAGGCTGCCTCAATTACCCCCCCGACTATCTACTTGACCCTAACCAAGGGGGTTGTTAACAGTGCCGGGAACGTGGACCGAACCCGCCGCGTGAGGTCTCTCCCTTGGGCACTACTTAGAGCAGGAGGACGCTTGGGTGCTAGGGGGCTTTGGCCATAAATCCCTCGCCTTCTGGGCCTTCAACAAGAGGCCAATGTTACTTGGGATTGGATCTCAAGGCCCGCATACTAGTCTACGGGGGGCGGAATCTTGGATAAGTAGTCCCTGTGGATTGCTGGACAGTCTTCGGGTGGATTATGGATAAGCCTACGGGCTGGACTTTATGAATGTACTCCAAAGATAAATATGATAACCTGTTGAAAAAGAACTTGTTTGATACTATTTTTCTATGTCAACTGCTAGGATTACGTGAAGGAATCGATGTCTAACGGGCTAATTAAGGAAGATGCTTGATGCATGTCCAACTAAATGTGGTAGGTAATTAGACAACTAAAGCAACCTTGAGGAAAGTGCGGTGGATGTGGCCATGGGTCCGTCCTATGGATGGGTGGTCTCGGTTGATTGAGAACTTTTCTCAATCATAATGGACATTTAGGAGATCTTCTCAAAGGAAATGAATAGCAAGGGCATTGACCTAGAGTCTAGGTTACAAAAATCCTGGTTTATGCTATTTTAGGGGAACGGAATGGGACTATGCCTTATGGCAGAGAGGTCGAGCCTTGCATCCCTCTCTTTTCCCATTCTCCTTGAACCAAGTACAACGTGAATCCGCTTCAGTCCTGGCGTTTTTGCGTAAAATAGTTCGCTTGGAGTTTGACGCTAGTTGTTGTCTAGGAAATGACCATTAGGGGAAACCTTGATTCAGGTCGGTCCTAAGTGGGAACGGCCAAAATACTTCCGCTATGTCGCAGATGTGGAAAGTCCTAGATCACAAACCCCGTAACATTCCATGGGAGATGGACTACTAAGACGTGTCCTAACGGGAATAGGTGGACACGTTACAGATGGTATCAAATCAAACCAACAAAGGATTTTTTTAAAAAAAAATCTTAGTAAAGAAGAAGTAAAGCAAATGTTGCTGCTCAAGACATTTCCTTACTTTCGATGCTGTCTTACAGAATTATGAAGCATGGAACAGGTTCCTAGTGTTTCGAGTCATGTTTATGACCGCGATGCACTCCTCAGATTATCGACAAAGGATCGATATGATGAACATCTTAGACCATATTTATAATCCATCACCTTTGTACGTGGAACAGAGGTGGACGGGTGACTCTGGAATCAACTATATAGCTGCCCATCGGTTTGCGTACCTTTAAACCAACCTAAAGAGGATCAAGTGGTTGGAGGACCTGAAGATCGTGAAGCTGTTCATTTTTGTGGAGGCTCACATAAACTCAACTTTACATATCGAAGGTCGGAGGGTTGAGCTTCACTCATATGTATATGAGGAAGTGACCCGCATAATCCTCGCCAATAGGATCAAGGTGTTGGGATGCTACGAGAAGAATGGGTACCAAAGGAAAGGATACCCTAATCTTTCGATGAATTACTGATTCCTGAAGATCCATGACCCGAAACCATACTATTATCCAATTCCCATAGCTAATTGTAACACAACATTATTCTCCCCGAACTAATGTAACTGTTGCTCTATCATCCCAAGAATTATTGTACTCCGAAAGGGTTATGCCCATATAAATAAAATAAGACTTCTTTTTATCAATGTCTGTCTTGTCTATGAGAATTGATAAAAAGTTAAGTGGCTAGGTTTCTTGGTTGATGCTGAATTGGGTATGAAATATAAATCATAACAATTAGCGAGTTATAATGTTAAGAATCCTCTATCTAGACACAACCCTAGGTACAGGTTCCCAGTTCGCCCCCTACATCAAGTACGGCCATGATCCCGGAGAAGAAGTTTCTTCTCAAGCAGATCAAGCCGCTAGAATTTGACGGGAAAGGTAGGACTGTCCAAGCGGATGCTAAGATTTGGATAGATTCCATGGAAGATTACTTTGAAGCAAGAGGTATTGCACCCGCCAACTAGGCTATGCTCGCCAAGCTAAAGCTCACTAGCGAAGCCAGGTTTTGGTGGAAGCAATGGTGCAAAGATCAAGGGATTTCAAAAGGATCTGTTACCTGGGAAAAGCTGAACAAAGTTGTGCAAGGAAGATACTTATCACCTGTGTATCACACGTAGAAAATGAATGAGTTCTACGAGCTAAAACAATTGGATCTCACTCTTGACTCATACTACTCAAAATTCATCTCACTTCTGAAGTATGCACCACAAATGGACATGACACAGTAGGTGTCAAAATTTTGTGCTGGTTTAAACCCACCAGTGAATACCCGCCTCGAATCTATGCACCCAACAGATCTATAGGACACACTCATTCGAGCTACATCCATAATTCAGGAGCTGCATGCTAGGCCAAGAAGTAACAAAACTTGGTCTTATAATGACCAGAACAGAGCATATAGGCCCCAAAAGAAGAGAGTTCAAGGTCAAAACCGAGGACAAAGAAAGAAAGCAAGGACTAATAATGTCAACAACTTTGTCCCTACCCAAAGCAATGGCCAAAATCTCCGTTGTTTCCACTGCAACAAGCCCAGTCATTTCAAAAGGCAATGTCCCAAGCTTGGTGGAGGACATTGTAAATCACCTTTCCAAGGAACTGGCCATGGCCAGGGAGCCACCACCCGAGGCAGAGGAAGAACTGCCTATGTTGTCAACAAGGAATTGTGCAAAGAAGAAGACCCGACCATGGAAGCAAAGGTTGAAAGGGCCATAGTCCATGCCACCCTTTACAAGAAAGGCCCAAATTGCCAGTTTTCAGTGATTCAGTCACCATCGGACTATCAAGGTAAAGGTTTCAAAACCTTGATTGATTGTGGCAGTACACATTCCTTTATCTCACCAGCTTGTGCAAGAAGATTAGGAATAACCACAATAGAAGCATCTACCTTACTTGTGGAATTAGCAAATGGTCGTGAGGTCACTTGTACCAGGAAAACTGCTAAGGTGGAATTCTTTCTGGGAGGAAAGACGACTTCAGTCAAATTCAGGGTCATGAACCTAGGTATCCATGAGTGTTTACTCGGAATGGATTGTCTTAAACCTAAGGATGCCCACATTGATTGTGGAAAGAGCCAAGTTTCCTTTCGAAACTCTAAAGGGGAATTGGTCACAACTCAAGGTGAGGCTAGAAAGCCAAAAATTCAATTGGCCAAAGTATCTCGGATTATAAAGGGAGTTAGAAAGATACTACTTGTCTACTTGATTAAGCTCAATAAGCTAGATCAGAAGTAGGAGTCTAGTGAAGAACCTTCATGGCTAAAGGAGTACGCAGACGTATTTCCTGAAGAGCTGACAGAACTCCTGCCTAAAAAAGAAGTGGATCATGAGATCAAGCTAGTGCCAGGAGCTGCGACAATTGCAAAGAGACCTTATAGGATGTCCATCCTGGAAGCAATTGAGCTGAAGGAGTAGCTCAAGCAACTACTAGATCAGGGCTACATCCATCCTAGCAGTTCACCATGGGGAGCTCTAATGCTGTTCCAGAAAAAGAAAGATGGAACGCTTCAACTGTGTATTGATTAGAGAGGGTTGAATCAATCAACTGTTAAGAACAAGTACCCTATTCCTAGAATAGATGAGCTTCTTGATCATCTTCAGGGTGGTGCAAAGATCTTCTCTAAGATTGATCTCAGGTTTGGTTACTATTAGATAAGGATCAAGGAAGAGGATATCCCAAAGACGGCCTTCAACACAAGATATACCAAAGATGGCCTTCAACACAAGATATGAATACTTTGAGTTCCTAGTTATGTCATTTGGGCTCAAAAAATGCGCCTGCCACCTTCAATAGGTTAATGCAGGATATCTTTAGGCCATATCTTGATGACTTTGTACTTGTCTTCTTCAACAACACCTTAGTCTATTCCAAACAGGAAGAAGATCATGAACCCCACCTTTGGATTGTCCTTGAGACAATGAGGGCACACAAGCTCTATGCTAAGATGAAGAAGTGTGCATTCTTCAAACGTCAGATTGAAGATCTAGGATTTATCGTATCAGCAGAAGGAATCTCAGAGTCAGAGATGTTCTAGAGCGGCCAATACCAACATTTATCAAAGAAATACGCAGTTTTCTTGGATTGACAAGATGGTATAGGGTCTTCATAAAAAACTATGCTTTGATTGCAGCACCTCTGACGGATCTACTGAAGAAGCAAACATCCATTGCATGGTCAACTGCCGTATAGATCAGCTTTAATAGATTAAAGCAAAGTTTGGTACGAGCACCTATACTGAAACTTCCAGACCTCAGTAAGGAGTTCAAAGTAGTAACTGATGCTAGAACGCTTGCCTTAGGATGTGTGCTCATGCAAGAAGGTCATCCTGTAGCATACTCTTCAAGGAAATTGAAGAGCCATGAGAAGAATTATGCTACCCATGATCTAGAACTGTTAGCTATCATCCATGCTCTAAAGCTTTGGAGAGACTACCTATTGGGTAACAAGTTTACTCTAGTGACGGATCATAAAAGTCTCAAGTGGGTCTTTACCCAAAATGAGCTCAACATGAGGCAACGTTGGATTGAAGTGCTGGAGGAATATGATTTTGAAATCAAATACCGACCTAGAAAGGAGAATGTAGTTACCGACGCACTCAGTCGCAAGGCATTCCTTAATTCTCTAATCTTGCAAAATCCATCAACAGCTAGATTTCTAGCCACAAAGGTATCCATGCCAAACAACCCAATACTTGAGCTAGCTAGAGAAGAAGCATGCCATGATCCAGCCTATCAAAAGATGCTAAGGGAGATCCCTATCAAGGAACAAGACCAAAAGCTACAAGCTAAGTATCATGAATTCTCTATCAATAGTGGACTTGTCTACTATCGAATGAGATTATGTATACCGGCAAGCCAGTCACTTAAGTAGAAGATATTGTGGGAAGCTCATGATTCCCCTTTCTCAGGACATCCTAGCTATGCCAAGACTCTCAATGCAGTTAGGAAGAGCTACTATTGGGAGAGGCTTAAAGGTGACATCCTCAAATATGTCACTGAGTGTTTGTCTTGTCAACGTATTAAGGCTGAACATGTCAAAATGCCAGGAAAGTTGCAACCACTTGACATTCCCCAAATGAAATGGGAATTCATCAGTATGGACTTTGTTGTTGGCCTACCCCAAGTTCAGGGAGGATACAACTCCATCATGGTTGTGGTTGACATGCTTACTAAGGTTGCACACCTTATTCCAGTTAAGACAAACTATAAAGCCTCAGACATTGCAAGGTTGTTTATCAAGGAGATATTCAAGCTACATGGGTTGCCCAAAAGAATCATTAGTGATCGTGATTCTCTCTTCACATCAAACTTTGGAGAGCTATCTTTGAAGCCATTGGGACTCAACTCTGTTTTAGTATAGCTTACCATCCCCAAACTGATGGGACCAAATGGAGCGAGTCAATCAAGTCATCGAGGATATGTTAAGGACACACTACTGTCATGAACCAAAAAGGTGGATTCAATACTTGCCTTTGGTTGAGCCTTTGGTTGAATTTGCCTACCATGCTTCTTACCAACAAAGCATTCAGATGACCTCTTTTCAAGAATTGTATGGGCATGACTGTCAAAGTCCCCTAAACTTCTTAGATCCAACCTTGAGGGTTGAAGCTTCAAGGCAGATGTTGGAAGAGATGGATGACCAAATGAAGTCAATAAGATAGGACATCCAAGCCGCCAAGGATAGACAGAAGGCATAGATGGATTTGAAGCATCAAGATAGAACTTTTGAGAAAGGAGACATGGTATTCATTCGCTTATGCCCAAAGAAAAGTTCCCTATCCTTAGGAGATTGCAAGAAGCTAAGTCCAAGGTATTGTGGACCATACAAGATCCTCAAGTGCCTAGGACCCAATGCTTATAGGGTGCAACTCCCTGAGAATCTAAAGGTTCATAATGTATTCCATATCAGCCTATTTAAGAAGTATGTACCTAGTCCTAGCCATGTACTTGATGACCAACAAGTTGTAATGCCTAGCCAAGGAGTCCTTGAGCTACGGCTTGACACGATCTTAGATGTTAGGGAGAGACAATTGAGATCCAGAACCTTGAGAGAATGCCTCGTCTAGTGAAAAGATTATCCTGAGGAGGATGCCACTTGGATGGATGAAAGAACTCTCAACCAACAATATCCCAAGTTCATCTCGAGATGAGGACTTCTTGATTCCTCCAAGGGGGAGACAATGTAATATTCCCATTTGAATAAAAATATTACTAAACCAACCTCCCGCTCACTTAAACTCGTGCAAAGGTTATCCCTAGTGCTAGCAGTTAGTCTATAACTGCACATGAGAAATGGAGAACTCCGTATTGGTAAACCCGGACCGAGGTTCA
Source organism: Lygodium microphyllum (assembly GCF_053477565.2). NCBI lineage: Eukaryota > Viridiplantae > Streptophyta > Polypodiopsida > Schizaeales > Lygodiaceae > Lygodium > Lygodium microphyllum. The sequence continues at coordinate 85,274,075 of NC_141151.1, forward strand.
AAACTGCATCATCTGCGGGAAAACTCCCTCTTGGGAGGAGGTTAAGTGGATAAAGGTGGAATTATTGCAATTTTTTTTTCTTATTTTCCCTCAGCCAATGCATGGCTGGGGCAAGGGGATGGCTAAGTGGGGGAAGTGGTGACTAGGGGGAGACGTGGGCTACATGCATAGCCCACGTGGGGGAGGTCCCCTCTCCCCCCTGGAGGATAAAAACCCCCCCTTAGGGGGGGAAGGGGTAAGCAAGGTGTTGAACAAGGGAGAGGCTACGCCAGGCTACATAAGGTCGTCGTGTGAGAGGAGTCGGAGCTAAGGACAGTCGTGAGAGAGAAGAAGGAGGCTACGTACTTCTGTTGTTGCCATAGAGGAGGAGGATTTGACGTCAACACTGTGCGGCCGTGCAGCAGACTAGGAGGACATCGTGAGACATCGCCGTGAGCTCCGCCATAGGCTACCACGCTGACACCATTCCTAGTCAAACCCACCCTTTTTCTGTCCACTGATCGACATCATCTCATACCACACACGTGGTATCATGGTTGCTGTCCGGATCAAAATCTCCTAGAAGCTTCTTATTAGGAAGCTTCTAAGGGGCTTCTCTAAGCCTCCCTTCCCATTGAATTCTCCAGAAGCCCAATTTTCCCCCTGGGTTTCGAAGAGGAAGCCTATAAGGCCTCCCTACCAAATCTTCCACAAGCCCCCTAGGCCCCGGGTCTTGTAGAGAACAAGAGGGTTCCTTAAACCCCCTTTCCACAAGATCTTTACGCCCGGGATTTTTATGAGAGGAAGGAGAAGTTCATAGGCCTTCCCTTCGCGCAAGGCCCCCATAAAACCATTCCTAGCCTGGAATTTCAAGCCTCCGTTTCCGCAAGACCTTCACAATAAACCTTTCACAAACCCCTCTTTTGCCGAAAGAAGAAGGCCCAAGTTCCGAACCCTAAGACCTTCCATAAGCCAAATTTCGCAAGTGGTTACCCAAGGAGCCGTACTTCAAAGGGAATTTTTGCATACGAGGGAGACAGGCAAAGATCATAAGTCTACGAACCAAGGCAAGTAGTTCTAATCCACGAAGGAAAACCAGAAGCCGAAATCATGATGGCCCCTAAAAAGTCACAAGGCGCACCTGCAAGAGGATCATCTCCTAATATTCATGTGGATATTTCACCGAGCCGACAAGTCCATATTTTCTTCCTATTTTTGATTTAGGATCTCATTTAACTGCGTAGTAGTAGGAAAGGTTGCATAATGCACATTCATCGTACGAATAATTTCATTCAGAGATGTAGTTAGGGAAAGGCTGCATGGTTCATTTTAACATAAAACCTTAAAAGCTTAGTGGCATGAATCGTGAATGCATGTCCTAGTAGGATCAATGGAAGTTATGCGGAATTTTAACATGTGCTTTGGTCTTAAGACGAAAAGTTAGGGATTGCGAATCTAATCGTACGTAGAGGAAATGAATCATGTGCTTACGTGAGTTGTGATGTAATGCAACTAGTTTTTCCCCTTTTAGATCAAGACAACATCTCTAGGAATGGTCTGTCCTTGTCGTAACACAAGTAAACTGGATTACCAAAACATCTAAACCGCAAAGGATTCGCATAGGATGGTTAAATCGATACAATATCAAGTGCTAACTAGGGTTTGTCACATTAAGTACTTGACCTAGTTTCGCACTTGTTGCCAAGTCGAAACCCTCATACCCAAAAATCCTGCCCACATTCATGGAATATAGGGACTATTGGACGCACTTGCAAGAAACGATCTAGGGTTTCTATTCTAAGGATCACTTGTTCAAAAGATGAGAGTCGGTCTGAGTTGGAACCCCTAGGACCCAACGTTGTTGTAATATTTCCGCGTACCCCGTACCGCAAATATTAACTTCCCGCACGCCGTGTAAACCCTGTGCAAGAGTATTCCCTACTTCGTGATTATTGGTAACCTAATCCACACCATGCACGCTCAAAAATGAGGCCTCCACGTCGAGAATTAAAGGCCGGGGTTGAAGACCGTATAGCCGCGAGGAAACATCCGCTTGGGAAGGGCAATTGGATAAATTCAAGGCAAATTTTTTTATTATTATCCCTTCCCCCCAGCCGATGCATGGCTGGAGGAGAGGGAGTGTGGGGGGGAAAGGCCAAGGAGGAGTGAAGTCGGGTTGCATGAAGGGGGAGTCCTCCACGTGTGTGGAGGCCCTCTTCCCCACCCCCCCAAGGCCTATATAAACACCCCCTAGCTAGAGGGTGCGAAGAGGGTGCTGGACGTGCTGGACGAGGAGCTGAAGGAGGTCGCCGTGCCGGACGTGAAGGGGGAGGTCGCCGTGAAGCGACACGCTGCCGCCCAGACCACCAGTCCGCCGACGCTGCCGCCCAGACCGCCAGTCCGCCGTCGCTGCCGCCAGACCACCAGTCCACCTCAGACCGCCGACCCCGCCTGAAGCACGACCCCCCGTGGCCTGTAGAAGCTGAAGCTTCTTAGAAGCTTCTTTAGAACCTTCTAAGGGGGGGGCCTCCTTAAGCCCCCTTCCCACCACATTTCCCAAAAGACCCATTCATACCCCTCCCCGGAACTTGAAGAGGAGAGGGTGAAGGCCGTAAAGACTCCCATAAGACCCTTTGAAAAAGGCTTTCGTAAAAGGACTTTGAAGGCCGCAAGCCATCCACGAATCAATTCCGTGCCAACTCGAGTTTTTCCTAAAAGAACTCCTAAAGCCCTTTGCCGCAAGCGCCATCCCGCAAAGAAGTCTTCCGCATACGAGGAAAGGCAAAGGTCGGAAGGCTGCATGCCAAGGCAAGAAAACTCGTAGACCACAAAGGCAAATCAGAAGCCGAATCTACGCCTACGATGGCCCCCAAAAGATCACAAGGTGCGACTGCGGGAGGTTCATCTCCGAGTATACAAGTGGATACCTCCCCGACCCCTCAAGTCCAGGTTCTTTCGAGTTATTTCCGCATAAAGAAATGATTAGGCGCGCTTAGTTCATAAGGGAGATTGCATTTTTACGCGTAACTTTAATGCATGTGGAAATTGGGAAAAAATACATTTGATAAGTATCTTTGAAACATTAGGCAGGATTGGAAATATGTCATGAATTTGAACGAGTTATCCACCTTAGAAGACTAGTTGCATGTAGTTTTTGGTACATTATCAAAGTAATGAGTCTAAACTTAGGGCAAAGAAATGGAATTTATAAGTGCATTCTCTTCCGTCCTAGACATGGTAGGAATAAGCGTGTGCCGCATGTTAGGCAACATCCTCCTCGTAATGATTTCATGAGGCAAGGTTAACACCATAAGATATTATCCGAAAAGAAATAATAGAGTACGAAAATGATCTTATGGACTTGCAATAGCATGTAAAAATGGAATGAGTTAACACTAGCTTTAGTTGGTATAAACTTCGTTAACTACATTGTAGCTAGGAGAATGTTGCGTATTGCATAGTCATCATGAGAAAACGTCATTCATCAGAAGCCGCATTTAGGAAAGGTTGCATGGTTCGTCAAAGCATAAGATTCGAAAGTAGACAACAAGGTTGTAGGTATGATTATTGATGTAAGACCTAGTAGGTCCTAGGAAAAGTTAGTATCCAGATTATCGTGCACCAAAGAAAGATAAAGTTATCGTGGACCATGTGATGCGTAAAAGCAATAAATCGCATGTTTACGCGTGTTGGTGGAGTTATAACTATTGTTCTCCGTTAGATTTAGTTTATTACCTTTGGAAGGATCATCCTCGTCGCAAGACAAGTATAATTGAATTGACTAAGTAACCTAAACCACAAGGGACTCATATGGGCATGGCTCAGACGATATGATAGGTATCCCAAGTGTTAACTAGGGGTTAGTGCAATAAGAATTCGACCTAGTTTTACACTGGTTGCCAAGTCTAAACCCGCAAACCTAAGAATCTTACACACGAAATGTCGAATCAATTGGATGTTCATGCATGAAATGATCTAAGGTTTTATCCCAAGGATCATTCATTTAAAATGATGAAACTCCGACGGAGTTGCCTATTTTTAGGATCATGGGCCAACATAATTAGGAATGGTTTGGAGGATACCCTAAAACCCTGCCACTCGGCTGGAGGTAAATTCCGTGACCGGAAAACGCTAAGCAATTGGGTAGAATGATCCTGTGGAATAGATGCAATACATGTGCAAAAAGCTGCACTTTGTATAGACTTGAGATTTGCCCACAAGAGAGTTTTATCATCTCTCGAAATGAGGTTGGCAAGTTATTGAAGGAATTTAACTTACAAGAGGATGGGTTATCATCCTGTTACTCACTTTTCTTGGGGGATAACTGCCAAGGAAAAGGAAAGGTTAGGTGTTTGCCTTGAAGCAAATGACCAGACAATAAACTAAAGCGACATGGTCGCTGGATCCTGCCACAACAAAACCTAAAGTATTGGTAGGGTATGACCCTAACCCAAGAATGATAGGAATCTTGCCAAGTTGCAATTGATTCCGGATCGAATGCGGGTTGCATTCGGAGAAAAGGAGTCACTCCTTAACAGTTTGCCAGCTAAACGACCATTGGAAATTGATTGTGCTTGTAACAGTTTGGAAAGCACTGTTTGCATTGTTTGTTCAATGAACTAAAGGACGAAAATATATCTAAATACTTCAGGTTGAAGCCTGAAGGGAGAGGCAGCTTCAGTTACCCCCGACTGCCTGCCTGACCCTAACCAAGGGGGTTGTTAACCGCGCCGGGAACGTGGACCGAACCCGCCGTGAGAGGTCTTGCCGTTGAGCTCTACTTGGAGCAGAAGGACGCTTGGGTGCCAGGGGGGGCTCTGGCTGTAAATCCCTCGCCTTCCGGGCCCTGCACAAGAGACTAACGTGACTCGGGATTGGATCTCGAGGCCCGCATACTAGTCTACGGGCGGAAACTTGGATTAGTGATTCCTGGTGGATTACTGGATAGCCTTCGAGCGGATTATGAATACGCCTACGGGCGGGAACTCCTTGTATTGCAAAGATAAAAGGATAAAATGATAATAAAGAAGTTGTTTGGCATTGTTTTCTTTATGTCCTGTGATAAGTTTACGTGAAGGAACCAGTGCTTAACAGGGTTAATCAAGGAAGCTGTTTGTTATATGTCAAACTAATGTGCTAGGTAATTACATAACTAAAACAAACCGAGGAAAGTGCGGAGGATGGACCATGGGTCCGTCCTACGGATGGGTGGTCCCGGTTAGCCGGGAACTTTTCTCAAAGTCTTCGACGAACAGAAGGATGATCAACATCACCGAAACAAGTAATGAGAACGATGACTTGGAATTACCGATTACCCGATTCACGCTGTTTTAGGGGAACGGAATGGGACTATGCCTTTTGGCAGAGAGGTCGAGCCTTGCATCCCTCTCATTTCCCATTCTCCTTGAACCAAGTGCAGCATGAATCCGCTTCAGACCAGGCGTTCTGCGTAAAGTAGTTCGATCAGGTCTGACGCTAGTCGCTGTTAGTAAATGACCAAACAATTCCGGTCGATCCTAAGTGGGAACGGCCAGGACACTTCCGTTACGTGGCAGACGCGAAAAGTCCTAGATTGCAAAACCCGCAACATTCCATGGGAGTGCCGGGTGGAGTTTTCTAGACAACCTTTCCGATGGGCTGCTAAGACGTGTTCTAGAGGATTCTAGTGGACACGTTACAGTTGGTATCAGAGCCGACTTACAATGGAATTGTTTTCATAAAGATTTCATTGAAAAATGAAGTAAAGAATTTGTTCCTGTCCAAACATTTTCTCATCTTCAATACTGTCTTGCAGAATTACGAGGCGTGGAACAAGTTTTTGGTGTTCCGAATCATGTTCATGACTGCAATGCATTCTCCGCATTATAGGCAGAGAATTGAAATGATGAACATCTTGGAGCAGATTTATAATCCATCACCGCTATATATAGAGCGAAGATGGACTGGGTCTTCAGGAATCTACTACATAGCTGCCCACCGGTTCGCTTATCTACAGACCAACCTGAAGAGGATCAAGTGGTTGGAAGACTTGAAAGTCATGAAGCTGTTCATTTTTGTGGAAGCTCACGTGAATTCGACTTTGCATATTCGAGGTCGTAGAGTTGAATTAAACTCATATGTATATGAGGAAGTAACCCGTGTAATTCCAGCTGATAGAATTAAGGTATTGGGCCGCCATGGGAAGTATGGATTCCAGCGGAAAGGATATCCTGAACTTCCGATGAATTATCGATTCTTAAAGATTCATGACCCAAAACCTTACTATTACACAGTTTCTGTAGACAAATCCAATACAATGTTGTTCTCCCCAAACTAAATATAATGATTGGATTATCATCACTCGAAGATGTTGTATGAGGCTACGCCATATAAATATAAATAAGGACTTCTTTTTATCACTATCCGATTGTGCATCAAGGTTGTTGCAAAAAGTTAAGTAGCTTCATGAGTTACGAAATAGTTGAACTAAAGATAAGCTAATGTCAATTATCATATAATAATGTTAAGAAAACTTTTACTCAGGCGCAACCCCAGGTACAGGTTCCAAATTCACCCCCTACGGCAAGTACGACTGTGATCCAGGAGAAGAAGTTCCTCCTCAAACAGATAAAGCCACCCGAGTTTGACGGGAGAGGCAGATTCGTCCAGTCGGACGCTGAGATTTGGATTGAATCTATGGAGGACTACTTCGAAGCCGCTGGCACTACACCTACTAATCAGGCCATGCTCGCCAAATTAAAACTCACTGGTGAAGCCAGGCTATGGTGGAAACAATGGTGCAGGGATCAAGGGATTTCAGAGGGGTCCGTTACCTGGGAGAAGTTAAAGCAAGCCGTGCAAGGGAGATATTTTCCACCCGCATATCGTACACAGAAAATGAATGAGTTCTATGAGCTAAAACAGTTAGGACTCACTCTTGACGCATACTACTCTAAGTTTGTCTCACTCTTAAAGTATGCGCCACAAATGGACACGACACAGCAGGTGTCCAAATTTTGCGCAGGCTTAAATCCACCTGTAAATACCCGTCTCGAATCTATGCGACCATCAGATCTTCAGGATGCACTCATTCGAGCGGCACCTATAATTCAGGAAGTGCAAGCTAAACCAAGGAGTATTAAGAACTGGACTTATAGCAACCCAAGCAGAGGAGCATTCAGACCTCAGGTTAAGAGAGTTCAAGGCCACAATCAGGGACAAAGGAAGAAAGCAAGGACAAATAACGTCAACAACTTTGTTCCTACTCACAGTAATGGCCGAAACCTCTGATGTTTCCACTGCAACGAACTTGGTCACTTCAGAAGGGAATGTCCCAAGCTTAGCGAGGGACACCGTCAAAGTGCTGGCCGCGGTCAGGGAGCCGCCGCCCGTGGAAGGGGAAGAGCTGCCTGCATTACCAATAGGCAAAGATGTGAAGCAGAGGAAGAGGAAGATCCGACTATGGAAGCGGATTTCGAAAGAGCGACGGTCCATGCCGCTCTACACAAGAAGGGGCCGAATCGCCAGTTCTCGGTAATTCAAACACCGTCGGACTATCAAGGTAAAGGTTTCAAAACCTTGATTGATTGTGGCAGTACACATTCCTTTATCTCACCAGCATGTGCTAAGAGATTAGGAATAGCCACAGTAGAAGCACCTACCCTACTTGTGGAATTGGCAAACGGTCGTGAGGTAACTTGTGCTAGGCAAACTGCTAAGGAGGAGTTCTATCTGGGAGGAAAGAAAACCTCAGTCAAATTCAGAGTCATGAACTTAGGCATCCATGAGTGTCTACTCGGGATGGATTGGCTTAAGCCCAATGACGCCCACATCCACTGTGGAAAGGGTCAAGTTTCCTTTCGAAACTCTGACAGAGAGTTTGTTACGACTCAAGGTGAGGCAGGAGTGCTGAGAATCCAGCTAGCCAAGGTATCGCGGATCATAAAAGGGGTTAGGAAAGGATTACCTGTTTACTTGATCAAACTCAACAAGTTAGATCAAAAGCAAGAGTCTCATGAGGGACCCTCTTGGCTAAAAGAATATGCTGACGTATTCCCTTAGGAATTAACTGAACTTCCACCCCCAAGAGAAGTTGATCATGAGATTAGGCTAATACCTGGAGCTGCGCCAATTGCAAAGAGACCTTATAGAATGTCTATTCCGGAAGCTATTGAGTTGAAGGAACAACTCAAGCAACTGTTAGATCAGGGCTACATCCGGCCTAGCAATTCACCATGGGGAGCTCCAGTTCTATTCCAGAAGAAGAAAGATGGGACACTTCGACTATGTATTGATTACCGTGGGCTGAATCAATCAACAGTCAAGAACAAGTATCCTATTCCTAGAATAGATGAGCTTCTTGATCGCCTTCAAGGTGCAAAGATCTTCTCCAAAATTGATCTCAGGTCAGGCTACTATCAAATCAGGATCAAGGATGAGGACATTCCAAAAACGGCCTTCAATACGAGATATGGGCACTTTGAATTCTTGGTTATGTCATTCGGCCTTACAAATGCACCTGCCACCTTCAATAGATTAATGCAGGATATTTTTAGACCATATCTTGATGACTTCGTGCTTGTCTTCTTCGACGACATTTTAGTCTATTCTAAACAGGAAGAAGATCATGAACCTCAACTACGGATTGTTTTGGAGACAATGAGGTCTCATAAGCTGTATGCAAAAATGAAGAAGTGTGCATTCTTCAAGCGTCAGATTGAATATCTAGGATTCATAGTATCATCGGAAGGAATATCAGTAGATCCAGCCAAAGTCAGAGATGTGCTTGAATGGCCAATACCATTATCCGTCAAAGAGATACACAGTTTTCTTGGCTTGACAGGATGGTATAGGGTCTTTATCAAAAACTATGCTTTGATTGCAGCACCTCTTACCGACTTACTAAAGAAGCAGACTTCCATTACATGGTCAACTCCCGAGCAAAATAGCTTCGACCAATTGAAGCAATGTTTGGTATCAGCACCTATTCTAAAACTTCCTGACCTCAATAAGGAGTTCGAGGTAGTAACTGATGCCAGCATTCTTGCCTTGGGGTGTGTTCTTATGCAGGAAGGTCATCCAGTAGCGTATTCTTCAAGGAAATTGAAGAGTCACGAAAAGAATTATGCCACTCATGATCTGGAGTTATTAGCTGTCATCCATGCTCTAAAGCTTTGGAGACACTATCTGTTGGGAAATAAGTTCACTCTAGTAACCGATCATAAGAGTCTCAAATGGATTTTTACCCAGAAAGAGCTCAACATGAGGCAACGCCGATGGATTGAAGTATTGGAGGAATATGATTTTGAAATCAAGTATCGACCAGGGAAAGAGAATGTAGTTGCCGATGCACTCAGTCGCAAGGCATTCCTAAACTCCCTAATCTTGCAGAATCCATCAACGGCCAGATCTCTGGCTACAAAGGTATCTATGCCAAGCAACCCTATACTCGAATTAGCTAGAGAGGAAGCATGCCATGACTTAGCCTACCAAGCAATGATAAAAGAAATATCTACCAAGGATCAGAATTTGAAGCTACAGGCCAAGTATCATGAATTTTCTGTTGACAATGGACTTATTTACTATAGAACAAGGCTATGTATACCAGCAAGCCAGTCACTTAAGCAGAAGATATTGTGGGAAGCTCATGACTCCCCTTTCGCAGGACATCCCGGCTATGCAAAAACTCTTAATGCAGTCAGGAAGAGCTATCATTGGGAGAGGCTCAAAGGTGACGTCCTCAAATATGTCACCGAATGTTTGTCTTGCCAATGTATCAAGGCTGAACATGTCATGATGCCAGGGAAATTACAACCACTTGACATTCCCCAAATGAAATGGGAATTCATCAGTATGGATTTTGTGGTGGGCTTACCCCAAGTCCAAGGAGGATACAACTCCATTATGGTTGTAGTTGACATGCTTACTAAGGTTGCACACCTGATTCCAGTAAAGACAAACTATAAAGCCTCCGATATTGCAAGAGTGTTTATCAAAGAAATATTCAAGCTACATGGGTTACCTAGAAGGATCATTAGCGATCGAGATTCTCTTTTCACTTCTCACTTCTGGAGAGCTATCTTTGAAGCTATTGGAACCCAACTCTGTTTTAGCACTGCCTACCATCCCCAAACAGATGGACAAACAGAGCGAGTAAATCAAATCATTGAGGATATGCTTAGGGCTTACTGCTGTCGAGAGCCAAAGAGATGGATTCAATACTTGCCGTTAGTAGAATTTGCCTACAATGCTTCTTACCAGCAGAGCATTCAAATGACGCCTTTTCAGGCATTGTATGGTCATGATTGTCGAAGTCCCCTAAATTTTTCTGATCCTACCCTAAGGGTGGAAGCTTCAAGACAAATGTTGGAGGACATGGATGACCAAATAAGGTCAATAAGACAAGACATACAAGCAGCCAAAGATAGACAAAAGGCATATGCGGATTTGAAGCGCCAAGAGAGGGTCTTCGGAGAAGGAGACATGGTCTTCATTCGTGTATGGCCGAAAAAGAGTTCTTTATCTCTAGGTGAATGCAAGAAGCTAAGTCCAAGGTATTGTGGACCATATAAAATCCTCAAATTCCTAGGACCCAATGCTTATAAATTGCAACTTCCTGATAACCTAAAGGTTCACAATGTGTTCCATGTTAGTCTCTTAAAAAAATATATACCCAACCCAAATCATGTACTTGATGACCAACAAATTGTAATGCCTAGTCAAGGAGTCCTTGAACTAAGACCGGAAAAGATTTTAGATGTTAGGGAGAGACAGTTGAGATCTAGAACCTTGAGAGAATACCTCGTCCAGTGGAAAGATTATCCCGAAGAGGATGCTACCTGGATGGATGAAAGCTCTCTCAATCTTCAATATCCCCAGTTTATCTCGAGATGAGGACATCTCGATTCTTCTAAGGGGGAGAGAATGTAATATTTCCGCGTACCCCGTACCGCAAATATTAACTTCCCGCACGCCGTGTAAACCCTGTGCAAGAGTATTCCCTACTTCGTGATTATTGGTAACCTAATCCACACCATGCACGCTCAAAAATGAGGCCTCCACGTCGAGAATTAAAGGCCGGGGTTGAAGACCGTATAGCCGCGAGGAAACATCCGCTTGGGAAGGGCAATTGGATAAATTCAAGGCAAATTTTTTTATTATTATCCCTTCCCCCCAGCCGATGCATGGCTGGAGGAGAGGGAGTGTGGGGGGGAATGGCCAAGGAGGAGTGAAGTCGGGTTGCATGAAGGGGGAGTCCTCCACGTGTGTGGAGGCCCTCTTCCCCACCCCCCCCAAGGCCTATATAAACACCCCCTAGCTAGAGGGTGCGAAGAGGGTGCTGGACGTGCTGGACGAGGAGCTGAAGGAGGTCGCCGTGCCGGACGTGAAGGGGGAGGTCGCCGTGAAGCGACACGCTGCCGCCCAGACCACCAGTCCGCCGACGCTGCCGCCCAGACCGCCAGTCCACCGTCGCTGCCACCAGACCACCAGTCCACCTCAGACCGCCGACCCCGCCTGAAGCACGACCCCCTGTGGCCTGTAGAAGCTGAAGCTTCTTAGAAGCTTCTTTAGAACCTTCTAAGGGGGGGGCCTCCTTAAGCCCCCTTCCCACCACATTTCCCAAAAGACCCATTCATACCCCTCCCCGGAACTTGAAGAGGAGAGGGTGAAGGCCGTAAAGACTCCCATAAGACCCTTTGAAAAAGGCTTTCGTAAAAGGACTTTGAAGGCCGCAAGCCATCCACGAATCAATTCCGTGCCAACTCGAGTTTTTCCTAAAAGAACTCCTAAAGCCCTTTGCCGCAAGCGCCATCCCGCAAAGAAGTCTTCCGCATACGAGGAAAGGCAAAGGTCGAAAGGCTGCATGCCAAGGCAAGAAAACTCGTAGACCACAAAGGCAAATCAGAAGCCGAATCTACGCCTACGATGGCCCCCAAAAGATCACAAGGTGCGACTGCGGGAGGTTCATCTCCGAGTATACAAGTGGATACCTCCCCGACCCCTCAAGTCCAGGTTCTTTCAAGTTATTTCCGCATAAAGAAATGATTAGGCGCGCTTAGTTCATAAGGGAGATTGCATTTTTACGCGTAACTTTAATGCATGTGGAAATTGGGAAAAAATACATTTGATAAGTATCTTTGAAACATTAGGCAGGATTGGAAATATGTCATGAATTTGAACGAGTTATCCACCTTAGAAGACTAGTTGCATGTAGTTTTTGGTACATTATCAAAGTAATGAGTCTAAACTTAGGGCAAAGAAATGGAATTTATAAGTGCATTCTCTTCCGTCCTAGACATGGTAGGAATAAGCGTGTGCCGCATGTTAGGCAACATCCTCCTCGTAATAATTTCATGAGGCAAGGTTAACACCATAAGATATTATCCGAAAAGAAATAATAGAGTACGAAAATGATCTTATGGACTTGCAATAGCATGTAAAAATGGAATGAGTTAACACTAGCTTTAGTTGGTATAAACTTCGTTAACTACATTGTAGCTAGGAGAATGTTGCGTATTGCATAGTCATCATGCAAAAACGTCATTCATTAGAAGCCGCATTTAGGAAAGGTTGCATGGTTCGTCAAAGCATAAGATTCGAAAGTAGACAACAAGGTTGTAGGTATGATTATTGATGTAAGACCTAGTAGGTCCTAGGAAAAGTTAGTATCCAGATTATCGTGCACCAAAGAAAGATAAAGTTATCGTGGACCATGTGATGCGTAAAAGCAATAAATCGCATGTTTACGCGTGTTGGTGGAGTTATAACTATTGTTCTCCGTTAGATTTAGTTTATTACCTTTGGAAGGATCATCCTCGTCGCAAGACAAGTATAATTGAATTGACTAAGTAACCTAAACCACAAGGGACTCATATGGGCATGGCTCAGACGATATGATAGGTATCCCAAGTGTTAACTAGGGGTTAGTGCAATAAGAATTCGACCTAGTTTTACACTGGTTGCCAAGTCTAAACCCGCAAACCTAAGAATCTTACACACGAAATGTCAAATCAATTGGATGTTCATGCATGAAATGATCTAAGGTTTTATCCCAAGGATCATTCGTTTAAAATTATGAAACTCCGACGGAGTTGCCTATTTTTAGGATCATGGGCCAACATAATTAGGAATGGTTTGGAGGATACCCTAAAACCCTGCCACTCGGCTGGAGGTAAATTCCGTGACCGGAAAACGCTAAGCAATTGGGTAGAATGATCCCGTGGAATAGATGCAATACATGTGCAAAAAACTGCACTTTGTATAGACTTGAGATTTGCCCACAAGAGAGTTTTATCATCTCTCGAAATGAGGTTGGCAAGTTATTGAAGGAATTTAGCTTACAAGAGGATGGGTAATCATCCTGTTACTCACTTTTCTTGGGGGATAACTGCCAAGGAAAAGGAAAGGTTAGGTGTTTGCCTTGAAGCAAATGACCAGACAATAAACTAAAGCGACATGGTCGCTGGATCCTGCCACAACAAAACCTAAAGTATTGGTAGGGTATGACCCTAACCCAAGAATGATAGGAATCTTGCCAAGTTGCAATTGATTCCGGATCGAATGCGGGTTGCATTCGGAGAAAAGGAGTCACTCCTTAACAGTTTGCCAGCTAAACGACCATTGGAAATTGATTGTGCTTGTAACAGTTTGGAAAGCACTGTTTGCATTGTTTGTTCAATGAACTAAAGGACGAAAATATATCTAAATACTTCAGGTTGAAGCCTGAAGGGAGAGGCAGCTTCAGTTACCCTCGACTGCCTGCCTGACCCTAACCAAGGGGGTTGTTAACCGCGCCGGGAACGTGGACCGAACCCGCCGTGAGAGGTCTTGCCGTTGAGCTCTACTTGGAGCAGGAGGACGCTTGGGTGCCAGGGGGGCTCTGGCTGTAAATCCCTCGCCTTCCGGGCCCTGCACAAGAGACTAACGTGACTCGGGATTGGATCTCAAGGCCCGCATACTAGTCTACGGGCGGAAACTTGGATTAGTGATTCCTGGTGGATTACTGGATAGCCTTCGGGCGGATTATGAATACGCCTACGGGCGGGAACTCCTTGTATTGCAAAGATAAAAGGATAAAATGATAATAAAGAAGTTGTTTGGCATTGTTTTCTTTATGTCCTGTGATAAGTTTACGTGAAGGAACCAGTGCTTAACAGGGTTAATCAAGGAAGCTGTTTGTTATATGTCAAACTAATGTGCTAGGTAATTACATAACTAAAACAAACCGAGGAAAGTGCGGAGGATGGACCATGGGTGCGTCCTACGGATGGGTGGTCCCGGTTAACCGGGAACTTTTCTCAAAGTCTTCGACGAATAGAAGGATGATCAACATCACCGAAACAAGTAATGAGAACGATGACTTGGAATTACCGATTACCCGATTCACGCTGTTTTAGGGGAACGGAATGGGACTATGCCTTTTGGCAGAGAGGTCGAGCCTTGCATCCCTCTCGTTTCCCATTCTCCTTGAACCAAGTGCAGCATGAATCCGCTTCAGACCAGGCGTTCTGCGTAAAGTAGTTCGATCAGGTCTGACGCTAGTCGCTATTAGTAAATGACCAAACAATTCCGGTCGATCCTAAGTGGGAACGGCTAGGACACTTCCGTTACGTGGCAGACGCGGAAAGTCCTAGATTGCAAAACCCGCAACATTCCATGGGAGTGCCGGGTGGAGTTTTCTAGACAACCTTTCCGATGGGCTGCTAAGACGTGTTCTAGAGGATTCTAGTGGACACGTTACAGTTGTCGGCCTAGTGCAATTGGGAATGGGTTGGATAAGAAGACACCCTAAACCCTGCTTCTTATCTAATCATGATTCCGTGACCAGAAGACACAGTTCGATGGGTGACCAGAAGATGTTGTTTTGATACTATGATGTGAAAAGATGAGGGTGTTGAGCATATTGCAACCCAAGGAGAACATGGAATCGGTAGCCTCAAGTTAAATCTCGGTATCCAAGAACCTACCAAGCTCTCATGAGGTGACACTAACTCCTTTTTTTCCATTCACTTTTATTTTTGCTCCAACTATCCTCTTTTGTTTTGACTAGATGCTATCCCTAGGAAGGGCAAAGCATTGACCTTGGGTTAACCTATAGCATAAGGCTATCCTCTTTTGTTTTGACTAGATGCTATCCCTAGGAAGGGCTAAGCATTGACCTTGGGTTAACCTATAGCATAAGGCGATAAACATGTGCTATTTTTATTTTATTTTTCTCTTTATTTTCTTATTTTAGGGGCTGGAATCCCTTTTACACATCTCAGTATTGTATGGAAACATATCTATCATTTTCTTCTTTATTTAGTAGTCTTTCCTAGTTGCCACATAACTAATAAGAAGTCTTAGAAACAACTACCTAGTAGGCTAGGAGGACAGGGTTACTAGGACTACCTCTAAGACAGAGCTTTGTATGCCTAATAGTGTCTTCGTGGGAGGCGGGACAACTACTCAAACCTCCCCAAACATACTCAACTTGATCCTGGGACTTCATGCCTTGATTGCTAGTCCTGAACAAAGAAAGAAACATCCCCAAGTACACATACACATTCTACTTAAGGAGAAGGAGCTTGGAAAGGAATGACATCACCTGGACTAGCCACAACAAGTGTCCATGTAGCAATTGGCTTCCTCTAGGTAATTCTTCAAACCTGTCCAATGGAGCACTGAAATAAAATACCATAAACCAGACCTGCACTAGATATATACATGGTCCTCTTGGCCTAATGAAATAAATCATTTCACTGCAAAAGAAGTGGCTCTCTTGGCCTAGCTAAACGAATCAATATAAGTTAAGCACATCTCCCTTGGACTAGATTGGACATACAATAAGACGTGCCTTTCCAAGGAGAAAATATGGTTATCATCCCTAAACTAAGTGCATCAAATTATGACCTAGACCTCCTACATATATAGTAAGTGACGTATGCATAACATGTCATGTTATCTAACTAGTCTATGGGTCCAGGATAATAATGGTAGATGGGTCTCAGCTACTTGCCGCATCACCCAAACTAGTCATTGTCTACCATATAAAACATATTCCATTAAAAGGCCCCATGATCAATGAGATTCAATTCTATCATCAAGAGATATATTCAAGCCAGGACCATAATTGAAAAAGAGGTCCTCTTCATGAGCATAATTCACTAATGAGTTGGCAAATTGGTTCCAATGTTGTGAAACTAGCTGAAGAGACACCCTTTCAAACTTGCCGATTAGTTCTATAGCAACACAATAATATATACAAAGGATGTGATTGTGTACTTTGTACATCCCATTTAGTTGATTCAATATCAATTGGGAATCCACCTTTACTAATAAATGGTAAATACAATCTCTCTTAGCAATGTTCAGTCCCAGTAGTAAGGCTTTATATTCTACCATATTGTTAGTAAACCCTATCCTAAGGTAGGCAATAAATGTCATTGTGACCCACATCGGGAATCTTTGATGACTACCCCGATACTCCCCTTCTTATTGGGAGCCCTAGATGCTCCATCAAAATATAGTGTATAGGTTTATAAAGGGTTGACATAGTGACCATTGTCAATTCCTCTATTCATAACTATGATAATCAAAGTTCAACATATTGAGAGAATGAACCAAAGGCTCCATTCCACCTTCTTCATTGAAACCTACATAGATACCATCAGGATACTCAAGTACTGATGGCAAAATACCTTAATTTTCCAAATGAATGTGCCATTTTCTTGCTCAATCACCTTATACACTTTACTCCCAAACAAGGCTTTCCTAATAGTATCATTGTTTTGGATATAGGTGCTCCAAATAGGGAATTAGCCACTCCATTAAAACCTATTGTAACCTCTCTTGTAGGCTTCAAAAATCAACATGGCATATACATGCAAAGCATTTTTCTCATTAGTATAGATAGTAAGATCTTGTTAAGATTAAGCTTATTCTTAAATTGCACCCCTATAAATCTATTGATCATGTGGTGGACTTATTTTTACCTATTCTAACTATTTTGTAGGGATCATCCCACTTAGGCTCTAATTTTCCAAGAAAAAGCTCCCTATGCACATCATAGTAAGGATTAGTTCCTCATTTTTAAAGGTGTACTTTGTCACTTTTATGTCATGAAGTTTTTTTATGTGGTGCATAGCCACCTCTATGAAGTTTAAGCTCATCGAGATGTGCTAATGTCGTAAAGATTTCCAAAATTACATCTTCATCCCCCAAAGAATGGTTAATTGCAAATCTTATTATAAGTAAATCAATCTCAAGGGGTAATACAAATTCCTCTCCATAAACTAATTTAAACAGTGTATGTCAGTAGCTCATTTAAAGGTCGTATTGTACAACCATATAGCCAATATAATTTGTTGTCCCAATCTTATTTATTTTCTGAAACAATCTTTGATAGATTTCCACAGGCCACTTATTATAGTACTCTCAAATTTTCCATTCGTCTATGGGTTGTAAGGTATCATTTTATTATGTTTCATCTACCAAGCTTTTGATCACCTTATTCAGGAAATGAGTGCCACGGTCCAAGACCAACTCTTTTGGTGGGAGAAACTGATAGATTATTTATTCAAGAAGGAAGCTAACAGTCTCCTTTACATCATCCTTCCTCATCGGTCGTACTTTTGACCATTTCATGAAATAGCCAGTCGTATGATATACCTCTTTTATGTAAAGAATGATGGGGTAATGGGACCTAAAAAGTAGATGCCCCACTTATTGAATGATAATAAAGCCATAATAGGAGCCGATGGGTGCTTTTAATTCTCTTTACTATCATGTCTCTGACATATATCACATCTCTTTACATATGAAAATGCATCTTGGAAGATGGACGACCACCAATACTTGGCTCTTAAATCTTTTTCTGAATCAACCATGCAGAAAAGTGCCCTCCACAAGCAAAGTCATGACATTCTTCCAAGATAAATGAAACCTCATCAGGCATAATACATCAGTGCGATAAAGATCATCTACCCCTTCTCAATGTAGAGTTCCTAAAGTTAAAGAAAACTTTAAAGATTGCTATTTAATCTTCATTATTATTTTTCTTCTTGATAACTATGGTGAAGACCACTTCATGTGTTGCACACAAAATACTAGGCTAGTCTTATATAATTTCTGTAACTCTTGGAATAGCCCATCCCTTAATTCAAAAGTCATGCACCTCACTTTCTATTGAATAGGTCAAATTCTCTCTTTCACGGGAATAGTATGCATGGGTAGACTAGGGGGAATACCTCTTAATTCATCATAACTTTAAGAAAATATATTACTGAATTCTTGGATTAAGAATACATAGGCCTTCCTTTCTTCCATGGTGAGGATAGATCCTAATTTGATTAATCTAAAATCATTCAACGTACAAAGTTCTATCTTTATCACATCTATATCTTTGATTCTATCCTAACCTTCTATAGGCTCATTCAATGTTACTTGATAAGCATCTTCCATAGTGGACTCCTCTCTTGATTCATCACTTTATAAAGTCTCACTACCAAAAGGCCCCTTTAGAGCATTTAGTTCTATTGAGGATATGGATGCTCTCTTACTTTGAGGTGATTCTAGGTAAGTATCAATTATAACTCGTCTGGCATCTCTGCTAAAGATCAAATGGCCAAATAGTATGTCAACTTGATAGTCAGATTGCAAGATTCATGGGTTACCTAATAGCACTTGGTAGCTTGGCTAGCTTGCAAACCTAATGATCCTAAAGTCTAGGGGGACAAGGAAAGGTTATTTGGAGTAACCTTTTATGGGGGAAGTCCCTAAGGGGGAAACTCCAAGGGAAAACAATAACTGTAAAGGTTATAAGTAAAGGTCTAAGGACCCTTAGGGCAATTTGGAGGAAAGGGGTTTTAATACACCACAAAGGAAGGGGGCTAGAGAAGGTTTAAACACGAGGGGAAAGGGTGGTTCCAAAGCCCAAGGGAAGGGATTAAGGGTTTTAAACACGGAGGGGAAAATGGTTTCAAGATGCCCAAGGGAAGGGAATAAAAGGAATTTTTAAGACATGGGGGGGGGGGTGAGGGGTTTTAAAGCCAGGGGAAAGGGGGCTAAGACGGTCCCCCCTTTGGAAGCTTCTAAGCTTCCAGAAGCTTGCTAGGGGGGAGGGGTATTAAGAGTCATCCGACGGCGGTGCCATCTCTGGCTCGATGACAAGGATTCGTCCTCGTAGCGTCGCTTCCCTCTACCACAGGGCAGCCAGTGCAGAGTCCCTCCTCCCTTCTCTCCCACACGCACTCAAAAAATCTCCCCTCTGCTCTCTCCCTCACGTCTGGTGGCAGCGTCGTCTTCACGATCTCTGCCCTTCACTCCTTCTTCAGCTCATGCCCCCCCCCCTCAGTTATATAGGGGAGAGGGCAATCCTCCCTCTCCTTTGTGTTAGCGCGCATGGCCATATCACTCTGTGAGCTCCACCGAGGAGCTTCCGTATCCTTTCTATTCCCCTCCCCTTCTAGCAAAACAGTCAGCTGGGGAGGGGAATAATTAAAAAAATTTGCATTATCCTTAAGAAAATGTTATATCATTATCCTCAAGAGGTAGTTTATGCGAACCTTACATTCTCTCCCCCTTAGAGGAATTGAGATGTCCTCATCTCGAGATAAACTGGGGATATTGATGGTTGAGAGTGCCTTCATCTACCCAAGTGGCATCCTCTTTGGGATAATCTTTCCACTGGACGAGGCATTCTTTCAAGGTTCTGGATCTTAATCGTCTCTCCCTAACATCTAAGTTCTTGTCAGGCCTTAGTTCAAGGACTCCCTGACTAGGCATTACAACTTGTTGGTCATCAAGTACATGGTTAGGATTAGGTACATACTTTTTCAATAGACTGATATGGAATACATTGTGAACCTTTAGGTTCTCAAGGAGTTGCAATCTATAAGCATTAGGTCCTAGGAATTTGAGGATCTTGTACGGTCCACAATACCTTGGACTTAGCTTCTTGCAATCTCCTAAAGATAAGG
Organism: Lygodium microphyllum; assembly: GCF_053477565.2. Lineage (NCBI taxonomy): Eukaryota > Viridiplantae > Streptophyta > Polypodiopsida > Schizaeales > Lygodiaceae > Lygodium > Lygodium microphyllum. The sequence goes on from NC_141151.1 coordinate 85,293,991, forward strand.
AACTCTTTTTAGGGCGTACGCGAATGAAGACCATGTCTCCTTCTTCAAAGACTCTATCTTGATGTTTCAAATCCGCATATGCCTTCTGTCTATCCTTGGCAGCTTGGATATCCCGTCTTATTGACTTTATTTGGTCATCCATCTCTTCCAACATCTGCCTTGAAGCTTCAACCCTTAGGCTTGGATCTAAAAAGTTTAGGGGACTTCAACAGTCATGACCATACAATGCTTGGAAAGGGGTCATCTGAATGCTTTGTTGGTAAGAAGCATTGTAGGAAACTTCAACCAAAGGCAAGTATTGAATCCAGCTCTTCGGCTCACGACAGCAGTATGCCCTAAGCATATCCTCCATGACTTGATTTACTCGCTCTCTTTGGCCATCTGTTTGGGGATGGTAAGTGGTGCTAAAATAGAGTTGAGTCCCAATAGCTTCAAAGATAGCTCTCCAGAAGTGTGACGTGAAGAGAGAATCATGATCACTAATGATTCTTTTGGGTAGCCCATGTAGCTTGAATATCTCCTTGATAAACAATCTTGCAATGTCCGAGGCTTTATAGTTTTTCTTTATTGGAATAAGGTGTGCAACCTTAATAAGCATGTCAACCACAACCATGATGGAGTTGTATCCCCCTAAACTTGGGGTAGGCCAACAAAAAAATCCATACTGATGAATTCCCATTTCATTTGGGGAATGTAACTTCCATGGCATCTTGACATGCTCGGCTTTGATACATTGACAAGACAAACACTCAGTGATATATTTGAGAACATCACCTTTAAGCCTCTCCCAATAGTAGCTTTTCCTAACTGCATTGAGGGTCTTGGCATAGCCAGGATGTCTTGAGAAAGGGGAATCATGAGCTTCCCACAATATCTTCTGCTTAAGTGACTGGCTTGCTGGTATACACAGCCTTGTTCTATAGTAGATAAGTCTACTATTAATAGAAAATTCCTGATACTTTTCCTGCAACCTTTGGTTCTGATCCTTGATAGAGATCTCCCTTAGCATTGTTTGGTAGGCCGGATCATGGAATCCATCCTCTCTAGCTATCTCAAGTATTGGATTGTTTGGCATAGATACTTTTGTAGCTAGAGATCTTGCTGTTGATGGGTTCTGCAAGATTAGGGAATTAAGGAATTACATAAGTACACACCCCAAGGCAAGTATGCTAGCATCAGTTACTACCTCGAAATCTTTATTGAGGTCTAGAAGTTTTAGAATAGGTTTTGATACCAAACTTTGCTTCAATCTTTCAAAGCTATTTTTTTCGCGAGTTGACCATGCAATGGCTGTTTGCTTCTTTAGTAAGTCCATCAGAGGTGTTGCAATCAAAGCATAGTTTTTAATAAAGACCCTATACCATCCTGTCAATCCTAGAAAGCTGTGTATTTCTTTGACAGATGTTGGTATTGGCCATTCAAGCACATCTCTGACCTTGGCTAGGTCCACCGAGATTCCTCTATTGATACTATGAGTCCCAGATATTCAATTTGACGTTTAAAGAATGCACACTTCTTCATCTGAGCATACAGCTTATGTGACCTCATTGTCTCAAGGACAATCCGAAGTTGGGTTTCATGATCTTTTTCCTGTTTGGAATAGACTAAAGTGTCATTGAAGAAGACGAGCATGAATTCATCAAGATATGGCCTAAAGATATTCTACATTAACCTATTGAAGGTGGCGCATTCGTAAGCCTGAATGACATAACTAGGAACTCAAAGTGCCAATATCTTGTATTGAAGGCCGTGTTGGGGATATCTTCTTCCTTGATCCTTATCTGATATAGTAACCTGACCTGAGATCAATTTTGGAGAAGATCTTTGCACCTTGAAGAGGATCAAGAAACTCATCTATTCTAGGGATAGGGTACTTGTTCTTGACCGTTGATTGATTCAATCCTCGATAATCAATACATAGTCGAAGTGTCCCATCTTTCTTTTTCTGGAACAGTACTGGAGCTCCCCACGGTGAACTGCTAGGATGGATATAGCCTTGTTCTAGCAATTTCTTGAGTTGTTCCTTCAGCTCAATTGCTTCTGGTATGGACATTCTATAAGGTCTCTTTGCAATTGGCACAACTCCTCATACTAACTTAATCTCATGATCCACTTCCCTTTGAGGCGTGAATTCTGTCAATTCTTCAGGGAATACGTCCGCATATTCCTTTAGCCAAGAAGGTCCTTCATTAGACTCTTGTTTCGATCTAACTTGTTGAGCTTAATTAAGTAGACAGGTAATCCTTTTCTGACTTCTTTTATGATCTGAGATACTTTGGCCAATTGGATTCTTGGCACTCTAGCCTCACCTTGAGTTGTGACTAATTCGCTTTTAGAGTTTCGAAAGGAAACTTGGCCCTTCCCACAATGAATGTGGGCATCATTAGGCTTAAGCCAATCCATTCCGAGTAGACACTCATGGATACCTAAATTCATGACTCTGAATTTGACCGAAGTCTTCTTTCCTCCCAGAAAGAATTCCACCTTAACAGTTTGCCTGGTACAAGTAACCTCACGACCATTTGCCAATTCCACAAGCAAGGTAGGTGTTTCTACTGTGGCTATTCCTAATCTTTTTACACAAGCTGGTGAGGTAAAGGAATGTGTACTTCCACAATCAATCAAGGTCTTGAAAATTTTTACCTTGATAGTCTGACGGTGTCTGAATCATCGAGAATTGGCGATTCGGGCCTTTCTTGTGTAGAGTGGCATGGACAGTCGCCCTTTCAAACTCTGCTTCCATGGTCGAATCTTCTTCTTCTTCTTCTTCTTCGCACATTTGCCTATTGGCAATGCAGGCAGTTCTTCCTCTGCCTCGAGTAGTGGCTCCTTGACCACGGCTCATTCCTTGGAAAGGCGCTTGGCGGTGTCCTCCACCAAGCTTGGGACATTTCCTCTTGAAGTGACCGTGTTCATTGCAGTGGAAACAACGGAGGTTTCGGCCATTGCTTTGAGTAGGAATAAAGTTATTGACATTATGAGACCTTGCTTTCTTTCTTTGTTCCCTGATTATGACCTTGAACTCTCTTCATCTGAGGTCTGGATCCTCCTCTATTTGGGTCATTATAAAACCAAGCTTTGTTACCCCTTGGTCTAGCCTGCACCTTTTGAATTATAGGCGCCGCTCGAATGAGTGCGTCCTGAAGATCTGATGGACGCATAGATTTGAGACGGGTATTTACTGGTGGATTTAAACCCGCACAAAATTTGGACACCTGCTGTGTCATGTCCATCTGCGGTGCATACTTAAGAAGTGAGACAAATTTAGAATAGTATGCATCAAGCGTGAGCCCCAGCTGTTTTAGCTCGTAGAACTCATTCATTTTCTGTGTGCGATATGTAGGTGGTAGGTATCTTCCTTGCACGGCTTTCTTTAGCTTCTCCCAGGTGACGGATCCCTCCGCGATCCCTTGATCCCTACACCATTGCTTCCACCAAAGCGTGGCTTTGCCGGTGAGCTTTAGCTTGGCGAGCATAGCCTGATTGGTGGGTGCAGTACCGACTGCTTCAAAGTAATCCTCCATGGTTTCAATCCAAATTTCAGCATCCGCTTGGACAGACCTGCCTCTCTCGTCAAACTCGGGTGGCTTAATCTGTTTGAGAAGAAACTTATTCTCTTGGATCACAACAGTACTTGATGTAGGAGGCAAACTAGGAACATGTACTTGGGATTGTGCCTAGATAAAGGTTTCTTAACATTATTATACGATAATCGTTATTGATTTATATTACGTCTTCAATTCTGCTATCATGTAAGCAATGTAGCTACTTAACTTTTTATCAATTCTCATGCATAATCAGACATTGATAAAAAGAAGTCTTATTTGTATTTAGATGGGCATAGCCCTTTTGGAATACGACATTTCTTGCAATGATAAGCCAACTTTTACAGGAACTGTATAATAGTATGGTTTCGGGTCATGGATCTTCAGGAATCGGTAAATCATTGGAAGTTCAGGGTATCCTTTCCTTTGGAACCCATTCTTTTCATGGTGCCTTAACACTTTAATCTTGTCGGTGGGGATTACACGGGTTACTTCCTCATATACATATGAGTTCATCTCAACCCTCCTCGAATATGGAAAGTTAAGTTTACGTGAGCTTCCACAAAAATGAACAGCTTCATGACTTTCAGGTCTTCCAACCACTTGATCCTCTTTAGGTTCGTTTGTAGGTAAGCAAACTAGTGGGCGGCTATATAGTAGATTCCTGAGGCACCCGTCCATCTTCGTTCCATGTACAAGGGTGATGGATTATAGATTTGCTCCAGGATGTTCATCATCCCAACCCTTTGTCGATAATGCGGAGAATGCATTGCGGTCATAAGCATGATTCAAAATACTAAGAACTCGTTCCATGCTTCGTAATTCTGCAAGACAACATTGAAGGTAAGGAATTATTTGGAACATCAACATTTGGTTTACTTCTTCTTATTAAGATTTCATAAAACAATTCCGTTGTTGGTTCGCAACTGTAACGTGTCCACTTGTGTTTTCAGGACACGTCTTAGCAGTCCATCGGAAAGGATGTCTAGAAAGCTCCGTCCGGCACTCCCATGGAATATTACGGGGTTTGCGATCTAGGGCTTTCCATGTCTGCCACGTAGCGGAAGTATTTCGATCGTTCCCACTTAGGATCGACCTAAATTAGGGTTTTTCTGATTGGTCATTTCCTAACAGCAACTAGCGTCGGACCCAAGTGAACTACTTTACGGGGAAACACCAGGTCCAAAGTGGATTCATGCTGCACTTGGTTCAAGGAGAATGGGAAATGAGAGGGATGCAAAGCTCAACCTCTCTGCCATAAGGCATAGTCCCATTCCATTCCCCTAAAACAGCGTAAATCGGGTTCAATCATAACTCTAGGTCAACGCTTTTGTTGTTCATGTTCTTTGACGATCTTCTTGCTGTCTATCGTGATTTGAGAAAAGTTCCCGGCCAATCGGGACCACCCATCCATAGGACGGACCTATGGCCCATCCTCTGCACTTTCCTCGAGTTGTTTTAGTTATTTAATTACCTAACACATTAGTTGGACATGTAACAACTAGCTTCTTTAATTAACCCGTTAGGCATTGGTTCCTTCACGTAATCTTATCACTTGGCACAGAAAAACAATATCAGAAAAGTTCCTTATTAACAGTTTATCATATTTATCTTTGAAATACAAAGAGTCTAGCACATAGGCTTATCCACAATCCGCCCGAAGGCTATCCAGCAATCCACAGGGATTACCAATCCAAGTTTTCACCCGTAGACTAGTATGTGGGCCTTGAGATCCAATCCTGAGTCAGGTTAGCCTCTTGCATAGGGCCCCGAAGGCGAGGGATTTACGGCCAGAGCCCCCCTGGCACCCAAGCGTCCTCCTACTCCAAGTAGCGCTCAACGGAGAGACCTCTTGCGGCGGGTTCGGTCCACTTGCCCGATGCGGTTAACCCCATTGGTTAAAGCAGGCAGTCGGGGGTAACTGAAGCTACCTCTCCTTCAAGCCTTCAACATGAAGTATAGATATCAATTTATCTTTTAATTCATTAATCAAACAAAGCCAAACAGTGCTCTAAAATCTGTAGCAAGCACAAACATTTCCATTGATTGTTTTTGTTGGAAAATTGCTAAGGAATTAATCCTTCCTTTCAAATGCGTCCAGCACTCGATCCGGGATGACTTGCAACTAGGTAAGATCCCCTATATCCTGGGTTAGGGCGTACCCTATTAACCCGACTTGGTCAAACCTTAAGTTCATTGGTTATTTCAGTTTATCGGTTGGTCTTTAATTTCCAATCAATCTTCTTTACTCAAGAAAGATACTAAATTAGGATGATTATTCATCTTCTTGCAAGATAACTTGCGTAAGGACTTGTCATCCTCGTTGCGAGAATTTGGCCATTCCCTTGTCATCCAATCACAAGATCGTATGACTCTGCACTTGTTGCGCAAGTGTCGCATCGAATTATGCGACAATGGAGTCACGAAACAATCTGTTTCAGGTTACTAGGCTGACGTCGTTAGACCTAGGGTTTCCAAGTTTCATCTTGTAGGATTCTTAGGGACAAACCCTAGCTCACTTTCAAAATATGTTTCACTGTCCCTATGTTTCAGTGAGAGTGGGCAAGTTTTTGGGGTATAGGAGTTTCAAATTTAGCAATACATAGCGATTAGGTTACGTATAAATTCCTAGTGAATTTATTAGAATTTAACTCATTCTAAATGAGTACTCCGCGGTTTTTAGGTTCATGCCAATTTGTTTAAATCTAGAAGATAGCTACGTTATCATTTCATAAACACATGACTCGTTTTCTACGCGTAAATTGCTCTTTCAACCTTAACTTGTCAATTTAAGGTCAGGCGTAGATTAGGTTAATTCCAACTAATCTTCCTATAACTTGTGAATAAAATTCATGCTAAACAAGCAACCTTTTTCTCAATAGCTTATGCAGTTGACAACGATAATTTTCCTAGAGTTATGCATCGTAAGAATCATTTCATGACTTGCACTTTTCATGATGATTCATTGCGAAGAGGATATGGGTTAATAATGCGAGATGCAATTTATACTTCTAGGCTTAACCAAAGTATACTATTTTGATAGGTAATAATCTAGCTTATGATTCATTTCAATGCATAAAGCTATTTGCTAGAAATGCATTTATGCTTTCTTTATTTTGCATGTTTCATTTAAAAGTATAGATGACTAAGTTCCTTCGTCGTGAGCATTTAGGACAAAATATATATCCTATTTCTAACAATTAACCTTGTGTGATTGAATTACCAAATAAAAATTAGGAAGGTAAACCTGGGTTTGGGGTGAGATATCCACATGGATGCTGGGAGACGACCCTCCCACTGCGCCTTGGACTTTCTTAGGAGGCATCGCAATTGTAGTCTTTTGGATGTGGAAGTAGCTTTACAACTCCTCTTTGGAATTCCACCATCGCTCCCTTGCACCGTTCGTCGAAAGTAGTTTTAGAAGGCTCCCTCCTTGAAGTAGGGATTTCGGAAGGGGGTGCTTCAAAATTTCTCACGACTAAGACCCATTGAAGCCATGGGGAAGGCTTAATGGCCTTTGTAAACTTGCATGAACGGGGAATAGAAAGGTGTGGAAAAGAAACAAGGTGCGGGAGAGCTCCAAGGGTTATTTTTGCATGGCCTAAGGGGAATTTTTAACAAAACATGAGGGGAAAAGGAAAGGTTATTTGGAGTAACCTTTAATGGGGGAAATCCCTAAGGGGGAAACTCCAAGGGAAAATAATAACCGTAAAAGTTATAAGTAAGGGTCTAAGGACCCTTAGGGAAATTTGGAGGAAAGGGGTTTTAATACGTCACAAAGGAAGGGGGCTAGAGAAGGTTTAAACACGAGGGGAAAAGGGGTGATTCCAAAGCCCAAGGGAAGGGCTTAAGGGTTTTAAACACGGAGGGGAAAATGGTTTCAAGATGCCCAAGGGAAGGGCCTAAAAGAAATTTTTAAGTCATGGGGGGGGGGTGGTATGAGGGGTTTTAAAGCCAGGGGAAAGGGGGCTAAGAAGGCCCCCCCTTTGAAAGCTTCTAAGCTTCCAGAAGCTTGCTGGGGGGAGGGGGGGTATTAAGAGTCATCCGACATTGGCGCCATCTGTGGCTCGATGACAAGGATTCATCCTCGCAGCGTCGCTTCCCTTTGCCACATGGCGACCAGCGCAGAGTCCCTCCTCCATTCTCTCCCACACGCACTCAGAAAATCTCCCCTCTCCTCTCTCCCTCACGTCTGGCGGCAACGTCGTCTTCACGATCTCTGCCCTTCACTCCTTCTTCAGCCCCCGGCCCCCCCCTCAGTTATATAGGGGAGATGGGGATCCTCCCTCTCCTTCGTGTCAGCGCGCATGGCCGTATCACTCTGCGAGCTCCACCGAGGAGCTTCCACGTCCTTTCTATTCCCCTCCCCTTCCAGCACAACATTCGGCTGGGGAGGGGAATAATTTAAAAAAATTACATTATCCTTAAGAAAATGTTATATCATTATCCTCAAGAGGTAGTTCACGCAAACGTTACAGCCGACATCATCAGTCCTAGGGTTCCAACTCAATCCGTGTTTCATCTTTTTAGCGAGCGATCCTTAGGGTAAAAACCCTAAATAGTTTCTTGCAAGTATGTCCTATTGTCCCTACATTCCATGAATGTGGGCAGGACTTAGGGTTATGAGAGATTCGACTTGGAAATTTAGTGCATCTAGGCCAAGTCCTTAATGTGCTAAACCCTAGTTAGCACTTGGAGTATATTGTATTGATTTAACCATCCTAGACAATTCCTTTGCGGTTTAGGTTTTTAGGGTAAACCAATTTACTTGTCTATTCATGAAGATATTATCTTGATCAAAGAGGGGAAAAACTAGTTGCATTACAATACCATTCTCGTAAGCACATGATTCGTTGCCTACATATGATTAGATTTACAACCCCTAACTTTTCTAGTTATGATCAAAGCGTATATTAAGTTACAGCATAATTTCCATTGATCCTTCTAGAACATGCATTTACGTTTCATGCCACTAAGCTTTCAGGGTTTTATGTTAAAACGAACCATGCAGCCTTTCCCTAACTTTATTTCTGAATGAAATATTTGTACATTGAATGAGCCTTACACAACCTTTCCTAACTACTTACGTAGTTGATTGAGATTTATGCCAACTGACTAGAGTTTAACCTACTTCATGCAGCCCTAGAATCATTTCCATGCCTTGCAAATTCCTACGGTTGTTAGAAACCTTCTTTAATGAATCATTGCAAAGAAAGAGATGTCTAATAATGGGACATGCAATTTAATCTTTCCATGCGTAATCGAAGTGTACTACAATAATTTTGACTTTGTAATAATGGTCATTAGTTGATCTAGATTCGTTACTTTGCAATGCATAAAAACAACTTGATAAGAATGCATAGACATCTTATGTTCTTCTTTCGTTCGTTTCATTGAAAATACAAACCAATTCTTCAATCGTGAGTTATTTCCTTTAAAACAGCCAATGTATTTCAATCGCAAAAGTGCATCTTACTTCCGTGAATTAACCATGCATAATTGCAATATTTCGACGTAAATCAAAAATAGAAAGAAAACCTGGACTTGTGGGTTCGATGAAATGTCCACATGAATGTTAGGAGATGATCCTCCTGCGGTCGCGCCTTGTGCCTTTTTAGAGTCCATTGTGAATTCGACCTTCTTGACTTGGCCGTAGTCTTATGATCTTGGCCCGTCTCCCTCGTACGCACAATTCCCTTTGAAGTACGGCTTCCTTGTCCGAAGTACCGACTTGCAGAATTGGGCTTTGGAAATGGGGACTTATGAACTTTCCCTTCCTTTCGTAGAAGTTCTAGGAATAAAGATCTTTATGGAGAGGGAGTGTGAGGGAAAAATTAGAGATGGGTTTATGGTGGAAATCGAGTGGGAAGGTTTTAGAGAAGCCCCTCTTCTTCTTATAAGAACCAGGCCTAGGTTCTTAGTAACTCCCTTTTTCTTCAAAGTCGGAATGGCTTATTGAGAATTTAAAGGGAAGCCTTTAAAACCGGGGGTGAAGATTTTGCTTGTGGTGGTGGCTGCTATGGGAAGGGGACTTGAAAATTCCGGGTTCGGAATGAACTTACAGAGATCAATATGAAGGCTTTGGATTTCGGGAATAAAATGGTCTTCACGGAAAGGGGGCTTAAGAAAAACCCGGGGTAAAAATGGCTTGTGGGAGTTACAATGGGAAGGAGGGATTTAAATCTAGAGGTTAATAGGGAATTATGGGAGTCGCAATGGGAAGGGGTTTAAGAGAAACTAGGGGGGGGAATCCACGGGAAGGGTCTTTAAAAAAACCCGAGCTAAGGTGGCTTTTGGGAGATGCAAGGGGGGAAAGGGGGCTTAAAGAGCCCCCTTAGAAGCTTTTAAGAAGCTTGTAAGGCTTCTGGGCTGTAGCACGTGGCATGGAGATGGGAGCTTGATGGCAGCAGCCAAACTTCCTAACAGCAGAGGTGGAGTTTTGACTCGGTGGCAGTTGTCACGGCGCAACTCTCTTCTCCTCCCCTCCACATGGTGCAACAGCACGTCATTCACTCTCTCCTTTCAAGGATCAAGAACCGAAGCTACACGCAAAGTATCTAGAATTCTCTATCAATAATGGTGGACTTGTCTACTATAAAATGAGATTATGTATACCGGCAAGCCGGTCACTCAAGTAGAAGATACTTTGGGAAGCCCATGAATCCCCTTTTTTAGGACATCTTGGGTATGCCAAGACCCTCAATGTAGTCAAAAAGAGCTATTACTGGGAGAGGCTTAAAGGTGACGTTATCAAATATGCCACTAAATGTTTGTCTTATCAAGGTATTAAGGCTGAACATGTCAAGATGCCAGGGAAGTTGCAACCACTTGACATTCCCCAAATGAAATGGGAATTCATCAGCATGGACTTTGTTGTTGGCCTGCCCCAAGTTCAGGGAGGATACAACTCCATTATGGTTGTGGTGGATATGCTCACCAAGGTTGCACATCTTATTCCTGTTAAGACAAACTATAAAGCCTCAGACATTGCAAGGTTAATAATCAAGGAGATATTCAAACTGCATGGGTTACCCAGAAGAATCATTAGTGATCGTGACTCTCTCTTCACATCACACTTCTGGAGAGCCATCTTCGAGGCCATTGGGACTCAACTCTATTTCAGTATAGCTTACCATCCCCAAACTGATGGCCAAACGGAGCGATTCAACCAAGTCATTGAGGATATGCTAAGGGCACACTGCTGTCCGTGAACCCAAAAAGTGGATCCAACCTTTGCCACTGCTTGAGTTTGCCTAGAATGCTTCCTACCAACAAAGCATTATGATGACCCCTTTTCAAGCATTGTAAGGGCATGATTGTCGAAGTCCTTTAAACTTCTTGGATCCAACCTTGAGGGTTAAAGCCTCAAGGTAGATGGTGGAAGATATGGATGACCAAATCAAGTCAATAACATAGGACATCCAAGCTGCCAAGGATAGACAAAAGGCTTACACGGACCTAAAACATCAAGACAGATCCTTCGTTGAAGGAGATATGGTCTTCATTCGTGTATGTCCAAAGAAGAGTTCCCTATCCTTGGGGCAATGTAAAGAGCTAAGTCCAAGGTATTGTGGGCCCTAAAAGATTCTCAAGCTCCTAGGGCCTAATGCTTACAGACTTCAACTCCCCGAGAATCTAAAAGTTCATAATGTATTCCATATGAGTCTACTAAAGAAGTATGTACCTAACCCTCGTCATGTGCTTGATGATCAACAAGTTGTAATGCCTAGCCAAGGAGTCCTTGAGCTATGGCCTGACAGGATCTTAGATGTTAGGGACAGGCATTTCAGATCCAGAACCTTGAGAGAATATCTCGTCTAGTAGAAAGATTATCCCAAAGAGGATGCCACTTGGATGGATGAAAGTACTCTCAACCAACAATACCCCCAGTTCTTCTCGAGATGAGGACATCTCAATTCCTTTAAGGGGGAGAGAATGTAATATTTTTGCACAAAATATTAAATAATTTTGACCACTACACACCCCATACAAAATTAGTGCTAAGTCATCTCCCGCAATGGAATAATGTTAGTGGCTAAGTGCTTACGCCGCATGCTTCAATAAAAAGCTCACCGCATCAAGCGTAGGAGGCCGAGGCTAAAAACCCGTGGGCCACACGAGAACACCCTTTACGAGAAAAGGAAAAGGATAATGGTTGAAATTTTTGCAATTTTTTTTTCTATTTACCCCCTCCCCTCAGCCGATGTATGGCAGGGGACAGGGAGTGGAGCTAAGTGGAGGAGAGAGAAGTGTGGTGTGGAGAAGCATGAGGGAGGGGAGGCATGCAAGCCATCCACATGGGACGCTATCTGCCCCCCTACACACTATATGAACCCCCCTTAGGCTTAAGGGGGGTAAGGAAGGGAGGATTGTGAGCTTGCCCTGCTGCGCCCTGTCGTCAGGAGCCACCATCCCTGCCCTCCTACAAAAACGCCACACTATCCTCCAGGCCGCCGCCTTCATCGCCATGACCACCATCATCATCATACTCCTCCTTGTTGTCATTGCCCTACCCATCATCCTCTTTCCAATCATTCCCCCCTCCCCTCCATGTCATTCTGTTGAGAAACAAAAGCTTCTTGGAAGCTTCTTTAGAAGCTTTTTAAAAAAACAAGGCTTCCATAAGCCTTGTACACATGGTTTTTCTCGAGATTTTATAACCACGCCTTGTAAAGGTAATCTCTACGCGAGGGGGAGTAGGAAGATTTTGAGGCTAACTTCCCAAATCCTGGAGGGAGTTTGTAGATCGGATAAAGGAAAGGATGAGTTTGCAGAGTCAAGAGTCTACATCATCGATGGCCCCCAAACAAAAGACGCAAGGTATACACGCAGGAGCCTCCAACCCAATTTTCACGTGGACATTGCTGCGACTCCTCATGCCCAGGTTCCAATTGTATTTCTTACATGAAAGGAATGTGTTTAAGCATGATGGTTTTTAGATAAATTTAAATGCACTCATCCATTCGATTTACAATGTTTAGTGCATGCTGATTAATTGAAAGTGCTTGCACACTCGTCAACAAGGGTAGTTATGCAATCCCCTTGAATGTATGATTCTTAAAATTAGAGAGGGATAGTGCTAAGAAGGATAGAGGTTGTTGCATGTTGCATTTATGATTTAAATCCATGGACATGATTCGCATAAAGGTTAATCTTAGAGGCCATTGAATATATTCCAAAGAATTGCATTGCAGGAAAAGGAAACCATGAACTTACCTATTGCATACAAGGATGCTTGCATTTTTTCATACTAAATCATGAATTCAATGCATTGGACAAAGGCTTTATAGGTATAGCTCTTGTTGAAACTCAACGTAGGTTTCTATACGAGTTAGTCCTAAATTGTCAATCATTAAAGCTTGGTTCCGTTGCATCATTATAGTTTTAGCGCAAGGGAAAAGAAATGATCATTGAAATCTTTTAGTTGCATAGAAGGAAAAGTCTATGAATCCCATAGAATGTTATGTTTTGCAATTATTTACATCTCTTAGGAAAAGGATTTGCATCTCTTCTAAGGAAAGATCACCTCTTGTCGCTAGACAATTGGGTCAGTTAGGTAATTCATTGTAAGGGTGTAACTCAAATGATGACCACTTCAATACGCTAGGTAGAGCTAAGCCCCGTTAAAATTCTGCTTAGTATCGCACTTGGAAAAACCGACTTGATAATTTCAACCTCAAAGGTCCTACCCACATTCATGGAATGTTAGGGTTAGTTAGATGCCCATACAATGAAGGTTTTGAAGGCCTTCCATAGGTTATCCATTGGGATCTCAAGTACTCAAGGCTGCTTTTGTACAATAATTTATCCAAGTGCTCTCACAATTATTCATTAAATAAGATAGATATAGCAATTGATACCTTTGGAGGGGCATCCACCACAATACATGTAGTTCCCTTGATATAATGTTGCTTAATACTCTCATTCTCACATAAAATCATTTTGAGAATTCTTGTAGCATAAATTGAGAGTTTTCCTCCTAATATATAGTAGAAATAATTAACCAACTCTTCTTCTTTCACTAACTCTTTTGGTCTGGGGACTGATAAATAAGATCTATTGTTGAAAAGGAACTTGTTTGACATTATTTTTCTATGTCAATGCTTAAGTTACATTATTTAGACAACTAAAGCAACCCTAAGGAAAGTGCGGTGGATGTGGCCATGGGTCCGTCTTACGGAAGGGTGGTCCCGGTTGGCCGAGAACTTTTCTTGAAGGAAATTGACAGCAAGGAACAATGACCTAGAATCTAGGATACTAGAGTCCTGATTTATGTTGTTTTAGGGGAACGGAATGAGACCATGCCTTACGGGCAGAGAGGTTGAGCTGTGCATCCCTCTCATTTTCCATTCTCCTTGAATCAAGTGCAGCATGAATCCGCTTTGACCCTAACGTTTCTGCGTAAAGTAGTTCGCTTGGGGTTCGATACTAGCTACCGTTCTAGGATTTTGACCACTAGGAAAACCCTGATTCAAGTCGGTCCTAAGTGGGAATGGCCGGAATGCTTCCACTTCGTGGCAAACTCGGGAAGACCTAGATCGAAAACCCCGTGACATTTCGTGGGAGTGCCGGGCGGCGCTTTCTGGACTCACTTCCCTATGGGCTGCTAAGACATGTCCTAATAGTGGACAGGTGGACACATTACATCACATAGCTATCCTGATCATTATCATCATCCAAAACATCACTAGTAGGTATATACCAACTTCCCATCTCATCAAAGATAACATCCCTTCTCACTCTGAACTCACCTGTGACATGGTTATAATAGCGATACCCTTTTTGCTCTAAAGAGAATCTAATAAAAATACATTTTTCTGCCTTGGGATCAAGCTTCTTTCATAGCTCATCTGGCACATGAACGTATGCAACACAACCAAATACCTTCAAGTGTGATATATTAGGCTTCTTGCTAGTAAAGAATTCTTTAGGTATCATCCCATGAACTGCAGCTGTGGGAGTTCTGTTCATAATGTAAACAGCAGTATGAATAGGCTCAGACCAAAAATAATGTAAACAGCAGTATGAACAGGCTCAGACAAAAAATGTTTGGGCATACTCTTTTCAGCCATTAATGCCCGTGCAACTTCTACAATATGCCTGTTTTTTCTTTCTGCAACACCATTTTGTTGTGGAATATACCTGCAAGTAAATTGCCTCTTTATCCATGAGTCCTTAAGAAGCCACTGAACTCATTAGAGAGGTACTCTCCCCCTCCATCTGATCTCAAGCACTTTACTTTTAAGCCTGTTTCTGTTTCAACAGCTACCTTAAAAGATTTGAAGTGCTCAAACACATCACTTTTTTCCTTCATGAAGTATACCCATAACTTCCTTGAACACTCATCAATAAACGTGACAAAGTATTTGCTGCCACGAATAGATACATTCTGTGTAGGCCCCCAAACATCTGTATGCACTACATCAAGTATTTTTCTACTCACTTCTCTATCATGCAAGAAGGGTTGTCTTGCCTACTTACCAAACTGGCATGCTTCACAGACTTTATGCAATTCTGCAACTCTAAAAGAAGGCAACCCTGTAACCAATCCTCTCGACTACATTAATTTCAGCCTTTGCACATTTGCATGTCCAATGTGTTTATGCCATATTTCAATATCTGCAACTACTCCTTTTCCTTTAGCATACATAGCAGCATCCATTGCACGAACTCCAGCATCTAAAGTGAACATTTGGCCAACTCGACTTCCTTTTGTGACCAACCTGCACTTATCATTAAAGTCTTCTACAAAACAACCTTTTGCATTGAATCGGACCCACAACCCCTGCTCTACCATTTGGCCAACAGACACTAGATTCTCTGTAATTGATGGCACATGTAATACATTTGTCAGACTCTTTGTTTGACCATCATACAAGGACAAGGGAACCTTTCCAATCTGTGAAATTGGGTGGCATGAATCATCACCCGTCTGCACATAACCTAGGTTTTGTAAGTCTTGCATCCCTCCAAACCATTCAACAACATGACTAGTCATATGATTAGATGCACCTGAATCGACATACCATACATCATCATGTGTCCCCTTTCCTATAACTGCATTCATCATACGCTGCATAACAAATAGACGTTCATTTTTTTCTTCATTCTGTCATGAAGACGATGCATAGTTTCTTTGCTGTAATTTACCACTGTGAATATCATCCTTCTTTGCATAGCAATGGGCTGCAATATGGCTTGTTTAATCACAATAATGGAAAACAATAGCAGAATTTCTAGAACCTCTATTCTGCCATCCACCTCTTCCTCTAGAGCTCCCCTTGCCTCTAAAGTTTCCTCGGCCTCCAAAATCTTGCATTTCACCAAATTGTTGATTAAACCTGTTTTGCTAGTTATCGCCAGCACGTCCCATACCACGGCCTCTCAAAGAGGATCTACCATGTCCCCTTCCTGAACTCGAGTAAAATGGTTGGAAATGTTCACCATTTCTTTCAGACGAATCACCCTGCATATTGATCTCTTCAGTAATCATGAGAGAGATCAGCTCATCAAAATCTCGAAATGGCTTCCGTACATATACTAAAGTAACAAATGATTTCCATGCCTTCTCATTATTAAGGCCACTCATAGTGGATGAAACCAAATCATCATCATGTAGTATTGTATCAGTCGTTGCGAAAGCATCTGCAATGCTCCTCACCTTCAACACATATTCATTGACATACATTTTTCCTTTCTTCAAGGCATTCAACTCTTGCTTGAGTTGAATCTTTTGTGCCTTTGTATTTATTGAAAACATGCTCTCAAAAGTTGTTTAAGATGCATGCAAAGTTTCTGCATTCCTGATATATCCCAACATAGTATTATCAATAACTGCAGATAGCCAGTACATCATCTTTTTGTCTTTTTCATTCCACTCTTTCCATGCTTTTAACTCATCCGTAGTCGGAGGGATACCCAGCTCTGGCTCCTTATCTTCACCTAAAACAAATTCATAAAGGCCCTTTCCTATGAGGAAGTTCGTCACACGGAACTTCCATGAAGGGTAGTTGTTCTTGTCTAGCTTCTCAATAATGGGATTTCCACTGGTCTCTGCCATTATCACAAACAAGGATATAACATAGCAAGCTAGTCTTCTGCAATCTTCCACAACACGTGCACAACAATACACCAAGCAATCTTTTTCACTGATTGCTTAATAGTACATGTAATCTACAACCTGTTTGCAAATAAACCTTATGTTTTCTTCCTGCAAACACCTCAAAAATTACAGATTCGCAATATGTAACCTGCGCACTCACTTTTGGTCAATATAGCCAAAATCACAGTGTACCCTGAAACTGTTGTCCGTAACCTTGTGGCTCTAAAACGGGGCCTGAAACTTCCTCAGACACCCAAAATACAGTGATTTTCTTGCACACCAAATCTCACAGTAATTTGAGATTTTTGCTCGACCCTGCTTCTGGTGCCTCCATAGGCACTATCCAAGAGAGAGAGTGAAAGAATGGGAGATCTTCTTACCCATTGCTTGCTTGCTCGAACCTTGCTTCTTTTCCTTCACTTCAGCCTTCCAAATAAGCCTCTCTCAGTGGCATGAATCTGATACCATATCAAGAATCACGTGGTGGGGGGACTCGCTTGAGCTACTGCACCAAACACACACTATATACACAAGAGGAAGCTCACTCAAGAACACAAGAAGAGAGATGGAGGCCAAAACGTTTTCTTGCTGATTTCTTATTCTTCTTCCACACTCTATAGAATGAACACAAAGTATAGATAAGATACAACATAAAGGAAAGTGACCTACTAAGTCAAACAGTGCATAATCGACTACACTAATTGACTGGCGCTATGTCTTTGCAAACTGTAGGTAGGTGTGACAAACTAAATATAATAAGTGATAAGTCAGTGGCCATGTGAGTATCAGAATGACCACCAACGTGCTAAGTGTAGATGTGCGGACCATCTAGCCAGGAGGTCCATCATCAATGTCCGCACGTGTTGAGCTTGCCATCTCAACACTTATTACATCGTGACCTCCACTAGTTGTAGTTAATGCCAAATTATTGTTAGGACCTTAACTTGAATAGAGATTTTCCCTAGATGCATAGACTGCTTGTAATTGTGACTCTATCTTCTCCGCTCCTGCACACTTGGATGTTAGAATCTAATCCATGTAGAAAGTATTGCAGTTGGGCAGGGGTGGAAGGGGAATAATGGCTTGCAATTTATAGAACACCTACTTCAATTTCTTGGCATAATATTGAGCGTTCTCATGAGTCTCGTTTCATGTTACATTCAAAATATGCAGCCAATATTGACCATCTCTTTCACAAATAAACTCTCTTTAGAAGATCACATAAAATAGATCGACCGTAGTTATGGTTCTGGCTTCCAAGCCATGATACCACACTATAGCTCTTCCTTTCAAAGTCATATTAAATAATATCATAACATGCTATTCATCTTAAATTTGACAATTAAACATCGGCTTTTGGAACTCAGTAATATGGAGCTCCATATCCTCTTTTGCTAACCCATAAAAAATGGGTAGAGGAAAACCAAGGGCTGGCAAATCGGGAATTCCTATAGGTATCACAATTGGTTGTGCCATAATAATGACCAAATTTTTTCTAGGGGTTTGTATCAAGGGGTTACACTCCCACTCAAAGTAGTTTAAGTTTTCAGGGAAAGAGGGATACTAGAGCTTCCTCCTCCCCCTTGTAGACTAATTCGGGTAGTAGGGTCAACAAGACCCCTCCCTCTTAGGTATATTGTACTACTGTGCTTAGGAGAATACCTCCTAAGGATCTCTACTCTCCATCTAGCCCTTTTGGCTCTTTCTTGATGTTGAATCTTGACTTGATGATTTCTTTTAGGATATATTAGATCTATCTCGGAAATCTTTGGCATACACTAACCCAGTAGATTCCTATTAGCCAAGGTTTGAAAACTACCATTTATTGGGAGATTTTGACAAATGAACCACCTATGTGGGGACTAAAAATGGACCTGAATTGGCTCTATCAACTCTAGCCAACCACCTAGACACACCAAACACCCCACACTGCCTGACGGCTCTAGGAGCATTAGAATGATATGAAATGGTTTATCTGACTAATGTTTTGTAGACATAAGTTTCAAACTGTAGTCTAATTATTTGTCCATCTTGACTCCAAGCATAGGGAACTTCCCATACATAGGTGACTACTTCACCTCGATTCGTACATATAGAGGGTACCCCCTAATTGAATGTTATGTTTTCTTTATGAGAGCACTCAAACATATCACATACTACACTCATATCAAATTTTATGCCATATGCACATCATTTCCATGATCAAACATTTTAAAAAAACCAAATTTCATAAAAAAGAATACTTACGAAGATTTTCTGTCTTTTATATTTTCTTAGTTGCATACACAACCAACAAATTGGTCCGAATTTGGGCTCTACTCAGTGCGGTCATCGCATCTTAGTATCAATATCATCTTATCTTCACTCAGGGACAGCCATATCTCATCCCGATCTTCTCTTGATTATTCCCACAAGAATAGCCCATAAGAGGAGAGAGAAGAAGGAGAGAGAAATACTAGAAATTAGCAATCTAACCAAGCCACCATTTGCAAAGCCAAAGGCTTTGATGGAGAGTGAAGAAATATGGAAGAATCATACTACCATCAGTTGGTATGGGTATGTTGACGCTCTCAAGCCTCTCTTACCCCCTTCTTCCCCTTCACATTGATCTGTGCCCCCCCCCCCCAACTTACTCCAAACCCCTTTCACATTTGGAAATTTCTTGGCATCCTGCTATCAGGTGTCCAACATCTCCCATGTCGAGTATCCAAATTGCGATTTTAAAAAAATTGCTTGTTCATCTGAGACTCCCACACTACCTAGCTTTTGACCGTGTCAATCCAACCACTCAAAAATATTTAGAAAAATCTAGAACTATTGCAATGTTTGTCTACAGATGCAACTTTAAAACCTGTCTCTCATCACTAATACTTAGAATGACTAGATCTGCCTTTGCCACTTCTACTGTGCCCACATTTCTGCTTTAAAATGATATATTTTTTCATGCTATTGGCCCTTTCTCTGGCTTAAAATTCCACTCTCACACATTCCTATTCTTATTCTCATTCTTAATTGCAGCTTTTGCTAAACATTTCTAAAAGAATGAATATAGAAAATATGTTAAAATTTATCAATATAAATAAGAGAAGTAAGAACTTATCTATTCAATATCATGTTGCTTGAATATTATTAAGAGGATTGCATCATATACTACTTAGAGTTGTTCAAATAGTATGTTCGTATGTCATTCTCAATTTTTTTCTCCAAATGAGTTTTGAGATTCAATACTCAATGAAATATAATATAAGAAAAACCATGTAATAAATAATCCTCATAAAATGAGTTATTATTCACCAATTTTCTCATCCAAAGAAAAGCTACAAATGTAAATGTTTTTTCATCCAAGGTCCACATGATATTTAAATATATCAATTCTATCATATCCACAATTTTGAAAAGATAAATCTATCAGTGGCAACAAAAGAGATTAGATACCTCCCTTTTTTCATCATGCTACTTCCATAATTAATTTGATTAGAGGATGCACTCCATACAAAAAATAATTCTATAAAATAAGATAATTCCTTAATAGAAAAAATCTATTCACTTTAAAGAAACTTTAAAAAATAATGATCAAATGAATCTCAAACCAAGACTTCACTAGATTCAAGAAAACAATTACCTTAAGTATGTAATCCTTAAGCTTGAAACTCTCAATAAAAGATTTCCAAAATATATATCAGAAATAGTTAAATGCTTGTATCATAGAGGTCCTCATAAGGGCAACAAACAAAAATTTAAAAAAGTGATCTTTCACCCAAAACAATAAATTTTCAAGCTTATGGCAACCAACCAAGAATATACCTCTACTCACTTGTCATAACTGCGAACACCATATATGTGACTAGAAAGTGAACTTATAGTTGGACCTTACTATTTCTCTCATACGGATGAAATGGAGGAATCATAGTTAGCCTAACTTAGCCTAAAATTCAACTAAAAAATGGAACAACAAATTAACTAGCTATTAGAAATGGCAGGAAGCCATAATCTAACTATCCTAAGTTAAGAAATGATTAAGAGAAAACCAAAGTTTGATTCATGAGAAATAATCTAATTATGGTTACAATAGCATTCTCTTAGCTATTTATAGTCCTTCTAAAACCTCACTAGTTATTGTTATTTTCCTCTTATTTACAAGGTTTTTATCCAACTTTAATAACAAGTTTATGGATCAAATTTCTGCATTAAAGACCATCCCCTCAAAAGCTTTGTCCTCAAAGTTGGAGAAATAAACCATTAAAAATCTACATGCTCTCTAAATAGGGTTAAAGAACAAAAGGGCCATAAGTCAATATATATTCCTCAGAATGAGGTAAATAAAGTGTCTAAATGTAGAAGATGTTATATCACACCCATCCAGACCATAAAGAACCATTTTGTGATGGACTTAGGCCAATTATGTTTAAGACAGAAAATTATTATATCAAGATATAAACTCTTCCAAGGCATCATGAAGTAAGCAAAGGACCCACTTAGATCAAATGGTATCCCTACATAATAATCATAACAACATTAAGCGATAATCAACCTCACCTAGATTGAAATGTATCCCAAGATAGTAGCCATCCAAGAGAGGAAAATGGTCATAAATCCTTTCATCCATGTCATATGCATTTGCAATCCAAGCACAATGGTCATAGGCATCCCCATCAGTAAACTCATATGCATCCATAAGAACTCTATCTCTTCTTTATTGCATACCATCATCATGCATAGGGTGAACTAGACCATCATAAGCATCACCATATAATGATCATGCTCTTCAAAACCTGCAATTTTAGCAAAAGCATCTTGAGGTAGCTCTTATTCTTTCTCAACCTCTTGTTCATCTCTTTTCTCAACTTCATATTCTTGTTGTTCTTTAGCTTCACCTTCTTATTTTCCTATTCAATATTTAACCAACAAAGAATCAAACTTGAAGAATACCTTGCCGTCCCTACTTCAAGAGAATATAAGTGCCAAGGATCCCTTCATAAGCCTTCAATTGGATTAAGCATCTTCTCAGACTCTCAGAGTGAAATAGAGCAAAATCCCCATGATTAGAATTATAATGGGCCAAGGTTTCCAATACTTTTGGTACTTTTAAATCCAAGGAAAGAAAGAAGGAAGAATACACCAAATCTTGGGAAATCTTGATGATTTGATGCAATGGTACTAAGTTTTTGATATTGAGGTAGAGATTGAATATCAATAGTTAATAAATCTCAAAGGCCCCTTCTAATCTTCAAGAAATTTATTGAGAAGCTTATTGCCCTATTTTCCCCAACAAATATTTGAAGAGAACTTCCAATTAATTGAAGAAAATGCTTCAATCCTTAGCCATTGTAGTATGCTAAAACTTTAAGCATACTTCTAAGAGAAGTTTGAGCAAAAATTCCCTTCACCCCCTCCCAAGAGATATGCATGATATGAAGAGTTACTACAGCCACTATAGTGTCCCTTGAAAGCTCATTAATGTCAGTGTTACTTCAATCTTCAGTTCAAGTCTTCATCAACTACTTCTACTTCTTGAAGATATCTCTAGCTTGCATTCTTTCTCTTTCAAGATTGCAAAACATCCCCTAAGCTAAACATCTATCCACTAGAATATATACACAAGCAAACAAAGGCTTACATACCAAATATAGAAGCTCTAGAGAACAGTACAAAAGGTCAATATAAGGCATATAAAACTATATATCTCAAACCAAATCCACTTCAAACCATTAAAAACCTTCTAACACACTCTCAATAATTCCTCAAAAGACTCATTCACAATCTCAACCTCTCAAACATAAAGAAAACATATCAAAATAGAGGCAACATAGACCCTATCAAAACCAAACAAAGAATTCACAAAACTTACCAGAACATCATATCTTAATCAAAAAACCATCATGAGCTTCTAAACCTACTCAATCCATCCCAACACACTTCAAAATACTTCAAAACTGAAAACCATTTAGCTCATAAAAATTTAAAAATCAGCCCAAAAAACAAGTCAATTTAGTCCTCAACATATTCCCACACTTAATCAGGGAGCGTCCTCATCACGACCTTGGAAAAAGAAAGAATACTAAACCCTAAAAATAGCTTAATACTTTGATCTCAAACATCAATCAATTAGTATCCATGAACTAACATTGACTCCATCGATCTCTAAAATAACCTAGATCTATCAAAAAGATTGGTGAAAGGAAAACACCTAGAAGCATGAACCAATTCTTAGCTTACAAAATACAACCAAAAAAACTAGTAAAGGATATAAGCGGTTCTTCCATTCTTTTACAAGTCTTCAAAAATTTAGCCATAACCATAAATTAGTATCTTCAAATCTTTTCAGCTTTCTCAAACCATATCTCTAAAAGAACATAAATCAAACACATCCACACACATAACGCATCGAAATCGGAATGACACCCTAATAAGGGAGAATGAAAAGATATTTTTCATTAAAATTCAACCACCAACTACATCTAGAAAGAAACCATCAATGAAGATATTATCTTTTAAAGGTATGATGATTTTGAAACTTATCCATGGAAAGGGATTCATCCACAAATAACAAGTTGGTGGGATTTTGAAAGAATTGTAAATAGCATATCCTCTCCACAAGAACAAGATATCTCCTCAAAAGACAAAGAGCGTGAAAATACAAGATATCCAAGTGACGAGGATCAATATCCATATTGACATTAATACACAACTTTCATACTAACTTCTGATCATTATGAGAATGATGATGCATGTATGATAGGTACCAAGCAAAATGAGCAGTTAATCTAACTGAAGGATGAGTAGATTCATAATAGATTTGGGCAAACTACACATAACTTTGATAAGCTTGTATAGGAGTTTGTCAATTCCTTGGAGTCACATGTCAATTAATTTGAGGACCTACCAATGAATAAGTTTGACTCCACCCTCTAGATCTAGATATTTGCAAGTCAAAACCAAAATGGATACTAACCAATTGAGGGGGACCAGGAATCAAAGATGTGGATGGAGGAATAGGAATAAGCATCAAGGAATGAAGGGATGGATAGGTAAAATCATAAAAAGAAGAAAGGGTTAAAGATGAAGACTCAAGTTATTTAACTAAATCCAATAAGAAATGAGTTAGAAAATACACTGAAAATTTAGAAAGGAGTGTGGTAGACGGTGGAGAAGGAGTAGGAGAGAAAATAAAATCCACAATGAATGGGAAATAAGTAAAGATAGGAATTTGGGGAGCACCTTACATTTGGAAAAAAAAAGGAGAAATAACATGGGGAGTCAATTGAAGTATGGATAAATAAGTGTCAAATATGTGGGCCATCTGTTGATAATTAAAAAGTGAAGGTATTGATGCACCTAGAACAGATCGGCGATTGTAAGCTTGAAAGAAGAAAAGGGAATCGTTTAGAAACATGGGCTAAAAGATCCTCCCTCAATTGGTTAGTACTTTGTAAACTTGTAGGGGCTTCTAATTATCGATGATCTAATACAATAGACTCTATCATGGAATGCCAAGAGAGCTTGAAGCTTTGAGAGAGAGAGGGAGAGGAAGGGGGAGAGACAGAGAAAGATATCATCACCACTGCTACTACCACGTGAAGAAGAAGGAGAAGGGAGGAATGCCATGGAAGGGAGGAATGAGTCTTTGAGGTAGGTACATTGCCTCTTCTTGCTTTATTTTTGTGTTTTGTTCCTTTCTTTCTTTGTTTCTATTTATGGAGAGATGCATTGAAAGGGAGGGAGGGAGGGAGGGAGATGAAGGAAAGGAGAGGAAGAGAGAAAGAGGGAGAGAAAGAGGGAGAGAAAGGGGAAAAAGGAAACAAAGAGGGAGGGGAAGAGGGAAATGAGAGATGAAGGGGGGGAGAGAGGAGGGTAAGTGAGAGAAACAATAAGAGAGAGAGGGAGGAGGGAGAAAAAAAGAGAGAGATAAAAAGAAAGGGAAAGAGATAGAGAAAGAGGGGTGGGGAGAGAAATAGAGAGAAAGAGAGAAGGAAGGATGAAAGAGGGAGGAGGTAGAAAAGAAGGACGAGGTAAAGAGAGGAAGGAGAGTGAAAAGAAGAGAGAGGAAGGTAGATACAAATAAAGATGTGGAGGGAAAGAGAAAAAGAGAGAGAGACAATGAGAAAGAGAGAGATGGAGGAAAAAATAAAAATAGAGAGTGAGAGAGAGGGAGAGAGAAATAGGAAAACAATGAGAGAATGAAGCAGAGAGGAAAGAGAGAAAAGTAGAGGGAGAGGAGGGAGAGAGGGATAAAGAGAGAGAGGGAGATATTGCTTTTCATTTCTTTGTTTTTAAACTTTCTTATTTTCTCTCTTTAATTTTATTTATAAACACATGCATTGAGTGAGAGGGAGAAGGGAAGGAGAGAGAGAAATAGAGAGAAGAAGGGAGGGGGAGGAAGAGAGAAAGAGAAATAAAAAAGGAGAGAGGGAGGGGCTACATAAAAAATGGAAAGATGGAGAGAGAAAGAGAGAGAGGGATGGATAGAGAGAAATAGAGAGATGAAGGGAAGGAGAGAAACAATGAGAGAGTCGATACTTACCATAATTTTTATCAAAATTGTATACATCTGAGATACTATTACTGTCTTTTCACATTAATTTAATGCAGATGCAGCATTCGTAGTTGTCTTTGGAGGACCAGTCTTTGCAATCTGGCAAGGAAAGAAGGATAGTACGATGACCTTAATGATATAGGTAGATTCAATGATACAAACTTAGGAGTATTGGGGATGGTCTTGGTCCTCTCAGTCATTCTATACCTGCCAACCAATCACTAATATTGAAGAAAAGACAATTGGGTAGGTTTACAATTACGCTTTCGACTTTTGCACTTGATAAGTGTAAGATGTTGTAAGGTAATTGGGGTTGATAAAGGCAATAATAGTTTGAATTTTGCATGCCGTGTTTGATAGAATCTTAGAGTTAATGGGAAATCGTAGAATATAGGGAGATGGATCTATACGGGGTAGTTCCAATCCAATTTTTAAGCCTTGCAAAATAGATGGAGAAGTAGAGAGTTTTATATTGTTGTCAATATATGAAATTGAAAAGGTTCTTTAAATACCAACAGTCTATATAAGCCTAACTTTGCCCTTGTAGTCTTGGATTTTCTCTTTCGCCATGGGTACATAAGTCTAAAACTACGATGGTCATCTTCATCTTGTGCAGAGTTTGCTGAAGAGAGGGAATGTCCATGACACACCAAAATTTTAGTAGGAGTATCCATGGGATACATCTCATAAAAATTAGGAGATGAGCGAGGGATTTTAATGGTTAAAAAGGGAATAGTTGTGCAAGAGCTATTCAAAAGATTGGTGAGATAAAGGATTGAGGCATATAAGGAGTTTAATTTTATTTATTTTTTAAATAGGGAATAGTTGTGCAATAGCTATTCAAAAGATTGGTGAGATAAAGGATTGAGGCATATAAGGAGTTTAATTTTATTTTATTTTTAAATAGGAGATGAGCGAGGGATTTTAATGGTTAAAAAGGGAATAGTTGTGCAAGAGCTATTCAAAAGATTGGTGAGATAAAGGATTGAGACATAAGTCTAAAACTACGATGGTCATCTTCATCTTCTGCAGAGTTTGTTGAAGAGAGGGAATGTCCATGACACACCAAAATTTTAGTAGGAGTATCCATGGGATACATCTCATAAAAATTAGGAGATGAGCGAGGGATTTTAATGGTTAAAAAGGGAACAGTTGTGCAAGAGCTATTCAAAAGATTGGTGAGATAAAGGATTGAGGCATATAAGGAGTTTAATTTTATTTTTTTAAAAATAAAAAAATGAGGCCATTGGAAACATGATGGGAGAGGACGTCGGGATTTTGGGCGTATGGGAAGAGGCATGGGAGGGTGTCTCCTTGGCCTTAGGAAAAAAAGGAGAGAGAATTGAATGAAAGGGGGGGAAGTAGAAAATAAGCCCTATCTTGCCATCTTCAAAGAAATGGTGATGCTCAAGAATGGGACGCCAACAAATCAATTAAGATAGCAAGCGAGAGAGATTTTTTTTTAACTCCTATGATGATAACAGAGATTTGAAGAGAAAGAAAACCAACACTGAGATCAAAATGTCGGATGTCCTCCTGTAGACTCACTTGGAGGTTCTCTTCATGGCAATGTCTTAGATTCGTCCATCCACGATCATAGGCCATTGTTCATCAACCAACACTGATTGTAATATCTAAGGTTAGTGTAAGCAATGTGCCCTTTAGAAACATGAACATGAAGGAAAAGATATATATATATATATATATATATATATATATATATATATATATATATATATGAAAGGCACCACATTCTCTAAGCGATATTTCTAAAGGAGAGAAAGAGATGGAGGGTGCCAATTTTTGACCATTCAATTGGTAATTGGGTAGAAATGAAGTCCATGACAGCAGAAAGAAGACAATCCAATTCAATTGGTCTCCAAAATAATATCAATTATTGTTCTTCTCCTCCATTGCCTTGATCTTTCTCTAATCACTAATATGGGACATCAATGTACTTGGGTCAACTAAGACTAAAGGCCTGTAGAAGAAATTTACAGCTTCAAATCGCTCTATTTCACACGTAGTTTGGTGGATAGATTGTCAAGATCTCAAGTTAGTCTCCTCGAAGAAGCCATATTCGTTAAGCTTTTAATTACAACTTAAGCATTAAGATCATATAAACACTATTCATATTGCAACAAAGCAATTGGCAAGTTGGTGTCTCGAGAATAGGGATCAAAGTGAAGAGCTTGTCGACTGAGATGATGGAGTAGGCTGACATTCGTGGCTAGACTACGGGATGTGCACCTCCAAAGACGTGATTATGACCTGCATGTTTCCAAGTAAGCACTTGTTCCGTTTAACAAAAATAAGCAATGTGATGTTATAATTTTCTTGGTTTAGAATTTTTATCTAATGCCTTCAAGCCTTTTTTCCACTCTAAATGGTTCTTAATATTTATTTTTCATTGATTTTTTTTAAATAAAATGATAAAAATGCTTAAAATGGCTCTAAAATTATATATATATATATATATATATATAATAAAATTTTGGGCAATTATTTATTTAAAATAGTATTTAAGAATAATTTTATACTATTTAAAATTTATGGAAATTATTTTAGAAGTTTTAGAGAAGATTTAATATGCTTTAAATTTCTAAAATGATTATTTTGAGTGAAAAATATGATCTTTATTAATAGAAAAATATGTTATATATCAATAAAAATTATGATATCTCATGGAAAGGTTGAGAGTATAATTTTTTATATTTTAGTGAAAATTTTAAATTTTAGAGAAAGAAAAACAACTTAATGTTACTTTTTAAGGAAATATTCATATAAAATATATTGTTTGTGATTTTATGCCAACTAAGAGTGTACGTATTGTGTTGACTTATGTCATATGGGAGAGGGTTGCGTGTTGAAAGTGGGATTAAGATTTATGGGTTTTAAGAAACATTAGATTAATTTTTTTTGAATGTTTTTATTTTAATCACAAATAAAAAGAATTAATCTACAAAAAGGTGGAGAAAGATATCAAAGGAATTTAAACAGAGAACAACCATAGATCAGAAAGATCTATATTTAGAAACAAACCTCTTTAAGGTTCAGTAAAGTACAATTCTTGGATAAACCGACATGAGTATGGTAGGGGAAATTTGTGAGGAGTTGTCCCTAAAAGATGGGGAGAAACCATAGTTATCATAGGCTTATCATTCTAGTGCCCAATTCAGAGACCTATCCGTGAGTAATTATTGAAAAGATAAACATGAGAATTGAGTAGATTTGCCTAGTTCTCGTAGGCATTGAATGATATTAGTTGGACTACTACGAAAAAATAGTATCATAAATACTTGGAAAGTTAGATGAAGTTATTGAAATTAGTGACACTGATCACCTATCTAGTGCAACAACTCTTAGATATTTGAATCCTAAGGCACATTGGCAAGAAGTTAATGAGTGATTACGAAGTCTCTTTCTTAAGAGACTATCTGCTGAATTTTCCCAGGATTGCCAAAGGCAAGTGTTAGATTGGGCAAGAGACATAGAATTGGTAAAGGGTGGAAAATATTTTGGTCCATAGTTAACGGTAGATGTTGAACAATTATCCTCCTGGAGTTAGGGGTCTAACGAATGTGGGCAAACCATTGTTTTCTTAGTGGCACATTTTGGGCTAATAGATGAAATTAAAATAAATACGATTGATATGTCATACCACTTTGATTGGTATTATCACACAGCTTATCAGACGTTTAGAAGGACTGAGTAGAGTGATGTATTGCCTTGGATACATGTATCTAGAGGTTTGAAAGTTTCTTTTGACACAAAATATGTGAGAGAGGTAGCTGAAATTATAGGTCGAATTCCTGAGCAAAAGGAAAAGCTATTGTATGGGGAGGAAGAAGATTAAGAATTGCCAACTATTCTCAAATTATTAAGCGTATACACATCCACAAAAACCCTGACTTTTGTAGCTTTAGGGAAAAATGTATAAGTTGCAATAAATTTGTGGAGAATAATATGAATGGTTATTAAATTAGTGGTGGATAAGTTCTGAGGAGAGACAGAGACAACAAACTGATGCTCGAGACCAACGTGCAAGGGAACGAGCCTCTCGACAGGAGGCTTGGCTGTTAGAGAGGTTGGAAAAGGTGAATGCTTTTCTGAATATGGGAATAGATGTTGCATCAAGCTCAAACGTGGAGTTGCTTGATCCTAACATACCATTTGATAGAATCCCATCACAAGTAAGTGAAGAAGATTCCTATCAATGGAACCGAGCAGTTTCAAGTACTAGTAGACCCGTTAGAGAAGGGCGTACACAAAGTAGAAAAAGTATAAAAAGTGGAGCTAATGCTAGAACATGAAGTAACGAACCATCCGTTGATTGGGACTTGAGTCGAATTTTGGATTTTTCCAATTATTTAGAGAGCCAGTTAAGGCTTCATGGATAGAGCAAGTAGCAGATTTTGGATTATAGTTCTTATTTAGGATTCCTCGCCAAGGAGATTCACTTCAAAATGTGCCTGATCTAGGGTTGAGATCCCTATTCAGGGAGTCTAAGGAAATCAGGTGGGTTGACTCTAATCAAGATTTTGGGCTAGGAGCTTTATTTAAAGAGAAAATGGCTTGTAATCCCGTAAGGCTAACAGACTTTACCCAATTTGGGGGATTGTGGGACGAAGATCTTGATGTTCACATGAAAAGGTTTGAGGTGACTTGCTTAGCAAATAAGATAGTAGATTATAATCAAAAGTTGCATATTTTTCCAGTGACACTAAAAGATGAAGCAGCTAGATGGTACGGTAATCTCAATGCTCAAAATAAAGGGACCTATGCTACCTTATCAAGAGCATTCTTAGAAAATTTTCGATGACAAGGTTTCCAAGACCAGTTAGCTCTTCAATTGGACTATTTATCCCAAGGAGCAACCGAAAATGTTGAGCATTATATTGAGCATATGGAAACAAGTATTTGAAAGATGAATCCAACCCTTGATGAGCTTACGTAAAACTGTAAATTTATCAAAGTACTTAATCTCGAAGTCCATTAGCATGTTAGACTAAAAAGGCCAACTATGTTGGTGCATGCTAAAACACATGCTAGATGGTGGGAAGAAGTGCAACTCCACCAACAACGACGGAAGGATCTATCTAACGAACCTTGAATGATATACTTGACCAGTACTTCAAGCGGGGTGTCTAAGAACATGTCTTATGTGACCATTCCCTTGAATCCATCTGCAATGACAAATTCCAATATGGCAAGTGTACCTCTCAATCCATATACCTTAATCTCGGCTTACATGATGAAGACATGCATGCCTTCTATGCCTCAAATTAAATCTAGTTTAGATGAGGGTAAAGTGACAGAAATTATTCCAAAGTCACTAGGAAAATTAAAAGAGGAAATAATGAGTATGGCTCAAGCACCATTGAAAGAAATTTATTCAATAACAACGGCTAATGTGCAAGAGCCTTCAAGCAACACAACCTCAAACCCACCTAGATCAAATATTTGGTGCGGTAAGTGTCATGGTTATGGCCATGTGGCTATTGAATGCCCAATTCCTTCATGATTAATGCCTGATCATCCTCCATTCTATACTTTTTGTTTTAAAACAAGGCATTTAGAAACAAATTGTTGGCACAAGATCAACCCAACAACAACAACAAGATCATGCAATGCAAACAAATTACGATTACATGGATTGCAGCAACACTACTTACAAGATTGGGCCACCCAATCAACCTTTAAAGCCCCTGGATTGCCTACCCAAGGCAGACCTCCAATGCCATGAAACAATTACAATAGTAATGGAAACCAAGGAAGAAACTCTCCTTTCACGAGAAACAATGGTAATTTTTGAAATCCAATGGGACAAGGTGGACAACAGATCCCTAGGGGACTAGTAGTTTGTTATCATTGCCCAACAGAAAGGTCACATAGCTACATATTGTCCAAGTGTGCGTAGAAATCAAGACGATACCCCTCTTTGTAGGGGGTGTAGTGGCAAAGGGCATTACAAAGAGAATTTTCCTAAGTGAGAGGAAAACAAAACTAATGACAAAGGTAAACAAGTCTCTAATGAACCTTCAATATCTGTTGCAAATTTAGTCAAAGTAGAAACAAAAGCCCAAGAGAGTAACATTAAGTCAAAATTTTGGCCCCATAGGGTGACCTTAAGGCTGACCCCATGATGGTATCATTACTAGAGCACAAAAGCAACAACTAAAGGAGCATGGTTTAGAGGAAGATAGTCCACAACCAAAAGAAACTGTGAAGGATAAATTCAAGGATGTAGATCCTAACATAGAGCTACTTGAATAGAAATTTCCTCAGTAGTTTTCAGATCATCCATTAGTTCCCCTACCCTTGGCAAATCCCAAGATTCAAGTAGGGGTAGTTCCTTTTCTTGAAAGACTCCTATCTCCAAAAGAAGAGAGTAAAGAGAAAGTGGATATTGTGAATAGGGCCTATGATATTTAGGCAGCATTAGAGGAAATAAACTTAACAATCAACCTGAGACAACTGCTTGAAATAGCCCCTATATGTTGAAGGCAACTTTATCATAAGCTAGTTCTATGTAGGAGGAAAAGGATCAAGACTAAAGCTTCTAAAGTAATTGCAAATGCATCCAAAAATATTAAAACTAAGAAAGTAAAAATTGTAGATCTATTTGTGGATCCAAGAGCACCAATTATAGACACTACCATCAATGGAAATTTTTTGAATGAAGTACAATTGGATGGTGGTTCAGCAAGCGAGACCAAACAATGCAAG
Source organism: Lygodium microphyllum (assembly GCF_053477565.2). NCBI lineage: Eukaryota > Viridiplantae > Streptophyta > Polypodiopsida > Schizaeales > Lygodiaceae > Lygodium > Lygodium microphyllum. The sequence continues at coordinate 85,325,900 of NC_141151.1, forward strand.
GATTAGGGTTGAAGAATCTAGAATCTACTCATATAGTTTTACGTGTGGCTAATCAAAGGAAAGTGACTCCTTTGGGGTTACTTCACAATGTGAAATCTGTAATTGTTGGACTAGAGTTTCATGTGAATTACCAAGTAGTTCTCTCATTATCAAATATCTCTTCATACTCTCTGTTGCTAGTTCGACCTTGATTATACCAAGCAAGGTGCACTCAGGATTGGTATAAAGGTTCAATTGTGATTGGTCCTCGAAATGATAGGGTCAAGACACAAGTTATTTCAAAAGGGTTTTTAAGGGAGTTAGGAGATAAAGTAGTTAGTGAGATCAATGAAAAATCCAATAATGAATTCTATGATTCAGAAGTAGAGAGGACTAATAACAAAGAGCCTTATGCCTGGTTATTTAAACCACAATGACTAGAAAATGTAGAGGTGAATATTGTGCACCATCCTAACAAAGTAGGACAAGTGGGTATTGGTGAATATGATATTAATTTCTCATCAGATAATTACTTTCATAGCGATATTAGTCACTGGTTATCCACCTCAAAAGACACAACCCTAGATTGTTTAATGGTTTAAGCAAAGGGGGATAAAAATCCTAAGGATGTGATCTATGAATTCAATTATTTGAATGATTCATTTTTCAAAACATGTCCTGGATTTTGTAAAGATGAGGAAGAAGGTGACCTTAAGGATGCAATTTTTTGCATATAATAGATCAAAAATATTTTTCCCTAATGATTTAGAAGAAGAGGAGGATGAGGCAAGAATATTCTACCTAGATGGAAATTCAACGAGCTACTCAATAACAATGGAGGAAGTTGATACTATTGAGATTGATCATGAAGAACCCGAGGAGAGTTTAGTTACAATATTTCCTTACGAGGTAGATATTTTGCCTTTTGGGTTCGAACAACTTCCAATTGTTGATAAAAGATCTCACTATCACCAGCTGAAAAGAGAGAAAGAGAGAGAAGAAACAAGGATAGTTCCAAACCGTTACGATAGCCGATATTACATGACGATAGAGATGACCAATCCCCAACTTTAAATAGATTTGCACAGACTTTTAATGAATGTCATGGTAATTATGATAGGATAATCAAAGAATTAAAGGAGGCTTTGAAAATAGAACGTGAGGCAATAGTGACAGCTATGAATGAAGCAATGAAGAAATTTACCAACTTACAAAAAGAAAAGTTAGAATTCTAGTTTAGGGAGAGGCGATATCTAGAAGAAAATTCAGTTCTAGAGATGTATTTAGAAGAGGAAGAATCTAAATTAAATAATAATGTGCAACAAATGGAACAAATATTGCCTATTCCTAGGAAATGCTTAGTTGAATGTGAGAAAACAAATGAATTCTATAAAAGAAGTAAATCTCTGTCTACTTTAGGATTTGGATTGCAAAAGAAAAACTCTACTACTGCTCCTTGACTATATTATTCCCTTGAGCACTCTATGAGTAATAGGAAAAATTTGTATCAGTATTCTAAAGGGCAGCTAGGGGGATATCATAGAAGGCAATTGAAATCAAGCAAAGCTTGCTTGCCAAGTATATGCACGGTAGTATTACCTCATCCTAAAGAAAGAGTAATGGATTTTACTATTTATGGGGATGGAGTTGAACTAGAGCTTAGAGGGTTTGAACCTTTGGCATCTAAGGACTTTCTAGAGCTAAAATGAGTTATACGCTATTTAGGGTGTCAGATTCTAGGTGAGGATTCCAGGTGAGGAAGATGAAGATTTACACTCATTAATCCTTAATCTTAGCAATAATCAATGGTCTTGGGATTTGAATGACCAAGAACACTTGGAAAATAAAAAATAAATTTTACGTCGTTATTGTCGAACATTACATACTCAATTTCCATCTAATCAAGAGCAGATTTCTCCGATTATAGGTTCTATAAATACCATGTTCATAGTAAAGAATAATAGAAATTTGAAGCATGTTTTGCATGGCTTGAGTAAAAGACAAGGAAGTTACACCGGTAAGCTATCATCAGATATATTGGATGTCCATATGATAGAAATGACAGAAGGTATTCAAGATAATCTCGCTATTGTACCTTATAAGGCTTTACCCTTGGTACACTTTGTGAATGTGAGGGAAGAAGAACCAGAACTGAGTGCTAGGCATAGTCTGCTTGAAAATGTATCAATGGAAATATCAGAAGATGTATCTATCGTCAAGCCTCACAAAATAGCCTCTTTGTTTATTGAAGAGCCTGAAGTGCAAGTAGTTAAAATAGAATTGGCATAAGGAAAATAATTAAAATTAGAGGCTCAATTGGAATCCTAAGATCGAGAGAGGTTTGAAGGAGTATTACGAGCACATGTTGGGGAATTTTCTTGGTCTTATACTGACCTTAAAGGTATTAAAGTTGAACTTTGTCAGCATTATATTGATCTAGAACCAGGCACAAAACCCGTATGACAATGCCGACAATGAACAAATCCTGTGCATGTAGAACTGTTCAAAGCTGAGATTACTAAGCTCCTTGATGTATGATTTATTTATCTTGTTGCATATAGTGAATGGGTTTCTCCTATTGTGGTAGTACCAAAGAAGAATATGAAGAAAATTTGCATATGTGTTGATTATAGGAAGGTCAATAGTAAGACACAAAATGATCATTTCCCTTTGCGATTTACAGATCAAGTACTAGATAAGGTTGTAGGTCATGAGCTATATTCTTTTATGGATGGGTTTATTGGCTAAAATCAAGGATAATTCATCTTGAAGATCAATCTAAAACTACTTTTACTATTAAATAGGATACATTTGCTTATAAAGTAATGCATTTTGGCTTGTTCAATGCACTCACAACGTTCCAAAGGGTTATGATTGCAACTTACCAAGACTTTCTTCGACAATGGATAGAAGTTTTTCTAGATGACTTTTGTGTCTATGGGACAATAAAAGAAATGCATTATCAATTGGCATAAGTGTTTGAACGTAGTGATGAGGTAGGTATATGATTAAATCCTGATAAATGTGGTTTTGGAGTTCCAAAATGAACATTTTTGGGGCATAAAGTTTCTAAGAAAGGAATTTCTATGGATCCAGCTAAAGTTGCAAAGATTTTTGCACTTCCCCCATCAACAACTCTTAAACAACTTTGTGGTTTTTTTGGGCATCTAAATTATTATCAACAATTCATATCAATTTCGCAAAGGTGGCCTCACCTTTAGCGATTTTGCTACAAAAGGATAGTTCTTTTAATTGGGTTTTTTCCTATCAAGAAGGATGAATTTCTTAAGTGGAAATTAAGAGAAGGACTAGTATTTGCACCCCTAGATTGGATGAAGGAATTCCATATCCATGCATCCTTTTAATTGGGTTGCTTCCTGTCAAGAAGCATTTGAATTTCTTAAGCACAAATTAATTGAAGGACTAGTATTGACACCCCTAGATTGGATGAAGGAATTCCATATCCATGCAGATGCATCTATGTATGCCATGGGAGTAGTTTTATGTCAAGCAGCAGATGACAATAAGATGGATCATCCAATTCATTACGCAAGCTGTAACCTAAGTGATGTTGAATAAAATTATACCACTACTGAGAAAGAATGCTTATCAACTATTTTTGCAATGGAGAAGTTTCTTCACTATTTATTGGGAAATAAAATCACCATTTATGTTGATCATGAAGCACTAAAGTACTTAATAAAGCAAAACTTTCAAGACGCGTAATTCGTTAGATGTTATTTTAGGAGTTTTATTTTCAAATAGTTACTCATCATGGTAGAGCTCATGTTCTAGTAGATTATCTTTATCGATTATTAATATCAGATAAGGAGGAAGGAATGGAGGATGATTTGTCGTATGCATCACTTTTTACTATGGAGACACAAGTTCCATGGTATGCTAATATTGCAAATTTTCTTAGAACAGCTCGATATCCACCTAGTATAGACAAACCAAAAAAAGTGATAGATATTGATGCAAGCACGCTCCTATGGATTATTAGGGGGTTATCTTCATAAATTTTTTCCAAGAGACAGTATTTATCATCGATGTGTATGAGAAGATGAAGTCCATGTGGTTATTAAAGCTTTACATGATGAACCTTGTGGTGGCCATTTTGCTGGTGAACTAGCAACAAGTTTGGTTCTTTTGGATGGTTATTGGTGGCCTACTTTATTTAAAGATGCTTATTATTATTGTTGAAGATGTGATGTATGTCAAAGGACTGTTGAGATATCGAGCTCCACTCGTGATATGCCAGGGTGACCGTTGTGCATTTATGTCACCGACTCGTCAGTTGTTGCAGATGCGGTTGGTACACCGCCCATGAATAATAGCTAGATGATAGCTATCCTTATCTACTCTAGTTCGTGGCTCAGTTAGTATGCCACCTTAGTTAGTTGTATTTGGTTTGAGACCCATATACAGGGTTCTTCTATTTCTTTGTATGAGAGTTCTTTTGGCTTACACAACTAAGAAGAGGAAAACTGTTTTCAGCCTCCACCTTTGTGTGTATTCCCCCATTGTGCAAGCAAGAAAGCTACAAGTGAGACTCCTTCCTTCTCTCCCACAATCTTGACATGGTATCAGAGCCTTGTTCGTGGTAATGAGCTCAAGAAAGCAAGCCAAGCTTGCGGTGTTCTGGTAAGAGGAGCAGTGTTGCTTTCATTTTCTGTTTTGGGAGTAGATCTCTGCAGGTAGCACAGCCGGAAATTGCAAGAGTGCATTGTCTCATGTTGAGACGCCCTTCGCGGTGAAGCAAGAGGGCAGTATATGCTGTGGGAAAGGGCTTTAGCCGGTGGCGATCCTGTTTTTTTTATTTGAGGCCATTTCGGGGCTTGTTTTGGAGGCGGAAGTTTTCTGCACGCACTCAAGAAAAGGCCCAATTTTATGCTGTGCAGCCACTGTTCTACAGATCGGTGAAAAGTTACTGTAGAAATTGCATCGTATGCCTGTGCGCAGAGACATTGGGAGTTACAGAATCATCCTTGTTTCCTATTGATGCAAAATCGTCACTAGGAAGTGACTGTGTGGTTAAATACCACTTTCGTCAATTTTGCAGATTTTCCCTTGTGAGGCTGAAGCTGTGTTCTCTGCAGTGACAGAATTTTTTGCAGTATTCTGTCATGGCGTCTGATTCTCTTTCACAGATTGTAACTGAAAAGCTTGACAAGAACAACTTCCAAGCATGGAAGTTTAGAATGACAAATTTCCTTATGGGAAAAGAATTTTGGGAATTTGTTGCAAGAAATGAAGAAGAACCAGTTCTTCCTGATGTTCCCAATCAACAGCAAATGCAGGCATTTAAAGCATGGCATGAGAGAGCCAGGAAAGTTATGTACTAGCTGTCTATCAGTATTTCAAACTCTATGATTGTGCATATTCAGGATGCAAGTACGCCAAAGGAGGGATGGGATACTTTGTCAAAAATGTATAGCACAAATATGCAAGCCAGGAAAATGCAGCTCAAGCAAGAGTTGCATAATGTGCAAAGAGAAAGTATAAGCATCAATGACTACCACATAAGGTGAAGAAGATTACAGATGCACTTGCTTTCATTGGGTCGCCGGTGGAAGATGATGATTTAGTTTCTGTGACCTTGAATGGTCTAGGAAAGGATTATGTACAGTTTCGGACATCCATTTCAGTTCGTGAAAGATTTCCTGATTTTGAGGAGTTGATTGCTCTTCTAATTTCTGAGGAGCAGAGAAATGGTGGTGCATCTTCTTTAGGAGGAACTTCAAAAGAAACTGTCTTCTACTCAAATGCTGGAAGAGGTAGAGGCAAAGGTAGAGGAGGCCAATTTGGAGGCCGTGGTAGAAATCAGAATATGCAAAAACCTCAAGAAAACCAATCCTATGGAGGAGGATGTGGTAACTCTAGAGGCAGGGGGAGCCAAAGAGGTCGTGGTGGATGGCAAAGAGGCCAAAATGCAAACAGCAATGTTGAATGCTACTGCTGTGGTAAAATGGGTCATATGGCTAAAGACTGCTATAAAAAGTAGAATGACATCATGAATGGAAAATTGCAACAAGGGAATTATGCATCTTCTAGTAGATAGGGTGATGACAGAAATGAGCATTTGTTTATGGTGCAGCACATGAACAATTCTATGACAAGTGCAGAAGAAAGCAACGATGTGTGGTATGTTGACTCAGGTGCATCAAACCACATGACAGGTCATGCAGAATGGATGGAGGATGCAAGGAAAATGGAAAAACCAGGATTTGTGGAGACTGGTGATGATACTGCACATCCTATTGTGCAGATTGGAGAAATTCCTTTGTCTATGCAGGATGGGAAAAAGAAATACCTATCCGATGTATTTCATGTCCTGAATATCACCAAGAATCTAGTTTCTATTGGTCAAATGGTTGAGCAGGGCTTGTAGGTCAGATTTAATCCTCATGGATACTTTGTTGAGGATATGAAAAATAAAGGTCACTTGATAGCAAAAGGAAAGAAGAAGGGTAGAATGTTTATATTGGATGCAGACATGCCTGAATTGAGTGCAGCAATGTTTGCACATGGGACCAGTGTAGTTGCTGATATTGATATCTGGCATAAACGCATTGGTCATGTTAATGTACAGCGACTTAAATCAATGCAGGCCCAAAATATTGTTGCAGGATTGCCTAAATTCAAGGTTGCAGAAATGCATAAGGTATGTGAAGCCTGTTAGTTTGGAAAATAGGCAAGGAAACCATTTCCTAGACATGTTCAAGAGAGTAAGAAGCCATTGGAATTAATCCACTCTGATGTGTGGACTACTAAAGCTGCATCTCTTGGAGGCTGTCATTATTTTGTCACTTTTATTGATGACTATAGCAGAAAAGTTTGGGTGTATTTTATGAAAAAGAAAAGTGAAATTTTTGGGCATTTCAAAACTCTTAAAGCTATGGTTGAAAAAGAAACAGGCATGCAAATAAAATGCCTAAGGTCAGATGGAGGGGGAGAGCACCTCTCAAATGAGTTTGCAAGGTTCCTGCAGGAGCATGGCATAAAGCAGCAATATTCATGCAGTCATACCCCACAACAAAATGGAATTGCAGAAAGGAAAAACAGGCATATTGGAGAAGTATCTCGTGCCATGCTCAATGAAAAAGACCTACCAGATTTTTATTGGGCTGAGGCAGTTGCTATAACAGTCTACATAATGAACAGGACTCCCACTGTAGCAATACATGGGATGACTCTAGAGGAGAGGTATACTGGTAGGAAACCAGATATTTCTCGTTCGAAGATTTTTGGTTGCATTGCCTATGTTCATGTGCCAGATGAGTTGAGATCCAAGTTGGATCCAAAAGCTGAGAAGTGCATCTTTATTGGTTACTCTCTACAGAAGCAGAAAGGGTATAGATGTTATAACCCTTCTACTCGTAAGTTTACAGTGAGCAGAGATGTTGTTTTTGATGAGATGAGTAGATGGTATAAACCAGTAAATGTGATTGATGATGTAGATGCACAAAACGGTAATGTTGCACATAATTCACAGCAGCAGTCACAAAACATTAGTGGACTTGGAGCATCCTCTAGCAGTGGTTCACATTCTTCGCCATGGACAGGCAGATTGAGATCAGGAGAATCTTCTCAAAGCAATGCAGATAGTGGTATTCAGGTATCACGAAAAGGAAAAGAGAAGGTAGATCAGCCCATGTTTGATGTGAATGCAGGTCACTCTTATGTGGATGGTGAATCCAGCGGCTCAGAACAGAGCATTGATGATGAGTTGGGTATTCCTTCTATTGTTACACTTGGAATAAGGAAGACTAGGGATGTTTTGAGAGCACCTGGGAGTGAACCTACTTTGCGCAGGTCTACCAGAGCTAGGTATCCTGTGGATAGGCTGAAATATGATGGATTTACAGCCATTCACTATGCATATATGGTCAAAGTGATACAGGAACCAGAACCCACTTCTTTTGAGCAAGCCATGGGAAAAGAAAAATGGGAGAAAGCCATGGATGAAGAAATGGATGCCTTGGAAGCAAATGCTACATGGGAGTTTGGTCTTTACCTAAAGGTAAAAATGCAATTGGCTGTAAGTGGGTTTATAAGGTGAAGCACAATGCTGATGGTTCTGTGAACAGATACAAGGCAAGATTAGTAGTCAAGGGGTATGCACAAACATATGGCATTGATTATGAAGAAACATTCAGTCCGGTTGCAAGGATGGCAACCGTAAGAGCAGTCATTGCTATGGCTACATCAAAGGAATGGTTTTTACATCAGATGGATGTAAAGAATGCCTTCTTGCATGGTGATTTGCAAGAAGAGGTATATATGGAGCAGCCACCAGGTTATGTGCATGCTGTTCATCCTGAGTTTGTTTGCAGGTTGAAAAAAGCATTGTATGGCTTGAAGCAAGCACCTAGAGCATGGTCTGACAAGATAGGACAATATCTTGTCACTATTGGCTTTTAGATTTCCAAGGCAGATTTTTCACTTTATGTGAGAAAAACAGAGAAAGGTATTATGCTACTTGTCATTTATGTTGATGATTTGATTATCACAGGTGATAGTGATGAAGATATCCTTCATGTGAAAATGCTATTGAAGCAGAAGTTTGAGATGAAGGATTTGGGAGAGCTGCGTTATTTCTTGGGCATTGAGGTGGTTAGATCACCAAGTGGGATATGGCTCTTACAGAGGCAGTATGGATTGGACATGCTGTCCAAATATGGGATGACAGGCTGTAAGCATATTTCAGTTCCTTTGGAGCAGAATGTGAAGCTGAGCGCAGATGCAAGTGAGCTTTTGGAAGACCCTACTATGTACAGACGCATAGTAGGAAGTTTGATTTATATGACTATTACCAGGCCAGATTTGAGCTATGCTGTTGGATTGGTAAGTCAGTTTATGCAGGCTCCAAGGAAACCACATTTGGATGTGGCTAGATGCATACTCAGATATGTGAAGTCCACATTGCAGTATGGACTATTTTATGAGACTAGGGTTCAGATACAGTTACATGGATATACTGATGCTGATTGAGCTGGTAGTATTTCTGATAGACGATCTACCAGTGGATATGTGTTCTCTTTTGGGAGTGCTGTAGTCACTTGGAGCAGCAAGAAACAGCCTACAGTTGCCTTGTTGAGCACAGAGGCTGAGTACAGGGGTGCAGTAATGGCTGCATGTGAGGTAGCTTGGTTGCATAAGCTACTTTATGATATGCATCAGCCTACAGATGGGCCAGTTGTCATTTATTGTGACAACATGAGTAGTATACACTTGGCAAATAACCCAGTCTATCATGCTAGAACAAAGCACATTGAGGTGCATTATCACTATATGTGGGAGGGGGTTTTACTAGGTCTTATTGATCTAGTTTATGTCAGCACAGAGGATCAGGTAGCTGACATATTCACGAAGGCATTGGGCGTAGAGAAGCTGCGCAAGTTCAGAGACCTGCTTGGTGTGCAGGAATTGGGATTGAGCTTGAGGGGGAGTGTTGAGATATCGAGCTCCACTTGTTATATGCCAGGGTGACCGTTGTGCATTTATGTCACCGACTCGTCAGTTTTGCAGATGCGGTTGGTACACCGTCCATGAATAATAGCTAGATGATAGCTATCCTTATCTACTCTAGTTCGTGGCTCAGTTAGTATGCCATCTTAGTTAGTTGTCTTTGGTTTGAGACCCATATATAGGGTTCTTCTATTTCTTTGTATGAGAGTTCTTTTGGCTTACACAACTAAGAAGAGGAAAACTGTTTTTAGCCCAATTGATCCACCTGCCAGATATCGATCTAATCGTTATATCTTGGTTTGTACGAATTATATCACCAAGTTCCTAGAAGCGAAAGCACTTAAGATAGATAAACCCATTGAGATGGTTATGTTTATGTATGAGAATATCATAACACGTTTTGGTTGCCCACTAGAATTAGTCAGTGAGATCAAGGTTCCCATTTCTTGAATGGTCTAATTAGCAAATTAATGCAACTAAATAAAATTAAGCATCGCAAATCAATGCCTTATTATCCAAGGTCTAATGGCCAAGTAGAAGTAACTAATAGAATTATTTATGGGATTTTAGCTAAAACTGTGGCTTCTCATAGACAAGATTGGGATGAGCATTTGTATGAGGCATTATGGACCTACAAAACTACCTACAAGGTGACAATGCAAAATACACCATCCAACTTAGTTTATAAAACTAATATTATATTCCCTATTGAGCAAGAATTGCCTACTTTGTGAGCAGCTCTATCATTAGGATTAGGGGAAGCCGAATTCTTGAAGCAAAGGATTTTCCAATTGGTGAAACTAGATAAGGAATGACTATTAGCTTTACAAAGCTTAGAAGCAATGCAAAAATGTCATAAGGCATGGCATGATCAAAATATCAAAGTATGAGAGTTTGATTTAGTTCTCTATTATGACACTTGCTATTATAAATCTCCTAGGAAGCTCAAAATTTGTTGGTTAGGACCTTTTAAGGTTACGATAATGGGTCTCTAGATGTACAAGATATTAATGTTGAAAATGAGATATTTAGGGTCAATCATCCTCCACCATAAACATTTTGTGACTTAGGGTAGTTAGGTACAGTTACCTTAGTGATTAGATTAACCCTTAATTAACCTACATTTGGATTTTTTTCTTCTTGGGGGGTGCAGGTATGGATTTTCTGTGGATGGATGTGCTTTACCCTCATCTTGATGCTAATAGCTCTAATCATGCAAGGCCTTATAGTGTTCCACATTTTCAAACGCATGATATGTTTTTATATGCACCAAGGGGAGAGGCCTGTTGTGGTTCTTATTTCGTGATAATTTTTTGTTTGCAATGCCATCCACCATTTGGTTGTAGACAGTGTTAGCAGCATCTTTATGTGCATGTGCAACTCCTATGTTGGCAGTGTCGCACTTGCTTTTGACGTTATGGTACCACTGCTATGTAGGATGCTATTGGTTACATTTATCAATGCCACAATTATAATAGTATATTTTCACCTAAGCGTGGCATTGCTTAGTATAGGGTGGGTAGAGAGCATCAAGAAATTTCCCGATATTAAGTTGTTATTTACCGTCTTACTCCATCATATCCTGATGATCAAGTAAATGTCAGTTGTCCCTACTGGGATTATATTTGTTGATATATGGATGTGACCAAGGGCCACTCTTTAGGATGTTTACCAGTAGCACCTATGCCCTATTATGATGATGCAACCACAACTCCGCTCCATGATGTGATGGAAGTTTTTAGCGATGCACCTAATAGCGGGTCTCAGATTTGTTGAGATATTTGCAATCACATCTACTTTAGTCCCTTTATGAGAAGTAGTGAGGGCTGAGGACCAAAATCCCATATGCATAGTAGGAGAAGGTACCACCACTCAATTCCTATAAAGCATTGTACTTGCACTCTTTTTCTAATGCAATGATAGTACTCTTTGCTTTCCAGTAAAGTGTCATGTCACTGTCAATACACAAGATTGTGCTTATAAGTCCAAGTCTCAATCTTGGAACCTAATTCACTTGTGTAACAATTTGTCCTAGTCAAGGTCAGTCTTCATGAGTTTCTTTTTCCTCTTTCAACCTCCATAGCTTCCGCATCTGCCATGCTCTAGATCCCGCGTATTTTACATGGTATCAAAGCTCAGTTGAGCATGGCCCAACTCTCCTTTCACTTCTCTCAGCTCCTTTCCATCTCTTCTCAGCTCAGTTTGAGTACTGGACCCTATCTCCAACTTTATTTGCATTCCTACCTTCAATGAAGCTTCCATGGCAGCCAGAGACAGCAACACCCTGTCAGTTTGAAGCTTTCATATCTCTCTCCACAGGCCAAATATCTTTGAACTTCCTTCTGGAGAAGTGTTTCTCTACTTCAAAAGCTCCTTCTTGGCACCTCAATCATTGATATTGGGCAACTATAGCTTTAGCATTGCCTCTTTTCAGAGTTTCTACCATAACTTTGTCTGTGGTGGACAGTACCTACCTACCTCTGTTGGAGCAGCCATATCTCATCAACCAGGCCATATCTCTTTAAGCTTTCTTCTTGAGAGTTGTTCTTCAGGTCAAGGCGCAACTTCTTGGTGCAAAAATCAAGGATATTGATGCACACCACGGCCGGAATTCGCATTTTCCCAAATCCGGGCACAATTTTGACAATGACCACTTTGAAGGCTTAGATCTCTCAACTGGAGCATAATGAGTACAAACCCTCTTAGGTGTAGTTAGACCCATTAGTGAGGGCCCTCCATCTCAAAGGTTTGAGCAGATTCAACCTGTGGAGTGCATGGGAGCTCATTTACCAGTTTTGTTGGTCCCTATTTTGATAGGATAGCCATAGCCACTTACCTTTAAGCTCATTTTTCCTTCATTTTCTCTCTCCTACCACTTAAACCAAGCCAAGTTTTAGCAAGTATTCAACCATCAAATCAGCAAGGAGAAAAAGCTATGAAGATTTTTTGAAGATCATCACGTCAAACTCAAGCAACAAACATAAAATTTCAAACTAGTATCTTTTGATACTTCACTGCCATTGCTTGTGTCTTTTGACATATACAAAGATCAACTCATTCCTCATTATTCTCAGTCATTTGAAGCTAATTTTCTGCTGGTCTCTTATGTCAAACATGGGCAAAGATTCTCCAACTGCCCGTTTCAAAGGAGTCGGGTTTCATACCTGGCAGACCCGCATCAAATTGATCCTGATGAAGAAAAGGCCTCTGGGCCAGCCTCCTGATGTGGATCTTACTATCACTTGGCAAAAGAATGATGATAAGGCTCAGTCCATTATCAAACTAGAGCTAGATAACAACTATACCCTCCATGTGGATAACTATGAGACCTCACAGGATACATGGAAGAGACTTGACACCTTGCTCGGTGCACAGTCTAAATCATCAAAGTATGGTCTCCTAATTGAGTTTTTTAGGCTTGAAATGAAGTCCACCACATCACTTGCCACACATCTAAATTACATGGAAGGACTTCTAACCCAACTTGCAGGAATCAACATTAAAATGGAAAAAGATGTTTGCATTGGTGTTCTACTTAAGAGTTTGCCTCCTGAATATAATAATGTATCAACAACTTTAATCAACATGCCAAATCTTGAACTTGTTGATATCTAGGGATCACTGTTAGAGGAGGAAAAGAAGCTAAAAACTAAGGAAGAACCAAGTACCTCTAGAGATGAGCATGCATTAAATGTTGGCAACAGGTATAAAGGCAAGAAGGATCAGCCCTTTTGTGACTTTTGCAAAAGGACCGGACACACTGAGAAGTTGTTCTATGCCAGAATGAGGTCCCAAAAGGCCTATCTAGTTGCAATCAAAGAAGAAGAAGAAAATGGAGCAAAGGAAGAATAAGAAGAAGAAGAAGACCACCAGAAGAAGGACAAACCTTATCAGTCCTTCTATTCACATAGACTTTTTTAGTTTTGTATTTCCTAGCCCTAATGCCTCAAACATAAACTTGTAAACTCCTCAATTATCCTTGTACTACAGTGTCTGTACACTTTTTGAGGTCCCTGCTACAGCCTCTAGATGTCCATCATGTTTGTGGTACCCACACTTAGCCTTTTTTGCAACAGCCTCTGGTGTTTTTGCCATGTTTATAGTGTGCCCACACTTTGCAGGTGTCACTTTCACTAAAGCCTCTACACACTTTGTACTTTTGGTTGTGATTAAGGAGGTGTGTTGAGATATTTGCAATCACACCTACTTTAATCCCTTTGTGAGAAGCAGTGAGGGCTCAGGACCAAAATCCCATATGCATAGTAGCAGAAAGTACCACTACTCAATTCCTATAAAGCCTTGTACTTGCACTCTTTTTCTAATGCAATGATAGTACTCTTTTCTTTCCAGTAAAGTGTCATGTCACTGTCAATACACAAGATTGTGTTTATGAGTCCAAGTCTCAATCTTGGAACCTAATTAACTTGTGTAATATTTTTTCCTAGTCAGGGTCAATGTCTTCATGAGTTTCTTTTTCCTCTTTCAACCTCCATAGCTTCCGCATCTGCCATGCTCTAGATCCCGCATATTTCAGATGATCTCCGATGTGCCTACACTACAGACTATTCATGAGCATCTGAGAGCAAAGTTTTGATGCCGAGAAGTGCTTAAAAATAGCTAAAAATTACGAATATCAAGGGAAAAATATTCAACATCGAAGGCGGCGAATCCAGCTAGGACAATTTTAAGTGTCAAGTGCTTTAAAGGCGCTCGAGCGCCACTTGTGGATTTTTGATAATTTCTCAGACTGCCGTGCGGGTTGTCAAGAGTTGCCGCTGTCATGCTGCTGTGCATCCGAGCTGTAAACACCTCCATTTTTGTTGTGCATCTGTGTTATCTTTTCGCGCGTGTTTCATTGTGTGTGATTGCTGCATTATCTTTCGGTCCTTTTCAGTACCCGCATCCAATGTACATACTCCACTTGTGTGTTTGTCTGTGTTTCTGGTTGCGTGCATGTTGTGTGTGTGTCAGAAAAATATGAAAAACTGATGCTAAAGAGTAATATTATGTTGTCAATTTCAATGATGAATTCCAAGAAAAGTGCACGATACCGTGGAATTGAAGGAAGGCTTGGGAATTCGCTATGGATGCCGCAATGAAGTGATTAGCTGTTCATCATTTGAAGCTCATGCTGGTTGGGGTTCTTGACGAAATCCGTATTTGAGTATATTTCTATCAGATGGGCAGTCACTACATGAGGTTGCAGTAGCTCTTTCAGTGAAGAGACAGGATAGAGCTGCTGGTATAAGCCCAATGATAATGATGACATTTGTGCAGAATGTGGTGATGGGGGAGATCTTGTTCTTTGTGATGGATGCCCAAGAGTATATCACATCGAATGAGTTGGTCTATCCTGCATACCGGAGGGAGATTGGTTCTGTTCTCTCTATCAAAACCATCTTGGGGGAGATAAGAGACAAGTGTCTAGAATAAGTGTAAGAGGTGGGTTAGGCTTCCTGTTTCAAAAGTTGGAGGGAAAGATCAAAAGCTTTGCATCCTCAAAATAGCCTTACCGACGCTATGTTGAGATTGGGGCGCTCAAAATTCAAAGGGTAATACTGTACAGTTGAAGAGAAAAGCGGCCGACTCTACTGGCGAAAAAGGAACATCACATACATTCTTTACGATAGAAAATGTGAGGCATGTAAGGGAGCTTGTGGGTATTCTAAAGAAAAAAAAAGAGCTTCGCAGGGATGGCTGGCCTGCTTTATCAATCCATGGTGACAAGAGTCAAGCAAACGAGATTGGGTTCTGTCCGAGTTTAAGAGTGGAAGTAGTCCTATAATGACTGCCACGGATGTTGCAGCTCGTGGTTTGGATGTCAAGGATGTCAAATATGTTATCAATTATGATTTTTTGGGAGGTGGATTGTTGATATCGACGAACTGAACGGGGAGGTCTCTGTGTTAGCGTCGTCTGTTTCTTTGCTGTCTACTGTGTTGATAAGCGAGAAAGAAGCAGAGCAGGAGGATTAAGCTCGCTTTCTTTCGGAATACCATCGCCAAGGAGAGGAGGAGGATCAAGCTCATCTTCTTCCCTTTGTCTTTTTCCAAGTTCATCAGCTCCCTTGCCCTGATTGTGCCTTCCATCCGCTGCCATGTTCGATAGGCGCCCCAGCCACCCGCAGAAGTGATAATAGCAAGTATTGTGACATCCTAGGCGTCTCAAAATCCTGCTCCCAAGATGAGTTGAAGAAAGCCTACCGTAAGGCAACCATAAAAAACCATCCTGACAAAGGTTGAGATCTAGATGTATGCATCGAAATATGTTTTTGAGATCTCGGGGCTTCTTGGGAGGTTGCCACGAGTTTTACTGCTGCTGCTTAAAGCGAACTACTGTTTACGAGCTGTGGACCGTGTAGAATTGTATGTGCTTTTAACAGGGAACAACTTGATAAGCCACACACACTTATACATACCCCTGGTGGAAGCCCTCTAACTCATATACTTCAAGTGTTTGTTACAGCTGTTTGGAGATGGAACAAAGCAGCACCTGTGCTGATGACACACTTTTGCATGAAATACATGAATAAAATTTCACCCAAGTTTATGGGAGTTCAGTAATGCTGAGGTATAGGTGGCCCTTGATGTTGCTCTGATTTATACATGGGGTTGAAGACTAATTGTGAACCTTCTGCTGTCTACCTTTGTTAGCGGCCTGAAAGTTTGAGCTTGCTTAAGAGCCTTGGAGTAAAGCCAAAAGTTACATGCTGAAGGACTTGAACAAAATATGTTTGTTGGCAGTTTCTTTGTTGTAACTCTACGAACTTGATAAGCAATATAGTGTTCTTTGGCATAAAAAATTGAGATCTTCTTGTTAGCCTCTTTCCTTGCTGTATCTTGAACCCCGTGTTCTGCAGCTCTTGCACGAACTCTATGACATTTCTTGTGAACCCGACGTGAAAGCGCTGCGTCAATTTTTAGCAAGATGGGAGACTCGCAAGAAGAGATGACAGATGAGAATGTCATGAAGCATTTGTTTCAGTCATTTACAACCTATATGCAGCAGCAAGGACACGGGAAACGCGATAGTGATGCCATGGATGCCATGAAAGCTGTCCAAAAGGAGATGAAGCAGTTCAACGGCCAACAAGTTTCAACTTACCTGCATTTGTATAAAGAAAAGAAGTTTTTTGGGGTTTCTCAAGATGTTTGGAGCTGCTACTTCTTGCGGATCGTGGTTCGCGCGCTTGAAGTCCGAATTTAAGAAATTCAAGGAACACATGCTGGTTGGACAGAGTTTAAGAAGGCATTAAAAGATGAATATTTCTTGAAGGATACAGGTCTTATGAATCGCAAGAATTTCTTAGCATGGGTTTCTATGCCTAATAAGGGACTTTCAGTACCGCCCTTCTGCGAGAGTTTGAGAGCCGCTATGATCAGTTGGATGGAACTGAGTAGCAAGCTTTGGAGATGCAGAAAGTGGAATTATTTTTACAAGCTGCTGATGCTGATTTATAGGAAAAGTTGGATGATCTTTTGGAAGATCAAGCTACCGATTCAGGTTTAAATACTGAGTGGAGACATGTTATTGATGCTGTGAATGCGCTTGTTAAGAAGCAGCGCAGGAGGGTACAATTGCATCGTAATACAGGATCTGCTTCTGAAAAATCCTTGGAGACCTCTACTTCTACCCCTCCTCTATGCCTAAGCCTACTCCTCCTATTGTAAATCCACCAGTTCCTACTGCTCCGGTGCGCTTATCAGTAGATGATGTTATTAAAGGCTTGGCAGATTTGACGATAGAGGCAGTTAAAGCTGAAGTTGGGAAGTTAAAAGAGTAACTTATGTCAGTACTACCTGATGTAGCACCTGCTCCAGTGATTGCTTTTTCAGCTGGCCAAAGAAAAGGGAGAAAATGTATTTGGTGCGATAGTACACAGCACCAACACTGCAGAGATTGTGATGCTTTTTAGGAAGCGCGTAAGAAGAACGTAGTGTTTTGGGGACAAGATGGGAAGATATGGCTGACAGAGACTGGTGCTCCTCTTGACACGAACTTTGGTAAGGGAGGCATGAAGAAGCTCGTTGATGATATGGCTGCGCAATCAGCTTATGTGAGTGTTAGAGGAGATGCTTCAGCTTATGGAGTCCAACTTGAGTAGAAATCAGATGGAGACTCTACTTTATGGTCCTCTACCTTGGAGTTAGCGAGAAGAGGGAAAGTTCAGGCATCCACTATGACTTGTGTGGCCTCCAGCATCCGAGGAGAAACGAGATGGGATTCTCATGTTGACAGGTATTCTATTTTTGCTTATATGGTAAAAACACAGGGTTTAGATGCCATGGTTGAGGAAAAGAGAAGAAGAGATGAGGAGGGTCTCAGCACCTCCAAAAAGACTAGAGGGGGTGACTTTGTTTCACCACCTATTATAGCTCCACCTATGACGAGTTCTCCATCTCAATCAGGTCCAGAACAACCTATGGTAGACAAGCATATGAAAGAAAAGAGACAACCAAGAAAGGAGCCAGGATTCAAGCTCTTGTCAGACCTTGATATGCAGACGAATATGAGTAAGATTTTTCATGAAATAATTTTGAATAGTGAAGTTACTTTTACTGTTGGTGAAGCTCTTGGGATTGCTAGAAGAGAAATACACGATCAGATGTAGGATCTTTTGCGGAGGAAATGACATGCAATGGAAGGACCTACTTAACAGGGGTTATGGCATGGAGCTCTTGGGGAAGAGCATGATGATGCAGTGATGGTTGAGAATGCTTCTGTCAATCCATAGTTGGAGAAAATAGTTCAGCCTAGGCAGTATGAAGATGATGATACCCCTATCCTCATTCCTCGCAACTATTTTTCACGCAGTCATTGGGCTAGAGCAACCATTGAGACGGTGGTAAGGATTGGAGAGAAACAGATTCCTTTGGTCGCTTTAGTCGATCATGGTTCCGAGATTAATCTTATTGCTCGAGGTGTTTATGAGAGTGGCAAGTGGCCTATGGATGCAGAGCATGGCTGGCGCATGAGAGAAGCCAATAATACTTCTGGTGATATGTATGCTACTTGTCCGAGCATAAAAATTTCTATTGGTAATGTTGAAGAGGATTATCATTGCTTTTTTAGGATTCTTGCTCTTATCCGATTATTCTTGGATAGCCTTTCATTACAGAAGCAAGCATGGAGACAAAAGTGATGGATGATGGTTCAGTCTATGCACGGATACGCAGTAAAGATGGTATGCAAGCTATTCAGTTTATGACTGTTGGAGTAATTCATCTGAGAAACAGGGACTCCTTGCGTGAGGCACCACTACCTGCGAAGGAGTTGGATTTTCATTAGGTACCGCTGTCTTGCGAAACGCTAGTGGTATGAAGAGGAGAAAAGAGGAGATCTTGCCTCCTGGCAGCCAATCTTTCTCCACTAATTTTTATGGTTTTTCTTCAGATAGTTCAGTGAGTTATCAGAAAATTTCAGATTTGTCTAGAGCTGCCAGGCAGTACATTGGTCATAAGGAGAAAGAGTTGAAGATTGCAGGTATTTTGCAAGCAAAAGAGCATGTGGATGGGCTGTATGAAGGAATATCTTATGCAGATACATTGTCTGAGATAGGAAATATGCTGAAAACTGATGTATGTAAGGGTTCAAGGATCATACCTGTGCAAACCTTGGATATGTATCAGGAAATTTGTGATTTTATGCTGAAAACAGAGTTAGAGGCTGAGAAAACTCAGTAAGCCGAATCTATGTGGCTGATCTTGATCAGCTTTCAGAGTTGCAGAGGGCTGAAACCTTTCAGCCAGTAGAGTTAAATGCTGGAAAAATTCAGCATATAGAGTATGAGGCTGCATCATGGCAGTCCATAGAGCAGAGGGCTGAAACCATTCAGCCAACAGAGTTTAATGCTGAAAATTTTCAGCATACAGAGTTTCAGGCTGCACCCATGCAGTCCATAGAGCAAAGGGACTGAAATCTTTCAGCCCCCAAGAGAGTTGAGAGTTGCTGAAAAATTACAGAAATTGCAAGAAAGAAGAGAGTGCCTGACTGATGCCAAGGTTGACACGAAGTATAAAATAGTTTATAAGAAGGTTAAGCCGGTTGCAGGGCCGCTTCCTCCTGATAGTGATGAGCAGATAGAAAAAGCTATGAAGCAGCCTATGTTGAGAGATCCTGCAAATAATGGACATAAATTTATAGTTGAAACTCTTGCAGAATTGAAGATTGGAAATGATCATTTCTTGCTTCCAGTGGAAAAAGAATGTTTTAGAGAGATGCTTGGATGACATGGTAAGGCATTTGCTTTCTTTTCTCATGAAATTGGCTGCATTAGTCCCAAATTGGTTGCGCCTATGGTCATCTTCACTGTCCCTCATGTGCCATGGAATATACGTCCTATACCTGTGTCTAGAGCACACTTGCCAAAGTTGATAGAGTTGCTGAATGAGAAGGTTAAGATGGGAATTTTGGAACCCTCTTCTGCGCCCTATTCAAACAGGTGGTTTACTGTACCAAAGAAGAATGGAACCTTGATATTTATTCAGGATATGCAACCTGTGAATAGATTGACACTCAGGAATGTGGGAACAGGTCCAGTTGTGGATGAGTTTGTTGAGGCTTTTGCAGGACGAGCCATCTATTCCCTAGGTGACTTGTATTCTGGTTATGACCAGTTTCAGCTTGCCTTGGAAAGCAGGGATATTACTACTATGCAGACACCTATTGGTCTTGTGAGGATGTGTACCTTGCCTCAAGGTGCCACCAACTCGGTTGCTCATATGATGAATGCTATACATAGAGTTCTGCGAGGCTATATTCCTCAGTATACCATGCCTTTCCTAGATTATGTGCCTATTAAGGGTTGTGCAGAAGAAGAAAAGGATGAGAGTCTTGATTTGCGAGGATGTAGACAGTTTGTGGCTGCGCACTTGGTTGCTTGTGAGCAAATATTGACACAATTAGAGGAGGTGAATTTGACTCTTTCAAGGCTGAAATCTGTCTTTGGTGTTAATGAAGTTATCATAGTTGGGCATATGGTTGGTTATTATGGCAGGAAGCCTTCACCTGCAAAGGTGGATGCCATAAGCAGGATTGCAGAGTATTGCTCGACTACTTCAGAGGTGCAGAGATTTGTGGGAGCTTGTGTATTTTACATGATTTGGATTCCTCATTTTGCTCACATAGCAGATGTTCTCTATCAGCTTCTTCGAAAGGGGAAAAAGTTTCATTGGGATGAGAAGCATTCGAAAGCCATGCGTAAACTTAAGAAGTTGTTGCAGTCAGATCCTACTCTTCGCAAGGCAGATTATGTGTGGACGGCTAATCATGTTGACAGTTGATACTAGCCCTATTGGCATAGGATGGGCAGTGGGACAGGATGATGCTGATGGAAACAGATATGCAATCCGCTTTGGAGCTAAACTTCTTAATGAGCGGCAGAGGAGATATCCACAGATTAAAAGGGAGTTGTGGGGAGTAGTCACTGCACTAAAGTGTGATAAAGGGTATTTTATTTGTGCTTCAGTTGTTGTGGAAACAGATTGCTTGCCTTTGCTTAGCATGATTACTAGCTGTTCGACTCCGGATATAGCGATGCTTCGGTGGATTGCCTACATCAAATCATTGAATCCAGAATTTCGACACATAGCAGGAAAAGATAATCTAGTTTTGCTGACATGCTGTCTAGAGTGAGATATGAGGATGAGGAGTCAATGATTGCGGAAGATGATGAGACAGAGTTTGCAGCTTCTGTCCTTGTTCATGATTGTCATGTATCTACTATTGAAGCCTTTGCTGAAGAACTCTATGTTGACGAGTGGCTGCAAATTGGCCAGTATCTGAGTTCATTGACTTGAAGAGCTGATTGAACAAATGATGTATTCAAGAAAATCAGAAGAAAGGCTTATGGGTATTTCTTGAAAGATGGTTTTCTTTGGAAGCACCCAAAGAAGAGAGGCGGCCTACCCTTGAGAGTAGTTTGTGAGGTAGCGATGCAGATACAGATTATGTGAGAGTTTCATGAGAGTTCTTGGGCTGGACATAGAGGTGTGTGGGCTACCTATGAGAAAATTAAAGAAAGATACTGGTGGAAAGGGATGTATAAAGATGTTTCCCACTTTGTGGAGACTTGCAGGGACTGTCAGCTTTACTCTTTAGTGCGGCATCGTGATGAGTTGCATCCAACCTATCCGTTATGTATGCATTATAAGTGGGTGGTAGACTTGGTTACTTTGCTAGTGGGACTTTGGCAAATGAGATATCTTGTCTTGGCTAGGGAGGATCTTACAAACTATGTTGAAGGCAAATCTTTGCACACAAAGACCACTACTACAGTATGTTAATTCTTGTTGGAAGAAATATTTTGCAGGTATGGAAGTATAGGTAAGATTACAGCTAATCGTGGAGAGCTAGATGCAGATGAAGCTAGAGAATTTTTCTCACGGCTTGGGATTAAGTTGGCTCTTACTACTGCCTATAATCCAGAGGGGAATGGCAAGAGTGAAAGAGGACATCCGCTGACAGTTAAGGCATTGGCAAAAGCTTGTAGAGGTCGGATTGGTGATTGGCCGAGATTACTACCTTTTGCATTGTGGGCAGACCGCTCTACACTTAGCGTGACTACTGGATATATGCCTGCAGAGTTGATGTATGGGCAAAAACCTGTCATGCCTACTAAAATCTGTGCTCTCACATGGAATGCTCTTCCATAGCATGAGAATTTATCAAGGGAGGAGCTTCTAGCTCTTCGGATTCGTCAACTAGAGAGAAGAGCAGAAGATGTGCAGCTTGCAGTTGATCGTTTGAAGGCAGCCCGACTTAGAAACAAGGATAGGTTTGATTTGAGGCATTGCTTGCGGCCTAGAGCCATAAAAGAGGGAGATTGGGTTCTAGTCTACGACAGTAGCCTAGAGAATCAGCATAGTAGCATGAGAAAAATGGTTCAAAGATGGTTTGGACCATATGAGGTGAAACAGGTTTTTGACAATGCTACCTAGGAGTTGGCTGAATTGGATGGGACGGTATTGAGGGTGCCCATTGCTGGAAAACGAGTTAAGATTTTCAAGAGAAGAGAAGATAAAGAGTATGCACTTGAAGCATTGGCAGAAGAAAAGCAGTCAGAAGAAATTCTAGCAGAAGAAGCAGAGAATATGGATGATGAAGCTGATGGAGAAATAGGTCTACTAGAAACTGATAAAGGATTGGACCTTTTTGTGGACTTGGATGATCCTGGATAGTTGGCTCATTCGGAGGATGCACAGGTTTAGAGGGGGTGGATGTCGTGCTACTACGCATCCGAGCCGTAAACACCTCCATTTTTGTTGTGCATCTATGTTATCTTTTTGCGTGTGTTTCATTGTGTGTGATTGCTGCATTATCTTTCCATCCTTTTCAGTACCCGCATCCAATGTACATACTCCACTTGTGTGTTTGTGTGTGTTTCTGTTTGTGTGCATGTTGTGTGTGTGTCATAAAAATATGAAAAACTGATGCCAAAGAGTAATATTATGTTGTCAATTTCAATGATGAATTCCAAGAAAAGTGTAGGATACCGTGGAATTGAAGGAAGGCTTGGGAATTCGTTGTGGATGCTGCAATGAAGTGATTAGCTGTTCATCATTTGAGGCTCATGCTGGTTGGGGTTCTCGACGAAATCCGTATTTGAGTATATTTCTATCAGATGGGCAGTCACTACATGAGGTTGCAGTAGCTCTTTCAGTGAAGAGACAGGATAGAGCTGCTGGTATAAGCCCAATGATAATGATGACATTTGTGCAAAATGTGGTGATGGGGGAGATCTTGTTCTCTGTGATGGATGCCCAAGAGCATATCACATAGAATGAGTTGGTCTATCCTGCATACCGAAGGGAGATTGGTTCTGTTCTCTCTATCAAAACAATCTTGGGGGAGATAAGAGACAAGTGTCTAGAACAAGTGTAAGAGGTGGGTTAGGCTTCATTTTTTGAAAGTTGGAGGGAAAGATCAAAAGCTTTGCATCCTCAAAATAGCCTTACCGACGCTATGTTGAGATTGGGGCGCTCAAAATTCAAAGGGTAATACTGTATAGTTGAAGAGAAAAGCGGCCGACTCTACTGGCGAAAAAGAAACATCACATACATTCTTTACGACAGAAAATGCGAGGCATGTAAGGGAGCTTGTGGGTATTCTGAAGAAAAAAAAAGAGCTTCGCAAGGATGGCTGGCCTACTTTATCAATCCATGGTGACAAGAGTCAAGCAAACGAGATTGGGTTCTGTCCGAGTTTAAGAGTGGAAGCAGTCCTATAATGACTGCCACGGATGTTGCAGCTCGTGGTTTGGATGTCAAGGATGTCAAATGTGTTATAAATTATGATTTTCTGGGAGGTGGATTGGCAATGTCGGCGAACTGAACGGGGAGGTCTCTCTGTCAGCGTCTGTTTCTTTGCTGTCTACTGTGCTGATAAGCGAGAAAGAAGCAGAGGAGGAGGATTAAGCTCGCTTTCTTTCGGAATACCATCGCCAAGGAGAGGAGCAGGATCAAGCTCATCTTCTTCCCTTTGTCTTTTTCCCGGTTCATCAGCTCCCTCGCCCTGATTGTGCCTTCCATCCACTACCATGTTCAGTAGGCGCCCCAGCCCGCAGAAGCGATAATAGCAAGTATTATGACATCCTAGGCATCTCAAAATCGTGCTCCCAGGATGAGTTGAAGAAATCCTACCGTAAGGCGGCCATAAAAAACCATCCGGACAAAGGCTGAGATCCAAATGTATGCATCGAAATATGTTTTTGAGATCTCGGGGCTTCTTGGGAGGTTGCCACGAGTTTTACTGCTACTGCTTAAAGCGAACGACTGTTTATGAGCTGTGGACCGTGTAGACTTGTATGTCCTTTTAACAGGGAACAACTTGATAAGCCACACACACTTATACATACCCCTGGTGGAAGCCCTCTAACTCATATACTTCAAGTGTTTGTTACAGCTGTTTGGAGATGGAACAAAGCAGCACCTATTGATGACACACTTCTGCATGAAATACATGAATAAAATTTCACCCAGGTTTATGGGAGTTCAGTAATGTTGAGGTACAGGTGGCCCTTGATGTTGCTCTAATTTATACATGGGGTTGAAGACTAATTGTGAACCTTCTGCTGTCTACCTTTGTTAGCGGCTTTAAAGTTTGAGCTTGCTTAAGAGCCTTGGAGTAAAGCCAAAAGCTACATGCTGAAGGACTTGAACAAAATATGTTTGTTGGCAGTTTCTTTGTTGTAACTCTACGAACTTGATAAGCAATATAGTGTTTTTTGGCATCAAAAATTGAGATCTTCTTGTTAGCCTCTTTCCTTGCTGTATCTTGAACCCCGTGTTCTGCAGCTCTTGCACGAACTCTATGACACCGCCCAATGCGGATGTTAAGACGGACACACAGAAATTTACAGTACTCGATTTGGACACCGAACGGGGAAATGGCCAACAAATGGGTAAGATATGAAAAGGTGGACATTGGAGAAGACCAAAAGGGGTGCCCTTTGGGACATTTTAACCCCCCCTTCAAATTTTTTATCAAGAATTATGAAAAAATGTGGAGAGAGAATGAGGGATGAAGGCGCCATCTTCACGCCCCATTTTTGCGCCTCCATGGATGGAGATGGAGATGGCAGGTTACAAACAACCCATCCAACTAATCATGGCCCCGATCTTCTCCTTTCTTTTCCGGTCTTATCCTCTATCTTCACCCGTGAAATGGCTGTGGGAATGAGAAGAACCAATTCTAGTCTTTCTCTCTCCTCCCTCTCTCTCCCTTAAGGGGCTGTTCTTGTGTGGAAGAAGACAATGAAGAATGATGGAGGAAAGCTTGTCCGGATGAGACCGGATTGCTTCCGGATGGATGAAGACTTGAAGAGTGCTGATTTTGAAGATGCTAAGCATTCAATGCATGCTGGAAATCAGTCTTGTAGCCAAGACCAAGAAATCGAAACCTGAAAATAAGTGGTAATGCTATTTTTACAAAGGAAAATGATCTTTTTATGCTATTTGCTTTATGAAACCTTGTTCATATGGGATGATAGCTCATTATGATATTGTTTGCCATGATTTTCAACTGTTTGCAACCTGAAAATCAGAAAATATAAGGCTACATGGCTGGAATTAGTGTCAAAATACATGAAAAACACGTGTTTTAAGGGTAAAAGTGGGGTTTTTGCTATATAAATGAGAAATATGATATGTCACACCAACTAAATTTGAGTTTTTGCTATTAATGAACCTAAGGGCCATAGCCCACAATTAAATTTCATTTTTAGTCATTATTTATTAAAAAAATAGGGGAAAATACCCAAAAATAAGAAAAATGGGTTTAAAATTAGGGAAAAATAGAAAATGGGCTGAGGAAAATTATGGGAAATTATATCTATGTTTGTGCAATGTATGAAGATGGAAAAGCACGAGGTTGGCCTCGGTTTGTCCCTGTTTCTATGTTTTGTGCGTATTTATCGTTCTTTTAAAAGGAAAAAAATGCATAGAAACCCTATCTAACCGACCAACGATGCAAAATGCTAAGAGTTGGATGAAGAGGGACTCAAACACTGAAAGATAAAGAAACAATTTGATTTATGCATTGCACTTGGCATATAGGAAACGGTTTGAATAAAGAGGATGGTAGCATGAGCATATAGCTCGGTGTCTCCTTTCAACGCAGCACGCGCTAGTAAAATTCATGGAAAGAATGCTTTATGCACCATTCACGATGTTGATTTTTCTTTTCTCTGAGCACATAGCCATACACGATTTGCATTAAGCATAATAATTAAAAGGTATCATAAAAACCTCCTGGATGCATGGCACTTGTTTTCCTTAGGTTGTGACCAACGATGAGCGTGAGAGGATGTCCTAAGCTGTAGGTTAGTCGTTGGGTCCTAAGGGGAAAGTGTAGTGAGGAATGGTACATCCTGGAACATAAAATATTGGTACCTTGAGAGGAGTTTGTGTTCGTTTGTGTTATATGTTAAGCAGGCATCAAAGGGCCAATCCCTGCGATGTAGGAGAGCTGAAGTGGGGCCGCAGTGCTTCTATCGTGAGGTTGCCTCCATATGTGTGTGATCGTGGCATTGCCAATGTGTAAGGGTTCTCCCTCTGAGGAGTTTAAGGGAAATGTTGGACGATGAAACTATAAACGCATGAATTAAGCTTTAGGGCAGTTTGTCCTTTAGCATTAGATTGATGCTCCTAGTCCGCGAGGCCATGAGGGTGTTTGTGTGTCATGAGCATGAGGTCCGGCTAGTGCCATAGCTAGTGCCGGCCTATTTTAGGTCCCATTAGTGGTGCGTCTTCCGAGAGCTACCTATAAGTGGCGGTTTTCAAATCTAGGGTTTCAAGGGACCCTAAAGTATCCATAAAATGGGGTTTGTTCAAGGATGGAAAAACTTGGCTTTCCCTATACAAAACTTACTAATGGACTTGGTTAGTTATGTAGAGCATGAGTCCTCTTCAGAAGATAATTTATGTGATGAAAAGAGTAGCCAATTAGTGGTTACCCCATCCTCTAATACGATGGCATGGGCCGAGGTTCGCCTTAGTGTGGTCTCTACCCAAGAGAAATCATGTTTAACCACCCATCAACCTAGAGGGCATGAAAAAAGCATGTTGGAAACTAGGGTAGTTATGGCATCAACAAGTTATCATGCTAAAGCCATGATGCCATGGGAAAGTGCTGTTATATGATGGAATATGCTTGTGTTTGAAACATCCCATGTAATGGGCCACCATGATGACATAGTAGGCATCACAAGGATGTTAGAAGCCCTAGCTGTCAAGGGAAAACCATTGCTTAAAAGGCACGGTTCCCAAGTTTTAAGAAGTGGTAATGATAAATCTGCTTTAGATAAGGACCAAAAGCTCTTATATAAACCCGTTATGGACTTTCCTTTTAAAGGGAAAGGTATGGAAAACCCTCTAAGAGGGGATCAAAAGGACATGTTGAAATTTATAGGACTCCCTAGACCACTCAGTGAGTTGGTAGAAAGGGATGTCAATGAGGATATTAACCTCCCCACACCGGAAAGGGTGGGGATGGAAGAGGTTAAAGATCCTAAGAGGCTGGATCCAGATCATGGTGAATATGAAGATTTTAATGACTCGGTGTTGATCCCAAAAGGAAGGACTAAATGCCCTCCTCTTTATAGGGATCTCCCAGTGTTTTATGGGTTGCCAAATGAGGATCTAATGATTCATTTAAGAGAATATGACCTAACTTGCATTGCAAGTGGGTTTGACAACGTACATCAGATGCTTGTATTCCCAAGTACCCTAAAGGGAGAGGTAAGGAAATGGTACTGGAGCCTCCCAAGAGGGTCGATTAGATCATTTGAGGAGTCTTGTGATAGATTTCTAGATGAGTATGAAAAGAAGCTCCCTACGATTCAGGTTTTGGGGAAACTTATGCAGTTTAGACAGGAGTCTTATCAATTTGTTAAAGAGTATGCTAGAGCCTTTGATAGTACTCTTAGGCTTTGGCCAAGAAGAGCCAGTGCACTACCGGATGATGTGCTATGTGAGCTCTTTCTGAATGGCTTAGAGATTAATACGCAAATCCAAGTGAGACTGCTGAATCTTAAGTCGTTAAGGGAAGCAAAAATGCATGTCATTGATTACGAGGGTCATATTCAGAGATGTTGGGAAAACTTTTGGAGTTTTCCCCACTCAGTACAAGTGCATCCTAGATTCCCACAATTACTGCAAGAAGATAACTCACTTGTTGATACCAAGGTAGCCTATGAGGGGAACCTTGGTGGCCAAAATTTCAAAGCAGAAAATACCCATCCTATGCATAGTAATGACATGCCTATCAGTGAAAAGTTTCTAAGCCATGTAAGTCCCATTAGGGCTTGCAACACTTCCACGAAAGGTAGTTGTGATCGCAATATGGATAGAATCAATGGGCCTATGAGTGCTGATAAGCATTCTATGTGTGGTTCTAATTTTGTTGTTGATAAGGCTCTTGAGAGACCTTTGGTGTCGAAATCATGTTTCTGGGTGGATGTTGTTCCCTTCAGTGAAAGCATGGTTCTTATGGGAAAAAATAAGACATCTTTTGTAAAGAGGATGAAAAATGCTAAAAATCCACCTGTGCTTCACAAAGGTCATAAGGATGTGAGGCCATTTGGCCATAGGGATAAGTTTGCATTGAGTTCGCTAGACCAGTGCAGCAAAATCGAGGGAATGCAAGAATATTAAGGGAAATGTGAGATGGGTTTGGAGATTCAAAATCTCCAAAAGTATGGCAGGAGTGTCGCATGCAAGGCCAAGGATCCCATCCGGATATATTTTGTCGAACCCCCAAGAGGATAAGACTGGATATACATCTGACAATATACACTGCCTTGGGATACACCCATGTGATGTGCCTAGGCTTGAAGCTCTACCTAATTTGGGTCGCAGCATTGATTTATGTGAGAACCCAAATAGGGGAGGTTCCAATGAGTACAAAGCTATGATTCTTTCTCCCAAAGGAGCCACTCAGCTGCTTGAACGACCAGTTTATTCGGATGACAATAAATGTGGGACATGCGAGCCCATGGAGGCCGTTCATTCAGCTCATAGTGCCCAAGAAGGGATCGACCTTATTGATGGGGTATTTGTGGAAAGGCTTGGACTTGTAGCTCTACAAAAAAAAAAACTCTAAGATTAAAAAAAAAAAAAAAAACAAGATCAAGCTTTTAGCTAACTTGCATGAGTAGCATGGGGCTAGTCGACCTATGATATGCTATCTTTGGCACCTTGGGTAGTCTGATAGGGTGTGATGTATATGTCAAGGATATCAATATTACGTGGACTAAAATGACCTATCTAGTTTTAAGCTAGGAAGGCTAGATGCTTTGGATATTACGTCCAGATTTCATTAGGCCAAGAGGGCTAGTTGTCTATTTAGTACAGGTGCGGAAGAAGAGCTTGGAAGGAGCCTTTGTTGCGTGGAAGCTTCTCGTGCCCCTATCATGAGTACTGTCTTTTTCTATTATATGTGTCCGTGTACTTGTAGGGGATTCTCTTTTCTTGTTGGGGATCGAAGTCCAAGGCATGAAGTCCCAGGTTTAGGTTGGGTATGTCTGAGGGGGGTCTGAGTAGTTGTTGCCTCCTGTAAAGACATTTCCAGGCATCGAATGACCTGTTTTAGAAGGGAGTTCTAGTGACCCTGTTCTGCTAGCCTACTAGGCAGCCGTTCTAGGAGTTCTTGCTTAGTTGTGAGGTAGTTAGAGAAACATGCCGAAGGAAAATAATGATGATAGAAGGAAAGAAACCCTGAATATCTTAAAGAAAATAAATATATACAAAGGTGTGTAAAAAGGGGTTCTAACCCCCTATAAAAATAGAAAAGAAAAGAAATAAAAATTTATAAGCAGTTGATCATCGCCTAGCGAAGGCCTGGTAGGTTTCTGGGGACGAGTCTGACCCGGGGCCTGACCCGGGGCCGATGCCTTGTCTTCCTAGGGGTGGCGTCTTGCTGGAAAAGAAGAAAGTCAGGAAGGTTGGAGCGAAAATCAAAGTGAGTGTTAGAAAAGGATTAAGTGTCACCTTGCGAGGGCTTGTGTGGGTACCGAGACAGGACCTGAGGCCGATGCCCTGTTGGTGCGCAGATCGGTCGCTGTATGCTCACGTAGTGAATCCCGGAAGGTCCCCAAGAACAATGAACTCTATCTTTTTGCACAAATTACAATGTAAAAAGCATGAACAACAAGAGCAAGAGACCAATTGGGTATATCCGTGCGCATAGGCGCATACAAAATAATGATAAATAATCCATGCCTCAATAGACATAACAAAATATAGGCGTGGCATGTCAAGATTGTGGGAGAGAAGGAAGGAGTCTCGCTTGAAGCTTTCTTGCTTGCACAATGGGGGAAGACACACAAGGGTGGAGGCTGAAAACAGTTTTCCTCTTCTTAGTTGTGTAAGCCAAAAGAACTCTAGTACAAAGAAATAGAAGAACCCTATATATGGGTCTCAAACCAAACTCAACTAACTAAGGTGGCATACTAACTGAGCCACGAACTAGAGTAGATAAGGATAGCTATCATGTAGCTATTATTCATGGGCGGTGTACCAACCGCGTCTGCAACTGACAAGTCGGTGACATAAATACACAACGGTCACCCTGGCGTATCACGAGTGGAGCTCGATATCTCAACATGGCACCTATCAAAATATAATCCATAGGTCGAATACTCGCTAAACTCCAATGCTTTCCTCCGCCACTACTGCTATCTCTACACATCAACTGAAGCATTCACAATCGTTAGTAAAATAATACAATTAAACCGACAAAAGTGAATACCTAGCAGTCTTCAGCTACATAAATAAATCAACTGGTTAGAAATAAATCCCAACCTTAATTTATTACGAGTGCGTACTCTAAACTCATAAACGTTTATTAATTTAATATGTATTTTGCGGAATCACCCGCTATGGAATCACCCATGTACACACTAAATTAATGAAACGCCCGAAAAGGACAAGCGTCCCCATCAACTTCTTGCACAAAGAATCCACTTTGTGTATGAGCCCCGGTCATCAAAGTTTACGGAATCCACTGTAAAACCTCACGGAATCCACCGTGGAATATGCCTCACGGAATCCACCGTGGAATATGCCTCCTGGCATCATACCCCTGGGGTGGGATAGCAATTGACCTCAATTGCTATTAGCTCAATGTGGAGCTAACAGAGTGGGGAAAGCATTTAAGTCTCTAGCGTGCATCCATTGTGCTTCTTCTACAGGATGGTTCTTAAATTTAACTAGATATCTAGAATACCTTCGGCCAGTTCTAGTGGTCATAAAGTCAGTGTCTATGATAACTTCTGGTTCAAGTATTTCAGTCTCTTCCTCTAATAAAGGTGGGTTTTCATAAACAGGGTGGACAGGTAATTGGGCTCTAAATGGTCTCAATAAACTAATGTGAAATGTATTGTGAATTTTCCAATGAGATGATAATTCTAACTTGAATGCATTATCATTAATTTTATGAATGATTCTAAATGGTCCATAAAATCTAGGAGCTAGGTTGACAACTGGATGTCTATCTACACTTTGTAGTCTACATTTTTCTATTCTCAGCCAAACATAATCATCAACTTTGAAATTCATGGCTTGTCTTTTCTTATTGGCTTGTTTAGTATATGATTGCTAGGCTTTAGCAATCATATCTTTAACCTCATAAAAAATACTATTATGCATACTAGCAATATCATTAGCACTCTGAATTCTATTAGACAAAGATGTAACATGTGTAGATAATCTATATCCATAAATGACTTCAAACGGTGCTTTCTTTGTAGATGTGTGCGGTGTATTGTTATATGCAAACTGTAATAAATGTAAATGAGTGTCCCATGTGTGAGGTTTAGAGATAGTATATGCACGTAAAAGATCTAGAATGGTACTGTTTGTGGTATATTCAAAGTTTTCATCCTTTCCAGGTTGGTATTGAATGATAGGATGAAAACTTTGAATGAAGGAAGCCCATTTGATATGACGGTCAGAGATTTGGGGTTGACTAAGTAAATGTCTAATACTTTGCTGGTCGCTCTTTATCATAAATTCTGAACCCATTAAGTAGTGTTTCCACTATCTTAATGCTTGTACAACTGCTAATAGTTCTTTGTCATATGTGGAATATTTCAGCTTAGAGGGTTTCAGCTTAGAACTAGAATATGCTATAGGATGATTGTCTTGCATAAGTACGGCTCCTATTCCTGATCCGCTAGCATCGGTCACTACTAGAAAGAATGGTCTATTAAAGTCAGACAACTGTAAAACAGGGGCATTGGTTAATGCATGTTTCAGTAAGTCAAAGGATTTCTGTTGATTTTCGGTCCATTGATAAACAATTCCTTTCTTGAGAAGTTTGGTTAATGGTAAAGCAAGTAATGAAAAATTACGTACAAACTTCTTATAGAAACTAGCAAGACCAAGGAATGAGCGTAACTCATGCACATTTTTAGGAACATGCCAATTCAATATTGCATCAATTTTCTTAGGATCAACTTTAATTCCATCAGATGATACAATATGACCTAAATACTCAATTTCTGTCTTAAAGAATTCACTCTTTTCAGGATTTGCATACAGTTGATTTTCTTTTAATAATTGAAAAACCAATGACAAATGATCATAATGTTCTTTCTCATTTTGACTAAACACCAAAATATCATCAAAGAAGACAATTACACAATATTGATATTTCAAAAAGATACGGTTCATCATTCTACTAAAGGTAGCAGGTGCATTAGTCAATCCGAATGGCATGACTAAAAATTCATAATGACCAAATTGTGTTCTGAATGCAGTCTTAAATATGTCAGATTTATCTAGTCTCACCTGATGATAACCAGACTTAAGGTCAATTTTACTAAATATAGAAGATCCTTGCAGTTTGTCCATAAGGTCATCAACTCTAGGAATAGGATACCTATTCTTTACAGTGATCTTATTTAAAGCTCGGTAGTCAATACACATACGATAGGTATTATTCTTTTTCTTGACTAACAATACAGGTGCACCGAATGGAGAACTGCTAGGTCGAATTAAACCTTGATTTAGTAATTCCTCAACTTGACTCTGGATTTCTTTTTGCTCTATCTGGTTGTGCCTATATGGTGCTTTGCAAGGTGGTTGTGTGCCAGGGATCAAATCTATCTTATGGTCTTCTGGACATGAAGGAGGTAAACCTGGTGGTAGGTCTTCTGCAAAACAGTCCTTAAAATATGCAAGAAATTCATTATGCCTAGGGTGCATATGATTTTCCTTTACTTGCAATTCATTCACCCAAATGAGATAGGATTTACTACTCTTGCGTAATGCACGTTTAGCTTGAGTATGCGAAAGCAGTGGAAAAACATTAGATGCATGGATACCATATAATGTAATATATTTTTCTTGAAAATTAATATTCATTGTGTGTGTGGAATAATCTATATCTGGATTATGCTGGTGTCGCCAAGGTATTCCTAAAATAATGTCACTCGACTGTAATGGAACAACTAAGAAATTTCTTCTTTCAGTGTATTGGCCAATTTGAATCTCTAAAGTCTTGCACTTCTTGTGTACCATTATACCTAGTGCCTAAAAATGCAGCTTTTATGCGATAATGCGTAGGTACAATCTGTAATTTCAATTCCTTTACCAATTTTGCTGAAATAAAATCATGAGTACTACCGTCATCATGCAAAATAGTCTTTTCCTTTCCATGCACCAAACATTTCATAGTCAATAATGAATGTGGAGTAGGCATACCTGGTAAAGTATCGGAAGTAGTAGTGGTGTCATCCTCATCTTCAGTGAAATCAGGCATATCCTCATGTTCGTCTTCGTCCATGGCTCCAAGATAGTTGATATGAGATGGTGGCTTCTTTGAATGACTGTTTGCGCGAGATGTCCAGGCTGGTGGCATTTATAGCATACTATTGGCTTGGCTTTGGTTACATTATTTGCAATGGCGGGAAGTCTAGGTACATTTGGATTTGCTTGTGGAATAGGCTTAGGATTTGGATTGACATTGGATGGTAATGCAGGTGGTTTAGCCCAATTCTTGTGGAAAGATGATGAAGAGAAACGACCTGGATTAAATCTTCTAAAATTGGAATTGAATTGTTTAGATCCATAATTACCATTGGCTTGGAATTGCTGTGGTCATCTGTCTCTACCTCGTAGCTTATCTTCAGTGTCGTGAGCTAGTGAAATGGCGTCTTCAAGGGTAGCAGGCTTGAACATATTCACTTCAGCGTAGTAATGTCCAAGAAGTCCAGACATATACTTCCGCTTATGTGTCGTCTCTGGTACGTCTTCAAGCATGCGTAGCTGGAGGAGTGCATTCCAAAAACGCTCTGTATACTGAGGAATAGGCTCACGATCCCGTTGTTGAAGTAGATCCCATTGCTTGATAGCCTTCTCATGAAATTGCGGTGGAAGGAAATTCTGCATGAACTTCTTCTTGAAATCTTCCCAAGTAGCAGGACATTCTATGCTCTTGCGTACTACAGTCCACCAAAGTGATCCTCTGTCTACCAAATGATTAGTAACACACTTGATTTTATCTTTTTCTGGATAAGTTTCCTCATGGAAATAGTCATCAAACTGACTAATGAATGCTAGAACAGTCTTTCCTTCTCGTATGCCATTGAAAGTACGAAATTTGAAACTTCGTTTACTTATCTTTGATTCCTTGCGAATGGTTTGAGCTTCAAGAGTGGCGTCGATGGTACGTCGCATCAAATCTTCAGCTTGAGGTTCTTCTTTGTCGGTAGACGCTCTTTGTAATTTTGCCAATTGCGCTTGCAATGCTTGCCTAGCCCTTCGTTCTTCTTCCAATTGCATCATGATTAAGTCCAGCTTTTGCTCCATCGTAGGCTCAGGTAAGTCATCTTCAGCCATAGGATCATCCATATGTGGTTCCGTCATCTTGTAAAACTCAAAAGAACTTTCTCACTCAAAATCAAGTTAGCGGGATGAGCATAGCTCAAATTCGGGGTTACAAGGCTTATGTGTTTTTGGGTATTTCTTTCTCAATCTTCAGAAAATCTGCGATTTTTCCTTCTTCGTATGCTGAAAATGCTTCAGTGAACCTGCGTATGGGTAGAATACCTTCCAACGAACAACTTTGCAGTTCGGAGTTTCTGCGCAGGAACAACCCTTCCAGGAGTTTTTAGCACAAGTCAGTTCTGACTCCAGTTGACTAGTCTAACTTGCAGAGTTGCAGACTTAGGTGACTTGTAGACTTGCAGACTTGCAGAACTTAGTCGACTTAGTGAACTTGCAGAACTTGATCACACAGATGGCTTGCAGAACTTGACCTCTGAGGCGCGGGACCTGGAGTTGCTGACCAAAGGTGATTTATCTGACTTGATTAAGGCTTAATGATTTAAGCTTAATTGCTTAAGCTTTTAAGGGGGGCTTAATCTTCAAAAAACGGCGCAATCGTGGGGGGGGAGCTGTTTTTTCCGCCACGCGGAATTTTTGGAGATACTCCGATACCAAACGATTTGATTTGTGAAGCTTTAAGCTTCTAATCCAAGCTTATAAACTCTAAGATTCAACTTTAAAAGAGAGGAGATATGGAATTTCTCACAGTTTGCCCACGACTTGTTTATGGAGATGAGGGAGTGGTCCTCCGCCTGTATTGCCTGGTCCTTCGCGATCTGATAACAGAAATAGGGGTTCTTGATCGCCAGAAGTCTGCCTGTATCGACGGTTCGCGACGAGATTGACTGTAGAGCCCGATCATTCCAGGAGCTCCACCTTTGCACGAGATGGGTAGCGATTGGAAGCTCTTGATCTCAGCTCCGCTCTGATACCACTGGTGCGCAGATCGGTTGCTGTATGCTCACGTAGTGAATCCCGGAAGGTCCCCAAGAACAATGAACTCTACCTTTTTGCACAAATTACAATGTAAAAAGCATGAACGACAAGAGCAAGAGACCAATTGGGTTCAATCTCCCCCCATGCCTTGTGTGAGCGCTTCACAAAGCATGTATTTTTATGTATATTTCCATCTTCATGCTCAATAATAGCCCAATTTACAAAAATATGACAAGCTTTTAGCTTTTGAGTTCAGCTTTTACAAAAATAGAAAATAAAGCTAATGGACGGTGCCCATAGAGTCTGGCACGCCCAACACAATGTCCAAATAGAAATAACATATCTGTGCACATAGACGCATACAAAATAATGATAAATAATCGATGCCTCAATAGACATAACAAAATATAGGCGTGGCGCCTATCAAAATATAATCCATAGGTCGAATACTCGCTAAACTCCAATGCTTTCCTCCTCCATTGCTGCTACCTCTACACATCAACTGAAGCATTCACAATCGTTAGTAAAATAATACAATTAAACCGACAAAAGTGAATACCTAGTAGTCTTCAGCTACATAAATAAATCAACTGGTTAGAAATAAATCCTAACCTTAATTTATTACGAGTGCGCACTCTAAACTCATAAACGTTTATTAATTTAATATGTATTTTGCGGAATCACCCGCTATGGAATCACCCATGTACACACTAAATTAATGAAACGCCCGAAAAGGACAGGCGTCCCCATCAACTTCTCGCACAAAGAATCCACTTTGTGTATGAGCCCCGGTCATCAAAGTTTACGAAATCCACCCTAAAACCTCACGGAATCCACTGTGGAATATGCCTCATGGAATCCACCGTGGAATATGCCTCCTGGCATCACCTGTTCTCCTTGGGTCACTACGCTCAGCTCCGTCCTTTTTACATGCCCGCGTATGAAATAAAACCCTAACAGAAGAAATGTGCTGAAAGAAAATACTTCTTGATCAGGCTATAGGAGTCCTCGCCTAGTAGGAGTTCCTGGTTGTGTTGTCCTTGGTTAGGTAGGTAGTTCAGACCACCACTTAGGGCGACCTCTTTGATAGTTATTTTTTGTTTGGCCGTATTGGAACAGTCGGCTAGTGACTAGCTTCGGACCTTCTATCAGTTTCTGCTAGGCCTACTCCTTGTGGATATCATGCCTTGGTTTTGTTAGGGGGTAGGGTGAAAATTGGCTGAAAGCTATATGCTTTCTTTTACATGTCATCCTAATCTAGAAGTTGTCTACATTTTTTTGGATTTTTACAAGAGATAATATATAAAATATCAAAAATTGGCTAAAACTTGTCCAAAAATCTAATATTTTTGAACCATGGACAGTAACACTAATGTCTAAAATGGCATTGGCTCTCTAAATCAATAATTGTTGGGATAAATATTGGATGTGCAAAAAAAAAGATCCTGAACAATGGGAAACAATAGATAGCATTGTCTTCTCTTGGATGAAGAAAGGTACAAAATCTCCCAAAAAAATTAAAATTCCCCCAAAGATTGTATTGAAGGCGAAAGAAAGTCTACATGAATCCATCGACTGAAGATTTTCCTTGAATATTTCAAGGATATTAAAACTAAGGTGTTTGTTAACACCATCTTTTTGAGTTTTTTTCAATCTCTTGGAAACAACCATAAGTAGTAATATGTTTAATTGCACCAAGTTCCAAATTAATGAAATTCCCAAAATTCATGAAATCCATTTTGATTTGGTTTTCCCATATTGATAGGAAATTCCCAAAATCCATGGAGTTTAATGGGGGTTTAGTACCTAGTGGCAATCCATCATTGACGAATGGAAGTCAAGGGATGCCTATGACTAACCTTGTTAGGAGAGGGAGAATGGTTTTGAATGTACCTTTATTACCGGCTCCTCCCAGTGTGACTATGCCTATGGCAAGTTAGTTGGCTCCATCTAATGTTGGAGGCCAAGTTTCAAGTTCTAATGTTGTTCCTGTAGGTCAACAGCCAATGCCAAATCAGATTGTTAGGCCAATGGAACGATGGGTTGATGATTGAGGCTACGAGTCGAGTGCATCTAATGTCCTTGGCGAAGTCAAGGATATGATGAAGCATTATACCGATATGATTTTTGAATAATATCGACAAATAGCCGTCGACGTTAATTTCTTGAAAAAGCAACAAAATTTGATAGGGAGTCGACGCCCTAAGGAGGGTGGACCCTCTAGATTCAGTTGTAAATGGTGCGGTGGACAGCACTTCCCCAGGAATTGTCCAAATGTGAAATGTGACATTTGTGGGAAGTCGGGCCATCTAGCTGCTACTTGTTGGAGTAAGATTAGTTCTCTCCAACAAGGCAGTAAACAACTGGGCCCAGTGAATCATAGAGCGCAAGGAAATAACTTGCAGTAGAATGATGCACCTAGGCAAATATTACAGAGGGGAAAAACAAATATAGAAGAGTTGCCACAAGGCAACAGAGTTAGCCTTATTGATGCTGTATGAGTTAATGATGCTGAAACCTCTAACTTAAGAGCCATGACAAGAGGCCAAAAGGCTAAAGAGGTTGACAAAGATAATACAAAACCGGTTGAGGGAAACCCTAAACAAGGGGATAAGGGGATGCAAGTCCAGAGTCCTAGCATGGAAGGGGGACCGCTAAGACCGGTTGACAAGAAAGGCGACCCTAAGAAGGATGAGGAGTTGCCAAGAAAGAAGGCAAGAGCCAAGAAAGAAGCACCAAAACCGGTCCAAAGTGTTGAGATATCGAGCTCCACTCGTGATATGCCAGGGTGACCGTTGTGTATTTATGTCACCGACTTGTCAGTTGCAGACGCGGTTGGTACACCGCCCATGAATAATAGCTACATGATAGCTATCCTTATCTACTCTAGTTCGTGGCTCAGTTAGTATGCCACCTTAGTTAGTTGAGTTTGGTTTGAGACCCATATATAGGGTTCTTCTATTTCTTTGTATGAGAGTTCTTTTGGCTTACACAACTAAGAAGAGGAAAACTGTTTTCAGCCTCCACCTCTGTGTGTATTCCCCCATTGTGCAAGCAAGAAAGCTACAAGTGAGACTCCTTCCTTCTCTCCCACAATCTTGACATGGTATCAGAGCCTTGTTCGTGGTAAGGAGCTCAAGAAAGCAAGCCAAGCTCGCGGTGTTCTGGTAAGAGGAGCAATGTTGCTTTTATTTTCTGTTTTGGGAGCAGATCTCTGCAGGTAGCACAGCCGGAAAGTGCAGGAGTGCATTGTCTCAGGTTGAGACGCCCTTCGCGACCTTGTTTTTTTTATTTGAGGCCATTTCGGGGCCTGTTTTGGAGGCGGAAGTTTTCTGCACGCACTCAGGAAAAGGCCCAGTTTTATGCTGTGCAGCCACTGTTCTACAGGTCGGTGAATAGTTACTGTAAAAATTGCATTGTATGCTTGTGCGCAGAGACATTGGGAGTTACAGAATCATCCCTGTTGCCTGTTGATGCAAAATCGTCACTAGGAAGTGACTGTGTGGTCAAATACCACTTTCGCCAGTTTTGCAGATTTTCCCTTGTGAGGGTGAAGCTGTGGTTTTTGCAGTGACAGAATTTTTTGCAGTCTTCTGTAATGGCATCTGATTCTCTTTCACAGATTGTCACTGAAAAGCTTGACAAGAACAACTTCCAAGCATGGAAGTTTAGAATGACAAATTTCCTTATGGGAAAAGGATATTGGGAATTTGTTGCAGGAAATGAAGAAGAACCAGTTCTTCCTGATGTTCCCAATCAACAGCAAATGCAGGCATTTAAAGCATGGCATGAGAGAGCTAGGAAAGTTATGTATTGGCTGTCTATCAGCATTTCAGACTCTATGATTGTGCATATTCAGGATGCAAGTACGCCAAAGGAGGCATGGGATACTTTGTCAAAAATGTATAGCACAAATACGCAAGCCAGGAAAATGCAGCTCAAACAAGAGTTGCACAATGTGCAAAGAGAAAATATGAGCATCAACGACTACCACATGAAGGTGAAGAAGATTGCAGATGCACTTGCTTCCATTGGGTCACCAGTGGAAGATGATGATTTAGTTTCTGTGACCTTGAATGGTCTAGGAAAGGATTATGCACAGTTCCGAACATCCATTTCAGTTCCTGAAAGATTTCCTGATTTTGAGGAGTTGATTGCTCTTCTAATTTCTGAGGAACAGAGAAATGGTGGTGCATCTTCTTCAGGAGGAACTTCAAAAGAAGCTGTCTTCTACTCAAATGCTGGAAGAGGTAGAGGCAGAAGTAGAGGAGGCCGATTTGGAGGCCGTGGTAGAAATCAGAATATGCAGCAAACGCAAGAAAACCAGTCCTATGGAGGAGGACGTGGTAACTGTAGAGGCAGGGGGAGCCAAAGAGGTCGTGGTGGATGGCAAAGAGGTCAAAATGCAAACAGTAATGTTGAATGCTACTACTGTGGTAAAATGGGTCATATGGCTAAAGACTGCTATAAAAAGCAGAATGACATCATAAATGGAAAACTGCAACAAGGGAATTATGCATCTTCTAGCAGACAGGGTGATGACAGAAATGAGCATTTGTTCATGGTGCAGCACATGAACAATTCTGTGACAAGTGCAGAAGAAAGCAATGATGTATGGTATGTTGACTCAGGTGCATCAAACCACATGACAAGTCATGCAGAATGGATGGAGGATGCAAGGAAAATGGAAAAACCAGGATTTGTGGAGACTGGTGATGATACTGCACATCCTATTGTGCAGATTGGAAAATTTCCCTTGTCTATGCAGGATGGGAAAAAGAAATACATGTCCGATGTATTTCATGTCCCGAATATCACCAAGAATCTGGTTTCTGTCGGTCAAATGGTTGAGCAGGGCTTGCAGGTCAGATTTAATCCTCATGGATGCTTTGTTGAGGATATGAAAAATAAAGGTCGCTTAATAGCAAAAGGAAAGAAGAAGGGCAGAATGTTTACGTTGGATGCAGACATGTCTGAGTTGAGTGCAGCAATGTTTGCACATGGGATCGGTGTAGTTGCAGATATTGATATCTGGCATAAACGCATTGGTCATGTTAATGTACAGCGACTTAAATCAATGCAGGCCCAAAATATTGTTGCAGGATTGCCAAAATTCAAGGTTGCAGAAATGCATAAGGTATGTGAAGCTTGTCAGTTTGGAAAACAGGCAAGGAAACCATTTCCTAGACATGTTCAAGAGAGTGAGAAGCCATTGGAATTAATCCACTCTGATGTGTGGACTACTAAAGCTGCATCTCTTGGAGGCTGTCATTATTTTGTCACTTTTATTGATGACTATAGCAGAAAAGTTTGGGTGTATTCTATGAAAAAGAAAAGTGAAGTTTTTGGGCATTTCAAAACCCTTAAAGCTATGGCTGAAAAAGAAACAAGTCTGCAAATAAAATGCCTAAGGTCAGATGGAGGGGGAGAGTACCTCTCAAATGAGTTTGCAAAGTTCTTGCAGGAGCATGGCATAAATCAGCAATATTCATGCAGTTATACCCCACAACAAAATGGAATTGCAGAAAGGAAAAACAGGCATATTGGAGAGGTATCTCGTGCCATGCTCAATGAAAAAGACTTGCCAGATTTTTATTGGGCTGAAGCAGTTGCTACAGCAGTCTACATAATGAACAGGACTCGCACTGCAGCAATACATGGAATGACTCCAGAGGAGAGGTATACTGGTAGGAAACCAGATATTTCTCATTTGAAAATTTTTGGTTGCATTGCCTATGTACATGTGCCAGATGAGCTGAGATCCAAGTTGGATCCAAAAGCTGAGAAGTGCATCTTTATTGGTTACTCTCTGCAGCAAAAAGGGTATAGATGTTATAACCCTTCTATTCGTAAGTTTACAGTGAGCAGAGATGTTGTTTTTGATGAGATGAGTAGCTGGTATAAACCAATAAATGTGATTGATGATGTAGATGGACAAAATGGTAATGCTGCATAGAATTCACAGCAGCAGTCACAAAATATTAGTGGACCTAGAGCGTCCTCTAGCAGTGGTTCACATTCTTCGCCATGGACAGGTAGATTGAGATCAGGAGAATCTTCTCAAAGTAATGCAGATAGTGGTATGCATGTATCACGAAAAGGAAAAGAGAAGGTTGATCAGCCCATGTTTGATGTGAATGCAGGTCACTCTTATGTGGATGGTGAATCCAGTGGCTCAGAACAGAGCATTGATGATGAGTTGGGTATTCCTTCTATTGTTACACCTGGAGTAAGGAAGACCAGGGATGTTTTGAGAGCACCTGGGAGTGAACCTACTTTGCGCAGGTCTACGAGAGCTAGGTATCCTGTGGATAGGCTGAAATATGATGGATTTACAGCCATTCACTATGCATATATGGTCAAAGTGATACAGGAACCAGAACCCACATCTTTTGAGCAAGCCATGGGAAAAGAAAAATGGGAGAAAGCCATGGATGAAGAAATGGATGCCTTGGAAGCAAATGCTACATGGGAATTGGTACCTTTGCCTAAAGGTAAAAATGCAATTGGCTGTAAGTGGGTTTATAAGGTGAAGCACAATGCAGATGGTTCTGTGAACAGATACAAGGCAAGATTAGTAGTCAAGGGGTATGCACAAACATATGGCATTGACTATGAAGAAACATTCAGTCCGGTTGCAAGGATGGCAACCGTAAGAGCAGTCATTGCTATGGCTGCATCAAAGGGATGGTCTTTACATCAGATGGATATAAAGAATGCCTTCTTGCATGGTGATTTGCAAGAAGAGGTATATATGGAGCAGCCACCAGGTTATGTGCATGCTGTTCATCCTGAGTTTGTTTACAGGTTCAAGAAAGCCTTGTATGGCTTGAAGCAAGCACCTAGAGCATGGTCTGACAAGATAGGACAGTATCTTGTCACTATTGGCTTTCAGATTTCCAAGGCAGATTTCTCACTTTATGTGAGAAAAACAGAGAAAGGTATTATGCTACTTGTCATTTATGTTGATGATTTGATTATGACAGGTGACAGTGATGAAGATATCCTTCATGTGAAAATGCTATTGAAGCAAAAGTTTGAGATGAAGGATTTGGGAGAGCTGCGTTATTTCTTGGGCATTGAGGTGATTAGATCACCAAGTGGGATACAGCTCTTGCAGAGGCAGTATGGATTGGACATGCTGTCCAAATATGGGATGACAGGCTGTAAACCTATTTCAGTTCCTTTAGAGCAGAATGTGAAGCTGAGCACAGATGCAGGTGAGCTTCTGGAAGACCCTACTATGTACAGACGCATAGTAGCAAGCTTGATTTATATGACTATTACCAGGCCAGATTTGAGCTATGCTGTTGGATTGGTAAGTCAGTTTATGCAGGCTCCAAGGAAACCACATTTGGATGCGGCTAGACGCATACTCAGGTATGTGAAGTCCACATTGCAGTATGGACTATTTTATGAGACTGGGGTTCAAATACAGTTGCATGGATACACTGATGCTGATTGGGCTGGTAGCATTTCTGATAGACGATCTACCAGTGGATATGTGTTCTCTTTTGGGAGTGCTGCAGTCACTTGGAGCAGCAAGAAACAGCCTACAGTTGCCTTGTCGAGCACAGAGGCTGAGTACAGGGGTGCAGCAATGGCTGCATGTGAGGTAGCTTGGTTGCATAAGCTACTTTATGATATGCATCAGCCTACAGATGGGCCAGTTGTCATTTATTGTGACAACATGAGCAGTATACACTTGGCAAATAACCCAGTCTATCATGCTAGAACAAAGCACATTGAGGTGCATTATCACTATGTGCGAGAGAGGGTTTTACTAGGTCTTATTGATCTAGTTTATGTCAGCACAGAGGATCAGGTAGCTGACATATTCACGAAGGCATTGGGCGCAGAGAAGCTGCGCAAGTTCAGAGACCTGCTTGGTGTGCAGGAATTGGGATTCAGCTCGAGGGGGAGTGTTGAGATATCGAGCTCCACTCGTGATACGCCAGGGTGACCGTTGTGTATTTATGTCACCGACTTGTCAGTTGCAGACGCGGTTGGTACACCGCCCATGAATAATAGCTACATGATAGCTATCCTTATCTACTCTAGTTCGTGGCTCAGTTAGTATGCCACCTTAGCTAGTTGAGTTTGGTTTGAGACCCATATATAGGGTTCTTCTATTTCTTTGTATGAGAGTTCTTTTGGCTTACACAACTAAGAAGAGGAAAACTGTTTTCAGCCTCCACCTCTGTGTGTATTCCCCCATTGTGT
Organism: Lygodium microphyllum; assembly: GCF_053477565.2. NCBI lineage: Eukaryota > Viridiplantae > Streptophyta > Polypodiopsida > Schizaeales > Lygodiaceae > Lygodium > Lygodium microphyllum. The sequence goes on from NC_141151.1 coordinate 85,369,837, forward strand.
AAGCAAGAAAGCTACAAGTGAGACTTCTTCCTTCTCTCCCACAATCTTGACACAAAGACCAAAAGAGAGGATGGTTTGGCGAGAAAAGAGAGCTTTGGCTACTTATCATGACTTTGATTTAGTGAGTTCTCTTTGCGAAGTTAAAACAGATGTGAAACTCTTGCAATTGATCAAATTATCTCCAGGAGTATGCAAGGAATTTAAGAAGATCCTACGTATCGGGTACATTGTGAAACCTCTGGGCATAGCACGAGTAGGGGAAGATTGGTTTAACCATGTTGAAAAGAACTGCCCTAGGGTTCCAGCTTATGTAGATGGAATATTAGTGGAACATGCCATTGTAGACACTGGATCCTCCGTCAATATCATGAGTTCAGAATTGATGGAGAGGCTGGGTCTAGGCATCCAGAAAGACAGCTCTGCCCTTGTGAGAATGGTTGATGATAGTCTAAGACAACCAGAAGGTTGCGTCACTAAGGTCCATGTTACAGTTGCAAGTGTAGAATGCTTCTTGGACTTTAGGGTGATAAGATTTGCAGGACGTCCTAGCTATCGGGTTTTGCTAGGTAGGCCTTGGATCTTACGAACAGACTGTCAAGTCGATATACCCACCGGTTGAGTGGTTCTAGGTCGAGGTGCTAATTGAGTAATAGTTGATGCTTATCTTGAGTCTCCTCAAAGTGAGAGAGCTCCTTTATTGTCTACTGAATTAGAGACAGCAGATGATCCATCTGGTAGTGAGACATCATCCAGCGATGAATCTAAAGAGGGGTCCACTATAGAGGATATCTATCAGATAACTCTAAATGAGCCGATAGAGCCTCAAGATAGGATAAGAGATGCGGATGTGATTGAGTTGGACCTTGGCACACCGAATGATTTGCGGCCAATTAAATTAGGTTCTATGCTCAGTTCAGCAGAAAGGGAGGACTATGTATCCTTGATTCAAGAATTTCGTGATATCTTTGCTTGGAGTTATGATGAGCCGAGAGGCATTCCTCCCAGCTTGGCTGTTCATACTATCCCTGTAAAAGAAGGAAGTCGTCCTGTGCGTCAGAAGGTAAGGCATATGCCTTTTGAATTGAGGGACGAGCTGTTTGAAAAGTTGCAGAAGTTAAGGAAGGCTGGTTTAATCTTTCCTGTACAACACACAGAATGGTATTCACCAGTTGTTATCAGGAAGAAGAAAAACAACCAGATCCAACTATGTGTAGATTTTAGAGAGCTGAATAAGCAGACAGTTAAAGATTACTACCCGTTGCCATTCATTGACTAGATTTTGGATCAATTAGCAGGTAGGGAGATATATTCGTTCATGGATTGCTTTGCAGGATATAACCAGGTGGCAATTGCAGAAGAGGACAAGTTGAAAACAACTTTTATTACGATCTTTGGTACTTTTGCGTACCATGTGATGGCCTTTGGTTTGTGCAACGCACCTGGATCGTGGCAACGAACAGCAGACAAGACCTTTGGTGACATCTCCCCATATGAGTTGAAAGTATTTATTGATGACCTGGGGGCAGCCACTGTAAGGAAAAGGATGTTGATTATTTTGAGAAAGTTCTTTGAGCGTTGCAGACAATTTTGTATCGCTCTTAACCCACGGAAGTGTGTCTTTGGAGTACCTTATGGGCTATTGCTGGGCCATGTGGTTAGTTTAGTAGGGATAGCAACTGACCCTGAAAAGATCAAGGTCATAGTTGCTATGAGTCCACCACGCACTCCGAAAGAGGTTCATAGCTTTCTGTCATCAGTAGGGTATTATCGAAGGTTTATCAATGCCCTGGCAGAAAGAACATTGCCATTAACGAATTTATTATCCTTTAGCTGTTCATTTAAATGGAGCGACCCTTGTAAAGTATCATTTGAGGATGTGAAATAGGAGCTAGTAAAAGCACATGTTTTAAAAGCACCTAAAAGAGGAGAGGTGTTCTATATATTTTCAACAGCCACCATGCATAGTATCAGTTGTTGCTCTTTAGCCCAAATTTGGGAGGAAAAGTGGTATCACCCGATAGCTTTTGCTAGTCGGAAGTTGGGCATTTCAGAGATCAATTATACCTACATGGAGAAGTTGTGTCTTGCAATATTCTTTGGGACTAAGAAATTCAGGCTCTACATCCTCTATGAAAAGGTAGTATTCTATATGAAGGCGGAAGGACTTAGACGGCTTATGAACAAACTGCAGCCGCCTGATCGTTTGGCAAAGTGGTTAATCACTTTGCAGGAGTTCGATTATGAGATTAAGAGTAAGCCACCGAGGTTGCAGGGTATTGTGGAATGCCTTGTGGATTTCGGGGAGCCGAAAGAGACTTTGGCTGAAGGAAGCGATATTGAGAAAATGTTTAAAATTGATACAGCTTCTATCCCATCTTGGTATGCTGCTATTATGCATTATTTATCAACAGGAGAGACGGGAGATGGTTTGTCAAAGTCTGAGAAGAGGAAAATCAAACAACAAGCTTTGAATTTTTCCTTGATCGCATGGACACTATATCGGCAAGGTGTTGATGATATCTATCACCGATGTGTGATGCTTGACGAGGTTCCTTTTATCTTGGAAGAGTGCCATGACTCTGCATGTGGAGGGCACTTTGCAGGACAGTTGACGGCGTAGAAAGCTTTAAGAGCCGGATATTGGTGGCCGTCTATCTTCCAAGATTCTTTTGAGTATGTAAAGAAATGTGATACATCTCAAAGGCATGACAGTAGAGAAAATAGGAAACGCCCACTTACGCCCATCATGGCTAGCCTTCCATTTGAGAAGTGGGGCATTGATTTTGTGGGTCCATCACCCCGTCGTCTACTACCTAGAAGAGGTATATTATAGTAGCCACACTGATTATTTTACAAAATGGTCAGAAGCGTGGGCGACGAGGCAGGACAATGCAAAAGAGACTGCAAGTTTCCTATTAGAGCAGATTATCTGCCGTTTCGGTCCACCGAGGGAATTAGTGTCGGACCGTAGAGCTCATTTCCTGAAAAAAGTGATTAAAAGCTTGACAGAGGCGTGGCAAATCAAGCACAATAAAACAACTCCTTATAATCCACAAGCGAACGGACAAGTTGAAAGTACTAATAAACAGCTTGTGGGTATCTTGTCTAAGATGGTCTCTGAGAAGAAACGAGACTGGGACAAGAAGTTGTATGTGGCAGTATGGGTGTATAATACCACGTTCAAGCGAGCTACCGACCATACCCCATTCAAATTGGTTTATGGGGAAGAGTGTGTGTTACCCCTTGAAATCAAATTGCCGACCATACGGTTTGCAATTAACCATTCTTTGGGAGATAAGGATTCCCTTTTTGAATGTTTCACGACCTTAGCCCACCTGAATGAGTTGAAGTTGTAGAGCTTATTACACCAGGAGGTAGCCAAGCGTTAGATGAAGCAGTTGCATGACCTTAGAGCGAAGAATAATACCTTTAAAAATGGCAATTAGTCCTATATTACGATGCGCATAGGGAGTTGTTTCCAGGGAAGCTGGAACCCAAATGGGATGGTCCCTACAAGATTGTCAAATTAGGGAAGAACAAGTCTACGGCCCTATTAGCTGATATACAGGGAGTAGACTTTAAAAATAAGGTTAATCTTAATAAGATCAAACCTTATTATTTCTAAGTATGCTAATACAAAAGAAATGCATTGCAGGTCCATGCTAGAGATGATTTGAGACCTGCGGAAGAGCTTAAAGTCGGTTTATGGGTCGGTTAATCCCTTATTTGGAGCACCCGTATCTGGAGCAGAGATACCATCAGGGGAAACTCATCTAGTGGAGCAAAGGATACAAAGTGATTGAGCAAGAAGATGGAACTTTGTGTGGAAGATCAAAGTCTTCTGCCATCACTGCTTACGACTGTTGACGAGTATCCCTGTTGAGTTCAATGAAGGTGGGATGGAGCCATCAGTTCACCCCCTCAACATGCTAAACTTTGATTACCATAATTATGAGTAGAGGGGTTTGTTAAAAAAGGGCAATTAGTCCTATATTACGATTCGCGTAACTTTGATTACCATAATTACGAGTAGAGGGGTTCATGATGGCAGGCTGTGTAAACCCATTGTGGACGTATACATTATATTTTGATGGAGCGTCAAGGAGCCCTAATAAAAAAGGGAGTGTTGGAGTAGTAATCCGAGATCCCCAACGTAGAGTTATGATGAAGTTAGCTGCTTATCTCGAGGTAGGATTCACTAACAATATGGCAGAGTATAAAGCCTTGATTATGGGACTGCATATTGCCAAACAAGGTGGTATTCATCAGTTGTTAGTAAAAGGGGATTCCCAGTTGATCCTAAATCAGCTAGATGGGATATACACAGTGCGGAATCCCATTCTCTGTATGTATCATCGGATTGCTATGACCCTACTTGAGGAGTTTGAGAGAGTGTCTTTTCAGCTGATTCCACGTTACTGGAATCAGTTTGCAGATTCATTGGAAAATCTTGCTTATGAGGAAGACCTCTTCTTTAATTGTGGTCCTAGTTTGGATATTGTGATCAATGATGAAACAGGACCCGGTCGCTTGTGGGGAACGTTATCAGAACATGCAATATATGGCAGATGATGGTTGATATGGGTGATGCAAAGAGTAGCCGAGACCAATCTACCGTTATTATCTTGGACCCATAGGTTAATTAGACAACATGTTATGTGTACGCCTCTTGCTATCTATACAGGAGGGATGGGTCATAACCTTATGCATTTAGTTTAGGGCTACGAGCCCATTTTTCCTCCTTGGGAGGGAGTCTATTATTGTATATTTGTGCTATTCCAGGGAAGGATGTGTAGGTGTTCTTCTGTTTGATCTCTTTAGGCCAAGAGGGCCCATTTTGCGAGGTTTTACTAGTTTATCTCGTTAGGCCAAGAGGGCCGATCAAGTTTTGTGGTGAAGTGCTTTATTTCATTAGGCCAAGAGGGCCAGTTGTCTGTTTAGTGTAGGTGCGGTTAATGGTTTCTTGTTTTAGTTTTGTGCTAGACAGGTTCAAAGAAGAGCTTGGAAGGAACCTTTTGTTGCGTGGAAGCTTCTTGTGGCCCTCTCCAGGTGATATGTTTCCTTTATGAGTATTGTGGTTTTTATACTATATATGTGGTTGTGTACTTGTTAAGGGGATTTTCTTTCCTTGTTGGGGACCGGCATCCAAGGCATGAAGTCCCGCGGTTTAGGTTAAGTATGTTTGAGGGAGATATGAGTAGTCGTTGCCTCCTGTAAAGACATTGTCAGGCATTGAAAGACCTGTTTTAGAAGGGAGTCCTAGTGACCCTGTTCTGCTAGCCTGCTAGGCAGCCGTTCTAAGAGTTCTTCTTAGTTGTGAGGCAGTTAAAGAAGTCTGCCAAAAGAAAAATAATGATGATAAAGGAAAAGAAACCTTGAATATCTTAAACGAAAAATATATACAAAGGTGTGTAAAAAGGGGTTCTAACCCCTAGCAAAGAAAAGAAAAGAAAGGAAAATCTTATAAGCAGTTGATCATCGCCTTGCGAGGGCTTGGTAGGTTCCTGGGGACGAGTCAGACCCAGGGCCGATACCTTGTCTTCCTAGGGGTGGCATCTTGCTAAAAGAAGAAATTAAGGAAGGTTGGAGCGAAAATAAAAGTGAGCGTTAAAAAAGGATTAAGTGTCGCCTTGTGAGGGCTTGGTAGGTTCTTGGGTACCGAGACAGGACCTGAGGCCGATGCCCTGTTCTCCTTGGGTCACTACGCTCAGCTCCCTCGTTTTTACATGCCCGAGTATGAAACATAAAAAACCCTAAAAGAAAAAATGTGCTGAAAGAAAATACTTCTTGATTAGGCTATAGGAGTCCTCGTCTAGTAGGAGCTCCTAGTTGTGTTGTCCTTAGTTAGATAGGTAGTTCAGACCACCACTTAGGGCAACCTCTTTGATAGTTCTCTTTATTTTGGCCGTGTTGGAGCAGTTGGTTAATGACTAGCTTAGGACCTTCTATCAGATTATGCTAGGTCTACTCCTTGTGGATGTCATGCCTTGGTTTTGTCAGGGGGTAGGGTGAGCATTGTGCTGTCTTTAATATGTATCTATTTTGTGTCAGCTTGATGCCTTTGGTTGTTTTGTGCAGATCTATTGTGGGATTCGACGGGCTGAGTCGCCCTATCCTGTGGTCACCAATGAGAGCGGAATTTTGATGCCGAGCAATGCTTAAAAATAGCTAAAAATTACGAATATCAAGGGAAAAATATTCAGCGTCGAAGGCGGCGGCTCTAGGAAAGCGTCAAAGTGCTTTAAGGTGCCCAAGCGACACTTTTTGATTTTTCATAATTTTTCAGATTGTCATGTGGGTTGTCAAGAGTTATCGGCCAATGCGGGATGCCGAGCCGGACACCCAGGATTTTTTAGAGCTCAATTTGGAGTCCGGACGAGGAAATGGCCAAGAAACCGAGCAAGATACGAAGAGGTGGCCAAACTTTGGGCCAAATGGTAAGTGACCCTTGGGGGCCTTGGGGCATTTTATGCCACACAAAAGCATGGCATTTTTTGGGATGAAGAAAACATTGAGAGAAGGCTACAGGAGGCGTCCGAAAATTGCGCTCCATGGGTGGATCCTCAATCTCCAACATCAATGCAACCCATGCAAATGATCATTGCCCTTGTCTACCTTCTCCTTGCTGACTCTATCACCATGCTTCGCTCCTCCAATGGTGGTCTTTATGAAGATATCTGATTTCAGTCTTTCTCTCTCCTCCCTCTCTCTCTTCTAAGGGCAGATTCATGTGGTGAACAAGAAGAAGAAGAATGGATGACAGATGCTTGTCCAATGAAGACCGGATTGCTCCATGGTTCAAGAGGAATGAAGATTGCTGATTGTGGACTCTCATGAGTATTAATGGCTGCTGGAAATCAGTCTTGAGACATGGCAAATAAAAATCCGCAACCCGCAAAGAACGGTAATTTCATTTTTACAAAGAAAATTGATGTTTTATGCAATTTGCTTCATGAATAGTTGTTCCCATGGGATGATTATGCATTATGATGTTGCTTGTTATGAGTTTGATCAGTTTATGCTCAAAAAATCAGAAAATCATAAGTGTTGTGATTGAAATTAATGGTGTAAAACCCGTAAAACACGTGAAATATGGGAAAATTGGGTGTTTTTGATATATAAATGGAAAATATAATAAGACACACCAACTAAATTTGTCTTCTTGCTGCAAATGAACCTAAGGGCCACAACCCACAACTCATTTTGTATTTTTAGTTATTTAACATTGCAAAAAATACAAGAAAAATAGGGAAAATGGGGAAAAATAAGGAAAAAATAAAATTTCAGTGCCGAAAATTAAGGAAAAATAAGAACTATATTCGTGTATGTATGGGGGGTCTGAAGTATGAGGTTTAGCCTCAATTCAGCCCTACCTTTATGTTTTAGTGAGTGTTTATTGTTTTTATACAACAAAAAATATGGAAATGAACCCTAAACCGATCAATAATGCACAACCTAAACGGGTGAGGGGGTAGAGTGTATAAAAGGTGTTTAAACGCTGAATGAAATGATGAAAAGCTTGCTGGTTTTTATGCATACCATTTAGGTTGGTCGATAATTAAAAGAATAAGAACCTAGTAGCACGAGGGTTCCTCAGTGCTAGGTTCATGCAACATCGTATACGAGCGATAGTCAAAATCATTGAAAGAAATGTTTTTCGCATGTGCACAACGCTGATTTTCTTAATTGTTTGAGCACATGGACATTCACAATTTGCATGAAGCATAAAATGATGAAAGGTATCAGACAATACCTCCTGGATGCACAATACTTGTATTCTCTAGATCGTGACCAATGTTGAGTGAGTAAGGTTATCCCAAGCTGTAGGCTAGACGTGGGTCTAAGGGGAGGTAAAGTGAGGTATGGTACATTTCTGGATATTATTAATTGGTACCTTGAGTGGAAATATGTGCGATATTGTGTTATATATGTTTAGCGACGCATCGAGGGGCCAATCCCCAAGGTGTAGGAGAGTCGCAGTGAGGTAGCGGCAGTCAGTCGTGGGAGGACCTCCTATGTTTGTACTTCATGCTATTTGGCAATGTGCTGGGGACTCCCTCTGAGGAGCGTTAATTGGGTTAGAGTTGGACTACAAGACATGATACAAATGCAAGATATTTAGGAAGATGATGTATGTGTCATCAACGCTCCTGGCCGTGAGGCCATGGGATTGTTGAGCGCATGATAGAGGTCCGGCTAGTGCATGAGCCAGTGCCGGCCCATTTTAGGTCCCATCAGGTTCTTTCCAACCACTTATTCCTCGAATGCACGGACTGGTGTTAGCCAAATCTTCTTTGGCTACTTTACCACGTTCCATTTGATCTAGCACCTGCATTCATACTTTATATTGCACATTAGCTTTACATGCTTTCAAATTTGATTTAGTTAGTTCAATTTGCAGCCCATAGGAAGCTGCATCAATTGCTACGTAGGCATTCTTTACAGATGAATTTTCTAATATTTTTTTCATTCCACCATTGCCAAAATTTGGCTCCAGTGGAAGACCAGTTTTAGCTGCATGAATTTTTCCGTCTTTCCAAAAGACGAGCTTCTGTGCTTCAGCCTCATGGAAGGCACAACACTCCCTCTTGTCATGTTGTTGGCTGTCCACCAAATATAGTGTCTCTTAAAGCCTTATCTCATGGATCTTTGAGTTGAGGATCATCCTCGTTCCTCAACTTTGATATCCAGCTTCTCCACCTTGGAACTAATTTTTGTACGATTCAGATGAAGATCTTGCATGTTTTTAATGAGTTCATCCATTACATCATTTTTAGAAGGAACAGAAGAAGAAAGAATTGGTTGATTAGTCAAAGGAATATGGGATTTTGAAGGTGGAACAAGCTCCATCAATGGAGTTGTTGAAGTTGAAGTAGAGGCCAATCTTAGTCACATCTGCTCTCTTTGAGAAATCATGTTAACTACATCAGTAACATCTGTCCATGCAGTCTTGACTCCTGATTCAGAGAGATAGCATCTTCTAGGCGATCAACATGCTTCTCTTGCAGAATGGGATCTGTAGCCTTAAGGAATAATTCAATCTTTTTACCTTCCATACTTTGTTGGTCTTCAACATCAAGTTGCCCAAATTTACTTTCAAACTCATGGTATAAAGCTGTTGCAGCTTTGGGTTTCTCAACCTAATCAGTAAGACTTTTCGTCATCATTAGGTCAGAGCCTTCTAAGAATAATTCTTTGCGTAGGGATTTTTTGAATGCAGCCCAATCCACATCTCGTTGAAAAAGACCATGGATTCTTTCTTGAAGACCATGCTTGGCTAGTCTGGCAAAATAGCGATTCCATGCATGTTGTGCTACACCAAAGAAGAGCATATTATTAACATACAAGCAAATGAAAATATAGACATTTTGACCATTAAATTGTTTTAATTTGCGCCCAACTTCCTCTAGGGCCTTGATAGTTGTGAAATCAATCTTCTCTTCCTCTTGCCTTTGTTGTTGTTATTGTTGTAACATTCGAATTTGTTGTTGCTAAGTCTGCTGTAGTATGCGCACCAAATGTTGTAGAGTATCTCCTGAAGAATCCCCCATCTTGGAGTTCTCTTACACCGACCTTGATGTTGGGTTCACCAATGTCGTACCATGTATGGTTGAAGGTCACCATAGGGGTTTGGCAAGAAAACTGGACAAGATAGATAGAGATGTGTCTTCAAGGGATAAGTAGATTAGAGTGAATGTTTAAAGGTTCAAGAGGTACTTCATGGTCAATCACAAGGGTTTGAGAGAGAAGAATGTATGGGGGTTCAAGAGGTTAAACTCCAGAGATGGTAGAGATAAGAGAAGGGTTGAAGATTTCAAGCCAATTTCTTGAAGATCTTGATAGAGCTTCCAACTGCATGTTCTAAGCAAAGATCACAAGAGTATGATCTCAGAAGTTCTAACTCAAATCAAGCTTGTTTTCTTGACTGTAAGAGCAATCATCAATTGTAAAATCAAGTACAACATGTTGTCATGTATCATAAACAACTTTTCATCCAATCATTCATACATACATGATGCCATAGCATGAATCAACTTTGAATGATTGCATTTAGTGTGGACTGTTAGGAACAAAGCTTATGAGTCAATTACAAGGCTTGTAGGGCAAAGAGACCTACTTCAAGAGAGCTTAAAATTGAGTTCCTGATAAGGATAAGTTACCACAAGCAAGAAATATAGAAAAGGCTCCTTTTAATTCAACTCAAAGCATCTATGAATGATCTACAAACATTGCCCTGCCATAGGGGCACATAATACTTGCATATTTTGACAAGATGTCTTTTGTAGAGTAAGAAATGAATCAAAAGAACACTGATGTAGCTAATTCTTGGAATATGGCTGAAGATATCAGCCCCAAATCAGCCCAAATATATTCCGGAATTCACCTTTGATGATAGCATAAACTTCCCCTAACACGATGTCGGTGCATTTGGTGTCAAGAGTCCACTATGGGGGTAAGAGACAGCAAGGTGAGGGTAGATTCAGGGAGAGGAGTAGTCGGAAGAGAAGGGGTTCAAAGAAATTGAAGACATAGAAGAATACTCCCAAAAAGAAATAGTAAATGAGAAGATATAATTCTAATAAATAAAAACGTATATAATGCTTAGATTGCCAATTTAATGCTTCCATTGACTCCGAAAGGGGGTAAAATACCAGCACACCTGGCCGGAATTCTGCCAAATCACTCCTTCTTCATCTCCCCCTTCGGAGTGATGTTCACTGCTTGAAAACAGCGATCGTGCGTGGCACGATTTCGTCAATCTCTCTTTCTACATAAAGTCCTCTCAAATTGGCTAAAAGCTACATGCTTTCTTTTACACGTCATCCTAATCTAGAAGTTGCCTACAGTTTTATGGATTTTTACAAGAGATAATATCTAAAATATAAAACATTGGCTAAAACTTGTCCAAAAATCTATTATTTTTGAACCATGGACACTAACACTAATGTCTAAAATGGCATTGGCTCTCTAAATCAATAAGAAAGTCAAATTCTAGATTTTTTTTTAAAACACGGTATGCGTGTAGCGGCATGACAACGGGCAACAGCAACCCAACTAGCATAGAAGCTAGACAACAAAGAAGCAAGAAAGCCATAACTGCAGCCCAAGCACTGTAAAGTCCACTTATCAATAAGGTATCCCACAAAAAATCCAAACACCAATGAGAAATCAAAGCTCAATACCCAATTGCCAAGGAAGGATGGAGCAATCACTGCTCAACATGTATCTGCACCCACCAAACATCCAAGATCCAAGAAAATCATTAGAGCATCAAAAGGCCAAATAGCATCCAAGCTGCATAAGGGATAAACCAACCAAATATCAAACTGCTCAAAGGAATACTGCAATGAAGGTCAAGATGAAGCCCAAACATCTGCCATCCTATAGACGAGACCGAAAGCATCCACCTCAGACATCAATCCCAAAGAGGGTCGTACAAGGATCACCCAAGTGATATGTAACATGAACTGTCTCAAGTAGCATGCCAGTTGCAAATAAAAAATTATAGTGAAACCATAAATTGAGCTCTAATCTTGGTTCAAAATGATTCTAGGAGCGTAAACCAATGTGGCATCATATAAAGGATTCAAGATGTCAAGCCAAGTAGCCGAGACTACCCCGTAGACCATAGGCATAACCAAACTATAGCATAAATAGCTTCAGCCTTGAATATTCAAGTAGCAAATAACCTCTATAAACTAAGCAAATCAATGCTCAAACCAAGCTCAAATCGATAGGCAAACCATAGGTATACATTCCTTGACATATAGGCATCATCCATGGATAATCAAGCATCAAATAATGATCACATGTACCTGTAAAGATCAATGACAGGGTGCTGCCATGTTTATAATAGTCCTGGACTATTCAAACAGTCCAAGGGTGAGCTAAATCAGCTCCAAGCTCAATGCCAACCATAAATATCAGTGCCCAAACCCAAAGCCAAGTGTCGAGAGGCTTCAACAAGCCATAACCAAGAGCTAGATAAAGTAAATGAGTTGGGGGCTTCTATAAATGTTAGGGATAGGCTGAAATCAGGCCTGCTGCAATTTATACAGCCATGAGGAGCTCAAGATCAAAGCCTCAAGTCATGTGCAAGCTTCAATAGGTGCCATAGATAATTGCCAAGTGGTCTAAGGTTCTCTAGACATCAAGCATGATGATCATCTTGTGAAAGAGCTACTGCCCATTCAAGTTGTGAACCTGGCATAAATCACGCCACTGGTACAATAGCACATGGCTAAGCAAAACAGGGTGGGGAGGCCTTAAGCCAAGTGGCAATGATGGCATACACTAGCCCCAAACAAGCCTACAAAGGCTCAAGCCAAGGGAAAGCAGAAACAAGCTCCAACAAGTGAAGCTATGGCTACTTCTTCTTGAAACCCTGTTGTGAACCTATGAATGGGCTGAGAATAGGATCTCATACCTTGCGTGCATAGCTCGATCATGTTCTAGAAGACCCGCTCTAATACTAGTTGAAGGGGATGCAATGGTAGTGGAGAAGGAGAAGAGGAAGTGTGGGAGAGAAGAGCACACACAATGTAGGTGCTGTCAAGAATGATATGACAGCCTTATTGCACTTTCATATTATATATGAATAAAGATGGGTGGTCTATGTACATGGGTAGGCCCAGTGGCTTTTTACCCCAATATAATTTTAGCTCATACTCTAGCTCCAACAATTGACCCTAGGGGGGATTGCAACTACTCAAATAGCCATTTACTTGGGCATAAATAGAGAGTGCTTTATCAGTGAAAATCACAACCATAATCACGTTTCAAGCTAAAACTAACCAATCCTTTCCAAGACAACAAATCATTTTAATTCATTCATCAACAACAAGAAAATCTATTTTTCAATAGACACTAGAGTCCACTTAATAGAATTAATTATTTGATTGACTCAAGATAACTCAAAAAACCTAGGGCCTTCTTTTTCAACTAAAGATTCCCATAACTCTATCATCTTTTTTCTAATTATATGTGCAAGTTTCTCTTTTTTTTTCTCTAAGACCATCTAAGTCATTTTGATCATTTTAAGTCACTTTGAATGATAAGTCTTCATTTGCATCCTAGGTTTTTATATGATAAGTTCCTAGTGGTTATGGTTTTTTTAGAGAAAAAAATCTTTAAGAAATTTTGGAATTATTATCATACTCAAATATCCCTAGGCTTTAAGGGTAATAATATCTTGCGTTTGATTAGAATGAGCAAAAAAAATCCTAAACAATCATGGTCAAAATGGAAGATTCTAAGTGTTGAACTGCTAGTGGTCAAAGTCACTATTTATTAATTTATGATAACCATTTTGAATATTAATTTATGAATTTCATGTTGATTGGTCCTTCATAAGGAAAAGTATTACACAAAGAAATGAGAAGTAACTTCTAAGTATTATATGCTTTAAAACATTAATATGTCATTGCTATGTACAATCCCAACTTTTGTTAAAATAATGAAATATATAGTTCATGAAGTTAAATCTAATTAGGATATTAAAAAACATAAATAAAATTTTTCATAATACTTTTAAAATTTATCCTAACACATCTATGATTATATGAATAGAAAAATATTTAACTAATTTATAATAATAATTATTTAATAAAAGAACCTCAAGACTAAACTATTTAAAATGCAATTCTATCATTCTCTTAAATTTATTACCATTGCCTTAAAAAACTTTATATGATCTTATTTATGAAATTTATGACATTATTATTCTTAAGAAAAAAGTAATATAGAAGGATGTACCTAGGTATTGGAATTGATGTTATCATTACTCATTCCTGCGCCATAGGAGTCGAACAGGATAGGCCCACTATGTTGGATGGACCTCCTTCACTCAATGGTCTAGCTATATTGATCTGCTTGTGTAGAGGCATCATGGATAACTAGAGTAAAGATGGTTTAAGAAAAGAAATAAGAATTTGCATTGGAGTTGGTGTAGATGCTCTTACTCTCTTTCACTCGCTCACTAAATCACTGGCATAGCTTTGCCTTTTGACCCACACCTGCTTCTACAACTCAACTTGGCCCCTCTATTTATAGGTGTGGATGTGGGTGGAGGGGGGGGGGGGGATGGAGGAAGGAACATGTTGCCTGTGTCATCAAGCTTGTGATGTGTAATGTGGTGGCATTAGTATAGACTTGATTTTTTTTATATTTATGAGAGAGAGAGAGAGAGGACACGGGATGGTAGAGAGGTGGGGGTAAGTTAATTAATTAACTAATTAGTTAATATTCTTAATTATTGGGGGAATCAATCAAGTTGGCGGCTTGTCAAGCCATCACCTCCCCTTACCTCACCTCCCCTTTATCATGGAAACTTGTCAAGCTGCCACCCCCCATTACCTCCCCTCCCCTTAATCATTGGGGGTGTGTCATTAGATCAGTATTGATGCCAGGAGGCATATTCCACGGTGGATTCCGTGAGGTTTTACGGTGGATTCCGTAAACTTAGATGACCGGGGCTCATACGCAAAGAGGATTCTTTGTGCGAGAAGTTGATGGGGACGCCTGTCCTTTTCGGGCGTTTCATTAATTTAGTGTGTACATGGGTGATTCCATAGCGGGTGATTCCGCAAAATGCATATTAAATTAATAAACGTTTATGAGTTTAGAGTGCGCACTCGTAATAAATTAAGGTTAGGATTTATTTCTAACCAGTTGATTTATTTATGTAGCTGAAGACTGCTAGGTATTCACTTTTGTCGGTTTAATTGTGTTATTTTACTAACGATTGTGAATGCTTCAGTTGATGTGTAGAGATAGCAGCAGTGGCGGAGGAAAGCATTGGAGTCTAGCGGGTTTTCGACCTTTGGACTATATTTTGATAGGCGCCACGCCTATATTTTGTTATGTCTATAGAGACATCGATTATTTATTATTATTTTGTATGCGCTTATGCGCCTGGATATGTTATTTCTATTTGGACATTGAGATTGGGCATGCCAGACCCTATGGGCACCGCCCATTAGCTTTATTTTCCTATTTTTGGTAGAAAGCAAACTCAAAAGCTAAAAGCTTGTCATATTTTTGTAATTGGGCTATTTTTGAGCATAAAGATTGGAAATATACATTAAATACATGCTTTGTGAAGCGCTCACACAAGGCATGGGGGAGATTGAACCCAATTTGTCTCTTGTCTCATGTCGTGCTTGCTTTTACATTGGTTTTTGTGCTAAAAAGTAGAGTACTTTGTTCTTGGGGACCTTCCGGGATTCACCACGTGAGCTATCTGCGTCCGATCTGCGCACCAGTGGTATCAGAGCGGAGCAGAGATCAAGGGCTTCCAATCGCTACCAATCTCGGGCGAAGGCGGAGCTCCAGGAACAAACGGCCTCTACAGTCAATCTCGTCGCGAACCGTCGATACAGGCAGACTTTTGGCGATCAAGAACCCCTATTTTCACTGTCAGATCGCGAAGGACCACTCTCTGTCAGCGGAGGACCACTCATCAATTCTCTTCATCAAGTTGTTGGAAACAGAGATAAGATCTTTCCTAATCAAGCTTATTAATACCTTAAAGCTTAGTCTTAAGCTTAAGAAGCTTTATTAGCTTCATAATCATCAATCGACTGGCAAGAGGAGGGCCCCGAAAATCACGGGCGGAAAAAACGCCCCCCCCCTCACGAAAATTGTCGACGTGCTGCTTCTTCCATACTTAAGCTTATTAAGCTTAAGCTTAACTAATTAAGCTTAAGTTACTTCAAACTCTGCAAGTCAGTGAAGGCAAACAAGTCTGAAAACTCCGGGTCTCGCACTCCAGAAGACAAGTTCAGTAAGTCGATTCTAATCAAGTACTGCAAGTTCTGCAAATCGGCTAAGTTCAGCAAGTCAACAACCCTGCAAGTCTGTTAAGTCTGCAACTTTGCAAGTCAGACTAAATCAGAACTGACTAACGCTCGAAACTCCTAGAAGACTTGTTCGTTTGCAAAAACTCAGAACTGGAAAGTTGTTCGCAGCAAGTTGTTTTACCTATCTACAAGTTCGTTGAAGTACTTTCAGCAAACGGAGACAGAAATATTTCAGAATTTCTGAAAATTGAAGAAGAAAATGCCCAAAAATACATAGCTTTGTAACCCCAGATTTGAGCTACGCTCATCCCGCTAACTGATTTTAAGTGAGAAAGGTTTGTTGAGTTTTACAGGATGACTACCCCACATATGGATGATCCTATGGCTGAAGACGACCTACCCGAGCCTACCATGGAACAAAAGCTGGATCTTATCATGCTGCAATTGGACGAAGAGCGAAGAGCTAGGCAAGCCTTGCAAGCGCAATTGAGAAAGCTACAAGGAACGTCCACTGATAAAGAAGAACCTCAAGCTGAAGATCTGATTCGCCGTACCATCGACGCCACTCTTGAAGCACAAACCATTCGCAAGGAATCCAAGATAAGTAAACGAAGTTTCAAGTTTCGCACTTTCAATGGCATAAGAGAAGGAAAGACTGTTTTATCATTCATTAGCCAGTTTGATGACTATTTCCATGAGGAAACTTATCCCGAGAAAGATAAAATCAAGTGTGTTACTAATCATCTGATAGATAGAGCATCACTTTGGTGGACTGTAGTCCGCAAGAGCATAGAATGTCCTGCTACATGGGAAGATTTCAAGAAGAAGTTCATGCAAAATTTCCTACCACCGCAATTTCATGAGAAGGCTATCAAGCAATGGGATTTACTTCAACAGCGCGACCGTGAGCCTATTCCACAGTATACAGAGCGTTTTTGGAATGCACTCCTACAGCTACGCATGCTTGAAGACGTACCAGAGACGACACATAAGCGGAAGTACATGTCTGGACTTCTTGGACATTACTACGCTGAGGTGAATATGTTCAAGCCTGCTACCCTTGAAGATGCCATCTCCTTAGCTCACGACACTGAAGATAAATTACGCGGAAGAGATCGACGACCACAACCATTCCAAGCAAACGACTCCCAGCCATTGCAAATAATGTGACCAAAGCCAAGCCCATCGTATGCTACAAGTGTCACCAGCCAGGCCATCTCGCAGCAAATTGTCATTCAAAGAAGCCATCAGCACATATCAACTACCTTGGAGCTATGGACGAAGACGAGCATGAGGATATGCCGGATTTCACTGAAGAAGAAGATGATCCTACTACTACTTCCGACACTTTACCAGGTATGCCTACTTTACATTCATTGTTGACTATGAAATGTATGGTGCATGGAAAAGAAAGAATTATATTGCATGATGACGGTAGTACGCATGACTTTATTTCAGCAAAATTGGTAAAGGAATTGAAATTGCATACAGTACCTACGCACTATCGTATAAAAGCTGCATTTTTAGGTACTAGGTACAATGGCACACAAGAAGTTCAAGATTTAGAAATTCAAATTGGTCCATATATTGAAAGAAGAAATTTCTTAGTTGTCCCATTACAGTCTAGCGACATTATTCTAGGAATGCCATGGAGACACCAACATAATCCCAATATAGATTATTCCACGCACACAATGAATATAATTTTTCAAGGAAAATCTATAACATTATTTGGTATGCATGCATCTCATATGTTTCCACTGCTTTCGCATACTCAAGCAAAACGTGCACTGCGCAAGAATACTAAATCATATCTCATTTGGGTGAATGAATTGCACGCAAAAGAAACTCATATGCACCCTAGGCATAAGGAATTTCTTGCATATTTTAAGGATTGTTTTGCAGAAGACCTACTACTAGGTTTACCTCCATCACGTCCAGAAGACCATAAGATTGACCTAATACCTGGCACACAACCACCTTGCAAAGCCCCATATAGGCACAATCAAATAGAGCAAAAAGAAATCCAAAGTCAAGTAGAAGAATTACTAAATAGAGGTTTAATTCGACCTAGCAGTTCCCCATTCGGTGCACCTGTGCTCTTAGTCAAGAAAAAGAATAATACTTATCGGATGTGTATTGACTACCGAGCATTAAATAAGATCACTGTAAAGAATAGGTATCCTATACCTAGAGTTGACGACCTTATGGACAAACTGCAAGGATCTTCTATATTTAGTAAAATTGACCTTAAATCTGGATATCATCAGGTGAGGTTAGATAGATCCGACATCTTTAAGACTGCATTCAGGACACAGTTTGGCCATTACGAATTCTTAGTCATGCCATTCGGATTAACTAATGCACCTGCTACTTTCAGTAGAATGATGAACCGTATTTTTCTAAAATATCAATATTGTGTGATTGTTTTCTTTGATGATATTTTAGTGTTTAGTCAAAGTGAAAAAGAGCATTATGAGCATTTATCATTAGTTTTTCAATTACTGAAAGAAAATCAATTGTTTGCAAATCCTGACAAGAGTGAATTCTTTAAGACAGAAATAGAATATCTAGGTCATATTGTATCAAAAGAAGGAATAAAAGTTGATCCTAAGAAAATTGACGCAATATTGCATTGGCCTATTCCTAAAAATGTACATGAATTACGCTCATTCCTTGGTCTTGCTAGTTTCTATAGGAAGTTTGTACGTAATTTCTCATTACTTGCTTTACCACTGACCAAACTTCTTAAGAAAGGTATTTTTTATCAATGGACTGAAAACCAGCAGAAATCCTTTGATTTACTTAAACGTGCATTGACCAATGCCCCTGTCCTACAATTGCCTGATTTTAACAGACCATTCTTTCTAGTTGTGACTGATGCTAGCGGATCAGGAATAGGAGCCGTGCTAATGCAAGACAACCATCCAATAGCATATTCTAGTTCTAAGCTGAAACCCTCTGAGCTTAAATATTCCACTTATGACAAGGAACTCTTAGCAGTTGTACAAGCATTGAAACAATGGAAGCATTATTTAATGGGTTCAGAATTCATGATAAAGACTGACCAGCAAAGCATTAGACATCTACTTAGCCAACCCCAAATTTCTGACCGTCATATCAAATGGGCTTCATTCATTCAAAGTTTTCATCCTATCATTCAATACCAACCTGGAAAAGAAAATGTAGTTGCCGATGCATTGAGTAGAAGACCTGCAATTCATAACATTTCTATCATATCTTTTGATTCTTTGATTGCTATGAAAGACACATATCACCAGGATATTACTTTTCATTCTGATTGGCAAAAATTAGTTCAAAATAATTTCATTCCTGTTGATTCATTGTCATATAATGATGGATTCATGTTCTTTGAAAAGAGACTGTGTGTTACTATTCCATTCCGATCTTTTGTTTTGAATGAAATTCATTGTCCCCCATATCAAGGTCATAGAGGTATCATTTCTACATTACGCATGTTAACTGAAGATTTTTATTGGCCGCATATGGATGCAGATGTGTCTAATTTTGTTTCTGAATGTCTGATTTGTCAAAGAATAAAAAGACATCATGGTAAACAGTATGGGTTATTAATGCATTTAACTATTCCATCTAAACCTTGGGAACATATATCTATGGATTTCATTACTGGCTTACCAAATACTAAATCTAACCATGACATGATTTGGACAATTGTAGATAGATTTAGTAAGCAAGCATATTTCATTGCATGTAAGAAAACTTTAACAGCATCACAAGCAGCACAGTTATTTTTGAAAACTATTTTTACTAACCATGGATTGACGAAAGTGATTATTTCAGATAGAGATTCTAGATTTTGTAATAATTTCTGGATTACACTGTTTGCAAATCTAGGCACAAAGATTGATTTCTCATCTGCATTTCATCCAGAAACAAATGGACAAACAGAAGCCACAAATAGCACCATTCTAGATCTTTTACGTGCATACACTATCTCTAAACCTCAGACATGGGATACTCATTTGCATTTATTACAGTTTGCATACAACAATACACCGCACACATCTACAAAGAAAGCACCTTTTGAAGTTATTTATGGATATAGATTATCTACACCTGTTGCATCTTTGTCTAATAGAATACAAAGTGCCGATGATATTGCTGGTATGCATAACACTATTTTTGATGAGGTCAAGGATGTGATTGCTAAAGCCCAACAATCATATACCAAACAAGCCAACAAGAAAAGACAAGCCATGAATTTCAAAGTTGATGATTATGTTTGGCTTAGAATAGAAAAGCGTAGACTACAAAGTGTAGATAGACATCCAGTTGTCAAATTAGCCCCTAGATTCTACGGACCATTTAGAATCATTCATAAGATTAATGACAATGCATTCAAGTTAGAACTGCCATCCCATTGGAAAATTCATAATACATTTCATATTAGTTTATTGAGACCATTTAGAGGACAATTACCTATCCACCCTGTCTATGAAAACCCACCTTTACTAGAAGAAGAGACAGAAATACTTGAACCAGAAGCCATTATAGACACTGACTACATGACCACTAGAACTGGCCGAAGGTATTCTAGATATCTAGTAAAATTTAAGAACCATCCTGTAGAGGAAGCACAATGGATGCACGCTAGAGACCTAAATGCTTTCCCCACTCTGTTAGCTCCACATTGAGCTAATAGCAATTGAGGTCAATTGCTATCCCACCCCGGGGGTATGATGCCAGGAGGCATATTCCACGGTGGATTCCGTGAGGTTTTACGGTGGATTCCGTAAACTTAGATGACCGGGGCTCATACGCAAAGAGGATTCTTTGTGCGAGAAGTTGATGGGGACGCCTGTCCTTTTCGGGCGTTTCATTAATTTAGTGTGTACATGGGTGATTCCATAGCGGGTGATTCCGCAAAATGCATATTAAATTAATAAACGTTTATGAGTTTAGAGTGCGCACTCGTAATAAATTAAGGTTAGGATTTATTTCTAACCAGTTGATTTATTTATGTAGCTGAAGACTGCTAGGTATTCACTTTTGTCGGTTTAATTGTGTTATTTTACTAACGATTGTGAATGCTTCAGTTGATGTGTAGAGATAGCAGCAGTGGCGGAGGAAAGCATTGGAGTCTAGCGGGTTTTCGACCTTTGGACTATATTTTGATAGGCGCCACGCCTATATTTTGTTATGTCTATAGAGACATCGATTATTTATTATTATTTTGTATGCGCTTATGCGCCTGGATATGTTATTTCTATTTGGACATTGAGATTGGGCGTGCCAGACCCTATGGGCACCGCCCATTAGCTTTATTTTCCTATTTTTGGTAGAAAGCAAACTCAAAAGCTAAAAGCTTGTCATATTTTTGTAATTGGGCTATTTTTGAGCATAAAGATTGGAAATATACATTAAATACATGCTTTGTGAAGCGCTCACACAAGGCATGGGGGAGATTGAACCCAATTTGTCTCTTGTCTCATGTCGTGCTTGCTTTTACATTGGTTTTTGTGCTAAAAAGTAGAGTACTTTGTTCTTGGGGACCTTCCGGGATTCACCACGTGAGCTATCTGCGTCCGATCTGCGCACCAAGTATCCTGTCAAGCCACCACCCCCCATAACCTTACCTCACCCCTTAATCATAGGGAGGTGTCAATGGGTCAATCACCTGTCTTGGCCACCCTCCCCCCCCCCCCCCCCCCCCCCAAACCCATTATCTCACCCCCTAATCATTGGGAGGGCATGTCAACAGGTTGAGAGCTTGGTTGCACAACCCCCCCATTATCTTCCCTTCCCTCTCTTTTTTTTAAATTTCTTAATGGGGAGGGTCCTTATGCATGTATAGAGGGAAAATTTATGAGCCTTGGGGAGGAGGATTCACATGAGGATTGGGGGAGAGAAATTTATGTGTGTGTGGAGGGAAAATTTTACGAGCCCTGAGAGGGAGGAGGATTCACATGAGGATTTGGGGAGAGAAATTAAAAAATATATACTTGTGTAAAGAAAGCTCTTGCAATTGTTTGTATGGAAAAATGGCTCCATTACACTTTGTTTGTTTAAACATTTGGAGTTGAAAGGATGTGGACTCTCTTGTGGGTTGTTTTGTCTCATTATATAATTACTTCCTCATAGAGCTCTACTTATCTCAAAACAACTATACACCCCATAATCTCCATGTCATCTTGAAGTTCCTCTTCTCTTTCTTTTCCAAAGAAAATTATATTCTCTCTTCTCCAACAACATTTTCTAATGATAATTGACTTCTTTCCTCTTCTTTAAGATCCTCTAAAGATGGCCCAATCTTTTCTTCTTCTATTATATCTTCAATCAAGGCACTTGTCTCAACATGTTGAGTTTCTTGTGTTGCTTTAGCTTCCCTTTGCTTTTCTTCGTCAAGTTCTCAAAATCTCTCTAGTGACTTTTCCACATTCTCTCTCAGGGTTTCTTCCATTTCAATCATTAGTTCCTCATACTTCCAGTCGCACTCCTCTTTACTCAAAGCATATCCTTGCAAAGAAAAATCCTTCCACTCTAGTCTAAGAACTTCAATGGACTCTCAAAGTCATTCGAAGAAGTTTGTTTCGATCCACCCTCTTTGTGTTGTCTAGATTTGCATCAAACTTATTAATACTATTGGTGAGATGTGTTGAACAATCCCCACTATTCCCAACATCATAATCTTTGTCAACATCAATTTAAGCCTCTCCAGGGGGCTCTTAGTAGCACGAAAATCATTCTCAACATCACATTGAGTTACTCTAAGTCTCACAATGTTACCAAGACTACTCTTAACACATGGGGTCTCTCCTACACTCCCCTTACAACTCAAACTAGTCTCTACTAACTTATTACCAACCAAACATGACCAACTATCCATTACCACCAATAACATACAATGAGTGGGAAACACCTATCTCAAACACTCTCATAACTTTCTTCTAGATCTAGGAGCTCATCCCTCAATTCACTCTCATTGCAACCTTCCTTATAGACAATAAATCAGGGTTTTCGACTTCATTTTCAACCTTAGAAGCTCTCAAGACGTTAGGAATATTTAGAGTCTCTTTCCAATTTTTTCTTGATAAACTTTGGAAATTTATCCTTCCTCCTCTTTGCTTTCTTTCTATCTTTAGCCATCTCTTTGACAAGTTTGTCCAAAAATTTAAGTAGATCATTATTCAAAACATCATCGTTTCTCCCATCTTCACCCATAGGAGGTTTTGGCCCTTATTCCAATCCTTCTTTGACAAAATCAACCTTTATCCTTATTTTATTACTCAAGTTCAATTCCTAATCTCTAGAAGTAGACTCCAAGCTCACTTTCCTATGTTGTCTCTATAAAGAAACTTCAAGCTACATATTAGGAAAACATTTCTTTCTACTTTGAACTCTATAACTCACTTTAGTAAGTTCTTCTACAACTTCATCCAAGAAATCCATGAGATTATCATCAATTTCATCTCCACCTCTCATATTTCACCCTCAGGTGCTATCAATGGATCAATACTCCCACAACCAACCTCATAATGGTCCAAGTGTTCTATGCAAGGTTTACTCTTTAGCAACTCAAACTTAGTCTCACCACAATCAACAACATGCATTGGAGCAACTCAAGACTCACAATGTCACTCAAACTCACTGTGGGAGCTTTCGCTCAACCACCAAGACCCACGGACCGCTTATTGTTCAAGCGTTCCAAGCAAGCTCTAATGGCTATCTCTCACCTAGCCGATGCGCCGTCGATCCTATGAGTGTAGTGAGCTTACCTTGATGCCCGGTCGAGTACCCTTCTCTCTCTTGCACTCCGGTAGCTCCACCATTCTTGATGCTAGCTCAAGCATCCTCAAGCCTCCTCCATCTCCAAGCTCCATCCTCCATAGCCGCGCGCGCAAGAGAAGAGAAGAGAAGAAGAGAAGAGGAGATGGTGAAGAACTTCACCCTCTTGATCCCTCACTCTCACACACACTCACTCCCTCACACTCTCACACTCCCTCTCTCAAGAGCACACCCAAGCAAGAAGGAGAGAAGAAGAGAGGAAGAAGAAGACTCTTTTTGCCACACACCAAAGAATGAGCTTCTCATTCACTTTCCAACTTTATATACAAAGCCCTAAATCCTTTTTGGGTAGTCATCCCCTTTTCCCTCTTTTACATGGCCGGCCCTTTTTCCCATTTCCCACCATTCTAATTTATCCTATTCCCAACTAATGCATACACCTTGCACAGGAGCGAGCTTGCCACTCTTTTACACAGATTCGAGGGCACTTCCGCATTTTAATGGTGTGCCTTTTTACTCTTTCGTTGCCTTGGCCCGACACCGAAGCTTCTTGAGGGTCATATCCGAACGTTTGAATTTTTTAGGGATTGGTTGCCAGTCAAGGCACCTTTTTTTGCTTTTATCTTTTTTTGCTTTTATCCTGCACCTTTTTCTGCTATTTTCCCTTCTTTCCATTTTCCGCTCCTTTGTGCTGCGGAAACACGGTAACATTACCCCCCTCCTAGCCAAGTGCCTGACCCATGGCACTGCGGTGGGACATAGTGGCAAGTTAGGTCGACTGTTAGGCGGAACATGTAGGTGGGTGGTTAGGGATGATGACCAATAGAGATTCCAGCATGCTTTAGGCTCCATGAAGATACTCGGCATCTGTCACACGATTGTGGAGCTGGTTATGTAGCCAGTCGTCTTTTGAGTATGAGAAATGCTTGAAGCAATAAGCAATCCCTTAGAATGATGGTATTGGAGGGATTTATTCTAGAGAAACCCCTCGAACGTTGTTTGGATTGAAAACCCGTGGCTTCAATTGAAGATCCTTATCTTTGATTTGAAGGTCTTCAGGCCACTGGAATCAATAAGCGATCCGTGGATCTTGAGGCATTGGGCATGAATCATTGGACAATGCAGTTCCAAGATCTATGCTAATGGCAGTTCTACCTCGACCTAGTTCGATCATGGTGGCCATCAGCAGGCGGATGGCTAGATGTCGGCACGTTTGGGTCATTAAAGGGTCCTGTGGGTGATGGTCTTCTACGGGTAGCCATTTCTTGAGAGTCTAACATAACCTGCAAGAAAAGTTGTGCCCTCCCTAAGGGGTGTGTCTACTTGCCGTGTAGTGTCTGGTGCTCGTGGCAGTGGAACTAGGAGATGGGTCTAACCTTGGGCAAGCCCTTGGTAACATCCCACACTTGAGGACCCAGCTTATGCTTCGTTGGAGGTGCGGTGCGAGCCTAAGGGTGACAGGTCTGAAAGTCCTGCCCTTGATGTGCCCTAAGCGTGAAGTGGGGGAGGGGGCTAGGGAGAACCCTAGGTGTAGTGACTGTGGTGCTCTTTTTTTTTTTTTGAAATGATACATAGGCCTAAGTGTCTTGGTTGGAATGAGGAGGCGAAGGGGGGCGGAGGGACTTGCTAAAAAATTGGCGACTCTGCATGTAATCTTTTAGATTCATGTGGACATCAAGGGAGGTAGTGGAGAGAAAGGGGTGGTTGCATCTAGTGAATTGGCTGTCGTTCATGTCCTCTAGGAAGGCTAGTCAAAAAGAGGGAAGGAGACTAGCCCTCATCATGAGACGAGCCATGGTACAATTATCTATAGCGTTAGGGTCAAAGAATAGGGGAGACAGGTCGCGCTCTTGTGGAGTCAGGTCTTGCTTAAGAAGTAGCCTAAGTAACCTAAGATAATTACAAGTGGTTATAAAAGTGGGGTCAGGACATGAGGAAAAGTCCATAAGGAAGCGCATCATAGACTCGTCTAGGCTTTCTGCGGTAAAAAGAAGGGCGTTGTCAAAGGATGCTACAGTGGAGTTATAAATGACAGGAAAGTCATACCGCGCGTGGAGGGTGGCATCAAAATCTACGCCTACCCTTCGAGGGTACGCCATGTAAGTAGGGTCATTCCGCTCGAACGGTAGGGTATTACAAAAAGCCATCCAGGCAAGCATGCTTATGTGGCATACTCCCCTCCTCCACAGGGGTTGGCTCCTATAGTTTTGTACAGTGTAGGGGATTTCAAAAATTTTATCTTGCCAGTAGTCGGCCGCTTCGGTGCCCCAAGAGGTTGGGGACTTTTCCCGCTCCTCCAGCCATTTTTTCCCCAACCGACCACCGACCTCGATCACCTCGTCCATCACTTTGAGAGGCAGGACCCTCAGCAGACTGGTGGGTAGGAGGAAACTGAAGGAGAATGGCTCCTCTCCTAGTTCTTGTACCTCCCACACCACCAGTTCTGCGTGAAATCCTGCGGGAAGATCATCTGGGCACGGAGGGAGAGGCACAGACAGTAGCACAGCTGGTTTGGCTCTCAATTTCCGTCTGGCCTCCTCCACCAGCTTTTTTCGTCTTTCTTTAGAGATGGCTTTTCTTTCTACAGCTGGATCTTCTTGTGGCGGGTCTTGGGCCTGTGGCGAGGGGGGTTGTGGGACTACGTCTTCCTTGAATCGATTCACATTGATTTCTAGCTCTGCTTCTTCCCCCTGCCGTTTTGCGTGTAGTGCTTCTTCCTCGAACCGGAGGGCATCTATCTCCTAGGGGGTTAGGCCGACCCGCATTAGGTATTTCCATTGTTCCTCCAAACTCAGCCTAGCCTCCGCCGATAATGGTGGCATCTGTAGTCCAGCGTGTAGGGCTCTTCTTGCCATGCTAAGCTTCCTTTGTACCACTTCCAGTGGCTCTCCTTGTGCTGCATGGGTGGCGTCCACTATGGTATCGAGGAAAGCCTTCTATTGAGTGCTGAAGGCCACTTGGGCTACCTCTGCCTTGCTCTCTGCGATGAGTTTTTCTTTTTCTGTTAGAGCAAGGCGGCGCGCCAGTGTCTTCACCCTCTTCTCGTTGTGCGCGGCCCACTCCTCTGGCCTTTTGTTCATTACTTCCAGGCCCTCTCCTTGTCTTAAGGTCAGCATCATGATTTTCTATCCATAATCCTCTAGTTCCCTAACTAGCCTCTCTTTCTCTTCTCTTTTAGAGGTCAGCTGATTTGTTAGGCACTTGAGTTCCTTCTTCTGCTCCTCCATGCCTCGTTGTCTTTCTTCGTCCCTGGCATTCAGCTCCACCCCGAGTGCATCAACCTCAACATCTTTCGCAGCAAGATCCTGGTATTGCGCTAGTAGGAGCTTGTGCCCTCTTTGCATGCTTACTAACTCTTGCGTCTCATTTTCGATTAGCTTCCTCCAATGTTCCTCCCTCTCATCCCTAGTCTTCAATTCTGGTTTCAGATCTGCAATCTCGCGCTATTGCAAGGCTATCATTCTTGTCTTGTCCAGCTGGAAGGCAGCCACGGTTTCCTTCTCGGCTACCAACTCAGCCACGTCTATTTTGTGTTCCTCCTTCGCTCTCTCCAATTGGGAGAGCAGCTCGACAATATATTCATTGTAATTAGCTGGTGGCATCATCGTTGTGTGAATGGGCGAGGTAGAGGCTTCGAATTTTTGCTTTTTGGGCTCTTGCCTGGACTCTGCATCCGTGGCTAGCCTTTTCTGTGATGTGGCTGTAGTCTCCGTGCTCTGCCCCTGGCCCATTTCCTTGTTGATAAAATATTGCATCCATGCCACGAAGTTTGACACATCTGCGCTAGTGGGGATGCTGGGGGTGATGGTGGTGAGTTCTACGGGAGGTACCAAGAGGGTAGGGATCGGATGGAGTGGGGTCTTGCCTTTGCCTTCGGAGACTGGAGGTGGCACAAACTCTGGCACCTGCGTGCTGGATCCTGGTCCCTCTTCTCTGCACGGGCTCAGGTTCCTTAGTTCGTCTGCTCGGCACTGCTGTTCGATGGACCGTCTGGTGGCCTCCGCTAGGTCCTCTTCCTCCTTCCTTCGTAGCTCCTCCACTTTTCTCTTCCTTTCCTCCTCCCTTTTCTTCTGCTCTTCTTGCTTTTTCCCTTTCTGTTCTTTTTCCCTCCTTTTCTCCGCTTCAGCTTCTTGTCTTGATGCCTCTTTGGCTTTCTGCAACCCCTCTTTTTCCCTCTGCTCCTCCTGTCTCTTTGTTCTCTCTCTCTCCTTTGCTTCTTTCAGGGATTCCTTCTTTGCCCTTTCCAAGTCTTCCCTTTCTTTCTTCCTGCCTTCATCACTCTTCTTCTTCCCCTATGCCACCTTCCTCTTTGTTATCCTGATTGTCTTCTTACTAGTTTGTCCCTCCCCTTCCTCTTCTGTTTCTGTTCTATCGGTGGACTTTTCTTTGTCCTGATGAGGGGGCGACCTCTCCGGCATTTCTCCTTCTCCCTTCTCCGGCTCCTGTGCTACCTTTACTACCTCCTGAATGAGTGCAGTCAAGACTCCTCCGTAGCCGATGAAAGCGGCCTTGGAGGAGGCTTTCTTCCTTTCCGTCACCTTAGAAGCTGGAGATTCTCCTCCTATTGGTGCACTTCCCAGGGCTAGTGCCTTGGCCGCTTGATCAATCGTCCTCCACATGTAGCCATTCCAATCCACCTCCTCTAGAGTGTGGGCTGCTACATTCTCCAGCATTGGCACACTAAGCCGATGCATTAAGGAATTGTAACATTGGCTGGAGAAGAGCATGTGCACCAACTTGGCCTGTAACCTGGTGCCTGTGTCAGGGATGTCCTGGATGCTTATGCCATCGTTCGTGAGCACCTCTTCCTTCTTCATTTTTAGCAAGGCATAAACATCCCTTTTTTGTCGCCTTTCTATCCTAGGTACCAATCCGAGAGCCTTTTCCACCAAGGATGGATCCAACCGGACTTGCACCTACTTTGCACCCTCTCCTCGGCCCACTGTTACAATGCCACCTTCCTGGTCCGGATTGTATGTTCTGAGGAATTCTACACATTTAAAGTGATCCGGGTCCTGCGAGAATTTTTCAATGTACTTTATAAGGTTGCACTGTTCCACCATCCTCCTGGATGCCTCCTCCTTCGCCACCACGACTCCGATGTTGTGGATGGTTTGGAACTTGAGTTGGCCGAAGGCGCAGCTCTCCAATTGAATGCAATACTGCTCCCTTTCCTCGTCAGTGAACGGGAGTCGATGGGCATGGTCTTACTGCGACATTTTCTGCTCCTGCCATAATTCGTAACTTCCATTAGTATTTTCCACATAGCACTTTGTTGTTTATGCGAGAATAAAAACTCTTGACTGTATTTTTTTAATTTATTTTTATTTATTTTTTATTTTTTCGGAAGCCATTTTTCTCATACTAATGCTTATGCTTTTCACTACCTTTACTTTACTGTAACCCCTTTTTATTCATTTCCTATCTGATTCCTTTCACCTTCACCACATACCCACATGCATACCCACATACCCCCTCCTCTTTCGACTGAGAGAAGAATCCTTCCTAGGATTGGGGGTTAAAAGGTGAAGGGCGTTGGTCCTCTTGGGGTAGGACTTTACGTGTGAAGAAGCCACGTGTAGAATTTTGGATTGTATTCCAGTTGAGCATGACAATCAAGAGCAGCTAGTTGGATAGAGACTTGGGAGATGTAGGTCAAGACATCGTGAAAGAGATCTCTAGTATTAAGGTAGCTGGCAACATGTAATTCCTCTTCCATGAGGAATTGGTTAATATAGGGGTGGGCGAGCACATGGTCGTCCAAATGCTGATTGCGGGTGATGGCCCAAACTCTAAACGAGATAGGTGCCACATAAGTGGGGTCATATTCGATGGTTTTAATTGCCCTGCGTTGCTCAGCATTGGTCATTATTTGGCAACCTTTTTTCTCCCATTGGATTCTCAGAGCAAACCACTGCTGCAAGAATGTAGAAGGCGAGCTTGCCATTTGCGTGAGCTCTTGCATCTCGTGTTCAGGAACAGAATGAGGAGGCTTACGATATGAAGTGACTAGGCGTCTGAGGGCCGCTTGCTCCTTTGAGATTTTGTCGTTTGCTATCAGTTCGGCAGTGATTTTGGGGAATTTAGTAGTCATAAGTTCGTATTCTTCCCAAGTGCATGGTAATGCACGAACCTCCGAAGCAAGGGTTTTGTCAAGAAGGACTAGGTCTAGCCTCTCATAGCTTCTAGAGAATGTAGTGAAAGTTTCGTCCAACATCTTGATGCAGGTTATTAAGTCATCCCCAGAAGTCACGGCAAGGTCCTTAGCCAAGGAGAGGAAAGGTCATCGCGTATGAAGGTTTAAGACCTGCTGGTGGGGATGGTGCAACTAGACTGGATAGTGGTGACTCCCTCATCGGTGTCACAGGTTCGGCTTTGCACTCCGAAGCACTTTGAGGTGTTGTAGGAAGCTCTGGGGGCATGGGCGTTGTGGTGGGTTCTGAGTGAGCAATCATAGGGGTTTTTAAGTTCTCTGGATTAGGTAGGTTTAAAGCCTGTGGCATTTTCTTTGGTCGATAGATGAGCTGAGACTTACTAGCCACAACTGGCAGTGGCGTGCTGACTATGTTCTAGGCACCACGTGTGCAAGCCTCCCTCACTAGGGTGAGATTGCTTGTAGATGAGCTTTTTAGATGGCCGTTTTTAGGCACTCAAGTCCAGGAGTTGCCCTCGTAGTATCCTTGTTCCCGCAAGAGATCTTTGGGAATCCATCGCAGCGTGGTTGTGTATCTACGTCGATAGTGTCTAGACTGCCTCTTAGGCCGGGATGGCTGATGATTTTGGTGGTTAGGATCTCGTTTGGGTGGTGTACCCGGATGTGGTTTTTGCCATTTTGGCACCCACATAAGCTTGGATTCCTTGGCCTTGTGAGCATTCTTGGTGGGTTTGGGCCTGGGGTCGAGAGCCTCGCATGAGGCCAAAGGTTTCTCCAATTTAGACTTGGGTTGGAGTGTGGTCCTAGGGATTTCTATCGGTGGCTTCATAATGGTGGAGGAATCATGGCAGCCCTTACTGAAAGTCGTCACTATACGGACATTGCCGATAGCAAGATGAATGCGGTTTAGGTTGTAATCTACATTACAGTTCGTTTGCTTCTTGAAAATGCAACCCAATAGTGACACGTTATCGGCTCCTTTAGTGTCAGGCAACACATGGAAGAAAGCTGGTAAAATTTCAGACTCGATGGAAATGAGTACCTTGCACTTCCCCAAGAGTGAATAAGCAGCACTCCCAAACGGGGTGAGGTTGGCATTAGTGGGCTGTAGCATCAGTTGACCAATGCGTGTCCAATGGTCATGCGTCAAGATGTTGTAGTCAGCCCCTTCATCAATCAAGGCATTGAAAGAATACACCACTCCTGCTGTGACTGTGATTCGTAGATATGCCGATGCCACTGCTTCTTCGTCTTGATCTGTAAGGTCGGTTATAGTAGCCATGCGGACGTTTAGTGGGGGTTCTAGCATGGGTGGCTTATGTAATGGATGGGAGGGAGGATAATACTTCTTTATGCGGCTGCCGTTAAAAAAGCCTATTCCTTCACTGTCAAGTGTCTCCAACCCAACATTCCTAGTTCTACCAATCATGCGTACTCTGAAAGGCCCTAGCCCCCAAAACTTCATCTTCTGTTTATGTCCTTTTACTGAGTATAGCAGAACAAGGTCCCCTTGTTTGAAGTCTTGCTGTTTGACATGCTTATCAAACCACATCTTTCGTCGAGCCTTTTCACAAATTAGAGAGTGAGTGGCGAGAAGTCGGGTCTCCGTTAAGTGCTCTAGCTCCACTAAGCGGTTGGTCCAAGCCTCTCTTCCCTCCCAACGCTCCTGGACTACTAGCCTCAAGCTAGGGATGAAGAATTCTAAGGGGAAAATGGCTTTAGTTCCATACGTCAGCCTAAAAGGCATCTGTCCTATAGCCATTTTATAAGCTCTGCAATAGGCCCACAAGGCCGCCATTAGCTTGTTGTCCTAGTCACTTCTTGAAGTAGACACGACTTTTGTAAGCACGTTGACTAAGATTTTATTTGTGGATTCGGCTTGGCCATTAGCCTGAGGGTAATAGGGAGAGGACTTCCGATGAATTATTAGGAAGGTAGAGAGCAAGTGGGCAATCACTTCATTAACGAAGTTTGTGCCTTAGTTGCTTACAAGTTCGATTGGACAGCCAAACCGTGAAATGACCTGCTCCCACAAGAACTTTGCAGTGGTCCTAGCATCATTCTTCCTCGTGGCTCGTGCCTCTGCCCATTTCGTTAGATAGTCGGTTGCCACTATGATGTAGTGAGCTTGGGAATATTGTGCCACCGGACTGATAGGTCCAATAAAATCGATGCCCCATTTTTCAAAGGGTTGTTGGGCTATGACAGGGGTCAACTCCATCTTGTCCTTCCGCACAGGCACTTTGGTCCTTTGGCACTCATCGCAGTGCTTTACGAATTTAGCTGCATCACGAAAGAGGGTGGGCCAACATAGTTGATATTGTAGCACCTTTCGGGCTGTTGTGTTCCCACTAAAGTGTCCTCCAGCGATTCCGCCATGTGCTTCGTTCAATGCATCGTGCATCTCCTGCTCACATACGCATCTGTGCAATAAACCGTCTTGTCCCAACCTGTAGAGTTGGCCAGTTATCAGTTGATATGGTTGAATTTTCAGGATAAGCCTTCTCAGCCTGGCCTTCTCAATGGGTCGCTCAGGTAGTCTGTTCTCTAGTACTCGCACTATGTCTTTGGCCCAATACAGCGTCAGATCAGCTTTAAATAATTCTTTCTCGCTAGACAGGTTAGAGAGATGAGCATTCGGCAAATCGTCAGGTATGCCTTGTCCAGCGGCTTCTCCTGTGGGTATGCGGGACATGTGGTCAGCCATGTAATGCTGCTTTCCTTTGCATACAACCACAGAGAAGTGAAACTGCAGTAGTAGGAGTAACCATCTAGCTATGCGTCCCATAGCGCAAGGCTTATTCACAAGATACAACAAGGCCTGATGGTCAACAAAGAAGACAAAGGGAGTGGCCAACAGGTAATGCCTGAATTTCTTTACCGCAAATACCATGGCCAACCCTTCCCTTTCCGTCGTGGAATAGTTCATCTCGGTCTCTGTGCGCTGCCTATTGGCAAAACTCACCGAGTAGTCTAAATTATGTTCGCCAGGCTGGCATAGCATGGCTCCAATAGCAAACTTAGAGCCGTCTATGTGTACATGAAACGTTATGTTCCAGTCTAGGGCTCGTAAGATTGGTATAGTAGTGAGAGCCTTTTTCAACTCCTCATATGCGCGCTATTCCTCAGTCCATTCGAACACTATAACAGCTTGTACAATGGTCTAGCAATTAGTGTGTAATTTAGTACAAAGCGTCGATAATATCCAGTGTGTCCTAAGAAGCACTGAACTCCCTTGTAGTTATCGGGTGGTGGTAAGTCAACAATGACTCTGACTTTAGAAAAGTCATTGGCAATGCCGTTCTTTGACACTACATGCCGTAAGATGCATCCGTGTTTCACCCAGAACTGGCACTTTAAGGGGTTCAAGGAGAGATGATATAAGCGGCACCATTCAAAGACTGCTCAGAGTTTGTTTAAGTGTTCGATCAGGTTGAATGGACACATAGATCGTCGAAAAAGACCTCTAACTCCTTGCAAAGCATGTCTTTAAAAATGGTGCACATGAGGCGTTGGAAAGTGGCAGGGGCATTGGTCAACCCGAAGGGCATGACTATGTACGCAAAGACATCCCACTCAGTGGCAAAGGCGGTCTTGTGTCTATCTGCAGGATGTACTTGCATCTGGTTGTACCCTGAGAAGCCATCCAGGAAACTGTAGGCTTCCTTGCCTGCCACCCTCTCAAGCATGTGCTCGGTATATGGCAAGGGATAGTTGTCTCTCTTTGTAGCAGCGTTCACCTTCTTGTAATTGATGCACACTCGAATTTTGCCATTCTTCTTCATCACAATGACTATGGGTGACACCCAATCCGTGTGCTCAATTTCATAGATGAATCCAGCTCTCATCAGCTTGTCGATTTCCTCTTTGACAACATGAGCGTGTTTTGGATTCATGGGGTACTGTCGCTGCTTGACCGGCATTGCATCCGACATCATGGGTATGTTGTGAGTCACAACACTCGGATCTACCCCCCGTAGCTCTTCTAAGGACCAGGCAAATATGTCTATGTATTCCCGCAAGAGAGTGACAAGACTCAACTCTTCTCCACCAGTCAAGTCATCAGCAATGAACACTGGTCGGGGTATCTCCCCTTCCAGGGCTAGGTTTACCTCCTTGACCTTGGCTGGTTCTTCGATTGGTTCGCTCGTCTGCCCTTGACGCTTGGCACCTAGTAGAACCACTACCCTATCCCCTTTTTTGAATTTAGTGAAGAGTTTAGGGAGGTCTTGCGGCTTTCGCTGCTCTTTTGATCTTGCATCCCTGGGGTGCTTTGCCCTATCCTGCTTCGACCGTCTGCGTCTCAAGTGGATGGGTAAGTCCCCCTTGGTGCGTCTGGTCATGGGCGGTCTAGGGATCTCTGGGTCGCTATCCGAAGTAACTTCCGATTCAGAGTCAAACCCTCCATCTTCGCTAGAAGAGGTGGTCTCCCCTGGTGGCCGCAATTCGGATGGCGATTCGGTTCTAAGTATCGATGTTGTTCCTGATTGGGCTAGACCTGCTTGCTCAAGGTCTATGGCTCCTACACATTCCAACCACGCACGATCGCATTTCATGTGCATGACTCCTTGCTCCAATCTAAGGGC
Source organism: Lygodium microphyllum (assembly GCF_053477565.2). NCBI lineage: Eukaryota > Viridiplantae > Streptophyta > Polypodiopsida > Schizaeales > Lygodiaceae > Lygodium > Lygodium microphyllum. Next base: position 85,404,144 of record NC_141151.1, read on the forward strand.
TTGCCTTTTCTACGGCATGGTGTCTACTCGTATCTGCTCAATTTATCGTCCTTCAGTGTCATACTCTATGGTATCCACTTCACCCTCGCTCTCATCACTGAAGGATTGGCAGTCTTTGTATTCATCGCAGGAATCTTTGTCATTCGACTGTCCATCATCTCCTAGGGCTTGGTATGCCCTGTATTGTTGGTCTGGAGCCAAGGCCCAGTTATACATGAGGTTCAGCTCGTGCACCCTGGTCCAATGTAGCTTAGAATCCTCTAAGAGATCCTGGAGCGGTTTGAAGTTGGCAGCCGGGTTGCCCGCTAGCTGGTCCGCTAGGTATTCTAGTACCCCCTAGAGTTCCCTTTTGTTGGATGGCACTTGGAAGGTAACAGGCTTAAGCCTTCCATGGAGGCTTGCTGCCATCATGTAGACTGGTGTAGAGAGTGCTTCGTTTGTCTTGCTGATTGTTTTGATGGCCTGCTTATACACCTCATGGTCTGAGAATGGCAAGTCAATTGTAGCGAGAACGTGCATCCAATCCCGCTCAACCTTTGGGCATGGGATATACTTAGTCAAGGACCCATAGGGCTTCCTGACCTGAGTGTTCCCTTTGAGCATAGCAGAGATGGCGTCTAGGTTGACTGGTGAGGTCTTCCAAGTGTCCATCTCTATTTTTACAGCGTCAGTCCTATTGCCAAGGAAGATCAAGCCGTTACCCCAATCTTCAATGACTCTAGTGTTGCACATCCAGGGTCCGCCTAATAGGACATCGTAGTCCACTTCGTTCATGACTATGAAGTCGACAAAGAACTGGATACCTGCGATCTTCACTGGCCAATTCTTCAAGATCCCAAATGGCTTCACTCTCATATTGTTTGCTAGCATGACGTTAAACCAAGCAGCTTCAACAGGTGGGTTTCCCCAAGTTTGCAGCACTGCATGGCTAAGCACACTAACCTCGGCTCCCGTGTCTACAATTCCCTTCCTCGTTGTGTCACCCAGGGCTAGAACTGGTAGGACTGCATGTATCTCAGAGCCCTCCCAAAAGGCGTTGACATGCAAGGATTTAGGCACGAAGTGCAGCGTCAGACTTGGCAATTGCGTTTTTGCACCTTGGTCTTGAGGGTCTTCTGTGACCTGCTCTTGTGATCCCTGGACTGACTGCTTAAGGTCTTGCTATAGGGTAGGGTGCTGCATAAGCAGATCTCCCAGGCTAAGTGTTACAGGGGTGGTCACTAGCGTGATCAAGAGATGGTTAGATACTCGTCCTTCCTTTAGCCCTAACTGTCCGCGCCAATGGCTACGGCTGATTTGTGGCTCTGTTGCGTCTAGACTTGGTCTCAAAGGCACTGCTTGTGGGATAGTGGCTTCGGCCGACTTAGGTTGAGGCGGTGACATTGGCATGATGATGCTGGAGAGATCATCGATCTCGTCCTCTATGATGGGTTCAACGTCTTTGAGATGCTGTAAAGCCTCCCTCACCCACTCCCTCACCTTTTCTATGGCCTCTAATTGTCGCTTTGGATGAGTGTATTCCCCTATCTTAGCGCTTCCCTTTTCAACTATCTTAGGGGCTAAGGTCGCTGCCTGTGCATCTGAGACTTTCTTCCCAGTAGGTAAAGACGTAGCACTCTCGGTCTTCAATGCGACCTTAGCTTCCAATCTCTTCTTTTTCTGCCTGCGGATTTTCTTTCCTATTGAGGTAGCATCAATATTGCTAGGTCCTGGCAGAGAGATGTCGGCCTGCTTCATTTGGGCTCGGGTCATAACTCGCAAGGGAATAGGTGTGGCCTCCCCATCGGGGTTTTTGATACCAAACAGCCCCAATGGGATGGATGGAAATTTAGCTGAGCTAGAGGACGGCTTCTGCTTTGGGAGGTCTATGAAAAGATGGGTGATTCTGCACTTTGTGCACCTTTGGTTAGCCTTGTCCCTGTTTTGGTGCTCTCTTTTGGGGCAGCGTGATGAGACATGACCGGGATGTCTGCAAGTCCAACAAGTGACTGGATCCTGTGGCTGTCCTCCTAGGCCTCTACCTCGTCCTCATCCTAATGCCATCACCAGCACGGGTTGATAATCCATGAGGACTGCGTTGCCCTCATCGTCATGCGAGACATAAGGGTATATGTAGGTCTCTTTGTCATTCGGCTCCTCCACGTAGTGTACTGGAGCGTCGCTCGGTGGGTGGGTCACATAAGGACCAGGCGATCTAGGAATGCCTGTAGGATTTATGTCCATTCTAGGGACGGCTGGTTTCATATGTTAGGCACGGGTAGAGCCAATGGGGCTCCCCTTCTGAAGAATGGCTATGGCCTGTTAGCTAGATAAGGCTGGCCATAGGATTGCGAGTATGGAAGTCTTTGTGGTAGCCTGCAATGTGAGACATCGTGGCCGAACCTACTGCAGTTAGCACAAGGTCTTGACCTAGGGTCTTGACACTCGGCTGGCAGGTGGTTTCCGCCATAGTATACGCATTGGATGTGCGGGTGCGTTGGTCGTCTCAACATGTCTTGTATCTTGGCTAATTCCATCTTGGCCTTAGCCACTGTCTTGGTGGCCTTTCCCTTATCTTGGGATGATGGGTTCGACCGCTCACTAGAGGCTAACGCTCTCTTGAAGCTTCGCGGGTTAGTCTCTTCTAGAGTTGAGCTCCTAGAGCTTCGCTTTTTCAGCTGGTCATCGACTCTGATGGCTTCGTCAAAAACCCTAGCCACTACGTCCCGCTGCAAGCTTGAATTGCCTGCCAATGCCTTATATAACTCCTCGTCTCTAATTCCGCTCATGAATACAGTTGAAACTGCTCTGTCATTCGGTCGCTGGCCTAGAGGGATTCTCTTAAAGAGACTTCTCACATGGGTCACGTAGTCGCGGATGTCCTCCTTCTCTTTCTGCTTGACATTCATCAAGCGTACTAGCAGGTTATCAGAGTATCTGGGCTTGGCGAATCTCTTGACGAAGAGATCCTTGAGATTATTGAAGTTGGCTCGCTCCACGGCATCCAGGCTTGTGTATCACATCCTACCCTTGTCGCCTAAGCAAAGACCAAATGCTTGCGAACGTTGAGTCTGGTCTTTGAGGCCGTTGGCTTCGCAGACTTGCTCAAACTGCTCGACAAAGCTGTATGGGTCGTCATGTGGCTGGTACTTGTCGAGTTGCTTAGCAACAATTGGTATTTTGGCCTGGCTCTTTGAGCCCTGGTTTGCCCCTAATCCTGCACAATCAGAGACGTCGCTAGTGTGGTGGCACTCTGCTCAACTGCAGTGTTATCAAGCAGCCGTTTCATGACGAGCTCGCTCAGCGTCAGGTCTCCCTCTAGTGCTCTCTCATGGTCTGTTCGGTTCCGGCCAGCCAAGTTCAGCACTCGCTGCACCTCATGCAACTGCATGCTTTGCCTTTGGCTCCTAGCCTGTTGATCCCTATTATAATCAGCTATGCCTTGCAATGCCTTGCGGGCTAGCCTTCTCTCCTCCTCTAGGTCTGCAATGATTGCATCTGATGTCCTACCACGGTACTCCTACTGGGCGTGCGCATCGTAACTACTCACCATCTACTGTATAGTATCTGGAAATACACTCAAATCGAGCTTCTCATTAGACCGATGGTCTGAGCTTTCTTCCGTCATGGTTGAATTCTTGCGCCCCGCTGTGCTGACGATTAGGTTAAATGGCTGACACATCCTCGTCGTTGGTGCTCCTTGCTTGGTTCTACCCTGCGCTTTGCGTGTTTGTCTATGTCTTGGGTCTTCTCCTATTGGTGGGTTCCTTGAGCGATTTATCTGAGCGAGTTCCTTTGATTATTGAATACAATTCTCAATTTATGGTCTCGGTGAGTGTGTTGTTCCTCGTGCACTTGTGCCCAATCAGGCTTTCAGCTTTCCTAAGTGTACTTCAAGTGTGGAAATTAAATGTGAGTGCCACAAGCAATTTTCTGGCGTCCTACTCACTCTCGCTCCTTCTAGGCCTGATAGGCTTCTAGGTCTAGTTCTGGCCATTTAGTAAGGATTTAGGGTCTCCTTGTACGCTGCCTCATTTTCTTTCAGTCGATCAGGTTCTACAGTTCAGCAGCTCGCATCCGAGTCCTTGGGTCCCTCAACTATTTACTAATAACCGCTAAGTGGCTGTGGACTACAATATCCCTTATCATGTGTGCCAGAATCAAGTTCTAAGCACCCGAAGGGTTTCGACAAGTTGCGCTAATGCGTATTTGCCAGGTCGGATCAAATTTCTGACAGATTTGACAAAAATTTGCACTCGAACCAACTAGTCCGAATTGCAGAGTCCGAGGGGGTCACTTTGACGAACTGAATGGCAAGTTCGGACATGGTAATTTGGATGGGCGGAATGGTGCTTGGCCGAGGGCCGAATCTTGGGTGTGGTCGAGTTCTGAATTTGGGACTCGGAGGGGTCATTCAGACAGCCGAGTGGCGCAAGGCCGAATTCCGAATTTGAGACTCGGACTAGTCCTTTGGACGGGCCAAGTGGCGCAGGGCCGAATGTGCCACGTGGTCAAAAAGTTCTGGCTCGGACGGTCCGAGTAGGTTGAATTGGATGGTTTGACTCAGACGATCCAAGTGCCGGTCCGAGTGTTGACTAGGGTTTCGGGCCGAGTGGCCTAATGGCGAGGGGCCAAGGGCCGATTCTAGGACTCGGCCTAGAAGCGACCCTCGAATGCGGCACGACAGAGACAGCGTGATGTCGATTTCGATCGATTCTTGGGATTTACACAATCATACCAAGCACAACCCTCCAGATCCTATCTAGGGGGATTGAGGAAGGGATTCATATACCTAAACGGGTCGGTGAGTGTGTTAGTGATGCGATCGAATCACATGGGCTGGGGCTCTCTAACTCTCTCTCTCTCTCTCTCTCTCTCTCTCTCTCTGTCACAAAAATGGCACAAATGAGCTCTCTTTTGGCCTCCTGGCTCTTATATGCCTTCCCAGCTGTGGCGTTAACGCCCCCAATCACTCTCTTGTCGATCTTAGGCCTCATTAGCGAGCATTTTGCGCATTTTGCACAAATTTTTCCCTGTTTTGCCCTATTTTGAAATAGTGAACCCTACCCTTTTCCGGTTCGATTTCCTAACTCTAACCTACGCTAAATGCAACAAAAATCGAAGGCAAAAAACTTAAATCGATCCTCCATGCTTTCCAATCATCAAACAACCAAAATATCCCAAAATACTTAATTGTTTTGAAGATTAAAAGCACCCAACTTCCTACCTATCTCAAGCTCCGTTTCGGGGATGAATACCCTACTTCGATGCTCGATGTGAGGCGCGCAAGTGCTCAAGCTTGAATCTGTTGGTCTCGGAAATGGAACCAAAATCTCGGAGCTTTTGCTCAACCGCCAAGACCCACGGACCGCTTATTGTTCAAGTGTTCCAAGCGAGCTCTAATGGCTATCTCTCACCTAGCCGATGCGTCGTCGATCTTATGAGTGTAGTTAGCTTACCTTGATGCTCGATCGAGTACCCTTCTCTCTCTTGCACTCCGGTAGCTCCACGATTCTTGATGCTAGCTCAAGCATCCTCAAGCCTCCTCCATCTCCAAGTTCCATCCTCCATAGCCGCGCGTGCAAGAGAAGAGAAGAGAAGAGAAGAGAAGAGAAGAAGAGAAGAGGAGATGGTGAAGAGCTTCACCCTCTTGATCCCTCACTCTCACACACACTCACTCCCTCACACTCTCACACTCCCTCTCTCAAGAGCACACCCAAGCAAGGAGAAAAGAAGAGAGGAAGAAGAAGACTCTTTTTGCCACACACCAAAGAATGAGCTTCTCATTCACTTTCCAACTTTATATACAAAGCCCTAAATCCTTTTTGGGCGGTCATCCCCTTTTCCCTCTTTTACATGGCCGGTCCTTTTTCCCATTTCCCACTATTCTAATTTATCCTATTCCCAACTAATGCATACACCTTGCATAGGAGTGAGCCTGGCACTCTTTTACACAGATTCGGGGGCGCTTCCGCATTTTAATGGTGCGCCTTTTTCCTATTTTGTTGCCTTGGCCCGACACTGAAGATTCTTGAGGGTCGTGTCCGAACATTTGAATTTTTTAGGGATTGGTTGCCGGTCAAGGCACCTTTTTCTACTTTTATCTTTTTTTGCTTTTATCCTGCACCTTTTTTTGCTATTTTCCCTTCTTTCCATTTTCCACTCCTTTGTGCTGCGGAAACACGGTAACACTCACCCTCTCAACATCATTACTCATGGTAAAATCTCCAAGTTTCTCATTGCATTCAACTTTATCACAAAAGTAAACACCATTTACTTGTGTACACTCTTTACTCTCTTCTTCACTAAGAGTCTCCTCTCAAATACGTCGCGATCAAAATTTTCTTCAAATGCCAACAATCTTAAGCATAACTTCTCCATTCCCGACTCATTTTCATACAAGCTCCCCAAGGTTTGATGGGGAAAGCTTCCAATTTTCCTCTCACAACACTCATGCCATCATACATCTCTTCTCTTAAAGGTCACTTGTCAAAGTCATTCCCAAAAAACATCCTTTTGGTTTCTAACACAATTTTGATACTTACTAGATAAGAATTCAAGTCATAATGGCTAGACCTTGACTCATATTATCCAAAGTCATATTCAACATGCTCATTCTCACTCTCAACTTCTTTCTTTCCTAGGTTTTTCTCTCTTCCTTGAGAAACCCCTTCTCCATCCTTCGAGGATTACACCTTTTAAAAATGTGAGTCAAGCTTAGCCAATCCACAAGCATCTATGAGCAAGTGATCATCTCTAGTCCTTGATTCATAAGAACCTTCACAAGATGGTTCTTCAACATTACCTATTTGAAGTAGGAGGTTGATACTTCCTTGACTTTCTCCTTTTCTTCTCCCATTCCCAATGTAAGGTAGGACATATCTTTGCTAGAATTTGAGTTGGTTGTCTCATATTCATCATCTTTTTCTTCCCATCTCTAGAAGCTGCAATGTCCTCTTGCTCACTCTCTTCTTTCTTATTATCATTATCCTCAAAATTCCCAAAGACATATAGGTAGCATAGAGTTATCTAGAAGTTCAATTTTGAAACTTAAAAAATTTGGTTTCTTCATAAGTACACAAGGTTTGTGTATGCGTTAAGTATTTTGATGTTTAGGTTTTCATATATATGAAAAAGTAAATAGAAACTTATGATTTTGGACCAATTAAAGTCCAAAAGAGTAAAGTGATATAATTATCCTGCCTCCAAACATGCAAGAAGCAAGCAATAAGAAACCATCCGCTCAAACACTACCAACACAAAATAACCTATAAAAAAGAAAAATTGCACATGGATGGGTGCTACAATGAACAACCAAAACAAGTAACTAACATCTTCTTCAAAAGGGCAATGCCCATGCACACCAGGTGCACTTGTTGTGTTAGTTGTTAATAATACTTAGAGACAAGTATGTCCACTTGGCGAGCAAGAAGTGGTGAGATAGTCAAGCATGAACATGTATTTATGAAGGCTAGACAAATATAGTTTCTCAAAGAAAACAACCATGTGCTATTATCCATGAGCATAACAAAAGAATTTATATCATGCAACACATCCACCTTTGCAAACATATCACGACACTTCCATTGTCAATAATAAAAGTTCCCACCACTCTCACAAACATGTGATACTTCGATTGTCAACAATAAAACATTGAATCAGGGGCATCTAGTATGCATGGCTGCCTTCATGCAAGGTGAAGTCCCTCCTCCAACCTCAAGTACACAACCATTAGGAGGGAAAAATGACTCCATGAATACCAACATATGTGAGGCACTTTTCTCTAGTGGTCCACGCCATTCACCACTCTTGTCATCATGCCACGCTTTCAAAGACGAGGGCAAGTAATGGCGGATGACGTTCTCTATCAAATATTCTTGCAAGCCGTCCCCAACTAGTGTTATCATAATATACAAATACCCTTTTTAGAAATCAAAGCTAACATTGAAACTTATATGTAAATTACATAATTGAACAAGGGTATGCATATTATTTTTCCTACCTTTGAGGCGGTCTCTATGTCATATTTTGGTCTCTTTCCAAACTTATGGAAAGCCATCACGTGAAAAACTAGACTCTGTGTAAACACAAATACACTTAAGTATAGTGCAACTAAAATGGAATTGCTTACTAGCAACCAAGAAACATGAAAAACACCTCATACCTTGAAGGAAACTCCACATCTATTGTACTTGAGTACGACTTTGAACACTCCATTGCCCATTGGAGACCTATCTCCAATCCTTCGCGTGATGCCATTTTCTCCACAACTCAAAGGCATGAAGGGATACAAATAACATGCACCCATCCCAAGTCATCCATACCTACAGTTGCCACTATCAATGCTAACTTTATATGCTCACTTGATAGACTATTCCATGGAGGAATGTCATCAAAACCCACTACATGGGAGCTTGTGGGAAGATAAATGAAAAAATACTCCACACTCCAAGAACTTGGATTTGAATTTCTTAGCTTCTTCCCACCATCCACTTCTAGATAGAACTTCCTTATCACCTAAAAACCCTCCCTATAATTTCTAGCAAGCAATTCTCTTGCTAGCTGAAAATAATCATAATGCCACACATATGTATGACTTTGAGGGTTTTTATTTGCAAGCTCATGAAAATGTTCAATGGGCACATGTTGCGACTCCGTGTGACCCCTCTTCTTGCAAGAAAGGATGGCAGTAGTTAAATGCGCAGACTCTACATAAACAACATCCCAATGAGTCTTACATACAAACCAACAAAAGGAAAGAAAATATATAAAATCCCGAATAACAATGAATTAGGCCAATGTGAGATCATACTCTTTTCTAGATCTGATTGAGCCCTTGGAATGCTTCATCAATATCTCAGCCTCTTCTCTCTCTTTGATGTGCTTCAATTCCTCCTCCACCTTCCTTTGCGGTTGGTCATCTAAATTGCTTGAAGAGCCTGAATTTGAGTTGCATTCTCCTTTCAAGTGCCTAAGATACGTCTCCTTCTCTTCCTCCAAGAATTCACCCTTTTTCTTGTCCAACCTCCAAAGGCAATGGTTGCGCTCCTAGTCGGACAATATGAAAGCACTTTCGAGCTTGTTATCCTCCCTAAAAATTGGTGAGGTATACATGCAATAGGTGGGAGGAGAGAGGATTACACAAGCCTTGCAAATGTCAGGTAACAATGGAATTCTCTTCATCCCAACCAATATAAGAAGAAACCTAATCTCAACAACCAAAATATATTAACTATCAAAAAATTTCATTCAAAGAACCTAACAAATTGGATACAAACCTATATACTAGCCTTCTAGAGGCATTTTGCATGCCTACATGCTTAGTTGCAGGTGTAGCCACATACATCTCTTTTTGGAGAGGAAGAAAAAGTACTCCTCTATATCTACCCATGGCATACAAGAAGTACTGATCCAAGGTCGGCTCATTTGGAAGTTCAATCCTCTCTCTCATAACATTTGAATCAATTACTTGCTTCAATAATCAACAAGCCTATTCCAAGACCTGATCCTTCCATATCTCATTTACCAAACATGGTATAAAGAAATGATCGCCTATGGGCATCCTATTGCTCTGCCTCAAATTCTCATTTGCACCAAGCAGTGACAAGAGTGATAATTTCTTTTATGTAGAACATGCAGCTAAAGCAATGAAGTACAACTTCTCTATTCTTATCTTGAACTTCACATCCTCAAAGGGAAGCTTCCATAGTATTTGAAACCAGTCATTGCCCAATGACGGGTTCACCATAGCCAAAATCTAGAAATACATAACCTTGATTCAGTAGGACATTTGCTATGCATGAGTAGCATATCTAAAAATGGGACTCCATTATTTAAAACTTGTTACCCGTGTCATTTTCCTATTATAAGTTTTGATGACGACTTTTCTAGCCAAATTTACCCTTACTTCAATCTCTTCCTTTGGAAGATTGGAAGGGATCTTTTTGCATGCGGGGGTTGACATAGCTAGAGATTGAAATGGACTAGGCATAACAGGTTGGGATTCCAACACTATTTCATCTTCTAACTCATTAAGATCAAGGGTATCATGTGGACTACACAATGATTCCAAGAAACTATGGTGTGAGTTGAAAGATGGTCGTACAACACAACTTATAGTTTGCACAAAGAAATGTACATACTACATGTCACTTATGCACTTATGCCAATAGAATTCCAACACAAGTTTTGCACTTATGCATAAGAATGGGTGAAATAGGAATGGGTACAGTTAAAACTGATTAGAACAATTATTACTTTAATTTAAGATTTAAAATGTAGCCAGAAGGCGCGAGAGGAGAGATGGGCGCAGACAGCTCGGGACATGATTTGCAGCTTGAAGAGGAAGAAGAAGGGCAAACAGGGGAAGACAGAGTGCGGGAGGATCTCTGAGGGCAGGCGACTCCATAGCTCAGGCTTCAGCTCGACAGGCCATAGATGCAAATTAGGTTGGATCGACCGGTAGATAGGGAAGGGATGACTACAGTAGACTAAGCCGTAGATGGCAAAGGGATGAGGGCAGAAGCTAGTTGGGTTGCAGACGGCGAAGGGGAGAGGGCACCAAATGGTAGCAGACGACTATAGCGACTGGACTGGACTGTAGCTCCCACCAATGGAAATGGCAAAGCGAACTAGAGGAGCTTATTGACTAACGAATTGTAATGTTGCCTAGATAGCCAATCACAGCCAAAGCAGCTTCGACTACTTCAAAGAACTTGCGTGCAATACCCAAATGCAGAGGCCTGATGTTTATGTGCGCGATGGTGGGGAGACACAGATTGTGAATCGACACAAGATCCCGGCTTTGAGTGGTGCAGTAGGGTTTAATGTGGGGCTTCCTCAACCTTTTCTTTCCTGTCATTGGCGGCCTCTCCAGGGTCTTTGTCCTATGGCTCCCGCTGATCTTCCACAGTGTGCTGCTGTGCTTCTTCCATGAGGTCCTCGAGGAGAATGTGCACGAGAAGATCGTCATCATAACCGGGGATTAATCTGGCATCGGCGAGGTATGATCCGAAACTTGTATTTTACCAAATTTCTGTCATAGCTAGACAAAATTTAGCAATTTGGTGTTCTCATGACTAATCTGCCATATGGTGAAAGGAAGATAAATATAATCAATGACATTGCCAATGGGATAACATCAATTCTAGTAGGGATGAATCCCATATACAACAGTAAATTGTATATAATGCAAAAGATGATTGATGATGATGAGAGTGAGAATCTAGGAGGATGGGTTCAGTCAGCATATAATGCAAAAGATTGGTAGAGAGTGATAGATCCAGCTTTATTGCTATTTGCTCTGCGTGAACCACATCCCAAAAGATCGTCCATCAATGAGGGAGATCCTGGATGTGCTATGCGGCCTGCTCTTAGAGAAGCGAAAGGCTCAACATATAATAAATATGGGCTCAGCAACAGCAGAAGCTCAGGATAGTCGTGAGTCCTGTCTCTGATAGTCTGCCAGCTTTAATGGGCTCAGCAGCAGCAGCAGAAGCTCAGCTGCTCAGGATAGTCCTGTCTCTGATAATCTACCATCTTTAATGTAATGGTCTTGACTCTTGAACACACACTCATCTCCGACTCCGTCTCCAAGCTCGGTTATAGCCCTTCAGCTCCCAGCAGTACCAAGCCAACGTCCTCTACCAGCCCATATTAACATCAATGCTCTCTATTATTAATAGGAGCACACCACCTAGTTAGTCACAGTATGAATTACTTATCTCTGAAAAGGGACAACACTAGCTGGGAGTACGTTAGTGTTCAGGTTTTCTCACTCTCAATGTTCAAAATTTGTGATAATATTTCAAGGACTAGGATGGTGTGAGGTTTTCTCATCTAACGTTCGCTATGTGTACTAGCCTGTCAAAACTAGATTAATTCAAACCAGAGCTCTATGCAAGCTGTGACAAATAGTTTATCTACTAATTATTTACATCAAGGAGCTTTGCCAACTGGGCAACACATGTAGAATCCATGTATCATGAATTTCCATGCATCATTGTCCTACCATAATCAGCATCAGCATCACAATGTGGACTAGCTGCTGCCATATTAAGGTAGTTGCAATAGCTGGTTGATCAGATAAGTTCAATTAACAACAATTTGAAGCAAGCTCAGATGATAAGGCAACATCAAATCATGCAATTGATGCAATCTAGAGGCCACAAGCAATAATCATGTACTCCTCTCGATCATCTGTCATCACTACTGGCTCGATGCATCACCTTGACTCTCATAAGGTTAGTTCTATGTGTAGTAGTTTACATATATGATGGAAATAATTGGCTTTGAGTAAGGATTTCTATATTGTATACACTATCTAATGCACATGGAGTTTTAGAAAAAGTCCCACTGTAATTCCCACATTGTGAATTACTACAACATCATAAGCTTCTACAAGGGAGGGACCACAAGTCAGCCTCTGAGGTGAAAGCCAGCAATCCCATGAATGAGGAGTCAAATAGACCCATCAATGATACCAAAGAAGACCGTTATGCCACTTGTAATTTGGATGCTCTTTTTCTTTGCCTTGCTAAAATTCATTTATCATTTTGTATGCTTGCTTATCAAACAAGTACTCTTCTTGAATGTCATGGATCCAATCTTTATCCCACGGTGGAGATAGTGGAAATAGAACATGCCCATATTGTTTACAAAGCATCTACTACCATATTATATTTTCCAACCATATATGATATCTCAAAGTCATATCCTTGAAGAGTTTCCAACCATCTTCATTTCTTGGGAGACAAATTTACCATAGATATAGTCATACCACTTTTTAGTAGCATGCAATATTGCTAACATTTCTTGCTAAAAAACATGTAGTTGGTGCTCCTTATGATCAAGCTTTTAGCTCTCATAAGCTATGACTCCATGATCTTGATATAAAACACCCCCTACTTCTCTTCCGTAAGCATCCGCACAAATAATAAACTTCTTAGAGAAGTTTGGGTATGCAAGAATAGATACTGAAATTAGAAAATATTTCAGCTCATTAAAGCTTTTGTCAACTATGGAGTCCCAATAGAAAGACTTTTTTTTAATCCTATACATCAATGGAGCTATCACATGAGCATAATTCTTGATGAACCTCTTATAAAAAGAAGATAATCCAAGTAATCCTCTCAAGGATGTTGAATTCGTGGGGATAGGCACTATAATTCCTTGCTATGCTACAATATGACCCTAAGCTGACCCATTTCACTTTGTTTGGACTCACTGTAATTCCTTGCTCTTCCACAATATGACCTAAGTATTCTACTTCATCTAGTGCAAAAATTGGATGTTGTATGTGCACGTAGTGAATGCCAAAAGGTCCCCAAGAATAAAGAACTCTACATAAGCTTCATAAAGGCAAGAAGAGAGTTTGCACGACATGAGACAAAAAAGACCAATTGGTCCCCCCATGCCTTACGTGAGCACTTCACAAGGCATGTATTTATAGATTTATTACTCTCCAAGCTCAAAAATAGCTCGATTTACAATTAGTATGCTTTTGGCTTTTGTGTTTGATTTTGCCCAAACAAAGAGTAAAGCGTTTGGATGCCCCAAAAGTTGGGCTGTGTCCAAATACAATATCAAATAATTGAATATTTAAATTGAGTGTCTATGCACATACAAAATAATAAATCTTTGTCAAGCACTTTAATAAATAATCACGCCTAAAAAAATATTGATGCCACGCCTTTAGTGATAAGATGCACGCCCATCAAAAATAATAATTCTTCTAGGTAATTTGAATACACGCCATCACCCAGTGCTTCCCAACGCCACCGCTGCCTACTCTACACATCAACTGAAGCATTCACAATTGTTAGAAAATAATAAAATAAATCTCACAAAAGTGAATACCTAGCAGTCTTCAGTTACAAAATAATTAAATAGGTTGAAACTCTGTCTTCTTAACCTTAATTTAATACGAGTGCACTCTAAACTCATAAACATCTTTTAATTTAATATGTATTTTATCGAATCACCCACTGTGAAATTATCCACATGCACATTAAGTTAACTTGACGCCCAAAAAGGACAGGCATCCCCGTCAACTTCTCACACAAGGAATCCACCTTGTGTACAAGCCCCGACAAATAAATATAGTTTTATGAAATCCGTCGAAAAACCTCAGAAATCCACAGTGGAATAAAAACCTCACAAAATCCACCATGGAATATGCCTCCTGGCATCATACCCTTAGGGTAGGATAGCAATTGTCCTCAATCTCTATTAGCTCAATGTGAAGCGAGTTGTGAGTAGTAAGCACTTAGGTTGTGGGCATGCATCCATTCGGCCTCTTCAACATGATGATTTTTAAACTTAACCACATATCTAGAATATCTACGGTTAGTTCTAGTGGTCATAAAGTTAGTGTCTAGAATAGTTTCAGGTTCAAGTATTTCAGTTTCTTCTTCTAACAAAGAAGGGTTTTCATAGATAGGGTGGATAGGTAATTGGCCTCCAAAAGGTCCTAACAAACTGATATGAAAAGTATTATGTATCTTCCAGTGTTGGGGTAGTTCTAATTTAAATGCATTGTCATTGATCTTTTGAATTATTTTGAAAGGTCCATAAAATCTTGGTGCTAATTTAACAACAAAGTGTTTCTCAACACTTTGCAATCTTCTCTTTTCAATGCGTAACCAAACATAATCATCAACATTGAAACTCATGGCTTTTCTTTTCTTATTAGCTTGTTTAGTATATAATTTCTAGAATTTCACAATCATATCTTTAACTTGAGCAAAAATAGTAGCATGTGTATTGGAAATATCATCAACAGCTTTAACTTTTTTCGAAAATGATGTAACAAGTGTAGGCAATCTATGTTCATAAATGATTTCAAAAGGTGTTTTTTGTGTAGCTATGTGTGGTGTATTATTGTATGTAAATTGAAGTAGATGCAAATGTGTATCCCATGTTTGTGGTTTTGAAATTGTGTATGCACGCAAAAGATCTAGAATTGTACTGCTAGTAGCTTTTGTTTGCCCATTGGTTTCAGGATGGAATGCAAATGAGAAATCAATCTTAGTACCTAAATTAGCAAACAAAGTAGTCCAATTGATTTAAGTTGTATAGGGGTGTGTAAATGCAAATCTAACACGGGAAAGTTTAACTTGGTAATCAGACATATCCCCAAGCACAGATCCAGAACCCTATTACCACGCTCAGCCCATCAGAGGTACAAGAGAAGAAGTTTCTTCTCAAACAAAATAAACCACTAGAACTTGATGGAAAGGGGAAGACTGTTGGAGATGATGCTGAAATATGGATTGAATCCATGGAAGACTATTTTAGTGCAGCTGGAATAGTACCTGTGAACCAAGCCATGATTGCTAAGCTCAAGCTCACTAGCGAGGCTAGGTCATGATCAGAAATAATAACTTTTGGAAAACCATGGTTAGTGAAAATAGTCTTCAAAAATAATTGTGCAGTTTGAGATACAGTTAATGTTTTCTTGCATGGTAGGAAATATGCTTGTTTGCTAAACCGATCTACTATAGTACAAATCATATCATGATTAGCTTGTGTGTTAGGAAAACTAGTTATAAAATCCATTGAAATATGTTCCCATGGGCGTTCAGGAATTGTTAAAGGCATTAATAAACCATATTGCTTACCATGATGTACCTTGATTCTTTGGCAAATTAAATACTCAGAAACAAAGTTAGAAACCTCAAATTTCATTTGTGACCAGTAAAAATCTTCAACCAATATTTTTAAAGTAGAAATAATGCCTCTATGGCCTTGATATGGAGGACAATGAATTTCATGCAACACAAATGATCTAAATTGAACAGCGACACACAATCTTTTCTCATAAAACATAAATCTATCAGAATAAGTCAAAGAATCAATTGGAATCCAGTTATTAGCAACTAATTTGTTCCAATCAGCTTGAAAACTGAGGTTATGGTCAGAGGTATCCTTCATAGGAATAAGGAAATCAAAAGATAAAACGGAAATATTATGGATACTTGGTCTTCTACTCAATGCATCGACAACAACATTTTCTCTTCCACGTTGATATTGAATAAGTGGATGGAAACTTTGAATAAAAGCAGGCCATTTAATATGACGGTCAGAAAATTGTGGCTGACTAAGGAGATGTTTGATACTTTGTTGGTCAGTTTTGATCATAAATTCGGATCCCATTAGATAGTGTTTCCATTGATGCAAGGCTTGAACTACAGTTAGCAATTCTTTATCATAGGTGGAATACTTCAGTTTAGAAGGTTTAAGTTTGAAACTAGAATAGACTATGGGATGTGAATCTTGCATGAGGACAACTCCTATTCCTGATCCGCTAACATCAGTGACTACTAGAAAGAATGGTCGACTAAAATCAGGTAATTACAAAACAGGTACATGTGTTAAAGCATGTTTCAATAAATCAAAAGAATTTTGCTGGTTGTCAGATCAATGATATACAATACATTTCTTTAACAATTTCGTCAAAGACAATGCAATCAATGAAAATTTTCTTACAAATTTTCTATAGAACCTAGTAAGACCTAAGAAAGAATGTAACTCATGCACATTTTTAGGGATTGGTCAATTCAACATTACCTCTATCTTTTTAGGATCAACACAAATACCATCAGAAGAAACAATGTAACCTAACTATTCAATTTGGGTTTGAAAATTTTCACTCTTGTGAGGGTTAGCATATAATTGATTCCCTTTCAACAATTTGAAAACCAAATATAGATGTTCACAATGCTCATTCTCATTCTTAGTGAAAACCAATATATCATCAAAGAAAACAATCACACAATTCTGATACTTCAAAAATATACGATTCAACATACAACTGAATGTAGTTGATACATTGGTCAAACCGAAAGGCATAACCAGAAATTCATAATGGCCAAATCGAGTTCTAAATGCAATCTTGAAAATGTGAGGTGTATCCAATCGTACTTGATGATATCCAGATTTGAGATCTATTTTGCTAAAAACAGTGGCCCTTGTAGTTTATCCATAAGGTCGTCTAACCTATGAATCAAATATCTATTCTTAGGAGTGATCTTGTTTAGGGCACAATAGGCAATGCACATCCTATAGGTATTCTTGTTCTTCTTAACTAATAGGACATGTGCACCAAAATGAGAACTACTAGGCCTAATGAGTCCTTGGTTCAATAGTTCTTCAACTTCTGTTTGGATTTATTTCTGTTCAATCTAATTGTGTCTATAAGGTGCTTTACATGGTGGTTGAGAACTAGGGATTAAGTCTATTTTATGATCTTCTGGACATGTAGGTGGTAAACCAAGTGGTAAATCAGTAGCAAAATAATCTTTAAATTGTGAAAGAAATTGTATATGCCTAGGATGCATCTAATTTTTCTTAGCTTCAATTTCATTCACCCATATTAAGTATGATTTGCTACATTTTCTCAATGCACATTTAGCTTGTGTATGACTAAGCACGGGATAATTATCAAAGGTATGCATTCCATGTAATGTGATTTGTTTTTCATTAGAATGAATTTTTATGGAATGTGTGGAATAATCTATGTGGGGATTATATTTGTGACGCCAAGGCATTCCTAAAATAATATCACTAGCTTGCAAAGGCACAACTAAGAAATTTATACGCTCAATATAATGACCAATTTTAATTTCTAAATCATGAAATTCTTGTGTACCATTGTATCTAGTGCCTAAGAATGCAGTCTTTATGTGATAATAAGTTGGAACAGTGAGTAAAATCAATTCTTTTACCAACTTTGCAAAAATAAAATCATGCATTCTTCCATCATTATGCAAAACAATCTTTTTTTTACCATGCACAAAATATTTCATCGTTAATAACAAATGAGGATTTGGCATACTTGGCAAAGTATATGAAGTATCGATGATATCATCGTCATCTTCAGTGAAGTCTAGGATATCTTCATGGTCTTCATCTTCAATCGCTCCCAAGTGATTGATTTGAACAGCTTGCTTCTTGGATTGACAATTCACTGCTAAGTGTCCACGTTGATGACACTCGTAGCAAACTATTGGCTTTTCTTTGGAAACATTATTGGTAATGGCTGAAAATTTGGGTATATTGGGATTTGGTTGAAGAGAAGGCTTAGGGTTTGAATTTGTCTTGATGGTAAAGTAGGAGGTCGAGTCCAGGGTTCACGGAAAGAAGAAGGAACAAAGCGATTTTGATTGAAACTTCGAAAGTTAGAATTGAATTGCTTTGTACCAAAGTTACCATTAGTCGAAAGTTATTGTTGTCGCTTTTCTCGTCCACAAATTTTATCCTCAGCCTAAACTCTTTACTAAAGCACCCTTAAGACAATACAAGATTACATTGGGATTTTTTGTTGATTCAAGGAGAGGACCTTCGTTTTCTATATTTGATACATTTGTCTAATGTAAAGACTACAAAAATACATGATGATCCTTAACGTCATCTCATGAGTACTTCATTAAATTAAGTAAATCTTGAATAAATTGATTCAACATGTCAATGTATAAGTCAATCTATATATTCCATTCGAGTAGTTTCTGTACATTTGCATGATGTCCGTTTATATGTCCGATGATGCATATGTTAGATGTTTGTTTGGGTAGTCTATACAACTCATTATCCATATGTTGATGTCCATTTATATAAGCAAATACAAAAATAACCTTATAGAACAATGCAAGGGTAATAATTGACTAATAATTATTTAAGCAAAGCAAACTAATAGTTATCAATTTGATGCTATAGACAACATTGATTTGGAAAGGTGGTTTGGGGGGACACATACATATAAACATACATACACATGCATGTATGTGTGTGTGTGTGTGCGTGTGTGCATGCATGTGTGAGAGCTTGGTTGAGACTTCATCTCCTACACTCTTATATATATTCTCCTTCTCTTCCACTTATCTTAATTTTTGGGAAGAGCTTGAAGCCATAGCAATTGAGAGAGACAGAGATAGAGACAGAGAGACAGAGATTGAAAACTTGAAAGAAGCTTTCATTTGCATGTCGAGAGTTTCATGTTTATAGATGCATCATGCCTACAAATTAGATGCAATTGTAGCATCATTTATAGGGTGCATATAGCCCCACTTATAGCATCATTTATAGGGTGCCTATAGCCCCACTTATAGGGTGCCTATAGCAGGGACTTATAGAGTTGTTGGTTTCGACGACAAAACCCTCCATCATGCCCATTGCAAGGTCAAAATCTCCAAAAGCCGATTTGTGCCATCGAGCCATCGAATCCAACTTGTTTGGCTAGTTCTAGCCTCACACCACCATCGAGCCAATGGACCCAATCGAGCCATCGGACTCAGCCTATTTTGCCAGTGTCACAAGGAACTTTAAACACTTTTCCATGTAGTAAAAAAAGAGAGATTTTCTAGATACTTATCAAAGTATCTAGAAAAAGTCTCAACTAGTAAAAGTGGAACACTTTACAAGTTAGTGATCTAGCAAAATATTTCTATATAGAAAATTTTTAAAATTCCTAGTTGATGATCTAGTAAAATATTCCTAGATAAGAAAACTAGTTGAAACTATAGATATAGTAAAATTTTCCTATACAAGAAAACTAGTTGGAATCATTAATACAAGCCATTATCACACTAATATATCGTGTTAAGAAAATTAATCACGATTTGTTCACAATGTTGTATTATTAGCAATAGAATTGTGATTGAATTCACTAAAAAAGTTGTCTTGAACACTACATTCTCTCTATAATGAAGGTGGAAAAAGCATAGATTTTATATGGAAAATAGATGGGAAAATAGTAGGGGAAATGTGGGAAATGTGGGGGACTATATAAGTCAACCCCAAAAGGATTGTAAGGTACCTATTTGATTTGACATCTAATCTCCAACTCAATCGGCTTCCTTCCTCACCTGTGCTCTCTCTCAATTCACGCTACTCCTATCTCCCCTTCCTTCTCTATCTTCCCTTGCCTTCCGTGGCTTTCCTCCATCTCCCAATTCCCCTTCATTGCATTGGTATCAAGGCCTAAAATTCTGGCACCTACAGAGCAGCTTTGCATCGATGGACAGAACTACTCTTATCTAGGTGAACCAAGCGGAATCCAGCATGTGAAAGAGAGTGCAGGTCGATTGGAATCAAGGCACTCAGGGCGGCCAAACTTGCTCACGCACCGATTCCACTAGTGAGCCATTCCGTTTGCTTCCGCCAATCACGAACTCAACATTTCGTTTGGAGAAACCAACAGCCTCACTTCAACCATCACTTCTCTGCCTCACGTCGCCCTCACTGTTCTGTCCATTCGCTACAGTTCCGTGCGTCTTTTTTTTCTGTTCACGTCACTGTTACTACCTGCCACCGTCTTTGCGAGTGTTGCTCAACCACGAGATAGTAATACGCCATCTCCTCCGGAATACACTATCTCCACCGGCATGCAATCTCCACCGCCCCGCCATCGCACCATCTCCACCGGGTTCCATCTCCACCGGACTGACAATCTCTTCGAGCCTGTTCGGTGCACCCCTCGTTGTCATACGCTGCCGCGATTCCGTCGTTCCTCCGCCACTGTTTCTGTCACCTGTCCGCGCCTTTCGCTGGCCACCATTTTCATACCTTAGAGTAATTTTCTAATCTATTTCCTAATGTTAGTAAGGTTAATTAACCTAAGGGGTAATTAACTCGTTAATTGTGAGTTAGTTTAGTTAGTCTAGTCCTAACAGTCCTAGTTAGGCTAGGACAGTCCTAACGGTCCTAGATAGGCTAGGTCAGTCCTAGCAGTCCTAGCTAGGCTAGGACACTCCTAGGACTTCCCCAAAAAAAAAACCCTCTTTTAGGGCACTTCTACAGCCGTGTTCTAGGCCCTTCTCAGCCACCTTTGTGGCTCATTTCGAGCATTCTCTCCATCCTCTTCACCAAGTTTTCTTCAAGCCTCTTCATCGACTCCATCGCGCACTCATGGCCCCCAAGCGTGCACCCCAATCAGATGAGACGTTTCACCATGGAGATGGCATTGCTCAGCAGGAGCAGATGCCAGTTACAGAGGGTGTACCTCCCTCGCAGCTAGTTCCTACTATGCCTACAGACACATAGTTTTTGGATGCATTGGCCTCGATGCTTCAGGGGGCTTTTCAACAGATGGGTCAGCAGTTGGGACAGCAGCTCACCACTGCTATGGCTATGCACGATACAGCTATCACCCAGATGGGTCAGAACATTAGGTAGCAGATCACTACTGCCATCAATATGCATGATAAGGGTAAGCAGGCCGCACCCCAACACGGGGATCAAATCAGATAGCCAGGGTGATTTTCCTGACCCACACAGGGGATCTAGGGCTGATGGTCGTTGCACTTATGATGCTGGTTCTATGCATGCACCCCAACATGGGGATTATGTTGATATAGGTGATGCCTTGCCTGTGCCCTCGAGCACTTCTTTTTTTGATTCCAGCAGGCCGCCATTTGGCTCGCAAATTTCATTGGCTGAGCCGTCCATTTTGGGCCGGCCTACTGGCATATTTCCGCCCACGGCGAGCATGCTTGGATTGGGTGTTGGGTTTCAGGGCAGTTGGGAGAGAGGCCAGTCCTCTTCTCAGCCTT
Source organism: Lygodium microphyllum (assembly GCF_053477565.2). Lineage (NCBI taxonomy): Eukaryota > Viridiplantae > Streptophyta > Polypodiopsida > Schizaeales > Lygodiaceae > Lygodium > Lygodium microphyllum. Next base: position 85,425,671 of record NC_141151.1, read on the forward strand.
TTTCTATGCCACCCACTCACCGAGATTGTTTAGGGTATTCCACCCACACAGATCAGATGTAGGTGAATGTATGTCACATACTATCTAAAATTGAGCTTTCAAATTGAATCTGATCTCGCTTGATTGATCTTCTATCCTGAAATTAGTCAAGGTCCTTTTTGGTCGCGACTTTGCTCTCGAAAACCCTTCGACATCTTTGGGTGGATGTTGAATTGCTGCGCATCCGAGATGTGGAATTTATCAAAAAGGTTATGTTGAACATGGACCATTTGTCAAGGCACTTGCTTCTTATCATCACATGTAATTAGAGGATGTCTGTCCAGATGTTGTCAGCCATTGGACATGGGTTTTAACTATATTACAGTCAGCAAATAAGACTTTTACATATGGAATAAGTGGATCTTTTTGGTATGCCACTAGCTCAGCCGTACAAATACTTCTTTTCGGTATCATTGCTATGGAAATTAAGCGAAGGGTACTAAAGGTTCACATTGTTTTGGAACTTGTTCGACATGCTGAGATCCAGAGGCTAGGGCTAATGGAAACTCATGATATTGTGCTAGGCAATGGATTGGTGAGCATGTATGCTAAGTGTGGTGCATTCGCAAAAGCAGAAGAAGTGTTTGATAAGCTAGCAGCACCAAATGTTGTCTCTTGGAATGCCCTAATCTCTAGGTATGCTGACCTTGGCAATGCTGAAAGGGTTGTTAACTCATTCTGGAAAATGTTGGTAGAACATGTAGAGCCAGACAGTGTCACATTTGTTGTTATGCTTACTGCTTGCAGTCTTGTAGGGCGAGTGGAGGAGGGCTTATGTACTTTGATACTATGAGTGTTGTGTATTGCATCATCTCGACAAAAGAGCACCACATTTGCATGGTTGATTTTCTCAGCCGTGCAGGGCAGTTTGACAAGGCAATAAGCATAATCTTGAAGGAACCGATTTTGGAAATGTGGATGGCTCTATTCGATGCAGAGTTGAATAGCAGCAATACCAGATAGAGCTGCAGCGCATCACTCAATGGCTGAAAGAAAAGCCAGCCGCTTTATTAAGCGGAAGGCAATTTGGGAAAAATCGCTTTATTAGCCGATTGAAAGGGGAAGCTTTCTTTGAGGGGGCGCAGGGAAATTCGAAAAGAAGGGGCTTTTCTATCGAGTTACCTCTCTGAGGGGGCGCATGGAAATTCGGAAAGAAGGGGCTTTTCTATCGAGTTACCATTTATTTTGGGAGATTCGTGTTTGTGATGCCTCTGGGGGAAGTTTTGTCTCATCATCATGAGCTGACGAAAATTGAAGTGGAAGCTCGAAGAAGTTTATGAAGCTTTAAATCATATACAGCTAAGCCACAGGCCACCTTCAAGGCCACCGAGTTATAACCCTGCGAAGAAGGACAAGCAAGGGGAAGATTCCACTTATAACAGATCTGATTCTGAGAAACAGCATTGCCGACTCATTGCTAATGGACCTGTTTTTTTTGCGCTCCGACTTTCGCATTTCCACATATTGATACCCATCTTCTGAAAGCCACAATATTCGAGCATGGTGACGATTTGAAATCTGCAACTAATTCACTGATTTGCGCATGAAAAATTACGAATCTACCCTCTCACTTCATCTGGTTCTCAGAATGGAATTCTGTTGCAATCAGCCTCTAAGATTGCAGAAACAAGTGGAAATCAAGATGCAAGTTCTTTTGCAGAAAGTGGAATTATTAGCACTAGATTATTCACCCCAGGAGGACAGTGGAGAACCCCTTCAGTAATGTCATTTCAACCTCTAGAATCTGGTCAAATTTTAGGACGCACAGAGATAATGCCAGATCAAAAGCAGAAGTATCTTCAATGTTTGCAGCAACAGCCACAGTTACAGCTACTACAAAATCTTCAAGCCTCTCAAAATGCAGCATTTCAACATCAACAGTTTTATCTTCAGTTCTTTTGTTCTTAAAGAACCTTCCCACATTTGGAGATCCTTATAGACAGTTGGCTTAAGCACATATTCTAGAGCATACACTGAATCCAGTTGTAAAACTCTATCAAAGCTTTACCTTGCAAGCTCCACATTCCTATGAAACTTTCAACTTGCAACAGAGATCTCAGACTTTCAGATTCTGCATTATGATCTGTAAACCTAGTGCCATTATAACTTAATCAGATGCCTTTGAATCAGTTTAAAACAATATCAACATGGCAATGAAAATGCATGTTACATAAGTTTAATCTTATCACAATTCTATATGGTGAAGAATTACGTATTTTGGAAGACCTGTGCAGAGTTTTAACTGTGCAAGAGCTGTGTATATCTATGCAAAATTACACCAGAACTGGTTGGCTGCTACAAAAATTTTATCTATTCAAGAGAGTTGCTAATTATATGACATGAGTATTCATCAAGTTGTTTATTGGAGATGCTCCCATTCAGATGTAGCTGAATGTATATCACATATTATCTAAAATTGAGCTTTCAAATTGAATCTGATATCGCTTGATTGATGTTCTATCCTGAAATTAGTCAAGGTCCTCTATGGTCGCGACTTTGCTCTCGAAAACCCTTCGACATCTTTGGTGAACCCGACGTGAAAGCGTCGCTGAAATTTCAAGATGGGAGATACTTCAGCATCTATTTGAGCCTCTTCTACAATTCCAGCTGCATCCTCTACTTCAGCTCCATCAATGACTGGTGCGTCAAGTACTTCGACAGATGATCTAAAGCAGATTTTGCAGAATATGTCCATGTATATGCAGCTCCAAAATCAACAGACACAATTGTATATGCAGCAGCAACAACAATTACATCAACAACAATTGTCTCAACAAAGGCAACTCTATTCGGAGCAGGACAATGCAAGCAGCGCGACCAAGGCGATTGAAGCAGTTGAGAATGAGAAGAAGCTATTTGATGGCCGTAATGTTTCAGCATATTTGAAGACATATGAGATCAAGATGGGGTTTTTTGGAGTTCCAGCTGGACTTATGAGTAAGTATTTCCTTCATCTTGTCACACCTGCCTTGAGGGAAAAAGTGACTGATTTTTTAATTCAAAATACACATTGGCAAGATTTTAAGAATGCCCTGAAAGAAGAATATTTCCTTGAGGACTTTGGTATGGCTACTCGGCGGTCATTCCGAGAGTGGGTCTACATGCCAAACAAAGGTCTAGCTGCTTCGGAGTTGATTCGAGAATTTGAAGAGAGGTATAGTCAGCTTGATGCCATTGAACAAAGAGCATTGGATGTTGAAAAAGTTGAGCTTTTCTTGCAAGCTGCAGATCCTGCTCTTCAGGAAGAGTTGGGTGAGCTTCTTGAGGATCGCACGAAGCCTATGGGTCTTAAAACGGATTGGCAGGATGCCCAGGATGTAGTCTCGACTTTGACCAAGAGGAGGAAATGGAAGACTTGCCTACAGAATGGTTCCATGACACCTACACCATCATCTGCTCCTATGCCTGCTTCTATTCCTGTTATTTCTTCTCCTCCTCAGCCAGTTTCTTGGCCTATGCTAGTGCCTACTGTTTCCACTCCACCTATTCCTCCTATTCCTCGACCGATGCTTGCACCTTCTGCTCCAAAACCATCTGCTTCATCGGTGCCTACCTCTCTTGATGACATAATCAAAGGCATAACGGATTTGACACTGGAGTCAGTTAAAGCGGAGTTGGTGGGAAAATTGAAAGAGCAGTTTGCTTCGACTGCGCCTACTACTTCTTCTAGTGCTCCTACTGCACCTAGGAGTGCTCCTAGTGCACCTAGGAGAGATCGGAGATGTATTTGGTGCGATAGTACGGACCATTAGCATTGCAGGGATTGTGAATATTTTCAGGATGCAAGGAGGAAGAATTTGGTATATTGGGGACAAGATGGTAAGATTTGGTTGACTGAGACAGGAGCTCCACTTGCTACCAACTTTGGTAAAGGTGAAATGAAGAAGTGAGTGGATGACATGGCTACGCGTACTTCTTATGTGACAGCTAGAGGTGATGCTTCTGCATATGGAGTCCAGATTGAGAAGGGATCAGAGACTCAGTCAGCACTATGGACTTATGCTATGGATACTGCAAACAAGGGAAAAATTCAGCAAACTGTTTTGACTAGTGCAGGCTCTAGCATCAGATCAGAGACAGGTTGGGATTCGCCTGTTGACAGGTACTCTATTTATGCTTATTTGGCTAAGTCTGATGGAGCAGATGTACTTGTTGAGGAGAAGCGTAAGAGGGATGAAGAAATTAGGTACCTCCGTTTCGCGAGACAACGGTGGTACAGAGCAGAGGAGATTGGAGTTCTCGCCTCCTGGTAGCAGTGTTTTCTCCTCCGGTTTTGTTGGGATTTCAGCAAATAGTTCGATGAGCTATCAGAAGATTTCTAGGTTGCCTAGAGTTGCCAGGCACTACATATGAAGGAAGGAGAAAATTTTGAAAAATGCAGGAATTTTGGAGGATGACGAGCACATAGATGGGATGTATGACAGTATGATTTGTGCAGATACGATGGAAGAGATGAAAGATATGCTGAAAACTTATATGCAGAGTTATCACAGTAATGTATTAGTGCAATCCCTGGACATGTTTCATGAAATTGAAAATTTTGTGTCACAGATTGAGTCAGAGGCTGAGGTGGCTCAGCAAAAAGTATCGAGTGCTGAAGAAATTCAGCAAACAGAGTTTCCAGCTGGTTATGATCAGCTTTCAGAGACACAGAGGGCTGAAAACTTTCAGCCAATAAAGTTTACTGCTGAAATATTTCAGCATCCAGAGTTTAGGGCTGTTTCTATGCAGTCCATAGAGCAGAGGACTGAGGATATTCAGCCATTGGAGTGCAGAATTGCTAATTTACAACAAGATTTGAGTAATGCAGAAGAGCATAATGAAGCCAGGGTTGACACGAAATACAAAACTGTGGATAAGAAGGTGAAGCCGGTAGCTGTACCGCTTCCACCTGACAGTGATCAACAAATAGAGAGGGCTGCTAAACAGCCAATTTTGAGGAATCCGGAGCATATTGGTCATAAATTTTCAGTAGAGACTCTTGCTGAATTGAAAATTGGAAATGGTGATTTTTTGTTACCCATAGAGAAGCAATGCTTTCAGGAGATGCTTGAGCGATATGGAGGGGATTTTCTTTTTTTCCGCATGAGATTGGATGTGTGAATCCTGATATTGTTGCTCCTATGGTGATCTTTACTATTCCTCATATTCCATGGAATCTCCGACCTATTCCAGTGCCTAAAGCACACCTGCCAAAGCTGATTGATTTATTGAATGAGAAAATCAGGATGGGAATTCTTGAGCCTTCATCTGCACCATACTCAAACAGGTGGTTTACAGTTCCAAAGAAGAATGGTACTCTCCGATTTATTCAGGACATGCAGCCAGTAAACAGAGTTACTATCAGGAATGTTGGTATAGGTCCAGTTGTGGATGAGTTTGCAGAAGCATTTGCTGGACGTGCCATCTATTCTTTAGGTGATTTGTATTCGGGATATGATCAGTTTCAGCTGGCTTTGGAAAGCAGGGACATAACCACCATGAGAACTCCTATTGGGCTTGTCAGGATGTGTACCTTGCCTCAAGGTGCCACTAATTCTGCTGTGCATATGATGAATGCCATGCATAAGGTCCTTCGAGATTACATACCTCAGCTTACTATGCCTTTCTTGGATGATGTGCCCATTAAGGGATGTACAGAAGAAGAGAAGAATGAGAGTCTAAATGGGCAGGGATGCAGATACTTTGTGGTTGATCATATTTCAGCATGTAAGAAGATTTTGGCCAGGTTAGAAGAAGTAAACTTGACACTTTCAGGGCAAAAATCTGTTTTTGGAGTGAATGAAGTTGTCATTGTTGGACATATGTGTGGATATTATGGTAGGAAACCCTCACCTGATAAGGTGAATGCTATAGGCAAGATTGCAGAGTATTGTTCTACCACTTCAGAGGTACGGAGATTCATTGGAGCTTGTGTGTTTTATATGATTTGGATACCTCATTTTGCACACATAGCAGATTGTTTATATTAGCTGCTTCGAAAGGGGCAGAATTTCTATTGGGATGAGAGCCACACTAGAGCCATGCAGAAATTGAAGAAGTTATTGCAGAATGCTCCTACTCTCACGAAAGCGGATTATAATTGTGGAAAGCCTATTGTATTGACAGTTGACACTAGTCCAATTGGCATAGGTTGGGCTGTGGGTCAAGATGATGCAGATGGAAATAGGTATGCTATTCGGTTTGGGACGAAAGTCCTAAACGAGAGACAGAGGAGATATCTGCAAATCAAGAGGGAGTTACTGGGGATTGTTACGGCTCTCAAATGTGACAAGGAGTACTCTATTGGAGCTTCAGTTGTGGTAGAGACAGATTGCTTGCCATTGATTGGTATGATTACGAGTTGCTCTACTCCAGATATAGCTATGCTGAGATGGATTGGATACATCAAGTCATTAAATCCGGAATTTAAACACATAGCAGGGAAGGATAATCCAGTGGGGGCAGATATGTTGTCTAGAGCCAGATATGATGATGAGGAGATGCTATTTGCAGAAGAGGATGATGTAGAAATTTCAGCCACTATGGTTGATCATGTTTGCCATGTCTATGATATTGTGGCTTTCATAGAAGAACTTTATGTTGGAGATTGGTTGCAGATTGGCAGGTACCTTAGTACACTAAGCAAAAGAGATGAATGGACAGATGAAGAGTTCAAGAAGATCAGAAGGAAAGCCTATGGTTATTTTCTCAAGGATGGATTTCTTTGGAAGCATCCGAAGAAAAGAGGCGGATTACCTTTGCGGGTTGTCTGCGATAGAGAGACACAGTTACAGGTGATGAGGGAGTTTCATGAGAGTCCTTGAGCTGGTCATAGAGGAGTGTGGGCTACTTATGAGAAAATCAAGGAGAAATATTGGTGGAAAGGTATGTATAGAGATGTTTCTCACTTTGTTGAGACTTGCAAAGACTGCTAGATATATTCGGTAGTGCGTCATCAAGATGAGCTTCATCCGACCTATTCGCTATGTATTCATTATAAGTGGGTAGTTGATTTGGTTACTATGCCTATGGGTCTATGGCAGATGAGGTATATTGTTTTGGCTAGAGAGGATCTTACCAATCATGTTGAGGGCAGATCTTTGAGAACAAAGACCACTAGTGCAGTGTGTAAGTTCTTATTGGAAGAAATTTTCTGCAAGTATGGCTCTGTGGGTAAGATCACTGCGGATCACGGTGAATTGGATGCAGATGAAGCTAGGGAGTTTTTCTCTCAGCTAGGAATCAAGTTGGCTCTAACTACAGCATATAATCCAGAGGGAAATGGGAAGAGTGAAAAAGGGCATCCGCCAATAGTGAAAGCATTAGCCAAAGCATGCAGAGGACGGATTGGAGAATGGCCGAGACTTCTACCATTTGCTTTGTGGGATCGTACGACTCATAGTGTTACCACAGGATATATGCCTGCAGAGTTGATGTATGGTCAGAAACCTGTTATGCCGACTGAGACTTGTGCTTTGACTTGGTCAGTTTTACCTTGGCAGGAGGATTTGATGAGAGAGGAGCTCTTAGCTCTTCGGATTCGACAGTTGGAGAGAAGACCAGAGGATATTCAGCTAGCTATTGACAGGTTGAAGGTTGCTAGACTTAGAAATAAGGACAGGTTTGACAGCAGGCATCGCTTGCGGCCTAGAGCAATAGAAGAGGGAGATTGGGTATTAGTCTTGGATAGCAGTCTTGAAAATCAGCATACTGCACTTCGAAAGATGGTGAAAAGATTGTTTGGGCAAACATGTTTTTGATAATGCAACATATGAGTTGACAGAATTGGATGGGACAGTGGTTAGAGTGCCTATTGCTGGAAAAAGAATCAAGATTTTCAAGAAAAGAGATGATGAAGATTATGCATTGGAAGAATTTGCAAGAGAAGAGCAACGAGAAGAAACTCCAATGGAAGAGACAGATGATATGACAGATAAACTTGTTGATATACCGGAAATGCATAATGAAGAGATTGATTTGTTTGTGGATCTTAATGATAACGATCATGGGTAGTTGGCCCATTCGGAGGATGCACAGGATTAGAGGGGGTGGATGTCGAACTGCTGCGCATCAGAGATGTGGAATCCACCAAAAAGGTTATGCTGAACATGGACCATTTGTCAAGGCACTTGCTTCTTATCATCACATGTAATTAGAGGGTGTCTGTCCAGATGTTGTCAGCCATTGGACATGGGTTTTAACTATATTACAGTTAGCAAATAAGACTTTTACATATGGAATAAGTGGATCTTTTTTATATGCCACTAGCTCAGCCGTACAAATACTTCTTTTCGGTATCATTGCTATGGAAATTAAGCGAAGGGTACTAAAGGTTCACACTATTTTGGAACTTGTTCGACATGCTGAGATCCGGAGGCTGGGGCTAATGGAAACTCATGATATTGTGCTAGGCAATGGATTGGTGAGCATGTATGTTAAGTGTGGTGCATTCGCAAAAGCAGAAGAAGTGTTTGATAAGCTAGCAACACCAAATGTTGTCTCTTGGAATGCCCTAATCTCTGGGTATGCTGACCTTGGCAATGCTGAAAGGGTTGTTAACTCATTCTGGAAAATGTTGGTAGAACATGTAGAGCCAGACAGTGTCACATTTGTTGTTATGCTTACTGCTTGCAGTCTTGTAGGGCGAGTGGAGGAGGGCTTATGTACTTTGATACTATGAGTGCTGTGTATTGCATCATCCTGACAAAAGAGCACCACATTTGCATGGTTGATTTTCTAAGCCGTGCAGGGTAGTTTGACAAGGTAATAAGCATAATCTTGAATGAACCGATTTTGGAAATATGGATGACTCTGTTTGATGCAGAGTTGAATAGTAGCAATACCAGATAGAGCTGCAACGCATCACTCAATGGCTGAAAGAAAAGCCAGCCGCTTTATTAAGCGGAAGGCAATTTGGGGAAAATCGCTTTATTAGCCGATTGAAAGGGGAAGCTTTCTCTGAGGGGGCGCAGGGAAATTCGGAAAGAAGGGGCTTTTCTATCGAGTTACCATTTATTTTGGGAGATTCGTATTTGTGATGGCTCTAGGGGAAGTTTTGTCTCATCATCGTGAGCTGACGAAAATTGAAGCGGAAGCTCGAAGAAGTTTATGAAGCTTTAAATCATATACAGCTAAGCCAGAGGCCACCTTTAGAGCCACCGAGTTATAACCCTGCGAAGAAGGACAAGCAAAGGGAAGATTCCACTTGTAGTAGATCTGATTCTGAGAAACAGCATTGCCGACTCATTGCTAATGGACCTGGTTTTTTTGCGCTTCGACTTTTGCGTTTCCACATATTGATACCCGTCTTGTGAAAGCCACAATATTCGAGCACGGTGACGATTTGAAATCCGCAACTAATTCACTGATTTGCGCATGAAAAATTACGAATCTACCCTCTCACTTCATCCGGTTCTCAGAATTGAATTCTGTTGCAATCAACCTCTAAGATTGCAGAAACAAGTGGAAATCAAGATGCAAGTTCTTTTGCAGAAAGTGGAATTATTGGCACTAGATTATTCACCCCAGGAGGACAGTGGAGAACCCCTTCAGCAATGTCATTTCAACCTCTAGAATTTGGTCAAATTTTAGGACGCACAGAGATAATGCCAGATCAAAAGCAGAAGTATCTTCAACGTTTGCAGCAGCAGTCACAGTTACAGCTACTACAAAATCTTCAAGCCTCTCAAAATGTAGCATTTCAACATCAACAATTTTATCTTCAATTCTTTTGTTCTTAAAGAACCTTCCCACATTTGGAGATCCTTATAGACAGTTGGCTTAAGCACATATTCTAGAGCATACACTGAATCCAGTTGTAAAACTCTATCAAAGCTTTACCTTGCAAGATCCACATTCCTATGAAACTTTCAACCTGCAACAACAGAGATCTCAGACTTTCAGATTCCGCATTATGATCTGTAAACCTAGTGCCATTATAACTGAATCAGATGCCTTTGAATCAGTTTAAAACAATATCAACATGGCAATGAAAATGCATGTTACATAAGTTTGATCTTATCACAATTCTATATGGTGAAGAATTACGTATTTTGGAAGACCTGTGAACAAAGTTTTAACTGTGCAAGAGCTGTGTATATCTATGCAAAATTACATCAGATCTAGTTGGCTGCTACAGAAATTTTATCTATTCAAGAGAGTTGCTAATTATATGACATGAGTATTCATCAAGTTGTTTATTGGAGATGCTCCCATTCAGATGTAGCTAAATGTATGTCACATATTATCTAAAATTGAGCTTTCAAATTGAATCTGATCTCGCTTGATTGATCTTCTATCCTGAAATTAGTCAAGGTCCTCTCTGGTCGCAACTTTGCTCTCGAAAACCCTTCGACAACGTATCTTATTACGTGGAAGGGTTTGCATATGGAAGAGTCTTCTTGGCAACATGCCTCAAATTTGGAAAAATTTCCATGGCTACTTCAAGAGGATACTTCCCTCAATGACTAGTGAATAGCTTGCTATATTAAATTTTTGTATAGAAATTAATTGCCTTATCTTCATCAAAATTGGATTTTGATGGCATGGATGGATACTACATATTGTCCTCTACATTTTTATAGTTTGCACATGTAATTTAGGCACTTCTACTTCAAGTTTAGCCAGAATTGTACCACAAATTGTTTTGGACAGAGTACAATAGTTTCTTTATCAAATATACTTCTCCTTCATCGACTTACATGATGCTTTTCAACTTGAACCTTCTTTTTAGCATGATCCATATACTTTGAGCTATCCTTGTAGTCTTTATTTGTCATTTTTCCCAATTTCATCTTTGAGGACAAAGCTCTTTTGCACCAAGATGGCTTGCAATAAAGTAAAATTAATACCCTAGCTAATATTTAGCCTTAGGTTAAGGTTAGATATAAAAGGCTAAGTTGTAACTTGCCAAGCATCATTTGCCAATTGTAAACATTTCTTGTTAGAGTTTTCCACCTCCCACCATCCATTGAGGGTGCATACTCTTCGGCCACCATGGCACTGGGGTGGATTCAATGCCCCTTGATAGTATGAGGAGGATATATTCATGCTGTAGCCTCTCATGAATGATTATTAGCCTTTGTAATTCAAGTGGATTTTTTGGCATTTTAGTGTATTTATTTTATTTTTAGTATTTTTATATTGTTGTGGAAATTTTTTTCTTTACATTATTTGAGTATAAGAGCTTCGGTTATCCTTCCATTGATTGTTCCCAAAGTCTTGTGTTATTGTGTTTTCATCTCCGTTAAGACCATTGTATGAGTTCACATAGCAATATACATTTGGTTATCTACTTGATTTCATATTCCTATATTAGTTGTTTATTGTTTTGATTATGTCAAGTTTTGTACTCCTTGTCAAACAGTCTGTGAGTGTCCACCTATGTCGGCTCTAAGTATGATCACCTCCCACTCCGTATACTGGTAGTGCTTGGACATGATAACACATGGTGACCATGATTATTGTTCCTCCATATGCTAAGCGAAATACATACTCATTTGCAATGTTTTTTTGATTTAGTTTTGCCTCTAGTCCATGCATGGTGTTCCAGGTCTAGAAAGCAGCATTCGACACCACCTCTTGAGGCTGTTTCGATCCCTAGTGAGGCTAGATTCACGACACAATAACCTTCTGTGAAATTTCAAAAGCATCATTCATATTTCACTCCAATTGGTCGTGAATCTAACCTTTTTGTATTTCCTTCCACTACTCCACTAAACCTAACAAGTTATTTCTTGGCTTCACTCAACCTAACTAGTGTCCCATTAATAGCCCAACCCCACCCTCCCTTCCAATCCCAATGGCTCAACCATTCATTATCTCCTTACCAAAGTTCTCTGGATCCTACAATGAGGATTTGTATGCCTTTATCTACCAATTCAATATGGCATACATGGTCAACTATCTTGGCAAAGTTAATGAAGGCCATAAGGTTACCGTATTTGAATCCACGATGCAAAAAAAGGCTATGACCTTGCTAGTGAATGACAAAACATGGTTGGCCATCATGGAATGAGGCACTCACCACTTTTCGTATTCGGTTCCAACAAGACTAAATGGCACTCACCACTTTTCATATTCGGTTCCAACAAGACTAAATGGATGCCCAAAAACTTGAAAGGCTCCGTCACCTTAAGCAAGGTGATCGGTCTATCCATGCATACAATACCAAGTTCACTATTCTCAATAGTCAAATTGATGCCAATGCTTAACCAAAAGATGAAATGCTAAATACACTCTATGTTCAAGGTTTCAACAAACATATCTACAAAGCATTTTCTTATGATGATTTATTAGGTAATAGCATTGACCCATTCTATAAGAAAGCTCTTTACTTAGAGCAATTTCTATCAAACAAAAAGTCTCAAAAAGGGAAGAAATCACAAAAGTCCACCCCAAAGCATCAAAATGACAGCAATAGTGATTCCACTTTTGATTCTAACTTGGAAGAAAAATCCAATAGTGAAGAATCTGTCTCCGATAAGGAAGAATAAAAAAGGCCAACTAAGAGTAAGAAGTAGGACAAAGGTAAGAAAACATCGAAAACAACCAAGAAGAATGAGGTAAAAAACCTCGGATGCACACAATGTAATAATCATAGGCACATTCATGCGGCTTGAACTATAAATGGTGTAGTATTTGCAAGATGGCTACTCACAACATTGAATACTACCAGTATAATTGTAGGTACCATACGGCTTGTCTTGGAGGATGGCAAGGTATAAACACTTTCTAATGGAAAAACCTCCAGGATAATACGATTCCTACCCTAGCTATTGCTTATACCAATTAGGAGTACCAACAACCCAATGATGGTTGTGGTAGGCATGGTAGATGTGGAACAACATGAGGAAACTTTTGGCCCTTCTCTTAACATTGCCTCTTTTGTATATAAGATGACACTAGAGGTCCGAGTGTCTTGACGCTCAAGCCTATGATGCTTAAAGAAAGAAAGGACAAGACCCAGCATATCTATCCATTGCTAATATAGTGAAAATAAAGGAATTTCAAAACCAAAGGTGCATATGATTACCCAGTCAGCAAAACCAACAAAGATGTCAAAATCGGAGGTGCATGTGATTACCAAGTCTAGCAAAACCTATAAAGATGTCACATTGCAATCCAGATGAACTTCATGGGCCGAGCAAGAGAAGGTCTACCATGAGGTGGCAAGATGGTGGAGCACAGGCAGAGCTAGTAGCCAGGAAATCTTTGGCCCCAAGCTCTAATCTAGAAGTTAAACTTGGAAAGTGAACCAAAAAACCCAAGCAACATCAGCTTAACTAGCATATCCCATCCACTCAAGGAATACAATAATAGACACAACCCCACCCAATAGGATACCGATTCAATCCCAACTTAGTCATAAGTCCAAAATTTGCGAGGATCAAACCGTAGCATGAATCTGCATGAAGAAAAACAAACCCAACACAGGCAAAAAACAAGTAAGTTGCACAAAGATCCATGTTAACCCTCAGATGAAAATGGTGGAAAATCGGGAAAATCTAAAGCAGAAGCTAAGGTCAAGGCAAAAGGAAAACGGGAGACGAAGGCTTGCCAAGAGAAATATGGAAACATAAGAAGTGCAGAAAAGTCCTAGATCAAGGAGAAAGGCACAAAAGAAAAAGCACAAGTCAATACTTTTGTAAAAGAGCGCAAGGCACACCGTAATTTATTTTAAAAGCACCACACTCTGACCTATGAAAATTGTAAATGTAGATGGGCGGTAGGAATGAAGCTAAGAATATAGGAGGACAATGGAAAAAAGGGCCTAGCGGCCATGTAAAAAAGGGGATAAGGGAATGATTGCCCAAAAAGGGATTTAGGGTTTTGTATATAAAGTTGAAAAGTGAATGAGAAGCTCATTCTTGTGTGTGGCCAAAAGTGGCTCTCATCTTCTTCTTCTTCTTTTCTTGTTCTTGCTTGCTTGAGCTTGTGCGTCTTGCTCGCGGTGATGGAGCTTGGAGCATGGAGCTTGATGATGGATCTCTCTTGAAGCTTGCACTTGGATCGTGGAACTACCGAAGTGCTTGGGAGAGGAGGCAGCTCAAATGGGCATGGAGGTAAGCTCACTACACTCGTATTCAGATAGCGTATCGGCTATGTGAGAGGTAGCCATTAGTGCTCGGTGTCATGATATTATAAGGACACAGTGTGAAAAAGTATGGAATGCATCATCATTCGACTTCTTTATTGATCTAGAGATTCAATGTGATCTGAGCCATTAGTACTAGTGTGAGTTGCATGGATTATCCGAAAATACTAGAATTTTGGATAATTTTAGCCTATTTTTGATATTATTTATTGTAAAAATTCAAAAAAGAAAATCTTCTAGATTAGGATGGCATGCAAAAAACTAGTAGCTTTTTTAGCCAATTAGGGGATTTTCACAAGAGGGACAGATTGATGAAATCGTGCGCGTCGCGATCACTGTAAATAGGCTGAAAATTGCAGATTGACCTGAAAGAAGAAGGAGTGATCTGGGAGATCCGTGATAAGGTGTCCTGTAGTTTTACCCCCCTTTTAAAGCCAACGGAGCCATCAAATTTGGGTTCCGAGCAACAGAGAAGGAACGATAATTTTTATGCACGTTTTGTTCTACAAAGAAGCTCCAGGACATCTAATGCCTGGAGATTGCTTTTGAGTAGTGCAAAGATTCCAAGTTCTTTCAATACATATTGATTCAATTCATTGTGATTTGTCTTTGTAGTATTTACCACTTGGGTATTCTCTTTCTTCTCTTCCATCTCCTATCTCTACTTCCTTCTACTTCTGATCCTCAGTGGATTCGACCTTTCGACAAAAGCCCCTCCGACATTGGTGAACCCAACGTGAAAGGTCATCACAGAAGAATGAAATATAAGATGGGAGAACCTTCGAATACAAACTTGAGTGATGTTTTGCAACAATTGGTGCAAAATATGAATATGTTTATGCAGGTACAACAACAACAACAGGTGATGCAAGCTTCTGCCCAAACAGAAAGTGTTGTGATGAATGCTTTACAAGCAGTTGAGCGTGAGCTGCAGTTATTCAATGGCAGGAATGTATCTGCATATGTATATACCTATGCTTAGAAGATGGAATTCTTTGGAGTGGCTCAATCTACATGGAGCCGGTATTTTGTACGTGTTACTATTCATGAACTGAAAGCACGGATTACTGAATTATACTTGCAGGATGCAGACTTGGTAGCCTTCAAGAAGACACTCAGGGAAGAATTTTACATTCAGGACACCAGTTTGATTACGCGCAAGACTTTTCAAGAGTGGGTTTTACAACCCAATAAGGGTCTTGTGGCTACATAATTGTTAAGAGAATTTGAAAGTCGATTTGAGCAGTTGGATCTTGCAGAACAGCAAGCTCTTTCAAGTCAGAAAATTGAACTGTTTCTACAAGCAGCTGATCCTGAGCTTCAAGAGAAGCTTGATGATTTGCTGGAGGATCAGACTATAGAGAGAGGTTTGAAAACAAAGTTGAAACATGTCAAGGAAGCTGTTACTGCACTTATGAAGAAGCATAGAAGAAGAGAAAGATTGCATGTCTCCAGCTTGCCCACTGTTATGAGCAAGATAGTTGATGTATCCAGTAAGCCACCTACTTCTGTGGCTAACCCTATGGCTATACCTGCTATTGTTTCCTCTATTAGGAAAGATGTCTTAGATGAATTGGTCAAAGGCATGCGGGATCTTCAATTGAAGGTTACAAAATTGGACAAAAAAGGACAAGAGGAAAGGGGACGGGTAGCAACTCCTAAGCCTGGAAAAAGATGCATGTGGTGTGATAGCTTGCAGTACGAGAGAAATGATTATGCTGCCTATCAGGATGCGAAAGTTCTTGGAAGACTTGGCTCTCCAAAATGCTTATGTGGCGTCACACGCTTCTACTTTTGGTCTATAGTTAGATAGAATGCATGGCCAAGTGATGGTTAGTCCAAAGGCTGAAATATGGACACACGCTTTACATGCAGCTGAAAAGAGAAAGGTCACTAATAGTGAAATGTCTCATGCAGGGCAAGACATTTGTCGCATAACTGGTTGGGAATCACCGATAGATGCATATTCAGTGTATGCATATTTAGCAAAGGTACAAAACACGAATGTACTTGTGGAAGAAAAATGAAAAAGAGATGAAGATATTGCAGGGACATCTAAAAGAATGGCAAGAAGAAGTGTGGATCAGCTGAAAGGTGTAAATCAGCCACCTCCCGAGCATGTTACGAAAGAGGTTGGTTAGGAGCAAAAATAGGATAGCAAACAAGAGGGCAAAAAGAAGGGAAAGCAGTCAGGATATAAGTTGCAATCTGACATTGAGACAGCCACAGATCTTAAGAAGGTTCTTGAAGAACGGATCTTAAACAATCGGATGGAATTTACATTGGGAGAGGTGCTTGGCATTGCCAAGCGAGAATTTCATGATGAGATAATTGACATAATTAAAATGAAGCATCAGTTTCTTGGTGATACCACTAGTGCATTGCTACAATTTGAAGAGAAAACTGGTTTGTTGGGTATTCCGACTCAATTTGAGCATCAAGTAAGTACATGATTGTCTATGCAGGATGCTACTAATCAATGGACAGCGTGTGGAAAAGAGAAGAAAGTGGGTGAAAGTGCATTTTCTTCTAGCAATATGCATGGTGGAATAAGACAAATGCAACAATATGGAGAAGAGACTCTAGGATTTATTCCTTGAAGTCACTACACAACACTACAAGGGAATGGGGCAATAGCGACGCCGATTAGCGACGGCGGATATCGGCATCGCTATAGGCATCGCTATTGGCGTCACAATTGGCGTCGCTATTTGCGTCGCATTTGCGATGCAAATAGCGACGTATATAGCGACGCCAATTGCGACGCCGCAGGGAAAAAAAGCACGGCCAAAACCAGAGCGCCGTTTTCATTTTCTTTTCTTTGCCTTTTGAGAGCGAGAGCGAGGGAGAGAGCGAGGGAGAGAGCGAGGGAGAGAGCCAAGGCTTTGTGAGAGAAGAGGAGGAAGAGACTTGCTGCCGCCGCCGCTGCCGCCACCGCCACCGTCGTTGTTCGCGAAGGAGAGGAGGAGCCCTTGTTGCAAAGAGAAGCCGCCCACGCTCGCCATATCTCATTGGTGAGTCTCCCTCTCTCTTTCTTTTACTGGTTGAAGGTTTAAATCGTTCTCTTTTGTTTGTTTAGGAGAGGAAAAGAAAGAGAAGGAGAGGGAGAGGGAGAGAGAGGGAGAGAAAGAGAGGGAGAGGGAGAGAAAGAGAGGGAGAGTGCATTCTCTCTCTCTCTCTCCCTTTTGCTTGTTTAATGTTTAAATTACTTTCTTCTTTGCTTGTTTAGGAGAGGAAACGAGAGAGTAAGAGAGAAAGAGAGGGAGAGGGAGAGGG
Organism: Lygodium microphyllum; assembly: GCF_053477565.2. Lineage (NCBI taxonomy): Eukaryota > Viridiplantae > Streptophyta > Polypodiopsida > Schizaeales > Lygodiaceae > Lygodium > Lygodium microphyllum. The sequence continues at coordinate 85,443,063 of NC_141151.1, forward strand.
AGAGGGAAAGAAAGAGAAAGAAAGAGAAAGAGAAATAGAGGGAGAGGGAGAGGGAGGGGGAGGAAATAGGAGAGGGAGAGAAAGAGAAAGAGAGGGAGAAGGAGGGAGAGTGCATTCTCTCTCTCCCTCCCTCTCCCTTTTGCTTGTTTAATGTTTGAATCACTTTATTTTTTGCTTGTTTAGGAGAGGAAATGAGAGAGAAAGAGAGTGAGAGGGAGAGGAAGGGGAAGGAAATGAGAGAGGGATAGAAAGAGAAAGAGAGGGAGAGTTCATTGTATCTCTCCCTCTCCCTTTTGCTTGGAGGATGTTTAAATCACTTTATTTTTTGCTTGTTTAGGAAATGAGAGAGAAAGAGAGATAGATAGGGAGAGGGAGAAAAAGAGAAAGAGAGGGAGAGGGAGAGGGAGAGGGAGAGGGAGAGGGAGAGGGAGAGGGAGGGGAAGGAAATGAGAGAGGGAGAGAAAGAGGGAGGGGGAGGGAGAGGGAGCGAGGGAGAGGGAGAAAGAGGGAGAAAGAGGGAGGGAGAGGGAGAGGGAGGAGGAGGGAGGAAATGAGAGAGGGAGAGAAAGAGAACGAGAGGGTGAGGGAGAGGGTGAGAGAAAGAGAGGAAGAGAGGGAGAGGGAGAAAAAGAGAGGGAGAGGGAAGGGAAGGAAATTTAAGATAATATACGTATTGATAATGGTATGCAATGTGCTTTGCATACGGCCACGTACTTCATCAAAATGAACCCAAAATTATTGTTATAGAAGAAGAAACCCTTAAATTGAGTATAGGATAATTTCTCTCAGGTCTTATGACTATGAGTAGAATTGATTGAAATAAATTTTATTACTATAGTTATAAAATTTCATAGATGGCGCGCATTAATTTTAAAATGGATTACTTATACTCAAAGCTGAGATATAACAAAAAATTATCTACCGGGACAAAAAAATCGTTGAGCATGATACAAGGCCGAGATATAACATCAGAAAATCTCTCGACTACTATATACAATGCAAGGTTTATGGTCCACTTGCAACTTGACGTACATCTCCATAAAGCTATCCATTTAAGCCTCGTTTGCTGTAATGTAGATAAGATGGCAAACGAAGAAGGTCCTATTGTTCAAGTCCGCGAGTCGTATCTTAATCAGTGTGTCCCATGTCCTTGCTCTCAATGCAAGTTGGCAATTAGACGAAAACGCCGATTGTCTATAGAACACGTACGACGATTTGGCGAGTTTCAATCTGAGATCATTGATCAGGCGATTGCAGATTTTCAGCAAACGGTAATTTGAAGTTAGCATTTTTCATGCATTGTACTCTCAAGCTAATTGAAAACCATACACAATAAGATTGGGTCTTGTTGGCAAATTTTGTATCCAGGGGGGTGATGTCTCGACCCAAGGGGGAGTGCACCCTTTGCAGCCAATTAGAAGAGTTCGTGGACGTGCGATGGATGGATTGCAGGAGCCAATCGACCACTCGCAAGGCCCATCTATATCGTCAATGCCAGAGGAGACAGACAACCTTCCCGACTTGCCTACAATCTTGGAGCCTGAGATGGAGGCAATGATCGATGCATTGATTCCCATGGATGTTGAGACATCTGACCCGCTTAGAGAGGAAGCATCCATACCATTATATGATGGGTGCCGAGTATCTCGGTTGAAGACATTGCTTGCACTCTTAAGTGTGCAAGCAAAATACGGTTGGAGAGATACGAGTGTGACTGAGTTATTCAGGTACCTTGCACACAGACTTCATTGTTTTTTTTTTAAACAGTATTATTGCAAACATGGATGGATTTTTCAAGGTGTTTTATGATTTTTTTAGGTTATTGAAATATCATATATTGCCACCTGCAAACACCATGCCTGAGTCTCGTGATGATGCACGACATGTTTTACGGAAGCTTGGCAAGGACTACAATAACATCCATGCATGTATCAACGACTGCATATTGTTTCGAGATGAATACAAGACTATGGAGACATGTCCAAAGTGTGGTGCTCACAGGTATCGACAGGACTTGCAAGGGCAGACCATCCCTCAAAAAGTCCTCAAACACTTTCCGCTCATCCGCCGCATAAACCACATGTTTCGCACGTCTGCCATGGCAAGCTTGACAACGTGGCATGTGCAGAATAGGTCTACGGATGGAGTGCAACGAATATCAGCAGATTCGCGCGCATGGAGCCACATTGACTCTACCTTCCCAGGCTTTACGCGAGAGCCAAGGAATCTTCGGCTCGGTCTCGCCATGGATGGTGTGAACCCATTCGGTCTGCGCTCGACTTCTTACAGTGTGTGGCCTATAGTGCTTGTCAACTACAACATTCCTCCATGGCTTTCTACGAAGAAAGGACATCTCATCCTTAGCTTGCTCGTCCCGGGCCACTACAAAGTAAAAAATATGGACGTGTATCTTTGTCCATTAGTCGATGAGCTTAAGATTTTGTGGGAGGAGGGGGTCACGGTGCAAGATATGAGCAAGCGCGATGGTCGGCGGTCAACCAACATTCGAGCCATTCTCATGTGGACGATGCATGACTTTCCGGGATTGGGAGAGTGCTCAGGTGAGCAGACCTTTGTTCACGCCGGTAATATCTATATTTTATTTCATTCAATCAAGTATTCACTAGGTCATGGATCGCCTTGCAGGTCTCGTTACCTCAGGTTATCATACATGTCCATTGTGTGGGCCACAGTTAGACTCCCGAAGGTCACGAACCATGAAGAAGATGGTATATCAAGGACACGCTGCTTTCTTGCCGGAGGATCATGAACTCAGGGAAGGTTTTCTTGGACGACCTCCAGCACGTATGAACGCTGCAAGCTGGTACGAGCTGAAAATGGTAAACTCGGAATCACATCCAAATGGAATGCGAGGGTTCTCAGTTTTCTACGAGTTGCCATATTGGACCCACTTACAGGTCAACCACTTGTTGGATCCCATGCATATTTTCAAAAATGTGGGCAGCTTGCTATGGGACCACATCACAGGAAAGAGAGACACTATAGGATTCACGAATGGATTTAAAGGAGGTAGGTAAGATGGAGGCGCTTTGGCCGTAGTCGAGTGCTGAAGGGGGAGTGCAGCTTCCTCGCGCTCCTTGGGTTTTGTCTACCAAAGAAGAGCGCATTGTGAAGCAAGTAATCAAGTCTATCTGCACTCCGACAGGTATGATGCATTCTCTCAGGTCCGCATTTTCTAAAGATGACCAAATGTCTGGGCTAAAATCCCATGATTGGCATAAGATATGTCAGGTTTGTGAATAGAATGGATTTTAATTAGCGTGGACATTTTGAAATTTGAAAAGTGACCATTATTCTTAATGCTTTCTCATTTGTGGCAGTTTGTCCTACCGATCGTGATCGCGGGATGCCTAACTCCAGAAATTCGCGGGGCCATTTACAAGCTGTCGACTTTGGTGCAATGGATCTCACAGAAAGAGATTAAGACGTCCTCTATTGAATCCGCAAGGCGGGGAGCAGTTTGTGAACAGGTAATCTTCTATCCAAATCCCCGACAACCTCGATGGTGGTATGTTATACCTTCAACTCCTCGAGGTGCGAGAGTATACGATCAAAGCGATGTTCCAGGCATAGATGAAGAAAATATGCAAATAGAGGGATCGAAATTACAAGGGGTGGAGGCCACCGCAAGCTTGGAGCCCGCATCGGCTAACAATGATGGAAATACAGAAGTCGTAGAATTTTTTGAGAACAAGGCAGACTCGTTCTTTTGTGGTGACATGTCTTATCGACCTTCCAGTGTATGCAGAGTTGTGTCAGGAGATTAACATGGGACCATAGAATACTTCATTCTTGGAGAATTGTATTACTCAATTCGTTGTTTAGATCTTCCATAAAGATAGATAAGATATGCATTTTAAGAGGGATTTTTCAAAAATGATTTATATTAATGTGCTTTGTATAGTTTAAATTGATTATTCTAACATTATTTTTTATCTGTGCAGGTATCGACATTTTCAGGATGAGTCGAGGGATGAGCGATGAGGAGTTTCAAGAGATGATGGCACGTATGTCTCCAGATCAGCTCGGAGATTCAGAGAGATAGCAGATCAGGAGCTGTCTCGTTCCTCGTCAGGGCGCTCTGCTAGATCAGCTTCAGTGCGATCAGATGCTTCAGCTTCGAGCAGACGATCTCGACGCTCGCGACTTGGGCCAGAGGGAGGGACTGCGATTGCAAGAGGATCAGGGGGGTGCTGCTGTGGAGACACGGACGCGGTGTCTCCGTCTCGTCGTTCAGCTGGAGCTCGGTCACCTCCAGGATTTGTCACACCTGTGGGGACGTCCACTCCAGTTACTCCGGCTTTTGCGCAGTCATCGGCAGATGTCACGTCTTTTGGTGGCACTCCTTTTGGTGGCACTCCTTTTGGTGGCACCCCCTCTGGTGGCACCCCTTTGAGTGGCACTCCGGGAGAGGGTACCCCCGTCGGTACACCGGATGTTCAGGGGTCTCCTGGATATGCCCAGGAGCGTGGACGGAGATGGGAGAGGGCCCATACGAGGCACACTCCTAGGGATTATGGATACCTAGTGGATGGCAGGTCAGGAGCCATCATCATGAATGATGAGGGGAGGAGGGTGATGGCTCGCATAAGGGAGTTGTGCCAAAAAGTTTTTCGGCACAACGTCCTGGATCATTGGAGGAACATACCGGAGGGGAGCAAGGAGTACATAGTAGCATCCTTGCACGAGGAGTTCCTGGTGCCAGCCGCAGTGGATAGATTCTCTATGGGCTGGATGATGGATTGCATGCGTGCATACATGTCACATAGATGATCCGACGCATGCAAGGCAATCAAGAGTGGGGCTCCAAAGCCCGAGTGGTTAGATGCAGATGACTGGCGCCGACTGAGGGAGGAGGCTACAAATTCGCCAGGACGTTGGAGTCAGCAGCGGGAGGCGGCGAGGGCACGAATCGAGGCCGGATCGGTACATCATCTTGGGAGTGGCGGCCACAGGACATATTTGGAGGACTTTGTAAGTTTCTCTTTTGTTTTGCTTATTTGTTTTTTTGAGATATTATTTGTACTGACAATCATGTTTCTAACAGTTAGCATTTTGTTTTCTTTGCAGCACTCCATTACAAATCGCGATCCACAAGGCCTTGAGACTCGATATACAGAGAGGCACGGTCTCAGATCATTGATCGACCGATTGTATAGACGCGGCGGCCCAGTCAGTCACTCATCTTTCTTGTCCGTAGTTACCATGAGATATTTGAATGCATTATTGTATGGTGGATTGATATGTTGTTTCTTTTTCTACAGAATCCATTTGATGCTCCTTTACAGCAGGAAGAGCTTTCGGGGGACGACGATTTGTAGCTCGCCCTTGGATCCTTAGAGCTCACATACCTTTAGTTTTTAGTCGCCCGATCTATGTAGACATTTTCTATGTATTAGTGATATTATTTTATGATTGTACCAATCGCATTTTATGCGATATCATGTATTTATTTCATCTATCAGTTTTATGATTTCAGTATACATTCTTTTTGTTTGCAAATGCTTTGTATGCAGCAGTGAAGAAACTATTTTGTATGGCTCTCATACAGCACACCTGCCACAATTTTTTTTTTTCTTTGTTACCGTCGCTATTTGCGTCGCAAATTTACTGCACGCATCGCTATTGTCGTCGCTATCAGTGTCACAAATTCTCTGTAACCGTCGCTATATGCGTCGCTATTTACGTCGCAAATGCGACGCGTATAGCGACACATATAGCAACGGATATAGCGACGATTCTATGGCATCGTCAATAACGACGCTTTTTGCGACGACGGGGGCAAATTTTGTTGTTTGTATTTTTGTCGCTTTAAACGTCGCTATAAGGTCTATATCTTGTAGTGTGGGCTAGAGCTACCACTGAAACGGTAGTGAAAATAGGGGAGCGTGAAACTCCTTGTGTTGCTTTACTTGACCATGGGTCTAAGATAAATGTCATTGAGCGTGGATTGTATGAAAATGGTGCATGGCCTGTAGACACTGATCATTGTTGGCGAATGAGGGCTGAAAATAATTCATCAGGGGAGCTCTATGCTGCATGTCGTAATGTAAAAGTAACGATTGGTGATATACAGGAAGAGCAACACTTCTTTGTGCAATATAATTCCTCATATGCTGTGATTTTGGGACAGTCCTATATTACAGGTGTGCGTATGGAAACAAAGGTGCTTGATGATGGTTCTTCTTATGCAAGAGTCAGAAGCAAGGATGGGAGAAAAGCAGTCCAATTTCTTACTAATCATCCTAGAAATCGGGATATTCTTCGAGAGTCTCCTTTGGTTCCAAATGCAAGGGAATTCAAAGACCCGAATTTTCATTAAGCACTGCTGTAATGCGGGGCTATAGTAGTGCTGTTTAGTGGGTGTACTCGTCTCTTGATGAAATGAAGCATGTATTTACTATTGGTAATTCTTAGTTTATAGCAAACAGTTCATGTTGGTTTAAGCCTATGGAAGCTATGTGAAGGGCTGAACGCATATCTATGAAACAGGCTACTAAAAAACTGAGAGCATTGGGGTTGTTAGCTAAAAATGATGGCATTTCAGGCATCTTTTATGGGTCAAATATTACTAATACTATGGCTGAAAATTCAACAATTTTACATGCAGAAAATGAGGCTGAAAACAAAGTGTTGTCAGTATGTTCTTTGGATATGTATGATGTTAAAGCATTGTTTGCTTATCAGGAAGGATTACAATGGGCTGAAGCACTTGTGGAGACAAAATATAAGAAAGTTTTCAAAAAGGTGAAACCAATTGCTTTGCCAGTTCCACCAGAGAGTGAGGGTATGTATGAAAAAGTGTCAAGGCAGCCAAGCTTACGGGATCCTAAAGATATAGGTCATTAGTTTACATCTGAAACATTACAGGAATTTAAAGTTGGTGTAGAAGGGTTTCTTTTGCCTACTGAGAGAGACTATTTTATGCAGATGTTGGCTAGACATGGGAAGGCATTTGCATTTCAGCCAAGTGAAATAGGTTGTGTGGATCCAAATGTTGTCTCTTCTATGGTCATATTTAGTGTGCCACATGTACCTTGGAACTTGAGGCCTATTCCACTGCCTAAATCTTACTTGCCAAAGCTGATGGATTTGCTAAATGAAAATATTCGCATGAAGATCTTGGATCCTTCTTCAGCCCCATACTCAAAAATTGCTGGTTTACTGTGCCAAAAAAGAATGGGGATTTGAAATTTATTCAAGACATGCAACTGATCAATAAAGTTACCATAAGAAATGTGGGTGTGCAGGTCCTATGGTTGATGAATTTAGCTATCTATTCTTTGGGTGATCTTTACTTGAGTTATGATAAGTTTTATCATGCAATTGAAAGCATGGATATCACAACCATGAAGACTCCTTTGGGGTTAGTACGGATGTATACTCTCCCACAGGGTGTAGCAAACTCAGTGGCACACTCGACAAATGCTATGAATAGGGTACTCAGGGATTTTATACAACAATTGACTATGCCCTTCTTGGATGATGTTCCAATCAAAGGGTGTGCAGTGGATGAAAAGAATGAAGAGATGGATGCTCATGGATGCAGACAGTTTATTGTAGACCGTATTATGGATTATGAGAGGATCTTGACACATCTAGAAGAGGTGCATTTAACTCTTTTTGGACAAAAGTCTATCTTTGGAGTTGAAGAGGTTTTGATTGTTGGGCATATGTGTGGGCCAAGATGTATGCACGAATGTATCAGAGGTGCGTAGATTCTTGGGTGCACGTGTGTTCTATTTGATATGGATTTCTCACTTTGCACATGTAGCCGATGCTCTTTATCAGCTTCTAAGGAAAGGTCAGAAATTTCATTGGGAAAGGAAGCATAAAAAAGCAATGAAGAGATTGAACCAACTCTTAAAATCTGCTCCTACATTGAGAAAGGCTGACTATTCACATGGAAAGCCTATCATTATTACCTCTGATACAAGACCAATTGGGATTGGATGGGAAATTGGGAAAGATGATGAGGAAGGACAAAGATATGCAATTTGCTTTGGTGTTAAAGTATTGACTTAATGATCGAGAAGATATCCACAAGTTAAAAGAGAATTATGGGGAATTGTGATAGCCCTTAAATGTGATAAGAAGTATTTTATGGGTGTTCATGTAGTCATTGAGACCGATTATTTTTCGATATTGGGTATGATTACTAGTTGTGCTTCTCCAGACATTGCTATGCTCCGGTGGATTGCATACATAAAATCTTTGAGCCTTGAATTTGAGCATATTGCAGGAAGAGATAACCCAGTGGTAGACATGTTATCTCTAGCACGTTATGAGAATGAAGATGGGATGATGGATGAGGAGGAAAAAGATGACTTTCTTATGGCTGAAAATGATGTTGTAAGAGTAAATTTAGCAATGCAAGTGATTGCTGCAGCATTAACAGAAGCTTGGACAACAAAGAGAAGACACTTTAGATGTTTCGTATCTTGTGTAGAAGTGTTTTTGGAAGACAAATATATAGGAGAGTGGCTAAGAATTGGTCAATACCTCAGTACATTAACAAAGAGAGATGAATGATCAAATGAGGAGTTTATGAAAATCAAGAGGAAAGTATATAGGTTTTTTTAAAAGATGGATACTTATGGAAACATGCTAAAAAGAAACAGGGTATGCCATTGCGAGTTTTGGGTGACAAAGCTTCACAAGTAAAAGTAATGCAAGAATTTCATGAAAGCTTGTGGGCTGGTCATGTTAGATACGATCAATGCCCCACCCTCATTAGGTGCTACCAATGATCCATGATGCTCAAAGTTGTAAGGCCCCCATTATGAGGAGAAGCCAAGTGTGAGCCCGGACATTGGTGGAGTCCTGACTTGTATATTAGATGAGGTCTATGTGACCGGATGGCAAAAAGGTGACCATTGTGGGTCTAATCTTTGTGTTAGTTGGAGAGGTTAAGTTGGTAGCAACTCGAGGCACATTGCATTGAGTTGCGTGGTAAGGGAGTTAAAAGGGGCCCCTATTGTGGGGTCTCGATGGTAAAGGGAATATTCCCTGGAATATTCCCTGGCCGACTAGTGGAGGCTCATATGGTAGGTCAGCGGTCAACAAGCCGACCTAACGACCTTCGCGAGCTATAAAAGCTAAACCCCTTCGCAGCCATCACACACTCATCTTTCATCCAGTCAGAGTTGTTGTTCCAGCTAGCCTTAAGCTCTTCACCTATCTTCTGTCTAGATCGCCATCTAAGCTTCACATAGTGGAAGCGTACGGGTGGACAGAGCCATCTTTGTATCAGTTGTTTGAAGTAAAAGAAGTTACTGATTCTCCTCTTATCTATTGTGTACTCTCTATCTCTTTCTCAGATTCTGTTCGCTGCGCCGTGTAATATTTTACATGGTATCAGAGCCCAAGGGGCTCTAGAGATTGGAGAGCGTACAAGAGGCAAAGTCTTCAACAGCAAAGAGAAACTATGTCGACTTCTGGAAGCGGTGTAGGAGGTGGTGTTGTTGTACCGGCTATTCAAACACTGAGGATTCGTCCACCAACCGTCAGCGAAGGCAAGTTAGATGGTACAAACTACACCTTGTGGAAGTTCAAAATTTCAACTATCCTTGATTCTTATGAGCTTCTGGAGACTGTGCTGGGGACTGATGCAGAACCATAGCCTACCCCCGACCCATCAAATCCTAGTGTGATGATTCCTCCGAATGCAAATCTTCTACGAGCTTGGAAACGAAGGAATGCAGATGTGGAATGTACTAAGGAGTCAGTATGAAACACGAAACCAAACAAGGATTCAAAACTTGGAGAATCAACTAGCAGCGGAGAAGTTTGCTGAAGGAGAGACGGTTGAAGCATTCATCACTCGGATTAAGAATCTGCGCGACCAGATGGCTGGTGCTGGGATACAAAAGATTAGCGAAGAGCTAGCTCGGAGGTGTCTTCGGATCTGTCCACAAAAGTTTGATGGACTAGTAACTGCCCTTAATACTCAGGTGAGACCTCAAGCTTTGACTTTTGAGGAGTTTTGTGCATTATTAATGGAGGAGGAGTTGAGGCTGAAAGCCCGAGAAGGAAGCAACAATGGAGATGTTGCATTCTCTGCCAATGCAAAAGGCAAAGGTGTTTCCTCCACCAAAAATGATGGTGACAAAAAGAAGAAGGGCGGCAAGAAGAAGTTTCAAGGAGAGTGCTTCTACTGCAAGAAGAAAGGACATGCAATTGCAGATTGTCGTGTCAAGAAGGCAGATGAAAAGAATGGTACCCTTAAAAGTAAAGGGAAAGAGACAGCCAATACGGCTGAAGCAGAGTTGGAATTATTCATGGCGACCATTAAGGAAGTGTGCTCCTCGATGCAAGAAGAATCTACCACTGACTCATGGGTGTTGGATAGTGGGGCCTCCCATCACATGACCAACAAGAAAGGTCTATACAGTTCTATGCAGCCTCTACAAGAATCCATCACTGTGACGGTTGGAAATGATGCTAAATGCCCTGCTGCGGGCACAGGTACTATTTCTTTTGTTGCTACAAATGGTGAAGTCAAAAAGCTTTCAAATAACTGAATTGAAGGAACCATGTAAAGCTTGTATGATGGGCAAGCAACAAAGAAAGGCATTTTCACAAGAAAGCAAGAATAGAGCACATGCTCCTCTAGAGTTGGTGCATGCTGACTTGTGTGGTAAGATGCCTACACAGGCCTTGGGGGGATCTTCTTATTTTATGTTGATTGTCGACGACTACAGTAGGAAGATGTGGGTGTACTTCCTTCGTGATAAGGCTCAAGCTTTTGGTAAGTTTAAAGAATGGCTAATACTTGTTGAGAATGAAATAGGGAAAAGTGTGAAGAAATTTAGAACAGATGGTGGTGGTGAGTTCAACTCAAAGGAGTTTGAATGCTTTTGCAAGAGCAAAGGGATCAAGCGTCAATTGACGACGCCTCACACACCTCAGCAGAACGGTATTGTGGAACGCAAGAATCACACCATTGTGAAGATGGCAAGATGCATGCTAAAGGACAAGGGATTGCCTAACCATTTTTGGGCTGAAGCTGTTAATACTGCAGTCTACATTCTAAATCGGAGCTATACAAAGGCTATCAAGGGAAAAACACCTCATGAGGCTTACACTGGTAAGAAACCATCTGTCTCACATTTCAGAATTTTTGGATGTCAATGTTATGCACATGTTCCAGATGAGAAGAGAAACAAGTTACAACCAAAAAGCAGAAAATGTATCTTCTTGGGTTATAGTGATGAGCAGAAGGCTTACAAATTATATGACCAAGAGGCAAAGAAGATCATCGCGAGCCGTGATGTGGTGTTCAAGGAGGAGCCGCATACAGTGGAGGAGGAGAAGGTAAGTTCTTCCACTTTATCATCAAGCGAAGAAGTAGTCCACTATGAACCTGTCCCGAGAGCTATCCCTATCCTTAAGGAGGAGGAAGCATCATCTTCAGATGATGAGGAAAAAGTTCACCAACCTAACATCACCCCACCGGAAAAGCAATTGCCACACTGGGTGAAGCAGTTCTATGACCACAATAATCCTATGCCTAAATCTGTTGAGGAGAAGGCAGACGGACCAAGGAGGTCTCAGAGAATAGAGGAGCAAAGGAGGGCTTCTGCTCACATAGTCAATATGGCCTTGATGGTTGAGATTATGAGAGAAGTAAAGGAGCCAACTGACTTAGAAGAAGCACTTGCAAATCCATCATGGAAGGCTGCTATGCAGGAGGAGTATGACAGCATAATGAAGAATGACACTTGGGAGCGAGTGGATCAACCAGCAAAGCGGAAGGTTATTGGCACCAAGTGGATCTGGAAGGTAAAGTGCAAGGCTGATGGTACCTTAGAAAAGTACAAAGCTAGACTGGTTGCCCAAGGATTTTCACAAGTTGAAGGGTTTGATTTTCAAGAGTCATTTGCCCCAACTGCCAGAATGACCACTATTCGCATGGTACTTGCAGTGGCTGCCCACAAGAAGTGGCTAGTGTACCAAATGGATGTTAAGTCAGCGTTCTTAAATGGTGACCTCAAGGAGGAGATGTACGTGGCTCGGCCACCAGGGTTTGAGGCCCCCCATTCTAAGAACAAAGTGTGTAAACTGAAGAAGGCATTGTATGGGCTGAAACAAGCCCCCAGAGCATGGTACCAGCAGGATAGATAGGTTCTTTTCAAACCTAAACTTCAAAAGATGTGCCTCAGATGCTAACTTGTATGTTTACAGGGATGGTAAAAAGTCTGTAGTGATTGTCCTATATGTGGACGACCTGCTTATTACAGGTGACTATGAAGATATGATCAACCAAACTCGAAAGGCTTTGAGTTCTGAGTTTGAAATGACAGACTTGGGCTTGCTGCACTATTGTTTGGGGATTGAAGCCTGGCAAGAGCCAGGAAAGATCTTCATCTCTTAGAAGAAGTATGCATGGGAGATCTTGAAGGCATTTGGGATGACCGAGTGCAAGGAGATAGCTACACCTATGGAGGTGAATGTAAAGTTATCGGTTGAGGATACATCAGCACTAGCAGACATTGGGAGGTATAGGAGGTTGGATCTACTTGTGCAACACCAAACCAGATATCAGTTTTGCTGTTGGTGTTTTGAGCAGGTTCTCAAACAAACCTCATGAGAGTCATTGGAAGGCTGGGATGCGGGTGCTCAGATACTTGAAGAAAACTCTTGACTATGGTATCACATACAATTTCGGAACTTCTCTTGTGGGGAACTGTGACTCAGATTGGGCAGGAGACATTGATTCCAGGAAGTCAATTTCTGGTTATTGTTTCTCTTTGGGTTCAGGAATTTTCTCTTAGATTAGTAAGAAGCAACCAACAGTGGCATTGTCTTCTACCGAAGCAGAGTACAAGGCAGCTTCTTTTGCTGCATGTAAGGCCGTATGGTTGAGAAGGATTCTATGGCATAAGGGAGTGCAGGATGAACAACCAACTGTGCTGAGATGTGACAATCAAAGTTGCATCGCCATTGCCAAAAATCCAGTGTTTCATGCACGCACCAAACATATAGAGATCCAGTATCACTATGTGTGTGATTTGATGGAAGATGGGATAGTGGAATTGGTCTACTGTCCAATAGAGGAGAATGGAGCAGATATCTTCACCAAAGCACTTACGAAGGATCTGCTTCAAGTTCATCTTCAAAGACTCGACATTGGGCCGAGGAGATAGTTCACCTATGGGTGGACATTGAGGGGGGGTGTTAGATATGATCAATGCCCCACCCTCATTAGGTGCTACCAATGATCCATGATGCTCAAAGTTGTAAGGCCCCCATTATGAGGAGAAGCCAAGTGTGAGCCCAGACATTGGTGGAGTCCTGACTTGTATATCAGATGAGGTCTATGTGATCGGATGGCAAAAAGGTGACCATTGTGGGTCTAATCTTTGGGTTAGTTGGAGAGGTTAAGTTGGTAGCAACTCGAGGCACATTGCATTGAGTTGCGTGGTAAGGGAGTTAAAAGGGGCCCCTATTGTGGGGTCTCGATGGTAAAGGGAATATTCCCTGGAATATTCCCTGGCCGACTAGTGGAGGCTCATATGGTAGGTCGGCGTCAACAGGCTGACCTAAGGACCTTCGTGAGCTATAAAAGCTAAACCCCTTCGCAGCCATCACACACTCATCTTTCACCCAGTCAAAGTTGTTGTTCCAGCTAGCCTTAAGCTCTTCACCTATCTTCTGTCTAGATCGCCATCTAAGCTTCACATAGTGGAAGCGCACGGGTCCATCTTTGTATCAGTTGTTTGAAGTTAAAGAAGTTACTAATTCTCCTCTTATCTGTTGTGTACTCTCTATCTCTTTCTCAGATTCTGTTCGCTGTGCCATGTAATATTTTATAGGTCATAGAGGTGTTTGGGGTACTTTTACAAAGATCAAAGAAAGATATTGGTGGCAGGGTATGTATAAGGATGTTGCTCACTTTGTGGAAACATGTACGACATGTCAAATGTATTCATCTGTGACACATCGGGATGGATTGCAACCCACATATCCATTGTCTCTTCATTTTAAGTGGGTGGTGGATTTGGTCACAATGTCTATAGGTCTTTGGCAAATGAGGTATCTTGTGCTTGCTCATGAAGACTTGACTAATCAAGTGGAAGGGAAAGCTTTACATACTAAGACAACAAATACTATGTGTACTTTTCTCTTAGAAGAGATCTTTTGTTGGTATGACTGTGTGGAAAAAATTACAACAGATAGGGGTGAGTTGGATGCAGATCAAGCTCATGATTTCTTTACATGGTTGGGGATAAAGCTTGCTTTAACTTCAGCCTATAACCCTGAAGGAAATGGAAAAAGTGAAAGAGTTCACCCACCTATTGTGAAGGCATAACAACTCATAGTGCTGTTACAGGATATATGCTTGCAGAATTGATGTATGGTCAAAAACCTATCATGTCGATAGAAGAGATGACAGTCACATGGAGTGTGTTACCTTGGGAGGAGGAGTTTAATCGAGAGGAGTTATTGGCCTTACGCATTAGATAGTTGGAAAGAATGTCAGAAGACATAGAGGTAGCAACTGGAAGGTTAAGGGCAGGAAGGATACAGAACAAGAAACGGTTTGACAAAAGACATATACTGAGACTAAGAACCATACAAGATGGGGATTGGGTATTGGTTTATGATAGCGGTTTAGATAACCAACATAGTGCCATGAGTAAAGTTACCAAAAGATGGTTTGGACCCTATGTGGTAAGACATGTGTTTGATAATGCTACTTATGCATTAAATGAGTTGGATGGGACAGCCATCAAACTTGTTGTAGCAGGGAAAAGAATCAAATTATTCAAAAGGCAGGAATCTAGTACCTATGAGTTGCCAGAATTGGAAGAAAATAGTGGCCCTGATACAGGAGCTAGCCAGGAAGATATGGAAGATGAAGAAGTAGAGAATATGTTTGCAGAGAATGAGGAGGACTTAGAATTTGGTGACAACCACAATTTTGGCACATACCAAAGGATGTGCAGATTCAGAGGAGGTGGATGTCATGATGTTATGAGGACATAGTGTGAAAAAATATGGAATGCATCATCATCCGACTTCTTTATTGATTTAGAGAGTCAATGTAATCTGATCCATTAGTACTAGTGTGAGTTGCATGGATTATCTAAAAATACTAGATTTTTGGATAATTTTAGCTTATTTTTTATATTATTTATTGTAAAATTCTGAAAAATTTAGGAAAAGCTTCTAGATTAGGATGGCATGCAAAAAGCTAGTTTCTTTTTCAGCCAATTAGGGGATTTTCACAAGAGGGACAGATTGATGAAATCGCGCACATTGTGATTATTGTAAACAGGCTGAAAACTGCAGATTGAACTGAAAGAAGGAGTGATCTGGGAGATCCGTGACCAGGTGTCCTAGGGTTTTACCCCCCTTTTTTGGAGTCAACGAAGCCATCAGATTTGGGTTCTGAGTAGCAGAGAAGGATTTGTAATTTTTATGCACATTTTGTTCTACAAAGAAGCTCTAGGAGATCTAATGGCTGGAGATTGCTTTTGAGTAGTGCGAAGATTCTAGGTTCTTTCAATACATATTGATTCAATTCATTGTGATTTGTCTTTGTAGTGTTTACCACTTGGGTATTCTCTTTCTTCTCTTCCATCTCCTATCCCTACTTCCTTCTACTTTTGATCCCCGGTGGATTCAACCTTTCGTAAAAAACCCCTCCAACATTGGATGTCGTGATGTTATGAGGACACACTGTGAAAAATTATGGAATGCATCATCATCCAACTTCTTTATTGATCTAGAGAGTCAATGTGATATAAGCCATTAGTACTAGTGTGAGTTGCATGGATTATCCAAAAATACCAGATTTTTGGATAATTTTAGCATATTTGTGATATTATTTATTGTAATAATCCAAAAAAGTTAGAAAAAGCTTGTAGATTAGGATGGCATGCAAAAAGCTAGTTGCTTTTTCTGCCAATTAGGGGATTTTCACAAGAGGAATAGATTGACGAAATTGCACGCATCACGATCGATGTAAACAGGCTGAAAATTGTAGATTGAATTGAAAGAAGAAGAAGGAGTGATCTCGGAGATCCATGATCAAGTGTCCTAGAGTTTTACCCCCCTTTTGCAGCCAACGGAGCCATCAAATTTGGGTTCCAAGCAGCAGAGAAGGAGTTGTAATTTTGCTGCATATTTTAACCTACAAAGAAGCTCCAAGAGATCTAATGCCTGGAGATTGCTTCTGAGTAGTGCGAAGATTCCAAGTTCTTTCAATACTTATTGATTCAATTCATTGTGCTTTGTCTTTGTAGTGTTTACCACTTGGGTATTCTCTATCTTCTCTTTCATCTCCTATCTCTACATCCTTCTACTTTTGATCCCCGGTGGATTCGACCTTTCAACAAAAACCCATCCGACATCGGCTTGGAATGCTTGAAACAATAAGCGATCCGTGGGTCGGTGGTTGATCGCCTCTATATTTTGGTCCATTGTCGGGACCAACGAATTTAAGGTTGAGCACTTATGCACCTCATATCGAGCATCGAAGTAAGGGATTCATCCTCGAAATGGAGCTTGAGATAGGTAAGAAGTTAGGGTTTTTAAATCTTCCATACATGTAAGTATTTTTGTTATTTTGGTTGCTTGATGATTGGAAAAGAAGGGGAAATCATATTGGTTATTTTCTTTCAATTTTTATTGCATTTAGCGTAGGTTATGATTAAGAAATCGGATTGGAAAAGCGTAGGGTTTACTGCTGTAAAACATGGTGAAACAAGGCACAAATCGTGGTAAACGAGGAAAAAAGAGTGTTTGAAATTATTAATGTCAGACAGTGAGTGATTGGGGATAGCAAGACCTTTCTCCCCAAGAGACCATAGAAGAGCTCATTTTTCACCCTAGCATTGAGAGAGAGAGAGAGAGAGAGAGAGAGAGAGAGCTTCCATTGGTGATTCGATTCGATCTTGCTATCGGGGAGTTCTTCCCACGCGTCAGGTATATCAAACCCTTCCTCCTATGTCCTTATTGTGATCTAGAAGTTTGTGTGCCTTGTGATTGCTTGGATAGTTGGATTTAATGTAATCATCCTTGGTGCTACCGTCGTCGTGCGCAACTTGACCCGTCCGAGTGGTGTGGTTCTGGACCAAGTCCTAGAATTAGCCCTCGGCCCTCAACTCTGCATTTGGCCAATTTGGCCCATCCGAATGGGTAACTCGGCCAACACTGTAACGTGTCTCCTTAGTATCATCCAGGACACGTCTTAGCACTCCATCGAAAAGGATGTCTAGAAAGCTCCGCCCGGCACTCCCATGGAATGTTATGGGTTTTGCGATCTAGGTCTTCCCGCGTCTGCCACGTAGTGGAAGTATCCTGGCCGTTCCCACTTAGGATCGACCGGAATTAGGGTTTTTCTGATGGGTCATTAGCTAATAGCAACTAGCGTCAGACCCGAGCGAACTACTTTACGCAGAAACGCCAGGTCCGAAGCGGATTCACGCTGCACTTGGTTCAAGGAGAATGGGAAACGAGAGGGATGCAAAGCTCAACCTCTCTGCCATAAGGCATAGTCCCATTCCGTTCCCCTAAAACAACGTAAATCGGGTAAGACGTAACTCTAGGTCATCGTTCTCGTTATTCGTTTTGATGATGATGATCATCCCGCTGTTCTTTGAGATTTTTGAGAAACGTTCCCGGCTAACCGAGACCACCATCCTCCGCACTTTCCTCGGTTTGTTTTAGTTATGTAATTATCTAACACATTAATTTGACATATAACAATCAGCTTATTTAATTAACCCTGTTAAGCACTGCTTCCTTCACGTAATCTTATCACGTGACATAGAAAAACAATATTAAGCAAGTTCTTTCTTCACATTTCATCATTTTATCTTTGAAATACAAGGAGTTCTGCCTTTAGGCTTGTCCATAATCCACCCGAAGGCTATCCAGTAATCCTCAGGGATCACTATTCCAAGCTTCCGCCCGTAAACTAGTATGCGGGCCTCGAGATCCAATCCCAAGTCACGTTAGCCTCTTGTGCAGGACCCGGAAGGTGAGGGATTTATGGCTAGAGCCCCCCCTGGCACCCAAGCGTCCTCCTGCTCCAAGTAGAGCTCAACGGAGAGACCTCTCGTGGCGGGTTCGGTCCACGTTCCCGGCGCAGTCAACAACCCCCTTGGTTAGGGTTAGGCAGGTAGTCGGGGGTAACTGAAACTGCCTCTTCTTTCAGGCCTTTAACCTGAAGTATAGGTAATCATTTAATTTGTAATTCATAATTCAAACAGAGCCCTAAAATCTCTAGCAAGCACAAATTCCGTTAATCAACCGAGTTGTTTGGCAAACTGCTAAGGAAGTGTTCTTTCCTTTTGAGTGTATCAGCACTCGTTCCCAAGGTGTCTTGTAAATTGGCAAGATCTTTTACATTCCGGTGTAGGCCATACCCAACTTGGTTAACCCTAAAGTTCCTTAGATATGCTAGTTTCCGGTTTACAACTTTCCTTATTTTGAAGGATATCCAAAAATACATCTTTTTGCAAGATAACTTGCGTCGGGATCTGCCATCCTTGATGGGGGGTTTTACCCTTTCTCCTTGTGAATCAACCACAAGACTAAATGATTTTGTACTTTTTGCGCAAGTCCTGCGATGGAATAATCTGTTTAGATCCTTTAAGCTGACGTATGTCAGGCCTAGGGTTTCTTCTTTTAAGAACCTTAGGGACAAAACCTAGTTCCTTATCTTTACGAATTTATTGTCCCTACCGTAAGGAAAGTAGTCAAGTGTTTAGGGTATGAATGTTTCTATGTTTAGATTGGTTCAGTTATCTTTTGGAAGGTAATATTAATCATCTTGTCACGGTTTTGCTATCCTTGTGACAATTTACTTTCCAGTCAATACAGTTTAATTTAACTTCCGTTTTCCTTAAAGATGAACTCATGCCAAATAACAACATTTGCCTTGCTAAGATGTGCAATTAGCAAAGATAACTTCCTAGTAATTTGAGCATCGAAAGAAACCCTTCATGAATTTAACCATTTACAATGATTCATTGCGAAAAGAATAAGACTAATGGTGCAAGATATAATTTCTACACCTTTAGGAATTAACTAAAATACAGTACTATAGTAAATGGATAAGCTTGCTCGTAATTTATAATGCTTGATGCAATTTGAAGAAAACTAAGTTCTATACATTGTCATTCATAAGCTAAACTCCTTCGTTACAAATAACTCGAACAAATATATCCTATCCTTAACAATTTTTCTTTGCATGATCGACTTAAAACCGAATTAAAGCCAAGAAGAAAATCTGGTTTTGGGGTGAGATATCCACATGGATATCGGGAGATGACCCTTCTGCAGCTACACTTTGGACTTTCTTCGGCGGCATCGTAGTTCGAATGTGAGATAGCCTTTTCCTCTTTCTTCTGGAATTCCACCGTCGCTTTGGATTATTATTTTTTTTAAAGTTTATGGGTGAGTGTGGTTTTTGCAACCACGGAACCCTTGTAGGATTTTGACTTGGGGTAGAAGGAATAGAAAGCACTTATTCTCCTTCCTTCCCTTTCTTTTATCTTTTTCCCACTCTTCCTCCTTCACTCCTTCTTTTCACTCCCTCTACTTTCCCTCCCTATCTTTTATCTCACGGCTATTTCTCCCTTACGGGATACCATCCGAGGCCATGATGATGATTTGGATTTTTAGGTTCGGGGGGGAAAATAATAATGGATAAGAAGAAAGCTTAGGGAGTTCTGGGAAAATAAGAGTTATGAGGGGGGGTTAAAAAAGGGTTAAAAGGGTTATAAGGGGGTGAAAAAAAAAGCTTAGGGGAATAAAACATGGGGGTTAGGTTCCCAAAGCTAAGGGAGGGGCTTAAGGGAAAGGGGGAATTTGAAATCCTAGGGGGGGGGTGTTGGTTCCCAAGGCCAAGGGAGGGCCTTAAGGGGAAAAGGGAATTTAAAACCTAGGGGGGGGATAGCAAGGAGAATTTTGATGGGGGAAAAAGGCTTATAGAGCCTTAAGGGGGAAATTCCAGGGGGTAGTCTTAAAGGCTTATAAGGAATTTTATATGGGAGGGGGGAAAGGGCTTAAGGATACCATATGAAGACCCTTTTAGGCAATATGGGGGGGAAAAGGGGCTTATAGAAAGCTCACAGAAAAGGGGGCTTCCTAAGGTCCTTGGAAGCTTCCCAAGAAGCTTCTTTTGGGGGGGGTGTCGTGGAGACACCACGTGGGCAATATGTGGCGGCCGTATTCGTTAGCAACTGGCAATGTCTTCTTCAACCCCAGTGGCTTCACGTCGCTCTGTACGGCAGAGCTGGAGACTTCTTTCTTCCCCACGCCTGATTGCTTCCTCACAGCAATGATGCTCTCCACTCTCTCTCTCGTCACGACGCAACAGCGGGACGGCCTCTTACGACCCTTCTTCCTCCCTTCCTCACGGCTCCAGCCTGGGATCTCTGGAGGCCCCCTCATTTAAATAGTGGAGGGGAGGGGATCTTCCCTCCCTACATGTCGACATGCATGTCCCCCCTCCCTCCATAAGGCTCCAACAAGGAGCTTAATGGCTCCTACTATTTCCCTTCCCCTCCAGCTCGTCAATCGGCTGGAGGGATAAGGGGGAAAAAAATAAATTCAATTAACCAATTCGTTTTTCAATTTGAGCTCGTTCACGTGTTTAGTAAAACGGAATGTTACATTCTCTCCCCCTTAGAGGAATCGAGATGTCCTCATCTCGAGATAAACTGGGGATATTGATGGTTGAGAGAGCTTTCATCTATCCAAGTGGCATCCTCTTCGGGATAATCTTTCCACTAGATGAGGCATTCTCTCAGGGTTCTAGATCTTAACTGTCTTTCCCTAACATCTAAGATCCTATCCGGCCTTAGTTCAAGGACTCCTTGACTAGGCATTACAATTTGTTGGTCATCAAGTACATGATTAGGGTTGGATACATATTTTTTTAATAGGCTGATATGGAATACATTGTGAGCCTTTAGGTTCTCAGGGAGTTGCAATCTATAAGCATTGGGTCCTAGGCATTTGAGGATTTTGTACAGCCCACAATACCTTGGACTTAGCTTCTTGCATTCTCCTAGGGATAGAGAACTCTTTTTAGGGCGTACACGAATGAAGACCATGTCTCCTTCTTCGAAGACTCTATCTTGACGTTTCAAATGTGCCTATGCCTTTTGCCTATCCTTGACTGCTTGTATGTCTTGTCTTATTGACCTTATTTGATCATCCATGTCCTCCAACATTTGTCTTGAAGCTTCAACTCTTAAGGTTGGATCAGAAAAGTTTAGGGGACTTCAACAATCATGACCATACAATGCTTGGAAAGAGGTCATTTGAATGCTCTGCTAGTAAGAAGCATTGTAGGCAAATTCAACCAAAGGCAAGAATTGAATCCACCTCTTCGGCTCTCGACAGCAGTATGCCCTAAGCATATCCTCGATGACTTGATTTACTCGCTCTGTTTGGCCATCCGTTTGGGGATGGTGGGCGGTGCTAAAAGAGAGTTGAGTCCCAATAGCTTCAAAGATAGCTCTCCAGAAGTGTGATGTGAAGAGAGAATCTCAATCACTAATGATTCTTCTAGGTAACCCATGTAGCTTGAATATCTCCTTGATAAACAATCTCGCAATGTCGGAGGCTTTATAATTTGTCTTTACTGGAATCAGGTGTGCAACCTTGGTAAGCATGTCAATCACAACCATAATGGAATTGTATCCTCCTTGGACTTGGGGTAAGCCCACAACAAAATCCATACTGATGAATTCCCATTTCATTTGGGGAATGTCAAGTGGTTGCAGTTTCCCTGGCATCATGACATGTTCGGCTTTGATACGTTGGCAGGACAAACATTCAGTGACATACTTGAGAACGCCACCTTTAAGCCTCTCCCAATGATAGCTCTTTCTAACTGCATTAAGAGTCTTAGCATAGCCTGGATGTCCTGCGAAAGGAGAATCATGAGCTTCCCATAATATCTTCTGCTTAAGTGACTGGCTTATTGGTATACATAGCCTTGTTCTGTAGTAGACAAGTCCATTATCAATGGAAAATTCCTGATACTTAGCTTGCAACTTCTGATTCTGCTCCTTGGTAGATATTTCCTTTATCATTGTTTGGTAGGCCAAATCATGGCATGCTTCCTCTCTAGCTAGTTCAAGTATAGGGTTGTTTGGCATAGATACTTTTGTAGCCAGAGATCTAGCCGTTGATGGATTTTGCAAGATTAGGAAATTTAGGAATGCATTGCGACTGACTGCATCGGCAACTACATTCTCCTTCCCTGGTGTTAACCCCAACACGAAGAGAGCGAAAGAAAGTGGAAAAGACGCAGGGCAAAGGCGGAAAAAAGGTAACCCGATGGAAGGAAAGGAAGGAGAAAAGGCCAAAAGCCCAAGGACAACTATTAAAGGCCAAGGCAACCACGAAAAGGGAAAGGCGCATAAAAAGCGCACCCTAAAATCTTGTAAAAGAGTGTCGGGATCTCACCCGTGCGATTTGTAAATATAGAAGGGTAGTGAAAAGGAAGCAAGGAAGATAAAAGGACAATGGAAAACAGGGCCTAGGCTATGACCGGCCATGTAAAAAAGGGAAAAAGGGGATGACCGCCCAAAAGGGAAGTAGGGTTTTGTATATAAAGTTGAAAAGTGAATGAAGAGCTCATTCTTTGGTGTGGCAAAACTAGTCTTCTTCTTCCTCTCTTCTTCTCTCCTTCTTGCTTGTGTATGCTCTTGAGAGAGGGAGTGTGAGAGTGTGAGGGAGTGAGTGTGTGAGAGAGTGAGGAATCAAGAGGGTGAAGCTCTCCACCTTCTCCTCTCCCCTTCTCCTCTTCTCTTTTCTTCTCTTCTCTTGCGCGGCGCTATGGAGGATGAGGCTTGGAGATGGAGGAGGCTTGAGAATGCTTGAGCTAGCATCAAGAATCATGGAGCTACCGAAGTGTGAGAGAGAGGAGAGTACTCGATCAAGCATCAAGGCAAGTTCACTGCATTCATAGGATCAATGGCGCGTCAACTAGGTGAGAGATAGCCATGAGAGCTCCCTTGGAACGCTTGAAACAATAAGCGGTCTGTGGGTCTTGGCGGTTGAGCGAAAGCTCCCACATTTTGGTTCCGTTGCCGGGACCAACGGATTCAAGCTCGAGCACTCGCGCGCCCCATATCGAGCATCGAAGTAGGGCATTCACCCTGAAACGGAGCTTGAGATAGGTAGGAAGTCGGGTGTTTTTTATCTTTAGAACAGGTAATTTTTTGGAACAATCTGGTTATTAATGACTGGAAAACATGGAGAAATTAGTTCAGTGTTTTGCTTTCGATTCAGGATGTGTTTAGGATAGATTAGCAGTAGGAAATCACACACGAAAAGGCAGAGGGCTGCTGCTGTGAAACAGGGGAAAAACCACAGGAAACAAAGGAAAAAAAATGGAGTAGATGCAAGGTAATGGCATAGGAAATGCTAGGGAAGGAACCTGTAGTGTGTAGGGCAGAACTAGCAGGGTATAAACTGTGGGAGGGCAAGAGGATCCCATTTCCAACCAACGGAGAGTGAGAGAGACAGAGAGTGAGTGAGTGAGCTGGGCAGCTATCCGATTGACCGGAGCTAGGAGGACATCGCATTCGACGACTTCAGGTAACCGATCTAGTCCACCCTACTTCAGCTCTGTCGCGGGGTAATCGCACGACCAATAGGATAATACACCTAGTGAAAATCAAGCAAATCGGTGTGCGTAACTCATCGGACCGGCGGAATCAGACAGCCGACCCAGTGTCCGATTCCCAGAATCAGACACTCGGGCAACCGTCCGATCGGAACAACCCATTC
This sequence comes from Lygodium microphyllum, assembly GCF_053477565.2. Taxonomy (NCBI): domain Eukaryota; kingdom Viridiplantae; phylum Streptophyta; class Polypodiopsida; order Schizaeales; family Lygodiaceae; genus Lygodium; species Lygodium microphyllum. The sequence goes on from NC_141151.1 coordinate 85,466,853, forward strand.
AATCACTAGACTCGAACCAACTGGTCCGATCGGACGTGCCACATGGCACTCGGACCAACTTGTCCGACTCAACCACTCGGACGCTCCGACTCGGACCCACCCGGTCCAATCGGACGAAGTAACACACGTCACCGGTCCGATTCCTAGAATCGGACCCATCCATAATCAGACCAGTAAGAATCGGATCAACCGGTCCGATCGGAACGCCTAGAATCGGACCGCCTAGAATCGGACCGATTCCTCGCACACTCGCCCGTCCGATTCTTGAGAATCAGACACGCGGACCTTAAGACCCCCACTTCGCCCTAACATTCCTGGTCCGATCCCCACAATCGGACCACTGGTAAATCGGACGTCCGGTTCCCAGAGTCAAACCAAAACAAAACTTGACCCATCCAGGGACACACTAGGGCACTCCCCCAGCGACCCACCCCCGCGTGAGCAACAGGAAGCAGCATAAGACCCTGGGACCCGTAAGGCGGCCAGGACTAGAGTAGCAAAGCCTGTCAGGCCCAAAACGAGCAAGGGTGAGTAAGACACCGGGGAATCACTCACAGCACTCTGATTGAATTTCTGCACTTGAAGAACACTTAGGAAAGTCGAAAGCCTGATTGAGCACAAGTGCATGAGGAACAACACACTCACGAGTGACCCTAAGTTGAGCACTGCATTCAAAAATTAAAAAGAACTCACTCAGATAAATTACCCAAAAAACCCACCACTAGGAGAAAACTCAAGGGTAAGCAAACGCACTGAGCACAAGGTAGGATCAAGCAAGGAGCGACAACGACAAGGATCTGACTTACAACCAGGTGCGAGAATTCCACCATGACAGAGGGAGGATCGGATCATCGGTTTGCAGGGGAGCTAGATGTTAGCGCATTTTCGGAAGCCATACAGCAAATGGTGAGCAGTTACGATGTGCATGCCAGGTACGAACACCATGGCAGGACGGCGGAGGCAATCATTGCGGACCTAGAGGAGGAGAGGAGGCTAGCCCGCAAGACATTGCAGGGCATAGCAGACTATAATAGGGACCAACAAGCCAGGAGCCTAAGGCAAAGCATGGAGCTGCATGAGGTGCAGCGAGTGTTGAACTTGGCTGGCCGAAACCGAACAGACCAGGAAAGAGCACTCGAGGAAGACCTAACGCTGGGCGAGCTCCTCATGAAACAGCTGCTCGACAACACCGCGGTGGAACAAAATGCTGCTGCACTAGCAACCTCGCTACTTGCAGGACTAGGGGCAACCCAGGGTTCAAAGAGCCAAGCCAAAATACCTATCGTCGCTAAGCAACTCAACAAGCACCAGCCACCGGATGACTCGTACAACTTTGTCGAGCAGTTCAAGCAAGTCTGCGAAGCCAATGGCCTCAACGACCAGGCCCAACGTTTGCAAGCATTCGGACTCTGCTTAAGCGATAAGGGTAGGACGTGGTATAGGAGCCTAGATGCTATAGAATCAGCCAACTTCAATAACCTCAAGGACCTTTTTGTCAAGAGGTTTGCCGAACCCGGATACTTTGACAACCTGCTAGTGCGCCTGATGAACATCAAGCAGAAGGAGAGGGAGGGCATCCGCGACTATGTGACCCACGTGAGAAGCCTCCTTAAGAGAATCCCGTTGGGTGAAAGACCGACTGACATGGCAGTGTCCACCGTATTCATCGGCGGGATTCGGGATGAAGAATTGTACAAAGCACTAGCAGGCAACTCGAGCTTGCAATGGGACGTAGTGGGTAGGGTTTTTGAGGAATCCATTAGGGTCCATGACCAGCTGAGAGAGCGGAGCTCCAGGAGCTCGAACCTAGAAGAAATCAACCCATGGAGTTTAGAACGAATGCCAACCTCTAGCGAGCGATCCAACGCATCGTCCCACGATAAGGGGAAGGCCGCCGAGACGGACCACGGCTTGGCCGAGGTCAAGACAGAACTGGCCAAAATCCAAGACATGTTAAGGCGACCTACGCGCCCGCACGTCCAATGCGTGTACTGCGGAGGAAACCACCTGCCAGCAGAATGTCAAGACCCTGCGCTAACTGCGGAAGGTTTAGCCATGATGCCGCACACTGCAGACTATCTTGAAGACTACCATACACGCAGCCCTACGGCCAGCTCTACCCGGCTAACAGGCCACAGCCATTCTACGGAAGGGGAGCCCCGTTTGCCCTACCAGCACCTAACGACACGAAGCCAGCGGTCCCTAGGCTAGACATAAATCCTACCGGTATTCCTAGACCGCCTGGTCCCTATGTGACCCACCCACTGAGCGATGCTCCCTGCACTACGTAGAGGAGCCTAGTGATGAAGAAACCTACATATACCCTTACGTCTCGCATGAGACGAGGGCAATGCAATCCTCATGGATTACCGACCAGTACCGGTGATGGCACTAGGACGAGGACGGGGTAGAGGCCTGGGAGGGCAGCCACAGGATCCAGTCACTTGTTGGACATGTGGACATCCCGGTCACGTCTCATCACGCTACCCAGAAAGAGAGCAGCAAAGTAGGGACAAAGCTGACCAAAGGTGTGCAGAGTGCGGAATCACTCATCTTTTCATAGATTGCCCAAAATGGAAGCCGCCTTCTGGTACAGCTAATTTGTCGTATGTCCCATTGGGACTGTTTGGTGTTGAAAACCCCGATGGGGAGGCCACACCTATCCCCCTACGAGTGATGACCCGAGCACAAATGAAGCAGGCCGGCGTCTCTCTGCCAGGACCTAGCAATCTCGACGCTACCTCAATAGGAAAGAAAAGCCGTAGGTGGAAAAAGAAGAGGTCAGAGGCTAAGGTCGCACTAAAAACGGACAGCATTACAACCTTACCCCACGGAAAGAAAGTCTCAGACGCAGAGGTAGAGACTTCAGCCCCTAGAACTGCCCAACAGAAAAGCGCTAAGGTAGGGGAATACCCGCACCCCAGGTGGCAATTGGAAGCCATAGAAAAGGTGAAGGAATGGGTGAGAGAGGCTCAACAGCACCTCAAGGATGTCGAACCCATCACGGAGGATGAGATTGAGGACCTCTCCAGCATGAGTGCGCCGTTATCGCTACCCCAACCTAAGTCTATCGAGGCTTCTATGCCACAAGCAGTGCCGACAAGGCTAAGCCTAGACGTAACAGACCCACAGGACAACCGTGGCCATTGGCCCGGATAGTCTGATCAAAGGGAAGGACGAGTGTTTAGCAATCTCCTAACCACACTAGTGACCACCCTTGTAATGGTTGGATTGGGAGAGCTGCTCAAGCAGCACTCTACCCTATGGTAGGACCTCAAACAGTGGGTCGAAAGACCACACAAGCAAGCTTCGGTAAATGCTCAAGACCAGGATGCGGAAACACACTTACCAAGTTTGACGCTACACTCAGACCCTAAATCCTTGCACATCAATGCCTTTTGGGAGGGCTCAGAAATGCACGCAGTCCTACCGGTCCTAGCCCTGGGGGACACAACGAGAAAGGGGATTGTAGACATAGGAGCTGGGGTCAGTGTGCTTAACCATGCAGTGCTACAGAAGTGGGGAAACCCGCCTATCGAAGCTGCTCAGTTTAACGTCACGCTAGCAAATGGCGTGCGAGTGAGACCATTCGAGGTCTTGAAGAATTGGCCAGTGAAGATTGTAGGAGTCCAGTTCTCTGTCGACTTCATCGTCATGAAGGGAGTGGACTATGATATCTTATTGGGTCGACCCTGGATGCGCAATTCCAGAGTTATCGAAGACTGGGGTAACAGCTTGATCTTCCTGGGCAACCGAACTGACACTGTGAGAATAGAGATGGACACTTGGAAGAGCTCACCAGTCGACCTAGACGCCATCTCTACTCTACTCAAAGGAACCACCCAGAACAAGGAACCCTATGGGTCCTTGACGAAGTATATCCCTTGCCCAGAGGACGAGAGGGATTGGATGCACGTTCTCGCTACACTTGATCTGCCGTTCTCAGATCATGAAGCGTACGAGCAGGCTGTCAAAACAGTTGGCAAGCCAAGAGAAACATAGCCTACACCTGTCTACATGATGGCAGCAAGCCTCCAAGACGGCTGTCGTCTCCCAAGTGCTAACCAACAAGAGAGAACTCCAGGGAATACTGGGGCACCTAACAGACCAACTGGCACGCAACGCAGCCGCCAATCTCAAGCCGCTCCAAGACCTCTTGGAAGAACCTGAATGGAAGTGGACCAGAGTGCACGAACTAAATCTCAGATACAACTGGGCATTGGTCCCGGACCAACAAAATGAGGCAAAGCAGGCCTTAGGGGACGATGAGCAGTCCAGCGAGGTAGATTCCAGCGACGAATACGAAGATTGCCAACCCTTCGATGAAGGAAGTGAGGGTGAGATGGACACCGTAGAATATGACACCGAAGGGCAAGAGATTGAGAAAATCCGAGCAGATGCAAAACCGCAGCCGAGGCCGGCCCTTAGAATGGACCAAGGAGTCATGTGTGCGAAATGCGGTCGTGCTTGGTTGGAACAGATGGGAGCTGTGGATTTTAAGCAGGCCGGCCTGACCCAACCGAAAACGGCAGCAATGCTTAGAACCAAGTCGCCATCCGAACTATGGCCACCAGGGGAGACCACCTCCTCTAGTGAAAATGGGGAATTCGACTCTGAATCTGAAGTTACTTCAGAGGATGACCCAGAAATCCCTAGGCCACCCATGACCAGACGCACCAGGGGAGACTTACCCATCCACCTGAGGCGCTGACGGTTACGGCAGAATGTAGCAGAGCGTCCCAACGATGTGCGATCAGAGGAATAAAGGAAGCCACAAGACCTCCCTAAGCGCTTTTCGAAATTCAAGAGAGGGGACAGGGTGGTGGTTCTGCTAAGTGCCGAGCGCCAAGGGCAAACCCGCGAACCCATCGAAGGGCAAGCCAAGGTCAAGGAGGTAAACCTAGCCCTGGAACGAGAAACACCCCGACTAGTGTTCATTGTCGAGGACCTGACCACACAGGAAGAATCCAGCCTCATCACTGTTTTGCGGGAGTACCGAGATGTGTTTGCTTGGTCTTTAGATGAGCTACGAGGGGTAGATCCGAGTGTTGTGACTCACAACATACCCATGACAACGGATGCAACACCGGTCAATTAGCGACCATACCCCATGAGTCCAAAGCACCCCATGCTATCAAGGAGGAAATTGACAAGTTGATGCGAGTCGGATTCATTTACGAAATTGAGCACACGGACTGGGTATCACCCATAGTCATCGTGATGAAGAAAAATGGCAAGATTCGAGTGTGCGTTAATTACAAGAAAGTAAACGCCGCGACAAAGAGAGACAACTACCCCTTACCGTACACCGAGCACATGCTTGAGAGGGTGGCAGGTAAGGAAGCCTACAGTTTCCTGGATGGCTTCTCGGGATACAATCAGGTGCAAGTGCACCCTGCGGATAGGCACAAGACCGCCTTCGCCACTGAGTGGGGCGTCTTTGCCTATGTAGTCATGTCATTCGGGCTAACCAATGCCCCCGCCACCTTTCAACGCCTCATGTGCACCATATTCAACGACATGCTTCGCAAGGAGTTAGAAGTCTTCATCGATGACCTGTGTGTCCATTCGGCCTGGAACCAACATCTCGAAAAACTCCGCGCGGTCTTTGAACGGTGTCGTTTATACCCTCTCTCTCTCAACCCCCTGAAATGTCAGTTTTGGGTAAAGCACGGCTGCATCTTGGGACACGTGGTATCCAAGAACGGCATTGCCATGGACTTCTCAAAGGTCAAGGTCATCGTGGACCTCCCACCCCCAAGTAATTACAGGGGAGTTCAATGCTTCTTAGGTCACATAGGATACTACCGGCGGTTTGTACTGAACTACGCGCTGATCGCTAGGCCATTGTACAAGTTGCTAATTGCCTTCGAGTGGACCGAAGCCTGCCAACGAGCCTACGAGGAACTGAAAAAAGCCCTAACAATGGCACCTATCCTACGACCCCCAGATTGGACTACGTTGTTTCACGTACACATCGACGCCTCTAAGTTCGCCGTGGGGGCAGTGCTGTGCCAACCTGGTGAGCATAACTTAGATTACCGAGTGAGTTTTGCGAGCAGGCAGCTCACTGAAACAGAGATGAATTATTCGACAACGGAAAGGGAGGGATTAGCCATGGTATTCGCCGTGAAGAAGTTCCGGCATTACCTGCTAGTCACCCCCTTCACCTTCTTTGTAGACCATCAAGCCCTGGTCTATCTAGTCAACAAACCTTGCGCTACAGGACATATCGCCCGATGGCTTCTCCTGCTCCTGGAATTCGACTTCTCAGTGGTAGTACGGAAGGGAAAACAACACTACATGGCTGACCACCTGTCCCGAGTACCCACAGGAGAAGCTGCTAGACAAGGCATAGTGGACGAATTACCAGACAACCACTTATTCCACATATCCGGTGAAAAAGACCTATTCAGGGCCGACCTGACACCATACTGGGCAGACAACATAGTCCAAGTACTCGAGCATGGGCTGCCCGAACGACCAATAGAACGGGCACGGCTTAGGCGATTAATCCTAAAGATCCAGCCCTATCAGTTGATTGCAGGCCAGCTCTATAGGCTGGGGCAAGACGGTCTGCTACGTAGATGCATATGTGAGCATGAGATGCACAATGTGCTCTCAGAGGTGCACAACGGTATTGCAGGAGGACACTTTAGTGGGGATACTACAGCACGAAAGGTGTTGCAGTCCCAGCTATGGTGGCCCACACTCTTCCGTGATGCCTCACAATTTGTCAAACATTGCGACGAGTACCAACGGACAAGGGTCCCGGTCCGTAAAGATCAGATGGAGTTAACCCCGGTCATCGCTCGCCAACCTTTCGAAAAGTGGGGAATTGACTTCATAGGACCTATCAGCCCCGCAGCACAATATTCACAGGCTAGATACATCGTGGTGGCCATGGACTACCTCAGCAAATGGGCGGAGGCGAGGGCCACACGGAAAAACGACGCTAGGATAACTGCCAAGTTTTTATGGGAGCAAGTAATCTCGCGTTTTGGTTGCCCCATCGAATTGGTTAGCAACCAGGGAACGCACTTCATCAACGAAGTGATAGCCCATCTCCTATCCACCTTCCTCATCATCCATCGCAAATCCTCACCATACTATCCTCAGGCTAATGGCCAGGCTGAGTCAACCAACAAAATTCTCATCACTGTCCTGACCAAAGTAGTCTCAGCCTCACGAAGTGACTGGGATAACAAGTTGATGGCAGCCTTGTGGGCCTACCAAACAGCTTATAAGACGGCCGTCGAACAAACGCCTTTTAGGCTAACCTATGGGACCGAAGCTATTCTTACATTAGATTTCTTCGTCCCTAGCCTGCGGATAGCACTCCAAGAACGATGGGAGGGGAGGGAGGCATGGACGCAACGCTTGGTCGAGCTAGAACGCCTATCAGAGGTGCATCTCCTAGCCACCCATGCGCTTATCTGTGAGAAAGCTAGACGCAAAAGCTGGTTTGACAAACACATCAAGCAACGAGAGTTTGAGCCGGGAGACCTAGTGCTCCTCTACTCAGTTAAAGGACACAAACAGAAGATGAAATTCAGAGGTCTCGGGTCCTTTAAGGTCCGCAGAATCAGCCAAACTGGTAATGTCGAGCTGAAAACACTGGATGGTGAGGGAATGGGCTTCTTTAACGGCAGTCGAATCAAAAAGTACTACCCGCCCACTCACCCACTGCATGAACAACCAATGGTGGAAACGCACGTTAAAATATGAGTAGTCACACTTACGGAAATCGGCGAGAATGAGGAGGAGCCTGTAGAACCCGCCTACCTCCGCATCACGGTCACGGCCAAGCAAACGTGCTCCTTCAACACCCGGATTGACGAAGGGGTGGATTTTAACATTTTGATGCATGAGCATTGGACCCAACTTGGCGCACCAATGCTTCATCCCACAACAGCCAGATTGAACCCATATGGGGCCCAATCCTACCCGATCCTCGGCACATGCAGAGTTGCCGTTTCTATCGAGACTGAAACTATTCCCATGTTGTTCTATGTCCTACCCGATGCTAGGGATGCAAGCACAGAGTCATTGCTCGGGCGAACTTTTAAAAAGCAGACCCGTTGCAATGTTGATTATGAGTCACAATGCATCCACCTAACAGTCGAGAATGTGGCTATTGTCACGACTTTCAGCCAGCGCCTCGTAACCCCAGCATCGCTCAATGGGCCACTGATAGAAATAGCCACACCTAGGACTAAGGAGGAGGGCCGTGCATATTTACTACACCCAGATCCCCATGCATCGCGACCCGCCAAACCTAAGGCAAAACCTCAACAGACTTGCTTGCAATGGGTGCCGTAGAAGCCTCGAGATCAGCCTAGAACTAGATGCACGGGTCCGCGGAACACCTACAAACCTAAACCTAGAAGACCAAAACGCCATCATCACAAGCACCGCGTGGTTAAACAAATATGTGTCCCTAAAATCCTGCTGCGTGCACAAGGCTACTATGAGGGGAATGCCTTGCTGTGGATCCCCAAAATCCCAACTGACACGGCCCTGCTCCTATGTCAATCGCAAGGCCTTGTCCTCTGACACCTCAAGACCACGAATCGCAGAGTCCACCCCAGTCATCCGACCCCTTTGCAAGTCACCCCATGGGCGTCACACATGCCCAATGACCCAAGCACCGGCCACCACCACCGGAGGTATCACCCAACCAACCCGCCCCGCAACCCAGCAACCCTGCTGACCGCACTAGCATAGCCCCTAAGATCAAACCCGACCCATCCATCCGACCAACGCCCGAGTTGCTAACTCAAACAGGCCCCCAGCTGCAGCTCTGTACCGACAGAACCTCCAGCTCTAGCAAACCTCAACCACCTGCCGGCCTTAAGCCTTCCTATGAATGGAAGTCATTCCTAACGCTGGCCGCCGCTGACCTCGCCAAGGACACGGGGGATGACGTTGTGGACTGCATCAAACAGCTCAACGCCACCTTTGTGGCACTGGCCCTCAGCTATGACCGCCTAGACTTGGGACTGTTAGTGGAACCCCTTGCAACGGATGTGCGCACCATGCCTTGCTCTTGGGAGACTTTTGAATTTGCCTTCGCACAAGCTTCACGCTCTGCCGCTGACCTACTCGCTCCTGAGGTCTCCAAAGAGCAAGCCATTAAGCAACACCTCATCCCATTGTTTGACCCGTGCACGACGTCTGGCCTCACTAGCCAAGAAACAACAAGGTTGTCCCACCTGGAGGACACCGAATCTCCCTTCTTGAAGCAGTGGTACACTCTTCGATTAAAATGGGCAGTGAAAGGATGCCGCATAATGACCAACGCCGAACAATGCCGAGCCATCAAGACAGTCGAGTACGATCCCACATACGTCGCACCCACCTCGTATCGAGTGTTAACCACTCTTCGAGGTCGAGAAGAGCTCCACATCGCAAGTCGGGTCAACTCCGGAGATTTCCTCACCGATGTCCTCACATACATCACCCACGTAGGCATCCGACCGTGTGACCAGGACTACTCTGCACACCTCGAATATAACCCCAACTTCTACGATTGGCTCCTCCACAAAACAACCTGAATGCCTTGGACCCACACCCTCCAATCCTGGGACGGATTTTTCTTTTCAACAAGGGGGATGGGGCAGTAAAACTAAAAAGCAAACCAAGCATGAAAGTTAAAACTAAAAAGCAAACCAAGCATGAAAGTTAAAACTAAAACGTGAACCAAGCATGAAAAGGCTCCAAATTAAAATGCCATGCAGAAATAGGTGATAGAAGTTTGAAATGAAAAAATCATAGTTATTAATGATAAAATCTGCTATGGTCATCCTACGAATTGGTTGCCAAAAATACTAAGAAGTGAATTGACTGAATGTACAGGTGGCGACCATGGCAGGTCAAGACAAAACTGGCAAACTCCCTTTCTCGGAGGAAGAATAGGTGCGGTAAGGCCTCACGGTGGAAACCAGAGCATTCAATCAGCTGAAGTTCCGCCACATATTCAACTTGGAAGATGTGGTTATTGAGGAACCAGCGGTACGACAGATCATGGAGCAATGCCACTTACAACGGTATCTAGAAGCAGTGGGCCAGAGGATAGACTATACCCTGTGCGCTGAGTTCCTACGCACCTTCAACAAAAACAGGGGCACCATCAGAGTGCGGTACGCGGAAGCCACCAAACAGGTGCAGGTTGAAGTGACCCCCGAACTGATAGAAAGAGCACTAGGGCTTCCGAACAAAGTGGAGAAGAAGCCGAAAAGGGACGTCTACGCCATGTTGGGAATGGACAAAGTGAAAGTCCACACCAATGACTGAGTCAACTTGGCAAACATCCCTGATCCAGAGATTCAGCTGCAGGAAAAAATGATGCATACTCTATTTTCGAGTCAACGGTACAATAGCATCATGTCCAGGATCAATGTGCCTTTAGTCGAAAGCATCGTGGCTCAGGCACTGGATGAGGTGAACCTCAACGGGTTCGTGAGAAGGACAATTGAGGCCTCAACAAAGGCCCTGGCAATAGGAGGAAGGGCCGTAGTAGGAGAATCCCCCTCACCTTGATCAACCCGCAAGGCCTCATCCTCCAAGGCCTCCATCGTAGGTTTTGGAGGTGCCCTCACTACGATCCTCCACGAGGCAATAGGGCAGGGACGTGCGGGAGAGGACAAACAGGGAGATGGCAGAAAAGGTGGCGAATCATCGTCGCAGTCCTAGCCCCAGGTGGAGGAACAGTCGGATAAAATAGAAACGGACACCGACGAGGAGGGAGAATGCCAGGCTACACCAGAAAGGAAAGCGGAGCAACGGACCAAAGCCCTGCACGGAAAGAGAGAGGAGGAGCGAAGGAGAAAAGAGAAGGAGGAGCTCGAAGGTCCCAAAGAGAGTCGGTGAGAGAAGAGGAGGGAAGAAGAAAGAGGGCTGAGGAAGAGTTGAGGAGAAGGGAAGAAGAAAAATTGGAGCTGGCGACGCATCGCTCCATCGAGGAATAGCGGAGGAAAGACATGGAAGGAGCGGGCAGACCATACCAACCTGAAGCACCCGGCCCCAGCACTGGGACGCCGGAACCTGTGCCATCGCCTCCTACAAAAGTGAAAGGAAAAGACCTGGTCAGACTCGTCTCCCCTCTCCTCGCACCACCCATGCAAGCCACTCCCCTCAAGGTGACGCCCCCTGCCACAACCGCCCTGATGCACACTCCAAAGATCGACGAAAGTAATGTAGTCACATGGCTGCAATTCTTGGTGGAAAGAGAGTTGGCAAGGGAAGCAGCCGGGGCCTCCCCAGTCTCAGGGGCCAAAAGGGCAGCGACGACGGTGGGCCAGAAGAGAAAAGACAAAAAGTGGAGGAGATTGCCACCACTACGATCATGCCCCACTCCCCACCTCCAACAGGCCACTATGATGACTATGTAAAGAAGCTGCTCGCGCAGTTGCAAACAGCCAGGCAAGAAAGGAGGGTGGTGGTGGAGGAGCTGGCAGTGGAGCGCGAATCACAAGCTGCCCTCCAACTGGACAGAGTAAGGCAAATAACAGAATATCAAAAGGAAATCGTTGTGCTTAGGGAGGAGGCCAGCACCAAGAAGGCAGAGGAGCTGAAAACCCTGAAGGAGAGCGATGCTACCTGGGAGGGACGAAGGAAAATCCTAATGGAGCGTCTCACCAGGGAGAGGGAGACAAATGCCCACCTTCAGCGCAGGAATGACCAGCTATCTGCAACCAACTTGGAGGCGCAGAGTCAGCTTGAGAAAATTAGACAAGATGTTGCAGAGCTGGATCAGTTAAGGGCAGAACAGGTACACAGGTTGCAGGCGATGCGGGACCAACTCAATGAGCAGATCGCAGAGGTGCATCGAGAGCACTCCCGCTTGTGCCATGAGCTTGAAGCCAAGTAACAACAATTTATGGCGATGACCCTCCGACAGGGGAAAAGCCTGGAAGACATGGAGAGGCAGGCAAAGGAATGGTCAAATCATAATGAGCAGAGAGTGCGGGACTTAGCACGCCGGCTGGCCAAGGCTGAGGGAGACAAAGTGATGGCTGAAAACCAGGCAGAGGCAGCCCAGCTTGCTATGATAGCTCAGCAGCGCACTTTTATCAACACGCTGCTTCACACCACCCACTTAGAAACAGATGAGGCCAATGATCAGTTTTTTGCAGAGAAAGCTAACCATTGCGCGCAGGGCCCTCACGACAGGCCTGCACGTACCACTGCAGCTAGGAGGCCCGCCGCAGAGCCTAGAGGAACAAAGAAAATATCTGACACAAGTAGGACTGACAACACAAGAGATGGAGGACCTTGGGTTCACTGAGGAGAAAACACAGGAGGAGGAGCAAGCGGAAGGGGGTGAGCCAGAGCTTGACCTAGGGCCTTAAGGAGAGGAATATGTCCCACCACCCCCTCAACCCCAACAAACCGAAGTGCCACCCCATGACACATCTGCCGAACAAAGAGCGGCGCCCACACCACCCGAAGGAAGGAAATGGTGGAGAAGGCAAGAAGAAAACTGAAGGCCAGACCTGCCCCGAAACAGCCTGCCCCTTTCCCGCTACGCACCCAAGACTCCCCCGCTGAGTACCACGCTGAAATGATTATCTCGGAGCAGTAGGAGTATAGCCGAGACCCCTTCGACCTATGCTTCAAGTTTCCCACCGCCTTGAATAGGGTGCTGCCCATTCAGTTGGTGGAGGATGTCATCGCCATGGGGGCCCGGCTCAAGGCTAAATGGATAGAAGAGCGTGAGGCCCACCCAATTGCTTGGGGGGCCGAGGACCGTGAATTTTGGCAAGACAAAGTCCTCCAAGTACCTCGCACAGTGGAAGGCTATAGTTGCCAACCCACCTGGAGGCAGCGCATTTTTTACGTCAACCTGGAGGCGTGGATGGCGTTTTGCAACACCCTCCCTTCGGAAAGGAACGACCCCACCTTTATGCCGTATCCTTGAAGGGTAGGAGTGGATTTTAACCCGTCCATCCACGGCAGGTTTAACTTCCCCGTCATCTATAATGCCAATACCACTTCCCATAGGAATGCTCTTCTCTTCACCCTGCCCGACTTGTACAGCTCTATAAATAAATTCCTTAACGAATTCACCTCCTGCCCTGACCCAGCATTCATCACCACCTGTAACTACCTTAGGTTAATTAAAATCCTAGTACACCAGGAACCTGCACCCCAAGAGCGCCACCTTCCACCCCTCTATTTTGACCCCAATGCCATAGACAACACCACCATGACTCGTCTCATGATGCGTGCTGCTCTTTTTCCATCCTTCTGTGGTGCACTGCTGGAAGACATGAACGACAGAAAATTCACACAGTGCAACCACCCCTTTCTCTCCACCACCACCCTCAAAACCCGCCTCCACACTAAAGGCTACTTGCTAAGCCGAAAATTCCTTAACAAGGCCCCCCGCCCTCCGCCCACCCTTTCCCACCATTCGGATGATGAGGAGTAGAACACCCGTTATCCCTTGTACTGCTGCCTCCATGTAACCATGGCAAAAAAAAAAAAGAAAGAATAGAAAAGAAAAGAAAAGAAAGCAAGCTTCGACGACAATGGCACTCCCGTAACGACGCCTCCAAACAAGAGTCAAAGGTGTACTTCATCTCCCCATTACCACAATTCTGCTCCACACGGCCCTCGCCGCCCAGTCTTCTAGCTACGTAATATTTAAGTATTCACACGCACGGCACTCATATAATACCTACACAGAACTAATTCACAGTTTGGGTCCTCAAGTGCAGGACAACACTCTTAGCTTGCTTAGAGTTCGACTTGTCTCCCAAACTACGTCTTGTGCACAATACAGAGACTAGCACTACCCCTAGGGAGAGACCACCTGACAGGTTTTCAATTGTAGGTGTTGACAACCACAGACCAAGTGGCATTCATTCTTCATCAACGTCCAATGCTAATTGCCCACCCAGCATCCGACAAGCCGGAAAAATCATCCTACACGGCATCCCCAACCAACCCCCACGTAACTGGTCACCAGTGCAGGCTCCAAGCCTCTGTCCCCCCGAAGTCTTCAGTGCATACCACCACTTGCTCCCTACGCCAATAAGTGCCATGGGACTGCCACTCGTCTAGGAGGGGGTAATGTTAACCCCAACATGAAGAGAGCGAAAGAAAGTGGAAAAGACATAGGGCAAAGGCGGAAAAAAGGTAACCCGATGGAAGGAAAGGAAGGAGAAAAGGCCAAAAGCGCAAGGACAACCGTTAAAGGCCAAGACAACCACAAAAAGGGAAAGGCGCATAAAAAGCGCACCCTAAAATCTTGTAAAAGAGTGTCGGGCTCTCACCCGTGCGATTTGTAAATATAGAAGGGTAGTGAAAAGGAAGCAAGGAAGATAAAAGGACAATGGAAAACAGGGCCTGGGCTATGACCGGCCATGTAAAAAAGGGAAAAAGGGGATGACCGCCCAAAAGGGAAGTAGGGTTTTGTATATAAAGTTGAAAAGTGAATGAAGAGCTCATTCTTTAGTGTGGCAAAACTAGTCTTCTTCTTCCTCTCTCCTTCTTGCTTGTGTATGCTCTTGAGAGAGGGAGTGTGAGAGTGTGAGGGAGTGAGTGTGTGAGAGAGTGAGGAATCAAGAGGGTGAAGCTCTCCACCTTCTCCTCTCCCCTTCTCCTCTTCTCTTTTCTTCTCTTCTCTTGCGCGCGCGGCTATGGAGGATGAGGCTTGGAGATGGAGGAGGCTTGAGCTAGCATCAAGAATCGTGGAGCTACCGAAGTGTGAGAGAGAGGAGGGTACTCGATCAAGCATCAAGGTAAGTTCACTGCATTTGTAGGATCGACGGTGCATCGGCTAGGTGAGAGATAGCCATGAGAGCTCGCTTGGAATGCTTGAAACAATAAGCGGTCCGTGGGTCTTGGCGGTTGAGCGAAAACTCCCACACCTGGTCGGTACTTGATTTCAAAATCATATTCCTCCAATACTTCAATCCACCGACGTTGCCTCATGTTGAGCTCGTTCTGGGTAAAAATCCATTTGAGACTCTTATGATCGGTTACTAGAGTAAACTTGTTACCCAAGAGGTAGTGTCTCCAAAGCTTTAGAGCATGGATGACAGCTAGTAATTCCAAATCATGCGTGGCATAGTTCTTTTCATTACTCTTCAATTTCCTTGAAGAGTATGCTACTGGATGACCTTCCTGCATAAGTACACACCCCAAGGCCAGAAAGCTAGCATCAGTTACTACCTCGAACTCCTTATTGAGGTTAGGAAGTTTTAGAATAGGTGCTGATACCAAACTTTGCTTCAGTTTGTTGAAGCTATTTTGTTCTGAAGTTGACCATGTAATGGAAGTCTGCTTCCTTAGTAAATCTGTAAGAGGTGCTGCAATCAAAGCATAGTTTTTGATGAAGACCCTATACCATCCTGTCAATCCAAGAAAGCTACGTATTTCTTTGACAGATACTGGTATTGGCCTGACCTTGGCTGGGTCTACTGATATTCCTTCTGATGATACTATGAATCCCAGATATTCAATCTGACGCTTGAAGAATGCACACTTCTTCATTTTTGCATACAGCTTATGAGACCTCATTGTCTCAAGGACAATCCGAAGTTGAGGTTCATGATCTTCTTCCTGTTTAGAATAGACTAAAGTGTCATCGAAGAAGACAAGCACGAAATCATCAAGATATGGTCTAAAGATATCTTGCATTAATCTATTGAAGGTGGCAGGTGCATTTGTAAGCCCAAATGACATAACCAGGAACTCAAAGTGCCCATATCTTGTATTGAAGGCCGTCTTTGGAATATCTTCTTCCTTCATACTTATCTGATAATAACCTGACCTGAGATCAATCTTGGAGAACATCTTTGCACCCTGAAGACGATCAAGAAGCTCATCTATTCTAGGAATAGGATACTTGTTCTTGACTGTTGATTGATTCAACCCTCGGTAATCAATACATAGTCGAAGTGTCCCATCTTTCTTTTTCTCGAATAGTACTAGAGCTCCCCACGGTGAGTTGCTAGGTCAGATGTAGCCCTGATCTAACAGTTGCTTGAGCTGTTCCTTCAACTCAATTTCTTCTGGTATGGACATTCTATAAGGTCTCTTTGCAATTGGTGCAGCTCCAAGCACTAGCCTAATATCATGATCTACTTCTCTTGGAGGAGGAAGTTCAATCAATTCCTCAGGGAATACGTCAAGATATTCCTTTAGCCAAGAAGGTCCTTCCTGAGACTCTTGCTTTTGATCTAACTTGTTGAGTTTGATCAGGTAAATGGGTAATCCTTTTCTGACTCCTTTTATGATCCGAGATACTTTGGCTAATTGGATTCTTGGCACTCCTGCCTCACCTTGAGCTGTGACAAACTCCCTTTTAGAGTTTCGAAAGGAAACTTGACCCTTTCCACAGTGGATGTGGGCGTCATTTGGCTTAAGCCAATCCATCCCGAGTAGACACTCATGGATACCTAATTTCATGACTCTGAATTTGACTGAGGTCTTCTTTCCTCCCAGAAAGAATTCCACCTTAGTAGTTTGCCTGGTACAAGTTACCTCACGACCGTTTGCCAATTCTACAAGCAGGGTAGGTGCTTCTACTGTGGCTGCAGCTTCACGTCCCTCTGTACGGCAGAGCTGGAGACTTCTTTCTTCCCCACGCCTGATTGCTTCCTCACAGCAATGATGCTCTCCACTCTCTCTCTCGACACGATGCAGCAGCGGGACGGCCTCTTACGACCCTTCTTCCTCCCTTCCTCACGGCTCCAGCCTGGGATCTCTGGCGGCCCCCTCATTTAAATAGTGGAGGGGAGGGGGATCTTCCCTCCCTGCGTGTCGACATGCATGTCCCCCCTCCCTCCATAAGGCTCCAACAAGGAGCTTAATGGCTCCTACTATTTTCCTTCCCCTCCAGCTCGTCAGTCGGCTGGAGGGATAAGGGGGAAATTTTTTTTTTCAATTAACCAATTCGTTTTTCCATTTGAGCTCGTTCACGTGTTTAGTAAAACGGAATGTTACAAACACATTTAAATTCAGCCCTTGGCCCTTGTGCCTTGGCCCATTCGAACATACCATTCGGCCCTGTTCGGTCCTCAGACAACTTGATTCGGCCCACTAACCTCACTCAGCCCTTGACCACATCCATTCGACCATCCGAGCCACAAATTCAGCCCCACTATTCCTATTTGGCCCTCGGTCCCTTCAAATTGGACGATTTGGACCGAGTCAAATTTTTGCAACTTTTTTGAAAAATTGCACCAAACCCAGCTAGATTTCAAATGCGCAAACCTTTGTGAGCCATCCCAATGCCCAAAACTCAATTTTGGTGCAAGGAATAGGCAAATTTGCAAGACACAGTTGCTTAGCAGCTTGAGTAGGCTGTTGAGAGAGTCAGCACCTTAACGATAGCCAGTGGAGTCATAGACCCTAAAAGAAACCTAAAACGAGCAAGAGGACACAACAAGAAACCCTAAAACCTATTAAGATTGAACAAGCCTATCAGGTCTAAGATGAATGAGAGTGCGTAAGCCGCTTATACACTTGTTCTTCACACTCACCTTGATTTTCAGTAGTTGAAGTACACCTAAGAACAGTCGAAAGCCAGATTGAGCACAAGTGCATGGAAAAGAACACACACACACATGCGCGAGCTGAGTGGAGGTAATTTGAGGATTGTATGCAATAATTAAGGAACTCACTCGGATAAAAGAACTTGAAGAAACCCACCAATAGGATAAGATCCCAAGACATAGACGGGCAATCGGATCCCCAAGCGAACAGTGGCAGAGACGTAGATCTACTCGACTGGTTAACCTTGTCGATATCTTGGTGGAGCATGAGAATGCAACTATGTCAAAAGAAAGCTCAAACCGCAGGCAAAATGAGGAACTTGACCTAGGATTTTTCCTAGAAGTGATCAAGCACTTGGTGGACAGCTCTGATTCTCACACTCAGTATGAGCATTGTGGTAGAACATCAAAAGCCATCATAGCTAACCTAGAGGAGGAAAGGAGGCTAGCTCACAAAGAACTGCAAGGCATAGTGGAATACAACCAAGACTAGCAGACTAGGAGTCTAAGGCAGAACGTAGAGATGCGAGAGATATAGGAGTACTAAACCTAGTAAGCAAGAATCAAATTGACCATGAGAGAGCACTAGAAGGAGACTTGATGCTGAATGATCTTCTCATGAAGCGATTGCTAGACAACACAGTAGCAGAGCAGAGCACTACACTGTTAGTGATGTCACTACTAGTAGGGTGAGGGGTAAACCAAGGCTCCAAGAGCCAGCCTAAGGTACTAGTTGTCACTAAACAGATTGATAAGTACTAGCCCCACAACGATCCATACACCTTCATAGAGTAGTTCTAGCAGGTTTGCAAGGCTAACGGTCTCATTAACTTGACTCAACACTCTCAAGCATTCGGACTATGCTTAGATGACAAGGGTAGGACTTGGTACACGAGTCTAGATGCCATAGAGCGAGTGAACTTCAATGGCCTCAAAAACCTCTTCATTAAGATATTTTCTGAGCTACTCTAACAACTTGCTAGTATGACTTATGAATGCCAAGAAGAAAGAAAAAGAGGACATCCACAACTATGTCACCCACATGAGGAGTCTCTTCAAGAGAATCCCGATGGATGAATGGCCGACCGAAAGAGCAGTCTCTTCAAGAGAATCCCTATGGAATTCATCAGTGGAATACAAAATGAGGAGCTTTATAAAGCCTTGGCAAGAAACTCGAGCTTGCAGTGAGACGTGCTAGCTAGGGTGCTCAAAGAAGCCATTCGAGTAGACGACCGCTGAAGGAGAGGAGCTCCAGAAACTCAAACCAAGAAGAGACCAACTCTAGAAGTTTGGAGAGAGCTTCAACATCCAGTGAGCGATCAGGTACAACTACCCAAGATAAGGGAAAGGCCATAGACACCAACCAGGAATTGGCTTACATGAAAATGAAAATAGCCAAGATGCAAGAGATGCTAAGATGACCAACGTGCCTGTTAGAAATCAAGCTCACCATCAGTGTGTCTTTATCTATGACCGACATCTATGACAACTAGTGTGTGCAGTTGTCTACATGTGACTACATTAAATAAGTCGGGTTAGTAGTCAGTTAGTGACCTGACTAGAGTTAGTCTGTCTAGTCTACACTTACACTAGGTCACTTTATCTTTGTTGTGTGTGTGCTTTTCAAAAGAGTGTGTGGATAATGAAGGAATGACTGTGAGAGCCTGAAGGCTCAAGACAATGGAGTTTCCCTGTCTCTCTCTCTCTCAACTTTGAACATGGTATCAGAGCCTTACTTGGTGGACCTCTTGGAGCAGGAGGGAGTGAAGATGATTTGCAGTTGAAGACTTGTGTCATTTTTTCAAACAGGCTGAATGCCATTGTAAATTGAAGGTATGCATTGAGTGATTGCCTGCTCTATGGGTCAAGCTGCAGGTTGTGGCTTGTTTAGAGCCCTGTGAAGGGGGTATTGAGCACTAGTGTGTGCTCCATCAGCATCAAACTCAGCAAATCGAGCTGCTGGAGTAGAGGACAGATCTGTGTGAACTGCGCCTGTTTCCTGCTATCAATCGTTGGGCTGCACTTCATCAAATGCTAGTGCATTTGGTCATCAAATGCTTGGTTAGGTCAGGTATGAAGTGCTTTGAGATGGCAAGAGGAAAATGCTTGACCTTGAGCTCTGACATGAGCTGAGATCAAAGTGGGAAGATCTGAAAAAAAGGGCACAACTGCTGTATACACAGTATACATGGTATATGCAATACATTGAAGAGCTTTGGAAGCTCTCTGACAAGCCCAAAAGCACTCTTGGAGCATAAATATATGCTGGAGATCATACGTACTTGTTGTGATCCATTGCAAGCTGATTTTTGTAACTGAAATACTCAGATGTGGAGCATTTCAGACAGGCTGAAAACTGTCATTTAATATGGATAGCAAGCATTTGTTCCTTACTGAAGCATAGTGTGACATTTGGTGACATCTACGAGATGTATGTACTGACATGTGTATGTCAGAATGTTCATCGGTTGAGAAAAGTATTAAGTGCTACTGAATGCTGAAATATTTGAAGCTGAAGCAAATGCAATCTTGTCTTGTTGGCTGAGTACAAATTGCAGAAGTAATGTATGACTTTGCTCTTTAGAGACAGACAGTCTAGGGTCACTACATAGTCATGCATTGACCTTGTCATATTGGAGCAAATGTATGATTTGATTTGAAGACACTTTGAAGTGGTTTGGAACTTATTATGTTGATTTTTGGTTGACTGCAACCTGCAACTAAATCTGTTGACACTTGTATGTGCTGGTTATGCACTGTTATGTGCCTCTATGCTCATGTCTTGACTGTCAAATGTACTAACAGCTACCTGGGAGATTTTGGAACATGTATGACATGATTACCACTCAGTTTTGGACTTGAAATTGCTGCTGGTTACTCACAGTTTACAGTTTTCAGATTGCATGTATGTACCCTGGCAGTGAGGTTACAGAAGCTTAAGCTGAAGCAAACACATAGCTTATGTATTGACAGTTATATCTACAATTGAGACCACTTGTTTGTGGGTTGTTTTGGGGTGTCAGTGGGCTGAAATACCCTGTTTTTTTTCTACAATTTAGTGCAGAAAACTATCATAAACTGTTACGGAGTGAACTTGGTCAGTCATACTTATTGGTCTATAGGGAGTCAGGCACTTGATAGACAATCTATTGCATTATGGCTAATGCACATGGGACTGAAAATATCACTCAGATAGTTGGAGAGAAGTTGGACAACAAGAACTTTGTATTATGGAAATTCAGAATGAAAAACTTTCTAGTTGGCAGAGATTATTGGGATCTATGTACAGGAGATGAAGTTGCTCCTGAGTTGCTTGCACACAATCCAACAAATGAACATAAAAGAGCATACAGGCTATGGAATGAAAGAGCATGCAAGGTGCTGCATTGGTTTTCCTTATGTATATATGATGCTATGGTAATTCAAATCACTGGATGTGAGACTCCGAAGGATGATTGGGACATACTAATGAAAAATTATGGAACCATGACACATGCAAGGAAGATCTAGTTGAAATAGCAGTTCAACAACATGTCTAGGAATGGCAAGAGTATCCAGGCGTATACCACGGAGATTAAGACCATACCTGATCAACTTGCTACTATTGGCTCAAGTGTATCAGAAGATGATATGATTGATGTTGCCTTGAATGGCTTAGGCAAAGAGTACAAAGCTTTTGACACTTCCATTTCTGTCAGAGAAGAGCAACCTAGCTAGGAAGAGCTAGTCGCTTTGTTGCTGCATGTGGAAGTCAAACTTGGTTTGAATACAGCTTCCAATGCATCTCAGAGTAGAGACACTGTGTTATACTCTAGCCAGCGTGGCAGAGGATCCAGAGGTCGTGGTTCATTTCGAGGTCGTGGTGACACTCGTAATACTTATGGACAGCAGCAGCAGAGTAATTGGCATGGTGCAAATACACAAGGCCAGCATGAATCTGGTGGGTTTAGAGGCAGAGGGAGATCACCCCGAGGTAGAGGTGGTGGATCTGGTTCATGGCAGTCATCTGATCAGTCCAACAGGGACAAGGACTGCCATTATTGTGGCCGGTATGGGCATATTTCAAAGGATTGTTACAAGAAGCAGGGAGATATGAAGGCAAAGGGCAGACAGCATGGGCACTATGCATCTTCTAGTGATGCTCATGATGAGCCAGTTGATAGACTCTTTGCCATGCAGCATGTATCTAAAAATGCATCGAGACATGATAGAGATGACAGATGGTACATTGACTCTGGAGCGTCAAACCACATGACACCGCATGGAGAGTGGTTTGATGAGATGATTGCAGGTACACATGGTCATGTATGTACTGGGGATGACACCCAACATGACATAAAGCATAAAGGGATTGTTCATCTTATGATGCCTGATGGCAATAAGAAAGGCCTGCATGATGTATTACATGTACCAACCATAACAAAGAATCTGTTGTCTGTGGGTCAAATGGCAGAACAGAATTTGCAAGTGAGGTTCAACAAGGATGGGTGTTTCATTGAGGAGTATGGAAATGGCTGCAAGTTAATTGCCAAGGGCAGAACGGATGGCAGGATGTTTACATTGGATCCGACCATTCTGGGACTCAAGGCAGCCATGTTTTCTCATGATGAGAGTGCCATTCGTGATGTAGAGATTTGGCACAAGCAGATTGGACATGTCAATGTACAAAAGCTGAAATCTATGCAGCAGAAAGAAGTAGTACTTGGATTACCTAAATTCAAGTATAATGATTTTGGTCATGTATGCCCTGCATGTCAGTTTGGGAAGCAAGAACGGTTTCCTTTCATGAGACTTGTAAAAAACAACACTAGGCCTTTACAATTGGTGCACTCTGATGTCTGGGGTCCTTCACATAATTCTTCTTTTGGCGTGCACGGTATTATGTCCCATTTATTGATGATTTCAGCAGGTACACTTGGCTTTATATTTTGAAGCATAAGGATGATGTGTTTGATGCATTCAAAGACTTCAAGAAACATGTTGAAAATGAATTGGGCTGTTACATATCATGCTTGAGATCAGATGGAGGAGGTGAATATGTCTCAAACTATTTTGGCAGGTATCTTGCTAAACATGGGATCAGAAGACAACTCACATGTAGTTATACACCACAGCAAAACGGTGTTGCAAAGAGGAAAAACAGGGTTTTGATGGAGTCAGCTAGAGCTATGTTGAATGAAAAATGTCTGCTAAATGGTTATTGGGCTGAAGCAGTGGTGACTGCTATCTATGTGCTGAATCGAACCCCTACAACAGGGATTCATGATATCACTCCGTATGAATGGTTGTATGGTCATAAACTTGATATTTCACACTTGAAAGTATTTGAAGCATTGCATATGTACATATACCGGATGAGAAGAGGAAGAAATTGGATCCTAATGCAGTGAAAAGTGTGTTTATAGGATATGCACAGGAACAGAAAGATTATAAGTGTTATGTACCTTCTACACATGAGACACTCATAAGGAGAGATGTGGTATTTGATGAGTTAGCATCCTAGTATGGGAATCCTATTGCAATGCCTACTGATGGCTCACCCAGTATGAGTCATGCTAAAAATACTCCTGCAGAGAGTACTTCCATGAGTGGTCAGACAGGTGATGTATCATCTACAGTGAGTCCTTGGATAGGACGATTACAGAGTCGCACTACTGCATCCACTGGCACGGATATGTCAATGAGGGGGAGAATAGATAAAAATAAAAGGTTTTTGAAGATGTAACAGGTCCACTCACTGCAGGTTATGATTCATCTAGCAGGGATAGCTTAGACAGTGAATTGGGGATTCCGTCTGTTATGACGCCAGGTGCTAGGCAGAGCTGTTATGTGCCGCCTCATGAGAGGTAAACTCACAATGAGCCACAGCTCAGGAGATCAGAGAGGGTCAGACGACCTGTTGACAAGTATACTTACACTGGATATTCAGCCCGTCATTATGCTTATATGACGAAAGTAATAGGTTTTAGAGAACCAAGTAAGTTTGATGAGGCAGTTGCAGATGAGAATTGGTGTGCTGCTATGGATGAGAAATATTCAGCTTTGGCTGAAAATGGTACATGGGATTTGGTACAGTTGCCTGAGGGCAAAACACTTATTGGATGCAAGTGGGCGTATAAGGTAAAACGTAAATCAGATGGATCATTAGAAAGATATAAGGCCAGGCTGGTTGCAAAAGGGTATACGCAACAGTATGGTCTTGATTATGAGGAGACTTTCAACCCTGTAGCAAAGATGGCCACAATTAGAACTGTGATTGCTTTGGCAGTAGCTAGAGGCTGGAAACTATGGCTGATGGACGTAAAGAATGCATTTCTCAATGGAGAATTGCAGGAAGAGGTTTACATGGAACAGCCTGAAGGCTATGTACATCAAAATTTCTAGCACATGTATGTCGGCTGAAAAAGGCACTATATGGGCTGAAACAGGCACCCAAAGCATGGAATACTCACATAAGCAGTTATTTGCAGCAACATGGTTTCCGATTGGGTGATGCTGATCATAGTCTGTTTGTAAAGAAGACAGATAGTGGCTATGTTTTCCTAGTTGTCTATGTTGAAGACTTAATCATTACAGGAGATGATGAAAATGGGATTGCTGAAATAAAGACATGTTTAGAGGCTGAGTTTAAGGTCAAGGACCTTGGAGAGCTGAAATAAAGACATGTTTAGAGGCTGAGTTTAAGGTCAAGGATGGTATAAGGTCAAGGACCTTGGATTGAGGTTGTCTCTACACCTCAAGGAATATGGCTGCTACAGAAGCAGTATGCTCGTGACATGTTATAGAAATATGGTATGGTTGATTGCAAGCCTATGGATATGCCTTTGGAGCAGAATGTCAAGCTGCAGATTGATGTTGGGACAGAGATTGAGAATGTTACTATGTACAGACAGATGGCAGGCAGCTTGATCTATCTCACGATCACTAGACCTCACTTGAGTTATGCTGTGGGGCTGATCAGTCAGTTCATGCAGAAGCCTCGCAAACCACACTTGGATGCAGTCAGGAGAATTCTAAGATATGTAAAGAGTACCACAGATCATGGGTTGTTTTATGCATATCGGAAACCCCTTGACTTGATGGGGTACACTGATGCTGACTGGGCTGGTTGCACGTATGATAGGAGGTCAACCAATGGCTATGCATTTGGATTGGGTAGTAGCATGATCAGTTGGCAGAGTAAGAAGTAGCCTACAGTTGCATTGTCTAGTATGGAAGCAGAGTATCGTGGTGCGGCCTTAGCAGCCTGTGAAGTTAAGTGGTTAACAGAAGTTGCTGAATGAATTGGGAGTACACTTGGACAACAAAGTCAAGCTGTACTGTGACAATTTGAGCAGTGTTATATTAGCAAGCAATCCTGTTTATCATGCAAGATCAAAACATATTGAGGTTCACTACCATTTCATCAGGGAAATGAATTTAGCAGATCAGATTGACTTGGAGCATGTGAATACTGAAGACCAGGTAGCATACATCTTTACCAAATCACTTGGTAAAGATAAGTTCATTCACTTCAGACAGCTACTTGGAGTGATGCAGATGGTTTGAGTTTTGTTTTTGAGCTTGAGGGGGAGTGTTAGAAATCAAGCTCACAGTCAGTGTGTCTTTATCTATGACCGACATCTATGACAGCTAGTGTGTGCAGCTGTCTACATGTGACTATATTAAATAAGTCTGGTTAGTAGTCAGTTAGTGACCTGACTAGAGTTAGTCTGTCTAGTCTACACTTACACTAGGTCACTTTATCTTTGTTGTGTGTGTGCTTTTCAGAAGAGTGTGTGGAAAATGAAGGAATGACTGTGAGAGCCTGAAGGCTCAAGACAACGGAGTTTCCCTGTCTCTCTCTCTCTCAACTTTGAACAGTGCCCACACGTCCAATGCGTGTACTATGGCAGAAACCACTTGCCAGCCGAGTGTGAAGACCCCAGGTCATGACCTTGTGCTAATTGCAGTAGGTTTGGTCATGATGTTGCGCATTGTAGGTTGCCTAGAAGACTTCCGTACTCACAACCATATGGTCAACCATACCTAGCAAATAGGCCACAACAATTCTTCGAAAGGGGAGCCCCATTGGCCCTTCCCATGCGCCAAATGACGTTTAGCCAGTTGTTCCTAGAATGGACATAAACCCTACTGGAATACCTAGATCTCCGGGTCCCTATGCAACCCATCCACCAAGCAATGCTCCAATCCACTACATGGAAGAGCCAAATGAGGAAGAGACTTACATATACCCTTATGTATTTCATGATGATGAGAGCAACACAATCCTTATGGACTATCGACTAGTACGGGTGATGGTGTTAGGTAGGGGACAAGGTAGAGGCATAGGAGGACAGACCCAAGAATCAATCATGTGTTGGACTTGGAGTCACCCAGGACACATCTCATCATGCTGTCTTGAAAGGGAGCAACAAAATAGGGACAAGGCTAACCTAAGGTGTCCTAAGTGCAGAATCACTCATCTCTTCATCGACTGTCCAAAGTGAAAACCATCCTCGAGTTCGGTTAATGTGCCATCCATCCCATTGGGGCTATTTGGTGTCGAGAATCTCGATGGGGAGGCTACATCTATCCCATTGCATGTCATGACCCGTGCACAAACGAAGCAGGCCGGTATATCACTGCTGCCAGGACCTAGCAATCTTTATGTAGCCTCGATAGAAAAAAAGAACCATAGGCAAAGGAAGAAGAGACCCAAAGCTAAAGTCATGCTCAAAACTGAGAGTGCCACAATGCGACATGCTAGAAAGAAAGTTGGTGAAGCTAAGGTAGAGACATCAGCCCCAAGGACGACTAACAAGGGAAGTGCTAAGGTTGGTAAGTACCCCAACTGGAAGCACCAAGTAGAGGCCATCGAGAAGGTGAAGGAGTGGGTAAAGGAGGCCCAAGAACACTTGAAAGATGCTGAGCCCATCTTAGAGGACGAGATTGAGGATCTCTCGAGCATAAGCACGCCAGTCTCACCCCCTCGACCAAAATCGAGAGATACGACTACGGCCATAAGCAGTACTGCTTGGGCAAAGCCTTAACGCTATGGGCCAACAAATTAGTCACGGCCATTGGCAACAAGGACAATCTGGAATAGGAGAAAGACGAGTAGCCAACGACCTCCTCACCACTCTAGTGACCACCCCTATGACACTAAGTCTGGGAGAACTACTCAAGTAGCATCTGACCCTATGGCAAGACTTGAAGCAGTGGGTTGAAGGATCACGAGAGCAAGTTGTTGCAGACCTACAAGAACATGATGCAGAGACGCAGATACCGAGTTTGACATTGTACTCTGTGCCTAAGCCCTTGCACATTAATGATTTTTGGGAAGGCGCCAAGATGCATGTAGTCTTACCGGTCTTAGTCCTAGGCGATGCAACAAGGAAAGGGATTGTAGACACAGGGGTGAGAGTTAGTGCACTGAGCCTCGTAGTGCTCTAGACTTGGGGCAACCCACCTATCGAGGCTGCTAGGTTCAATGTCACATTAGCTAACAGAATGAAATTGAAGCCATTCTAGGTGCTAAAAAATAGGCTAGTGAAAATCGCAAGAATCCAATTCTCAGTTGACCTTGTAGTCATGAAGGGAGTGGACTAGGATATCCTATTGGGCCGACCCTGGATGCGCAATGCCAAAGTGATCAAAGATTGAGGGGATGGTCTTCCTAGGCAATAGAATAGAAGCTGTAAGGGTAGAAATGGACTCTTGGAAGATTGCACCAATCGACCTCGATGCCATTTTCGCAATGCTTGAGATGCTCAGATCAAGAAATCCTACAGACCCCTAGCTAAGTATATCCCATGTCCTAAAGATGAGCGAGATTGGATGCATGTCCTTGCTACCATCGACCTACCATTCTTGCACAATGAGGAGTATGAACATGCCATTAAAATGATCGACAAGTGCAAGGGTACACACTTAGTACCAGTATGCATGATGGCAAGAAATCTTCGCAGAAGATCCAACTCTGTCACTTTCCAAGTGCTAAAAATCAAGAGGGAACTCTAGGAGATTTTAGAGTATTTGACTGGCAAGATAGTTGGCAATCCAACATCAAATTTCAAGCCACTCCAAGATCTCTTAGATGAACCAAGGTGGCAATGGACCAGGGTGCATGACCTAAACCTCATGTACAATTGGGCCCTAGTCCCCGATCAAAGACACGAGACAAACCAAGACCTAGATGAGGACGAGCAATCAAACAAAGATGCTTATGATGACGAATACAAAGACTACCACTCCTTAAGTGATGAGAGTGAGGGTGAGATAGATACCATAGAATACAACACTGAAGGAAGAGAGATAGAATAGATACGAATACACTCTAAGCAACAGAGAAAGAACACCTTTAGGATAGAGTAAGGGGTTATGCGCGTGGATTGTGACCGCACTTTTTTGGAACATATAGGAGCCATAGAATTTGAACAAGCAAGCCTAACCCAACCAGGTACTATGCCAGTGCTTAGAACAAAGTCACCCTCTGAGCTACGACCATTGGAGACTACCTCTTCTAGCAAAGACAGGGAGTTTGATTATGAGTTTAGAGAGTAACCCATAAATACCTAGGTCTTCTAAGACTAGACCTACCAAGAGGGACCTACCTGTTCCACCTGAGGCGCAGACGGTTCAAGGAAGAAAGGGCAAAACAACCTAAGGACGTAGGAGTATACGAACAACGAAAACCACTAGACCTCCCTAAGAGATTTATGAAGTTCAAGAAGGGTGATGGGGTAGTGATCCTGTTGGGTGCCAAACGTCAAGGGCAAGCAAGTGAACCCATTGAGGGACTTGCCAAAGTCAGGGAGATGAGCCTAGCCTAGGAAGGAAATACACCCTGACCTGTCTTTATTATTGATGACTTGACGGAGGAAGAGGAGACAAGTCTCATTGCTCTCTTGCGAGAGTATATAGACGTATTCTCTTGGTCCTTAAAAGATATTAAGGGGGTAGATCCAAGTGTAGTGACTCATAATATACCCATGACGTCAGACGCAATGCTGAGCAATGACCATACCCTATGAATCCAAAACATGCTCATGCAAATCGACAAGCTGATGAGAGGAGGACTCATCTACAAAATTGAGCACACAGACTGGGTGTCACCCATAGTCATTGTAATGAAGAAAAATAGAAAGATTAGAGTATGCATCAATTACAAAAAGGTGAATGCTGCCACTAAGAGGGACAACTACCCATTGTTGTACACCGAGCACATGCTCGAGAGAGTAACGGAAAGAGGCCTACAAATTTCTAGATGAATTCTCTGGATACATTCAAGTGCAGGTGCAACTTGATGATAGGCATAAGACTGCATTCGCTACACTAAGTGGGGTGTCTTTGCCTACATAGTCATGCCCTTTGGGTTGACTAATGCTCCAGTCACCTTTCAATGCCTTATGTGCGCTATATTTAAATATATGCTCAGGAAAGAGTTAGAAGTATTCATAGATGACGTGTGTTCACTCGACCTGGAGAGAACAGTTAGACAAACTCCAAGCAGTCTTTGAATGGTGTCGCCTATATCATCTCTCTCTGAATCCCTTATAGTGCTAGCTCTGGGTAAAGCACATATGCATCCTAGGGCATGTGTTATTGAAGAATGGCATTCCCACGGACTTTTCTAAAGTCAGGGTCATTGTTGATCTTCCACCCCTAACCAACTACAAGGGAGTTCAATGCTTCTTAGGTCATATGAGGTATTATTGGCAGTTTGTGCTGAATTATGCATTGATTGCTAGACCTCTGTACAAACCGTTGATTATATTTGAATGGATAGAAGAATGCCAACATGCATATGAGGAATTGAAAAAGTCTCTGACCACAGCATCGATTCTATAAGCCCCAGATTGGACCATTACCTTCCATGTGCATATTGATGCTTTGAAATTTGTTGTGGGGGTAGTGTTGTGCCAACCTGGCGAACACAATCTTGACTATCTAGTGAGCTTTGCTAGCAGACAACTCACTGAGACCAAGATGAGCTACTCGATGACAGAAAGAGAAGGTTTGGCCATGGTATTTTCCGTGAAGAAATTTTGACATTATTTATTAGCCACGCCTTTCACTTTCTTTGTGGACCATCAAGCCTTGCTATATTTAGTAAACAAACCTTGTGCTATAGGACACATAGCTTGATGGCTCCTTTTTCTTTTAGAATTCGACTTCTCTGTGGTTGTATGAAAAGGAAAGCAGCACTACATGGCTGACCATATGTTATGCATCCCCATGAGAGAGGCCGCTAGACAAGGCATTGAGTTGCCAGATGCACACTTGTTTAGGCTATCCAATGAGAGAGACTTATTTTAAGCCAACTTGATGCCATATTAGGCAAACAACATACTCCAAGTGCTTGAGCATGGACTACCTGAATGACCGATAGAGAATGCCCAACTTAGGTGACTTATCCTCAAGATCCAACCCTATTAGTTGATAGCAGGCTAGATTTATAGGCTAGGGCAAGACGGATTGTTGCATAGATACATATGCAAGCATGAGATGCATGATGCGTTCTCAGAGGCACATAAGGGAATTGCTGGAGGACACTTTAGAGGAGATACAAATGCCCCCAAGGTGCTACAGTCTCAACTGTGGTGGCCCACACTTTTTCGTGATGCAGCATGATTCGTTAAGAATTGTGACAAGTGTTAGTGGACAAAGGTCTCGATTCACAAGGATCAGATGGAGCTAACCCCAATAATTGCATGATAACCCTTCGAAAAATGGAGAATTGACTTCATAGGACCCATTAGACATGCAGCACAATACTTGCCAAGTACGTCATTGTAGCCACTGACTATCTAACAAAATGGGTAGAAGCAAGAGCTACAAGAAAGAATGATACTAGAACAACTACCACGTTACTATGGGAGCAGGTAATCTCATGATTCGGCTACCCCATCGAACTAGTTATCGACCAGGGCATACACTTCATTAATCAAGTGATTGTGCATCTTCTATCCACCTTTCTAATTATCCATTGAAAATCCTTGCCATACTACCCTCATGCAAATGGCTAGGTGGAATCCACAAATAAAATTAAACGTCCTGATCAAGGTAGTCTCTGCTTTGTACAATGACTGGGATAACAAGTTGATGGTAGCCTTATGGGCTTACCGCACAGCCTATAAAACGGTTGTAGGCACCTTTTAGGTTGACCTATGGAACTAAAGCAATTCTACCTGTAGAGTTCTTCGTTCCTAGCTTGAGGATCGCACTTCACGAATGATGGGAAGGGAAGGAGGCATGGAAGGAATGTCTAGTTGAACTTCAACACCTCACAGAAACTCCACTTCTAGCTACCCATGTGCTCATATGCGAGAAAAAATGACGCAAAAGTTGGTTTGATAAGCATGTCAACCAGCTCAACTTTGAAGGCAGACTTAGTGCTCTTGTAATCTATTAAGGGGCATGAATAGAAAAAGAAGTTTAAAGGTCTAGGGCCTTTCAAGATTCGTACCATCAGCCAAACTGGTAATATCAAACTCGAGACTTTGGAAGGTAAGGGCATAGGCTTCTTCAATGACAGTCACATCAAGAAGTACTACCCTCCCACACATCCACTACATGAGCCCCCTATGCTAAAAGCCCTTGTCAATTTCCATGTAGCCACCATTACCGAATTAGAGGAGAAGGATGAGGAGGTAGTAGCACTAGCATACCTCTGCTATCGTGATGTTATGAGGACACAGTGTGAAAAAGTATGGAATGCATCATCATCCAATTTCTTTATTGATCTAGAGAGTCAATGTGATCTGAGCCATTAGTACTAGTGTGAGTTGCATGGATTATCCAAAAATTGTAGACTTTTGGATCATTTTAGCCTATTTTTTATATTATTTATTGTAAAAAATTTTAAAAAATAGAAAAAAGCTCTAGATTAGGATGGCATGCAAAAAGCTAGTTGTTTTTTTAGCCAATTAGGGGATTTTCACAAGAGGGATAGATTGTCAAAATCGCGTGCATCGTGACTACTGTAAATAGGCTGAAAACTATAGATTGAATTGAAAGAAGAAGGAGTGATCTAGGAGATCTGTGATAAGGTGTCTTGCAGTTTTACCCCCCTTTCAGAGCCAACCGAGCCATTAGATTTGGGTTCCGAGTAGCAGACTCGAAGGAGCTATAATTTTTATGCATGTTTTGTTCTATGAAGAAGCTCCAAGAGATCTAATGCCTGGAGATTTCTTTTGAGTAGTGTGAAGATTCCAGGTTCTTTCAATACATATTGATTCAATTCATTGTGATTTGTCTTTGTAGTGTTTACCACTTGGGTATTCTCTTTCTTCTCTTCCATCTCCTATCTCTACTTCCTTCTACTTCTGATACCCGGTGGATTTGACATTTTGACAAAAACCCCTTCGACATTGGTGAACCCGACGTGAAAGGTCATCAAAAGAAGGAAAGAAAAGATAGGAGAAACTTTGAATACATTCTCCAGTGATGTTTTGCAACAGTTGGTGTAAAATATGAATATGCTTATGCAGGTACAACAATAACATTAATAGGTGATGCAAGCTTCAGCTCAAACAGAAAGTGTTGTGATGAATGCTTTGCAACCAGTTGAGAGTGAGGTGAAGTTATTCAATGGCAGTAATGTATTTGCATGTGTATATACCTATACTCAGAAGATGGAATTCTTTGGGGTGGCTCAATCTGCATGGATCCGTATTTTGTACGTGTTACTGTTCATGAACTGAAAGCACGGATTACTGAATTATACTTGCAGGATGTAGACTGGGTAGCCTTCAAGAAGACACTCAGGGAAGAATTTTACATTCAGGACACTAGTTTGATTATGCGCAAGACTTTTCAAGAGTGGGTTTTACAACCCAATAAGGGTCTTGTGGCTACGGAATTCTTAAGAAAATTTGAAAGTTGATTTGAGCAATTGGATCTTGCAGAACATCAAGCTCTTTCAATTCAGAAAATGGAATTGTTTCTACAGGCAGCTGATCCTAAGCTTCAAGAGAAGCTTGATGATTTGCTGGAGGATCAGACTACAGAGATAGGTTTGAAAACAAAATTGAAACATTTCAAGGAAGTTGTTACTGCACTTATGAAGAAGCATAGAAGAAGAGAAAGATTGCATGTCTCTAGCTTGCCCACTGTTACAAGCAAGACAGTTGATGTATCCAGTAAGCCACCTACTTCTGTGGCTAACCCTATAGCTATACCTGCTATTGTTCCCTCTATTAGGGAAGATGTCTTAGATGAATTGGTGAAAGGCATGCGGGATCTTCAATTGAAGGTTGCAAGATTGGATTTTTTAAAAAAACACCATATTGGGGAATATGGGAATTTCCCATAAGTTTGGGACACGCGGTCAAATCTTTGGATTTGCCATAACTTGAACACTGTAACTTCAAATCGAGCACTCTATAACTCAATAGATTCATTTTTTCAAGTGCTTTCCAATGATAGGTCACATCATATGGTTTTGAGAAACTTATGGGCATGTTATTCGGGTGACACCTTTTTTAGTATTGAAAGAATGGGAATTGGGAGGTTCCCAAACTCACTAATATTGTGTCACAAGAGGAAAGGGGACAAGCATTATTCCCTAAGCCTGGAAAAAGATGTATGTGGTGTGACATTTTACAGCACGAGAGAAAGGATTGTGGGCTTGGAATGATAGCTTATCTTTTGGAAAGATGGCAAGATCCATGCACAAGAAACGAGATTGCCTCTTGCTTTGAATTTTGGAAAGGAAGGTATGCAGAAGTTGTTGGAAGACTTGGCTGTCTGAAATGCTTATGCGGCAGTACATGCTTCTACTTCTGGTCTACATTTGGATAGAATGCATGGCCAAGTGATGGTTGGTCCAAAGGCTGAAATATGGACACATCCTTTACATGCAACTGAAAAGAGGAAGGTCATTGATAGTGAAATTTCTCATGCATGGCAAGATATTCGTGGCATAACTGGTTGGGAATCATCGGTAGATGCATATTCAATGTATGCATATTTAGCAAAGGTACAAAACATGGATGTACTTGTGGAAGAAAAATGAAAAAGAGATGAAGATATTGTAGGGACAAGTAAAAGAATGACAATAAGAAGTGTGGATTAGCCTAAAGCTACAAATCAACCACCTCCCAAGCATGTTAAGGAAGAGGTTAATCAAGAGCAAAAATAGGATAACAAACAAGAGGGCAAAAAGAAGGGCAAGCAGCCAGCATATAAGTTGCAAATTGACATTGAGACAACCACGGATCTTAAGAAGGTTCTTGAATGATGGATCTTAAACAATCGGGTGTAATTTACCTTGGGAGAGGTGCTTGGCATTGCCGAGAGAGATTTCATAATGAGATCATTGACATAATTAAAAGGAAGCGTTAGTTTCTTGGTGATACCACTAGTGCATTGCTGCAATTTGAAGAGGAAACTTGTTTGTTGGGTATTCAAGTTGTATATGAGCATGAAGCAAGTACAGGATTGTCTATGTAGGATGCTACTAATCAATGGATAGCATGTGGAAAAGAGAAGAAAGTGGCTGAAAATGCATTGTCTTGTAGCAATATGCATGATGGAGTAAGGAAAATGCAACAATATGGAGAAGAGACTCTAGGATATATTCCTCGAAGTCACTACACAAGAAATCATTGGCTAATGAGAGCATACTTAAAGGCAAATTTTAAAGTGAAAAAGAGCCCGCGAGGCCGCAAAAGACCAAAATTTTCATGCAAAATGAAATGGTTGTGGGTCGATGAGCTGGAGTTTTTCTAGATGGTAAGATGCAAAGAACCCAATGCAAGTCTCGGTTTGTCAATCGGAGTCCATTTGATCCCCCATTTAATCCGTGCAAGGTTTCGTGTTATGAAGCACCTATATGATTTGAGAGCTAGAAAGTGCAGCATGGTAGCGAGGTTTATAGATTTTGATGTCACGAAGCCAGCCATCCAGACAGATGATCTCAAATCTGAGTGTGTTTGCCCCTCCAAAATCGAAAAAACGACTTGGTGGGAAGTGTGAACACAAAATGTTAAACCATATTTTTTGTAAAACACAACTTAAAGCTTACTTAAGCTTTAGATGTGAAAAGTCACATCTTTTTAAAACGTTGGGAGGGGGGCACCATTTTTTTCGGTGGCCCAAAATTCCTTATTTTTCATCATTTTTGCTACAACAATCATTCAAGGAATCCTCATGGCAGCATGCTAGTTGTTCAAACTGATCTCAAATCTGAGTGTGTTTGCCCCTCCGAAATCGAAAAAATGACTTGGTGGGAAGTGTAAACACAGAATGCTAAACCAGATTTTTTGTAAAACACAACTTAAAGCTTAATTAATCTTTAGATGTGAAAAGTCACATATTTTGAAAATGTTGCAAGGGGGGGACATCGTTTTTTCGATGGCCCAAAATTCCTTATTTTTCATCATTTTTGATGCAGCAATCATTCAAGGAATCCTCATGGTAGCATGATGCTCCATTTTCTTGCCCGTCATCGCTCCAAAAATCACCAAATTTGATGCATTATACAAGAAGATCTGATTTCGTTCTTTCTCTCTACTCTCTCTTCTCTTCTCTTGTGGACTGTTCTAATGGATCAATGTAAAAGAGAGGGGGATGGACTAAGATGGAAGAATTTGCTCATAGGATGATGCAAGAGTGTAAAGCGACATAGATCAAGGTTGGATGGATCATCAGCAACCATGGAAGAGCATCAGCGACTCCCCAATCTTGAAATATGTATGTCATAATGAGCGGTTTTATGAGAATAAGATAAATTTGATTGTTTAATGATCAATTATGGTTTGAAATGGTTAGAAATGTTTATATGTGATTGTCAATCCTCTATTTGATCAATCATATTGAAAAAATGATAAAAAATCCATTGTATAATAATTTTATGCTAAACATGCAAAACCTTAGAGTAGGTAGTTCAA
The DNA here is from genome assembly GCF_053477565.2 of Lygodium microphyllum. NCBI lineage: Eukaryota > Viridiplantae > Streptophyta > Polypodiopsida > Schizaeales > Lygodiaceae > Lygodium > Lygodium microphyllum. The sequence goes on from NC_141151.1 coordinate 85,502,239, forward strand.
GGAAAATATGTAGTTTTTTGGGTTTCCGTTGTGCATATATTGTTCCTATGGGTTGAAATATGCCTAGAAAATCATTCTCATTAAGTTCAATCAATATAAACCAAAAAGTTAGTGAGTATCATTAATTTTCTTTGAATAAATAAAAAGAGTAAAGAAAAATGAAAAAAATATATTTTTTGCATCATAAAAGAAAGAAAAAATCATATGAATGCATGTGGATGTATGATAGAGCTGAAGCATGAGGTTGAGCCTTAGTTCAGCTCCATTTTCTTACTAGAGTGAGTCTTATTGCTTTCAATAAAGGAAAATACATTAAAAAACCATGTATTATACCTATCAATGCATGCAAAATTTTAAATGGTAGGGAGTAGGGGGTTGTTGAGTGGATGAAATACGTTAAATGATGATGTTTCATGATGCATTCTATATAGGGTTTGCCGTTGTTTCAAATTAAAAAGGGTCTAGTAGCATGAGGAAAGCTCGGTACTAGCCCTAAGCAACGAAGCACAATCATAGAAAAATAAAATCATGAAAATAATTGTCTTTGCACTTTCACGTTGTTGATATTCAATGAATATTTGTTTGAGCATGATTGTCATGTTCACACTTGCATTGATGTACCTCATATCACTTATTTTCTTGAGTGATGACACGACGCTGAGAGTGTGAGGTACCTCGAAGGGCTAGATATTCAGTTCCTTGGGAGTTATTTTTAGGTGAGGTTTATCTATCATCTCTTAGACCCTTTAATTGAAAGAGTGGACTTTGATTCTTATGAGTTTTATATTTACATCACATCTTGAGGCCAATCCCCAATGTGTAGAAGAGTCGTAGTGGAGCCATTGTTGGAGGGGTTTTTGTCGAAAGGTTGAATCCATCGCGGATCAGAGGTAGAAGGAAGTAGAGATAGGAGATGGAAGAGAAGATAAAGAATACACAAGAAGTAAACACAACAAAGACAAAGCACAATGAATTGAATCAATATGTATTGAAAGAACCTCGAATCCTTAAACTACTCTCAAAAGCAATCTCTAGGCATTAGATCTCCTGGAGCTTCTTTGTAGAACAAAACATGTATCAAAATAATAGCCATTTCTTTGTTGCTCGAAACCCAAATCTGATAGTTCTATTTACTTTGAAAGGGGGGTAAAACCTCTTGACACTAGTTCACGGATCTTCTAGATCACTCGTTCTTCTTCTTCCAATTCAAAGTCCAGTTTTCAGCCTATCAACAGCGATCGCGGCGGGTGTGATTTTGCCCATCTGTCTTTTTTATGAAAAATCCAAAACTGGCTAAAAAAGCAACTTGTTTTTTGTATGCCATTCTAATCTAGAAGCTTTTCTAGATTTTTTGGATATTTATAATAAATAAAAGGCTAAAATTTTCCAAAAATCTAGTAATTCTGGACCATCTATGTCACGGACACTAGCACTAATGACTCAGATGGCATTGACTCTTTACATCAATAAAGAAGTGGGATGATGATGCACTCAAAAGTTTTTCACACTATGCCTTCATAGCATCACGACATCCACCCCCTCTGAACTTGCACATCCTTCGGTATGTGCCAAAAGCCTAGTTGTCACTAGAGTCTAAGTCCTTCTCATTCTCTCCAATCATATCATGTGCTTCTTCATCTTCCATATCTTCTTGACTATCCCCTGTTTCATGGCCATTTTCTTCTTCCAGATCTGGCAACTCATAGAAATCAAATTTCCACCTTTTGAATAATTTGATTCTTTTCCCTGCTACCGAAACTTTTATGGCTGTCCCATCTAGCTTATTTAATGCATAAGTAGCATTATGAAACACCTATCTTACCACATAGGGTTCAAACCATCTTTTGGAAACTTTACCCATGGCACTATGCTGGTTGTCTAAACTGCTATCATAAACCAATACCCAATTCCCATCTTGTATGGTTCTTAACCTCAATCTATGTCTTTTGTCAAACCATTTCTTGTTCTGTAGCCTTGCTGTCCTTAACTTTGCAATTGTTGCCTCTATGCATAAGGCCAACAACTCCTCTTGATTCAAATCCTCTTCCCAAGGTAGCACACTCCATGTGATTGTCCTCTCTTCTATCTGCATGATAGGTTTTTGATCGTACATCAATTTTGTAGGCGTATATCCTGTAAAATAGCACTATGAGTTGTTTTGTCAGCCACCAACAAAGCATAAGGGAGCAATCATGGCTAGTCTTTTACCTTTTCTCCACATGCTTTTGCCAATGCCTTCACAATAGGTGGATGATCTCTTTTACTTTTTTCATTTCCTTCATGGTTATAGGCTGAAGTTAAAGCAAGACTTATCCTCAACTGTGCATAGAAATCATGAGCTTCATCTGCATCCAGCTCACCTATATCTGCAGTCATTTTGCCCACACAACCATACTAACAAAAGATATATTCTAAGAGAAAATTACACATAGCATTTGTCATCTTAGTATGTAGAGCTCTCCTTCCACTTGATTACTCAAGTCTTCATGGGCAAGCACAAGATATCTCATTTGCCAACAAAGACCTGTAGGCAACGTGATTAAATCCACCACCCACTTAAAATGAAGAGACAATGGATATGTGGGCTGCAATCCATCCCGATGTCTCACAAATGAATACATTTGACATGTCGTACATGTTTCCACAAAGTGAGCAACATCCTTATACATACCCTGCGATAAAGAGGCCATGGGAGGAGATCTTCATTGAAGTTATCATTAGTGAGGATGAGGGTACACTACAATGCAAGTTTATTTTATGGGGCCTTTCTTGCACAGAGCTTTATGGTGGCAAAGTCATTTTTACTATGTTGTGGGAGTTGTATTTTTGTGGATCAAAGGCAGATGGGAGATCCTTATTGGATTCCAAAAGAAGAGTGTTTGAAGAATTAATGTGGGAGTGTGATGAAGCAAAGTAGGTATTCACCAGTCTTGGTTCGCAGGAACCCATCTCTCTAGTGTGGGAGAATGATGAACCCTTCTTTTGGTGCAAAATTTATCGATTCTAGATTGGTATGCATTCTGAAGTGTGGTGCAGTTGCACATTGTTTTGGACACATCAAATTATGGTGTATTTGGACGAATGCACTAAATGCTATAAATCTTAATCAACAAGACCAAGTATATTATATTTTTACATCATGGATAAAATCATGGATAAAAGGGGGATGTGAAGATTCATGGGTGTTGGAAACTATAAGGAAGACGAGAGATGAAAGGAAGAGAGGAGAGAAGAGAGATATGAGACACCAGAAGTGGAACCCTAGAAGTGTGTCAACTGAGCACATATGATAGGAATATATAGAGGGGACCTGGGGCGCTATATATAGACAGACTATATATAGCTAACACCCCCGCTCAAATAAAGGTCCCTTACTATGGATGAAAAAACCCTTGGGGGCTCAAGGGAAAAACCCACAACTCTATATCCTTATCTTGAAAACAATTACCATGATTGAAAGTGGCACAACCCATCAACAAAATTGACAAAATGTCATGAAACAGAGGTCTGCTAATGAGCAAAGAAATAAAACAATAAAGAAAACTTATCTTTGTGATGTTGTAGAACCTCGCTGTGATACTATGTTGGAAACTGCGAGAAAGACGAGAGACGAAAGGAAGAGAGGAGAGAAGAGAGATATGAGACACTAGAAGTGGAACCCCAGAAGTGTGTCAACTGAGCACACATGATAGGAATATATAGAGGGGACCTAGGGCAGTATATATAGATAGACTATACATAGCTAACAATGGGAAGGTGATTGAAAGGGGTCATCTTGTCCCTCCCTTCTTTATCTTCCAACTTGGCAATTCTCTCTCTCTCTCTCTCTCTCTCTCTCTCTCTCTCTCTCTCTGTTCTACACAACTCTCTTCCCTTCTCTAGTGCTTTCATGTCTAATCTTATGAGAGAGAGGGAGTGAGGATGAATTCATGGCACTATTTCTTGTGCATAGAGGTTCATGGCCTTGTGTGAGAGAGGAGAGCGTTTAAGTACTTCTTTGTTTGTTACTTGGATCTGTGAGAGTCCTCAACCTTTTTTTAATGTTTGGAGGGCAATCTTCACATATTCTCACTAGTATTCTTTTAAATTTCTTTTGGCAACAACTTGGGGATAGCATTAGCAAACTGTTAGAATGTTAGGTTTGGTTTGAAGATGTCTAGGTCCAAGTCATACTCTTTAATAGGATCCACAAGCTTCTCTAGCCGGCTAGGAAATGGGGTAGTACCCACTTTTATCTTTTCTCTTTCTTCTGGAAGTAGCAACATCATAACTTCTTCTATTACTAGAGATACTTCTTCATCATCTATCTCTTGGACCACTAGTCCTACTTCTCTGAATGTCTCTCTATCCTTTTGTGGTGGCATTGGCTTGCTTTGTAATGTAATGTTCTGTTCTCTACTATTTTGTTTCTCTATTGGAAGATTGAACTTCGCACTTTTGGCAAGAGAATTATTTCCTTTTTGGACAAGTGGTCTGTTTTTCTTAGCACACGTGATTGCAGCAACTTCCAATTTCATGAAGTTAGAGGTAGGTTCTTGGACCTTGGTCTACTTTCAACAACACTGGTCTTGTGGTTGAACTGGTATCCATAGCATGCATTCTCAGTATTTTAACATGGTATTAGAGCCGATTTTAAGTTAGTGAGTTATCAGGCCACTAATTGAGTCATTCTAGTTTGAATTTCTGGCTCCCTCCACTTTCCCATAAATCTCTCACCTACCTCCATAGCTACCCACCCTCAGTGGAGGACTTGAGTCTTCATATCCAGGCCATTTCAGCTGAAGGTTTCTTCTAGCTGAATACTCCCTGACTGAGGGCACTCCTAGCCATCACAACAAAGCCCAACATTGTTGACTGTAAGCTCCAACATTATGCATTCACTCAGCGCTGCTATTTTTTGTGCCCTCTACCGTTCGCACGTTCGATTCCACTTGCACACATTGCGATACTGATGAGCCTCATAGGGCTTTGATAGCCTAATTCCTAAGCTTCATTTCTATCAAGAAAGTTTTGGAAATGATCAAGTATTCAACTCACAGGAGGTGAAAAACCAGGTTGCCCTTGAAACCCTAACGTAGAATCCATAGCCATCAACCTCAAAGCTCAAATTTTTCTTCATTTTTCTACTTTCTTTGGCTCAATAATATCAATGACCCTCTGATCTACTACAAGACTGATTTACCCATCTAAGTTACCACTTCCAATCAACAAGAAGAAGATTCAACATCAAGTGCCAGCTACATTTGTATCTCTTAATACTAGTGTTGATTAACACTAATCCTTGTGTTCTTTTTTGCAACTCCAGCATCAAATCAAGGAGGGGAAAACTTGGACTTGCAAGATCTTGAAGAATCCAATGATCTTGAAGATTCCAACTTCAAGGGCATCATAGTCTCCAAATCATCCAGTATCTCTTGATACTAAGAACCTAGTGCCTCTTAGCACTTGTGCTCAACTGAAATTTGAATTGTTTGGAGCTTATTTGCTGTTGATCTTGTAATCTCAAAATGGGAAAGGACTCACCGACATCCCAACTCAATGGTGTTGGATTGCATACATGGCAAACTAGGATCAAACTGATCGTAATGAAGAAAGGCTTGTGGTCAATCACAAGTGGTCAAGAGAAGAAACCAAGGGAAGGTGCACTTTCATTTGTATGGGATAAAAATGATGATAAGGCTCAAGCTATTATTAAGCTCGAACTTGATGACATCTACATTTATCATGTTGATGATTGTGAAACCTCTTACAATACATGGGATCGATTAGAAACCTTATTTGGAGCTCATTCCAAATCCTCAAAATATGGTTTACTAATTAAAAATTTTAGGCTTGATATGCAAAGTAATACCTCACTTGCAACTCATTTGAATTATATGAAAAACTTGTTGACACAACTTGCAAGAATCAACTTGAAGATGGATGAAGACATTTGCATTGGAGTGCTTCTCAAAAGTCTTCCACCTGAGTTTGATAATGTGTCTACCACATTAATCAACATGCCAAATCCAAAACTTGTGGACATCAAAGCCTCTCTCTTGGAAGAGGAAAAGAAAACCAAGAACAAAGGAGAAACAAGCATCCCAAGAGGAGACCAACAACTCCTCTATGTGAAAGGGAAGAAGAGCGTAGTCTGTGACTTTTGTAAGAAATCTGGGCATATTGAGAAATTTTGCTATGCTAAGAAAAAGTCTCAAAGAGCATATCTTGCTACAGTCAAAGAAAATGAAGACAACATTGAAGAAGGAGAAGAAGAAGAACCCCAAGGTCTCTCTTTTGTAGCTTATTTTCTAATGATATACTTTTTTAAAGTTTAACATGTGGACTTGCCTTATGTTCCCACCATAAGCTCCTAAACTCCTCATGTAGCCTCTGCACACTACAGCCTCTACACACTTAGTGAGGCCTTGTAATAACCTCTAGCTTTGTATGGTTGTTTTTGTTTCTTCCATGTCTACACTTAGCAAGGTTCTAGCCACGATAGCCTCTATATACTCCAGTGTCTTTTTCGGTTGTGATTGAGAAGGGGTGTTGAGAAATGTGCAATCACATGCACCATAGCCTCTTTGTATGGGACAAATAAGGCAAAGAAATAGACTGCAAATAAAGCCTTAGACTAGGTCATGTATGCACCGTTTATTAAAACCACGGTTGTTGAATACCATGGTCCCTTTCCACCTATCTCCACCTATCAATACCACCTACTGTAAGCCTATAAAAGGTGCTCATCCCCACACTCATTCCATTAGTCATTATCAATCAGTTGTACTTCCATTATGCTTGGATAATATTAATTGTTCTTCCTTGTCAATGCTTCTGCCTCATTATGATTGTCTATTTGCTCATCAGTGATCCTCCATAGCATGCATTCTCAGTATTTTAACATTTGTCATGTATCTCCTTCAAAGAGCAAATGTCTTATGTATGATTCTTTCTTGGACAAGATGAAAAGAAGGCTTCTGGTATTGTTGGTTTTTGCGTACATTCAGTGTGGCTAAATGTCCTGCTTGATGACACTTTCTACACTATGTATTAGATCACATCAGATCTCTTCCATCTCTTCTACTACTGGCTAATGTCATGTTTGTACCACATTTATAGTGGTTTGCACCACATACTATACACGTGATAACTCTTGAAGACTAATGATGAATGACTAGTTGTGTAACATTTGGTTGTGTAATTCCTACATGGAGACCAAGAAGCATTGTATACTATGTACAGTGCTGCTACACCTAAGCAATGATGAAAAAAACTAACACAATAAGAATCACAGTAGGAAGATAGAATAAGAATCACATGAGGAAGCCTCTATTTTAGATGTATGCTTTGGTGCATGGAGTTAGAGGTTTTATCTCTTTCTTACCTGCAAGGTAGAAATAGAAATGTAACTGACAAAGCATGATCATGCCAAGTGCTATAATTTGAGTGTGGCTATCATGTTCGAGTTCTTGATTATCATCAAAGGGACAAGTAAACGCCATAGGACTAGTGTATTATAACAATCACATTTATTTGTTTGAATAGAATGTGTCTTCATATTCAAATTTCAATGCTATCCTCAATTGCATTGTTAAAGTAGTCGTGTATTGAATTTCCAAATCCATAAGTACCGTAGATGGTGCCCAAAGGCAAAGGCCATCGACGTAGGGGATGAAATGCGACTCAAAGAAGAACCATGTCAGGTGGATTTTTAGAGGAGAGGTTCGTTCATCAATATCAACACAATATATGTCAGGCCTAAATTACTTTATTTTGCATATTTCTTATATTTTAGATAATTAATTTCTCATTAATGTAATATTAGATTCTAAATTTTCTTTATGACAGCACTCAACCACATGACACACAAGGCTTGTATTTAATTTTATGCAATAAGCACATCATTTCCATGATCAAACATAAGCAAGAACCAAAATTTCATAAAACATGAGACGTTGTCGGAGGGGTTTTTGTCGAAAGTTCAAATCCATCGGGAATCAAAAAGTAGAAGGAAGTAGAGATAGGAGATGGAAGAGAAGATAGAGAATACCCAAGTGGTAAATACGACAAAAACAAATCACAATGAATTGAATCAATATATATTGAAAGAACCTGGAATCTTCACACTACTCAAAAGCGATCTCCAGGCATTAGTTCTCCTGGAGCTCCTTCGTTCAAAAACGTGGATCAGAAAAATCAGCTCTTTCTTTGCAATGCAGAATCCGAATCTCATGGCTTCGTTGGCTCCGAAAGGGGGGTAAAACCTTAGGATACCTAGGACACCTGGTTACGGGTCTCCCACACCACTCCTTTGTCTTCTTTTAGTTCAATCTATAGTTTTCAGCCTGTTGACAGCGATCGCGATGTGCGTGATTTTGTCAATCTATCTTTTTTATGAAAAACCTCCTAATTGGCTGAAAAAGCAACTAGCATTTTGCATGCCATCCTAATCTAGAAGCTTTTCGAACTTTTTTATATTTTTATAATAAATAATATCAAATATAGGCTAAAATTATCCAAAAATCTAGTTTTTTTGGATAATCCATGCAACTCACACTAATACTAATGACTCAGATCACATTGACTCTCTAGATCAATAAAGAAGTCGGATGATGATGCATTCCATGCTTTTTCACACTGTGTCCTCATAACATCACGACATCCACCCCCTCTGAACCTGCACATCCTCCTATATGTGCCAAAATCCTAGTTGTCATCGGATTCTGAGTCCTCCTCATCCTCTGCAACCATATCCTTTGCTTCTTCATCTTCCATATCTTCCTGGCTAGCCCCTGTATCATGGCCACTATGTGCTTCCAATTCTGGCAACTCATAGGCAGTAGATTCCCGCCGTTTGAATAATTTGATTCTTTTCCCTGCTATCGGAAGTTTTATGGTTGTCCCATCCAGCTCATTTAATGCATAAGTAGCATTATCAAACACCTGTCTTACCACATAGGGTCCAAACCATCTTTTGGAAACTTTACGCATGGCACTATACTAGTTATCTAAATTGCTATCATAAACCAATACCCAATCCTCATCTTGTATGGTTCTTGGTCTCACTCTATGTCTTTTCTTGTTCTGTATCTTGCTACTCTTAACTTTGTAGTTACTGCCTCTATGTCTTCTGACTTTCTTTCCAACTGTCTAATGCGTAAGGCCAACAACTCCTCTCGATTCAACTTCTCTGCCCAAGGTAGCACACTCCATGTGACTGTCATCTCTTCTATCGGCATGATAGATTTTTGACCGTACATCAACTCTACAGGCATATATCCTGTAGCAGCACTATGAGTTGTTCAGTCGGCCCACAAAGCATAAGGGAGCAATCGTGGCCACTCTTTTACCTTCTCTCCACATGCTTTTGCCAATGCCTTCATAATAGGTGGATGACCTCTTTCACTTTTGCCATTTCCTTCGGGGTTATAGGCTGAAGTTAAAGCAAGCTTTATCCCCAACTGTGCAAAGAAATCATGAGCTTCACCTTCATCCAACTCACCCCTATCAGCTATAGTTTTTCCCACATAGCCATATCGACAAAAGATCTCTTCTAAGAGAAAAGTACATACAACATTTGTCGTCTTAGTACGTAGAGCTCTCCCTTCCACTTGATTAGTCAAGTCCTCACGAGAAAGCACAAGATACCTCATTTGCCAAAGACTTACAGGCATTGTGACTAAATCCACCACCCACTTAAAATGAAGAGACAAAGGATATGTGGGTTGCAATCCATCCCGATGTCTCACAGTTGAATACATTTGACATGTTGTACATGTTTCCACAAAGTGAGCAACATCCCCATACATACCCTGCCACCAATATCTTTCTTTGATCTTTGTAAAAGTATCCCAAACACCTCTATGACCAGCCCACAAGCTTTCATGAAATTCTTGCATTACTTTTACTTGTGAAGCTTTGTCACCCAAAACTCGCAATGGCATACCCTGTTTCTTTTTAGCATGTTTCCATAAGTATCCATCTTTTAAGAAAAATCCATAGGCTTTCCTCTTGATCTTCTTAAACTCCTCATCTGACCATTCATCTCTCTTTGTTAATGTACTAAGATATTGACCAATTCTCAGCCACTCTCCTGTATATTTGTCTTCTAGAAACACTTCTACACAAGATGAAAAATATCTAAAGTGTCTTCTCTTTGTTGTCCGAGCTTCTGTTAATGCTATAGCAACACCTTGCATTGCTAAATTCACTCTTGCAACATCATTTTCATCCATAAGAAAGTCATCTTCTTCCTCCTCATCCATCATCCCATCTTCATTCCCATAGCATGCCCGCGATAACATGTCTGCCAACTGGGTTATCTCTTCCTGCAATATATTGAAATTCAGGGTTCAAAGACTTGATGTATGCAATCCACCGGAGCATAGCAATATCTGAAGTAGCACAACTAGTAATTATACCCAATATCGGCAAACAATCGGTTTCAATGCCTACATGAACACCCATAAAATAATCCTTATTACATTTAAGGGCTATCACAATTCCCCACAATTCTCTTTTAACCTATGGATATCTTCTCTGTCATTCAGTCAATACTTTTGCACCAAAGTGTATAGCATATATTTGCCCTTCCTCATCATCTTGCCCAATTGCCCATCCAATCCTGATAGGGCTTGTATCAACAGTAATAATGATAGGCTTTCCATGTGAATAGTCAGCCTTTCTCAATGTAGGAGCAGATTTTAAGAGTTACTTCAATTTCTTCATTGCTGGTGCACAGATCGGATGTTGTATGCTCGCGTAGTGAGCGTCGGAAGGTCCCCAAGAACAAAAGAACTCTACTTTTTGCATAAAACTCAAGGTAGAAAGCATGCACGACATGAACAAGAGACCAATTGTGTGCAATCTCCCCCCATGCCTTGTGTGAGCACTCCACAAAGTATGTATTTTTTGTATTAATCATCTTCACGCTCAAATAATAGCCCAAATTACAAAATAGCACGCTTTTGGCTTTTGAGTTTGCTTTAGTACCAAATAGAAATAAAGCTAATGGGCGGGCGCCCAAAGAGTCAGGCATACCCAATACAATGTCCAAATACAAATATCATAATCGTGTGCCCATGCATATAAAAAATAATAAATAAATATCCAACGCCTTAATAAATAGGCGCGACAAAATATAGGTGCCATGCCTAAGGTATGCACCTATCCAAATATAAGTGATAACTCGAATACACGCTATCCTTCAATGCTTTCCTCCGCCACTGCTGTTATCTCTACACATCAACTGAAGCATTCACAATCGTTAGTAAAATAATACAATTAAACCGACAAAAGTGAATACCTAGCAGTCTTCAGCTACATAAATAAATCAATTGGTTAGAAATCAATCCTAACCTTAATTTATCACGAGTGCACACTCTAAACTCATAAACATTTATTAATTTAATATGTATTTTTGCAAAATCACCCGCTATGGAATCACCTATGTACACACTAAATTAACGAAACGCCCGAAAAGGATAGGCATCCCTATCGACTTCTTGCACAAAGAATCCACTTTGTGTATGAGCTCCGGTAAACAAAGTTTACGGAATCCACCGTAAAACCTCACGGAATCCACCCTGGCACGGAATCCACCGTGAAATATGCCTCTTGGCATCATACCCCCGGGGTGGGATAGCAATTGTCCTCAATTGCTATTACCTCAATGTGGAGCTAATAGAGTGGGGAAATCATTTAAGTCTCTAGTGTGCATCCATTGGGCCTCTTCAATAGGATGGTTTTTAAACTTAACCAAATATCTAGAATATCGACGGCTAGTTCTAGTAGTCATAAAGTCAGTATCTTGATAGCTTCAGGCTCAAGGATTTGAGTCTCTTCATCTAGCAAAGGTGGGTTTTCATAAACAGGGTGTATAGGTAATTGGCCTCTAAAGGGTCGTAATAAACTAATGTGAAAGGTGTTGTGAATTTTCCAATGTGGTGGTAGTTCTAACTTAAATGCATTGTCATTGATTTTGTGAATGATCTTAAATGGTCCATAGAATCTAGATGCTAATTTCACAACTGGGTGTTTATCTATGCTTTGTAATCTACGTTTCTCTATTCTTAACCAAACATAGTCATCAACTTTGAAATTCATGGCCTGTATTTTCTTATTACCTTGCTTTGTATATGATTGCTGGGCTTTGCCAATCATGTCTTTAACCTCATCAAAAATAGTAGCATGTATGTTGGCAATATCATCAGCACTCTGAATTCTATTTGATAAAGATGCAATAGGTGTAGACAATCTATAACCATAAATCACTTCAAATCGTGCTTTCTTTGTAGCTGTGTGTGGTGTATTGTTATATGCAAATTGAAGTAAATGTAAATGTATATCCCATGTTTGTGGTTTTGAAATAGTGTAAGCTCGTAAAAGATCTACAATAGTACTGTTAGTGGCTTCTGTTTGACCATTAGTTTCAGGATGAAATGCAGATGAGAAATCAATCTTTGTTCCTAGGTTAGCAAACAAAGTAATCCAAAAATTATTACAAAATCTAGAGTCACGGTCAGAAATAATAACTTTTGGTAATCCATGATTAGTGAAAATAGTTTTCAAAAACAACTGAGCTGCTTGAGATGCTGTTAAAGTTTTTTTGCATGGAATGAAATATGCTTGTTTACTAAACCTATCTACAACAGTCCAAATCATATCATGGTTAGCTTTAGTGTTAGGTAAACCAGTAATAAAATCCATAGAAATTTGTTCCCATGGTCTTGATGGAATAGATAAAGGGATTAGTAAACCATATTGTTTACCATGATGTCTCTTAACTCTTTAGTAAACTAAACATTCAGAAACAAAGTTAGATACATCTGTGTCCATATGTGGCCAATAAAAATCTTTAGTCAATGTACGCAAAGTAGATATAATACCTCTGTGACCTTGATATGGAGGACAATGAATCTCATTCAAAACAAAAGATCTAAATGGAACTGTAACACATAATCTCTTTTCATAAAACACTAATCCATCATTGTAAGACAGTGAATCAATAGGAATGCATTAATTTCCAACTAATTTACTCCAATCAGATTGAAAAGTAATATCCTGATAATAAGTATCTTTCATAGGGGTTAGAGAATCAAATTATATGATAGAAATGTTATGAATGGTCATTCTTCTACTTAAAGCATTAGCTACTACATTTTCTTTTCCTGGTTGATATTGGATAAGGGGATGAAAACTCTGAATAAAAGCTGCCCATTTGATATGTCGGTTAGATATTTGGGGTTGACTGAGGAGATATCTAATACTTTGTTGGTCAGTCTTAATCATAAACTTAGAACCCATTAAGTAATGTTTCCATTGTCTTAAAGCTTGTACTACAGCTAACAATTATTTATCATAAGTGGAATATTTAAGTTCGGATGGTTTCAATTTACAACTAGAGTAGGCTATGGGATGATTATCTTGCATAAGTACAGCTCCTATTCCAGATCTGCTAGCATCAGTAACTACTAAAAAGAATGGTCTATTAAAATCAGATAGTTGTAATACAGGAGCATGGGTTAATGCATGTTTCAATAAATCAAAATATTTTTGTTGATTATCAGACCAATGATAAGCAATACCTTTCTTTAAAATTTTAGTCAAAGGCAAAGCAAGTAATGAAATATTTCGCACAAACTTCTTGTAAAAACTAGCAAGACCTAAAAAAGAATGTAACTCATGCATATTTTTGGGTATATGCCAGTTTAATATTGTTTCTATCTTCTTAGGGTCAACCATAATATCTTATGATGACACAATATGACCTAGATATTCAATTTCTGTTTGAAAGAACTCACTCTTTTCTAGATTAGCAAACAAGTGATTATCTTTTAACAACTTGAAAACCAAAGATAGATGTTCATAATGCTCTTTCTCATTTTTATTGAATACCAAGATATCATCAAAGAATACTATAACACAATGCTAATATTTCAAAAATATGCGATTCATCATTCGGCTAAATGTAGCAGATGCATTAGTCAATCCAAAAGGCATTACTAGAAATTCATAATGTCCAAATTGTGTTCTAAATGCAGTTTTAAATATATCATATTTATCTAATCTCACTTGATGATAAACCAGATTTAAGATCTATTTTACTAAATATGGCAAAACCTTGTAGTTTATCTATAAGATCATCTACCCTAGGAATCAGATATCTGTTCTTTATTGTAATCTTATTTAGGGTACGATAATCTATGCACATGCGATATGTATTATTATTCTTCTTTACCAATAAAATAGGTGCGTCAAATGGATAACTACTAGGTCTAATTAATCCTCGATTTAATAATTCCTCTACTTGATTTTGAATTTCTTTCTGTTCAATCTGGTTATGCCTATATGGTGCTTTACATGGTGGTTGTGTACCAAGAATTAAATCTATTTTGTGATCTTCAGGACGTGAAGGTGGTAGTCCAGGTGGTAAATCTTCAGCAAAACAATCTTTAAATTGTGCAAGAAATTCTTTATGCCTAGGGTGCATATATTTTTCTTTAGCTTGAAGTTCATTAATCCAAATTAGATAAGATTTACTACTTTTACGTAATGCACGTTTAGCTTGAGTATGAGTAAGCAGTGGAAATTTATTAGATGCGTGCATACCATACAATGTAATGTGTTTTCCTTGAAAATGAATTTTAATTGAATGCGTGGAATAGTCTATGTCAGGATTATGCTGATGATGCCAAGGCATACCTAGGATAATATCACTGGACTGACTGTAAAGGTACAACTAGGAAATTTCTTCTTTCAGTGTATTCACCAATTTGAATTTCTAAATCATACACCTCTTGTGTTCCATTATACCTTGTGCCTAAGAATGCTGCTTTAATGCGATAATGTGTATGAACAGTTTTTAATTTCAATTCTTTCACTAACTTTGTAGAAATAAAATCATGTGTACTACCATCATCATGAAAAATAATATTTTCTTTTCCATGCACTAAACATTTCATTGTCAACAAAGAATGTGGATTTGGCATACCTGGTAAAGTATCCGAAGGAGTAGCAATGTCATCCTCATCTTTCGTAAAGTCAGGCATTTCCTCATGCTCTTCATCTTCCATTGCTCCAAGGTAATTAATATGGACAGATGGCTTCTTTGATTGGCAATTAGCTGCTAGATGTCCAGGTTGATGGCATTTGTAAGAGACTATAGGTCTAGCTTTAGATACATTGTTGGCAATTGCAGGAAGTCTAGGAATATTAGGATTTGGCTGTGAGGATGGCTTAGAGTTTGGATTGGTATTTGATGGCAAAGCAGGTGGTTTTTTCCAAGACTTACGGAAAGATGATGAAGGAAATCAACTTTGATTAAATATTCTAAAATTTGAATTGAATTGCTTGGAACCATAGTTACCATTTTCTTGAAATTGTTGTGGATGTTTGTCTCTTCCTCGAAGCTTGTCTTCAATGTCATGAGCCAAAGAAATTGCATCTTCAAGGGTTGCACGCTTGAACATATTGACTTCAGCGTAGTAATGCCCAAGTAATCCAAACATAAACTTGCGCTTGTGAGTCGCTTCAAGTACGTCTTCAAGCATCGGAGTTGCAGTAGGGCATTCCAAAAACGTTCGGTGTACTGAGAAATAGGCTCACGATCTCTTTGCTGTAGAAGATCCCATTGCTTTATGGCTTTTTCATGGAATTGAGGAGGAAGGAAATTCTGTATAAACTTCTTTTTGAAACTCTCCCAAGTAGTGGGATAATCAATGCTCTTACGAACCACGGTCCACCAAAGAGATGCTCGATCGACTAAATGATTAGTGACACATTTAATTTTATCTTTTTCAACGTATGTCTCTTCACGAAAGTAATCATCAAACTGACTGATGAATGCAAGGACAGTCTTTCCATCTCGGATTCCATTGAAAGTACGGAATTTAAAATTTCTTTTACTTATCTTTGTTTCTTTACGGATGGATTGAGCTTCGAGAGTCGCATTGATGGTACGTCGGATAATATCTTTGGGTTGTGGTCCATCTTTGTCGGTGGTCGATCGTTGCAAATTGGCCAATTGAACTTGCAAAGCTTGTCAGGCTCTTCGTTTTTCGTCCATCTGCATCATAATTAAATCCAATTTTTGTTCCATCGTAGGTTCAGGAAGATCACCTTCAGCCATTAAGTCGTCCATATTTTGTTCCGTCATCCTGTAAAAATCCAAAATACCTCACACTCTCGAAATCCAATTAGTGGGATGAGTATAGCTCAAAGTCGGGTATACAAGGCTTATAGATTTTTGTTTGGCTTTCACAGTCTTCGACTTTTGCGGTTGCGAAATTTGTAATCTTTGTAAAATCTGCGTATGACCTTCTGTGTGTGTTGAAATTGGTTTAGCAAGTCTGCGTATGCAAACAGAGTCTTCCAGGGAACAACTTTGCAGTTCTGTGCTTCTGCGCAGGAACAATCCTTATAGGAGTAATTCAGGTAAGTCAGTTTTGATCTCTGCTCACTTGGTGAACTTGCAGAAGTTGTAGACTTGCAGAACTTGTATGATTGAAGTTTTGTGAAACTTAGATGACTTAGGCTTAAGAAAACCTAAGCCAACTAAATGATTCGTCAAAATATGGGGGGGGCGATTTTTCCACCGACCGAATCCGTTTAGAAGGTGCCGAGTTAGCAGATGACGAGTTTGTAGGCTCTAAGCTTTATTATTAAGCTTAATAATAATTAAATCTTTTAAGATTTTTGAAGATATGGAGCTTATCTCTATTCACTATGAAAAAATGACTTGTTGAAGAAGATATTGACGTGGTCCTTCGCTTCCTCAAGCCGGTTCTTCGCGATCAGAGGCTGTAGACAGTGGTTCTTGACCGCCAAGAATCCACCCGTATCAACCGTTCGCGATGAAATTGACTGTAGAGCTCGATCATTCTAGGAGCTCTGCCTTCGTGCAAGATGGGTAGCGATTGGAAGCTCTCGATCTCAGCTTCGCTCTGATACCACTGGTGCATAGATCCGATGCTGTATGCTCATGTAGTGAGCGCCGGAAGGTCCCCAAGAACAAAAAAACTCTACTTTTTGCACAAAACTCAAGGTAGAAAGCATGCATGACATTGGGTGCAATCTCCCCCCATGCCTTGTGTGAGCGCTCCACAAAGCATGCATTTTTTGTATTAATCATCTTCAAGCTCAAATAATAGCCCAAATTATAAAATAGCACGCTTTTGGCTTTTGAGTTTGCTTTAGTGTCAAATAGAAATAAAGCTAATTGGCGGGCGCCCAAAGAGTCAAGCATACCCAATATAATGTCCAAATACAAATATCATAATCGTGCACCCATGCACATACAAAATAATAAATAAATATCCAACGGCTTAATAAATAGACGCGACAAAATATAGGCGCCATGCCTAAGGTATGCGCCCATCAAAATATAAGTGATAACTCGAATACACGCTATCCTCCAATGCTTTCCTCTGTCACTGCTGCTATCTCTACACATCAACTGAAACATTCACAATCGTTAGTAAAATAATACAATTAAACCGACAAAAGTGAATACCTAGCAGTTCTTCAGCTACATAAATAAATCAATTGGTTAGAAATCAATCCTAACCTTAATTTATCATGAGTGCGCACTCTAAACTCATAAACGTTTATTAATTTAAAATGTATTTTGCGGAATCGCCCGCTATGGAATCACCCATGTACACTCTAAATTAACGAAACATCCGAAAAGGATAGGCATCCCCATCGACTTCTCGCACAAAGAATCCACTTTGTGTATAAGCCCCGGTAAACAAAGTTTACGAAATCCACTGTAAAACCTCACGGAATCCACCCTGAAATATGCCTCCTGGCATCAACTTTCTGATGCTTCCTTTCCCAATGAAGATTTTGACCTTTCCTTAGAAGCTGATAAAAGGCATCGACTACATGTGCAAAGTTAGGAATCCATATCAAATAGAACACACATGCACCCAAGAATCTACGCACCTCTGATACATTCGTGGATACATCTCGCAATCTATCAATCCCATCTATTTTTGCTGGTGATGGCCTTCGCCCATAAGGCCCACACATATGCCCAACAATCAAAACCTCTTCAACTCCAAAGAGAGACTTTTGTCTAGAAAGAGTTAAATGCACCTCTTCTAGACGTGTCAAAATCCTCTCACAATCCACAATATGATCTGCAACAAACTGTCTGCATCCATTTGAATCCATCTCTTCATTATTTCCATCCACTGCACACCCTTTGATTGGAACATCATCCATGAAGGGCATAGTCAATTGTGGTATACAATCCCTAAGTACCCTATTCATAGCATTTGTCATGTGTGCCACTAAGTTTGTTGCATCTTGTGGGAGAGTACACATCTGTACTAACCCCAAAGGATTTTTCATGGTTGTGATATCCCTGCTTTCAATCACAAGCTAAAATTGATCATAACCCGAATAAAGATCACCCAAAGAATAGATCGATCTGCCTGTAAAAGCCGCTGCAAATTCATAAACCATAGGACCTACACTCACATTTCTTATGGTCACTTTATTGACTGGTTGCATGTCCTGAATAAATCTCAAAGCCCCATTCTTTTTGGGCACAGTAAACCAACGATTTGAGTACGGGGCTGAAGAAGGCTCCAAGATCTTTATGCAAATCTTTTCATTTAGCAAATCCATAAGCTTTGGCAAGTAAGCTTTAGGCACTAGAATAGGCCTCAAGTTCCATGGTACATGTGGCACAATAAATATGACCATAGGAGAGGCAACATTTGGATCCACACAACCTATTTCACTTGGTTGAAATGCAAATGCATTCCCATGTCTCGCCAATATCTGCATAAAATAGTTTCTCTCAGTAGGCAAAAGAAACTCTTCTGCACCAACTTTCAATTCTTGTAATGTTTCAGATGTAAAATGATGACCTATATCTTTAGGATCCCGTAAGCTTGGCTGCCTTGACACTTTTTCATACATACCCTCACTCTCTAGTGGATGTGGCAAAGCAATTGGTTTCACCTTTTTGTCAATTTTCTTATACTTTGTCTCCACAAGTGCTTCAGTCCATTGTAATCCTTCTTGCTGAGAAAACAATGCTATAACATCATACATATCCAAAGAACATACTCACAACACTCTGTTTTCAGCCTCATTTTCTGCATGTATAGTTGTTGAAATTTCAGCCATAGTGTTAGTAATATTCAGCCCATAAAAGATGCGTGAAATGCCATCATTTTCAGCTAACAACCCCAATGCTCTCAGTTTTTTAATAGCCCGTTTCATAGATATGCATTCAGTCCTATACATAGCTTCCATAGGCTTAAACCAACATGAACTTTTTGTTGTAAGGGTTGTCTTTTATTAAAGAAAAATTCACAGATTAGGATATTTATAAATAGGCCATGAACGTATGTTATATAGAGAATATATATATAGTGAACCCCCCGAGCTGTAAACTGAGAATTACACTGAACAGCACTACTATAGCCCCGCATTACAGCAGTGCTTGATGAAAATCCAGGTCTTTGAATTCCCTTGCATTTGGAGCCAAAGGAGACTCTCGAAGCGTATCATGATTTCTAGGATGATTGATACAAACAATAAGAAATTGGGTTGCTTTTCTCCCATCCTTGCTTTTGACTCTTGCATAAGCAAATGCATCATCAAGCACCTTTGTTTCCATACACACACTTGTAATATAGGGCTATCCCAAAATCACTGTGTATGAGGAATTATCTTGCACAAAGAAGTGTTGCTCTTCTTGTACATTACCAATCGTTACTTTTACATTAGGACATGGAGCATAGAGCTCCCCTGATGAATTATTTGTAGGCCTTATTCGCCAACCATGATCAGTGTCTATAGGCCATGCACCATTTTCATACAATCCATGCTCAATGACATTTATCTCAAACCCATGGTCAAGTAAAGCAACACAAGGAGTTTCACGTTCCCCTATTTTCACTACCGTTTCAGTGGTAGCTCTAGCCCAATGATTTCTTGTGTAGTGACTTCAAGGAATAAATCCTAGAGTCTCTTCTCCATATTGTTGCATTTGCCTTACTCCACCATGCATATTGCTACAAGACAATGCATTTTCAGTCACTTTCTTCTCTTTTCCACATGCTGTCCAGTGATTAGTAGCATCATGCATAGATAATCCAGTACTAACTTCATGCTCATAGTCAGCCCGAATACCCAACAAACCAGTTTTCTCTTCAAATTGTAGCAATGCACTAGTGGTATCACTAAGAAACTGACACTTCCTTTTAATTATGTCAATGATCTCATCATGAAATTCTCGCTTCGCAATGCCAAGCACCTCTCCCAAGGTAAATTCCGCCTGATTGTTTAAGATCCGTTCTCCAAGAACCTTCTTAAGATCTGTGGCCGTCTCATTGTTAGATTGCAACTTATATCTTGGCTGCTTGTGCTTCTTTTTGCCCTCTTGTTTGTTATCTTGTTTTTGCTTTTGACAGACCTCTTCCATAACATGCTCCGGAGGTGGCTGATTTGCAACTTTAGGCTGATCCACACTTCTTCTTGTCATTCTTTTAGATGTCCCTACAATATCTTCATCTCTTTTTCGTTTTTCTTCCACAAGTACATCCGTGTTTTGTACCATTGATAAATATGCATACATTGAATATGCATCGACCGGTGATTCCCAACCAGTTATGCCACGAATATCTTGCTCTGCATGAGACATTTCACTATCAATGACCTTTCTCTTTTCAAATGCATGTAAAGCATGTGTCCATATTCTAGCATTTGGACCATCACTTGGCCATGCATTCTATCCAAAAGTAGAAGCATGTACTGCTGCATAAGCATTTCAGACAGCCAAGTCTTCCAACAACTTTTGCATACCTCCCTTTCCAAAATTCAAAGCAAGAGGCAATCCCATTTCTTGTGCATGCATCTTGCCATCTTTCCAAAAGATAAGCTGTCGTACCAAGGCCTCCTGATAGGCACCATAATCCTTTCTCTCATGCTACAAACTGTCACACAATATATATCTTTTTCTAGGCTTAGGGGCTGATGCCCGTCCCCTTTCCTCTTGTCCTTTTTCATCTAGTTTTGCAACCTTCAATTGAAGATCCCGCATCCCTTTGACCAATTAATCTAAGACATCTTTCCTAACAGAGGGAACAATAGCACATACAACCATAGGGTTAGCCACAAAAGCGGGTGGCTTACTGGATACTTCAACTGCCTTACCCGTAATAGTGGGCAAGTTAGAGACATGCTATCTTTTTCTTCTTCTATGCTTCTTCACAAGCGCAGTAACAGCTTCCTTGACATGTCTCCACTCCGTTTTCAAACCTGTCTCTGTAGTCTAATCCTCCAACAAATCATCAAGCTTCTCTTGAAGCTCAAGATTAGCTGCCTGTAGAAACAATTCAATTTTTTGACTTGCAAGAACTTGTTGTTCTGCAAGATCCAACTGCTCAAATCTACTTTCAAATTCTCTTAACAATTCTGTAGCCACAAGACCCTTATTGGGTTGTATAACCCACTCCTGAAAAGTCTTGCACGTAATCAAACTGGTGTCCTCAATGTAAAATTATTCCCTGAGTGTCTTCTTGAAGGCTATCCAGTTTGCATCCTGCAAGTATAATTCAGTAATCTGTGCTTTCAGTTCATGAACAGTAACACGTACAAAATAACGGCTCCATGCAGATTAAGCCACTCCAAAGAATTCCATCTTCTGAGCATATGTATGTACATATGCAGAAACATTCCTGCCATTGAATAACTTCACCTCATGCTCAACTGCTTGCAAAGCATTCATCACAACACTTTCTGTTTGAGCTGAAGCTTGCATCACCTATTGTTGTTGTTGTACCTGCATAAGCATATTCATATTTTGCACCAACTGTTGCAAAACATCACTGGAGATTGTATTTGAAGGTTCTCCTATATTATCTTTCCTTCTTCTGTTGACGACCTTTCACTTCGGGTTCACCAATGTCAGAGGGATTTTTGTCAAAAGGTCGAATCCACTGGGGATCAGCAGTAGAAAGAAGTAGAGATAGGAGATAGAAGAGAAGATAGAGAATACCCAAGTGGTAAACACGACAAAAACAAATTGCAATGAATTGAATCAATATGTATTGAAAGAACCTGGAATCTTCTTACTACTCAGAAGCAATCTCTAGGCATTAGTTCTCTTGGAGATCCTTCGTAGACCAAAAACATGGATCAGAAAAATGAGCTCTTTCTCTGGTTTCCGGAACCCGAATCTCATGGCTCCGTTGGCTCCGAAAGGGGGTTAAAACTTCAGGACACCTAATCATGAATCTCCCAGATCACTCCTTCTTCTTCCTTCAGTTCAATCTGCAGTTTTCAGTTTGTTTACAGCGATCACAACGCGTGCGATTTCGTCAATCTGTCTTTTTTATGAAAAATCTCCTAATTGGCTGAAAAAGCAACTAGCTTTTTGCATGCCATCCTAATCTAGAAACTTTTCTAACTTTTTCAGATTTTTATAATAAATAATATCAAATATAGGCTAAAATTATCCAAAAATCTAGTATTTTTGGATAATCCATGCAACTCACACTAATACTAATGACTCAGATCACATTGACTCTCTACATCAATAAAGAAGTTGGGTGATGATGCATCCCATACTTTTTCACACTATGTCCTCATAACATCACGACAATGTATAAGGGTTTCTCAACCTTTGTATTTTTATAGTTACATACACAGCCAACATATTGGTTCAAATTTGGGCTCTACTCAATAGTGGTCATCACACCTCAACATTTGCCTTATCTCATCTTCATTTCGCCACACAAACAACCATCTCTTATCCCGATCTTCTCTTGATTATTCCCTTAAGAACATACGACAAGAGGAGAGAGAGGAGAAATAAAGACTGGAAATAGGCATTTTTGTTTAGGCCATCATTGGTAGAGTTGAAGGTGGCAATAGAGAGTGAAAAAATGGAGAAGAAGCATGTTGCAATTGGTTGATATGGATACTTGTAGGCTCCCATGGCCTTCTCAACCTCCTCCTTCTCCTCTCATCATTTTTGCGCCCCTCCCTCCATTTTTTTGTGAAAAAAAACAAATGCCCCCCTTGTCACATGAAAATTTTGTGAAGGGGGAAGCCCCAAAGGTCACCCCCCCCCCCCCCCCATTCTCGAAAAAACCCTTTCACATTTTCCATTCCTTGGCCTCTCACTTGGACACCCAACATCTTCTACATCCAATGTCAAAACTCAAATCTAGAATTTTTTCATGATTGTCTAGGACTCCCACACTACTTTGGAACTTGATGTTGTTGTTTCCTCCACTTGAAAAAATATATAAAAGTCTGTAACCACTATGAGGTTTGTCTTTAGATGTGACTTTAAAACTCGTCTTTTGCAGACCGTTAAAACGATCAGAATTAGCCGCTCCTTGTGGGCTTACATTTTGACTTTAAAATCACAAATTTTGGCATGCTTTGTCCTTTTATGTGGCTTAAAATCCTACTCTCATCTAGGCTAATTGAATCTAAAGCTCCAATGTGATGTCTCACCTTAGTTGGTGGTCTTTTATATGCTTGAGTTGCAACTACATCTTATGTTGATGGTTAGCTAGAAAGAGGTATAGTTTCTCCATGCATCTTAGTGCATATCCTTGCAATGGATAAACTATACCTAGCTAGAAGTTCTTTTACATACTTCTTGTTGTCATATTAAGAGAGAAAGTGAGAGAGTCTTGGGACACATATGTCAGAGAGAGAACCAGGGAGAGAGAAAGAGAGAGAAGACTGCAAAGGGGAGAGAAAGACTGCAGAAAGAGAGAGAATAAGAGTGACGAAGAGAGAGAAAGACAAGAAAGAAGGGAAAGCCATAGAAGCTGTGAGCAAGAAGGGAGAGAAAGTCTGTAATTGTATTAATATGTCAAAAAGATGTGAAAATTTACATCTTCACTCCTTTTATACCAATGTCAGTGTGATATGGCATAATATCAACATTATTAACACTTATTTGTTATTCCCAGCTTCTTACAATCCATCCCTTCCCAAAAGTTTTTGTCCTAAAAAACAAACCTAGAAACAACTAGAAAGGAGATGGATAGAACAGAGTACTACTCTGTTTTACAGCTTTACAAATGGAAAATGAATGAAGAATGACCATTACAAGAGCTGAATTTGAAGGACGGAAGTAAGGCCCAACTATATACATGATTTGAAATACTTCAAAAGCAAATGGAGCCATAAAGTCTTCAACAAATAGTCCCAGAACAAAGTAGACAGCTTGCTGAATAAACAGTCCCTGCTAGATCAAATTTGCCATAACTTTTGGTAGAAGTGTCCAAATGAGATGTACCATATATCAAAACGAAGCTCTTGAAGAGTACTTTAAGCCCATATAGATAGCTTATTTCTAAAAATTAGGTACGATAAAAACTGTTCTAAAATAGCGTTCTGTCCTGAACTAGTCTGCATCAATACTAGCTCCATAAGCAATAGGCTTCAGCCACCAATGTCTCTCTCAAGTATGGATACTCATCCAATATAGAATCAGGTCTCCAAGAAGCCTCTTCAGATGGTAAACCTCTCCATTTGATTAAATATTCCACAATAGAACGATCGAAGCTTCTTTTCGCGCTGACCTATAATAGCCTCTGGGATGTACTGAACAAGACCATCTTCATCAATAGGTGGCAGCTCATCAAATATATCCATTGGATCACCATAACAGGGCTTGAGTTGACTAACATGGAAGACGTTATGAATCTTTGTAGAAGAGGGAAGCTCTAGTTTGTATGCCAAATCTCCAATCCGCTTAGGGATCCTGTAAGGGCCATAAAACCTGTGGGCAAGCTTATTAATGGATCCATCTTTTAACGTAGAATACTTGGATTTGGGCACCTTTAACAAAACCACCTCTCCTTCTTGGAACTCTAAAGGCCTCCTCTTCTCATCAGCATACATCTTCATTTGATCTTGAGCCTTCCTTAGATTCACCTTGCATTGCTGAAGAAGGGTCTGCATTCTTTCCAACTCCTCCTTCCCATGAGGATTGATCTTCTCATTAAAGATGACTATGGGTAAGGGCACCTTGTAACCATAAAAAGCCTCAAAGGGTGAAACTCTTATGCTCGCATGAGTGGAATTGTTGTAAGCAAACTCAACCATGTGTAACCAAGAATCCCATGATATTTGGACATCATAGCAAAAATGGCGAAGATAAGTCTCCAACCATTTATTAACTCTCTTTGTCTGTCCATCAGTTTGAGGATGATAAGCCGTAGATGGAGCCAACTTAGTGCCCATAGATGTAAATACCGCTTGCCAGAAGTTACTCATAAACTTTGAGTCCCTATCATGGACAATCACCTGCGGTAATCCATGTAGTCTAAAAATATGCCCCATAAATTGGTTGGCCACTTGAGAAGTAGTAAACTAAATTTTTGTTGGGATAAAATGAGCTGCTTTGGTGAGTCTGTCAACCACCACATAAATACTATTCCACCCCTTCTTAGTAGTAGGTAAGCCAGTGATAAAGTCCATAGTAATATGAGTCCATTTACCCATAGGAATAGGCAATGGCTATAACAAACCTCCTGGCTTATGGGTGCTATCCTTATTCTACTAACAAGGCATACACTTCATAACGAAATCCTTGACATCTTTCCACAGTCCTTTCCAATAAAAGCTTTTGCTGATCCTGTCATAAGTCTTGAAAACTCCCAAGTGTCCAGCTAAAGGCGAAGAATGTAACTCCTCCATAATTTTCCACTTGAAAGAAGAAGTAGAGGGAATAACAATCTTGCCTTTCCACCAAATAAGACCATTTTTAAGCTAGTAATGCGAGCTTTCTTCCATAAGACCTTGCTGTAATTTCTAAAAGATTTGGCTGAATTCCTCATCTAAAAGATAGGCCTTCTGTAATTCTTCAATCCAATCATTATGTAGTTCTGTCATGGCTGACACTTTGTAGGCCCACATACGAGAAAGAGAATCAGCCACTATGTTATCTTTGCCCCTTGTATGAGTGATGTCAAAGTCATAATTCTGTAATGTAGCTACCCATCGACGTTGCTTTGGAGTGAGATTTGACTGAGTAAGGAAATACTTGAGTACCCGGTGATCACTATGTACTTTGAATCGGCTGCCATATAAGTAATGGTGCCATTTCTTGATTGCATGCAGGATAGCCAACATTTCCTGGTCATAAACATTCATGGCCATCTCCTTATCTATAAGCTTACGGCTCTCAAATGCAATTACTCCATGCTCCTGAAGCAAAACAGCCCCAATGCCATGACCACTAGCATCACACTGTATAGTAAACTCTTTGGAGAAATCTGGGCATACTAAGATAGGAGCAGAAGTAAGTAGTTCCTTTAACTGGTTGAAGCTGCTATTTGTAAGAGCATCCCAAAAGAAAGCCTCCTTCTTCAACCTCTCAGTCAAAGGAGCTGCAATTGTTGCATAATGCTTTATAAATCGGTGATAGAATGAAGATAGACCAAGAAATCCTCTAAGAGAGGTAGTAGTAGTAGGCGTTGGCCAATCTCTTATGCATTGCACCTTCTTGGGATTAGCCTGTATTCTTTTTTCACTGACTATATGTCCCAAGTATTCCACTTTAGTCTGCATGAAAGAGCACTTCTTCTCCTTAGCAAAAAGTCTATGATGTCTCAACACATCAAAAACCTTCCTCATATGTGCCAAGTGATCCTGTAAAGTCTTGCTATAGATCAAAATGTCATCAAAGAACACCAAGATAAACTGAAAGAGGAAATGTTGCAAGATCTTATTCATCAGGCTTTGAAAGGTAGCTGGAGCATTTTTAAGCCCAAATGGCATCACCAAGAAATGATAGAGCCCACGATCAGTCCTAAAAGCAGTCTTGACTTCATCACCCTCGCGCATGCAAATCTGATGATACCCTGATCTCAAATCAATCTTCGTGAAGAATCGAGCCCTCTTAAGCTCATCAAGAAAATCATCAATCCTGGGTATAGGATACCTGTTCTTCACTGTTATCTTATTGAGATCCTTGTAGTCAATGCACATTCTGAAAGATCCATCTTTCTTTTTGACTAATAGGACTGGAGATGCATAAGGTGAAGAACTTGGTTCAATGAATCCCATTTCAAGAAGCTCTTTGATTTGCTTGGCTACTTCCTCTCATTCACATTTTGATAATCTGTAAGGTGGTTTATTGATTCTCTTTGAGTTGGGCTCCAAATCAATGGGGTGATCCACCGCTCTCTTAGGAGGCAATGAAGTAGGTACTTCAAACAAATCTCTATACTCCTCAAGAAGAGCTATCAAGGCTGGATGGTTTGCTGAATTATCGGGCTGATCCTGTGTTTCTTTGTTCAAATGCAAAACAAATATTTGTGAGCGCTTCTTGTGCTCTCTTTTGAGTTGTTGAATGGTGATAAGCTAAAAATGAGATCTACTAGGAATTCCCTGTAAATGGATGAGCTGTCCATTAGAGATAAACGTCATATATAACTGTGAGAAATCCATAGTGATCCTTCCTAATGTCAGTAACCAATCACAACCAAGTACAATATCTATGGGCCCCATTTCCAAAGTGATCAGGTTTACTTTGACTTCAAAATTTTCAGCCAACTGCAAAGAAACCTGTGGGCAAATCTGTGTGCTGATTTCTTCTTCACCATTAGCCACTTGTACTCTAATGGGCTGCTGTAAGTCTATGGGAACACAATTTAGCTTGTCCATGATAGACTTATTGACAAAACTGTGAGTGCTGCCACTATCTATCAGGATGAACACTGGCTTTCCACATATGCTTCCCTTCATACGAAGTGTATTAGGGCTCTTAGATCCCGTCCAAGCATCCATAGAGATAGAACAATTAGTGGCAGCAAGCGACTCATCACAAGATCTACCAGGGTCAAATGGAGCATTTTCACCTGGATCAAAAGGAAAAGAGTCGGCTGGATCATAAAAGTACTCCTGTCCAATGTCCTCCTCAAGATCTTCATTTTTAGCATTGATTGCCACAGCATTAGCTTCATCTATGTCATCTTCAAAATCCTCAAGAACTAGCATACTCTGAAGCTTTGGCTTGGCATTTTTGTATACACATGTTGAAGCATGATCAGGTGTATACTTCTCTCCACACTTGAAACATAAGCCCTTGTCCTTCCTTTCCTTGTAAGGTCCATGGGAATAGATTTGGGATTTGTATTAGCTGAAGTGGACTTAGGCTTGTTGTCACCCTGCTTAAATTCAACCTTTGGACTGTTTGTTGTCCTGAAATTACTTTGAGACCTAGAAGCATTGAATGGAGGATAAGTTGGTACCCGTAAGCTCCCACTAGGCATATGATTGCTGCATAAATGTTACCAACTTGTCCTTGCTTTAAAACAGTCCTTGGCTGTCCATAACTTGGCTGAAATGAAGACTCTTTCCTATACTTTCTTCCATAGTGCTCCGCAAGCTCAATTGCCTTGAAAAGTGAAGTAGGATTTTGCGCCATAACATCAGCTGCTGACAAAGATGGCTCCAAACCATACATAAACTTGTGAAGCTTGGCCTCATCACTAATGCTTTCCACATACATGGTCAAGTTGAGGAATTGGTTTGTATACTCTTTTACACTTAGGCCCCTTTGTTTCAAACCATACTATCTCCGTGCTAACTTCTCTTTCTCAAGAGGCGAAACAAAGACTTCAGCTTCTA
The DNA here is from genome assembly GCF_053477565.2 of Lygodium microphyllum. Classification (NCBI taxonomy): domain Eukaryota; kingdom Viridiplantae; phylum Streptophyta; class Polypodiopsida; order Schizaeales; family Lygodiaceae; genus Lygodium; species Lygodium microphyllum. The sequence goes on from NC_141151.1 coordinate 85,530,850, forward strand.
GATGCAAGGAAGCAAAGTGAATCTTCATATCATCAGTTTTAGGGTATTTATCAAAGTAGGACTCCATCTTAGAGGTCCATTTCTCTAATTCTGATGGTGAAGATGACTGGCCATTAAATTTGGCTAAAACAAATTTTTCCTTGAATTCTCTTTCATGAAAGGGTTGTTGTCCCAAAATTGGCTGATCAGGATTTCCAAGCACAGAACCTCCAAATTGAGACTGAAATCTTCCAACATGTGGCTGAGAATTACCATGTAATCTTCCTGTTGGTAAAGTACCCCTGGAATTTTGAGTATGCAATCCAAAAGCTTGAGTATTGGCCCCATTCAAACTGCTTGTGAAGCTTCTCCTACTTCATACTGACTATTTGGAATGCCTCTTCTTCCAATGATCCCATTTCCATGACCACTTTGGTTAAATGGCTGAAGTGGGACTGAAGGGCCACTGTTTGAACAAGCCTTCTCATTAACTTCTTTTGATGCCATTTGCAATTGTATGAATTTAGAGATTTGTGCCATGAGTTGGTCGTTGGATTCTATCAACTTATCAATAGAAGCCTTGGTCTGGTCGGTAGATAGAACCATATGCTCCATTCTTGACAAGATGGCCTCATGTCGTTCCCTATGTCTTTGTTCATGGGCACACAAAGTATCATTGAGTATACTGATTTCTCCTTGTTGTTTAAACTCTTCAGGGTTCTCTTGAAGTGTACTATCCATCATGGAATCCCTGATTTGTTGAGCATAATCCTCCTGGACCTTATTTTTACCTTTATGTCCTGCCATACTAGTGCAGTCCTGCAGTACCCCCCGTTAGTAAAACGGCTATAACTTTGGCTAGGAAACTCCGATTTCAGAACTTTTTTGTGCGAATCGAAGCTAACAATGCCCTCTTCGAGATGAGCTATAGCACAATATAATGTTTAGGACAAAAAATTCTGTAGCTGGATTTCAGAGCCTGAAATGTCCAGTCCTACAACCTATCTAGACCTGTAAGTGCCCTGTTTTGACCCTATAATGCAAGATAGTAACCCCAAATGGCTACCAAACCCTGCAAAAGGGTATATAGGACCTATGGGTACCCTGAAGTACCTACACCTGTGCTTCAGCAATGAATGGTGTACCTGTAACCACTTGTAAACACCCTGTAAGTGACCTATAAATTCCCTGTTTTACCTTGTTTTGGTCCTGTAGGTACTTGAGTCCTTGGAAAGTCTTCAATCTTCAATCCTCCACTCGCTGTACCTGTGTGAGGGATAAAACAGCATGATAGGCTCCCTACACGGGCTCCAAATCACTGGGAGGTGGGCAAAGTTCCCCCCGTGTCGGTTGGTTGCACCCCTTCGGGATCTTCGATAGTGAGGGAGGGTCACCTCTCTTTTGTCCCACTATCTCCCCCGACATCCACCTTTTTCCTCGGTGGAAATATCAACATGGCAGAGGCTAGTGTGCTAAGCAATCAGCATGATATGCAATTCAGAAATATTCATTCAGCCTTTCATGAGATGTAATTGATTGGGATTAGAAAAATTGAGATAGAAGAAGGGTCTTACTGATGCAATTTAGTGACTCACTGATTGCTAGTACTTACCCTTTTACAATATTTCAATTTAGGCAAAAGAAATTCAGCCAATGAATTGGATTAGAGTAAAAAAATTCATCAATCAATGGATTCAGTCAATAGGATTCAAGTGTTATGGTGAAATTTCAGATTGAAGCCTTTAATTCACTGATTGGAACTAATATGTATTAAGCAAGCATTGCATTCATGAATAGATGGATTCAAGCAAAGGTTGGCTGAGAATTTGATGAATAATGTTCAATTCTTTAATCTCTCAATCAAATGGATTAAGCTCAGCAATTGGATTAATGAGAGAGATTAAGAATTGAAGAGAAGTACCTTTGACATGGCTGAAGATGACTTGATCAATTCTCAAATGCTTGATAGAACCCCCGATTGTCCAATGTTGGTAAAATAATCCATAAGGCTTGCTTATCCGGTGCTTGAGAGCAATCTTGAAGCCTCAAATGCTTGAAATTGAAGCATTAAACCCGTTTCCCCCAAATTTTTGCTCCATAGAAGCTCTTGATCTTCAATCTTTAACCGTTCCGTGCTTAATCCTTACAATTTGAATCCTTGCTGAAATGATTCCACGTGCTAAAAGAATGAAGAATCTTCAAGAAATTGTTAAGAAATGAAAGCTTGGGTTGAAGCTTTCATGGCTGCCCATGGACTGTTCATGTAGGGTTTCAAGAGAGTGAAAAGCTGAGGAATATAGCTGTATTTTGGAGTAAACACACTAGGAAGTTGAAGGAATCACTGCCAAGGATCAATTTGAAGCTCCATAGCTGAAGATTAACTGAGGGAAGATGAAGAACAGGCTGAAAAAAAATCAGCGCAATTTTCGGGCTGCTGTCCAAGCCACGTGGTAGCTTCTATAGGGCATGAAATGGTGCTCTACTTGTTGCATTTGATGTCTAGAGTGCCATTATGCAAGCGATTGTTGATGGAGATCAAGGATCTGTGAGAAAAGAAGAGATCTCAGCTAGCAAACTCCATGGAAGCTTGGGCAAAGCTTGAAGAAAGAGGAAAGAAAGACCTCTTTTGAAAAGTAACTGTAGTTTAGTCTCTAACTAAACCCGGTTAACCATCCTTTACCCTAGTTACCTCCATTTTTGCATGAAATTTGATGGCGTCCAGCTATTTAAGCCTTTACCCGCCATATCTGACCTTGGATATCTCCACATGTTGTCTCTTGCTAACTGTAGGTGTCCTGCAACACTCCACTAGTCATTGTCTTGTACCATTTTTGTCTGAAATTGATTTTGAAATAGGAAAATGGGACTGAAAATGGAAGAAAATAATGGATCAAAGACTCAAGCTCTGATACCACTTGTCAGAGAGAGAACCAGGGAGAGAGAAAGAGGAGAGAGAAGGCTGCACAGGAGAGAGAAAGACTGCAGGAAGAGAGAGAATAAGAGTGACGAGGAGAGAGAAAGACCAGATTTAGAGAGAGAAAGACAAGAAAGAAGGGGAAGCCATAGAAGCTGTGAGCAAGAAGGGAGAGAAAGTCTGTAATTGTATTAATGTGTCAAAAAGATGTGAAATATTACATCTTCTCTCCTTTTATACCAATGTCAGTGTGACATGGCATAATATCAACATTATTAACACTTATTTCTTATTCCCAGCTTCTTACAACATACATCTTAGTTGTTACTTTCTTCTTCTACACTCTTAATAGAGACCTCATGTAGTGTGATTGATCATGAAATCTGTAATGTCTGAGTTGAATTAAGGGTTGGATGTTCACCTAGGAATGTTAATGAGATGATGATTGTTGCAAAAGTTTTAGTATATTACTTCTTTCTCTTCTGGACTTTGGACTTGTAGGAAGTATTTGATATTATATGAATAAAGCATTGTGAGACTATATAGCTATCCAAATTCTATCTCTTATCAGACAACTACCTAATGACTCGAAGTGGTTTACAAAGGTTTAATTTGAGGATTTAGTTACAATCACTCCTAAGAAACTGTTTGCTTGGATGAAGTGGAGGGCTAACAACTGTGAGTGTATTTCTTATGGTTCTCATTTGAGAATGTGATTTGGATCTCAAGGATTTGATAGGACATGAATATGTTCATGTTTCTCTAGCTTCCCGTCTTATTTTTCAAAGGTACCCACTTCTAACTTGCCGTGCTTGCTTCAGAATACCCCATGCCTTCTAACCATCACACACATAGTGCCCCAATAATGCTTAAATACTCACAATGTTACTTGATTAATTTGGTTCCCCTCCAATTGAGTTTCAGAGTTTCAATTGTTTTCTAAAATGTGTTCTCTATTTGTGTTATCTTGCTCTTGTTCACTTGCCTTGTTTAGTTTTTCTTTCAATTCATGTTGTCTAGCTATTGCATTTATTTGGTTTCTTAGCTACATGTGTATGCGTGTACGAGATGCACTAATGTATGGCCTTTGCATGTAGTGCATTCATATTGTTAAGTATTTGGGTGTGTGGGAATAACCTATGTAGCTGCAACAAACTATATGCATAGTGAATATGGAAGTGTATCGAATTAAGTACATGCATCTAGACTTTAAATGGGTCTAATGTTTGTGTAATTATGTGAAGTTCAAATATCAAGGACACATGTGTACTTTGTGTTCTTGTAAATGAGTGTTGGATGATATGAACAATTTATCTTTGTGGATAGTTGATATGTATCCACACACATGCACTAGGTACACATACCCTATGCACATGTGCACTTAGTACATGTGTACATATGCTAGATGAAACTCAAATATTTCATACAATAATATTCTACATGTGATTATGTCTTTGTGCTTCCTATGTTGGTTTGAGATTGGCTATAATAAGTTCACGAATCTAGGTGTGAAGTATTGTACATATATAGTATGCGTCATACATGGTGTACTATATGCGCTAGTCCATGTGCATGGTGCACTGTGAGTATGCACTAAGATAATAGGTTAGAGAACTCAGATGTGTGGATGGGTGACAAAATGTCGATATGCAATTGATGGGTTGGATATGTGGTGTATATGTGCATGTGTGCACATGTACATCGTGCACCATGTTTATGCATTGTGTAAAGTACATTGTGCACTATACATTGTGTACAATACATTGTGTGCTATGCAGTGATCCATGAATTAGTACACTATAAAGTGTAACATGATGGTGAAAAATTAGGCTATTCTAAGGGTGGCATATATTAACCTACATGTGATGCAATTGAACTATTATAATTATATAGATGGGTTAATGTGCATTGTATACTATACACTATGCAATGTGTACCATGTACTATGCACTATGCACCCTAAACTATGTATATATATAGTGGGTGGTGTGCGGTATGCTTGAACCTTGTAGTGCAAGGTGAGGTGCATAATTTGTATACTAGGTGAGGGTGATGGGTGTGATTGAGAGAATCTAATGGGTATGTGCACTGTGCACTCATGTGTATGTGTGTATCCTACACCATGCATTGTACACTCATCTGTGTGCTATTGCATGGTGTAGTGGACTCGTGGGAGACTACCATGGCACAATAGTAGAATGTGGGTTAACCAATTGGGGGGTTCACTATATGTATATCCTCTACATCATGTGTGTTCAACAACTATTTATAAATATCCTTATTTGTGAAATTTTCTTGAATAAAATATAACCCTTTTCTATTCAATCTATAAATAATCCCTTTATATTACACCCTTTCATATGTAAAAATATATAAAAATGATATTTTAAAAATATCTAATTTGAACCAAGGTGATGCACACATATATTCATGAGTGAGCTCCCCAAGGTTAATCAATAATTGTGCTCTAAGCTATATGCAAGAAACTATTGTAGTGGGTTTCCTCCATGTTACAAGTGGTGCATAGATCGGATGTTGTATGCGCGCATAGCGAGCGCTGGAAGGTCCCCAAGAACAAAAGAACTCTATTTTTGCACAAAAAACAAGAGAGGAGACTTGCACGACATGAAGCAAAGGACCAATTGGGTACAATCTCCCCCATGCCTTGTGTGAGCACAAAGCATGTATTTGATATATTATTCATCTCCAAGCTCAAAAAATAGCCCAATTTACAATTAGCATGCTTTAGCTTTTGTGTTTGCTTTTGTCCCACTAAATAATTAAAGCCAAAGAGTCGAATGATGTCCAAATACAATGTCCAATAACAAATATTTAGATCGGGCGCCCATACACATACAAAATAATAAATAAATGTTAGGTGCTTCAATAAATAAGTGCGTCAAAATAAATATTGGCGCCATGCCTAAGATGCATGCCCATTAAAAATGATAATTTCTTCTAAATAGCTTGAATACACTCTATCACCTACTAGTGCTTCCCAACGCCATCATTGCATGCTCTACACATCAACTGAAGCATTCACAATTGTTACAAAATAATAGAATTAAACCAACAAAAGTGAATACCTAGTAGTCTTCAGCTACAAAATAAATGAATTGGTTAGAACTCAATCCTAACCTTAATTTATTATGAGTGCATACTCTAAACTCATAAATGTCTATTAATTTAAATATGTATTTTACGGAATCACACGCTATGGAATCACCCACTTGCACATTAAATTAACAAGATGTCCGAAAAGGACAGGTATCCCCATTGACTTTTTACACAAGGAATCGACCTTGTGTATGAGCCCTAACAACAAATATAATTTTACGGAATCCACCGTGAAATATGCCTCCTGGCATCATACCTCGGGGATGGGATAGCAATTGTCCTCAATTGCTATTAGCTCAATGTGGAGCCAACAGTGAGGGGTAAGCACTTAGGTCTGGAGCGTGCATCTATTGGGCCTCTTCAACAGGATGATTTTTAAACTTAACCAAATATCTAGAATATCTACGGCTAGTTCTAGTGGTCATAAAGTCAGTATTGAGAATAGTTTCAGGCTCAAGGATTTCAGTTTCTTCTTCTAGCAAAGGAGGGTTTTCATAGACAGGATGTACAGGTAATTGGCCTCTAAAAGGTTGTAACAAACTGATATGAAAAGTGTTGTGGAATTTTCAGTGTTGTGGTAATTCTAGTTTAAATGCATTGTCATTGATTTTGTGAATGATCTTGAAATGTCCATAAAATCTAGGAGCTAACTTTACAACATGGTGTTTTTCAACACTTTGTAATCTTCTCTTTTCAATATGTAACCAAACATAATCATCAATTTTGAAACTCATAGCTTTTCTTTTCTTGTTGGCTTGTTTTGTATATGATTGCTGGGCTTTCGCAATCATATCTTTTAACTTCATAAAAAATGGTAGCATGCATGTTAGCAATATCATCAATAGCTTGAACTTTGTTTGACAATGATGTAACAGGTGTAGGTAGTCTATATCCATAAATAATTTCAAAAGGTGCTTTCTATGTAACTTTATGTGGTGTGTTATTGTATACAAACTGAAGTAAATGTAAATGTGTATCCCATGTTTGTGGTTTTGAAATTGTGTACGCACGCAAAAGATCTAAAATGGTACTGTTAGTAGCTTCTATTTGCCCTTTTGTTTCAAGATGAAATATAGATGAAAAATCAATATTTGTTCCTAAATGAGCAAGCAAAGTAATCAAAAAATTATTACAGAATCTAGAATCATGGTTAGAAATAATAACTTTTGGCAAAGCATGATTAGTGAAAACAGTTTTCAAGGACAATTGAGCAGCTTGAGATGCAGTTAACGTTTTCTTGCATGGAATGAAATATGCTTGTTTGCTAAACCTATCGACAATAGTCAAAATCATGTCATGATTAGCTTTAGTGTTAGGCAAACAAGTGATAAAATCCATTGAGATCTATTCCCATGGTCATTCTCGAATTGGTAAAGGCATTAATAAACCATATTGTTTACCATGGTGTCATTTAACTCTTTGACAAATTAAGCATTCAGATACAAAGTTAAATACATCAGATTCCATATGCGGCCAATAAAAATCTTCAATCAGTGTACGCAAAGTAGAAATAATTCCTCTATGGCCTTAGTATGGGAGACAATGAATTTCATGCAAAAAAATTTATCGAAATGGAACAATTACACAATTTTTTTTCATAATATATAAATCCATCAGTGCAAGACAATGAATCAATGGGAATCCAATTATTTGCAACTAATTTATTCCAGTCAGCTTGAAAACTAGGGTCTTCATCATAAGTATCTTTCATAGGGAGAAGAGAGTAAAAAGATATCATAGAAATATTATGTATATTCGGTCTTCTACTTAAAGCATCAGCAACAACGTTCTCTTTTTCGGGTTGATATTGCATGAGTGGATGAAAACTTTGAATAAAAGAAATCCATTTAATGTGTTAGTCAGATATTTGTGGTTGACTAAGGAGATGTTTAATGCTTTGTTTGTATGTTCTGATCATGAATTTAGATCCCATTAAATAGTGTTTCCATTATATCTAGTACCTAAGAGTGCGGCCTTGATGCGGTAATGAGTAGAAATAGTATGTAAATTCAATTCTTTGACCAATTTTGCAGAAATAAAGTCGTGTGTGCTCCCATCATTATGTAAAATAGTCTTTTCTTTACTATGCACAAGACATTTCATCGTTAATAAAGAATGGGGATTTGGCATACCTGGTAAAGTATCTGAAGTAGTACCGATATCGTCTCTGTCTTCCGTGAAATCCGACATTTCTTCATGTTCTTCATCTTCTGTCGCTCCCAAATAATTGATGTGTACAATTGGCTTTTTGAATTTACAATTCGCCGCGCTAGATGTCTAGGTTGATGATATTTGTCACAGACTATAGGTTTGGCTTTAAATATATTATTGGTAATAACGGAAAGTTTAGGAATGTTAGGATTTGGCTGGAAGGATGGCTTAGGATTTGGATTTGTGTTTGATGGCAAAGCAGGTGGTCTTATCCAAGATTTACAGAATGAAGATGGAAGGAAACGGTTTTGATTGAATCTTTGAAAATTTGAATTGAATTGTTTTGAATCAAAGTTACCATTAGTTTGAAATTGTTGTGGTCGCTTCTCTCGTCCTCGAATTTTGTCTTCAGTGTCATGGGCCAAGCAAATTGCATCTTCGAGAGTCGTTGGCTTGAACATGTTGACCTCCACATAAAAATGTCCAAGTAAGCTAGACATAAACTTGCGTTTATGGGTTGCCTCAAGTACATCTTTGAGCATTCAAAGTTGCAATAAAGCATTTCAAAAACGCTCGGTATATTGTGAAATAGGCTCATGATCCCTCTGTTATAGAAGATCCCATTGTTTGATTGCTTTTTCGTGGAATTGGGGTGGAAAAAAATTCTGCAAAAATTTCTTTTGGAAAGTCTCCCAAGTAGTAGGACAATCAATGCTCTTACGGATAACAGTCCACCATAGAGATGCTCGGTCCACTAGATGATTAGTGACACACTTAATTTTGTCTTTCTCAACATATTGTTCTTTATGGAAATAATAATCAAATTGACTAATAAAAGCAAGTACAGTCTTTCCATCACGTGACCCATTGAAAGTACAAAATTTGAAATTTCTTTTACTTATCTTTGTTTCTTGTCGAATAGATTGTGCTTCAAGTGTTGCATCGATCGTACGTCGTATAAGATCTTCATATTGTGGTCCATCTTGGTCGGATGTAGATCGTTGCAAATTGGCCAATTGAGCTTGCAAGGTTTGATGTGCTCTTCGTTCCTCTTGAAGCTGCATCATAATTTAATCTAGTTTTTGCTCCATCGTTGGTTTGGGTAGGTCACCTTTAGCCATAAAATCTTCCATGGTTTGATGGAACATCCAGCAAAATTCCAAAAGATCTCACACACTCGAAATCTTGCTAGCGGGATGAGCATAGCTCAAAGTCGGGTTTAAAGGCTTATTTCTCTCTCTTTTTTTTCTTATTTGCAAATGCGGAATTTGATATTACGGTCGTCTTCCAAGAAGATAATTTGTGTGTAGACTGCGTGTTGCAAACTGTTTGCTGGAATTTGGCTCTGTCAGTCCACAAGTGTGAACAGGGGCTTCGATGGAAGTAAAAACCCGTTCGGAACTAGCTGTATATGAACAGTCGCTATGGGAGAGGTTGAATCTTGACCTTTGTGACTTATTAGACTTGGAGCTTAGTAAGCTTTAAGCTTTAAGCTTCAGACTAATCATTTTTTGAAAAAATTAGGACATTGATATGTTCTGAATGATGTCGACGTCCTTCAATGCGTCCTGCTGCCATAGTTTGTCTATAAAGCTTTTGTTAAGCTTAATTAAGCTTATAAACTAAACTTAATGATAATCTCTTATCAAAATACCATTTTTACCGAAGGGTATAATGTAAAGGGGTTATTTACAGATTGAATAGAAAAGGGTTATGTTTTATTCAATAAAAAATCATAGATAAGGATATTTATAAATAGACCTTGAACGCACATGATGTAGAGGATATACATATAGTAATTTCCCCGAGGGGTGTACTATGCCATGGATAATATAGATGTAGGTAGGCATGTGCACTAAATGTTACTTATGTGTGGGTGCACTAGTTTGTGTGCACCAACATACATGCATTGTGCAACTATGCATTGTGCATTGTGCATTGATATATGCAATAGTGCATTGGTGGATGATGAGGTGGTGAATATAGTAGTGGATATGTTTTTCCACCTTAGGGAACTTAATAGTGAACTACATGCACATGGCTATAGGAGGATGTAGTGCTCTAGGTGGTGCATACCATAGCATGTTTTGTGAATAGGCATGTTTTGGTTAAATGGCTGAAGTGGGACTGAAGGGCCACTGTTTGAACAAGCCTTCTCATTAACTTCTTTTGATGCCATTTGCAATTGTATGAATTTAGAGATTTGTGCCATGAGTTGGTCGTTGGATTCTATCAACTTATCAATAGAAGCCTTGGTCTGGTCGGTAGATAGAACCATATGCTCCATTCTTGACAAGATGGCCTCATGTCGTTCCCTATGTCTTTGTTCATGGGCACACAAAGTATCATTGAGTATACTGATTTCTCCTTGTTGTTTAAACTCTTCAGGGTTCTCTTGAAGTGTACTATCCATCATGGAATCCCTGATTTGTTGAGCATAATCCTCCTGGACCTTATTTTTACCTTTATGTCCTGCCATACTAGTGCAGTCCTGCAGTACCCCCCGTTAGTAAAACGGCTATAACTTTGGCTAGGAAACTCCGATTTCAGAACTTTTTTGTGCGAATCGAAGCTAACAATGCCCTCTTCGAGATGAGCTATAGCACAATATAATGTTTAGGACAAAAAATTCTGTAGCTGGATTTCAGAGCCTGAAATGTCCAGTCCTACAACCTATCTAGACCTGTAAGTGCCCTGTTTTGACCCTATAATGCAAGATAGTAACCCCAAATGGCTACCAAACCCTGCAAAAGGGTATATAGGACCTATGGGTACCCTGAAGTACCTACACCTGTGCTTCAGCAATGAATGGTGTACCTGTAACCACTTGTAAACACCCTGTAAGTGACCTATAAATTCCCTGTTTTACCTTGTTTTGGTCCTGTAGGTACTTGAGTCCTTGGAAAGTCTTCAATCTTCAATCCTCCACTCGCTGTACCTGTGTGAGGGATAAAACAGCATGATAGGCTCCCTACACGGGCTCCAAATCACTGGGAGGTGGGCAAAGTTCCCCCCGTGTCGGTTGGTTGCACCCCTTCGGGATCTTCGATAGTGAGGGAGGGTCACCTCTCTTTTGTCCCACTATCTCCCCCGACATCCACCTTTTTCCTCGGTGGAAATATCAACATGGCAGAGGCTAGTGTGCTAAGCAATCAGCATGATATGCAATTCAGAAATATTCATTCAGCCTTTCATGAGATGTAATTGATTGGGATTAGAAAAATTGAGATAGAAGAAGGGTCTTACCGATGCAATTTAGTGACTCACTGATTGCTAGTACTTACCCTTTTACAATATTTCAATTTAGGCAAAAGAAATTCAGCCAATGAATTGGATTAGAGTAAAAAAATTCATCAATCAATGGATTCAGTCAATAGGATTCAAGTGTTATGGTGAAATTTCAGATTGAAGCCTTTAATTCACTGATTGGAACTAATATGTATTAAGCAAGCATTGCATTCATGAATAGATGGATTCAAGCAAAGGTTGGCTGAGAATTTGATGAATAATGTTCAATTCTTTAATCTCTCAATCAAATGGATTAAGCTCAGCAATTGGATTAATGAGAGAGATTAAGAATTGAAGAGAAGTACCTTTGACATGGCTGAAGATGACTTGATCAATTCTCAAATGCTTGATAGAACCCCCGATTGTCCAATGTTGGTAAAATAATCCATAAGGCTTGCTTATCCGGTGCTTGAGAGCAATCTTGAAGCCTCAAATGCTTGAAATTGAAGCATTAAACCCGTTTCCCCCAAATTTTTGCTCCATAGAAGCTCTTGATCTTCAATCTTTAACCGTTCCGTGCTTAATCCTTACAATTTGAATCCTTGCTGAAATGATTCCACGTGCTAAAAGAATGAAGAATCTTCAAGAAATTGTTAAGAAATGAAAGCTTGGGTTGAAGCTTTCATGGCTGCCCATGGACTGTTCATGTAGGGTTTCAAGAGAGTGAAAAGCTGAGGAATATAGCTGTATTTTGGAGTAAACACACTAGGAAGTTGAAGGAATCACTGCCAAGGATCAATTTGAAGCTCCATAGCTGAAGATTAACTGAGGGAAGATGAAGAACAGGCTGAAAAAAAATCAGCGCAATTTTCGGGCTGCTGTCCAAGCCACGTGGTAGCTTCTATAGGGCATGAAATGGTGCTCTACTTGTTGCATTTGATGTCTAGAGTGCCATTATGCAAGCGATTGTTGATGGAGATCAAGGATCTGTGAGAAAAGAAGAGATCTCAGCTAGCAAACTCCATGGAAGCTTGGGCAAAGCTTGAAGAAAGAGGAAAGAAAGACCTCTTTTGAAAAGTAACTGTAGTTTAGTCTCTAACTAAACCCGGTTAACCATCCTTTACCCTAGTTACCTCCATTTTTGCATGAAATTTGATGGCGTCCAGCTATTTAAGCCTTTACCCGCCATATCTGACCTTGGATATCTCCACATGTTGTCTCTTGCTAACTGTAGGTGTCCTGCAACACTCCACTAGTCATTGTCTTGTACCATTTTTGTCTGAAATTGATTTTGAAATAGGAAAATGGGACTGAAAATGGAAGAAAATAATGGATCAAAGACTCAAGCTCTGATACCACTTGTCAGAGAGAGAACCAGGGAGAGAGAAAGAGGAGAGAGAAGGCTGCACAGGAGAGAGAAAGACTGCAGGAAGAGAGAGAATAAGAGTGACGAGGAGAGAGAAAGACCAGATTTAGAGAGAGAAAGACAAGAAAGAAGGGGAAGCCATAGAAGCTGTGAGCAAGAAGGGAGAGAAAGTCTGTAATTGTATTAATGTGTCAAAAAGATGTGAAATATTACATCTTCTCTCCTTTTATACCAATGTCAGTGTGACATGGCATAATATCAACATTATTAACACTTATTTCTTATTCCCAGCTTCTTACAACATACATCTTAGTTGTTACTTTCTTCTTCTACACTCTTAATAGAGACCTCATGTAGTGTGATTGATCATGAAATCTGTAATGTCTGAGTTGAATTAAGGGTTGGATGTTCACCTAGGAATGTTAATGAGATGATGATTGTTGCAAAAGTTTTAGTATATTACTTCTTTCTCTTCTGGACTTTGGACTTGTAGGAAGTATTTGATATTATATGAATAAAGCATTGTGAGACTATATAGCTATCCAAATTCTATCTCTTATCAGACAACTACCTAATGACTCGAAGTGGTTTACAAAGGTTTAATTTGAGGATTTAGTTACAATCACTCCTAAGAAACTGTTTGCTTGGATGAAGTGGAGGGCTAACAACTGTGAGTGTATTTCAACAACTATTTATAAATATCCTTATTTGTGAAATTTTCTTGAATAAAATATAACCCTTTTCTATTCAATCTATAAATAATCCCTTTATATTACACCCTTTCATATGTAAAAATATATAAAAATGATATTTTAAAAATATCTAATTTGAACCAAGGTGATGCACACATATATTCATGAGTGAGCTCCCCAAGGTTAATCAATAATTGTGCTCTAAGCTATATGCAAGAAACTATTGTAGTGGGTTTCCTCCATGTTACAAGTGGTGCATAGATCGGATGTTGTATGCGCGCATAGCGAGCGCTGGAAGGTCCCCAAGAACAAAAGAACTCTATTTTTGCACAAAAAACAAGAGAGGAGACTTGCACGACATGAAGCAAAGGACCAATTGGGTACAATCTCCCCCATGCCTTGTGTGAGCACAAAGCATGTATTTGATATATTATTCATCTCCAAGCTCAAAAAATAGCCCAATTTACAATTAGCATGCTTTAGCTTTTGTGTTTGCTTTTGTCCCACTAAATAATTAAAGCCAAAGAGTCGAATGATGTCCAAATACAATGTCCAATAACAAATATTTAGATCGGGCGCCCATACACATACAAAATAATAAATAAATGTTAGGTGCTTCAATAAATAAGTGCGTCAAAATAAATATTGGCGCCATGCCTAAGATGCATGCCCATTAAAAATGATAATTTCTTCTAAATAGCTTGAATACACTCTATCACCTACTAGTGCTTCCCAACGCCATCATTGCATGCTCTACACATCAACTGAAGCATTCACAATTGTTACAAAATAATAGAATTAAACCAACAAAAGTGAATACCTAGTAGTCTTCAGCTACAAAATAAATGAATTGGTTAGAACTCAATCCTAACCTTAATTTATTATGAGTGCATACTCTAAACTCATAAATGTCTATTAATTTAAATATGTATTTTACGGAATCACACGCTATGGAATCACCCACTTGCACATTAAATTAACAAGATGTCCGAAAAGGACAGGTATCCCCATTGACTTTTTACACAAGGAATCGACCTTGTGTATGAGCCCTAACAACAAATATAATTTTACGGAATCCACCGTGAAATATGCCTCCTGGCATCATACCTCGGGGATGGGATAGCAATTGTCCTCAATTGCTATTAGCTCAATGTGGAGCCAACAGTGAGGGGTAAGCACTTAGGTCTGGAGCATGCATCTATTGGGCCTCTTCAACAGGATGATTTTTAAACTTAACCAAATATCTAGAATATCTACGGCTAGTTCTAGTGGTCATAAAGTCAGTATTGAGAATAGTTTCAGGCTCAAGGATTTCAGTTTCTTCTTCTAGCAAAGGAGGGTTTTCATAGACAGGATGTACAGGTAATTGGCCTCTAAAAGGTTGTAACAAACTGATATGAAAAGTGTTGTGGAATTTTCAGTGTTGTGGTAATTCTAGTTTAAATGCATTGTCATTGATTTTGTGAATGATCTTGAAATGTCCATAAAATCTAGGAGCTAACTTTACAACATGGTGTTTTTCAACACTTTGTAATCTTCTCTTTTCAATATGTAACCAAACATAATCATCAATTTTGAAACTCATAGCTTTTCTTTTCTTGTTGGCTTGTTTTGTATATGATTGCTGGGCTTTCGCAATCATATCTTTTAACTTCATAAAAAATGGTAGCATGCATGTTAGCAATATCATCAATAGCTTGAACTTTGTTTGACAATGATGTAACAGGTGTAGGTAGTCTATATCCATAAATAATTTCAAAAGGTGCTTTCTATGTAACTTTATGTGGTGTGTTATTGTATACAAACTGAAGTAAATGTAAATGTGTATCCCATGTTTGTGGTTTTGAAATTGTGTACGCACGCAAAAGATCTAAAATGGTACTGTTAGTAGCTTCTATTTGCCCTTTTGTTTCAAGATGAAATATAGATGAAAAATCAATATTTGTTCCTAAATGAGCAAGCAAAGTAATCAAAAAATTATTACAGAATCTAGAATCATGGTTAGAAATAATAACTTTTGGCAAAGCATGATTAGTGAAAACAGTTTTCAAGGACAATTGAGCAGCTTGAGATGCAGTTAACGTTTTCTTGCATGGAATGAAATATGCTTGTTTGCTAAACCTATCGACAATAGTCAAAATCATGTCATGATTAGCTTTAGTGTTAGGCAAACAAGTGATAAAATCCATTGAGATCTATTCCCATGGTCATTCTCGAATTGGTAAAGGCATTAATAAACCATATTGTTTACCATGGTGTCATTTAACTCTTTGACAAATTAAGCATTCAGATACAAAGTTAAATACATCAGATTCCATATGCGGCCAATAAAAATCTTCAATCAGTGTACGCAAAGTAGAAATAATTCCTCTATGGCCTTAGTATGGGAGACAATGAATTTCATGCAAAAAAATTTATCGAAATGGAACAATTACACAATTTTTTTTCATAATATATAAATCCATCAGTGCAAGACAATGAATCAATGGGAATCCAATTATTTGCAACTAATTTATTCCAGTCAGCTTGAAAACTAGGGTCTTCATCATAAGTATCTTTCATAGGGAGAAGAGAGTAAAAAGATATCATAGAAATATTATGTATATTCGGTCTTCTACTTAAAGCATCAGCAACAACGTTCTCTTTTTCGGGTTGATATTGCATGAGTGGATGAAAACTTTGAATAAAAGAAATCCATTTAATGTGTTAGTCAGATATTTGTGGTTGACTAAGGAGATGTTTAATGCTTTGTTTGTATGTTCTGATCATGAATTTAGATCCCATTAAATAGTGTTTCCATTATATCTAGTACCTAAGAGTGCGGCCTTGATGCGGTAATGAGTAGAAATAGTATGTAAATTCAATTCTTTGACCAATTTTGCAGAAATAAAGTCGTGTGTGCTCCCATCATTATGTAAAATAGTCTTTTCTTTACTATGCACAAGACATTTCATCGTTAATAAAGAATGGGGATTTGGCATACCTGGTAAAGTATCTGAAGTAGTACCGATATCGTCTCTGTCTTCCGTGAAATCCGACATTTCTTCATGTTCTTCATCTTCTGTCGCTCCCAAATAATTGATGTGTACAATTGGCTTTTTGAATTTACAATTCGCCGCGCTAGATGTCTAGGTTGATGATATTTGTCACAGACTATAGGTTTGGCTTTAAATATATTATTGGTAATAACGGAAAGTTTAGGAATGTTAGGATTTGGCTGGAAGGATGGCTTAGGATTTGGATTTGTGTTTGATGGCAAAGCAGGTGGTCTTATCCAAGATTTACAGAATGAAGATGGAAGGAAACGGTTTTGATTGAATCTTTGAAAATTTGAATTGAATTGTTTTGAATCAAAGTTACCATTAGTTTGAAATTGTTGTGGTCGCTTCTCTCGTCCTCGAATTTTGTCTTCAGTGTCATGGGCCAAGCAAATTGCATCTTCGAGAGTCGTTGGCTTGAACATGTTGACCTCCACATAAAAATGTCCAAGTAAGCTAGACATAAACTTGCGTTTATGGGTTGCCTCAAGTACATCTTTGAGCATTCAAAGTTGCAATAAAGCATTTCAAAAACGCTCGGTATATTGTGAAATAGGCTCATGATCCCTCTGTTATAGAAGATCCCATTGTTTGATTGCTTTTTCGTGGAATTGGGGTGGAAAAAAATTCTGCAAAAATTTCTTTTGGAAAGTCTCCCAAGTAGTAGGACAATCAATGCTCTTACGGATAACAGTCCACCATAGAGATGCTCGGTCCACTAGATGATTAGTGACACACTTAATTTTGTCTTTCTCAACATATTGTTCTTTATGGAAATAATAATCAAATTGACTAATAAAAGCAAGTACAGTCTTTCCATCACGTGACCCATTGAAAGTACAAAATTTGAAATTTCTTTTACTTATCTTTGTTTCTTGTCGAATAGATTGTGCTTCAAGTGTTGCATCGATCGTACGTCGTATAAGATCTTCATATTGTGGTCCATCTTGGTCGGATGTAGATCGTTGCAAATTGGCCAATTGAGCTTGCAAGGTTTGATGTGCTCTTCGTTCCTCTTGAAGCTGCATCATAATTTAATCTAGTTTTTGCTCCATCGTTGGTTTGGGTAGGTCACCTTTAGCCATAAAATCTTCCATGGTTTGATGGAACATCCAGCAAAATTCCAAAAGATCTCACACACTCGAAATCTTGCTAGCGGGATGAGCATAGCTCAAAGTCGGGTTTAAAGGCTTATTTCTCTCTCTTTTTTTTCTTATTTGCAAATGCGGAATTTGATATTACGGTCGTCTTCCAAGAAGATAATTTGTGTGTAGACTGCGTGTTGCAAACTGTTTGCTGGAATTTGGCTCTGTCAGTCCACAAGTGTGAACAGGGGCTTCGATGGAAGTAAAAACCCGTTCGGAACTAGCTGTATATGAACAGTCGCTATGGGAGAGGTTGAATCTTGACCTTTGTGACTTATTAGACTTGGAGCTTAGTAAGCTTTAAGCTTTAAGCTTCAGACTAATCATTTTTTGAAAAAATTAGGACATTGATATGTTCTGAATGATGTCGACGTCCTTCAATGCGTCCTGCTGCCATAGTTTGTCTATAAAGCTTTTGTTAAGCTTAATTAAGCTTATAAACTAAACTTAATGATAATCTCTTATCAAAATACCATTTTTACCGAAGGGTATAATGTAAAGGGGTTATTTACAGATTGAATAGAAAAGGGTTATGTTTTATTCAATAAAAAATCATAGATAAGGATATTTATAAATAGACCTTGAACGCACATGATGTAGA
The DNA here is from genome assembly GCF_053477565.2 of Lygodium microphyllum. Taxonomy (NCBI): domain Eukaryota; kingdom Viridiplantae; phylum Streptophyta; class Polypodiopsida; order Schizaeales; family Lygodiaceae; genus Lygodium; species Lygodium microphyllum. Next base: position 85,549,081 of record NC_141151.1, read on the forward strand.
GGATATACATATAGTAATTTCCCCGAGGGGTGTACTATGCCATGGATAATATAGATGTAGGTAGGCATGTGCACTAAATGTTACTTATGTGTGGGTGCACTAGTTTGTGTGCACCAACATACATGCATTGTGCAACTATGCATTGTGCATTGTGCATTGATATATGCAATAGTGCATTGGTGGATGATGAGGTGGTGAATATAGTAGTGGATATGTTTTTCCACCTTAGGGAACTTAATAGTGAACTACATGCACATGGCTATAGGAGGATGTAGTGCTCTAGGTGGTGCATACCATAGCATGTTTTGTGAATAGGCATGTGTGCACTAGAATGGAATTGGTATGGAAGTAACTAGAAGAGAAGACATTAAAAGTACATTGGTGTACATGTGTGGAGTTGTGTTGTGCATGTACATGTGTGTGCACCTAAGTGAATCAATTATAATGCAAGACAAGACTTAAAGTGCCTAGTATTGTTGTATCCTAGTGTGGGGTGTGGTGGATGTATGCAATGTGCATCATGCATTTGTCCACGTGCACTATGCATGTGCACTAATGTGTGTGCACTCTAAGTCACCTCCTTCCTTCCTCCTCTTCTTCTTCTTCCCCTCTTGCAAATAGGACATCATTAAGAAAAAGAGAGAAAAAAATAGAAGATACCAATAGCATACTAACTACAAAGTGTTATGCATGCGGTGTGTGCAAGGTGCAATGTATGTGTGCACATATATTTGTGCACTATGCAATGTGCACGCATATCTATGTACTATGCACTGTGGTACACAAGGTTGAATAAATCTAGATGTAGCTTCCTTTCTCCTTCTTTCCCTTGTTCATCCTTGCAAGTAAGGTGGCACCAATCAGTCAAGAAAAGAGAAAAGAAGATCTTCTATACACCTATGTGTAGGGTGGATGGTGTGCACTATACATATGCGCATATACAAAGATCTTTTGTACACCTATGTCTATAGTGGATGGTCTAGACTATACATATGTGCATGTATGAAGATATTCTATACACCTATGTCTATGGTGGATGGTGTACACTATGCATATGTGCATGTATGCCAATGTACATGTGCACTATGCAATGAAGTGAATTTACAAACAATCAAGAATTATTATGCGACACACTATCCCAATAATCTTAATTCATCCAACTAGGAATTGAAAAATAATACAACAATCAATCATGGATGCAAATCAGTTGCCTATCTCCCATTAAACATTGTCTCTCCATTCCCTCTACAAATAGGATGGGTATTAGAGAGGCCAGGTTGTCAGAAAGCCTCCCCCACTCTCCTTTTCTTCAATACATTCAAACATGTAGTGAGAAAGATGCAACCAATCTGAATTAAATGCTCTACAAACGTCTTTAATAATGCATTTTTATCTACTATCCAATAGTCTATTGAAGCTTCTCCTCTAGCTTTGCTCCTAGCACTTCTTCTCCTTCTCATGGAAACTTCCTCCCTGTGTAGTGGCTCTTCATCTCTCACATTCATTCCTTCTTTCATGAAACAGTGCTTCAAGTATGTTGGGTGTAACCAAAGAGGAGGGGCAAGAAAAGAGAAAAAGTGGCTACACTTGAAAAGCTAGGGGTGGAAGGGGAGATGGAGAATTTGAAGTTTGGGTTATGTAGCCATGAACAATAGTAAAAAACATAGTACAAAATCCTTCGTGATGATGAATATATTCTACTGTAGTTGTAGATGGGATTAAGGATTATTCTAATGTTAGATATGAAGATGATGTGGGATATTTATGTGGACAGTAGGCACCTATTTCACACAACATGGGGCATTAGGCCAACATGGAGAAACATGAACAATCCCTCTTGTTCTTGCTCTCCAAATCACTCTACTAATTTATTGGTAAAGAGGCTCAATTTGATCCTAATTTTGGTCAAGAAGAACATGATGATTAATGTGTAATATAGGATTGAGGAGATTTAGGCTTAAACCATGAGCAATAAGTGTAGCAAGGAATCATGGACACGTCTTGACACAATGTAGAAATCAAGCACATGAAATTTTAATTATGATGATGCTCATGATGCTGATTTTAGTGATGAATAGGCTCAATGTGCTACTATTTTTTATATTCATGATGATGATGATAATCCTAAGTAGAAAATGTGAGCAAGGCAGCTTGTGTTCGAGGCACCATGGGGCAGCTAGAAATCAACATGGATATCAAAATCCCTTCTCAAGGTGCAAGGGTACTGTTAGGATTATTACTACCTTTGCTTCTTCTTTGCTTCTTTAAAGCTAGATATCAAAAGCCTATCTTAAGATGCAAGGTTATTATTACGGTTATCACTACCTTTGGTTTCCAAAATGCTCCACACTCAACTATCTAATTGCACCATGGGGTAGCTGGAAATCAACATGGATAACAAAATCCCTTCTTAATACGCAAGGGTATTATTAGGGTTATCACTACCTTTGCTTCTTCAATGCTAGATATCAAAAGCCCTTCTTAAGGTGAAAGGGTATAATTAGGGTTATTGCTACCTTTGGCTTCGAAAATGCTCCACGCCAACCATCCAATTGCTCATGAGCCATGGCCACATCCATTTGGAGAGCCACCCATTATTCTTTACTAAGAGAAGAGATGGAAACTATGAGAGCAACCATCTCATGCCACTACTCAAACCCAAAATCCTAATATTTAGAAAAAGGGAAAGATGCAATTTAAGGACCCAAGCCTACTATGACCAATGTTAATTTAAGCCTTCTAAGCCCTTGACTAAATCTAAAGACACACAAACCAGCATTTATATTTTTCCATTGTACCACATGAAAAGAATGACACCAAACATTTACTTGTGCTATTATTCTCTCACTTGTAATGCAGACCACTCATGAACAACAACAACTGGATAAATTTTAGAATGAATTTAATTACTTTGGATTCATTTTCTAAATTCCTTCTCTCATTAATTTGACCCTAACAAGAGAAAGAAAAGAAATCCTATCAAACATCAAAAGAATCATATTCATATGCTTGGTTTTTTCTAGATTTGAAATTGTTCTTCTTCTTTCGCTTCTTGGGTTTAACTTTATAACCTTGGGTTGTAGCATCAACCACCAAAATAGTATGAAAAGAAAAGACAAAATTTATCCATAATGTTAGGCCTAGATTGGATCTTTCCACACCTTCTTCTTTATCCCAACATCATAATAGGGTACATGCCTACAATCCATCAAGGTAGGGTGACTCTTTTTGTCGTAGCAAACAAAGGGGCTAGTGTATTGAGAGTGTATTCCTTATCCTTTGGTAGTTCATTGATATAATGAATAGGCCTATCACTTGGGGGATGAGTAATAATTGGGTTTGGTAGTGTTTGAGTTCTTGAAGGGTTGATTTTAGCTCTTTGTGCCATTTGTCTTTGCTCATGGAGAGTTGGTAAGGCTAAAGTTTGAAACTATCTTGCATATTTGAAATCTTCATTATATTCATTAGGAAAGACTTGGATTCATTTTTTGGCCTTGAAAGAAATTCCATGTCATCATCCTATTAAAAGAAGGAGTCCTACATATAATTGTATCCATTGTATCTCAAAACTATATCATGTAACATGTCATTGAAAAGGTCTTGATGAGTGGATTCGAACACACCAACCTCACATAGCAATATGCTTTGATTTACTATGTCGTATATAGTCTTTGGTAAGACTAATAGCCTTTTAGTTGTTGCATTGAAGAGGTGTACTAGATGATGAATGATGTCCCAAATCTGCAAGTAGTTGTCAAATACAAACTAGCTCGCGAGCTGCTAATGATGCAGTAACATATTCGACCTCAGTTGTAGAAACCGCAACACATCGTTGTTTCTTGGTGGACCAAGAAACCAAACATCCATTTACAAAGAGACAATTCCCACTTCTAAATAGTAACCTCAAAAGTCTCGTAATGGTAGCCCCACCCTCATTTGTCCTTATGGAATATTCCTTAAAATCCCAAAGGGCTTAAAAGGCCCAAAAGTCAGTCCAATTCTCCCACAATGGGGGAGAACCAAAGTTTGGATTACGTCTTAAAGTCCTTATGGAGCTCTACAATAGGTGGTTTCATGCACAAAGTGTCCATAAATAGAGCATGTGTGTGTTGGCATCAAATACTCAAAGGGAGATGGTCTCCATCACAATGTATACACTTCATATTCTAAGATAAGGTAAAAAAATCTTCAAGTACTGTGCCATTTATAAGAGCTCTTACTATTGTTTCTTCACGTAGGCCATTAGGTCTTGTGTGTCATTCACAGTTTAGGCTCAAGCTACCTATCATAGTTTCCTAAATATTTTTATCAAAATGAATTGTTTGGTCATAGCGTTAGTAGTGGGTGTGCTACCCATTGTTCATTAATGAGATGATGAGGTTATCACCGTAACCTATTCATTTGGTTTTAAGAGCATCCCAAATAAGCAAAAAGTAGCAACTTCTTGTTTGGATTTTATGAAATTTTTGGTGTATTATACGCAAACATGTTGTCCAAACAATTCGTGGTGGGTGCACTTAAAATGTCACAATGTTAATTGATTAATTTGTTTGTCCCCAAGTTGAGTTTTAAAGTTTCAATCATTGTTTGAATCGTGTTCAGTCTTTTTGGTATACTATCCCTTTTCAGTTTCCTAGCATTTGTTTAGTTTTTCTTTCATTTTGTATTGTTTAATTGTTTGATTTATTTGGTTTCTTAGATAAATGTGCATGAGTATTGAGGTGCAGTGTTATGCATTATTTTCATGTAGTAAATGCCTTTTGTAAAATACCTGGTTATGTGGGGATAACCTACATACATTTATTTAGTTGCAATAGACTACATGCGCAAGTGAACAAGGAAGTGTACCAAATAAAATATATGCACTAAACTTTAAATGGGTATGATGTTCATACAATTATATGAAGTGCAAAGATCAAGGACTCTTATGCACTCTATCTTTTCATGGAATGATTGCAGGGTGATGTGAACAATGTAAATGTGTGGATGGTCAGTGTGCATAAGTATGTATGCATTGTGTATGCATGCACTTGGTATGTGTGCGTGCATGTATGCTAGATGGACCTTAGTGTTTGCATGCAATTTTCTACATGCAATTATGTCTTAGGTCTTTTTAGGCTGGGATGGGGTGTAATAACTGCATTTGCACACTATATTGTGCATAAGTGAGTGTGCATGGTGCACTATGCACTATGACACTAATGACATAAGTTGGTGCACTTAGATGTGTGGATGGGTGAGAAAATGTGCATATGCACTTGATGGGTTGGGTATGTAGTATATGTGTGCTCATGTGAACATGTGCATTGTGCATTGTGCAAAAAGATACAATAGATACATGTATAGAATACAATAGATATAGTGTATTGTGCATTGTGCACTGATCCATGCATTAATGCACTAGGTAGTGCATTGTGATGGTGCGCTCTAGAGTATTCTAAGGTTGGTATATATTAAATATATATGCAATATAATTAAACTAATACAACTATAAAGATGGATGCCTCTACATTGTGCACTAAAAACCTTACATTGTGCACCATTTGTTGAGCACTATGTACCCTCCACTATGTATGTATGTAGTAGGTGCTGTGTAGGGTACTGAAAGCTTGCAATGTGAGGTCAGATGCATAATGTGCATACATGGTGAGGTGATGGGTGTAAGTGGGAGTACTTGATGGTGTGTGCAATGTGCACTCATGTGTGTGTACTATGCACCGTGTGAGCACATTGGTGTAAATGTACAGGGTTGTGTTGTGCATGCATATATGTGTGCACCTAACTAAATCAATTATAATGCAATATAATAATTATTGTGCTTAGTGGTGAATCATGATGTGTCCTAGTGCAGGATGTCGTGCATGTGTGCACTATGCATTATGCATTTTTCAATGCGCACTATGCATGTGCACGTATATGCTTTGAGGCACTTCCTTCATTCCTCCTCTTCTCCTTATTCCCATCTTGTGAGCAAGATATTATTAGGTAGAAGAGAGAAAAAAATCGAAGAGACCCAACTTGTGCAATACATATAAGGTGTTACATGTGAGATGTGTGCAAGGTGTGGTGTATGTGTGCAAGGTATGGTCTTTTGTGTGCACATGTATGTGTTTGCATTGCGAACTATGTAGGATGTGATACACATGGAAAACACTTCTAGATGTAGCTTTTGTTGAGTTCTTCACCATAGAACAAACAATTATTAACTCAAATTTAAAAAAAACACAATTTGCAAGAGAGAAGAGAAATTGAGAAAGCATGCATGACACAAGAATGAATATAAACTTCCCCCATGTATGTATTTATAATATTAGAATAAGCTTTGGTGCTCAAAATACATCAAAAGAATCCTTTGTATGTTCCTTGCTTTTCTTCACTTTGAAGACTTACTTTTGTGCAAATAATTAAAAACATGCTCTATTCTAATAACTTTACAAAAATAATATTTTGTCTTCTCTAATAAATATATTGAAATAAATCTATTATGCATGTGGGGACGTAAAGTCCTTGTGCTAATAAGCACATACAAAATATAGTACTTCAGATAATATTTTTCCATGCTATAAAGTGTATATAAATTCAAGCATTGAGATGTGCACTCGAAAATAATAATTCTTCTTACCTCCGTCTAATTATTTACTCACCACAACACAAAATACATTAGTATCCTTTCACCTATCTACAACCTATAATGTGACTAGTATCACACGTGCCCTCGTGAGATAAGTCATGGATCATGCGGAAAATAAAAAAATCCACACAATAAATATAATTCCATAACATTTCTTGGGGTTTAAAAAACAACTGCCCTCTGTTGATAACTTAAAGAAAAATATGCAAGGGTAGCCAATCACATGTAGATGCTGCCTACTACAACAAATTCGCACTATATACTAGTGCCTACTATGGTAAATCTAGAATATAAAACTCCATGGATTTTACACAAAACACTACCTACCATGGAGAATCTATACCCATGGGGTCTAATGTGATTATGAGTAGTAGGCATCAATTACATTGTCATATTGCAGAGTTAGTACTAGTTTCTAAATCCATTGTGATTCTTCCATAGAATGATTTTTATACTTAACTAAATACCTATAATATTAATTTTTTGTTAGAGTGGAGTGTGCTTATGGTCAAGAATTACACTGAGAAACTAAAATTTCAATATCAACCTCTAATAAAGGAGATTTGCAGATTACAAGAGTAACTAGAGACATTCCCTCAAACTATTTGAATAGACTAATGTAAAATAATTGTGTATTTGCCAATGAGAATGAGTGCCCAATCTAATTGTAAATCTTGAAGATAAACTAATCTAGATCCTTTCAATGTTTTTAGTATCTTCTTCGAAATGCATCGCCATAATAAGACTATTTTCTTCTAAAAATAGGATTTCTAGAGACAAAATTGATCATCTCATGGTTGTAATATTTCTATAAGTGAACTACAATCACAATTTATTTTCTAAAGGCCAAAGTCACAGGGGATTCTTTGAGATCATTAATAACCTTGTCTAGAATTTCTTTTGCATGGATAGTGTTGGAGCATAAGTTTTTGGGACAACAATGACCAGGAACTCTTTTACTATAGATACTCTCAAGAGGTGCTCTCCTAACATTTGAATAGATATATAATGACATCTAAACACCTATAAACTTATATGTGCATATAAGTATTAAATAAAATAAATACCTAGATTGAATTTAAAACTTTCCACTTAATCTATACTATTATATTATTTTGGTTGTGTCCAAATGTGATTTTCGAACTACCAAAATTATATTGAACCTAGAAGAATCTCCCAAACCTAACTCTCAAAACTACGGGTATTGGTGTCGCTATTTGCATCGCAAAAACGCAAATAGCGACGCAAATAGCGACGGTCTACAGGAAAAAAAGCAGGCCGAAACCAAGCGCGGCTTTATTTCGCGTTTTCGCGTTTTTGTGTTTTGAGAGCGAGAGCGAGGAAGAGAGCGACCGTCCTGAGAGAAGGAGAGGAAGAATACTTGCCGCCGCCACCATTGTTTGCGAAGGAGAGGAGGAGCCTTCATCGCAAAGAGGAGCTGCTCCACACTCGCCATATCTCATCGATGATCTCCCTCTCTCCTTCTTTTGCTTGTTTAAGGTTTAAATCACTTTCTCTTTTGCTTGTTTAGGAGAGGAAATGAGAGAGAAAAAGAGGGAGAGGGAGAGAGAGGGATAGAAAGAGAAAGAGAGGGAGAGGGAGAGGAAGGGGGAGGAAATGAGAGAGGGAAAGAAAGAGAAAGAGAGGGAGAGGGAGAGAGAGGGAGAGTGCATTCTCTCTCTCCCTCTCCCTTTTGCTTGTTTAAGGTTTAAATCACTTTCTCTTTTGCTTGTTTAGGAGAGGAAATAAGAGAGAGAGAGAGGGAGAGGGAGAGAGAGGGAGAGGGAGGGAGAGTGAATTCTCTCTCTCCCTCTCCCTTTTGCTTGTTTTAAGGTTTAAATCACTTTCTCTTTATTGCTTGTTTAGGAGAGGAAATAGGAGAGGGAGGGAGAGTGCATTCTTTCTCTCCCTCTCCCTTTTGCTTGTTTAAGGTTTTAATCACTTTCTCTTTTACTTGTTTAGGAGAGGAAATAAGAGAGAGGGAGAGGGCATTCTCTCTCTCCCTCTTCCTTTTGCTTGTTTAAGGTTTAAATCAATTTCTCTTTTGCTTGTTTAGGAGAGGAAATGAGAGAGAAAGAGAGAAAGAGAGGGAGAGGGAGAGGGAGAGAGAGGGAGAGAAAGAGAAAGAGAGGGAGAGGGAGAGGAAGGGAGAGTGCATTCTCTCTCTCCCTCTCCCTTTTGCTTTTGGAGAGTGTTAGGATATATTGTGAGAGGAAGAGGAAATGCGAGAGAAAGAGAGGGAGAGGGAGAGAGAGGGAGAGAAAGAGAAAGAGATGTATACTCAAATGGATAGCTTTATGGAGATGTATATACACTCAAATGGATAGCTTTTTTCTACTCAAGATGTAGTCCACGTGTGTGTGTATATATTGGAATGATAACATATCCATAATTATGGTAATGGTATGCACTTTTCTTTTTTTATGGGTACCATTACATCGACTCCTTAAGAGGGCTAAAAATTAGTCATACACTTTATAAAAATTGGTCATATCCTTCATAATGTCCAAGTAGGGGATCTAATTGTGATATGCATAATTCATTGTTTCTGTATTAACTTTATAGGCATAACAAATTAGTAATCATGCAAACTAGTCATTATGGTACTTCATCAAAATGAACCCAAAAGTATTGCTATAGAAGAAGAATCCCTTAAATTGAGCATATGATATTTTTTTCAAATGTTATGACTATGAGTAGAATTGATTGAAACAAATTTTATTACTATAGTTGATAAATTTCATAGATGGCATTATTTTTTATACATGGACCTAGGACAAAAAAACCACATTTCTAAGATGCTTTTTGTTGAGACTGATTTATTATTAGACTAAGAGAACCTCAATAATGCTCATAAATGGATTACTTATACTCAAAGCCCTCTAGTGCAGTTGTATAAGTAATCCTAGTAGAGCTCCTCTAAGATACTCAAAGTACATAACCTAGAGACCATAGCTAGGTATATAAGGTATAATGGTTGTACAAGAAGACACCTCAATAATTGACTGATCACCACTAAATCCCAAAGAAGAATCATGTTCCATCCCCTTCAACTCTATATTCACCTCATGAAGAACTTCATTAATCATGGCATCCTTGTCACCAATCTTTTTGTTGCAATGATGAAGTAACATATTCATCACTTTTCCTTTTAGCATCTAAGGCATTATCTAATCTTTTAGTCAAGTCCAAACATTTAGTCTTTGACTCTTTTTTTTTTACAATAATGAATAATTATCTACCGGGACAAACAAATCCTTGAGCATGGTATATGGCCGAGATATAACATCAATAAATCTCTCAACTACTATGTCCAATACGATGGTCGGTGGTCAGCCAACATTCCAGCCATTCTCATGTGGACGATGCATGACTTTCCAGGATTGGGGGAGTGCTCAGGTGAGCAGGTCTCCGTTCTTGCTGGTAATATCTATATTTTATCTCATTCAATCAAGTATTCACTAGGTTGTGGTGTCGAAACAGGTCTGGTTACCTCAGGTTATCATGCATGTCCATTGTGTGGGCCACAATTAGACTCCCGAAGGTCACAAACCATGAAGAAGATGGTATATCAAGGACACGCCGCTTTCTTGCCGGAGGATCATGAACTCATGGAAGGTTTCCTTGGATGACCTCCAACACGTATGAACGCCGCAAGCTGGTACGAGCTGAAAATGGTCCATGCGGAATCACATCCAAATGGAATGCGACGGTTCTCAGTTTTCTACGAGTTGCCATATTTGACCCACTTACAGGTCAACCACTTGTTGGATCCCATGCATATGTTCAAGAATGTGGGCAGCTTGCTATGGGACCACATCACAGGAAAGAGAGACACTATAGGGGCACGAATGGATTTGAAGGAGGTAGGTAAGATGGAAGCGCTTTGGCCGCAATCGAGTGCTGACGGTCACATGTAGCTTCCTTGCGCTCCTTGGGTTTTGTCCACTAAAGAAGAGCGCATTGTGAAGCAAGTAATCAAGTCTATCCGCACTCCAACGGGTATGATGCGTTTTCTCAGGTCCGCATTTTCTAAAGACGACCAATTGTCAGGGCTAAAATCCCATGATTGGCATAAGATATGTTAGGTTTGTGCTATGAATGGATTGTAATTAGCGTGGGCATTTTGCAATTTGGAAAGTGGCCATGATTCATAATGCTTTCTCATTTGTGGCAGTTTGTCCTATCGATCGCGATTGCAGGATGCCTTACTCCAGAAATTTGCGGGGCCATTTACAAGTTGTCCACTTTGGTGCAATGGATCTCATAGAAAGAGATTAAGACGTCCTTTATTGAGTCCGTGAGGCAAGGAGCAATGGAGATGGTCTGTCTCTTTGAGAAATACCTACCCACTAGCATGCTCACGATACAAATCCACCTTCTTGTGCATCTTGTGGACGAAGTGGAGATTGCTGGACCTGTCCATACGTGATGGATGTTCTTCCTGGAGCACTTCATGAAAACCATGAAAGGCTTTGTGTGACAACGAGCTCGGCCAGAAGGTAGCATGACCGAAGGTTGGTTGGTGTCAGAGGCATTAGTGCATATTTCACAATGGCTACCAACCTTGGAACTAGACAATGAAATGCTATGGATACTGAAGGATGATGATAGACTGACTAGAGATGTGGTGGTTGGAAATGGGGTAGAAAAAACAATGGATGTCTCAATGGAAGAGAAGGTGAATCGCTTTTGTATGTTTCACCATGCCTCCATGGAGATGTGGCTCGCTAAGTACCAGATTGCAAGGCAAGATCGAGAGGAAGCGCAAGCTGAATTCCGACGTAGTACGCGTCATCGACCGATTCGATATCCCGAAGGCATGGAGGAGATGCCATGGTTTATGTCAACGCGATGGTTGCATGGAGCCTTGACCGCAACATCCAGCGAAGGGACATAGGTCTCAATGGAGGAGTGGGAATTCTCGAGGGGATGTAGTCCAAAGGTGATGAGGGGTTTAGAATCTGTCGTATCTAAATTTTATATGCAACATCTAATTTGAGTGTATAGTGCAGTGTGGTCGTGCGGACGACATTTTTGCGTGGAGCGTATTGACAAAATACACTCCACAATGGACTGTGGTATCATGGCAAGGTTCGAGCAAGAGAGCTGACGACGAGCAATGGATCCAAACACGGTTGTGGATGAGATGGAGTATTTTGAAAACTTGCAAAGTATTATTACGGTGGATTACCGTAGCTTCTCCATGATACTATTCGATGTGCAGTGGTTCAAAGTGGTACTTGGAGGAGCTCGACCAATAGTTCGACGAGGTCCATTGGGATTTCTCGAAATAGATTCCGAAAAAAAATGGACAGATTTGTGTGACACCTTTGTGTTGTCGGCCCATTGTGAACATGTGCATTTTAGTCATTTGCTTGCTAATTGTAATACGACATGGTTTATGTCACAATAGTTTGAACTCGCTTTGTATGTGTTTGTGAATAGGTAATCTTCTATCCAAACCCCCAACAACCTCGATGGTGGTATGTTATACCTTCAACTCCCCAAAGTGTGAGAGTATATGATGAAAGCGATGTTCGAGCATAGATGAAGATAATATGCAAATAGAGGGGTTGATATTACAAGGGGTGGAGGCCGTTGAAAGCTTGGAGCTAGCATCGGCTAACAATGATGAAAATACAAGAGTCCAAGAATTTTTTGAGAATGAGGCGGACTCATTCTTTTGTGGTGATATGTCTATCGACCTTCCAGTGTATGCGGAGTTGTGTCAGGAGATTAACATGGGACCATAGGATACTTCATACTTGGAGCATCCACTTACTCAATTCGTTGAACAATCTCTTATAAAGGTACATAAGATATTCATTTTAAGAGAGATTTTTTTAAAATGATTTATATTAATGTGCTTTGTATAATTTAAATTGATTATTCTAACACCATTTTTTATATGTGCAGGTGACATTTTCAGGATGAGTCGAGGGATGAGCGATGAGGAGTTGCAGGACATCTTCGCACGCATGTCTCTAGACCAACTCGCGAGATTCAGAGAGATGGCAGACCAGGAGCTGTCTCATTCTTCGTCAGGGCGCTCTGCTAGATCTGCTTCAACACGATCGGATGCTTTGGCTTCGAGCAGACGATCTCGACGCTCACGACTTGGGCCAGAGAGATGGCAGACCAGGAGCTATCTCGTTCTTCGTCAGGGCGCTTTGCTAGATCTGCTTCAGCGCGATTGGATGCTTTGGCTTTGAGCAGACGATCTCGATGCTCACAACTTGGGGCCAGAGGGAGGGACTGTATCGGGATCAGGGGGATGCTGCTGTGGAGACATGGATGTGGTGTCTCTGTCTCGTCGTTCAGCTTGAGCTGCGTTACCTCCAGGATTTGTCACAGGCAGACTCCTAGGGGTTATGGATATCTGGTCAATAGTAGATCATGAGCCATCATCATGAATGATGAGGGGAGGAGGGTGATGGCTCGCATGAGAGAGTTGTGCCAACACGTTTTTTGGCACAAGGTCCTGGATCATTGGAAGAACATACCGGAGGGGATCAAGGACTACATAGTAGCATCCTTGCACGAGGAGTTTCCGGTGCTAACCGCAGTAGATAGATTCTATACGGGCTGGATGATGGATTGCATCCGTGCATACATGTCACATAGATGATCCGACGCACGCAAGGCAATCAAGAGTGGGGCTGCAAAACCCAAGTGGTTAGATCCAGACGACTGGTGCCGACTGAGGGAGGAGGCTAACGTTGAGTCAGCAGCACAAGGCAGCAAGGGCACGACTCGAGGCCGGAGTGGTCCATCATCTTGGGAGTGGTGGCCAAAGGACATATTTGGAGGACTTTGTAAGTTTTTCTTTTATTTTGCTTGTTTGTTTTTTTGAAATATTCTTTGTATTGACAATCATGTTTCTAACAGTTAGCATTTTGTTTTCTTTGCAGCACTCCATTACAAATCGCGATCCGCAAGGCCTTGAGACTCGATATGCAGAGAGGCACGGTCTCAATGCATTGATCGACCGATTGTATAGACGCGGCGGCCCTGTAAGTCACTCATCTTTCTTGTCCATAGTTACCATGAGATATTTGAATGCATTATTGTATGGTGGATTGATGTGTTGTTTCTTTTTCTGTAGAGTCCGTTCGATGCTCCTTTGTGGCAGGACAAGCTTTCGGGGGACGAGGATTTGTAGCTCGCCCTTGGATCCTTGGAGCTCACACACCTTTATTTTTTAGTCGCCTGATCTATGTAGACATTTTCTATGTATTAGTGATATCCTGTCATGATTGTACCAATCGCTTTTTATGCGATCATGTATTTATTCCATGTATCAGTTTTATGATTTCAGTATACATTCTTTTTGTTTGCAAGCGCTTTGTATACAGTAGTGCAGAAACTATTTTGTATGGCTCTCATACAGCACACAGTGCGCCACAATTTTTTTAAATCCTTATTAAGTCACTATTAGCGTCGCAAATTTACTGCTCGCATCGCTATTGCCGTCGCTATGTGCGTCGCAAACTTACTGGTTGCGTCGCTATTAGCGTCGCAAATAGCGACGTCAATAGCGACACCAATAGCGACGTTTCTATGGCGTCGTTAATAACAATGCTTTTTGCGACGACGGGGGAAAATTTTATTGTTTGTATTTTCGTCGCTTAAAACGTCAGTATAAGGTCTATATCTTGTAGTGTCTCTCTCTCTGTCTTTCCTTCATGCACCGTCTATGATTGCAAGGTTATAGTGGTGCCTCCAATGGATGATTATAGCAACAAGTTGTGACGGCAACTCCAATGGCAAAGGGCACTCAACAGTGGTAGGTGGAGGGTGCACAACAGTGGCAATCTTGCGAGGTAAGGGGAGAGAAGATGAAGCAAATAGAGAGAGAGAAGAAAAGAAATGAGAGAGAGAGAGAGAGAGAGAGAGAGAGAGAGAGAGAGAGAGAGAGAAGGGGGAGAGGGAGGGAGGGAGGAATAATAGGGAGAAAAAAAAACCAAGAAAAAGAGGAGGGAGAAGAAAAAGAGGAGAGGGAGAGAAAGAAGGAGAAAAGAGGGAGAGAAAAAGGGATGTTGCCATGCACACTTCTTAAAGTGATATAATGGTATACACCATGATATTTACAAAACAAAACAAAAACAAACAATATGCACTTGCGAATATAGAAACCACTTAGTCTCAATGCTTAACATAATGTTCTAGGAATCCTTGTTATCTTATTGAAATGGAAAATTCAACTATCGTCCTCAAGGTTACTACAAATTAGTGACATTCTTCTTCTTTCTAAAAATAATATCCTAAGGACTTTTCTTCATGCTAACTTCATGGAATGAATCTTCCTAGCATATTCTTCTTTAGAATTTATAATTCTAATTCTAAAATAGATAAATATTAACAATCTAATGTTTAGTTTAAATTTTTAAGACTCAAATATAAGTTACTTAATTTGATCTCTACGTGGCGTAGTTAACAATTTTGGAGTCCTTCGTACGAATCCATTTGTGCTCGTTGGGGGGAGTCCTGTAGTCTCCCATCCTGGTTCGAAAATCCCGACATGGTCAGAAATAATTAGTGCACAAGAACAAGTCTTTCGAAATCCAGTGTGCGAACAAGTTCATGAGATCTGAACAAACGCCACAACTTCCCTGCATACAAAACAAGAGCTTCGGAAATTGCAATCTCCCACGCGCGAGAACAACCTTCTGAGAGAGAATCATTCGAAGCTGTAAAAAGGCTTAAACCAATGCATTGCCCGTCAGCCATGGTTGAAGGGAGAGGAGGGCAGTTTCGCAGGGGCGAGGAGTGAGCTGGCGGTCGTTGAGATTGTCAAGCGTCTGTGGGAGACGGCCACTTGATAAAATTTTTAGCCCTCCCTCAAAGCGCGAGGCTGCGATGGCGACCTCAACGGAATTGGAGAGTGGATTTCAAGTTAGCTGTGTGTTCTTCGATTCACATTCTCTCGTCCTCTCCTACAAAACCACTTGGATGGGTGTTTTTTTTATGAAGGTCACGTGGTTTTGATTGGGGAGAAGGGTGGTTTTAATTTTATTTTTTTTAAAACCCTTCCCTTTCAGATATCTTTAAAAGAAAAAATCCATGCAAGATAGTGAAACCAAGACTTTGATAACAAAACCTCACAAAGCTTTCACCCAGCATGGAAAAGAGTGAAGGTTGATGTTGAAGCCTTCGTGATGGATGTATGCTTCTTCAATGTTGACGCATAGACCAATCACCTGGCTTTCATACCAACATTGAAGCCCTTCACCATAGAACAAACACTTATTAAAAGGGTACATACTCCTTCCTAGTGATGGAGAAGCTGATGATGAAGCTTAAGGTACTCCTTCTACTGCAACTGTAGGTGGGGTTTATGATTATTCTAATGTAGGATATAAAGATGATGTGGCCGCTTTATGTGGATAGAAGATACCTATTTCACACAACATAGGGCATCATGCTAGCATGGAAAAACATGCATGATCCCCTCTTGTTCTTTCTCTAGACAGCAACAAAGAACAAGCACACGTGATTTTGATGGATAAAGATGGACATGATGGTGATTTTGTTGATGAAGAGGCTCAATTTGCTACTACTTTTGGTATAGAAGAAGATGATGATGATGATCCAAATAGCGAATATGAGCAAGGTGGCTTGTTCCAGACATCATCAAACTTTTCTCTAGCATATTCAACCTGAATTGTCAGAACCTCATAGTATACCACATCCACCGGTGTTGGTATGATTGCCTGACTTTTAGGAGCTTCTTGCACCTACAAGGATTTCCCTTCAATAACTTCTTGTTGCTTTTGTTTAATTTTCACGAAAAGCCTTTCTTTGAATCCAGGTATCAACCCCAAGATCTGATCCAAAGTCAACTATTGAGAACATTTGCTAGAGCCTAAAATAAATAATCGAAACCTCTGCCCTACAACTTTCTTGGAGTTGTCTTGAACTTGCTAAATTTCATGATCAGGACTCAGGTTATCCTGCCCCTCCTTCAAACTCTTATGGAATTTCTTTTCTACCACATTTAGTAGCTTTTTGACATAATTGCCTTCTTCTTGCACTACAAGATACAGACCTCAAACCGACGTTTAAAGCGACAAAAATATTCACAAAAAAAATTTCCCTGTTATCGCTAAACACGTTGGTATTAGCATCTCCACAAAATTGTCACTATCGACATCGCTATTGGCATCACTATTTGCGTTGTTATTTTGCATCGCAAATATGATGCGACACAAATAATGAAGCCAATAGCGACGGTTTGTGACGCAAATTGTGACACCAATAGCGATGCATGCAGTAAATTTGCAATGCTAATAGCGACGGCAGAGAAAAAAAAATTGTGGTAGGGCAGCAAGGTGCTTGCCACATGTAGCACTATGTGCTGTATTTACATTCTACAAATAGGTTACATGTAAAGTGTACAATGGTTGTCAAAATGAAGGCAAAGTGTACTTGAATCCACAAGACCAATACATAAAATAAATACAAGATCGCTTAACGAAAGCGCTCATGGAATCATGGCAAGATACAAAGGATGATAATAACATAGTGCATAGCAAATGCCTACATAAATCACAGGACCAAAAAAGAAGAGAATGTGCACTCCACAAATCCAAGTGCGAGCTATAGGTCCTTGCTATTCGAAAGCTTGTCCCACCACAAAGGAGCATCAAACGGACTCTGCAAAAAAAGAAACAATTATAGGGCATGTAGCAACCATCACTCCAGCCCACCATCTTAGCATTAGGTAAGTCTAATGAAACTTTATTGAGACACGTATTAGTCACTCAAGCTAAGAGCATACAATTCTTGAGGATATGAAGAGAGATGTTTCCATGTTAGCAGAAGAAGCAAATAATTACCGGATTATCAACTTCAATGGAGACTCAAGAGCAAACCCCAACAAATACCATGGCTCCCTCAAGCTACCAAACCATCATGTAGATGACCAAACTAGAAAAATAAAAAGCAAAGGAGATCTTACACATCACTCAAATAGATATCCAAAGCCCTTCTCAAGGTGTAAGGGTACTATTAGGATTACTGGTACCTTTGGCTTCCAAAATGCTCTAGGCCTAACCATCCAATTACTCATGAACCATGGTCACATCTATCTAGTTCTTGACCAAAAAGAAAGATGGAAACCATGAGAGTAGCCACCTCATGCTAGTACTCAAATCCTAAATCCCATTATTTAGAAAAAAGGGAGGATGCATTTGAAAGACCAATAATTACTAAAAACCTACTTTGACCAATTTTAATTTAGGATTGATGAGTCCTTGACAAAACCTCAAGACACACAAAGTAGCATTTACAATTTTCCATTATATCACATGAAAAAAATGACACCAAGCCTTCACTTGTGCTAATATTCTCCCATTTGTAATGCAAACTAGCCATGTCTAGCAACAACTAAATAAAACTTTGAAATTAGTTTAATTTCTTTGGATTCATTTTCTAAGATTCTTGTCTCATTAATCCAACCCAAGCAATAGTTAAGAATACAAATCCTATCAAACATCAAAAGCATCTTAGTCAAGCACTTGTTTTTTTCTAGATTTGAAATTCTTCTTCTTCTTTCTCTTCTTTTGCTTCTTCTTCCTCTCCTCTTCCTCCTCCTTCTTAAGCTAGATTTAGAAGTGTATTTTACAAGATTTTATGGCATTTTAGAGAGATATGCAATGTGTTTTTGGTGCAAAATGAAGATTTAAAGCCTAAAAGTGGTTCATGGTGTAGAGTGTTTAAGGCACAAGGTGCGGGGCATCTTATAACTAAAGGCAGAGCAAAGCAAAAAATCAAGTGTACACACAATGTGTACATACAGTGGAGAAGTGTTTTGTCATGATATTTGAATAAAATCCATGTGTTTGGATATCAAATACTTGTAAAATGACCTTAATTCGAGAGGAAAAGAGTGGGAACTAATAAGTGGCCAATTTTGAAGGGTTACATACCCAAAAATCAAAAGATATAGCCTTTAGAAGAAAAAAATAAAAAACGAGTGAGAGAGATTGCATGATGATGAATGCCACCATGGCGCTCTCTATGTTAATCTCCTCTCTCATAATTGGCATTGGTTGGTACTTTTGAAAACATAATTAGAGCCTACTCGCTAAACCCACACGACGATGGAATCAATTTTGCAGGTTGATTTGAAGAAATGAGAATTTTGAAATTTTAGTATTTCTTTCTCTGACAAGAGTTTTAGTATTTTTCTATCCTCCTTCTCTATCTTCAAAATGCTTGTCCTTATGAGAGAGGGGGATGGGGAGAGTGAGCATGAGAGATGGATTATGTGCAACGAAGAATGATCGTGATGCATTACTGAAGCACATGGGAGTCTTCCAACAGCATTGGTAGCCTTGATTCTCATATAAGGAAAAGAAAGGCCAACTCTTAATTTTTAGCACTTTAAATTTTCATTTTGCTATCCTTTTTATTTTTTAATAAATAAGTAAAAATAGAGAAAATATGAAAAAGAAAAGCTAAAATCACATAAAAATATCAATAACTAGTACAATTCTAAGAATGACATATAGTTTTAGAATGTATAAAAGCATTCCATTTAAAATTTTAAAATTCAAGAAAAGTGAGGTTTTTAGGCTCAAAATAAGTATTTCGATAAGCAAGGGTGTTACCTTGGTGCCGTTTCTTGTAAAACAAATGAATCAACGAGTCACAACATTGAAAGTTCTCATTGAAATACTTTTAATTCTTATGCATTTCATTAGTAGGATGATCATGTGTTATTTGTAGACTGAAGGGTAGCATGAGTTAGGAAGACTAAGTGCCCTTGAGTTTGAAACAATGCCATAACCTTAGATCAAATTCATGAAAGAAAATGGAAAGAATACTTATTGAAATCTCACTTTTTTTTCCACACTAAATACGCCTAATTACATTTCATTCACATCATACATTTAGGCTTTCGTTTGCACACATCGATGCATGGCAATTGTCTTTCCTTGATCGAGTGCATGAGGTTCAACCACCAAGATATTAAGTTTCATGCATCATAAGGGTTTTGAGGTGAGGAAGAATAGAGTGTGTGCAACAATTTGTGAAATAAGAGGAGGACTGGTTGGCCAATTCCTTACCATTAAGATTATGTGATTAGAGGCCATGGCAATCAACCATGAGGAGGAGCTTGTGTTACGTATACGTGGAGTACAAGACACCTTATGTTGGGTACTCTAGTTTGGATTCAGGCATGCAATTAGGTGAGTGGACTACATAACACAAAATTTTAGAGTTTTGAGAGGTCTTGTAGTCATTGCTAGTCACTCATGGTTGTAGAGGAATCAGCCCAAGGAGGAGGTTATGTTGCATACATGTGTACTTGTGGAGTGCAACTCCCCAATATCAATGCTACCCATCAACAAAACTTCATCCAAATAGTATTGCTAGCTCAAGCAGGAAAGCTAAATTTGAGCATGCCATGTAAATTGCGGGTAAGGGGAAGATCTCTAAACCAAAGTTGAATAACATAGGGAGAAATATTTAGGAAAAGACTAGATGGAATTCACCCATGGACTCTTATTAATTTTATGCATATATGAGAAATATATAAAACACAAATATTATTGTTGAAGACAAGAGGAAAATGGAAGACATCAATCTAGGGACTTCCAAGATGGTAACTAGAGTGGGTGTGGCAAGAGTGGTCCTCAGAAGTTTGCATCCTACTAGATCAACACTAGAATGTATCGTGGAATAAGGTCAAAATGATCAAAAGGGAAAAGAGAAAGATCAAAAGCCAAAGGACAAAGAGCAAGGATACAAGTTACTTTTTAACATAGACAATACCCCACAAATTTGAAGAAGGTTTTAGAGGATCACATCCTAAATCGTAAGCTTGAGTTTACTCTAGGAGAAATACTTGGCATTGTAAAAAGGGAGTTTCATAAGGAGATAATAGATATTAAAATAAAGTGATAGTTTACTAGAGATCCATCACAATTAATGATATAGGGTGACAAGGAAATAGGTCTGCATAGGTGATTTGTGAAGAAGATACATGTGTTGAAAATGAATGTGAAGATTTTGAAATTGACCTTGTTGATAGTGCAAAGGCTAGAAGAACAATGGCTTGCAGTAATACAATAGAGGGTGTATGGGCTATACATTATAGAGATGATGATGCTTCAAATATGATACCTCGAAGTCACTATTCTCGAATTCATTAGGAGGATAACAGTACTATAGAGATAGTAGAGTGAAAATTGGAGAACTTGAGTCTCCATAAGTTGCTCTCATAGAGCATGGGTCAAACATTCGTGCCATGGTTAAAAATTTATATGAAAATGGGAAGTGTCCAATGGATGTTGACCACAGATAAGAATTCAAGTAGCAAATAACTCAACAAAAGAGTTGTATGCTACCTGCCCAATGTGAAGGTTTGTATAGTTGATGCCTATGATGAGCATAATTTCTTTGTGCAAGATTTTTCTTCTTATCCTGTAATTCTTGGACGGACTCACATTATTTCTATGCATATGGGGACAAAGATTTTGAATGATGGTTTGGCTTACATGAGGATCAAGAACAAAGATGGATAGAGAGTTGTGCAGTTTTCTAATTGTCTGTGTAAATCATGCTAGGAACAAAGATACTTTGCATGTACCTAGATGTGGAGCTATGTGCAGTGGTATATATGGAGCATATAGTTGTCTCAGCACAAAAGTGCATGTGTGAGTGTGAGGGTATAGTGTACTAGTGTTGGCCAATGCACGATGGTGTGCAGTAGTGTAGTACACTAGTGCATTAGGCTTGTGCATAATGCACATAGGTGCAATACACTAGGGGTTGAACTAGTACGCAAGGTTGAAAGTAGTACACTAGGATGCAAGGTGCAATGTAAGGGACAATGAAATAGGTAGTGCACTAGGATGGTTAATGCATGTGGGGTGCACATGCACTAGGTTATGTGCATGTATGCATGTACTAGTGCATGAGGGTTAGCACACAAGGGCGTGACAATTATGTTAGGTGTAATGTAGTATGGCAAAGTATAGTAGCATGTTGTATCGCACTAGTAGAGGTTAGTGCATGATGTAATACCTCATCTAAGGAATATCCAAAAGATTATGCCACTTCGATTGATGAAGAAACTTTATGTAAACAAAATCCCTAGTTTTTCTTGAGATAAGAACATCTTGGTTCCTTTAAGGGGGAGAGGATATGTCATCTTAGACCTAGCAATGAATTTTAAAATTCCATTCAATACATCAGTACATAATTAAGACTCAAGAGTAATGTGAATATGAATGATAACTTAGAATAAAAGCATAAAGTTCAAGTAATTAAATTTCAAATTAGATTCATAAGTTGAATTATTATTCATTAAATATACTTATAAATATATTTTTTTCTTATCTAATCATCAACATCAATGTACCTAACTATCATATTGTGTGGATGAGATGTCAAGGAGGAGATATTACCATGATTGTAGAGCTATTTCCATGCTTGGAGAAGACCATATGAACAGCCATCTTTAGCATTGGCCATTACAAGGGGGAGCAAAGCTGAACCCATCCTATTAGTTTCATCAATGGCTACGAGAGAGATTGATCCTTGGAGCTACCATGAGGAAATGGGAGTCTTTTTGTAGTTGATTAAAGAGAAAGAACACATTTTGTATTATTGATGAGAGAGAGAGAGAGAGAGAGAGAGAGAGAGAGAGAGAGAGAGAGAGAGAGAGAGAGAGAGAGAGAGAGAGAGAGATGACTCATGGAATGAGAAGGGGAAGAGGGATGTCAATCGTCACAAAGAAGACCACTCCTTGATTTGAGGATTCATCTTCTGATGATACATGGAGGAATGTAATATGATAGGGATCTTCTAAGGTTCTTTACTACCATGAAGTTGATGCCTATTGGAATGGTTCATCATCATCATCCCTTCTAGAAACTAGTGGTGTAGGGTGAAAACAAACACTGGTAAAGAAAATTGTTGTTTATCTCTTCCATTTCATGTATATCCTTTGCATACATTGTAGACCATTGAAGAACTACAAAGGGATCATTGTCATTCCATCCAAGAGTAGGGCTTCTCATTCTCTAAAGCCTCTATCATGTTCATTTCATGGACATCCTCTTCAAGTTATAGAAATTCTTACTCATCAATGTTTTCATTAACTTTATCTTTAGATTCATCGTCTTTCTCTTCAGGCTCTATATCTACTTCTATAGAGGCTATGTAAGGGAAGAATAGGCTTTCTATTTGAGCTTTAGCTTTTGTCTTTGGCTCTACTTTGGCCAAGTAACACGGAGAATAGTACATCCATGCTTCTATCTCATTGTTAGATTTAATTTCATAAGTCATTCCTAGTTCAAGTAGGAGATATTCACCCATCGACAATGACTTTGTGTCTTTCTTCGTGAGATGGTTTATAGTGTCCACAATTAGGGATTGTACTTCAGGTTTTTGTGGAAAACTTTTCTTGACAGTATCTTCCTTCATTGATGTTTTATCTACTTCTTCATTGGAAGAGTCAAATGAGACTTTTATGGAACTGGATCCATGTCCTTTCTGTGAAGCATGAAACTTCAACATTACTTTGTTGGGCCCCCTATCTAGGGTTAGGATTTGTTTGGAACCAATCATTCCTTGCTCATGCTTCAAAAAGCCATGATCTTTCCAACAACAAGAGGTAAGAGGTCCTACAAGAGTTTGGCTTTACCATTAGGTACATCACTCAATAATCTCATTGTGCAACTATGGTTTTGACATAAGGAAGGATGTCTAAAGGTTTGATTCTACTTTGATCTCCTAGTCTAATAAGCCACTGTGTCGGTTGCATGCCTTGCAGGGCCAGTTGCCATATTTGTCATTACGTTCACTAAAAATCCCCCATCTATCAATGCACTTGCCATGAAGCAACCTTGTATCTAGATGCTAGTCTTTGGGGTTCCAAGATCCAGGAAGGCATTGGCTACGTCTACTTCTTTCACAAGCTCTGGGGCCTTATTGCTTTTGGTAGAAATTGCAAGGTGATAAATCCTTAAGGTATGTATTCATGTGTGAGAATGCTTTTGAACCTCTTTCTATATCTAGGACATATAATCTATAGTTATCAAAATGTTAAATTAGGATGAAAGGTATTCAAGTCCTTCACCAAGTCATACTCTTGTATGGAATCCACTAGCTTCTCCAACTAGCTAGGGAATGGGACAATGCCTGCTTTTATTTTTCCTTGTTCTTTAATCAATGGCTTCTCCAACTAGTTGGGGAATGGGAGTCTTGGATTGGCTCTATAGTCTTCTATGATATAAGAGTACTCTATACTATACTATCTTGTATTGTGTTGCTCTATGGCTGTGTTGGAAGCTTAAAATTTATAGCTTTTGTAGGTAAACATTTTCTTTTTGAACTCTACATTATCCTTTCTTGGCTGATGTTGTGTTATGATTGTTGCTTTTGATTCTACTAAGTTGGAGATAGACTCCTTATTCTTCTATTGATTATGGCATTAGCCTTGACAAGGGTTGGATTGGAATATCGTAGTAGTGTGGCCTTATCCTTTACATCGAATTTAGAGGAGCTTGTAATCCATAAATCATCTAGGGTTTGGATTGTTTGGGGAGATGTGACCTTTCTCTCTACATCTATAACATTCTACTTCGGATATCTATCCACCACTAAACTATCTTCCTTTTTGTAAATTTGGGTGGAGATCCTCCTTGGACCAAAATTAGGATCAAACACTCTACTCTTTGGTCCAATATCTAGGGTTGTTATATTAGATTTCAGAAAGTTGAACCTTTCTTTTTCATCTTTCTTTCTTCTATCACGCATCTCCTTCGGAGAGCAGATATCCTCTGTGTGGTTCTTTCTCAAGCAATAATAGTAGAAGGATTTATGGATGGTTGGCTTTTGGGTATATTCAGTAGCTAAATGTCTCATTGATGGCACTTTCTGCAGCAAGTGTTGGATTGCCTAACATCTCTTTCTGCTCCTATAGTATTTGATAGACTGGGAATATTCACTTTTAGTGTGTCTAACTGGTCTCTAATTATATCCACTAACTCCTTGATATTTGTAATTGAGTTGGACAACTAGTCCTTTAAATTTTCTCCTCTTAGAATACTTGTAGTAGGATCTTGGAGAGTATTTTTAAACACTTCATAAACTGGTTGGGTTAATTCAGAAAGATATATGTTCTAATTTTGATTCAGAGCTTCTATTTGGACCATTATCTGTTTATTCTAGTTGGTAGGGTTTCACTTTTATTTTTCCAATTTGCCATTAGGGGAACTCTTTGAGGCCACTACTATTGTGGTTTATGAGGCATTATCTATAGCTATTATGGATTTAATGCACTATACTGAGTCACTATATGCATCCAAGGGTAAGGGTAGGGAATAGTTCCTATAACTTTTTTTAGTGGATACATCATTCTTGGCATTGAAGAAGGTAGGACTCCTGTTCCTGAGGTCATAGAAAATCTTGCTTCAATTTCATCATATGGTCTTACATCTTCCACTATAGTTTGTAGATTAGCCAATCTTCTCAATTCCATGAACTTCCAAACCTCTAATTGTAGGCCTTTAAGAAAGCTCCCTTCTAGATACCTTCATCCAAGTTATGGTTGGTCTTTCTCTATGGATTCCATTCTAGAAATATATGCTTCCACCTATTCTCTAGAGAATTAGCTCAAGTTCATAAACTCCTCAAGCATCCAATCTTCAAAACCTTCACACTTGAAATTTGGTAAGAAATGCCATCTTTAGTTTATCCCATGTGTCGAAAGCTCTTATTGCTTGTCTCTCATACCACTGAAACATTGTGCCTTTGAAAGTGGCAGGGAATATCATCAACCAATACTATGGTATTCTAGCATTGTTGAGTACACATGCTACCATGAATTTGGCTATTTGAAGATCGGGGTCTTCATTGTACTCTTCCTGGAAAATTGGCAATGAGATTACATTTGCTAGCCCTTCATCAATATTTTGAAGATAGATCTAGGTAGGAAGAGGACCTCAATTTGCCATTGGGACTTTTACGAAGAGTGCCATAAGGGCTTCAAAGGAGGCTTCTTCTACTAGCTCATTAATTGCTTTGATTTTTACCTTCCATCTTGTATTGTATCTTTGGATTCATTCTAGTACTTGTCTCTTTATCGTGTCATTCATTTGGGAGTTGGCTCCGCCCAATTTTTTGGTGATTCATAGAAGGAAAATAGAGGGGATTTAGTCTATGGAAGACTTCCTTGCCAACATTTCTTTTACTTCTTTCTTTTTATAGTCTCTAAATTTAACTTTCATGCTAATGTAAAGGGAAATGTATACATTTGCTAGCCTTTCATCAACATTTTGATGATAGATCTAGCTAGGAAGAGGACCTCAATTTGCCATTGGGACTTCTATGAAGAGTACCACACTACAAGAATACATGCATAGTGATGGTGGTTTTTGACATAAATTAGCGACGTCGCTATTTGTGTCGCTATCGACGCAAATAGAGACAGTACTCAAGCGAAAAAAACGTGGGACGAAACCCGAGCGCGCCATTTTGCGTGAATGAACAAAAGAGAGAGCGAAAGGGAGAGCGAACTCCATCTTGCGTTTGAGAGCATTTGAGAGAGAGAGGGAGAGAAAGAGAGAGAGGAAGAAGGAAAGCTTCTCACCGCCGCTGCCGCCATTTGTGAAGAAGAGGAGGAAGTGTACGGAGGGTGAAGAGGAGCCACTGTCATGAAGAAGAGTCACCAAATTCATCCTCAGGCCTTTGCGGTGAGTGCACTGTTCCCTCTTGCTTTGTTTTTGTTTTTTCTCATTTTCTTTTGCTTGTTAAAAATAATGTGTATTGAGAGAGAAAGAGAGTAAATGAGAGAGGGAGAGGAAGAGAGAAAAGGAAAGAAGGAACGAGAGAAAAAGGAGAAAAACATTAAACATAATAGAGAAAGAGAGAGAGAAGGAGGGAGAGAGGAGAATGAATGAATAAAAAACAAAGAGAGGGTACGATCATGTTCTTTAATTTCTTCTTTTCTTGTTAGTAGTAGTAGTAGTAGTAGTAGTTCTTTAATTTCTTCTTTTCTTATTTGTAGTGGTAGTATTAGTAGTGGCGGTAGTAGTAGTAGTTTTTTAATTTCTTATTTTCTTGTTTGTAGTAGTAGTAGTGGTAATAGTAGTAGTTATTGTTGTTTTATTTCTTCTTTTCTTTTTTGCTTGTTTGTTGTTGTTATGGTAGTCCTAGTGGTAGTAATATTGGTAGTGGTAGTGGTAGTGGTAGTAGTTGTTGTTTAATTTTTTATTTTCTTGTTTATTGTTGTTGTGGTAGTCGTAGTAGTAGTAGTAGTGGTGGTGGTGGTGGTAGTGGTAGTGATAGTAGTAGTAGTTGTTGTTTAATTTCTTATTTTCTTATTTGTTGTTGTTGTGACAGTAGTAGTAGTAGTAGTAGTAGTATTCTTGTTTTTTTGTTGTTCTTGTTATTGTAGTAGTAGTTTTTTTTCTTTTCTTATTTATTGTTGTTTAGTTTTCTTGTTTGTAGTAGTAGTAGTAGTAGTAGTAGTAGTAGTTGTTGTTGTTTTTTTTCTTCTTCTTTTTTTGTTTATTGTAGTGGTAGTGGTAGTGGTTTGTCGTAGTCCTACGAAGTCTTAGTTGTAGTCGTAGTCATCATAGTCATGGTAGTAGGAGTAGTAGTGTTTTTCTTATTTGTTGTTGTTTGTAGTAGTAGTAGTAGTAGTAGTAGTAGTAGTAGTAGTAGTAGTAGTAGTAGTAGTAGTAGTAGTAGTAGTAGTAGTAGTAGTTGTTGTTGTTGTTTCTTCTTTTCTTGTTTATTGTAGTGGTGGTGGTAGTGGTAGAGAGAGAGAGATGTTTTGTTAAAGGAAATTGGTAAAAGAGAGAGAGATCTATTTTGTTAAAGGAAATTAGAGAGGAAGAGAAAGAGAAAAAGAAAGAAGGAATGAGAGAGAGGAAATAAACATACAACATAATAAAGAAAGAGAAAAAGAGAGAGAGATGGAAGGAGAGAAGAGAATGAATGGATAAAAAACAAATAGAGGGTAAGATCTTGTTCTTTAACATCTTCTTTTCTTATTTGTAGTCGTAGTAGTAGTAGTAGTAGTAGTAGTGGTGGTGGTGGTGGTGGTGGTGGTGGTGGTGGTGGTGGTGGTGGTGGTGGTGGTGGTGGTGGTGGTGGTGGTGGTGGTGGTGGTGGTGGTGGTGGTGGTGGTGGTGGTGAGGTCCGGTATAATACCACGAGACGGAAAATACTCCGACATATGTTAATTTATAGGTGGGTGGAGACTTTACATATGTTAATTTTCTTGAGTTATAAGAGAAGAAATCCATTCTCAAACAATTTAAGAAAGAAAAAAAGAATGATAACAAGAACAAATTGTTTGTCATAACATAGACCAAATGGAAAATGATGAAGGTCGTGATGCTCAAGATTGCAAGCATATCTTAATCAGCATGTCCCATGTCCTTGCTCTCAATGTAAGCTGGCAATTAGACGAAAACGTCGATTGTCTATAAAACATGTACGACGCTTCAGTGAGTTTCAATCAAAGTTCATTGACCAGGTGATCTCAGAATTTGAGCAAATGGTAAGAAAAGTGTATATCAATCATGCATTGTATTTGCAAGCTAATTGAATACCATATACAAAAACATTGGGTGTGGCTGGCAAATTTTCTATCTAGGGAGATAACGTCTCGTTCCAAGGAGAAGTGCACCCTTTGCAGCCAGTTAGAAGAGTTCGTGGGTGTGCGATGGATGGAGTGCCTGAGACAATCCACCACTTGGAAGGTACTACGCAATCTATACCCTCAATATCAGAGGAGATAGACAACATTCCAGACTTTCCTACAATCTTAGAGCTTGAGATGGAGGCAATGATCGATGCATTGATGCCCATGGATGTCGAGACATCTGATCTGCTTAGAGAGGAAGCATCCATATGATTATATGATGGATGCTGAGTATCTCGCCTGAAGGCACTGCTTACACTCCTAAGTGTGCAAGCAAAATACGAGTGGAGCGATGTGAGTGTGACCAAGTTGTTCAAGTACCTTGTACATATACTTCATTGATTTCTTTTTGACACTGTCATAAAAAATAATTGTGCTTTTTCAAGGTATTTTATGATTTTTTTCAAGTTACTAAAGTATCATATATTATCACTTGCAAATACCATACCTAAGTCTCGTGATGATGCACAACATGTTTTACGAAAGCTTGGCATGGACTACAACAGCATCCATGCATATATCAACGATTGCATACTGTTTTGAGGAGAATACGAGACTATGGAGACATGTCCAAAGCGTGATGCTCACAGGTACCGATAGGACCTGCAAGGGCAAATCATCCCTTAAAAAGTTTCAAGACACTTTTCGCTTATCCCCCACATAAATCATATGTTTCGTACGTCCGGCATGGCAAGCTTGACAATGTAGCATGCATAGAATAGATCCACAAATGGAGTTCAATGAATATTAGCAGATTCATGCGCATGGAGACACATTGACTCTACGTTTCCAAGCTTTGCTTGAGAGCCAAGGAATCTTTGGCTCAGTCTTACTATGGATGGCGTTAACCCATTCGATTTGCACTCAACTTCTTACAGTGTATGGCATTGTCAACTACAACATCCCTCCTCCATGGCTTTCTACGAAGAAAGGACACCTCATCCTTAGCTTGCTCGTTACCGGCTGCTACAAAGTAAAAAATATGGACGTGTATCTTCGTCCATTAGTTGATGAGCTTAAGATTTTTTGGGAGGAGTGGGTCACCTTGGAAGATATGAGCAAGCGCGATGGTCGACGATCCGCCAATATTCGAGCCATTCTCATGTGGACCATGCATGACTTTCCAGGATTCAGGGAGTGCTCAGGTAAGTAGGCTTCCGTTCTTATTGGTAAGATCTATCATAGCTGGTTCAAGTTTGTATTCATTAGATAGAGGTGTTGGGACAGGTTTGGTTACCTCAAGTTATCATGCGTGTCCATTGTGTGGGCTAGAGTTGAACTCTCGAAGGTCATGAACCATGAAGAAGATTGTATATCAAGGTCATGCCACTTTCTTGCCCGAGGGTTATCAACTGAGGAAAGGTTTCCATGGACGACCTCCAGCACGTATTAACGCCCAAAACTGGTACAAGCTAAAAATGTTCCACATGGAGTCGCATCCAAACGGAATGCAGCGGTTCGCAATTTTCTACGAGTTGTCATATTGGACCCAGTTACAGATCAACTACATGTTGGATGCCATGCATATTTTCAAGAATGTGGGTAGCTTACTATGGGACCACATCACAGGAAAGAGAGACACCACAGGGGTACGAATAGATTTGAAGGAGGTAGGTAGGATGGAGACGCTTGGC
Organism: Lygodium microphyllum; assembly: GCF_053477565.2. Lineage (NCBI taxonomy): Eukaryota > Viridiplantae > Streptophyta > Polypodiopsida > Schizaeales > Lygodiaceae > Lygodium > Lygodium microphyllum. The sequence goes on from NC_141151.1 coordinate 85,579,022, forward strand.
TGCAGTCAAGTGCTGATGGTCGTTTGCAGCTACCTCGCGCTCCTTTGGATTTGTCCACTAAAGAAGAGCGCATTGTGAAACAAATTATCAAGTCTATCCACACTCTGACGGGTATGATACGTTTTCTCAGGTCCGCATTTTCTAAAGACGACCAATTATCAGGGCTAAAACCCAATGATTGGTATAAGATATGTCAGGTTTGTACTATAAATGGATTGTAAGTGGCATGCGTATTTTACTATTTGAAGTGTAGTGGTTGTTCGTAATGCTTCTTCATTTGTGGCAGTTTGTACTACCGATCGCGATCGTAGGATGCCTTACTCCAGAAATACGCGGGGTGATTTACAGGTTGTCAAATTTAGTGCAATGGATCTCATAGAAGGAGATCAAGACATCCTCTATTGAATCGGCAAGGCGGGGAGTAGTGGAGAAGGTTTGTCTCTTTGAGAAATACTTGCCCACTAGCATGCTCACGATATAAACCCACCTATTGGTGCATCTTGTAGATGAAGTGGAGATTGCTGGACCTGTTCACACGTGATGGATGTTCTACTTGGAGCGCTTGATGAAAACCTTGAAAGGTTTTATGCGACAATGAGCTCAACCAGAAGGTAGTATGGATGAAGATTGGTTGGTGTCTGAGGCGTTAGTGCATATTTCACAGTGGCTACCAACAGTGGATTTAGATAATAGTATGCTATGGTCGTTGAAGGACGATGATAGACTGACCGGAGATGTGATGGTTGGAAATGGGATAGAAAAAAGAATGGATTTTGCAATGGAGGAGAAAGTGAATCGCTTTTGTATATTGCACCATGCCTCCATGAAGACGTGGATCGATAGGTACGAGCAAGCCAGGAAAGATATAAAAGAAGCGCGATCTGAATCTCGATGTAGTACACACCATCAATCGATTCAAAATCCCGAGGGGATGGAGGAGATGCCGTGGTTTATGTCAATGCGATGGTTCATGGAGCTTTGACCGCAGCATCTCGCGAAGGGGCGGAGGTCTGAACTGAGGAGTGGGAATTCTCAAGGGAATGTAGTCCAAAGGTGACGTGTTTAGGGTTTTCTGTATCTACATTTTATGTGCAAAACTAATTGATTGTTATGATTTACAATATAAAATATATAGTGCGGAGTGGATGCACAGACGACATTTTCACATGGAGCGTATCGACAAAATGCGCTCCACAATAGATTGTGGTATCATGGCAAAGCTTGAGCAAGAGAGCCAATGACGATCAACGGATCCAAACATTGTTATAGATGAGATGGAGTATTTTGGAAACTTGCAAAGTATTCTCACAGTGGATTACCGTAGCTTCTCCATTACCCTATTCCATGTGCAATGGTTCAAAGTGGTACGTGAAGGAGTTGGAGCAACAGTTTGACGAGGTCCATCTGGATTTCTTGAAATAGATTCTGAAAAAATATGGAACGATTTGTGTGACATGTTTGTATTGCCGGTCCATTGTGAACAGGTGCATGAACTCATGTTTTTTTCAATTTTATTATGAGGAGGTGCATGTCATAAAAGTTAAATCTCTCTTGTATATGATTTTGAACATGTAATTTTCTATCCAAACCCTGGACAACCTCAATGGTGGTATGCTATACCTTCAGCTCCTCGAAGTGCGAGAGTATATGATCAAAGCAATGTTCCCAACATAGATGAGACACTATGCAAAGAGAGGGGTCAATATTGCAAGGGGTGGAGGCCATCAAAAGCTTGGAGCATGTAGAGGAGCTAGAATCGGGCCACAATGATGGAAATACAAGAGTCTAAGAATTCTTTGAGAACAAGGTGGAGTAATCCTTTTGTGGTGACTTGTCTATCAACCTTTCACTGTATGCGGAGTTGTGTCAGGAGATTGACATGGGACCATAGGGTACTTCATACTTAGAGCATCCACCTACTCAATTCGTTGACGAATCGCTTATAAGGTACATAAGATATACGTTTTAAGTAAGATAATTTTCTTAAGATTTATATTACCGTGCTTTGCTTGATTTATATTGATTATGCTAACATCAATTTTTGTCTATGCAGGTGACCTTTGTGAATATTTGGATCCGCATGATGAGTCGAGGGATGAGCAATGAGGAGCTACAGGAGATCTTCACATGTATGTCTCTAGATCAGATGGCTTAATTCAGGGATATGATAGACTAGGGGCTGTCTCGGACACCATGAGGCCGTTTTGTTACATCTACCTTGGTGCGCTTTGATGCTTCAGTTTCAAATAGACGAGGTCAATGCTCCAGACTTGGGCCGGATGGAGGGAGTGGTTCTTGGGGATGCTGCGGAGACGTGGAGGCAAGGGAGGCTCAGGTGGTTATTGTGGAGGTCTCGACGTTCTGCTTGGAGTTGCATCACTTGTGGGATTCGTCACACCTGTGGGGACGTCTACTCCCATCACTCCTCAGCCATCTGTAGGTGGCACCCCTATGGTTGCTACTCCGAGAGATACCACCCCCATGGATACACCAGATGTATAGGGGTCTCTTGGATATGCCCAGGAGCGTGGTCGCAAGTGGGAGAGGACACATCTTAGACATACCCCAGAGGGGTATGGATACCTTGTAGATGATAGGTCACGAGCCATCATCATGAATGACGAGGGAAGGAGGGTGATGTCTCGTATTAGAGAGTTGTGCCAACAAGTTTTTCCGCACAACATATTGGATCATTGGAAGAACGTACCGGATGGAAGAAATGACTATATAGTAGTATCCTTGCATGAGGAGTTTCCGGTACGCACAATAGATAGGTTTTCCATAGGCTGGATGATGGAGTACATGTATATATACATGTCACAGAGACGATCAGATGCACGAAAGGCACTTAAGAGTGGGGCCTCAAAGCCCGAGTGGCTAGATGCGGATGACTGGCGCCGACTCAAGGAGGAGGCTACAGATTCTCCAAGACATTGGAGACAACACCGTGAGGCAGCGAGGGCATGACTGGAGGCAGACTGGTCCATCATCTTGGGAGTGGCGGCCACAAGACATATCTCGAGGACTTTGTAAGTTTTTCTTTTGTTCTGCTTACTTTTTTTTGCAATATCCATTGTACTGATAATCGTGTTTCTAATAGTTGTATTTTGTTTTCTTTGCAGCAATCCATTACAAACCGCGATCCCACCGGCCTAGAGACTCGATATACAGAGAGACACGGTCTCACTGCATTGATTGATAGATTGTATGGACGCAACGGCTCTGTAAGTCACTCATCTTTCTTGTCCATAGTTACTAAGTTCAAATAAAATGCATTATTGTATGGTGGAATGATGTGTAGTTGTTTCTTTTTTGTAGAGTCTAATCGATGCTCCTTTGTGACGGGACGAGCTTTCAGATGGCAAGGATCTATAGCTTGCCCTTGGATCCCTGGAGCTCCCATACTCTTCTTTTTTGGTCACGTGATTTGTGTAGGCATTTTTGATGTAGTAGTAGTATCTTGCCATGATTGTACCGACTGCTTTCATTACACGATCATGTATTTATTTCATGTATGAGTGTTATGATTCAAGTACACTTTGCTTTTATTTACATGAGCATTGTACACATTATTGAAACTATTTTGTATGGCCCAAATAAAGCACATAGTGCAAGCTGCCTTGCCACAAAATTTTTTTCCCCTGCTGTCGCTATTAGCATCACAAATTTACTTGCACGCATCGCTATCAGTGTCACAAAATGTGTCACAAAGCATCGGTATCAGCATCCCATTACCGATGCAAATAGCGATGCTGATACCATCTGTTCTATGGTGTCGCTAATACCGACGTTTTTGTGACAACAAGGGAAAATTTCTTTATGAACATTTTCGTCACTTTAAACGTCGGTATAAGGCCTGTATCTTGTAGTGCCATAAGGGCTTCAAAGGAGGCTTCTTGTACTAGCTCATTCTTTTCTTTGATTTTTACCTTCCCTCTTCTAATGTATCTTTGGATTCATTCTAGTACTTGTCTATTTATCGTGTCATTCATTAGGGAGATGGCTCCACCTAATTTGTTGGTGCTTCATAGAAGGAAAATAAAGGGGATTTAGTCTATGGAAGACTTCCTTGCCAACATGTCTTCTACTTCTTTCTTTTTATCATCTCTAAATTTAACTTTCATGCTAGTGTAGAGGGAAATGTATTCTATTTTAGAAGATATTGAATTTCATTCTTCAAACAATTGCCATAGTGCCATCGTTTTAGTAGTACCAATTTTAGAGGGTCTCAATGGCATAGGTTGTGAAGAAAACTCGATCTACTAGCTTCTAGTGGGTTTTCGATTGGACAAGTAGAAGGTTGTTAGTACACTAGGCATCCCACATGTCCTGTTTGGTATATATCCATAGACAAATTCCAACTCTTTTCTTTCTTACTCTTGTGGATCTCCACTAAATTAACCATGACTCTTGGAGCTTATTAAATCTATCACTGGATAATGTCTGGAAAGTCCTCAATGAAAGAAAAATCTTCCATTGAGGATCATTCTCTCTATTTTTTCTTCTTCAATTTTTTGAAAGATAATTGGCTAGAATGATAGAACTCTTTGTAGCTTTAAAAGACAATGGGAACAATTTATCACAGAGAGTCTACATCAAAATAGTGATGTGTTTTCATTATTGAGAGATGAAATTTTTGTAAAAAGTGGCCTTGGCAATGAAAATTTGCACTTATTCATCAAGGATACTTGGAATTCTATACCCTTCCATTGATTTTCTTCCTCTTCAACAATACGAGTGCTTCCATTTTTTTGCCTTTGTTGAATGCTTGTTGATGGCATTCTTATCTTGTTGCATACCAAAACATGGAGCTATTTTTGTGCTTGTATTCATTCTGTTCAATATTTGAAAACATCCCCAAGATAAACATTCATCCCACAAAACACTCATAGAAGCATACAAAGGCTTACAAAAGGCATATAGAAGCTCATCAGAATACTATAGAAGGTTAGTAGACATCATAAATTACAATATATAGCTCAAAACCAACACCAATCCAATCCATAAAAAACCATTCAATACATAATCACACTCAAACTCAATAATTCACAATCTCAAATTCTCAAATAGAAAGAAAATATATCAAAACAAAGGCAAAAATAGGGCTATCGGAATCGAACAATGGTCACATAAAATACATGAGCATATCACAAATCACCCAAAAACCATGATGAGCTAATCAAAGATATTCAATCCACCCCAAAACTCTTCAAAATAGTCCCACAAACATCCAAAATCAATAAATCATACACAAAATCAACCAATCAACTCAGAAAATAACTAAAAATAGCCCAAAAAACAAGTCAGTTTAGCCCTCAACAAGACACGATGTAATGATAAAGACAAATATTCTAATAAAAAATAAATACATTGAAAGGCCCACAATCATATGCTGATAAAGAAAGAGACACTTACTTGGAGCTTGGCTCAAACTACACTTGCTTTGATGTTGTAGCTTGAGCTTATCGATCTAGTTCCTCGATCAATCCATCAAATTAAGAGAAAAATAGGTTGCAAGCATGATTTTTCTACTAAATCAAAGCCTTGATGTGAAGTCCATAATGTACTTTAATTTTTATGTGTATTCTTGAATCACAGAAATGATCACTATCATGATACTACAATACAAGGGCATGGGATTCTAGTTTATTTATGTGGTTCTCATGGGAAGGATGGTGTAATCATCAAGGCATGTCTATGAAGCAATAGAAAAGGGCGAAGGATCTAGCAATTGAGGGATTATAAAATATTTATCATAAAACTATTTAAATACTTAACATGATTTGTAATGGAATTTGAAAAGATGACGTTCGGTTGCATTGATTCTTTGTGATCTACCTCACTGCTATTGTTGAGATCCTATCTACCTTGAGGAGCTAGCTATTATAACCATGAACAACTACATAAGAATGAGATCAAGAATTGGATATCTTGTACAAGGTCTATTCACAAAGATGATGCTAAGCTGCTTCCTAGGAATATAATAAGCTTGGGACCTGAATAACTCCTTAGCTCCTCATGTTGATTGGAATCCACAAAATTGATCTTCAAATGATGTTATCCAAGTCTCATGCAAAACAAAGCCACACTCTAATATCTCTTGAAGACAAAAATCTCTAAGGCATTAGCTTTGGGTTTAGTTTCATCTCCATGAATGTCCTACTCTATGCTTGCCTAAGTGATCCACTATAAAGCCTTCACAAAACCTAGTGATTTGAGGCTAATTAAATCTACTAGCTTTGCCTTTTTCATTTGGCTCTGGCTCCAAAGGCGATCCTTAGTCCAATGGATTCCATTGCACTCATTAGTGCCAATTCACTCTCATTCTACTCCATTTTAACATATCTCAGATATGAAAGAGTAATTGCGAGAACATGAGTCCCTTCACAATTCTAGCATCTTGTGATCAATCCATTTTATGTGGAAATTGCAGCACTTTGTTGGGATTTGATGGGGCTCACTCACATTTTGTAGACTTGCAAAAGAGAAGCCAAAAAGCCTTAGCTTGTGTACTATGAGATCTACCAAAGCATGCATATCTATATTCTTGCTTGAATCCACATACATAGTTGGATTTTGACTTGACTTGTTATGTGAAAGATCATAATTGATATCAAACCTTTTAGAGTGTCAAAGTAACATTCATCAAAGTTTGAGTGGTTCTTTGCAAATGAGTGAATGTAATTAAAGCTCTATCTTGGCCTTCCATGGTTAGAGTGGATCCTTTGCACATCCCCATATAGAGCTCCCATTAGTGGATTATGTGCTTGTAAGAAGGTGTCATTGGACTAGAAATTGTCAATTGTTTGAGGATGAAAATAGAGCCCCTAATAATATGGATTTTGATTTTGTGGAAAAAATTGTGGTAAATGAGGATTAGACTCCATATGGTTTACAAATCCATTCCACTGCATAAACAATCATTCATTCTAAAAAATCCAAAAGACCAGCTGGAAAGGCTTGAAAACCCATGTGGGGCATGTGGGACTATACTTGGTAGATAAGAATAGATGGCAAGTACATGGCAATACAAGTGTGTACTATGTATGTGTTAGAATTACTCAAATTGAGTCTATTTTTGGAGCATGAAGTCAAGATCAAAATGTGGGAAGCTTGGGATCACAAAATCGACTAGAAGCTCTTTGATCACAATGAACAAAATGATGATTGGGATAATGGTTGTTTACCAAACTATACATGAGGTAATTCTTAATCTACCAAGGCACAGTCATATCTAGTATTCTAATCCCTAAGTTGAGGAGATTAAGGCCATTTGGGAGAAAAGGGTGTTTTTATTTATGAACAACTTAACATCGTGGAGTCAAACACAAGATCATTTACGCGCTTACATGAGGACGGGTGAATCCTAGTTATTAGAAATGCATGACTATGTTATAGTAGCTGGTGTCAATTGAAGTTACGTAGATTTATTCACAGCCATGTGTGAATCCTAGTTGGAAACGCATGGCTATGTTATATTAACTGGCGTCGATTGAAGTTATGTCACATTAACTGGTACACACAGTATGTCATATTTATTAGGTGAAGGAAAAGAAGCTGTTACAGTGATGTGATGATATGTTACAGGGGATTGAAACTCTTGTATCTCGACTATGGCGTCACAATACCTGCACTCGCGGACGAGAATGCGTATCTTAGCAGTACAACAGTTACTGTATATCACGATAGTTCACCACCTCGCGTGCAGAGAAGAAGTATGGCTGGGATACAGTCTTGATGACTTCAAATCGGATCAGAAATATTGGCAAATTATCGACAATTGCGAGGATATTGACTGACACAGAACATGGCGTCGGAAAGCATGAGAAGGAAGCGCATGAACCATCTCTCATATGTGATCAACCTTATCACCTCAGTGGGCGAGGATATGTAAGGGGAGGTTCAGGCTTACGAACTGCACTGCGAAGGATCTGATATTAAGAGTGTTTGATATTACAATAGGGTTGCAAGATTGATCGACATTAAGAGATGCTTGAACATCATTGATTATGTCCATACCTTGCGTAGTATTCTTCGCTTCTGTCCACACTCAGTCTGTGTAATATTCCCGCATATGAATCTCCTCTTAAGTTAGATAATAGCAGATTTTTTAAAAATTATCCCCTCCCTTCCCCAGCCGACGGTCGTGCTGGAGGAGAGGGAGGGGAGGCACGATGACTGTGCACCGTGCTGGAGCATGGAGGGCTTGATGCTCATGCATCAGGCCGCGTGGAGGGAGGGAGGTACCTCTCCCTCTACCAATAAAAACCATGGCCATTTCAAGGAGAAGGGAGGGGCTGAACGAGAGATAGGACAGCGAATCGCTGCTGTAGAGGAAGGAGAGAGAGGCTGACATCATTGCGTGCAAACGTCATGAGGGAAGAGCTGCCGCCGATTGAAGAGGCTGCTGCCTGTGGACCAAGCCGACGCTGCCATTCGTCAGCAGCCTTGATACGCCACCGCTGCTTAGTTATCCGCCGTCCTTAGTTCTGCCACGTGCTAAGCTACAAGCCTTAGAAGCTTCTAAGCTTCTTCTTAGAAGCTTCTAAGGGGGGGGGGGTCCATTAAGGTGCCTTTCATATGGCAAGTCCCTCTTGTGGACTTTCATAAGCCCCTTCCCAAGCGGTCTTTATAACCCCCCGGGATTTAAGCACCCTTTCCCCTTGCATCCCCTATAAAGTCCACCTTAGCCCGGGTTTTCAAGCCCCCTTCCCGTGGATTCCCAACCCAAGCAAATTTTACCCCCGGTTTTCATTTAAATCCCCTTTCCCCTTGCATCCCCCCCAAAAGCTATTTTTCCCCGGTTGTAAAGTCCTACCTGTGGAGACCCTATTAAGTCCATTGTAACCCGGGATTTAAAGCCCTTTTCCATTGCATCCGCGTCACAAGCCCAATCTCCTTGCCGGGTTTAAGGGCTTTCCCATTGAACCCTCCTAAAGATAACTTTTCTTCCCTCCGAGCTTCGAGGAGGAAGCCTATAAGGCTCCCCCCATTAGATCCTCAAATAAGACCATCATGGCTTTGAAGAAGAGGGGTTTCCCTAAGTCCCTTTCCACTCGAATTCCCCCATAAACCCATCTCTAAAATTTCCCCTCACAATCCCTCTCTATAAAGATCTTTATCCCTCGAACTTCTATGAAAAGAAGGAGAAGTTCATAAGTTTCCATTTCCGCAAAGCCCATAAAACCATTCCTAGCTAGAATTTCAAGGAGAAGAATCTCTCAAGCCTCCGTTTTCCTAAGGCTTTTGCAAGAACCCTCTCACAAATTCCTCTTTTCTGAAAGAAAGAAGGCCCAAGCTTCGAACCCTAAGGCCTTTTAAAGCCCAATTCCGCAAGTCGGTACATCGGTCAAGGAAGCAGTACCTCAAAGGGAATTGCTCGTACGAGGGAAACGGGCCAAGATCATAAGACTACGGCCAAGGCAAGAAGGTCAAATTCATGATGGCCCCTAAAAAGGAACAAGGCGCAACCACACGAGGATCATCTCCTAACATTCTTGTGGACATTTCATTGAACCCACAAGTCCAGGTTTTCTTCCTATTTCTTGATTTACGTTGAAGTATTACAATCACGCATGGTTAATTCATGGAATTAGGATGCACTTATGCTTGTCAAATCCACCTAGTTTGATGAGAAAGAATTACATTGGCTATTTTAAAAAGAAATAACTCACGATTGAAGATTGGTCATTTGTAATTTTCCAACGAAATGAACGAAATATGTCCATGCATTTTTAGCAAGTTGCTTTTGTATATTACAAAGTAACGAATTTAGAATAACTAATGACTATCATTACAAAGTCGAGATTATTGTTGTACACCTTCTATTGGGCATGGAAAGATTAAAACATTGCATGTCACATTAATAGACAAATCTTTCTTCGTAATGATTCATTAAGAAAGTTGCTAACAATTGTAGGAAATTGCAAGGCATGGAAATGATTCTAGGTTGGATAAAGTAGGATTAACTCTAGTCAATTGGCATAAATCTCATTCAACTACGTAGTGGTTAGGAAAGATTGCGTAATTCTCAATCAATGTACAAATATTTCATTCAGAAATGAAGTTAGAAAAAGGTTGCATGGTTTGTTTAACATAAGACCTTAAAAGCTTAGAAGCATGAGTTGTGAATGCATATCCTAGTAGGATCAATGGAAGTTATGCGAATTTTAACATGTGCTTAATCTGAATAAGAAAAGTTAGGGATTATGAGTCTAGAGGATATGAATTGCATGCTTACATGAATTATGATGTAATACTACTAGTTTTTCCCCTCTTCGATCAAGACAATATCTTTAGGAATAGTTCGTCAATATCATAAGACAAGTAAATTGGATTACCCAAGACACCTAAACCACAAAGGATTCGCTTAGAAATGGTTAAATCGATACAATATATTCCAAGTGCTAACTAGGGTTTAGCACGTTAAGGACTTGACCTAATCGCACTTATTGCCAAGTCGAAACTCTCATACCCTAAAAGTCCTGCCCACATTCACGGAATGTAGGGACAATAAGACATACCTGCAAGAAACGATCTAGGGTTTCTATCCTAAGGATCGCTCGTTAAAAAGATGAAACTCGGATTGAGTTGGAACCCTAGGACCGACGATGTCGGCCTAGTGCAATCGGGAATGGATTGGATATAAAGACACCCTAAACCCTGTTTCCTATCTCATCAAGATTCCGTGATTAGAAGACGTCATGCGATGGGTGAAATAGTCCCATGAATTAGATGCAAAACTTGTGCAACAAGTTACAACGTCGCATGACCTTGTGGTTTGATCACAAGGGAATGGCCAATTCCTCGGAATGAGATTGGCAGATTCTTACGCAAGTTTATCTTGCAAGAGGAGAAATAATCGTCTTGATATAGTACCTTTCTTGGGTAAAGTAACCAAGATACGAGGATTAGATATTTGCTTGGAAGCAAAAGACCAATTAGTAAATTGGAATAACATATTTACTACTAATAGAAATTAAGGTATTGGTTAAGTTGGGTTAGTAGGGTATGGCCCTAACCCAAGGATATAGGGTTAACAAACAAACCCTTGGGGATCTTGCCAAGTCGCAATTGATCCTGGATCGAATGCTGGATGCATTCGGAGAGAAGGATTCACTCCTTAACAGTTGGCCAAATAAACGACCACTGGAATTGATTGTGCTTGTAACAGTTTAGAAAGCACTGTTTGCATTGTTTGCTCAAAGAACTAAAGGATGAAAAGATATCTAATGCTTCAGGTTGAAGTCCTGAAGGGAGAGGCAGCTTCAGTTACCCTCGACTGCCTGCTTCACCCTAACCAAGGGGGTTGTTGACCGCACCGGGAACGTGGACCGAACCCGCCGCGAGAGGTCTTTCCGTTGAGCTCTACTTGGAGCAGGAGGACGCTTAGGTGCCAGGGGGGGCTCTGGCCGTAAATCCCTCGCCTTCCAAGACCTGCACAAGAGGCTAACGTGACTCGGGATTGGATCTCGAGGCATGCATACTAGTTTATGGGCGGAAGCTTGGAATAATGATCCCTGAGGATCACTGGGTAGCCTTCGGGCGGATTATGGACAAGCCTACGGGCAGAACTCCTTCTATTTGAAAGATAAAATGATGAAATGATAATAAAGAATTTGTTTGATATTGTTTTTCTATGTCACGTGATAAGATTACGTGAAGGAACCAGTGCTTAACAGGATTAATTAAAGAAGCTGATTGTTATATGTCAAATTAATGTGTTAGATAATTACATAACTAAAACAAACCGAGGAAAGTGCGGAGGATGGACCATGGGTCTGTCCTACGGTTGGGTGGTCCCGGTTAGCCGGAAACTTTTCTCAAAAATCTTGAAGAACAGCGGGATGATCATCATCATCAAAACGAATAATGAGAGTGATGACCTAGAGTTACGTCTTACCCGATTTACGCTATTTTAGGGGAACAAAATGGGACTATGCCTTATGGCAGAGAGGTTGAGCCTTGCATCCCTCTCGTTTCCCATTCTCCTTGAACCAAGTGCAGCGTGAATCCGCTTCAGACCTGGCATTTCTGCGTAAAGTAGTTCGCACGGATCTGACGCTAGTTGCTGTTAGCTAATGACCAATCAGGAAAACCCTGATTCCAGTCGATTCTAATTGAGAACGGCTAGGATACTTCCACTACGTGGTAGACGCGGGAAGACCTAGATCGTAAAACCCGTAACATTCCATGGGAGTGCTGGGCGGAGTTTTCTAGACATCCTTTCTGATGGACTGCTAAGACGTGTCCTGGATGATACTAGTGGACACGTTACAGTCTGTTGGCTTCCACTGGATCGCTGAATGAGAATGACCTAGCTGTCTTCGATGAAGCACCAGCGGCCGACGGTGATCGACTACGCTCCGCCACCAAACGTTTTCTTCTTGCCTAGTCGCGTTCCAGCGCATCCTCCCCATGCTTCGGACCTCCCCCACACCACCCTTCCAGAACAGAGAAAATGTCGAGTCTCTGTGCAGGGTTTCAATCCGATGCCACCTCCTCGGCCGCGACACCAGTCTCTATCATGATCACTGACATCAAGCACGACAAGCAACTGCAGCGGCATGCATGGTCAGCTGAACAAATGAGCTCAAGAAAAGAGATGAGTGGAAATGAGAAAACAAGAGGATATGGATTGGAAGAGGTAGGAGGAATAAAATTCCACCAGAAGATGAAAGAGGTATTCTTTTCTTATTCATAGATGACAAATCCTCTAGTGAGGAGAAAAGGGTAGAAATGGATAACTATAGAAGTGAAGATGGAGAGCTTGAGGAAAAAAATTTCCCTCACTTTTGAAGTGAGCGAATGAGAATGAAGAGGGAGAATCATAAGGAAATGGGGGAAGACGAAGAAAGTCAATTATAAGAGAGAAGAATTAATTAACAAAGTTCTAGTCATTGCGAAAAGAAAAGAGCTCATAAGAAACATGTTAGGGGAAGACCTAACCAAGCAAGAAATAGATAAATATTCTGAGATGCTAGAAAAATTTCCTAATCTCTTCATGACATCCTACCACAAGATTAGAGGGATGAAATGCGAAGGATTGAAAATTTAATTAAAAGAAGATGGAAGACCTATTTGTCAAAAAGTTGAAGCCCCTCACTTCACAACAAATGAATATACTAAAAGAGGAAGTGGAAAAACTCTTGCAAGCTGGATTCATATATACTTTGTAGAGCACTCAGAATGGCTAAGCACTATTGTTATTGCCCCTAAAAACATAGGAGAATGGCAAATTTTTGTGAATTATAAACCTCTGGATATTGTGGCCACAAAAAGATATGATTATCCCTTGCCACTTATAATTGATAAAATTCTAGATTTAGTAGTTGGGTATGAAAGATGTAGCATATGCGATGGTTATTCTGGATATTTTCAATCGCTAATAGCATTGGAACATCAAAGTAAAATGACATTTATAACACCATGGGGCTATTTTTGCTATTGACTATTACCTTATGGACCTATAAATGGTATATCTCAATATCAAAGAAGGGTAAATAGGGTGCTAGCACCTTATTTGGAAGAGTTTGTAAAGGGATTTATTGATGATGTTTGTGTCCATAGTTCAAGAATGGACCATTGTGAAAAATTAGGTGAAGTAATAGAAGGAATGGACAAGAATGAATGTGAGTTGAATCTTGAAAAATGCAAACTAGCCCAATCCAAAGTAAAATTACTTTGACATATTGTATAAAAAAATGGGATAGAGCTTGACCCAAAAAAGGTTAAAGCTCTAGTGGTGTTAGCATCTCCAGCAAATACAAGAGAGCTGATGATATTCATACACAAAGTAAGGCATCTCTTTAGATTTATACCTCTAGCATCCTAACTACTTTATCCCTTACTACAGATGGTGGTAAAAAGGGCTCTATTGAAATGGACACAAGAACCCAAATAAGTGTTGCAACACGTTAAAGAAACATTAAGATAAACTTCATCAATTCAAGTTATAGATTGGGAAAGGGAGTTCTATGTGAATCTGTATGTGGGAGAGGATGCCATTGGAGCTATGCTTATGCAATAAGGGAAAACTTATTTATACATGAGACTGATTTATTATGCAAGAAAAGTAAAAGCTCCAATTGAGAGATCCTATAAAGAGATTGAGCTAGTAATGATCAGTCTAATATTTGCTTATCGAGATTTCAAAAGATATTTGTTACCAAATCCATTCACAATCTTAACTAGCTATATCATTTTACCACAATTAGTGAATAATTTGAATCCATCAAGAAGGGTTATGAGATGGATCCTAGAGCTAGAGGAATTTCAATATAAATTCCAAGTGGAAGAATCCACACGAGCTACAATTGTAGATCTTTTGACATGTTGAGGTAGCTCTTTCTTGCTCAAAGGAAAAATTGGAGAACAAAAGGATATCATGGAAGAGATTGAAAATGCTTCCATGATATTCTTTGATGGATCCTATCAAAGAGCACATCTGCAATCCTCAAGGTACATTGTAATCTACAATCCAAAAGGGAACATGATTAGAAGAGAGACTTTGGGGTTGGAGGCAAGAAGCAACAATGAAGCTGAGTATTGGGCTTTACAAAAAGGCATTCATTTGGGCTTGCAAACGGGAATCAAAAGATTGAGAATTCGAGGGGATTCACTTCTAGAAATTAAACAAATTCTAGGAGTATGGCAGATAAAAACTCCGTGATAAAGAGAATATATAATCAAATAAAGAGGGATCTCAATCATTTTGAAGCATGGAGTATTAGACATATAGCCAAGAAGGGAAACAAAGAGGCACATGAAACATCCCAAAAGGTTAATTGTCAAACATTTGTCCTTAAAGAAAATCATCCACTTTATAGAGGAAGGGAAATATTAGAGCTTGAAGAAGAATTTCTACTAACTGGAAAAATACCCTTCATTATCTTGAAAGAAAAGAAGTATGGGTTTTTTGGATGAGGAAAAAAATGCAAAATCCTAAAACACATTTTGTTCATGTTAGGACTTGACTTAATCTTGAGGAGAGTACCTTGGAAAGAAGAAATCTATACCATACTAGAAAATAATTACTAAGGAGCCTATGAAATTATGGTTTCAAAGTAACTCTCCAAAAGATTTTGATAGAAGGATATGTATGGCCAAGTCTACAAAAATATGTTCATCATGAATGCGGGTCATGCTATGAATGCTTGGGGAAGTTACTATATGTATGTCTTCTACATCACATGCGTTCAAGGCCTACTTATAAATATCCTTATCTGTGATATTTTCTTGAATAAAGCATAACCCTTTTCTATTCAGTCTATAGATAACCCTTTTATATTACACCCTTTTGTATGTAAAAAAAGTACAAAAATGGTATTTTAAAAATACCTTATTTTGAACCCACGTGATGCACACATATATTCATGAGTAACTTACTCGAGGAATGAATGTCAAAGGATGGGAAAGAGAATTCGAAAACCAAAACTCTCAAAGAACATTCTGGCCCTTGACATTTTTTAATAATGGGGGATAGATGCCATGCCATATGAATAGTGTTGAGATATCGAGCTCCACTCGTGATACGCCAGGGTGACCGTTGTGTATTTATGTCACCGACTTGTCAGTTGCAGACGCGGTCGGTACACCGCCCATGAATAATAGCTACATGACAGCTATCCTTATCTACTCTAGTTCGTGGCTCAGTTAGAATGCCACCTTAGTTAGTTGAGTTTGGTTTGAGACCCATATATAGAGTTCTTTTGGCTTACACAACTAAGAAGAGGAAAACCGTTTTCAGCCTCCACCCTTGTGTGTCTTCCCCCATTGTGCAAGCAAGAAAGCTTCAAGCGAGACTCCTTCCTTCTCTCCCACAATCTTGACATGGTATCAGAGCCTTGTTCGTGGTAAGGAGCTCAAGAAAGCAAGCCAAGCTCGCGGTGTTCTGGTAAGAGGAGCAGTGTTGCTTTCATTTTTTGTTTTGGGAGCAAATCTCTGCAGGTAGCACAGCCGGAAAGTGCAGGAGTGTATTGTCTCAGGTTGAGACGCCCTTCACGGTGAAGCAAGAGGGGGAGTATATGCTGCGGGAGAGGCCTTTAGCCCTTGGCGACCTTGTTTTTTTTATTTGAGGCCATTTCGGGGCCTGTTTTGGAGGCGGAAGTTTTCTGCACGCACTCAAAAAAAGGCCTAGTTTTATGCTGTGCAGCCACTGTTCTACAGGTCGGTGAATAGTTACTGTAAAAATTGCATTGTATGCTTGTGCGTAGAGACATTGGGAGTTACAGAATCATCCCTATTGCCTATTGATGTGAAATCGTCACTAGGAAGTGACTGTGTGGTCAAATACCACTTTCGCCAGTTTTGCAGATTTTCCCTTATGAGGGTGAAGCTCCAGTTTTTGCAGTGACAGAATTTTTTGTAGTCTTCTATAATGGCATCTGATTCTCTTTCACAGATTGTCACTGAAAATCTTGACAAGAACAACTTCCAAGCATGGAAGTTTAGAATGACGAATTTCCTTATGGGAAAAGGATATTGGGAATTTGTTGCAGGAAATGAAGAAGAACCAGTTCTTCCTGATGTTCCCAATCAACAGCAAATGCAGGCATTTAAAGCATGGCATGAGAGAGCCAGGAAAGTTATGTATTGGCTGTCTATCAGCATTTCAGACTCTATGATTGTGCATATTCAGGATGCAAGTACGCCAAAGGAGGCATGGGATACTTTGTCAAAAATGTATAGCACAAATACGCAAGCCAGGAAAATGCAGCTCAAGCAAGAGTTGCACAATGTGCAAAGAGAAAATATGAGCATCAACGACTACCACATGAAGGTGAAGAAGATTGCAGATGCACTTGCTTCCATTGGGTCACCAGTGGAAGATGATGATTTAGTTTCTGTGACCTTGAATGGTCTAGGAAAGGATTATGCACAGTTTCGGACATCCATTTCAGTTCGTGAAAGATTTCTTGATTTTGAGGAGCTGATTGCTCTTCTAATTTCTGAGGAGCAAAGAAATGGTGGTGCATCTTCTTTAGGAGGAACTTCAAAAGAAGCTGTCTTCTACTCAAATGCTGGAAGAGGTAGAGGCAGAGGTAGAGGAGGCCGATATGGAGGCCGTGGTAGAAATCAGAATATGCAGCAAACTCAAGAAAACCAGTCCTATGGAGGAGGACATGGTAACTCTAGAGGCAGGGGGAGCCAAAGAGGTCGTGGTGGATGGCAAAGAGGCCAAAATGCAAACAGTAATGTTGAATGCTAATACTGTGGTAGAATGGGTCATATGGCTAAAGACTGCTATAAAAAGCAGAATGACATCATGAATGGAAAACTGCAACAAGGGAATTATGCATCTTCTAGTAGACAGGGTGATGACAGAAATGAGCACTTGTTTATGGTGCAGCACATGAACAATTCTATGACAAGTGCAGAAGAAAGCAATGATGTATGGTATGTTGACTCAGGTGCATCAAACCACATGATAGGTCATGCAGAATGGATGGAGGATGCAAGAAAAATGGAAAAACCAGGATTTATGGAGACTGGTGATGATATTGCACATCCTATTGTGCAGATTGGAAAAATTCCTTTGTCTATGCAGGATGGGAAAAAGAAATACTTGTCTGATGTATTTCATGTCCCGAATATCACCAAGAATCTGGTTTCTGTTGGTCAAATGGTTGAGCAGGGCTTGCAGGTCAAATTTAATCCTCATGGATGCTTTGTTGAGGATATGAAAAATAAAGGTCGCTTGATAGCAAAAGGAAAGAAGAAGGGCAGAATGTTTACATTGGATGCAGACATGTCTGAATTGAGTGCAGCAATGTTTGCACATGGGACCGGTGTAGTTGCAGATATTGATATCTGGCATAAACGCATTGGTCATGTTAATGTACAGCGACTTAAATCAATGCAAGCCCAAAATATTGTTGCAGGTTTGCCGAAATTCAAGGTTGCAGAAATGCATAAGGTATGTGAAGCTTGTCAGTTTGGAAAACAGGCAAGGAAACCATTTCCTAGACATGTTCAAGAGAGTAAGAAGCCATTGGAATTAATCCACTCTGATGTGTGGACAACTAAAGCTGCATCTCTTGGAGGCTATCATTATTTTGTCAGTTTTATTGATGACTATAGCAGAAAATTTTGGGTGTATTTTATGAAAAAGAAAAGTGAAGTTTTTGGGCATTTCAAAACTCTTAAAGCGATGCTTGGAAAAGAAACAGGCCTACAGATAAAATGCCTAAGGTCAGATGGAGGGGGAGAGTACCTCTCAAATGAGTTTGCAAGGTTCCTGCAGGAGCATGGCATAAAGCAGCAATATTCATGCAGTCATACCCCACAACAAAATGGAATTGCAGAAAGAAAATATAGGCATATTGGAGAGGTATCTTGTGCCATGCTCAATGAAAAAGACTTGCCAGATTTTTATTGGGCTGAAGCAGTTGCTACAGCAGTGTACATAATGAACAGGACTCCCACTGCAGCAATACATGGAATGACTCTAGAGGAGAGGTATACTGGTAGGAAACCAGATATTTCTCATTTGAAAATTTTTGGTTGCATTGCCTATGTACATGTGCCAGATGAGTTGAGATCCAAGTTGGATCCAAAAGCTGAGAAGTGCATCTTTATTGGTTACTCTTTGCAGCAAAAAGGGTATAGATGCTATAACCCTTCTACTCGTAAGTTTACAGTGAGCAGAGATGTTGTTTTTGATGAGATGAGTAGCTGGTATAAACCAGTAAATGTGATTGATGATGTAGATGCACAAAATGGTAATGCTGCATAAAATTCACAGCAGCAGTCACAAAATATTAGTGGACCTGGAGCGTCCTCTAGTAGTGGTTCACATTCTTCACCATGGACAGGCAGATTGAGATCAGGAGAATCTTCTCAAAGTAATGCAGATAGTGGTATGCAGGTATCACGAAAAGAAAAGAGAAGGTTGATCAGTCCATGTTTGATGTGAATGCAGGTCACTCTTATGTGGATGGTGAATCCAGTGGCTCAAAACAGAGCATTGATGATGAGTTGGGTATTCCTTCTATTGTTACACCTGGAGTAAGGAAGACCAGGGATGTTTTGAGAGCACCTGGGAGTGAACCTACTTTGCGCAGGTCTACGAGAGCTAGGTATCCTGTGGATAGGCTGAAATATAATGGATTTACAGCCATTCACTATGCATATATGGTTAAAGTGATACAGGAACCAAAAACCACTTCTTTTGAGGAAGCCATGGGAAAAGAAAAATGGAAGAAAGCCATGGATGAAGAAATGGATGCCTTGGAAGCAAATGCTACATGGGAATCGGTATCTTTGCCTAAAGGTAAAAATACAATTGGCTGTAAGTGGGTTTATAAGGTGAAGCACAATGCAGATGGTTCTGTGAATAGATACAAGGCAAGATTAGTAGTCAAGGGGTATGCACAAACATATGGCATTGACTATGAAGAAACATTCAGTCCGGTTGCAAGGATGGCAACCGTAAGAGTAGTCATTGCTATGGCTGCATCAAAGGGATGGTCTTTACATCAGATGGATGTAAAGAATACCTTCTTGCATGGTGATTTGTAAGAAGAGGTCTATATGGAGCAGCCACCAGGTTATGTGCATGCTATTCATCCTGAGTTTGTTTGCAGGTTGAAGAAAGCCTTGTATGGCTTAAAGCAAGCACCTAGAGCATGGTCTGACAAGATAGGACAGTATCTTGTCACTATTGGCTTTCAGATTTCCAAGGCAGATTTCTCACTTTATGTGAGAAAAACAGAGAAAGGTATTATGCTACTTGTCATTTATGTTGATGATTTGATTATGATAGGTGACAGTGATGAAGATATCCTTCATGTGAAAATGCTATTGAAGCAGAAGTTTGAGATAAAGGATTTGGGAGAGCTGCGTTATTTCTTGGGCATTGATGTGATTAGATCACCAAGTGGGATTCAGCTCTTGCAGAGGTAATATGGATTGGACATGCTGTCCAAATATGGGATGACAGGCTGTAAGCCTATTTCAGTTCCTTTGGAGCAGAATGTGAAGCTGAGCACAGATGCAGGTGAGCTTCTAGAAGACCCTACTATGTACAGACGCATAGTAGGAAGTTTGATTTATATGACTATTACCAGGCCAGATTTGAGCTATGCTGTTGGATTGGTAAGTCAGTTTATGCAGGCTCCAAGGAAACCACATTTGGATGCGGCTAGACGCATACTCAGGTATGTGAAGTCCACATTGCAGTATGGACTATTTTATGAGACTGGGGTTCAGATACAGTTGCATGGATACACTGATGCTGATTGGGCTGGTAGTATTTCTGATAGACGATCTACCAGTGGATATGTGTTCTCTTTTGGGAGTGCTGCAGTCACTTGGAGCAGCAAGAAACAGCCTACAGTTGCCTTGTCGAGCACAGAGGCTGAGTACAGGGGTGCAGCAATGGCTGCATGTGAGGTAGCTTGGTTGCATAAGCTACTTTATGATATGCATCAGTCTACAGATGGACCAGTTGTCATTTATTGTGACAACATGAGTAGTATACACTTGGCAAATAACCCAGTCTATCATGCTAGAACAAAGCACATTGAGGTGCATTATCACTATGTGCGAGAGAGGGTTTTACTAGGTCTTATTGATCTAGTTTATGTCAGCACAGAGGATCAGGTAGCTGACATATTCACGAAGGCATTGGGCGCAGAGAAGCTGCGCAAGTTCAGAGACCTGCTTGGTGTGCAGGAATTGGGATTGAGCTCGAGGGGGAGTGTTGAGATATCGAGCTCCACTCGTGATACGCCAGGGTGACTGTTGTGTATTTATGTCACCGACTTGTCAGTTGCAGACGCGGTTGGTACACCGCCCATGAATAATAGCTACATGATAGCTATCCTTATCTACTCTAGTTCGTGGCTCAGTTAGTATGCCACCTTAGTTAGTTGAGTTTGGTTTGAGACCCATATATAGAGTTCTTTTGGCTTACACAACTAAGAAGAGGAAAACCGTTTTCAGCCTCCACCCTTGTGTGTCTTCCCCCATTGTGCAAGCAAGAAAGCTTCAAGCGAGACTCCTTCCTTCTCTCCCACAATCTTGACAAATAGTTCCACATACTTGAAGAGGGAAGATCTATATGCTCACCATTGTTGATTATCTATTCAAATGGGCTAAAGCTAGAGCTATCAAGAGTATTCAAGCCATAGAAGTGGGAAACTTCATATATCAAGATAGTTGTCATAAATTTGGGACACCTCTTGAGATATTAGCAGATAGAGGGCTTGGATTTTGAGAACTCGTGTATTACCTTTGCAATAAGATGAAAATCACTAAAAGATATTCATCTCCATATTATCCACAATGTACTACAATTAATGAAAGATTCAATGGAGAACTCATGACAATGCTGACAAAACTAATAGGAAATCACCCCCAAACATGGGATCTAGAAATTTGAGCAATTCTATGGGCATATAGAATTTCATAAAAAGTAAGTACTAGATTTTCCCCATATGAATTGGTGTACAGGAAAGAGGCATCATTTCCTATGGAAATTAAAATACTTGCAATACAACTACTTGAGAAGCTCAGTGAAGAGGAAAATGATTATGCAAAGGAAAGATGATTGGAAGTGTAAGGAGTATAATTAGACAGACAAGAAGTTATGGAATATTATGAAAAGAGTTAAGAACAAAGGCTTCAAAAATTTTATCAAAAGGTTTTTTAAAAAAATCGGAAAAAGGGGGATCTTGTCCTAAGATATAATAGCAATAGATCACCCTTTTCGAAAGAGTTTCCAAATAAAATGGGAGGGACCATTCAGGGTAAAAGAAACATTTGAAAATGGGACATATATGCGAGAGAATTTGGATGGGAAATCTCATAAGAATCGGGTCAATGGCTACAAATTTCAAGGCTCATGGACATTTGCTTAGAAGAAACACAAGAGAAAGAGAAAAGAAAATGACCCTAACAAGGCATGACCAATTGTAGAAGAAGATTGGTTAATAGACATTGCATCTTTTTATGAAAATGAATGCTAAACATAAATGCTTGCAATCTTGGGGGGTGGGATAAATATGTGATGCACTTTTGAAAAGCCAAAAAAGGCCCTGGGATAGCATAGAATGGATAGTGTTTTAAGCTTTGTTTTTTGTACAGTTTCATGATGCTATGTGCTTTGGTAAAGGAATAAAACTCAAACTCTACATCCCCTTGAGAATTTCCACTCCTCGGTAGAGACCTCTACCCCTTCGCAAGATGTGATCAAAGCTCCATGTAACCATTGCATAGACATAAACCGTGGCATCTACTCCATGCCCTGAGGATATCGAATCAGTTGATGGCATATATTATATCAAAATTTTGGTCATCGCACTTCTGCTTGGTCTTTTCTAGCTTTCTTATATCTAGCGAGCTACTTCTCCATGCATGCATGATATAACATACAAAAAAGATTCACTTTTTTCCTTAATGACAATATCCATCCTTTTTTCTACTCAATTTCCAACCACCACATCTCTGGTAATATATGATACTTTAGCAACCTTTAAAAAAAATCAAAAGACACCTTGAAGAACATAAGAAGTGTTTTTTATTTTTTAATAGAGTTAAAAAAAATCAATTGAGTGTAGAATGTACCTGAACAACTCGGTCACACTCGCATCGCTCCACCTGTACTCCACCTGCACACTTAGGAGTGCAAGTAGCATCTTCAAGGCGAGATACTCGGCACCCATCATATAATGATATAGAGGCTTCTTCTCTCAGTGGATTAGATGACTTGGCATCCATGGATATTAATGCAATATGAAATAGTATTTGGGAGTGTACATGGTGTGTCCCTTCTCTCTCTCTCTCTCTCTCTCTCTCTCACGTCTCTACATATCTTCTCTCTCTACATCTCAACATGGTATCATCTTAGTTCTCCATGCCTCAAACATTGGAATGCACCTAAACGAGTTTTGAAGTATTTGAAATACACTAAAGATTTTGGATTGGTTTATCAATGCCAATAAAACTCTAATTATATGCATTCACTTCAACTTTTGGATTATATAGATGTAGATTTGGCAAGCACTCACTTATCAAGTCTAATTCTCTGCATTCACTTCAACTTTTGGGTTATACAGGTGCAAATTGGGAAAGCTCTCACTTATCTATGCATTTTACAAGTGAAATTTTTTTATTTACCAATGGTTGTCTTGTTTCTTGGACTAGTAAGACATAATGTTGTTCTTCTCTCTTTACATCTTGACATGAGTCACTAGGGTGTTCAAGCTATATATAGCTCACCCTATCTAGACTACATCACACACACACACACACATATATATGTATGTATGTATGTATGTATGTATGTATGTTGTGATCAATATGAAATAGTCTTTGGGAGTGTACATGGTGTATCTCTTCTCTCACACACACATCTCTACATATCTTCTCTCTTTGCATCTCAATATGGTATAAGAACTATCACGATCTATTGCAACTAATTCCTTGAAGAAGACAATCAGGAAGTATATCTATGTAGTATCTCCTCAATTCTTGATTAATATTCCTTTCATGCTGAAATTTGATATATTGTATATGTAAGATTATATTAGGAAATTTGGAAATTTCCATGCACTTTGGGAATCCCCAATACCTTAATTATTTGAGAACATGGTCAAATAATAATATGTTTGTCTTACTTAAATGTGGTGTTTATCCTAAATACTTTATAAGCTACCTTCCCAAATCCCACATTCAAATATCAATTAAGATTTTGTTATATGGTCAAATATTCATCACTTATTTGAAATTGAGACTTGAAAATTCTTCAAATTTTCTAATATGGTGTTATGATATGAGCATCTTATGTCATGAATTTTAAGCATAAAAGAAGTTCACTTGGTCATTTAGATTACAAATATGTTGAATTGTAGATATGCCTTGCTTGGATACCCTAAAAGTCTCTATTTGAAAAACTCTTAAGGAAACACCTTTCTCAAGAAAACCAATTTTGATGATGTACTGCTAGGTTTCGAAAGCTTTCTTCTTAGCCAATTTGTGCTCAATTTGGAGTTCCATGTCAAAAGTTATGTTAGTTCAAGTAAACTCGACTTAAAATAGGAAAATAAATAGAACAATAGCTTTCCATGCAAACTTCTACGGCACAAGTCTCATCGCGATTACTCACTCTTGAGTTTTTGCCAAAACTAGCTAGATCATCATCTATTCTTGGCCAAAAATTAATGCGATAACATTTTGATTGTTGTTCATATTTCTTTTCTATGTTGGGCTAATTTATTCTTACACATGTTTAATCTATTTTGGGTTGCTTTATTCTTTTCCACATTTTGTCTATCTTGGGTCTCTTTCTTTCGGAGTATACTTTTGGAACTCAACGTCTTTCTTTATAGCATAGCTTCTGTGTATGACTTGTTGTGCTATACTTTTTTCATCATTTTGTATATGGTGTGCACATTCTGTGATCTCATATTGTACATGTTCTCTCAGCCATATATGTCAAATTCTATAATCATCAACGGATTTCCTTCTAGAAAATGTTTTGTCCGTCACTTTCAAGGACAAGGATTCCATGGATGGAAAGTAAAGATGCCACTAACTCTTGAAAGCAATGACTTGCATGATATTGCTCTTGGAATTATGAATGTCCACCTCAACTAGTTGATCAGGCTCATGATAATACCCTTGTAAAATTGAAGGACCTATCTTCAAGGAATGGCAAATATTTATAATGAGTTGATTAGATGCAATAAAGCAGGTCATTGGTATGTTCTTTCTACTCTTTAAGAATTTCTTATGCTTGATCTATGTAATATTTCAATATCACAAGCTATATGGGAGTATTTGATAGAAATTTTTGAGAAGAAATCTATTACAAAAATACATTATGTTCGTAGTCAGCTCATTGAGTTAGAATACAACATCAAAACTTCTATCACAATA
The DNA here is from genome assembly GCF_053477565.2 of Lygodium microphyllum. Classification (NCBI taxonomy): domain Eukaryota; kingdom Viridiplantae; phylum Streptophyta; class Polypodiopsida; order Schizaeales; family Lygodiaceae; genus Lygodium; species Lygodium microphyllum. The sequence goes on from NC_141151.1 coordinate 85,603,904, forward strand.
TATATCCAATCATTTAAGAGTATTATCAATCATCTTGCTGCCTGCTAGTGATGTCATTCCACGAAAGCAATTGATAACACAACTTCTTGATATTGTAAAGGATCCTACTTATGATAATATTGTTACCATATTAGCTAACAAAGATGGGATCAATTTTGATCAAGCTTATGTGTCTTTGATTAAATATTCATAATGATATGAACGACGATACACAAATCAAGAACATCTATGATCTCACAAGAGGATGCATAGTCAAAGCGAATTGACCAAGCTTTACTTGCTCGAAGGCATTCCTTTCTTGTAAGGGTCATAGGAACCCTCCCCTTAAATATTGAAGGAAAAGGGAAAAAAAAAATTATTTGAACTCAAAAATTTTTATTTCCCCTCTCTCCCCGCCAACAACAATCAGGGAAGGAGAGAGGGAGTGGGAGTGGTGGTTTGGTAGGGGAGGCATGCACCCTCCAGGTGGAGGGTGGCCATGCCAACTATTCCCTCCTCTCCCCTATATAAGGGGAGGGGAGGGCTTCTCCCCTCCCTAGGACACAGGCCACGTGGTTGTCATCACACTGTCCCTCCCAGTGCTGCACAGGGCCACCCGACTCCATCCATAGCCACCCCCATTGCGTGGGCTACAGGCGCTTGCCACCTCTCTAAGCCTTCCGAACAGGCACGTCTTTTCCTCCCCTTTGATTGGCTATAGGGGCAGCTCTACTGGCTGCCGCTCTGCCACCTAGTCCACGTGTCTTTCCCCCCTGTCAACTCGATACAAGCCATTGAGGGGGTCCTTTGATCCTGGTCAACCCCCCCCCCCCCCATTTCATGACATTGCCAGACCCTCTCTAGTCCTATGACCAGGGTAAGTGGGATTGGGCACTTAGCGCTCTGAGCCCCAATGATCATTCTCCCCCTCTCCTCGCGACAGTGTTGTGGCCCTCCCAAACATTAGGAGAAATATGGACTCTCTTTTTTGCCCCTTAAGGAGTGAATAAACAAATATAGGCCTAACCAATGAGAGAGCTGGGATTCCAGATTCATGTAACATGAATCTTCTAGCCATATCTTGGACCAAATCTTCCCTTAGCAATAAAATAAGGGAAAATGTGGGGACTACAATGCTGTCACTTCTTGGAAGTTTGTGCCTCGAATTTTCATTTTCTTATTTTTTATGTTTGACTTATCTTTTCTCCCCTTTTCAATTTCCCCCTCTTTCTTAGGCGGAACTCAAATTTGTCATATCTCTTTCCCCGCTTCTTCTTTCTTGACGAAATTTTACAGCCTCACTGTTGCTTGCCCTATCTATAACCCTGTAAAATTTCATTTGCTTTGCACAAGCACAGAGAGAGTTTCATGTGTTTTATGAGAGCAGAGCTTGTTTTACCAAAGCCCTAAGATTCTCTTCACAAAACTCTACAGGTATATTTTTCTCTTCCATAGATGTTCTATGGTAAAGTTTTATCTCGTTTGGAGAAAACCTATGCAAGTTATGTGCATTCTTTGACATGTAATTTCTTTTGTTTTGATGCTCTAGGAGTCTCTTACAGTCAAGAATAGTGATATTTTGAACACTCAACTTCTTCTTCAACATCTTAGGGTTTCTCTGTAAACAAAGTTACAGGTATATTGTCTTGTTTTTTTGTTGCTCCACTGTTAAATTTTATCTCGTTTAGACAAAATGTATACAAGTTACATGCATATTGAGATTTCCTTTATTTTTTTACTCCAAGAATCTCCGAGGGTGAAGAACAATGATTTATTAAGAACTCAACTTCTACAACATCTTTGGGATTTTTTGCAGAGAAAGCCACAGGTATATTGCCATTTTTTATTGCTGTTCCATGGTTAAATTTCAACGCATTTGGACAAAGCCTATATAAGTTATATGTATGCGTTGACCCAAGATTTATTTTGTTTTTGTACTGTAGGAATCTGTCAGTGAAGGAACAATGGTCTTGCTATAAGTCAACTTCTTGTTCAACATATCTACGGATCTTTGTGAAAGAAATTACAGGTACAATGTTTCTTTTTTAAATTGATCCATTTAAATTTAATTTCATTTGGAGAGAAAATTTGCAAATTATACACATGTTGATAGGTAACTTTTGTATTTGGTTGTTACAAATGTCTTCACGGAGGAAAAATATCAGTAGCATACTTGCAGTGGAGGTCTTCAACAGGAAAGATAATGGCGGTAATTGGATTTGTGATAAGTATTATAAGTTGGATTGGATTTTGATGCACCCAAGTACTCGAGGGAGTTTCAAGGTCAAGCGCAAGGATGTTGCGAACCCTACCAAACATTGGAAAGGTAGAATTCTAGAGTTCAGAAAAGTGTTTAATGGCACAAGTGCAGTAACAGAAGTGTTGATTCAACATGTTTATACGCATAAACAAATCTCTGTACACAACGAGAACAACATTGCAAATTGTAAACAAAACAGTAAGTTGTTAAATTTTATCATTGATTATTATTTTGTATCAGAGTTGTTTTTAAAAGTCGTTGCAGTATTCTAATTCAGTCTTGTTTGATTGATAGCTCTATATCCATAGACTTTGCATGAATGGCAGAATGTGGAATGTTTAAGCGGCAAGATACATGTTTGGCATGAAGAGATAGGTTCTTTGATCTATGATAATACCTCTGCAAGTCAACTTGCCACTCAAAATATCTTTTTTTATAATTCATTATATGTGGTAGAAAACCAGAGATTGCAGCATGTCCCATTGCCGCCACTGTCTAGTGGTGAATGGTTCATTGGTAGCTTGGAGTTGTCAGGAGCTTGCAAGTCGAAAATAAAATCTGACATCAATAGTGCTATGAAACCCACCACAGGCTCCAAAGATGTGCATCTTAGTTGGTTTATTCCATTCTCATTGTTTGCACATTTGTTTGGTTCATGTGATGTTTTGAAGAAAACAAAGATTACTTATCAATGCAAGTGTCCATCCGAGGAATGGATGAGTCAACTATTGGGTGAGTCTTGGCAAGTCAAAAGAACACATTTTGATGAGACGATTGAGTGCAGGGTCAACCAATCTGATATTACATTCAGGTAAAACTTTTTTACTACTTTGCATACCTTGATTTAATTGACATAGGTCTCGCTTAGATGAATTGTTATGTTAGTCACATTCACTTACCATTATTTTTGTTTTTATTACAGGTATTTCATTCCTAGACAAACTCTGTGCATTTGCTTTCGATATAGAAGATGGCGACTTTTGCGAGGGGAGTGGATCAGCTTGGATCAAGATATTCGAGATGACACACATACAGCGCTCGTAGATGTGGTAATCTTGTGGAGTGGTCATAATCCTTTCGTAGTAAGCGCAGAGAGTCATTGGCCCATTTATTTTCTGACACAAGAAATCCAATTAATGTCTAGTGCGCCCCTCTACAACTTCTATTTCAAGTTAGATAATAGAAAAGTCAGGACTCGTAGTGAGCAATCCATGACATGTAAAAAATGTGCTTCTCCACATATCCTTGAGATAGTGGAATCCTTGTAAAAAAACTTTATAAAGAGCGAATACATACCTTTTTTGAACGTCTGAGTACTTTAAATTTTAGTTTACTGTGATCCAAGCGTGCGATAATACATACTGTAATTACTCAATCGTGAAGTTAAAAATCATAATTAAATTGCCGGTTAGAGGTCTATAATCTATAGAATATTGTCTTTGCACAATGATATATTGTAGCGCATCTCTGTTGCTCGTTTCTTAAATTTTAATATTAAATTGGATCCAAAGGGAATTTCAAAGCCTTTTAGATTTATTCTCTTTAAAAAATTATATATTTTCTCTCGTTAGACTTGAATATACTCAGCGACCCAAGCATATTCGAGGATATAATAATGTAGAACAAAGCGTTTGTCTGTAATTTTAATAGTGACTTTAAAGTACTGAAATAAAGAAACTAAGGTAAGAGTTTTAATTTGAAACTTTAGAGTTAATAACTTTATAAAGAACCTTTATTTAAAACCCTAGACACATAAAAGCTATAACTCCAAACTAATTTTCACTTTCATTCTCCACTTCCCTACACTTGTGCTCTCCTTCCTTCTCTCTTTGTATGCCATGGCTACCACTCCCGCCTTCGCTGCATGGATCAGCTCCACATGCTATGCGCAAATAGGGGACCAGATATACCCTAGGTTTTGCGTGACCTTGAGTCTAGAGAGCTCGCTTTCTGCTGTAGACCCTAACTCTAGTATATTAGCATCATTTTGTGATGCAGTGAACCCTCTCACTTGCTCTATTCCCGACTCCACTCTCAGGTGGGTTCCCATGGATTTTTTGTATAGTTTGTGTGCCGGATCCAGCCATGCAAAGGTGATAAGTCGAGCCCTGGTGCATGTGGGGCAACATCTCCGCGCTAGAGCAGTACCCACCTCCTCACAGGACCACGTCACGATGGATCTCATTGAGAGGGATGCCGCCTTTGCCATATATGTTATGTGCACTGAGGTGCAAGAGGACAGTGACGAGGACATCGATGCACCCTCTCGGCCACTACTAGAGTACTTTGAGAGGGAGCCTAAGGAGATCACTCTCGATCTGAGTGTTGAGGCAGCACAGAGCTTGGCCATTGTGCACCCACCTCCCTGCCCTGATGAGATGCCCACGAGCGAAGAGCCACCCCTCTCTTCTCTCCATGCTATCACCATCGAGGGGGTGGAATATCTACTCATGCAGGATGTGCTAGAGTTGTTGGAGCTCAGGGAAGAAGAACTATACTGTATCATGGTGCGTGATGCACCTAGTGATTTCATAGATTTTGATTTACAGGATGCCCCACCACATGTTGATGAGGTGGCTCGTTATGATGGCACGAGCATCGATGACATCTCTGCCATTGTGAGCATCCAGGAGAAGATTGAGGATGCGGAGCCACAGTATCAGATCTCTGATGAGGAGTTCAAGCAGTTGCAGGAAAGCCTTTTTGGTCCTCGACCCAACTATGCAGTGCCTACCCAAGAGAGAGACGAGGGCGGCCCAGTGGCAGGAGCAAACGTGGATGCTCCATTACAGCGGCAGATAGATGATGCAGAGAAGGTAATGTTCTCGGTTTCCTATGAAACTTAACCAGTAGGGCCTCTAGGGCATCGGGAGTGCACACATGTGTTTTTGTGGAGATCGGGCCCCTACAGATTCAGGCCCCTAGACGCGAGCCTCCGGCCAGGTTACATCTGGGGGCCCGATCCCGACAAAAACACATGTGTGCACTCTCGATGCCCTAGAGGCCCTACTGGTTAAGTTTCATATAAATATGATTTATATATCTTCAGCACACTCCATGCATAGTGAGTCTGATACTGAACTTGTGTGTTGCAGGATATTGTCTGTATAGATGAGTTTTCATCTAGGCAGGCTGGCTGATCTGGTAGCTAAGGAAGGGTGCAAGACTCGGCATTAAAGGAGTACATTGGGCAGCTTGTCAACGACATTATTGTATTTCATAAGACATGCTCCCCTCCTTTTTCTGAGAACTTCTTGAAGTTGAGGGCACTAAGAAAGATTGGGCCCTTCAAGTCCATCTCGACCAACTCCAGCCTGGAGAAAGTAGTGTTGCTTCAACGTTCGAAGCTACTCTACTTATTCACGAGTACTAGGTCTGGCCCACTTTTCTCCATGGTGGCCCATGGCATGGTTGCCAGTGTTGAAGACCCCACTCTCATTAGACATGAACTATTGGGGAAAAATGTATTGTTGCCTATGATCAAGAATAGCTCTGACCATGGGGAGCCTAGCTCGAAGAAACCTAGGAGAGAATAGATATACTTATTGCCTATTGATATCGCATCACTGATGTACTGCACTTTGTAATCTTCTCTTCAAGTAATGAAAACCGATGTTTGTTGGATTCGCGTGCAATGTAGTTTGTGATACGTGTAATTTACTGTTGTTTTTTACTTGAATGTTACATTTATTTGTCAAATTTATACGTAACACGATTCGTATCCTAAATTTAATACGTAGTGCTTTATCGAATTCGTGTGCAACATGTATTTGTTCGAATGCATGTAACGATAACTCAACGACGTAAATAAAATAAATATCAAGCGACTAAACAAAAATAAGACGCGCCAAAAACTTTGTATTTGTATTAATAACAATTTTACATGGGGTCCATTACAACCAAGGCTTTACAAAATGTCTTCAGAAGCTACATTCCATGTGCTTTTGAGTTGTACACCTCTATTCTTGGTAACCTCCGCGAGAACTATCTTTCCATCGCCGAAAGAACCTAACTATCCGCATATCCCTGTCGGTGACGGTGACCCTCCTTGCATGCACCGCTGCATAGACTGAGTCTCCAAATAAGTCGATGAGGTAGGCTTCAACAGCTTCTTGTAGTGCGAGGAGGGCCTGGGCAGTCCAGCGCGTGATGTATCTGGAAACTGGGTCCTATTGTTCCTGATCAGTATGCCCTCCATGATCTCCCGCACCAGCTTCTGGAATGGAGCCTTCAGTATCAGGAGGTGAGTGGTCTTTTGGTAGTGGCGGATCTCGCAAAGAGCCACTGTGCCTGGCTTCCATCGACGCTTGCGATGCTGGCGTGGTGGTGGTGGTGGTGCAATGTTCTAGCTACTTGGGAGAACTTTTGAAGTTTTTCCTATGTGATATATGTGCACAAAGACTTTCAACACATTTTCCAACAAGAAAGTGGAAATAGTCGATATCGTAAAGATAATAAGGTCAGGAGAAGGGGAGGAGTTTTATACATCCAATTCAAAAGTTAAGAGATCCTTTGCATTATGACGAAGATCTCAATCTTGGAAGAGATCATGTAGATATTACAAGACGTGAATGTCCTTATGAGCATGAAAGGCAGGTGAATGAACCCATAAGAGGGCCATGTGTTTCCCCAATGTGGAGAGTTTGAAATAGTAGACTATATGCCTCTACTATGACTGATTCAAAAGAAACTTTAGTAGGAGCCAATGGAGCACATGGCATGGAAACTTGTGGTTCTTCTCTTGAAGAAGCAAAGGACCATGTTTCAAGGAAGCCATTTAAAGAAGGATGGCGTTGGTCATCAAAGAAAAAAAAGAAAAGGAGAAGGAGGAGATGTTTGGGTTCATCATCTCTATTTGGTTCTTACCCTATGCAACAAGTATCCTTTAGAGAGAGTATGAATGATAAGAAAGAGACTATGTTTATGCTTGGACAAAAGACATTTCAACCTAAGTATATTTGGAGGCTTAAAAGTTTAGCTAGAGAGGGCAATGTTGTACCTACTGACTTGAAGGATGATGTAAGTATATATGGGCTAGAAAAGCAATTCAATACATGAAGTGTAGCTTGATTTCAATCTCCTTGCAATAAAAGTGTCCAGGTGAAGGACATTGTGTTATTGTTTAGGGAGGAATTAGTCCCACCTTGTGTAGAAATGTACAAAGATTTTATAGAAAGAGTTTTGGACTTGATAGTGGTTTTAGCTCATCATATTGAAAACTATAAGCATAAGCTCACATATTGATATTGATTTTTGAACATGATTTTTCTAAATCATTATACCTAGAATTCTAGAGGGAATATAAACTTTACTAAAGAGGATGTACCTTGGAAATTTTCACCCTTTTGTATAGAGGTACAAACATATGGCCGTGAGTGGCCCATCCCTTAATCTAGGATTTATGCTTTAGGAGAGTTCTTATAGGGGTCAAGAGTTTAGATTAGCATTGTTTTGCTGAGTTGATGTTTCTTGTTATATTACATTAGGCCAAGAGATTCATTTCTTTTTCTTTCTTGATGGAGGTGCTTTAACTTGTGGATTGTTAGCTAGCGTTGTTTTGTAGGTTAGTTCATTCACAGTCAAGGAAGGTGTTCAATGTGAATACATAGATCCTTCTTCAATGCTACGTATCTTTATCACCTTGTCTCTTGCTAGTCACATTTTAATGTTTTGAGAGGAAGGGGTAGAGATCATTTGTGTGTTTTTTTCATGGATCTAAGGCCAAGACTTGGGCTAGGGATTCAGTGTCCTTGCTAAGTGAGATGCCTCCATGGCTAGTTTCTCACTTGAAGATAGTCACAAGTTGATATTAGATCTCAATCTTTTAATAGTTTGATAGTCCAATGGGGGGAACCTTTCTTCTCTGTAGGGTAGCGAGCCTAGCTAGAGTGTTCAATTTCATTTCTTGTCATGATAAACTCTCCAAATATACTTGTCACCTCATGAGAGCTTGGTGGATTCTTGGGGCTCAAGGCGAATGCTCTATCCTCCTTGGGGGATGAGACCTACCCATGGGATTTTAAGGAGAAAAAAAGAAAAAGGGAGAAAAAAGAGGATACATAATATTTATGTGTGTCATCTTGTGAGGTTCTAGTAGGTTCTTGGGTTCATGTCACTGATACCTTGATCTCCTTGGGGCACTACAAAAAAAAGGTTGATGCAAGTCATCCCCATGAAGAAAACAAAACAAAAACAAAAGAGAAAAATATACATGATGATGGGCTAGTGAACAAAAGTATTAAAGGGATAATGAGCTTATCATTTAACTTATAGACAGTTAACTTGGGCCTCTTGTTAGTGCTTCATAGCCTTATGTTAGGATGGGTTCTCTCTAGGTGGCTATTCCACTAGTCCAGAATGTCATTTGGGTCACGTTTTGAGTAACTGATAACAAGATTAGTGACTGAGTGTTGTTTCCTTAGGGGGACCCTTATTTCATTGTCCTTGTCTTGGCCATGGCATCCATGATTGTAGCATTGAATGTTACCCTATCATGTGGTTGCCAATAGAGGTGGATTCAAGGCACGTTTTATGAAATTTTATGGTTTTTGAGGTGGATCCATGTCAAGGCATTCTTGGGTCAAAATGAAGATTTAAAGTTTAAAATTGGTCCATAGTATAGAGCATTTAAGATGCAAGGCATGGGGCATCTTAAAGCTAAAGGTGGAGCAGAGTGCAAAATCAAGTGTACATGCAGTGCAGACGTGTTGAACCATGATATTTGCATAATATTCATACGTTTGGATGTCAAAAACTTGTAAAATGACCTTATTTTGAGGAGAAAAGGATGTGAGACCAATATATTGGTTAATAAGTGGCCAATTTTGCAGCTTGGTTATATGTCCAAGCATCAAAAGACATAGCGTTTGTAACGTGTCCCCTAGTATCATCCAGGACACGTCTTAGTAGTCCATCAGAAAGGATGTCTAGGAAGCTCCACCCGACACTCCCATGGAATATTACGGGTTTTGCGATCTAGTTCTTCCCGCGTCTGCCACATAGCAGAAGTATCCTGGCCGTTTCCACTTAGGATCGACCGAAATTAGGGTTTTCCTAATGGGTCACTAGTTAACAGCAACTAGCGTCAGACCCGAGCGAACTACTTTACGTAGAAACGCCAGGTCCGAAGCGGATTCACGCTGCACTTGGTTCAAGGAGAATGGGAAACGAGAGGGATGCAAAGCTCAACCTCTCTGCCATAAGGCATAGTCCCATTCCGTTCCCCTAAAACAACGTCAATCGGGTAAGACGTAACTCTAGGTCATCGTTCTTGTTATTCTTTTTGATGATGATGATCATTCCGCTGTCTTTCGAGATTTATGAGAAAAGTTCCCGGCTAACCAGGACCACCCAACCGTAGCACGGACCCATGGTCCATCCTCCGCACTTTCCTCGGTTTGTTTTAGTTATGTAATTATCTAACACATTAGTTTGACATATAACAATCAGCTTCTTTAATTAATCTTGTTTAAGCATTGGTTCCTTCACGTAATTTTATCACGTGACATATAAAAACAATATCAAGCAAGTTCTTTCAACATCTCATCATTTTATCTTTGAATTACAATAAGTTCCGCCCGTAGGCTTATCCATAATCTGCCCGGAGGCTAACAAGTAATCTCCAGGGATCACTATTCCAAGCTTCCACCCGTCAACTAGTATACGGGCTCTGGGATCCAATCCCGAGTCACGTTAGCCCCTTGTGCAGGACCCGGAAGGCGAGGGATTTACGGCCAGAGCCCCCCCTGGCACCCAAGCGTCCTCCTGCTCCAAGTAGAACTCAACGGAGAGACCTCTCGCAGCGGGTTCGGTCCACGTTCCCGGCACGGTCAAACAACCCCCTTGGTTAGGGTCAGGCAGGCAGTCGGGGGTAACTGAAGCTGCCCCTCCCTTCAGGTTTTTAACCTGAAGTATAGATACTTATTTAATTTGTAATTCATAAATCAAACATAGCTCTAAAATCTCTAGCAAGCACAAACATTTCCATTAACCAACCCAGTTGTATGGCAAACTGCTAAAGAAGTGTTCTTTCCTTTTTGAGTGTATCGGCAGCCGTCCTTAAGATGTCTTGTAACTTTGGCAAGGTTCCTTACATTCGGATGTAGGGTATACCTAGTTTGGTTTACCCTAAAGTACCTTAGATATGCTAGTTTCTATTTTACAACTTTTCTTATTTTGAAGGATATCCAAAAACGACGTCTTTTTGCAAGATAACTTGTGTAAGGATCTGCCGTCTTCGAAAAGGGTTTTTTTTCCCTTTTCTTTTTGTGACCTAATCACAAAATGATTTCATATATGTTGCGCAAGTCAGATGATGGAATAGTCTATTTAGACTCCATAATCTGACATATATCAGGCCTAGGGTTTCTTTATTTGAGAGCCTTAGGGACGACCCTAATTTCTTATTTTTATGAGTTTATTGTCCTTGCGGTAAGATAAGTAGTCCAGTGTTTTAGGGTATGAATGTTTCTATGTTTAGATTGGTCCGGTTATCTTTTGGAAAGATTGGTTTTGTCAACTTTAGGAGGGTAATCTCACTCGTCTTGTCACGGTTTTTACTATCTTTGATTACTTTCTCAATCAATACAGTTTGATTTGGCATATAGCATAATGCCATGAGGATACAAAGGGTGACGATACTCCTAAATACCTAGCTAAGGAATTGGTGAATACACACTTTATTTGTTCCAAGTCCTCAATTTGAAGGGGAAAAAGTGTAAATAAAGTATCATCCAGCAATTTTCCATTACATTTTCTTTCCAAATGATTTCGTATGTCTAATTTTTATACTTGTTAATTTCTAACTTTTGACTTCCGTTTTCTTTAAGATAAACTCATGCCAATTAACAATAGTTGCCTTGCAACTAGCAAAGATAACTCTCTAATAATTTGAGCATTTGAAGGAAACTTTTCATGAATTTAGCCATTTTGCCATGATCCGTTGCGAGAAGAATAAGACTAATGGAGCAAGATATAATTTCTTCATTTTAGGACTATAATACTATAGTAAATGGATAGTATTGCCTATTATTTTATAATGCTTGATGCAATTTGATGGAAGCTAATTTGAATACAATGTCATTCATAAGCTAACTCCTTTGTTAGAATTGATTCGAACAAATATATATATTTCCTTAATAAATTTTCTTTGCATGATTGACTAAAACCCAAATTAACATCAAGAAGAAAACCTGGCTTTGAGGTGAGATATCCACATGGATACCGGGAGATGACCCTCCTGCGGCTACGCCTTGGACTTTCTTAGGAGGCATTGCAAGTGTGGTCCGTCGAACGTGGAAGCAGCTTTATAACTTCTCCTTAGAATTCCACCGTCGCTCCTTGCACCGTTCGTCAAAAGTAGTTTTGGAAGGCTCCCTCCTTGAATTCGGGAATTGAAAAGGGTGTTTTAGAAACTTTTACCACTAAGACACATTAAAGCCATGGGACAAGCTTAATGGCCTTAGTAAGCTTGCACGAACGGGAATATCAAGGTGTGGAAAAAGACGCAAGGTATAGGAGAGCTTTAAGGGAAATTAATAGCCGTAAAGATTTTTAGTAAGGGTCTAAGGACTTTTAGGCAATTTAGGCTCATGCGGGTTTACACACGTAAAGGGGGAATGATTCCGAACCCAATGGGGAAGAGTATATAATGCTTTAAATCACTAGGGAAAGGGATCTTAATGGGGAAAGGCCTTAAATTGTGACGGAAAAAGGGTGTAGGACAAGTTTAGGAAAGGCCTAAACTCCGGGAAAGGGAATTTTAAACCATAGAAAGAGCTAAGAGGGTTTTTTTAAAACCGGGGTTAAGAATCCCTTTGTTAAGATCGCAAGGGGGGAAAAGACTTTATAAAGTCCTAAGGGGAAAACTCTAGGGGGGAAAAAAAAAAACCCTAAGGGAGGCCTTAGGGAGAAGTTTAAAAGGGGAAATAAGGTAGCCTTAAAGGCTATTAGTAAGAGGCCTAAGGGCCTTTAGGGGAAAAATTTGGAAAGGATAGGGTTGTTTCAAAGACCACACGAAGGGGGGCTTAGGAAACCCCCCCCCTTGGAAGTTTTCCAAGGCTTCCAAGAAGGCACGTGGGAGAAAAGAAAAACCAAGGAATACGTGGCAATCTGGCGTCCGATGGCGGCTGAACGGCGAGGATGGCAGCTGAACGTCGACTGCTGGCTGGCGGCGCTTGCTCCACGGCAGCCCCCTCGCCTCTCCCTCGCTGTTGAGTCCTTCAACTATAATGGCCTTCCCCCCTTCACGACTACCACACGGCCTCCGTCAGCTACGAGTGGTGCAACACATCAATGCTTCAGCTCTTCCTTCCTCACGAATGTGGCGACCGTAGCTTCCTTCTTAATTCCGCAGCATCATCCCTTCTCAAACAACTCCTGGCTTCGACAGGGTGAAGGGCGTCGTCTCTCTCTCTTCCCTCCCTAATCCTTCCCTTCCTCCCACAGGTTTTATATAGGAGGGGGGAAGAGGTACCTTCCCTCCCCACGTGGATCGTGCATGGGTTCCCTCCTCTCCACGACTACTCCATCTTAGTTAAGCATCATTATCTTCCCTCAGCCACGCTTCGGCTGAGGGAAAAAGAAAAAGAAGTTTACATAAATTCCCATTTTTATCCCTTGTCCTCCTCCCAAGAGGAGGTTCTTATGGGAAATACACGGTTTCGAAAAGCCGTGACTTGTATGGACTCAGTGAAGGTGTGTTAGTTTAGACTATCCCGTCCGAAACTTCACTGTAACCTTATTATTTTCCCGAAACTTCGCATGGCCGGAAATATTACATTCTCTCCCCCTTAGAAGAATCAAGATGTCCTCATCTCGAGATAAATTGGGGATATTGTTGGTTGAAGGTGCCTTCGTCTATCCAAGTGGCATCTTCCTCGGGATAATCCTTCCACTGGACGAGATATTCTCTCAAGGTTCGGGATCTTAACTGTCTCTCCCTAACATCTAGAAGTCTATCCGGCCTTAGCTCAAGGACTCCTTGACTAGGCATTACAATTTGTTGGTCATCAAGTACATGGTTAGGGTTGGGTACATATTTTTTCAATAGGCTGATATGGAATACATTGTGAACTTTTAGGTTCTCAGGGAGTTGCAATTTATAAGCATTGGGTCCTAGGCATTTGAGGATTTTATATGGTCCACAATACCTTGGACTTAGCTTCTTGCATTTTCCTAGGGATAGAGAACTCATTTTAGGGCATACCCGAATGAAGACCATGTCTCCTTCTCCGAAGACCCTCTCTTGACGTTTCAAATCCGCATATCCCTTTTGTCTATCCTTGGCTGCTTGTATGTCTTGTCTTATTGACCCTTATTTGGTCATCCATGTCCTCCAACATTTGTCTTGAAGCTTCAACTCTTAGGGTTGGATCAGAAAAGTTTAGGGGACTTCGACAATCATGACCATACAATGCCTGGAAAGGGGTCATTTGAATGCTCTGCTAGTAAGAAGCATTGTAGGCAAATTCCACTAATGGCAAGTATTGAATCCACCTCTTCGGCTCTCGACAGCAGTATGCCCTAAGCATATCCTCAATGATTTGATTCACTCGCTCTGTTTGTCCATCCGTTTGGGGATGGTAGGCGGTGCTAAAATAGAGTTGAGTCCCAATAGCTTCAAAGATAGCTCTCCAGAAGTGTGATGTGAAGAGAGAATCTCGATCACTAATGATTCTTTTAGGTAACCCATGTAGCTTGAATATTTCCTTGATAAACAATCTTGCAATGTCAGAGGCTTTATAGTTTGTCTTTACTGGAATTAGGTGTGCAACCTTGGTAAGCATATCAACCACAACCATAATGGAATTGTATCCTCCTTGGACTTGGGGTAAGCCCACAACAAAATCCATACTGATGAATTCCCATTTCATTTGGGGAATGTCAAGCGGTTGCAATTTCCCTGGCATCATGACATGTTCGGCCTTGATACGTTGGCAAGACAAACATTCAGTGACATACTTGAGAACGTCACCTTTGAGCCTCTCCCAGTGGTAACTTTTCCTAATTGCATTAAGAGTTTTTGCATAGCCAGGATGTCCTGCGAAAGGGGAATCATGAGCTTCCCATAATATCTTCTGCTTAAGTGACTGGCTTGTTGGTATACATAGCCTTGTTCTATAGTAGACAAGTCCATTATCAATGGAAAATTCCCGATACTTAGCTTGTAACTTCAGATTCTGCTCCTTGGTAGATATTTCTTTTATCATTGTTTGGTAGGCCAAATCATGGCTTGCTTCCTCTCTAGCTAGTTCCAGTATAGGGTTGCTTGGCATAGATACCTTTGTAGCCAGAGATCTGGCCGTTGATGGATTCTGTAAGATTAGGGAATTTAAGAATGCCTTGCGACTGAGTACATCGGCAACTACATTCTCTTTCCCTGGTCGGTACTTGATTTCAAAATCATACTCCTCCAATACTTCAATCCACCGACGTTGCCTCATGTTGAGCTCGTTCTGGGTAAAAATCCATTTGAGACTCTTATGATCGGTTACTAGAGTAAACTTGTTACCCAACAGGTAGTGTCTCCAAAGCTTTAGAGCATGGATGACAGCTAATAATTCCAGATCATGCGTGGCATAATTCTTTTCATGACTCTTCAATTTCCTTGAAGAATATGCTACTGGATGACCTTCCTGCATAAGTACACACCCCAAGGCAAGAATGCTCGCATCAGTTACTACCTCAAACTCCTTATTGAGGTCAGGGAGTTTTAGAATAGGTGCTGATACCAAACTTTTCTTCAATTTGTCGAAGCTATTTTGTTCGGAAGTTGACCATGTAATAGAAGTCTGCTTCTTTAGTAAGTCGGTAAGAGGTGCTGCAATCAAAGCATAGTTTTTGATAAAGATCCTATACCATCCTGTCAAGACAAGAAAGCTACGTATTTCTTTGACGGATACTGGTATTGGCCATTCAAGCATATCTCTGACTTTGGCTGGGTCTACTGATATTCCTTCTGATGATACCATGAATCCTAGATATTCAATCTGACGCTTGAAGAATGCACACTTCTTCATTTTTGCATACAGCTTATGAGACCTCATTGTCTCAAGGACAATCCGAAGTTGAGGTTCATGATCTTCTTCCTGTTTAGAATAAATTAAAGTGTCATCGAAGAAGACAAGCACGAAATCATCAAGATATGGTCTAAAAATATCCTGCATTAATCTATTGAAGGTGGCAGGTGCATTTGTAAGCCCGAATGACATAACCAAGAACTCAAAGTGCCCATATCTTGTATTGAAGGCCATTTTTGGAATATCTTCATCCTTGATCCTTATTTGATAGTAACCTGACCTGAGATCAATTTTGGAGAAGATCTTTGCACCTTGAAGGCGATCAAGAAGCTCATCTATTCTAGGAATAGGATACTTGTTCTTGACTGTTGATTGATTCAACCCACGATAATCAATACATAGTCGAAGTGTCCCATCTTTCTTTTTCTGGAATAGTACTGGAGCTCCCCATGGTGAGTTGCTAGGCCGAATGTAACCCTGATCTAACAGTTGCTTGAGTTGTTCCTTCAACTCAATAGCTTCCGGTATGGACATTCTATAAGGTCTCTTTGCAATTGGCGCAGCTCGAGGCACTAGCCTTATTTCATGATCAACTTCTCTTGGAGGCGGAAGTTCAGTCAATTCCTCGGGGAATACGTCAGCGTATTCTTTTAGCCAAGAAGGTCCTTCATGAGACTCTTGTTTTTTATCTAACTTGTTGAGTTTGATCAGGTAAACGGGTAATCCTTTTCTGACTCCTTTTATGATCCGTGATACTTTGGCTAACTGGATTCTTGGCACTCCTGCCTCACCTTGAGTTGTAACAAACTCCCTTTCAGAGTTTCGAAAGGAAACTTGACCCTTTTCGCAGTGGATGTGGGCGTCATTAGGCTTAAGCCAATCCATCCCGAGTAGACACTCATGGATACCCAAATTCATGACTCTGAATTTTACTGAGGTTTTCTTTCCTCCCAGAACGAATTCTTCCTTAGCAGTTTGCAAGTTACCTCACGACCGTTTGCCAATTTCACAAGTAGGGTAGGTGCTTCTACTGTGGCTATTCCTAATCTTTTTGCACATGCTGGTGAGATAAAGGAATGTGTACTGCCACAATCAATCAATGTTTTGAAACCTTTACCTTGATAGTCTGACGGTGTTTGAATCACCGAGAACTGGCGATTCGGCCCCTTCTTGTGTAAAGCGGCATGGACTATCGCTCTTTCGAATTCTGCTTCCATAGTCGGATCTTCCTCTTCTTCTGCTTCGCATCTTTGCCTATTGGTAATACAGGCAGTTCTTCCTCTTCCATGGGTGGCGGCTCCTTGACCGCGGCCTGCACCTTGACGATGTCCCTCGCTGAGCTTGGGACATTGCCTTTTGAAGTGACCGAGTTCGTTGCAGTGGAAACATCGGAGGTTTCGGCCATTACTGTGAGTAGGAACAAAGTTGTTGACGTTATTTGTCCTTGCTTTCTTCCTTTGTCCCTGATTGTGACCTTGAACTCTCTTCACTTGGGGTCTGAATGCTCCTCTGTTCGGGTCGCTATAGGACCAATTTTTGTTACCCCTTGGTCTAGCTTGCACTTCCTGAATTATAGGTGCCGCTCGAATGAGTGCATCCTGAAGATCTGACGGACGCATAGATTCGAGACGGGTATTTACGGGTGGATTTAAGCCCGCACAAAATTTGGACACCTGCTGCGTCATGTCCATTTGTGGCGCATACTTTAAAAGTGAGACAAATTTAGAGTAGTATGCATCAAGGGTGAGTCCTAACTGTTTTAGCTCGTAGAACTCATTCATTTTCTGTGTACGATATGCAGGTGGCAAATATCTCCCTTGCACGGCTTTCTTTAACTTATCCCAGGTAACGAACCCCTCTGCAGTCCCTTGATCCCTGCACCATTGTTTCCACCATAGTCTAGCTTCACCGGTGAGTTTTAATTTGGCGAGCATGGCCTGATTGGTAGGTGCAGTACCAGCTGCTTCAAAGTAATCCTCCATAGATTCAATCCAAATTTCAGCATCAGACTGGACGAATCTGCCTCTCCCGTCAAGCTCGGGTGGCTTTATCTATTTGAGGAGGAACTTCTTCTCCTGGATCACAGCAGTACTTGATGTAGGGGGCGAATTTGGAACATGTACTTGGGGTTGTGCCTGGATAAAAGTTTTTCTTAACGTTATTGACGTTTAGCTTATCTTTAGTTCAGCTATCTCGTAAATCATGAAGCTACTTTTTAACCACACTGATGCACAGCCAGATATTGATAAAAGAAGTCATTATTTATATTTACATGGGTGTGTCCTTATACAACGTTTCGTGTGATGATAATTCAATCATTACATTCAGTTTGAGGAGAGCAACGTTGTATTGCATTTGTCTACAGGAACTGTGTTATAGTAGGGTTTTGGGTCATGGATCTTTAGGAATCGATAATTCATTGGAAGTTCAGGATATCCTTTTCGTTGGAATCCATACTCCTCATGGCGGCCCAACACCTTAATCCTGTCGGCTGGGATTACAAGGGTTACTTCCTCATATACATATGAGTTCATTTCAACCCTCTGGCCTTGAATGTGTAAAGTCGAATTTACGTGAGCTTCCACAAAAATGAACAGCTTCACAACTTTCAAGTCTTCCAACCACTTGATCCTCTTTAGGTTGGTCTGTAGATAAGCGAACCGGTGGGCACCTATGTAGTAGATTCCTGAAGACCCAGTCCATCTTCGTTCTATATATAAAGGTGATGGATTATAAATCTGCTCCAGGATGTTCATCATCCCAACTCTTTGTCTATAATGCGGAGAATGCATTGAAGTCATAAACATGACCTGGAACACCAAAAACTTGTTCCACGCTTCATAGTTCTGCAAGACAGTATTGATGATGAGGAAATGTTTGGACAACAACAATTTCTTTATTTTATTGAGATCTCATAAAAACAATTCCGTTGTTGGTCGGCTCTGATACCAACTGTAACGTGTCCCCTAGTATCATCCAGGACACGTCTTAGCAGTCCATCGGAAAGGATGTCTAGGAAGCTCCACCCGACACTCCCATGGAATGTTACGGGTTTTGCGATCTAGTTTTTTCCGCGTCTGCCACGTAGCGGAAGTATCCTGGCCGTTTCCACTTAGGATCGATCGAAATTAGGGTTTTCCTAATGGGTCACTAGTTAACAGCAACTAGCCTCAGACCCGAGCGAACTACTTTATGCAGAAATGCCAGGTCCGAAGCGGATTCAGGCTGCACTTGGTTCAAGGAGAATGGAAAATGAGAGGGATGCAAAGCTCAACCTCTCTGCCATAAGGCATAGTCCCATTCCGTTCCCCTAAAACAACGTCAATCGGGTAAGACGTAACTCTAGGTCATCGTTCTTGTTATTCTTTTTGATGATGATGATCATTCCGCTGTCTTTCGAGATTTATGAGAAAAGTTCCCGGCTAACCGGGACCACCCAACCGTAGGACGGACCCATGGTCCATCCTCCACACTTTCCTCGATTTGTTTTAGTTATGTAATTATCTAACACATTAGTTTGACATATAACAATCAGCTTCTTTAATTAATCTTGTTTAAGCACTGGTTCCTTCACGTAATTTTATCACGTGATATATAAAAACAATATCAAGCAAGTTCTTTCAACATCTCATCATTTTATCTTTGAATTACAATAAGTTCCGCCCGTAGGCTTATCCATAATCTGCCCGGAGGCTAACAAGTAATCTCCAGGGATCAGTATTCCAAGCTTCCACTCGTCAACTAGTATACGGGCTCTGGGATCCAATCCCGAGTCACGTTAGCCCCTTGTGCAGGACTCGGAAGGCGAGGGATTTACGGCCAGAGCCCCCCCTGGCACCCAAGCGTCCTCCTGCTCCAAGTAGAACTCAACGGAGAGACCTCTCGCAGCGGGTTCGGTCCACGTTCCCGGCACGGTCAAACAACCCCCTTGGTTAGGGTCAGGCAGGCAGTCGGGGGTAACTGAAGCTGCCTCTCTCTTCAGGTTTTTAACCTGAAGTATAGATACTTATTTAATTTGTAATTCATAAATCAAACATAGCTCTAAAATCTCTAGCAAGCACAAACATTTCCATTAACCAACCCAGTTGTATGGCAAACTGCTAAAGAAGTGTTCTTTCCTTTTTGAGTGTATCGGCAGTCGTCCTTAAGATGTCTTGTAACTTTGGCAAGGTTCCTTACATTCGGATGTAGGGTATACCTAGTTTGGTTTACCCTAAAGTACCTTAGATATGCTAGTTTCTATTTTACAACTTTTCTTATTTTGAAGGATATCCAAAAACGACGTCTTTTTGCAAGATAACTTGTGTAAGGATCTGCCGTCTTCGAAAAGGGTTTTTTTTCCCTTTTCTTTTTGTGACCTAATCACAAAATGATTTCATATATGTTGCGCAAGTCAGATGATGGAATAGTCTGTTTAGACTCCATAATCTGACATATATCAGGCCTAGGGTTTCTTTATTTGAGAGCCTTAGGGACGACCCTAATTTCTTATTTTTATGAGTTTATTGTCCTTGCGGTAAGATAATTAGTCCAGTGTTTTAGGGTATGAATGTTTCTATGTTTAGATTGGTCCGGTTATCTTTTGGAAAGATTGGTTTTGTCAACTTTAGGAGGGTAATCTCACTCGTCTTGTCACGGTTTTTACTATCTTTGATTACTTTCTCAATCAATACAGTTTGATTTGGCATACAGCATAATGCCATGAGGATACAAAGGGTGACGATACTCCTAAATACCTAGCTAAGGAATTGGTGAATACACACTTTATTTGTTCCAAGTCCTCAATTTGAAGGGGAAAAAGTGTTAATAAAGTATCATCCAGCAATTTCCCATTACATTTTCTTTCCAAATGATTTCGTATGTCTAATTTTTATACTTGTTAATTTCTAACTTTTGACTTCCGTTTTCTTTAAGATAAACTCATGCCAATTAACAATAGTTGCCTTGCAACTAGCAAAGATAACTCTCTAATAATTTGAGCATTTGAAGGAAACTTTTCATGAATTTAGCCATTTTGCCATGATCCGTTGCGAGAAGAATAAGACTAATGGAGCAAGATATAATTTCTTCATTTTAGGACTATAATACTATAGTAAATGGATAGTATTGCCTATTATTTTATAATGCTTGATGCAATTTGATGGAAGCTAATTTGAATACATTGTCATTCATAAGCTAACTCCTTCGTTAGAATTGATTCGAACAAATATATATATTTCCTTAATAAATTTTCTTTGCATGATTGACTAAAACCCAAATTAACATCAAGAAGAAAACCTGGCTTTGAGGTGAGATATCCACATGGATACCGGGAGATGACCCTCCTGCGGCTACGCCTTGGACTTTCTTAGGAGGCATTGCAAGTGTGGTCCGTCGAACGTGGAAGCAGCTTTATAACTTCTCCTTAGAATTCCACCGTCGCTCCTTGCACCGTTCGTCAAAAGTAGTTTTGGAAGGCTCCCTCCTTGAATTCAGGAATTGAAAAGGGTGTTTTAGAAACTTTTACCACTAAGACACATTAAAGCCATGGGACAAGCTTAATGGCCTTAGTAAGCTTACACGAACGGGAATATCAAGGTGTGGAAAAAGACGCAAGGTATAGGAGAGCTTTAAGGGAAATTAATAGCCGTAAAGATTATAAGTAAGGGTCTAAGGACTTTTAGGCAATTTAGGCTCATGCGGGTTTACACACGTAAAGGGGGAATGATTCCGAACCCAATGGGGAAGAGTATATAATGCTTTAAATCACTAGGGAAAGGGATCTTAATGGGGAAAGGCCTTAAATTGTGACGGAAAAAGGGTGTAGGACAAGTTTAGGAAAGGCCTAAACTCCGGGAAAGGGAATTTAAAACCATAGAAAGAGCTAAGAGGGTTTTTTAAAAACCGGGGTTAAGAATCCCTTTGTTAAGATCGCAAGGGGGGAAAAGGCTTTATAAAGTCCTAAGGGGAAAACTCTAGGGGGAAAAAAAAAACCCTAAGGGAGGCCTTAGGGAGAAGTTTAAAAGGGGAAATAAGGTAGCCTTAAAGGCTATTAGTAAGAGGCCTAAGGGCCTTTAGGGGAAAATTTTGGAAAGGATGGGGTAGTTTCGAAGACCACAGGAAGGGGGGCTTAGGAAACCCCCCCCCTTGGAAGTTTTCCAAGGCTTCCAAGAAGGCACGTGGGAGAAAAGAAAAACCAAGGAATACATGGCAATCTGGCGTCCGATGGCGGCTGAACGGCGAGGATGGCGGCTGAACGTCGACTGCTGGCTGGCGGCGCTTGCTCCACGGCAGCCCCCTCGCCTCTCCCTCGCTGTTGAGTCCTTTAACTATAATGGCCTTCCCCCCTTCACGACTACCACATGGCCTCCGTCAGCTACGAGTGGTGCAACACATCAATGCTTCAGCTCTTCCTTCCTCACGAATGTGGCGACCGTAGCTTCCTTCTTAATTCCGCAGCATCATCCCTTCTCAAACAGCTCCTGGCTTCGACAGGGTGAAGGGCGTCGTCTCTCTCTCTTCCCTCCCTAATCCTTCCCTTCCTCCCACAGGTTTTATATAGGAGGGGGGAAGAGGTACCTTCCCTCCCCACGTGGATCGTGCATGGGTTCCCTCCTCTTCACGACTACTCCATCTTAGTTAAGCATCATTATCTTCCCTCAGCCACGCTTCGGCTGAGGGAAAAAGAAAAAGAAATTTACATAAATTCCCATTTTTATCCCTTGTCCTCCTCCCAAGAGGAGGTTCTTATGGGAAATACACGGTTTCGAAAAGCCGTGACTTGTATGGACTCAGTGAAGGTGTGTTAGTTTAGACTATCCCGTCCGAAACTTCACTGTAACCTTATTATTTTCCCGAAACTTCGCATGGCTGGAAATATTACAGCCTTTATATAACAAGGAGGCCCACATGCGGAGTAGGATCTACTCTAGCTCTAGTAGTCTCGTGCCCTACTCAACTTGAATGTAGGGCCTTGGTTTTGATGCCTGCCTTGTCCTTGATAAGTCCCCCCCACTAGAGCCAACAGTCCTAGTCTACAATTCTTATCTTGGCAAGCCTTGGAGATGAGGTACCCTTGATTTTGTGTTGATGGAAATTGTGTACTTAAAATGAGAATTGTTACACATTCATCTAGACAAAGGAGTGTGACAGAGTTGAAAGCCCACTTGGCAAAAAACTATTGCATGAAAACTTGGCCACTCCTTACAGGTTGATTGGCATGTTGGGATTGAATATCCTAGGAGAGCATGGCACCATTAGCCATGGATACTCAAGCTAATCCTAGTTTAACAAATGGTCATTTGTCAAATTATTTGTTAGTCATTTTTGTTCAAACACATTTGAATAGGAAAAATGTCATTTTCCCTTGCTTGTACATTTGCAGAGATGCCCGTTTGGATGAATATCAAAACTTTGTAAGGGCTTGTGGTTTAGCATTGCCATAATAGAACCTTAGCATCTTGAAGTTTGATAGCCATGGACCGAATCTCGACAAGCATCCTTAGGTTTGTTGCTTCCATCTCGCAGGAGTTATGTAAAGCGAGGAGGCATATTCCATAGTGGATTCCATAAATTTTTATTACCGGGGCTCATACACAAGGTGGATTCTTTGTGCGAAAAGTCGATGGGGACACCTATCCTTTTCGGGCGTTTTGTTAATTTAATGTGTAAGTGGGTGATTCCATAGCGGGTGATTTCGTAAAATACATATTTAAATTAATAAACGTTTATGAGTTTAGAGTGCGCACTCGTAATAAATTAAGGTTAGGATTGATTTCTAACCAATTTATTTTTGTAGCTGAAGACTGCTAGGTATTCACTTTTGTCGGTTTAATTCTATTATTTTTCTAACAATTGTGAATGCTTTAGTTGATGTGTAGAGCAAGCAGTGGTGGCATTAGAAAGCATTGGAGGATAGCATGTTTTCAAATTATCATCAATTTTTGATGGGCGCGTATCTTAGGCATGGTGTTCATATTTTGTCTCGCTTATTTACTAAAGCACTTGATATTTATTTATTATTTTTGTATGCGCATGGATGCATGATTTAAATATTTGTATTGGACATTGTATTTGGGTACCACCTGACTTCTTGGACGCCCAATAGCTTTAATTCTTTGGTGGCACAAAATCAAACACAAAAGCTAAAGCATGCTAATTGTAAATTGGGCAATTTTTTGAGCTTGAAGATGAATAATATATAAAATACATACTTTGTGGAGAACTCACACAAGGCATGGGGGGAGATTGCATCCAATTAGTCCCTTGTTCATGTCATGGAAGCTTTCTTCATTGTTTTTTGTGCAAGAAGTAGAGTTCTTTTGTTCTTCAAGACCTTCTGACACTCACTACGTGCGCATACGACGTCTAATCTGTGCACCAGTGGTATCAGAGCAAAGCTGAGATCGAGAGCTTCCAATCGCTTATCATCTGGTATGAAGGCGGAGCTCCTGGAATGATCAAGCTCTACAATCAGTGTCATGGTGAATGGTCAATACCAGCATGTTCCTGGCAGTCAAGAACCCCCTGCTGTACACTCAAATCGCGAGGGACCGGCCTCTGCAAAGGCAGAGGACCATGCGGGAAGATCCTTCAAGAAGTCATGAAGAACAAATAAGAAATCTCAGCCATAACTCTTCAAGCTTACATAATAAGCTTATTAGCTTCAAAAGAAGCTTACTTAAAGGCTTCATATCCCAATTTAACCCGTAGCGGTGACAGCATGAACTGCCCATCTCGTCGAATCGAGCGAGGACATACTCAAGTCCTCAAAATCCAAGCTAAGTCATAAAAGTTTAAAGCTCCAAGTCCTCCAAGTTACCCCAAGTCACTAAGTCCTACAAGTCATCTTCAACAACTACTATAGCGACAGTTCGTATTCAGCATCACACGACTCACTTTACTACCCTCTGGAAGCCCCTGTTTACACCTATGAACTGATAGAAGCAGATTACAACAATCAATCATCAACACGCAGACTATACGCAGTCTATATACACAATTATTTTCTTGGAAGATGGTTGTGACATCCAATTTCGCAATCGTAAAGGAGAAATACTACAAAAGCCAAACTATATATATATATATATATATATATATATACAAGCCTTGTAAACCTGCCTTTGAGCTACGCTCATCCCACTAACAAGGTTTTGAGTGTGTGAGGTCTTTTGGAATTTTGCAGGATGACTGATCAAAACATGGATGATCTTATGGCTAAAGGTGATTTACTTGAACCAACAATGGAGAAAAAGTTGGATTTGATTATGATGCAGCTTCAAGAGGAACGAAGAGCACGACAAGCTTTGCAAGCTCAATTGGCCAATCTGCAACGATCTACCACCGACCAAGATGAATCGCAACTTGAAGATCTTATACGACGTACCATCGATGCAACACTTGAAGCCCAATCTATTCTGAAAGAAACAAAGATAAGTAAAAGAAACTTCAAATTTCGTACTTTCAATGGATCATGCGATGGAAATACTATACTTGCTTTTATCAATCAATTTGATGACTATTTCCATGAAGAAACATATGCTGAGAAAGACAAAATTAAATGTGTCACTAACCATTTATTTGATCGAGCATCCTTATGGTGGACTATGGTCCGCAAAAGCATTGAGTGTCCCACTACTTGGGAGACTTTCCAAAAGAAATTTTTGCAGAATTTCCTTCCTCCCCAATTCCACAAAAAAGCAATCAAGCAATGTGATCTTTTACAACAAAGGGATCGCGAACCTATTTTACAGTATATTGAACATTTCTGGAATGCTCTATTACCACTACGTATGCTCGAAGATGTACCTGAAGCAACTCATAAACACAAGTTTATGTCTGGCGTACTTGGACATTTTTATGCAGAAGTCAATATTTTCAAGCCAACAACCCTTGAAGATGCAATTTCCTTGGCCCTGAAGACAAAATTCGTGGACGAGACAAGCGACCACAAGAATTCCCAACTAATGGTAACTTTGGTTCCAAAAAATTTAACTCAAATTTTTGAAAATTCAATCAAAGTCATTTTCTTCCATCTTCATTCTGTAAACCTTGGACACGACCACCTGCCTTGCCATCAAACACAAATCCAAACCCTAAGCCATCCCCACAGTCAAATCCCAACATTCCTAAACTTCCTGCCATTACCAATAATGTATCCAAAGCAAAACCCATAGTTTGTTGTAAGTGTCATCAACCTAGACATCTAGCAGCCAATTGTCAATCCAAAAAGCCATCTGTTCATATCAATTATCTGGGCGCAATAGAAGATGAAGAACGTGAAGAGATGCCGGACTTTATGGAAGAAGATGACGACATTGGTACTACTTCTGATACTTTGCCAGGTATGCCAACTCCCCATTCCTTATTAACAATGAAATGTTTTGTCCATGGTAAAGAAAAGAATATTTTACATGATGATCATGGGAGCACACATGACTTTATTTATGCAAAATTAGTCAAAGAATTGAATTTACATACTGTTTCTACACATTATCGCATCAAGGCTGCATTCCTAGGTACAAGATATAATGGAACACAAGAGGTGCATAATTTAGAAATTAAAATCGGCGATTATACTGAACGAATAAAATTTTTAGATGTACCTTTGCGGTCTAGTGACATTATCTTAGGAATGCATTGACGTCATCAATATAATCCTGATATAGATTATGCTAGACATTCAATTAAATTTTATTTTTTAAAAAAAACAAATCACACTGCATGGTATACATGCTTTCAATAATTTTCCATTGCTTACTCATACTCAGGCTAAACGTGCATTACGTAAAAGTACCAAATCCTATTTAATATGGATGAATGAAATTCAAGATAAAGAAAAACAGAAGCATCCTAGGCATACACAATTTCTTTCCCAATTCCAAGATTGTTTTGTTGCGATTTACCACCTGGATTATCACCTTCACGTCCTGAAGATCATAAGATAGATTTAATTCCTGGAACACAACCTCCATGTAAAGCACCATATAGACATAACCAAATTGAACAGAAAGAAATTCAAAACCAAATAGAAGAATTGCTTAACAGAGGATTAATTAGACCTAGTAGTTCTCCATTTGGTGCACCTGTCTTACTAGTGAAAAAGAAAAATAATACCTATCACATGTGCATTGATTATCATGCCCTAAATAAAATTATTTTTAAGAATAGATACCCGATTCCTAGGGTGTCTTCTTTGATGACATATTAGTTTTCCGTAAAAATGAAAATGAAGATTATGAACATTTGTCTTTAGTTTTTAAGTTATTAAAAGACAATCAATTATATGCTAATCCAAAAAAGAGTAAATTCTTCCAAACAGAAATTGAATATCTAGGATATATTATTTCATTAGAAGGTATTAAAGTTGATCCTAAAAAGATAGAAGCAATTTTAAATTGGCCGATACTCAAAAATGTGCATGAATTACGTTCTTTTCTAGGTCTTGCTAGCTTTTATAGCAAATTTGTGAGGAATTTTTCATTACTTGCATTACCTTTGACAAAACTCTTAAAGAAAGGTATCGTGTATAATTGGTCAAAAGTCATTTAATTTGCTGAAACATGCTTTAACTCATGTTGCTGTATTACAATTACCTGACTTCAATAGACCATTCTTCTTAGTAGTTACTGACGCAAGTGGATCTGGAATAGGAGCAGTCCTTATGAAAGATTCTCATCCCATAGCTTACTCTAGCTGCAAACTCAAACCATCTGAACTTAACTATGCTACCTATGACAAGGAATTGTTAGCCATAGTACAATCCTTATGTCAATGGAAACATTATCTAATGGGATCTGAATTCATGATAAAAACTGACCAACAAAGTATTAGATATCTCCTTAGTCAACCACAAATATTTGACCGACACATTAAATGGGCTGCTTTTGTTCAAAATTTTCATCCCATTATACAATATCAACATGGAAAGGAGAATGTTGTTGCTGATACTTTGAGTAGAAGATAGACAATCCAAAATATTTCTGTGATATCATTTGATTCCCTTATTCCTATGAAATATACTTATTATTAGGATCCTACTTTTCAAGTTGATTGGAACAAACTAGTTGCAAATAATTGGATTCTTATTGATTCATTGTCTTACACTAATGGATTTATGTTTTATGAAAAAATATTATGTGTGACTGTTCCATTTCGATCGTCTGTTTTACATGAAATTCATTGTCCCCCATATTAAGGTCATAAAGGAATTATATCTACTTTGCGTACATTGATTGAAGATTTTTATTGGCCACATATGGACACTGATGTATCTAACTTTGTATCTGAATGCCTAATTTGTCAACGAGTTAAAAGGCACCATGGTAAATAATATGGTTTACTAATGCCATTATCCATTCCATCATGACCATGGGAACAGATTTCAATGGATTTTATCACTGGTCTACCTAACACTAAAGCTAATCATGATATGATTTGGACTATTGTAGACAGGTTTAGCAAACAAGCATATTTTATTCCATGCAAGAAAACTTTAACTGCATCTCAAGCTGCTCAATTGTTTTTGAAAACTATTTTTACTAACCATGGTTTACCAAAAGTGATTATTTATGATCGTGATTCTAGATTCTGGAATAATTTTTGGATTACTTTGTTTGCTAACTTAGGAACAAAGATTGATTTTTCATCTGCATTTCATCCGAAAACAAATGGTCAAACAGAAGCTACTAACAGTACTATTTTAAATCTTTTGCGTGCTTACACAATTTCAAAACCACACACATGGGATACATATCTACATTTACTTCAGTTTGCATATAATAACACACCACATACACCTACAAAGAAAGCACCATTTGAAATTATTTATGGATATCGATTGCCTACACCTGTTACATCATTATCAAACAAAATTCAAATTGCTGATGATATTGCTAACATGCATGCTACTATTTCTGATGAAGTTGAAGATATGATTGCCAAAGCCGAGCAATCATACACAAAACAAGCAAAGAAGAAAACACAGACTATGAATTTTAAAGTTGATGATTATGTTTGGTTACGAATTGAAAAATGAATATTACAAAGTGTAGATAAGCACCCCATTGTCAAATTAGCACCTAGATTTTATGGACCATTCAAGATCATACACAAAATCAATGACAATGCATTTAGACTATAATTACCACAACATTGGAAAATTCACAACACCTTCCATATCAGTCTATTACGACCCTTTAGAGGACAACTACCTATACACCATGTCTATGAAAACCCTCCTTTGCTAGATGATGAAAATGAAATCCTTGAGCCTGAAACTATTATAGATATTGACTTTATGACCATTAGAACTGGCCGTAGATATTCTAGATATTTGGTCAATTTTAAAAATCATCCTGTTGAAGAGGCCCAATGGATGCATGCTAGAGACCTAAATGCTTACCCGACACTGTTAGCTCCACATTGCGCTAATAGCAATTGAGGACAATTGCTATCCCACCTTGGGGGTATGATGCTAGGAGGCATATTCCACGGTGGATTCCGTAAAATTTTATTACCGAGGCTCATACACAAGATGGATTCTTTGTGCAAAAAGTCAATGGGGATGCCTATCCTTTTCAGTCGTTTTGTTAATTTAATGTGTAAGTGGGTGATTCCATAGCAGGTGATTCTGCAAAATACATATTTAAATTAATAAACGTTTATGACTTTAATAGAGTGCGCACTCGTAATAAAATAAGGTTAGGATTGATTTCTAACCAATTTATTTATGTAGCTGAAGACTGCTAGGTATTCACTTTTGTTGGTTGAATTGTATTATTTTTTTAACAATTGTGAATACTTTAGTTGATGTGCAGAGCAAGCAGCGGTGGCATTGGAAAGCATTGGAGGATAGCGTGTATTCAAATTATCATCAATTTTTTATGGGTGCGTATCTTAGGCATGGCGTCCATATTTTGTCGCGCTTATTTACTAAATCACTTGATATTTCTTTATTATTTTTGTATGCGTATGGGCATACAATTTAAATATTTGTATTGGACATTGTATTTGGGTACCGCCTGACTTCTTCGGTACCCAATAGCTTTAATTCTTTAGTGGCACAAAAGCAAACACAAAAGCTAAAGTGTACTAATTGTAAATTGAGCTATTTTTTGAGCTTGAAGATGAAGAATATATAAAATACATGCTTTGTGGAGCGCTCACATAAGGCATGGGGGGAGATTGCACCCAATTAGTCTCTTATTCATGTCGTGCAAGATTTCTTTATTGTTTTTTGTGCAAAAAGTAGAGTTCTTTTGTTCTTGGGGACCTTCTGATGCTCACTACGCGCGCATACGGTGTCCGATCTGTGCATCATGATATGGCAAGTTCTTGTCCTCCCAAATGTCCATCATCACCAGGAAAGCTCTTGTAGAGTCTCAATTGAACTTGCCGCAATCGTCTCTCTGCTCCTCAAGGTTGCACGCTGCTATGCTGGGTCACCCATGGCATTCTCGCCAATCAAAATCATTACATGTTTCACGATTGAGCTTTGGCACTAGTCTTTTTGGTACTTGGCTTCAAAATCTTGAAGATGAGATGTAATGATAGCAGTTAGGGACTGTGCGCATGGCTTTATGTAAAGAATGTTGTTTTAATGAGAGAAAGAGAGAGAGAGAGAGAGAGAGAGAGAGAGAGAGAGAGAGAGAGAGCGAGAGAGAGCGAGAGAGAGAGAGAGAGAGAGAGAGAGAGGGGTATTGTTGGACAGAGTTGACGATCCAAGAGATTGATTTAGATGTGAGAGGCCCTGTGTTGATGGAGGAGGATCCATTACTTCTCACATTCCCTGCAAACAATAGTACACATGTAGCTTCTTGAGTCTTACTTGCAAAGGTGACAATCTCAATCTCTGACGAGGGTCTACAAAGGATGGGAGAAGGATAAGAGATAAGATATGGTGGTCTGCCTGTATGTATTTAGATTTGACTTTCTTCTCCTCTAAGCCCAAATTAAATAGGACCACTAACAATAATATGTATCTAGGCCTTATCAAAGCCTGCGTTAGCCTGAATGATACAAATACATGCCTTTGCATCCATGTTGAAATTGCCTCAAGGGGAATCAATGGAAATCTCTTCATCAAAAGCACCTTACTGGACATGTATAGCAAGTTCATGTTCTTTGCAAAAGCACAAAGTGTGTTTGCCAAGCTCTCTTCTCATGATGTTGTCTCATAAATTGCATTGATTGCGAGATACTATAAAAATAGGCAATGTGACAAAGCACTAAGCCATTCTAGACAAATGTAGCTCAAGGTTGTTGATCTAGATGATGCGATGACTTCCAATGGCTACTGGAAAGCTTGAGGATTTTGTTGAGGTTTTGGAAAGAGAGCTCCATGTGGAAACATTACTCATACATATGTATGCCAATGTTCTAGCGAAAGAGCAAAGAAGAGGACGTTGATGCAAGGGTCACGTGTCCCATAGCTCTACCATGCCTGCACTAAAAGGCCAAAAGGGCTACCACTTTGATGAGTTGATTCTTCAAAATTCTTATGGGTTGTAATCTCCTTTGATATGCCATTTTCACCTAAAATATTGTAAGCAATAAACTTTCGTGCTTCTTAGCCACATATGTCTCGTCCGTTAGAATATTCACTCTAGAGCCACCATTAGGAAGGACATCATCAAAATTTTCTCTAGCATATTCAACCTAAATTTTCAGAACCTCATAGTCTACCACATCCACCAATGTTGGTATGATTGCCTAACTTTCAAGAGCATCCTGCATTTACAAGGATTTCCCTTCAATAACTTCTTTTTGCTTTTATTTAATTTTCATGAAAAGCCTTTCTTTGAATCCAGGTATCAACCCTAAGATCTGATCCAAAGTCAACTGTTGAGAACATTTGCTAAAGCCTAAAATAAATAATTGAAACCTCTACCTTGTAACTTTTGTGAAGTTCTATCTTCAACTTGCTAAATTTCATGATCAAGACTCATGGTATCCTGCCCCTCCTGATCTTTAAACTCTTCAAGAATTGCTTTTCCTACCACATTTAGTAGCTTTTTGACATACTTAATTGACTTCTTCTTGGCTTTTTCTTGTTCTTTCTAGTCAAGTTTCAAACCAGCTTGATTTCTAGTAATAGTTAGTACCGTAGCTTCTTTAGGACATTTCTCTACTTTAATACAATTAGAACAATCACATTGAGAATGCATACTTACAGCATTTAGGCTACCTAACACCTCACTTACCCCTCTTGAACCTTGAACTTAATGAATATTCCCATAGTTAGTAGTATTTGCACCTATGGGAGGCTGCCTTTGCTCATCTTATTCAAGTAGCTCTATCAGGGTTACTACTACTAGGACATGTGGATTTTGTTGATGAGGTGCTCTGCCAATCTTTTGTTGTTGTAGGTCCTTGCTACTAACATTCCTCTCTTAGTCCTATGATTTGCTTATAGTTCACAGTTTGGTCCTATGAAATGTCCTTAATCTCCACAACAATGCCATGCTTGTGTTTGATTAGTTTGTTGTTGTGCTTGGAATTTTCGCCAAGGATGTCTTGTCGACATTATTCTGGGTCCCCTGTAGGGTTTATAAGGCATTGTGTCAATAATCACCTGATTAACTACAATTGGCTACGTATCTCTTGGCCTAGGCTACATCATTGGCATCTTCTGTACCATTTGGATATTGGAGTTATACTAGTAAGTTCTGGTTTCATGACCATATCTTTAGCATATGTCACAATACTTCTCCTTCCTCTTTGTTTCAAAAAGACCTAAGGCTTTCAGCTTCTGTTTAATCTTATTATCCAATCTAGTGTCCTCTACCTTCTTCTTAGTTTTGTTCTTTGGCTTATTCTTCTTGTTCTTTGTTGAACCTAATTTATGTTTCCTCTTCATGTGCTTCTTCCTACTAGACTCTTCATCATTCCAATCATTGGATTCATCTTATGATCTTAAACTCGAGTCACTCTCCTCATTCTGACTATCACTATCTTATTCTGAATCTACATTTGAGTTTGAGTCTGAATCTGATGAATTATCATCCTTTCCGGTCTTTGATCTAGAAGTACCAAGCCTTCTCTTCACCCTCATAGTAGCTCTTATCATGATATTAAATGTATCATTGCAACCAATCTCCATATTAGCAATTTGATTCTGATTTTACCCCTCAAACCATTAATGAAATAAGTGATCAACATTTCTATTGATGGTGCATCTGTAGGATCCAACTTGTTAAGCAAGTTCTTAAACTTCTGAGCATAATCCTCAACCAACATATCCTTCAGCCTTATCTTCTTAATCTTTCTCAATATGTCCTCAAGTGCTTTATTCTTCTCAAGCCTTCCTAAGAATGTAGTCTTTAATGCATCATATTTGTTAAATGCTCTCATGCCATAAGTGCTAAATCAACCCATGACTTTGTCTTGCAAAGTTGCTACAAATGGTTGCTTCTTAACTTAATCGTCATATAGCAAAATGAACCCATTAGTTGTCCACCTTGTCTCATTGGGGCACATGATAATCAAGGTCCAATTTTCTCTTTCTTGAAAACTTTGTTGCCCGAAAATTAGGGTTTGAAGGTTGTATTGTAGTTTTCATCTTTCTCTTTGGTCTAGTACTAAAGGAGGCTAATGGATTGTACACTAATTGTCTATTTGTAGGTGGACCAAACAATGCAGTACCTACCAAAAGAACATCCTATATTCTTATTTTGACATAATCAAGAGGGTTGTATGAATCTAGATTTGGTTTGTGATTTCCTTCTTTCCTAGAGACACTTGTGGAAGGAACATTTTATCATGCCAAATTTTCAGGTCTAGATTCCTCCATGTATAAATCTTCAACATATTGTTCATGAAGGTGCCCTTCTAAGTCATCATGCACCTCTTCATCCACCTATACTTCAAATTTTTCCTGAAAAAACAACCGTTGAATTTCCCTTCTTAAGGTTTTTCTCAATTCTCTTACTTAGGATCTTGTGATAATCCGATTCTCTTGTGGAGTGCAACTCCCCGACATCAATGCTACCCATTAGCAACACTTCAAACATGATCATAGCCATTACAATCATGCATGCATGAAACCAATTCTTGTAATAATTGCTTCTAGGCCTGACACCAAAAAATTGAGAATTATGGCCATGAAACTAACAGGATCACCAAAGTGTTATGGACTTACAAGACTAAAAGAAAAACACAAAAACGAGTTTTACCTAAAATATTCCTACTACTACAAACAAATTCTTAAATTTATTTACATATATATTAATTGTTTATTATTCAATATTGATATGTAGAAATAAAATATACAATATAATCATTCACAAAGCATTGCTCTCCTAAAAATTATCAATTTGAATACTCTTAGCATGATCGTTCGTGAACAAATAACTTATTATAGACAACACTAATCTTTAACAAACAAGAACAAAGTAGTAGAATCAAATATCAATGACCCTATACCAGCACTTCTTTGAAGATCTTTCATTCTTCACGACCAAAAGATTTGAAAAGATACAACTAGAATACCCATGACAGATGCCACCTTTTTAGATGAAGTCTCATGACATCCAAGGTTTACATATGCTAATTTAATGCACCTACATGCATACAAGTCACTACAAGATACATGCCTTATACCGATGTTCAAAGCGATGAAAATGTTCATTAAAAATTTTACCCCTGTCATTGCAAAAAACATCAGTATTAGTGACACAATAGAATAGTCACTATCATCATCGCAATATGCGCCAACGTAAATAGTGACGCTTTGTGATGGAAACTGTGATGCTAATAGCAATGCATGTAGGTAAATTTACAATGCTAATAGCAACGGTTACAGGGAAAAAAATTTGTGGGGGCCATACAAAAGAGTTTTAGTAAAGTGTACAATGCTCATCTAAATGAAGGCAAAGTGTACTTGAATCCACAAGACTGATACATAAAATAAATACAAGATTGCGTAATGAAAGTACCGGTACAATCATGGTAAGATATAAAGGATAATGATAACATAGTGCATAGAAAATGCCTACATAAATCAAATGACCAAAAAAGAAGAGAATGTGCACTCCACGGATCCAAGGGCAAGCTATAGATCCTCGCCATCTGAAAGCTCGTCTAGCTGCAAAGTAGCATCGAACAGACTCTGTAAAAAAAGAAACAACTATAAATTAGTCCACCATACAGTAGTGCATTTTAATTAAAATTAGTAACTATAGACAAGAACGATGAGTGACTTACTAGGCCGCCACATCTATACAATCACTCCATCAATGTAGTGAGACCGTGTCTCTAAGCCAGTGGGATGGCAGTTTCTAATGGAGTGCTGCAAAGAAAACAAAATACAACTATTAGAAACATGATTGTCAGTACAAGGGATATTGCAAAAAAATAAGCAAGTAGAACAAAAGAAAAACTTACAAAGTCCTCTAGAGAAGTCTTGTGGCCGCCAAGATGATCGACCACTCCTCCCTCCAATTGTGCCCTCGCCGCCTTGCGCTACTGTCTCCAACGTCCTCGAGAATCTGTAGCTTCCTTCCTAAGTCGGTGCCAGTCATCTATGTCTAGGCACTCGGGCTTTGAGGACCCACTCTTAAGTGCCTTGCTACATCTGATCATCTGTGTGACATGTATGCACATATACACTCCATCATCCAGCCTATGAAAAACCTATCTCTTGTGACGGGTACCGGAAACTCCTCATACAAGGATGCTACTATGTATTCCTTGCTTCCCTCCAGTATGTTCTTCCAATGATCCAAGACGTTATGCTAAAAAACTTGTTGGCACAACTCTCTCATACGAGCCATCACTCTCCTCTCCTCATCATTCATGATGATGGCTCCTATCCTATTATCTACAAGGTATCCATACCCCTCTGGGGTATGCCTAAGATGTGTTCTCTCCCACTTGTGACCACACTCCTGGGAATATCTAAGAGACCCATGTACATCTGGTTTACCTAAGTGGGTAGTATCTCTCGAAGTAGCACCCACCTACTATGGATGACTGAGAGAAAGTTGGAGTGACTAGAGTAGACGTCCCCACACATGTGACAAATCCCATAGGTGACACAACTTCAGCAGAACGACAAGACGGAGACACTATGTCGGTACCTCCACAAGAATCACCTGAGCCATGCTCTCTTAAACCT
The DNA here is from genome assembly GCF_053477565.2 of Lygodium microphyllum. NCBI lineage: Eukaryota > Viridiplantae > Streptophyta > Polypodiopsida > Schizaeales > Lygodiaceae > Lygodium > Lygodium microphyllum. Next base: position 85,639,257 of record NC_141151.1, read on the forward strand.
GCACGAGAGCGAGGAGTAGCACCTGTATCCCAAGTCGACCGCAAGCTCACTCCATCCATGTCTTCGCAGCACCCTCCAGACCCACTCCCTCCATCTGGCCCAAGTTTGGAGCGTCGACCTCGTCTACTAGAAAGTGAAGCATTAGAGCGCACCAAAGTAGATCTAATAGAATGGCTTAATGGTGAGATAGCTTCCGGTTGGCCATATCTTTGAATCGAGCTATTTGATTTAGGAACATACGTGTGAAGATCTCCTATAGCTCCTCGTCGCTCATCCCTCGACTCATCGTGCAGATCCAAATATCCATAAATGTCACATGCACAAAAAAATTGATGTTAGGATAATCGATATAAATCAAGCAAAGCACGGTAATATAAATCTTTAAAAAATGATCTTACTTAAAGCGCATATCTTATGTATCCTTATAAGCAAATCGTCAACGAATGGAGTAGGTGGATGCTCCAAGTATGAAGTACCCTTTGGTCCCATGTCAATCTCCTGACACAACTCCGCATACACTGGAAGGTTGATAGATAGGTCACCACAAAAGGATGAGTCCACCTCGTTCTTGAAGAATTATTGGACTCCTGTATTTCCATTATTGTTACCCGATTCTGGCTCCTCTACATGCTCCAAGATTTCGGCTGCCTCCACCCCTTGCAATATCGACCCCTCTATTTGCATATTGTCCTCATCTATGTTGGGAACATTGCTTTCATCATATACTCTCGCACTTCTTGAAGCTAAAAGTATATCATACCACCATCAAGGTTGTCGAGGGTTTGGATAGAAAATTACCTGTTCAAAATTACATACAAGAGAGATTTAACTTTTGTGACATGTACCATGTTGTTATAAAATTTAAAAAAAAAGAGCTCATGCACCTGTTCACAATGGGTCAGCAATACAAACGTGTCGCACAAATCCATCCATATTTTTTTGGAATCTATTTTGAGAAATCTAGATGGACCTCGTCGAATTGTTGCTTCATCTCCTTCAAATACCACTTTGAACCACTGCACATCGAATAGGATCATGGAGAAGCTATGGTAATCTACCACGATAATACTTTGCAAGTTCCCAAAATACACCATCTCATCTATAACAATGTTTGTATCTGTTTCTTTTCGTCAGCTCTTTTGCTCAAACTTTGACATGATACCACAATCTGTTGTGGAGCACAATTTGTCAATACACTCCATGCGAAAATGCCATCCATGCGACCATGCTGCATTGTACATTTGTAATGTACATTGAAACAATCAATTAGTTATTGCATATAAAATCTAGATACGACAAACCCTAAACATGTCGTCACCTTTGAACTACATTCCTTTGAGATTTCCCACTCCTCAGTTGAGACCTCTGCCCCTTCATGAGACACTGTGGTCAAAGCTCCATGAAACCATTGCTTTGACATAAATCGCGTCATCTCCTCCATGCCCTCATGATATTGAATTGGTCGATGGCATATACTATGTCGAAATTAAGATCACGCATTTTCCTGATCTTTCTTGGCTTGCTCGTACCTAGCGAGCCACATCTCCATGCATGTATGGTGCAACATACAAAAGAAATTCACTTTCTTATCCATTGTAGCATCCATTCTTTTTTCTACCCCATTTCCAACCATCACATCTTCGGTCAGTCTATCATCGTCCTTTAGTGACCATAGAATACTATTGTCTGAATCCATCGTTGGTAGCCACTGTGAAATATACACTAACTCCTTAGACACCAACCTGTTAGATATGATCAATGCCCCACCCTCATTAGGTGCTACCAATGATCCATGGTGCTCAAAGTTGTAAGGCCCCCATTATGAGGAGAAGCCAAGTGTGAGCCCGGACATTGGTGGAGTCCTGACTTGTATATCAGATGAGGTCTATGTGACCGGATGGCAAAAAGGTGACCATTGTGGGTCTAATCTTTGGGTTAGACGGAGTGGTTAAGCTGGTAGCAACTCGAGGCGCATTGCATCGAGTTGTGGTGTAAGGGAGTTAAAAGGGGCCCCTATTGTGGGGTCCGGGGGCCGCGGAAGCGGCCCCTGGCTGGGGGGTCCCAGGGGGGCCAGCGGCCCCCCTGGCGGGGGTCTGGGGGCAGTGCCCCCGGCCCGATGGTAAAGGGAATATTCCCTAGAATATTCCCTGGCCGACTAGTGGAGGCTCATATGGTGACCTAACGAACTTCGCGGGCTATAAAAGCTAAAACCCTTCGCAGCCATCACTCACTCATCTTTCACCCAGTCAGAGTTGTTGTTCCAGCTAGCCTTAAGCTCTTCACCTATCTTCTGTCTAGGTCGCCATCTAAGCTTCACATAGTGGAAGCGCACGGGTAGACAGAGCCATCTTTGTATGAGTTGTTTGGAGTTAAAGAATTTATTGATTCTCCTCTTATTTGTTGTGTACTCTCTATCTCTTTCTCAGATTCTATTTGCTGCGCCGTGTAATATTTTACATGGTATCAGAGCCCAAGGGGCTGTAGAGTTGGGAGAGCGTGCAAGAGGCAAAGGCTTCAACAGCAAAGAGAAACTATGTCGACTCCGGGAAGTGGTTCTGGCACATCAGGAAGCGGTGCAGGAGGTGGTTTTGCTGTACTGGCTATTCAAACACCGAGGATTCGTCCACCAACCTTCAGCAAAGGCAAGTTAGATGGTACAAACTACACCTTGTGGAAGTTAAAAATTACAACTATCCTTGATTCTTATGAGCTTCTGGAGAGTGTGCTGGGGACTGACGCAGAACCACAGCCTACCCCTGACCCATCAAATCCTAGTGTGATGATTCCTCCGAATGCGGATCTTCTACGAGCTTGGAAACGAAGGAATGCAGATGCATTGTGTGCCTTAGTTACAAGCTGTTCTGACAGTGTTTTGACTTTGATTCAGCATACAACCAAAGCGACAGAGGCTTGGAATGTACTAAGGAGTCAGTATGAAACACGAAACCAAACAAGGATTCAAAACTTGGAGAATCAACTAGCAGCGGAGAAGTTTTCTGAAGGAGAGACGGTTGAAGCATTCATCACTCGGATTAAGAATCTGTGCGACCAGATGGCTGGTGCTGGGATACAAAAGACTAGCAAAGAGCCAGCTCGGAGGTGTCTTCAGATTTGTCCACAAAAGTTTGATGGACCAGTAACTGCCCTTAATACTCAGGTGAGACCTCAAGCTTTGACTTTTGAGGAGTTTTGTGCATTATTAATGGAGGAGGAGTTGAGTCTGAAAGCCTGAGAAGGAAGCAACAATGGAGATGCTGCATTCTCTGCCAATGCAAAAGGCAAAGGTGTTTCCTCCACCAAAAATGATGGTAACAAAAAGAAGAAGGGCGGCAAGAAGAAGTTTTAAGGAGAGTGCTTCTACTGTAAGAAGAAAGGACATGCAATTGCAGATTGTCGTGTCAAGAAGGCAGATGAAAAGAATGGTACCCTTAAAAGTAAAGGGAAAGAGACAGCCAATACGGCTGAAGCAGAGTTGGAATTATTCATGGCGACCATTGAGGAAGTGTGCTCCTTGGCGCAAGAAGAATCTACCACTGACTCTTGGGTGTTGGATAGTGGGGCCTCCCATCACATGACCAACAAGAAAGGTCTATACAGTTCTATGCAGCCTCTACAAGAATCCATCACTGTGACGGTTGGAAATGATGCTAAATGCCCTACTGCGGGCACAGGTACTATTTCTTTTGTTGCTGCAAATGGTGAAGTCAAAAAGCTTTCAAATGTGTTGTATGTTTCCGAAATCAGGAGAAATCTCTTATCAGTTGCTGCCATAACTGATCTTGGTCATGAAGTGAGGTTCAAGAAGACAGGTGCAGAAATTATTGATAGTGCTGGCACAATTGTTGGCAAAGGAGAAAGAAGGAACAACCTGTATGAGCTAAGTGCTCTTACAGCCACCGCTGGAGTGGGCACAAGTAAGCTTTGGCATGAAAGGTTTGGACACATCGGATTTGCAGTATTGAAGGAGATGCAAAAGCAAGGTATGGTTGCTCACCTATCTACAATAACTGAATTGAAGGAAACATGTGAAGCTTGTATGATGGGCAAGCAACAAAGAAAGGCATTTCCACAAGAAAGCAAGAATAGAGCACAGGCTCCTCTAGAGTTGGTGCATGCTGACTTGTGTGGTAAGATGCCTACACAGGCCTTGGGGGGATCTTCTTATTTTATGTTGATTGTCGACGACTACAGTAGGAAGATGTGGGTGTACTTCCTTCGTGATAAGGCTCAAGCTTTTGGTAAGTTTAAAGAATGGCTAATACTTGTTGAGAATGAAACATGGAAAAGTGTGAAGAAATTTAAAACAGATGGTGGTGGTGAGTTCAACTCAAAGGAGTTTGAAGGCTTTTGCAAGAGAAAAGGGATCAAGCGTCAATTGACGACACCTCACACACCTCAGCAGAACGGTGTTGTGGAACGCAGGAATCGCACCATTGTGGAGATGGCAAGATGCATGCTAAAGGGCAAGGGATTGCCTAACCATTTTTGGGCTGAAGCTGTTAATACTGCAGTCTACATTCTAAATCGGAGCTATAAAAAGGCTCTCAAGGGAAAAACACCTCATGAGGCTTACACTGGTAAGAAACCATCTGTCTCACATTTCAGAATTTTTGGATGTGAATGTTATGCACATGTTCCAGATGAGAAGAGAAACAAGTTACAACCAAAAAGCAGAAAATGTATCTTCTTGGGTTATAGTGATGAGCAGAAGGCTTACAAATTATATGACCAAGAGGCAAAGAAGATCATCGCGAGCCGTGATGTGGTGTTCAAGGAGGAGCTGCGTACAGTGGAGCAGGAGAAGGCAAGTTCTTCCACTTTATCATCAAGCGAAGAAGTAGTCCACTATGAACCTGTCCCGAGAGCTATCCCTATCCTTAAGGAGGAGGAAGCATCATCTTCAGATGATGAGGAAAAAGTTCACCAACCTGACATCACCCCACCGGAAAAGCCATTGCCGCGCTGGGTGAAGCAGCTCTATGACCACAATAATCCTATGCCTGCATCTGTTGAGGAGAAGGCAGACGGACCAAGGAGGTCTCAGAGAATAGAGGAGCAAAGGAGGGCTTCTGCTCACATAGTCAATATAGCCTTGATGGTTGAGATTATGAGAGAAGTAAAGGAGCCAACTGACTTAGAAGAAGCACTTGCAGATCCATCATGGAAGGCTGCTATGCAGGTGGAGTATGACAGCATAATGAAGAATGACACTTGGGAGCTAGTGGATCGACCAGTAAAGCGGAAGGTTATTGGCACCAAGTGGATCTGGAAGGTAAAGTACAAGGCTGATGGTACCTTAGAAAAGTACAAAGCTAGACTGGTTGCCCAAGGATTTTCACAAGTTGAAGGGTTTGATTTTCAAGAGTCATTTTCCCCAACTGCCAGAATGACCACTATTCGCACGGTACTTGCAGTGGTTGCCCATGAGAAGTGGCTAGTGTATCAACTGGATGTTAAGTCAGCGTTCTTAAATGGTGACCTCAAGGAGGAGGTGTACGTGGCTCAGCCACTAGGGTTTGAGGCCCCCCATTCTGAGAACAAAGTGTGTAAACTGAAGAAGGCATTGTATGGGCTCAAACAAGCCCCGAGAGCATGGTACCAGCGGATAGATAGGTTCTTTTTAAACCTAAACTTCAAAAGATGTGCCTCAGATGCTAACTTGTATGTTTACAGGGATGGTAAAAAGTCTATAGTGATTGTCCTATATGTGGAAGACCTTCTTATTACAGGTGACTATGAAGATATGATCAACCAAACTCGAAAGGCTTTGAGTTCTGAGTTTGAAATGACAGACTTGGGCTTGTTGCACTATTGTTTGGGGATTGAAGTCTGGCAAGAGCCAGGAAAGATCTTCATCTCTCAGAAGAAGTATGCAATATGGGAGATCTTGAAGGCATTTGGCATGACCGAGTGCAAGGAGATAGCTACACCTATGGAAGTGAATGCAAAGTTATCCGTCGAGGATACATCAGCACTAGCAGACATTGGGAGGTATAGGAGGTTGGTCGGCATTCTGATCTACTTGTGTAACACTAGACTAGATATCAGTTTTGATGTTGGTGTTTTGAGCAGGTTCTCAAACAAACCTCATGAGAGTCATTGGAAGGCTGGGATGCGAGTGCTCAGATACTTGAAGAAAACTCTTGACTATGGTATCACATACAGTTTTGGAACTTCTCTTGTGGGGAACTGTGACTCAGATTGGGCAGGAGACATTGATTCCAGGAAGTCAGTTTTTGGTTATTGTTTCTCTTTGGGTTCAAGAATTTTCTCTTGGATTAGTAAGAAGCAACCAACAGTGGCATTGTCTTCTACCGAAGCAGAGTACAAGGCAGCTTGTTTTGCTGCATGTGAGGCCATATGGTTGAGAAGGATTCTATGGCATATGGGAGTGCAGGATGAAGAACCAACTGTGCTGAGATGTGACAATCAGAGTTGCATCGCCATTGCCAAAAATCCAGTGTTTCATGCATGCACCAAACATATAGAGATCCAGTATCACTATGTGCGTGATTTGATGGAGGATGGGATAGTGGAATTGGTCTACTGTCCAACAGAGGAGAATGGAGCAGATATCTTCACCAAAGCACTTACGAAGGATCTGCTTCAAGTTCATCTTCAGAGACTCGGCATTGGGCCGAGGAGATAGTTCACCTATGGGTGGACATTGAGGGGGGGTGTTAGATATGATCAATGCCCCACCCTCATTAGGTGCTACCAATGATCCATGGTGCTCAAAGTTGTAAGGCCCCCATTATGAGGAGAAGCCAAGTGTGAGCCCGGACATTGGTGGAGTCCTGACTTGTATATCAGATGAGATCTATGTGACCGAATGGCAAAAAGGTGACTATTGTGGGTCTAATCTTTGGGTTAGATGGAGTGGTTAAGCTGGTAGCAACTCGAGGCGCATTGCATCGAGTTGCGGTGTAAGGGAGTTAAAAGGGGTAGCGCCCCCGGCCCGATGGTAAAGGGAATATTCCCTGGCCGACTAGTGGAGGCTCATATGGTAGGTCGGTCAGACCTAACGACCTTCGTGGGCTATAAAAGCTAAACCCCTTCGCAGCCACCACTCACTCATCTTTCACCTAGTCAGAGTTGTTGTTCCAGCTAGCCTTAAGCTCTTCACCTATCTTCTGTCTAGATCGCCATCTAAGCTTCACACAGTGGAAGCGCACGGGTGGACAGAGCCATCTTTGTATCAATTGTTTGGAGTTAAAGAATTTACTGATTCTCCTCTTATCTGTTGTGTACTCTCTATCTCTTTCTTAGATTCTGTTCGCTGCGTCGTTTAATATTTTACAAACCAGCCTTCAACCATGCTACCTTCTGGCCAAGCTCGTTGTCACACAAAGCCTTTCAAGGTTTTCATGAAGCACTCTAAGAAGAACATCGATCGCATATGAATAGGTCAAGCAATCTCCACTTCATTTACACAAGATGCACCAGAAGGTGGGTTTGTATCGTGAGTATGCTAGTGGGCAGGTATTTCTTAAAGAGACAGACCATCTCCAGTGATCCCCACCTTGCGGATTCAATAGAGGATGTCTTGATCTCCTTCTATGAGATCCATTGCACTAAATTTGATAGCCTGTAAATTGCCCCATGTATTTCTGGAGTAAGGTATATTGCGATCGTGATCGGTAGTACAAACTACCACAAATAAAGAAGCATTACAAACAATGAGTACACTCCAAATAGCAAAATATGCAGGCCACTTACAGTCCATTCGTAGTACAAACCTGACATATCTTATACCAATCATGGGATTTTAGCCATGATAATTGGTCATCTTTAGAAAACGAGGACCTGAGAAAATGCATCATACCTATCGAAGTGCGGATAGATTTGATAATTTACTTCAAAATGCACTCTTCTTTAATGGAGAAAACCTAAGGAGCACGAGGTAGCTGCAAGTGACCATTAGCACTCGACTGCGGCCAAAGTGCCTCCATCTTGCCTACCTCTTTCAAATCCATTTGTGCCCCTGTAGTGTCTCTCTTTCCTGTGATGTGGTCCCATAGTAAGCTGCCCACATTCTTGGAAATATGGAAGGGATCCAACAAGTGGTTGATCTGTAAGTGGGTCCAATATGGCAACTCGTAGAAAACTGAGAACCGTTGCATTCCGTTTGGATGTGACTCCGTGTGGACCATTTTCAGCTCGTACCAGCATTGGGCATTCATTCGTGCTGGAGGTCCTCCAAGAAAACCTTGCCTCAGTTCACGACCCTCCGGCAAGAAAGTGGCATGTTCTTGGTATACCATCTTCTTCATGGTTTGTGATCTTCGGGAGTCTAACTATGGCCCACACAATGTATATATATGATAACATGTGGTAACCAGTGTTGAGATATCGAGCTCCACTCGTGATACGCTAGGGTGATCGTTGTGTATTTATATCACCGACTTGTCAGTTGCAGACGCGGTTGGTACACCGCCCATGAATAATAGCTACATGACAGCTATCCTTATCTACTCTAGTTCGTGGCTGAGTTAGTATGCCACCTTAGTTAGTTGAGTTTGGTTTGAGACCCATATATAGGGTTTTTCTATTTCTTTGTAAAAGAGTTCTTTTGGCTTACACAACTAAGAAGAGGAAAACTGTTTTCAGCCTCCACCCTTGTGTGTATTCCCCCATTGTGCAAGCAAGAAAGCTACAAGTGAGACTCCTTCCTTCTCTCCCACAATCTTGACATGGTATCAGAGCCTTGTTCGTGGTAAGGAGCTCAAGAAAGCAAGCCAAGCTCGCGGTGTTCTGGTTGAGACGCCCTTCGCGGTGAAGCAAGAGGGCAGTATATGCTGCGGGAGAAGGCTTTAGCCCTCGGCGACCTTGTTTTTTTTATTTGAGGCCATTTCGGGGTCTGTTTTGGAGGCGGAAGTTTTCTGCACGCACTTAGGAAAAGGCCCAGTTTTATGCTCTGCAGCCACTGTTCTACAGGTCGGTGAAAAATTACTGTAGAAATTGCATCGTATGCTTGTGCGCAGAGACATTGGGAGTTACAGAATCATCCCTGTTGCCTGTTGATGCAAAATCGTCACTAGGAAGTGACTGTGTGGTCAAATACCACTTTCGCCAATTTTTGCAGATTTTCCCTTGTGAGGGTGAAGCTGTGTTTTTTGCAGTGACAGAATTTTTTACAGTTTTCTGTAATGACATCTAATTCTCTTTCACAGATTATCACTGAAAAGCTTGACAAGAACAACTTCCAAGCATGGAAGTTTAGAATGACGAATTTCCTTATGGGAAAAGGATATTGGGAATTTGTTGCAGGAAATGAAGAAGAACCAGTTCTTCCTGATGTTCCCAGTCAACAGCAAATGCAGGCATTTAAAACATGGCATGAGAGAGCGAGGAAAGTTATGTACTGGCTGTCTATCAGCATTTCAGACTCTATGATTGTGCATATTCAGGATGCAAGTACGCCAAAGGAGGCATGGGATACTTTGTCAAAAATGTATAGCACAAATACGCAAGCCAGGAAAATGCAGCTCAAGCAAGAGTTGCATAATGTGCAAAGAGAAAATATGAGCATCAATGACTACCACATGAAGGTGAAGAAGATTGCAGATGCACTTGCTTCCATCGGGTCGCCAATGGAAGATGATGATTTAGTTTCTGTGACCTTGAATAGTCTAGGAAAGGATTATGCACAGTTTTGGACATCCATTTCAGTTCGTGAAAGATTTCCCGATTTTGAGGAGCTGATTGCTCTTCTAATTTCTAAGGAGCAAAGAAATGGTGGTGCATCTTCTTCAGGAGGAACTTCAAAAGAAGTTGTCTTCTACTCAAATGCTGGAAGAGGTAGAGGCAGAGGTAGAGGAGGCCGTGGTAGAAATCAGAATATGTAGCAAACTCAAGAAAACCAGTCCTATGGAGGAGGACGTGGTAACTCTAGAGGCAGGGGGAGCCAAAGAGGTTGTGGTGGATGGCAAAGAGGCCAAAATGCAAACAGTAATGTTGAATGCTACTACTGTGGTAAAATGGGTCATATGGCTAAAGACTGCTATAAAAAGCAGAATGACATCATGAATGGGAAATTGCAACAAGGGAATTATGCATCTTCTAGTAGATAGGGTGATGACAGAAATGAGCATCTATTTATGGTGCAGCACATGAACACTTCTGTGACAAGTGAAGAAGAAAGCAATGATGTATGGTATGTTGACTCAGGTGCATCAAACCACATGACAGGTCATGCAGAATGGATGGAAGATGCAAGAAAAATGGAAAAAGTAGGATTTGTGGAGACTGGTGATGATACTACACATCCTATTGTGCAGATTGGAAATATTCATTTGTTTATGCAGGATGGGAAAAAGAAATACATGTCCGATGTATTTCATGTCCCGAATATCACCAAGAATCTGGTTTCTGTTGGTCAAATGGTTGAGCAGGGCTTGCAGGTCAGATTTAATCCTCATGGATGCTTTGTTGAGGATATGAAAAATAAAGGTCGCTTGATAGCAAAAGGAAAGAAGAAGGGCAGAATGTTTACATTGGATGCAGACATGCCTGAATTGAGTGCTGCAATGTTTGCTCATGGGACCGGTGTAGTTGCAGATATTGATATCTGGCATAAACGCATTGGTCATGTTAATGTACAGCGACTTAAATCAATGCACGCCCAAAATATTGTTGCAGGATTGCCCAAATTTAAGGTTGCAGAAATGCATAAGGTATGTGAAGCTGTCAGTTTGGAAAACAGGCAAGGAAACCATTTTCTAGACATGTTCAAGAGAGTGAGAAGCCATTGGAATTAATCCACTCTGATGTGTGGACTAATAAAGCTGCATCTCTTGGAGGTTGTCATTATTTTGTCACTTTTATTTATGACTATAGCAGAAAATTTGGGTGTATTTTATGAAAAAGAAAAGTGAAGTTTTTGGGCACTTCAAAACTCTTAAAGCTATGGTTGAAAAAGAAACAGGCATGCAGATAAAATGCCTAAGGTCAGATGGAGGGGGAGAGTACCTCTCAAATGAGTTTGCAAGGTTCCTGCAGGAGCATGGCATAAAGCAGCAATATTCATGTAGTCATACCCCACAACCAAATGGAATTGCAGAAAGAAAAAATAGGCATATTGGAGAGGTATCTCGTGCCATGCTCAATAAAAAAGACTTGCCAGATTTTTATTGGGCTGAAGCAGTTGCTACAACAGTCTACATAATGAACAGGACTCCCACTGCAGCAATATATGGAATGACTCCAGAGGAGAGGTATTGCATTGCTTATGTACATGTGCCAGATGAGTTGAGATCCAAGTTGGATCCAAAAGTTGAGAAGTGCATCTTTATTGGTTACTCTCTACAGCAAAAAGGGTATAGATGCTATAACCCTTCTACTCGTAAATTTACAGTGAGCAGAGATGTTGTTTTTGATGAGATGAGTAGCTAGTATAAACCAGTAAATGTGATTGATGATGTAGATGCACAAAATGGTAATGCTGCACAAAATTCACAGCAGCAGTCACAAAATATTACTGGACCTGGAGCGTCCTCTAGTAGTGGTTCACATTCTTCGCCATGGACAGGCAGATTGAGATCAGGAGAATCTTCTCAAAGCAATGTAGATAGTGGTATACAAGTATCACGAAAAGGAAAAGAGAAGGTTGATCAGCCCATGTTTGATGTGAATGCAGGTCACTCTTATGTGGATGGTGAATCCAGTGGCTTAGAACAGAGCATTGATGATGAGTTGGGTATTCCTTCTATTGTTACACCTGGAGTAAGGAAGACTAGGGATGTTTTGAGAGCACCTGGGAGTGAACCTACTTTGCGCAGGTCTACCAGAGCTAGGTATCCTGTGGATAGGGTGAAATATGATGGATTTACAACCATTCACTATGCATATATGGTTAAAGTGATACAGGAACCAGAACCCACTTCTTTTGAGGAAGCCGTGGGAAAAGAAAAATGGGAGAAAGCCATGGATGAAGAAATGGATGCCTTGGAAGCAAATGCTACATGGGAGTTAGTACCTTTGCCTAAAGGTAAGAATGCAATTGGCTGTAAGTGGGTTTATAAGGTGAAGCACAATGCAGATGGTTCTATGAACAGATACAAGGCAAGATTAGTAGTCAAGGGGTATGCATAAACATATGGCATTGACTATGAAGAAACATTCAGTCTGGTTGCAAGAATGGCAACCGTAAGAGCAGTCATTGCTATGGCTGCATCAAAGGGATGGTCTTTACATCAGATGGATGTAAAGAATGCCTTCCTGCATGGTGATTTGCAAGAAGAGGTCTATATGGAGCAGCCACCAGGTTATGTACATGCTGTTCATCCTGATTTTGTTTGCAGGTTGAAGAAAGCCTTGTATGGCTTGAAGCAAGTACCTAGAGCATGGTCTGACAAGATAGGGCAGTATCTTGTCACTATTGGCTTTCAGATTTCCAAGGCACAGAAAAACAGAGAAAGGTATTATGCTACTTGTCATTTATGTTGATGATTTGATTATGACAGGTGACAGAGATGAAGATATCCTTCATGTGAAAATGCTATTGAAGCAAAAGTTTGAGATGAAGGATTTGGGAGAGCTGCGTTATTTCTTGGGCATTGAGGTGGTTAGATCACCAAGTGGGATACAGCTGTTGCAGAGGCAGTATGGATTGGACATGGTGTCCAAATATGGGATGACAGGCTGTAAGCCTATTTCAGTTCCTTTGGAGCAGAATGTGAAGTTGAGCACAAATGCAGGTGAGCTTCTAGAAGACCCTACTATGTACAGACGCATAGTAGGAAGCTTGATTTATATGACTATTACCAGGCCAGATTTGAGCTATGTTGTTGGATTGGTAAGTCAGTTTATGCAGGCTCCAAGGAAGCCACATTTGGATGCGGCTAGATGCATACTCAGGTATGTGAAGTCCACATTGCAGTATGGACTATTTTATGAGACTGGGGTTCAAATACAGTTGCATGGATACACTGATGCTGATTGGGCTGGTAGTATTTCTGATAGACGATCTACCAGTGGATATGTGTTCTCTTTTGGGAGTGCTGCAGTCACTTGGAGCAGCAAGAAACAGCCTACAGTTGCCTTGTCGAGCACAGAGACTGAGTACAGGGGTGCAGCAATGGCTGCATGTGAGGTAGCTTGGTTGCATAAGCTACTTTATGATATGCATCAGTCTACAAATGGGCCAGTTGTCATTTATTGTGACAACATGAGTAGTATACACTTGGAAAATAACCTAGTCCATCATGTTAGAACAAAGCACATTGAGGTGCATTATCACTATGTGCGAGAGAGGGTTTTACTAGGTCTTATTGATCTAGTTTATGTCAGCATAGAGGATCAGGTAGCTGACATATTCACGAAGGCATTGGGTGTAGAGAAGCTGCGCAAGTTTAGAGACCTGCTTGGTGTGTAGGAATTGGGATTGAGCTCGAAGGGGAGTGTTGAGATATCGAGCTCCACTCATGATACGCCAGGGTGACCGTTGTGTATTTATGTCACCGACTTGTCAGTTGCAGATGCGGTTGGTACACCGCCCATGAATAATAGCTACATGACAGCTATCCTTATCTACTCTAGTTCGTGGCTTAGTTAGTATGCCACCTTAGTTAGTTGAGTTTGGTTTGAGACCCATATATATGGTTTTTCTATTTCTTTGTATAAGAGTTCTTTTGGCTTACACAAGTAAGAAGAGGAAAACTGTTTTCAGCCTCCACCCTTGTGTGTATTCCCCCATTGTGCAAGCAAGAAAGCTACAAGTGAGACTCCTTCCTTCTCTCCCACAATCTTGACAACCAGACTTGTCCCAACACCTCTATCTAGTAAATACAAACTTGAATGAGCTATGATATTATTACAATGAGAAAAAAAGCATACTTACTTGAGTACTCTCCAAACCACGGAAAGGTCATGCATGGTCCACATGAGAATGGCTTGAATATTGGTAGACCGTGGACCATTGCACTTGCTCATATCTTCCACGATGACCCCCTCCTCCCACAAAATCTTAAGCTCATCGACTAATGGACGAAGATACACATCCATATTTTTGACTTTGTAGCGGTCGGGAACTAGCAATCTAAGGATGAGAGATCCTTTCTTTGTAGAAAGCCATGGAGGGATGTTCTAGTTAACAAGAACTACATGCCACACACTGTAAGAAGTTGAGCACAAATCGAATGGGTTCATGCCATCCATAGCAAGATTGAGCCAAAGATTCCTTGTCTCTTGGGCAATGCTAGGAAAGGTAGAATCGATGTGGCTCCATGCATGTGAATCCATTGATATTCATTGGACTCCATCTGTGGATCTATTCTAGGCATACCACATTGTCAAGCTTGCCATGCTGGACGTATAAAACATGTGATTTATGTGGGGGATGGAAGGTGAGAAGGATCGAAGCTTGCACTCGAGAGCTATGGCGGGAGAGCAAGAGCAAGAAAGAGAGAGACAAGAAATGGGAACTCCTACAGTCACAATGTGTGACTGGGCCTTCCTTTATTCAAGCTGTCACTAAAATAATAAAGAATAAAGTGACAGTGACGGGCACCCGCCACCTGCAGTATGCAGTGGACGATGACTGTCAGTGTAGTAATACACGGGTGTCTAGGCCGAGGCACCTTTAGCCCCCAACAACCTCCCCCTTAAAGGCAAATCTACCCTAGTGAGGAGTGAAAAGAAAAAGAAAAACAAAAGAGAGTACATGTACATATGCTCAACAATGAGGAAATACTCATCTCATCCCACGCCCATCAACCTCGTGAGGAAGGCAAAGCACTCTCTAGAGAGGCTTTTCATGAGCAGATCTATAAGATTCTCATCAGTCGAGATCTTGACAAGATCAACAGACTTGTCCTCAACAACCCCACGTATGAAGTGATACCTCACCTCAATGTGTTTCATATTCGCATGGAAGACCAGATTCTTGGCTAACTGAATAGCACTCATAGAATCCGAATGCAGTTTAGGGGTAGCATCAATAAAAAGATCAGCAACCAAATGACCCAACAAAATGGCCTCCTTGCAAGTCTCAGTGGTGGCTGCAACATACTTAGCCTCTATAGTAGAAAGAGCCATGCATTTCTGCACCCTAGACATCCAAGAAACAGCACCTCCAGCATAGGTGAATATACATAGCTCGAAGTGGACTTCATACTATCTACACGTCCTACATAATCAGAGTCAGTGTACCCCACGACTCCTGTATTGTGGCTGCCATAGCATATGCACATATTTGGAGTGCGCTTCGGGCACCTCATGATACCCATCACAGCATCCCAATGCTTCTTGCAAGGTGTAGCCATATAGCGTGCCACAACACCAACTCCAAAGCCAATATCTGGACGAGTGGCAATCATGGCATACATAAGACTACCCATTACAGATGCATAGGGAATCTTGGCTATCTCGGTCCTCTGCTCATTTGTCTGCGAACAATCAGCTTGTGATACCTTCACATAAGAAGGCAATGGAAAGCCAATAGGCTTTACATCCTGCATGCAGAAGTGCTCAAGGACTTTTTATGAATGTACTCCCTCTGTGACAAGTAGAGGAGTCTCTAATACCTCTCGCATCTAATGCGCATACCAAGTATGTGAGCGGCTTGTCCTAGATCTTTCATCTCAAAGCTCTTCTTGAGTTGAGCCTTAAGAGCATCTAGCTCATCATGAGCTTTCCTTGCTATCTGCATATCATCCACATAGAGTACCAAAATCAATAAAGGACCATCACAAGATTTCTTCATATAAAGACACATATCCATAGCACTCTTGTTGTAGCCTTGTGATTGCATAAAGGCATCAAACTTATGATACCACTCCCTAGTTGCCTGCTTCAAGCCATAAAGACTTTTCTTCAATTTTCACACTAGGTGCTCCTTGCCAGGTTCTACCAAGCCCTTAGGTTGCTCCATATAAATCTCATCATGCAAGTCCCCATGTAAGAAAGCCGTCTTGACATCCATCTGGTATAAACCCGAGTAAAGCTGAGAAACCAAAGCTAAGGCTAGCCGCAGGGGGGTCATCTCAACCACATGAGAAAAGATCTCATCAAATTCCACAGTATGCTCCTACTTAAAACCCTTTGCTACCAGTCTAGCCTTGTATGCCGGTTTGGGGTGTCTAGGGATTGTTGAGATATCGAGCTCCACTCGTGATACGCCAGGGTGACCGTTGAGTACTTATGTCACCGACTTGTCAGTTGCAGACGCGGTTGGTACACCGCCGATGAATAATAGCTACATGATAGCTATCCTTATCTACTCTAGTTCGTGGCTCAGTTAGTATGCCACCTTAGCTAGTTGAGTTTGGTTTTGAGACCCATACATAGGATTCTTCTATTTTCTTTGTACTAGAGTTCTTTTGGCTTACACAACTAAGAAGAGGAAAACTGTTTTCAGCCTCCACCCTTGTGTGTCTTCCCCCATTGTGCAAGCAAGAAAGCTTCAAGCGAGACTCCTTCCTTCTCTCCCACAATCTTGACATGGTATCAGAGCCTTGTTCGTGGTAAGGAGCTCAAGAAAGCAAGCCAAGCTCGCGGTGTTCTGGTAAGAGGAGCAGTGTTGCTTTCATTTTCTGTTTTGGGAGCAGATCTCTGCAGGTAGCACAGCCGGAAAGTGTAGGAGTGCATTGTCTCACGTTGAGACGCCCTTCGCGGTGAAGCAAGAGGGCAATATATGCTGCGGGCAAGGGCTTTAGCCCTTGGCGACCTTGTTTTTTTGATTTGAGGCCATTTCGGGGCCTGTTTTGGAGGCGGAAGTTTTCTGCACGCACTCAGGAAAAGGCCCAGTTTTATGCTGTGCAGCCACTGTTCTACAGGTCGGTGAATAGTTACTGTAAAAATTGCATCGTATGCTTGTGCGCAGAGACATTGGGAGTTACAGAATCATCCCTGTTGCCTGTTGATGCAAAATCGTCACTAGGAAGTCACTGTGTGGTCAAATACCACTTTTGCCAGCTTTGCAGATTTTCCCTTGTGAGGGTGAAGCTGTGTTTTTTGCAATGACAGAATTTTTTGCAGTGTTCTGTAATGGCATCTGATTCTCTTTCACAGATTGTCACTGAAAAGCTTGACAAGAACAACTTCCAAGCATGGAAGTTTAGAATGACGAATTTCCTTATGGGAAAAGGATATTGGGAATTTGTTGCAGGAAATGAAGAAGAACCAGTTCTTCCTGATGTTCCCAATCAACAGCAAATGCAGGCATTTAAAACATGGCATGAGAGAGCCAGGAAAGTTATGTATTGGCTGTCTATCAGTATTTCAGACTCTATGATTGTGCATATTCAGGATGCAAGTACGCCAAAGGAGGCATGGGATACTTTGTCAAAAATGTATAGCACAAATACTCAAGCCAGGAAAATGCAGCTCAAGCAAGAGTTGCATAATGTGCAAAGAGAAAATATGAGCATCAATGACTACCACATGAAGGTGAAGAAGATTGCAGATGCACTTGCTTCCATTGGGTCGCCAGTGGAAGATGATGATTTAGTTTCTGTGACCTTGAATGGTCTAGGAAAGGAATATGCGCAGTTTCGGACATCCATTTCCGTCCGTGAAAGATTTCCTGATTTTGAGGAGTTGATTGCTCTTCTAATTTCTGAGGAGCAGAGAAATGGTGGTGCATCTTCTTCAGGAGGAACTTCAAAAGAAGCTGTCTTCTACTCAAATGCTGGAAGAGGTAGAGGCAGAGGTAGAGGAGGCCGATTTGGAGGCCGTGGTAGAAATCAGAATATGCAGCAAACTCAAGAAAACCAGTCCTATGGAGGAGGACGTGGTAACTCTAGAGGCAGGGGGAGCCAAAGAGGTCGTGGTGGATGGCAAAGAGGCCAAAATGCAAACAGTAATGTTGAATGCTACTATTCTGGTAAAATGGGTCATATGGCCAAAGACTGCTACAAAAAGCAGAATGACATCATGAATGGAAAACTGCAACAAGGAAATTATGCATCTTCTAGTAGACAGGGTGATGACAGAAATGAGCATCTGTTTATGGTACAGCACATGAACAATTCTGTGACAAGTGCAGAAGAAAGCAACGATGTATGGTATGTTGACTCAGGTGCGTCAAACCACGTGACAGGTCATGCAGAATGGATGGAGGATGCAAGGAAAATGGAAAAACCAGGATTTGTGGAGACTGGTGATGATACTGCACATCCTATTGTGCAGATTGGAAAAATTCCTTTGTCTATGCAGGATGGGAAAAAGAAATACCTCTCCGATGTATTTCATGTTCCGAATATCACCAAGAATCTGGTTTCTGTTGGTCAAATGGTTGAGCAGGGCTTGCAGGTCAGATTTAATCCTCATGGATGCTTTGTTGAGGATATGAAAAATAAATGTCACTTGATAGCAAAAGGAAAGAAGAAGGGCAGAATGTTTACATTGGATGCAGACATGTCTGAATTGAGTGCAGCAATGTTTGCACATGGGACCGGTGTAGTTGCAAATATTGATATCTGGCATAAACGCATTGATCATGTTAATGTACAGCGACTTAAATCAATGCAGGCCCAAAATATTGTTGCAGGATTGCCAAAATTCAAGGTTGCAGAAATGCATAAGGTATGTGAAGCCTGTCAGTTTGGAAAACAGGCAAGGAAACCATTTCCTAGACATGTTCAAGAGAGTGAGAAGCCATTGGAATTAATCCACTCTGATGTGTGGACTACTAAAGTTGCATCTCTTGGAGGCTGTCATTATTTTGTCACTTTTATTGATGACTATAGCAGAAAAGTTTGGGTGTATTTTATGAAAAAGAAAAGTGAAGTTTTTGGGCATTTCAAAACCCTTAAAGCTATGGCTGAAAAAGAAACAGGTCTGCAAATAAAATGCCTAAGGTCAGATGGAGGGGGAGAGTACCTCTCAAATGAGTTTGCAAAGTTCTTGCAGGATCATGGCATAAAGCAGCAATATTCATGCAGTTATACCCCACAACAAAATGGAATTGCAGAAAGGAAAAACAGGCATATTGGAGAGGTATCTCGTGCCATGCTCAATGAAAAAGACTTGCCAGATTTTTATTGGGCTGAAGCAGTTGCTACAGCAGTCTACATAATGAACAGGACTCCCACTGCAGCAATACATGGAATGACTCCAAAGGAGAGGTATACTTGTAGGAAACCAGATATTTCTCATTTGAAAATTTTTGGTTGCATTGCCTATGTACATGTGCCAGATGAGCTGAGATCCAAGTTGGATCCAAAAGCTGAGAAGTGCATCTTTATTGGTTACTCTCTGCAGCAAAAAGGGTATAGATGCTATAACCCTTCTACTCGTAAGTTTACAGTGAGCAGAGATGTTGTTTTTGATGAGATGAGTAGCTGGTATAAACCAGTAAATGTGATTGATGATGTAGATGCACAAAATGGTAATGCTGCACAGAATTCACAGCAGCAGTCACAAAATATTAGTGGACCTGGAGCGTCCTCAAGCAGTGGTTCACATTCTTCGCCATGGACAGGCAGATTGAGATCAGGAGAATCTTCTCAAAGCAATGCAGATAGTGGTATGCAAGTATCATGAATCCAGTGGCTCAGAACAGAGCATTGATGATGAGTTGGGTATCCCTTCTATTGTTACACTTGGAGTAAGGAAGACCAGGGATGTTTTGAGAGCACCTGGGAGTGAACCTACTTTGCGCAGGTCTACGAGAGCTAGGTATCCTGTGGATAGGCTGAAATATGATGGATTTACAGCCATTCACTATGCATATATGGTCAAAGTGATACAGGAACCAGAACCCACATCTTTTGAGCAAGCCATGGGAAAAGAAAAATGGGAGAAAGCCATGGATGAAGAAATGGATGCCTTGGAAGCAAATGCTACATGGGAGTTAGTACCTTTGCCTAAAGGTAAGAATGCAATTGGCTGTAAGTGGGTTTATAAGGTGAAGCACAATGCAGATGGTTCTGTGAACAGATACAAGGCAAGATTAGTAGTCAAGGGGTATGCACAAATATATGGCATTGACTATGAAGAAACATTCAGTCCAGTTGCAAGGATGGAAACTGTAAGAGCAGTCATTGCTATGGCTGCATCAAAGGGATGGTCTTTACATCAGATGGATGTAAAGAATGCCTTCTTGCATGGTGATTTGCAAGAAGAGGTCTATATGGAGCTGCCACCAGGTTATGTGCATGCTGTTCGTCCTGAGTTTGTTTGCAGGTTGAAGAAAGCCTTGTATGGCTTGAAGCAAGCACCTAGAGCATGGTCTGACAAGATAGGACAGTATCTTGTCACTATTGGCTTTCAGATTTCCAAGGCAGATTTCTCACTTTATGTGAGAAAAACAGAGAAAGGTATTATGCTACTTGTCATTTATGTTGATGATTTGATTATGACAGGTGACAGTGATGAAGTCTTCATGTGAAAATGCTATTGAAGCAGAAGTTTGAGATGAAGGATTTGGGAGAGCTGCGTTATTTCTTGGGCATTGAGGTGATTAGATCACCAAGTGGGATACAGCTCTTGCAGAGGCAGTATGGATTGGACATGTTGTCCAAATATGGGATGACAGGCTGTAAGCCTATTTCAGTTCCTTTGGAGCAAAATGTGAAGCTGAGCACAGATGCAGGTGAGCTTCTAGAAGACCCTACTATGTACAGACGCATAGTAGGAAGTTTGATTTATATGACTATTACCAGGCCAGATTTGAGCTATGTTGTTGGATTGGTAAGTCAGTTTATGCAGGCTCCAAGGAAACCGCATTTGGATGCGGCTAGACGCATACTCAGGTATGTGAAGTCCACATTGCAGTATGGACTATTTTATGACACTGGGGTTCAAATACAGTTGCATGGATACACTGATGCTGATTGGGCTGGTAGCATTTCTGATAGACGATCTACCAGTGGATATGTGTTCTCTTTCGGGAGTGCTGCAGTCACTTGGAGCAGCAAGAAACAGCCTACAGTTGCCTTGTCGAGCACAGAGGCCGAGTACAGGGGTGCAGCAATGGCTGCATGTGAGGTAGCTTGGTTGCATAAGCTACTTTATGATATGCATCAGTCTACAGATGGGCCAATGGTCATTTATTGTGACAACATGAGTAGTATACACTTGGAAAATAACCCAGTCTATCATGCTAGAACAAAGCACATTGAGGTGCATTATCACTATGTGCGAGAGAGGGTTTTACTAGGTCTTATTGATCTAGTTTATGTCAGCACAGAGGATCAGGTAGCTGACATATTCACGAAGGCATTGGGCGCAGAGAAGCTGCGCAAGTTCAGAGACCTGCTTGGTGTGCAGGAATTGGGATTGAGCTCGAGGGGGAGTGTTGAGATATCGAGCTCCACTCGTGATACGCCAGGGTGACCGTTGAGTACTTATGTCACCGACTTGTCAGTTGCAGACGCGGTTGGTACACCGCCGATGAATAATAGCTACATGATAGCTATCCTTATCTACTCTAGTTCGTGGCTCAGTTAGTATGCCACCTTAGTTAGTTGAGTTTGGTTTTGAGACCCATACATAGGGTTCTTCTATTTTCTTTGTACTAGAGTTCTTTTGGCTTACACAACTAAGAAGAGGAAAACTGTTTTCAGCCTCCACCCTTGTGTGTCTTCCCCCATTGTGCAAGCAAGAAAGCTTCAAGCGAGACTCCTTCCTTCTCTCCCACAATCTTGACAGGGATACTTTTCAGCTTGTATACCCACTTGTATGGCAAAGCCTTCTTAGTTGTAGGCAAGGAAACCAAATCCCAAGTGTCATTCTTATGCAAGGAGTCTATCTCAGACTACATAGCCCTCTCCCAGGAGTGTCTGTCACCCCTGTGCATAGCCTCATCATAAGTGAAAGGCTCTCTTGTATCTATAACCAAGACATAATGTATCGAGGGGTGAAATCTATTAGGTGGACATTTGTCTCTAGTAGACCGTCTGATGGTAGGCTCTACTGCCTGCCCACCTACCTGTCCAACACCGTGACCATGAGCATCTGCTGCAGTTGTAGGCTGTCCTACTGGCTGTGCGGGAGCTCTCAACTCCTCTTGAAATATGACCCTTCGGATCTCATCAACTCTCTCAGACTATCGATGCATCTTGTCTTCATGAAAGACTACATCATGACTGCGGATGACTTCTTCTGCCTGCGGATCTGAGAGACGGTAACCCATCTCGCCTGCATCCCCATAACAAAGGAAAATGCATTTGACACCCTTAGGATCCATCTTACTTCTCTTGTCCTTGGGCACATGGCAAAATGCCTCACATCCAAAGACACGGAGATGCGCATAAGAGGGAGGTTTTCCAGTCCATACCTCCTCTGCAACCTAGAAATCCAAACCACCAGAAGGTGATCTGTTTATGACATGCACAATTGTACTAATTGCCTCAGTCCCAAAGCTCTGTCATAGGCTTGCATGGCTAACCATACTGTGTACCCTCTCCTAGATGGTTCTATTCATCCGCTTAGCCAAACCATTCTAGGGGGGGTGTAGGGGGTGGTCAATTGACGCTTAATACCCTTCTCATCACATAACTACTCAAAAGCACGTGAGACATACTCAACCCCATTATCTATTCTTAGATATTTTAGCCTATACCCAGACTGGTTCTCAACTAATGCAAGCCATCTCTGAAACATAGCCACGACATTGGATTTCAGATTAATGGGATAAGCCCAAA
The DNA here is from genome assembly GCF_053477565.2 of Lygodium microphyllum. Taxonomy (NCBI): domain Eukaryota; kingdom Viridiplantae; phylum Streptophyta; class Polypodiopsida; order Schizaeales; family Lygodiaceae; genus Lygodium; species Lygodium microphyllum. The sequence continues at coordinate 85,661,846 of NC_141151.1, forward strand.
ATTTTTGTGAAAAATCATCTATGAATGTAACAAAATACTTTGCACCACCCATAGACTGATAAGACATGGGCCCATAGACATCCGAATGTACCAATGCCAAGGGCTCACTCATGCGTGGCCTACCAGACTTCTTGTGGGTAGACCTAGTTTGCCAACCATAAAGACAATGCTCACATGAATCAAAACATCAATAATTAAGGGGCGGTAAGTACTGCAAACCAGAAAGAATTTTCATTTCCTTCAAAGACATATAGCCCAAACAGGCATGCCAAAGAGATACATGTGGGATAGAACCGACATACAAAACATGATCAAGGGAAGAAGCATATACAATCAAGGAATAGAGGCTCTAGCATTGGCACCTCTCACAATCACAAGTCTACCACGAGTGATCTTCCATGCAGAGTCTCCAAAAGATACATGATAACCTGTGTCATCAAGCTGTTCAACTGACATAAAACTGCGTGTCAAAGTAGGTACATGACGTACATCCTACATAAAAAAACTTCTGCTAGAAGGAAATTGCAGCCTAACATCACCAATGCCCATAATATCAAGAGAGTTGTCATCACCCAAGCACACACAACCCGAAACAGTATGGTATGAATGAAACCACTCTCGGCAAGGTCTCACATGAAAGAACGCGCATGAGTCCAAGAGCCAACATTGTGCATACATAGAGTATATCTCTATCATGTGTAAAGCACTAGAAGAAGCTGCAAGGATATAATCATCATCAACATCCTCAGGCTGCATAACATTGATCTCTTCAATTTTAACACTGGACTTTGCAGGTACTATGATGCGATCAGAAGACTTATCCTGCACTTTGTCTTTCCCCTGATCTTTGCACATTTCATTGCACAGTTCATGGCATTGTGGCCTAATATGGCCCTTTTTCCCACAATGATGACAAGTAACATCTGCATTCTTGCCATGGGATTTACTACGTGACTTCCCACGAGACTTGGACTGAGATTTTTGAGAATCCTGTCTACGGCCACTGCCACTGCCATGCTTTCCATATCCATCATTCCAGCCTCTAATTCTCATAGCATGCGATACACGAGAGGCATCCAAATTCCTACGATTAACCTCTTCTTGTAGAAGAGCACTCTCAACATCAGATAGTTTCAAGGTAGCAGTAGAGGCACATAATGCAGTGCGAAATACATCTCATGACTCATGAAGAGTACCAAGCAAGAAAAGATGAGTGACATCCTTTGCAAAAGTGATGTCTTGCGAAGTCAAGTTCTTGAGTATAGCATGGAACTGGCTCAAGTGAGCAGACATAGTCACATTCTTTTTCATGCATAGATCCATAAGCTGCTTCAGCTAATACATCTGACTCGCTGGACTTTTCTTGTCATAGAGATTCTTGATTTTATCCCACAACTGCCATGCACTCTGTTCTTCCTAAATACATTGTAATGAGCCTATTGTGTGAGAGATAATACAATAGTGGACTTGCATAACTCATCAAGCCCAAGCCATTCCTCATCTCACATAGTTGCAAGCGGATGCCCGCTCAACCTCAATGGTTTGATCTATGATTTCTGCACCAACACCTGCCAAATCTGTCTCTTCCAATAAGAGTAATTCATACCATCAAGTTTAGTGATGTTGAAAATAGCATGATCAGTGGATGAACTCGCCATAATGTAGGCTACAAGACTCTAGACAATTCAAAACTACTTGCTGTTTACTGCAGAAAATGATAAAAAAATCACAAAATCAAGAGAAAGTGGCAAGAAAAATGTAACCAAAGCTGTTGCCCACCAAGTACTAGTGAAAGTACATCATTTCAGAATATTTTAGCATGAGAAATTCATGTCACTCTGGAGTTATATGCTTGTTGTAATAAATGACAACAGGGTACTATGAGAAGTAATTGCTGATCAAATCACTACATCAAGTCAAGAAATGGTAGCCAAGACATGACTAGCCATAAATAGGCATAAATTAGCATCAAACAGTCATCAAGACCTTGAGCAAACACCCAAACATGTCACCAAAGCATCTGTCAATTGAGTAGGCATACCCCCTGGACAATAGGGCAAAGTATACATAACATTGGCAAGACCTGACACGAGTAGGTGTATTCTCACAAGAGTGCAAAGCCCAAGCTCAAGTCAAAAACATTCACCAAGACATCATAACCCGTACTGGGTAGCCTAGGCATAAACCATGTCATAGATGAAATACTAGCTGCAAAGAAGTGATAGTCAAACCCAAATTGAGCTCTAATCTCAGCTCAAAAGCATTTAGGATCATAAACAAGACATGTGGCATAGTCCAAATACATCATGACATCATACAGAGTAGTTGGGAGCACCCCGTGACCAATAGGCATAACCCAATTGTAGCATAAATAGCTTCAGCCCTGAAGTTTCCAACAGCATATAACCTCTATAAACTGAGAAAATCAGTGCTCAATCCAAGCTCAAATCCATAGGCAAATCATACTCATACATTCCCGTATGTATAGGCACCAACCGGGCATAATCGGGCATCCAATGCCAAAATCTGTAAGCATAAAATTGAAGTAACAGGTGGCTGCCCTATTTTGGACAGATCTGGGATTGTCCAAAATAGTCAATGGCTGAGCTAAATCAGCTCCAAATGCATCTTACATAAGAGGCATAGCATCCACAAGTGATCCGGTATCAATAGACATCAATAGAAGCATCACATAAGCCATATGTATACAAATACATGTTGTTTCAAACCTGAAATCTATTGCAAAATATTCTATCATTAGAATTTGGAAAATCCGATATCACCATTGCATTCGGAGCATGCCAAAATCCCAACTTAGACTCTTACCTCGTCTGAATCAGGTTTTGAATGCCTGAGATATGACAAAAAGAGTGATCTTTTTGGGCCAGATTTTGAAACAGGCACAAAAAAACATGAGCTGGATGGGGGGTCTGTTGTCCCACATGTCAACAATGGGGCCCAAAGAGGGCACAAATGGGGGCCAAAGAAGGCCTACACCAAGCCTCGGCAAGCCTTGATAGGCTAGAAGCAAGATCCAGGTGAAGGAAGCTCCAAGAGATGTGAGCTATGGTTGCCCACAACCTGTGAAAACCATGTTTAGCTAGACCTATGGACTGAAGTAAAACTCTAAAAGAATGAAGTAATACCTCAATGTCAATGCCCTTGTGGTGCCTCAATAGGCCGGGAAGAAGCTTAGGAAGTCGGGGAGTGACGGGAGCTCAAGAGAATAAGCTATGGCTGTCGAGAAGGAGACCCAATGCGAGTGGGGAGTCAATGGGAAGCTGAGAGTGCCATGAGCCAAGCTCAAGATTCGAAATCCATGCTCTGATACCAGTTGAAAGTTGAGAAGGATCGAAGCTTGCACTCGAGAGCTATGGCGGGAGAGCAAGAGCAAGAAAGAGAGAGACAAGAAATGGGAACTCCAACAGTCACAATGTGTGACCGGGCCTTCCTTTATTCAAACTGTCACTAAAAGAATAATGAATAAAGTGATGGTGACGCGTTTCCACCACATGCAGTGTACAGTGGCGGTGACTATTAGTGTAGTAATACACAGGCGGCTAGGTGAAGGTGCCTTTACCCCCATCTGGGGATAAGCGGAAAGTGTCTAAGAACTTTTTGAGGGATGGTTTGCCCTTGCAAGTCCTGTCGATACCATGAGCACCACACTTTGGACATGTCTCCATAGTCTTGTATTCTCCTCGAAACAATACTCAATCATTGATACATGCATGAATGTTGTTGTAGTCCATGCCAATCTTTCATAAAACATGTCGGGCATTATCATGAGATTCAAACATGGTATTTGCACGTGGTAATATATGAGACTTTAGTAACCTGAAAAAACTCATAAAACACCTTGAAAAGCACAATTATTTTTTATGATAGTGCTAAAAAGAAATCAACGAAGCGTATATACAAGGTACCTAAACAACTTGGTCACACTTGCATCGCTCCATTTGTATTTTTCTTGCACACTTAGGAGTGCAATTAGTGTCTTCAGGTGAGATACTCAACACTCATCATATAATGGTATGGATGCTTCCTCTATAAGTGGATCACATGTCTCGACATCCATGGGCATCAATGCATCAATCATTATCTCCATCTCAAGCTCCAAGATTGTAGGAAAGTTTGGAAGACCGCCTATCTCCTATGGTATTGACGGTATAGATTGGGTTGTACCTCTTAAGTGGTGGATTGGGCACTCCATCCATCACACGCCCACGAACTCTTCTAACTGGCTACAAAGGGTGCACTCCTTGGGATGAGATGCCACCTCCCCGTAATAAATTTGCTAGCCACATTCAATGTTTTTGTATATGATATTCAATTAGTTTGCGAATACAATGCATGATTAATATACACTTTTCTAAACCATTTGCTCAAAATCTAATATTGCCTTATCAATGATCTCTAATTGAAACTTGTCGAAGCGTCATATGTATTCTATAGACAATCGACATTTTCTTCTAATTGCCAGTTTACATTGAGAGCGAGGACATGGGATACACTTATTAAGATACGCCTCACAATCTTGAACATCATGGCCTTCATCGTTTTCCATTTGGTCTACGTTACGACAAACAATTTGTTTTTGTTATCATTCCTTTTTTCTTTCTTAAATTATTTGAGAAGATATTTCTTCTCTTGTAAATGAACAAAATTAATGTATGTAAAGTCTCTACCCACCTATGCATGGGCCTACATTATGTAAAGTCTAATATGCTATGTATGGGGATGAGGGAGCAACTACCCTATGTTGGAGTGTTTCTCGTCTTGTGGTATTGCATCGGACCTTGCCACCTTTTTTTCTTTGTGTGCACCTTTAAAAAAACCTCTCTCTCTCTCTCTCTCTCTCTCTCTCTCTCTCTCTACTACTACCACTATTGCTACTAGTACTCACCTTCCCAAAGCGTCAAACACACCCAAGATGCACCTTTAAGAAATCCTCTCTCTCTCTCTTTCTCTCTCTCTCTCTCTCTCTCTCTCTCTAATAATACTACTACTACCACCACCACTACTACTAGTACTCACCTTCTCGAACACACCAAACGTGCAACTTTAACAAAGCCTCTCTCTCTCTCTCTCTCTACTACTACCACTACCACTACCACTACCACTACCACTATCACTACCACTACCACTACCACTACCACTACCACTACCACTACCACTACCACTACCACTACTACTACTAGTAGAACTACTATTACTACTACTACCACCACCACCACTGCTACTCACCTTCCTAAAGCGTAGAACACACCCAAGGTGCACCTTTAATAAAACATCTCTCTCTCTCTTTCTCTCACCATCACCACCACTGCTACACACCTTCCTGAAGCGTCGAACACACCCAAGGTGCACCTTTAATAAAACATCTCTCTCTCTCTTTCTCTCTCTCTCTCTCTCTCTCTCTCTGTTGAGATATCGAGCTCCACTCGTGATACGCCAGGGTGACCATTGTGTATTTATGTCACCGACTTGTCAGTTGCAGACGCGGTTGGTACACTGCCCATGAATAATAGCTACATGACATCTATCCTTATCTACTCTAGTTCGTGGCTCAGTTAGTATGCCACCTTAGTTAGTTGAGTTTGGTTTGAGATCCATATATAGGGTTCTTCTATTTCTTTGTATGAGAGTTTTTTTGGCTTACACAACTAAGAAGAGGAAAACTGTTTTCAGCCTCCACCTTTGTGTGTATTCCCCCATTGTGCAAGCAAGAAAGCTACAAGTGAGACTCCTTCCTTCTCTCCCACAATCTTGACATGGTATCAGAGCCTTGTTCGTAGTAAGGAGCTCAAGAAAGCAAGCCAAGCTCGTGGTGTTCTGGTAAGAGGAGTAGTGTTGCTTCCATTTTCTGTTTTGGGAGCAGATCTCTGCAGGTAGCACAGTCGGAAAGTGCAGGAGTGCATTGTCTCAGGTTGAGACGCCCTTCGCGGTGAAGCAAGAGGGCAGTATATGCTGTGGGAGAAGGCTTTAGCCCCTGGCGACCTTGTTTTTTTTATTTGAGGCCATTTCGGGGCCTGTTTTGGAGGCGAAATTTTTCTGCACGCACTCAGGAAAAGGCCCAGTTTTATGCTGTGCAGCCACTGTTCTACAGGTCGGTAAAAAGTTACTGTAGAAATAGCATCGTATGCTTGTGCGCAGAGACATTGGGAGTTACAGAATTATCCCTGTTGCCTGTTGATGCAAAATCGTCACTAGGAAGTGACTGTGTGGTCAAATACCACTTTCGTCAGTTTTGCAGGTTTGCCTTTGTGAGGCTGAAGCTGTGCTCTTTGCAGTGACAGAATTTTTTGCAGTGTTCTGTAAAAAAAATTTTGCAGTGAGGCTGAATCGCAACTTGAAGATCTTATACGACGTACCATCGATGCAACACTTGAAGCCCAATCTATTCTGAAAGAAACAAAGATAAGTAAAAGAAACTTCAAATTTCGTACTTTCAATGGATCATGCGATGGAAATACTATACTTGCTTTTATCAATCAATTTGATGACTATTTCCATGAAGAAACATATGCTGAGAAAGACAAAATTAAATGTGTCACTAACCATTTATTTGATCGAGCATCCTTATGGTGGACTATGGTCCGCAAAAGCGTTGAGTGTCCCACTACTTGGGAGACTTTCCAAAAGAAATTTTTGCAGAATTTCCTTCCTCCCCAATTCCACAAAAAAGCAATCAAGCAATGTGATCTTTTACAACAAAGGGATCGCGAACCTATTTTACAGTATATTGAACATTTCTGGAATGCTCTATTACCACTACGTATGCTCGAAGATGTACCTGAAGCAACTCATAAACACAAGTTTATGTCTGGCGTACTTGGACATTTTTATGCAGAAGTCAATATTTTCAAGCCAACAACCCTTGAAGATGCAATTTCCTTGGCCCTGAAGACAAAATTCGTGGACGAGACAAGCGACCACAAGAATTCCCAACTAATGGTAACTTTGGTTCCAAAAAATTTAACTCAAATTTTTGAAAATTCAATCAAAGTCATTTTCTTCCATCTTCATTCTGTAAACCTTGGACACGACCACCTGCCTTGCCATCAAACACAAATCCAAACCCTAAGCCATCCCCACAGTCCCAACATTCCTAAACTTCCTGCCATTACCAATAATGTATCCAAAGCAAAACCCATAGTTTGTTGTAAGTGTCATCAACCTAGACATCTAGCAGCCAATTGTCAATCCAAAAAGCCATCTGTTCATATCAATTATCTGGGCGCAATAGAAGATGAAGAACGTGAAGAGATGCCGGACTTTATGGAAGAAGATGACGACATTGGTACTACTTCTGATACTTTGCCAGGTATGCCAACTCCCCATTCCTTATTAACAATGAAATGTTTTGTCCATGGTAAAGAAAAGAATATTTTACATGATGATCATGGGAGCACACATGACTTTATTTATGCAAAATTAGTCAAAGAATTGAATTTACATACTGTTTCTACACATTATCGCATCAAGGCTGCATTCCTAGGTACAAGATATAATGGAACACAAGAGGTGCATAATTTAGAAATTAAAATCGGCGATTATACTGAACGAATAAAATTTTTAGATGTACCTTTGCGGTCTAGTGACATTATCTTAGGAATGCATTGACGTCATCAATATAATCCTGATATAGATTATGCTAGACATTCAATTAAATTTTATTTTTAAAAAAAAACAAATCACACTGCATGGTATACATGCTTTCAATAATTTTCCATTGCTTACTCATACTCAGGCTAAACGTGCATTACGTAAAAGTACCAAATCCTATTTAATATGGATGAATGAAATTCAAGATAAAGAAAAACAGAAGCATCCTAGGCATACACAATTTCTTTCCCAATTCCAATATTGTTTTGTTGCGATTTACCACCTGGATTATCACCTTCACGTCCTGAAGATCATAAGATAGATTTAATTCCTGGAACACAACCTCCATGTAAAGCACCATATAGACATAACCAAATTGAACAGAAAGAAATTCAAAACCAAATAGAAGAATTGCTTAACAGAGGATTAATTAGACCTAGTAGTTCTCCATTTGGTGCACCTGTCTTACTAGTGAAAAAGAAAAATAATACCTATCACATGTGCATTGATTATCATGCCCTAAATAAAATTATTTTTAAGAATAGATACCCGATTCCTAGGGTGTCTTCTTTGATGACATATTAGTTTTCCGTAAAAATGAAAATGAAGATTATGAACATTTGTCTTTAGTTTTTAAGTTATTAAAAGATAATCAATTATATGCTAATCCAAAAAAGAGTAAATTCTTCCAAACAGAAATTGAATATCTAGGATATATTATTTCATTAGAAGGTATTAAAGTTGATCCTAAAAAGATAGAAGCAATTTTAAATTGGCCGATACTCAAAAATGTGCATGAATTACGTTCTTTTCTAGGTCTTGCTAGCTTTTATAGCAAATTTGTGAGGAATTTTTCATTACTTGCATTACCTTTGACAAAACTCTTAAAGAAAGGTATCGTGTATAATTGGTCAAAAGTCATTTAATTTGCTGAAACATGCTTTAACTCATGTTGTTGTATTACAATTACCTGACTTCAATAGACCATTCTTCTTAGTAGTTACTGACGCAAGTGGATCTGGAATAGGAGCAGTCCTTATGAAAGATTCTCATCCCATAGCTTACTCTAGCTGCAAACTCAAACCATCTGAACTTAACTATGCTACCTATGACAAGGAATTGTTAGCCATAGTACAATCCTTATGTCAATGGAAACATTATCTAATGGGATCTGAATTCATGATAAAAACTGACCAACAAAGTATTAGATATCTCCTTAGTCAACCACAAATATTTGACCGACACATTAAATGGGCTGCTTTTGTTCAAAATTTTCATCCCATTATACAATATCAACATGGAAAGGAGAATGTTGTTGCTGATACTTTGAGTAGAAGATAGACAATCCAAAATATTTCTGTGATATCATTTGATTCCCTTATTCCTATGAAATATACTTATTATTAGGATCCTACTTTTCAAGTTGATTGGAACAAACTAGTTGCAAATAATTGGATTCTTATTGATTCATTGTCTTACACTAATGGATTTATGTTTTATGAAAAAATATTATGTGTGACTGTTCCATTTCGATCGTCTGTTTTACATGAAATTCATTGTCCCCCATATTAAGGTCATAAAGGAATTATATCTACTTTGCGTACATTGATTGAAGATTTTTATTGGCCACATATGGACACTGATGTATCTAACTTTGTATCTGAATGCCTAATTTGTCAACGAGTTAAAAGGCACCATGGTAAATAATATGGTTTACTAATGACATTATCCATTCCATCATGACCATGGGAACAGATTTCAATGGATTTTATCACTGGTCTACCTAACACTAAAGCTAATCATGATATGATTTGGACTATTGTAGACAGGTTTAGCAAACAAGCATATTTTATTCCATGCAAGAAAACTTTAACTGCATCTCAAGCTGCTCAATTGTTTTTGAAAACTATTTTTACTAACCATGGTTTACCAAAAGTGATTATTTATGATCGTGATTCTAGATTCTGGAATAATTTTTGGATTACTTTGTTTGCTAACTTAGGAACAAAGATTGATTTTTCATCTGCATTTCATCCGAAAACAAATGGTCAAACAGAAGCTACTAACAGTACTATTTTAAATCTTTTGCATGCTTACACAATTTCAAACCACACACATGGGATACATATCTACATTTACTTCAGTTTGCATATAATAACACACCACATACACCTACAAAGAAAGCACCATTTGAAATTATTTATGGATATCGATTGCCTACACCTGTTACATCATTATCAAACAAAATTCAAATTGCTGATGATATTGCTAACATGCATGCTACTATTTCTGATGAAGTTGAAGATATGATTGCCAAAGCCGAGCAATCATACACAAAACAAGCAAAGAAGAAAACACAGACTATGAATTTTAAAGTTGATGATTATGTTTGGTTACGAATTGAAAAATGAATATTACAAAGTGTAGATAAGCACCCCATTGTCAAATTAGCACCTAGATTTTATGGACCATTCAAGATCATACACAAAATCAATGACAATGCATTTAGACTATAATTACCACAACATTGGAAAATTCACAACACCTTCCATATCAGTCTATTACGACCCTTTAGAGGACAACTACCTATACACCATGTCTATGAAAACCCTCCTTTGCTAGATGATGAAAATGAAATCCTTGAGCCTGAAACTATTATAGATATTGACTTTATGACCATTAGAACTGGCCGTAGATATTCTAGATATTTGGTCAATTTTAAAAATCATCCTGTTGAAGAGGCCCAATGGATGCATGCTAGAGACCTAAATGCTTACCCGACACTGTTAGCTCCACATTGCGCTAATAGCAATTGAGGACAATTGCTATCCCACCTTGGGGGTATGATGCTAGGAGGCATATTCCACGGTGGATTCCGTAAAATTTTATTACCGAGGCTCATACACAAGATGGATTCTTTGTGCAAAAAGTCAATGGGGATGCCTATCCTTTTCAGTCGTTTTGTTAATTTAATGTGTAAGTGGGTGATTCCATAGCAGGTGATTCTGCAAAATACATATTTAAATTAATAAACGTTTATGACTTTAGAGTGCGCACTCGTAATAAAATAAGGTTAGGATTGATTTCTAACCAATTTATTTATGTAGCTGAAGACTGCTAGGTATTCACTTTTGTTGGTTGAATTGTATTATTTTTTTAACAATTGTGAATACTTTAGTTGATGTGCAGAGCAAGCAGCGGTGGCATTGGAAAGCATTGGAGGATAGCGTGTATTCAAATTATCATCAATTTTTTATGGGTGCGTATCTTAGGCATGGCGTCCATATTTTGTCGCGCTTATTTACTAAATCACTTGATATTTATTTATTATTTTTGTATGCGTATGGGCATACAATTTAAATATTTGTATTGGACATTGTATTTGGGTACCGCCTGACTTCTTCGGTACCCAATAGCTTTAATTCTTTAGTGGCACAAAAGCAAACACAAAAGCTAAAGTGTACTAATTGTAAATTGAGCTATTTTTTGAGCTTGAAGATGAAGAATATATAAAATACATGCTTTGTGGAGCGCTCACATAAGGCATGGGGGGAGATTGCACCCAATTAGTCTCTTATTCATGTCGTGCAAGATTTCTTTATTGTTTTTTGTGCAAAAAGTAGAGTTCTTTTGTTCTTGGGGACCTTCTGATGCTCACTACGCGCGCATACGGTGTCCGATCTGTGCATCATGATATGGCAAGTTCTTGTCCTCCCAAATGTCCATCATCACCAGGAAAGCTCTTGTAGAGTCTCAATTGAACTTGCCGCAATCGTCTCTCTGCTCCTCAAGGTTGCACGCTGCTATGCTGGGTCACCCATGGCATTCTCGCCAATCAAAATCATTACATGTTTCACGATTGAGCTTTGGCACTAGTCTTTTTGGTACTTGGCTTCAAAATCTTGAAGATGAGATGTAATGATAGCAGTTAGGGACTGTGCGCATGGCTTTATGTAAAGAATGTTGTTTTAATGAGAGAAAGAGAGAGAGAGAGAGAGAGAGAGAGAGAGAGAGAGAGAGAGAGCGAGAGAGAGCGAGAGAGAGAGAGAGAGAGAGAGAGAGAGAGAGGGGTATTGTTGGCCAGAGTTGACGATCCAAGAGATTGATTTAGATGTGAGAGGCCCTGTGTTGATGGAGGAGGATCCATTACTTCTCACATTCCCTGCAAACAATAGTACACATGTAGCTTCTTGAGTCTTACTTGCAAAGGTGACAATCTCAATCTCTGACGAGGGTCTACAAAGGATGGGAGAAGGATAAGAGATAAGATATGGTGGTCTGCCTGTATGTATTTAGATTTGACTTTCTTCTCCTCTAAGCCCAAATTAAATAGGACCACTAACAATAATATGTATCTAGGCCTTATCAAAGCCTGCGTTGGCCTGAATGATACAAATACATGCCTTTGCATCCATGTTGAAATTGCCTCAAGGGGAATCAATGGAAATCTCTTCATCAAAAGCACCTTACTGGACATGTATAGCAAGTTCATGTTCTTTGCAAAAGCACAAAGTGTGTTTGCCAAGCTCTCTTCTCATGATGTTGTCTCATAAATTGCATTGATTGCGAGATACTATAAAAATAGGCAATGTGACAAAGCACTAAGCCATTCTAGACAAATGTAGCTCAAGGTTGTTGATCTAGATGATGCGATGACTTCCAATGGCTACTGGAAAGCTTGAGGATTTTGTTGAGGTTTTGGAAAGAGAGCTCCATGTGGAAACATTACTCATACATATGTATGCCAATGTTCTAGCGAAAGAGCAAAGAAGAGGACGTTGATGCAAGGGTCACGTGTCCCATAGCTCTACCATGCCTGCACTAAAAGGCCAAAAGGGCTACCACTTTGATGAGTTGATTCTTCAAAATTCTTATGGGTTGTAATCTCCTTTGATCTGCCATTTTCACCTAAAATATTGTAAGCAATAAACTTTCGTGCTTCTTAGCCACATATGTCTCGTCCGTTAGAATATTCACTCTAGAGCCACCATTAGGAAGGACATCATCAAAATTTTCTCTAGCATATTCAACCTAAATTTTCAGAACCTCATAGTCTACCACATCCACCAATGTTGGTATGATTGCCTAACTTTCAAGAGCATCCTGCATTTACAAGGATTTCCCTTCAATAACTTCTTTTTGCTTTTATTTAATTTTCATGAAAAGCCTTTCTTTGAATCCAGGTATCAACCCTAAGATCTGATCCAAAGTCAACTGTTGAGAACATTTGCTAAAGCCTAAAATAAATAATTGAAACCTCTACCTTGTAACTTTTGTGAAGTTCTATCTTCAACTTGCTAAATTTCATGATCAAGACTCATGGTATCCTGCCCCTCCTGATCTTTAAACTCTTCAAGAATTGCTTTTCCTACCACATTTAGTAGCTTTTTGACATACTTAATTGACTTCTTCTTGGCTTTTTCTTGTTCTTTCTAGTCAAGTTTCAAACCAGCTTGATTTCTAGTAATAGTTAGTACCGTAGCTTCTTTAGGACATTTCTCTACTTTAATACAATTAGAACAATCACATTGAGCATGCATACTTACAGCATTTAGGCTACCTAACACCTCACTTACCCCTCTTGAACCTTGAACTTAATGAATATTCCCATAGTTAGTAGTATTTGCACCTATGGGAGGCTGCCTTTGCTCATCTTATTCAAGTAGCTCTATCAGGGTTACTACTACTAGGACATGTGGATTTTGTTGATGAGGTGCTCTGCCAATCTTTTGTTGTTGTAGGTCCTTGCTACTAACATTCCTCTCTTAGTCCTATGATTTGCTTATAGTTCACAGTTTGGTCCTATGAAATGTCCTTAATCTCCACAACAATGCCATGCTTGTGTTTGATTAGTTTGTTGTTGTGCTTGGAATTTTCGCCAAGGATGTCTTGTCGACATTATTCTGGGTCCCCTGTAGGGTTTATAAGGCATTGTGTCAATAATCACCTGATTAACTACAATTGGCTACGTATCTCTTGGCCTAGGCTACATCATTGGCATCTTCTGTACCATTTGGATATTGGAGTTATACTAGTAAGTTCTGGTTTCATGACCATATCTCTAGCATATGTCACAATACTTCTCCTTCCTCTTTGTTTCAAAAAGACCTAAGGCTTTCAGCTTCTGTTTAATCTTATTATCCAATCTAGTGTCCTCTACCTTCTTCTTAGTTTTGTTCTTTGGCTTATTCTTCTTGTTCTTTGTTGAACCTAATTTATGTTTCCTCTTCATGTGCTTCTTCCTACTAGACTCTTCATCATTCCAATCATTGGATTCATCTTATGATCTTAAACTCGAGTCACTCTCCTCATTCTGACTATCACTATCTTATTCTGAATCTACATTTGAGTTTGAGTCTGAATCTGATGAATTATCATCCTTTCCGGTCTTTGATCTAGAAGTACCAAGCCTTCTCTTCACCCTCATAGTAGCTCTTATCATGATATTAAATGTATCATTGCAACCAATCTCCATATTAGCAATTTGATTCTGATTTTACCCCTCAAACCATTAATGAAATAAGTGATCAACATTTCTATTGATGGTGCATCTGTAGGATCCAACTTGTTAAGCAAGTTCTTAAACTTCTGAGCATAATCCTCAACCAACATATCCTTCAGCCTTATCTTCTTAATCTTTCTCAATATGTCCTCAAGTGCTTTATTCTTCTCAAGCCTTCCTAAGAATGTAGTCTTTAATGCATCATATTTGTTAAATGCTCTCATGCCATAAGTGCTAAATCAACCCATGACTTTGTCTTGCAAAGTTGCTACAAACGGTTGCTTCTTAACTTAATCGTCATATAGCAAAATGAACCCATTAGTTGTCCACCTTGTCTCATTGGGGCACATGATAATCAAGGTCCAATTTTCTCTTTCTTGAAAACTTTGTTGCCCGAAAATTAGGGTTTGAAGGTTGTATTGTAGTTTTCATCTTTCTCTTTGGTCTAGTACTAAAGGAGGCTAATGGATTGTACACTAATTGTCTATTTGTAGGTGGACCAAACAATGCAGTACCTACCAAAAGAACATCCTATATTCTTATTTTGACATAATCAAGAGGGTTGTATGAATCTAGATTTGGTTTGTGATTTCCTTCTTTCCTAGAGACACTTGTGGAAGGAACATTTTATCATGCCAAATTTTCAGGTCTAGATTCCTCCATGTATAAATCTTCAACATATTGTTCATGAAGGTGCCCTTCTAAGTCATCATGCACCTCTTCATCCACCTATACTTCAAATTTTTCCTGAAAAAACAACCGTTGAATTTCCCTTCTTAAGGTTTTTCTCAATTCTCTTACTTAGGATCTTGTGATAATCCGATTCTCTTGTGGAGTGCAACTCCCCGACATCAATGCTACCCATTAGCAACACTTCAAACATGATCATAGCCATTACAATCATGCATGCATGAAACCAATTCTTGTAATAATTGCTTCTAGGCCTGACACCAAAAAATTGAGAATTATGGCCATGAAACTAACAGGATCACCAAAGTGTTATGGCCTTACAAGACTAAAAGAAAAACACAAAAACGAGTTTTACCTAAAATATTCCTACTACTACAAACAAATTCTTAAATTTATTTACATATATATTAATTGTTTATTATTCAATATTGATATGTAGAAATAAAATATACAATATAATCATTCACAAAGCATTGCTCTCCTAAAAATTATCAATTTGAATACTCTTAGCATGATCGTTCGTGAACAAATAACTTATTATAGACAACACTAATCTTTAACAAACAAGAACAAAGTAGTAGAATCAAATATCAATGACCCTATACCAGCACTTCTTTGAAGATCTTTCATTCTTCACGACCAAAAGATTTGAAAAGATACAACTAGAATACCCATGACAGATGCCACCTTTTTAGATGAAGTCTCATGACATCCAAGGTTTACATATGCTAATTTAATGCACCTACATGCATACAAGTCACTACAAGATACATGCCTTATACCGATGTTCAAAGCGATGAAAATGTTCATTAAAAAATTTACCCCTGTCATTGCAAAAAACATCAGTATTAGTGACACAATAGAATAGTCACTATCATCATCGCAATATGCGCCAACGTAAATAGTGACGCTTTGTGATGGAAACTGTGATGCTAATAGCAATGCATGTAGGTAAATTTACAATGCTAATAGCAACGGTTACAGGGAAAAAAATTTGTGGGGGCCATACAAAAGAGTTTTAGTAAAGTGTACAATGCTCATCTAAATGAAGGCAAAGTGTACTTGAATCCACAAGACTGATACATAAAATAAATACAAGATTGCGTAATGAAAGTACCGGTACAATCATGGTAAGATATAAAGGATAATGATAACATAGTGCATAGAAAATGCCTACATAAATCAAATGACCAAAAAAGAAGAGAATGTGCACTCCACGAATCCAAGGGCAAGCTATAGATCCTCGCCATCTGAAAGCTCGTCTAGCTGCAAAGTAGCATCGAACAGACTCTGTAAAAAAAGAAACAACTATAAATTAGTCCACCATACAGTAGTGCATTTTAATTAAAATTAGTAACTATAGACAAGAACGATGAGTGACTTACTAGGCCGCCACATCTATACAATCACTCCATCAATGTAGTGAGACCGTGTCTC
The DNA here is from genome assembly GCF_053477565.2 of Lygodium microphyllum. Taxonomy (NCBI): domain Eukaryota; kingdom Viridiplantae; phylum Streptophyta; class Polypodiopsida; order Schizaeales; family Lygodiaceae; genus Lygodium; species Lygodium microphyllum. The sequence goes on from NC_141151.1 coordinate 85,678,083, forward strand.
TAAGCCAGTGGGATGGCAGTTTCTAATGGAGTGCTGCAAAGAAAACAAAATACAACTATTAGAAACATGATTGTCAGTACAAGGGATATTGCAAAAAAATAAGCAAGTAGAACAAAAGAAAAACTTACAAAGTCCTCTAGAGAAGTCTTGTGGCCGCCAAGATGATCGACCACTCCTCCCTCCAATTGTGCCCTCGCCGCCTTGCGCTACTGTCTCCAACGTCCTCGAGAATCTGTAGCTTCCTTCCTAAGTCGGTGCCAGTCATCTATGTCTAGGCACTCGGGCTTTGAGGACCCACTCTTAAGTGCCTTGCTACATCTGATCATCTGTGTGACATGTATGCACATATACACTCCATCATCCAGCCTATGAAAAACCTATCTCTTGTGACGGGTACCGGAAACTCCTCATACAAGGATGCTACTATGTATTCCTTGCTTCCCTCCAGTATGTTCTTCCAATGATCCAAGACGTTATGCTAAAAAACTTGTTGGCACAACTCTCTCATACGAGCCATCACCCTCCTCTCCTCATCATTCATGATGATGGCTCCTATCCTATTATCTACAAGGTATCCATACCCCTCTGGGGTATGCCTAAGATGTGTTCTCTCCCACTTGTGACCACACTCCTGGGAATATCTAAGAGACCCATGTACATCTGGTTTACCTAAGTGGGTAGTATCTCTCGAAGTAGCACCCACCTACTATGGACGACTGAGAAAAAGTTGGAGTGACTAGAGTAGACGTCCCCACACATGTGACAAATCCCATAGGTGACACAACTTCAGCAGAACGACAAGACGGAGACACTATGTCGGTACCTCCACAAGAATCACCTGAGCCATGCTCTCTTAAACCTGCACGAGAGCGAGGAGTAGCACCTGTATCCCAAGTCGACCGCAAGCTCACTCCATCCATGTCTTCGCAGCACCCTCCAGACCCACTCCCTCCATCTGGCCCAAGTTTGGAGCGTCGACCTCGTCTACTAGAAAGTGAAGCATTAGAGCGCACCAAAGTAGATCTAATAGAATGGCTTAATGGTGAGATAGCTTCCGGTTGGCCATATCTTTGAATCGAGCTATTTGATTTAGGAACATACGTGTGAAGATCTCCTATAGCTCCTCGTCGCTCATCCCTCGACTCATCGTGCAGATCCAAATATCCATAAATGTCACATGCACAAAAAAATTGATGTTAGGATAATCGATATAAATCAAGCAAAGCACGGTAATATAAATCTTTAAAAAATGATCTTACTTAAAGCGCATATCTTATGTATCCTTATAAGCAAATCGTCAACGAATGGAGTAGGTGGATGCTCCAAGTATGAAGTACCCTTTGGTCCCATGTCAATCTCCTGACACAACTCCGCATACACTGGAAGGTTGATAGATAGGTCACCACAAAAGGATGAGTCCACCTCGTTCTTGAAGAATTATTGGACTCCTGTATTTCCATTATTGTTACCCGATTCTGGCTCCTCTACATGCTCCAAGATTTCGGCTGCCTCCACCCCTTGCAATATCGACCCCTCTATTTGCATATTGTCCTCATCTATGTTGGGAACATTGCTTTCATCATATACTCTCGCACTTCTTGAAGCTAAAAGTATATCATACCACCATCAAGGTTGTCGAGGGTTTGGATAGAAAATTACCTGTTCAAAATTACATACAAGAGAGATTTAACTTTTGTGACATGTACCATGTTGTTATAAAATTTAAAAAAAAAGAGCTCATGCACCTGTTCACAATGGGTCAGCAATACAAACGTGTCGCACAAATCCATCCATATTTTTTTGGAATCTATTTTGAGAAATCTAGATGGACCTCGTCGAATTGTTGCTTCATCTCCTTCAAATACCACTTTGAACCACTGCACATCGAATAGGATCATGGAGAAGCTATGGTAATCTACCACGATAATACTTTGCAAGTTCCCAAAATACACCATCTCATCTATAACAATGTTTGTATCTGTTTCTTTTCGTCAGCTCTTTTGCTCAAACTTTGACATGATACCACAATCTGTTGTGGAGCACAATTTGTCAATACACTCCATGCGAAAATGCCATCCATGCGACCATGCTGCATTGTACATTTGTAATGTACATTGAAACAATCAATTAGTTATTGCATATAAAATCTAGATACGACAAACCCTAAACATGTCGTCACCTTTGAACTACATTCCTTTGAGATTTCCCACTCCTCAGTTGAGACCTCTGCCCCTTCATGAGACACTGTGGTCAAAGCTCCATGAAACCATTGCTTTGACATAAATCGCGTCATCTCCTCCATGCCCTCATGATATTGAATTGGTCGATGGCATATACTATGTCGAAATTAAGATCACGCATTTTCCTGATCTTTCTTGGCTTGCTCGTACCTAGCGAGCCACATCTCCATGCATGTATGGTGCAACATACAAAAGAAATTCACTTTCTTATCCATTGTAGCATCCATTCTTTTTTCTACCCCATTTCCAACCATCACATCTTCGGTCAGTCTATCATCGTCCTTTAGTGACCATAGAATACTGTTGTCTGAATCCATCGTTGGTAGCCACTGTGAAATATACACTAACTCCTTAGACACCAACCTGTTAGATATGATCAATGCCCCACCCTCATTAGGTGCTACCAATGATCCATGGTGCTCAAAGTTGTAAGGCCCCCATTATGAGGAGAAGCCAAGTGTGAGCCCGGACATTGGTGGAGTCCTGACTTGTATATCAGATGAGGTCTATGTGACCGGATGGCAAAAAGGTGACCATTGTGGGTCTAATCTTTGGGTTAGATGGAGTGGTTAAGCTGGTAGCAACTCGAGGCGCATTGCATCGAGTTGTGGTGTAAGGGAGTTAAAAGGGGTCCCTATTGTGGGGTCCGGGGGCCGCGGAAGTGGCCCCTGGCTGGGGGGTCCCAGGGGGGCCAGCGGCCCCCCTGGCGGGGGTCTGGGGGCAGTGCCCCCGGCCCGATGGTAAAGGGAATATTCCCTAGAATATTCCCTGGCCGACTAGTGGAGGCTCATATGGTGACCTAACGAACTTCGCGGGCTATAAAAGCTAAAACCCTTCGCAGCCATCACTCACTCATCTTTCACCCAGTCAGAGTTGTTGTTCCAGCTAGCCTTAAGCTCTTCACCTATCTTCTGTCTAGGTCGCCATCTAAGCTTCACATAGTGGAAGCGCACGGGTGGACAGAGCCATCTTTGTATGAGTTGTTTGGAGTTAAAGAATTTATTGATTCTCCTCTTATTTGTTGTGTACTCTCTATCTCTTTCTCAGATTCTATTTGTTGCGCCGTGTAATATTTTACATGGTATCAGAGCCCAAGGGGCTGTAGAGTTGGGAGAGCGTGCAAGAGGCAAAGGCTTCAACAGCAAAGAGAAACTATGTCGACTCCGGGAAGTGGTTCTGGCACATCAGGAAGCGGTGCAGGAGGTGGTTTTGCTGTACTGGCTATTCAAACACCGAGGATTCGTCCACCAACCTTCAGCAAAGGCAAGTTAGATGGTACAAACTACACCTTGTGGAAGTTAAAAATTACAACTATCCTTGATTCTTATGAGCTTCTGGAGAGTGTGCTGGGGACTGACGCAGAACCACAGCCTACCCCTGACCCATCAAATCCTAGTGTGATGATTCCTCCAAATGCGGATCTTCTACGAGCTTGGAAACGAAGGAATGCAGATGCATTGTGTGCCTTAGTTACAAGCTGTTCTGACAGTGTTTTGACTTTGATTCAGCATACAACCAAAGCGACAGAGGCTTGGAATGTACTAAGGAGTCAGTATGAAACACGAAACCAAACAAGGATTCAAAACTTGGAGAATCAACTAGCAGCGGAGAAGTTTGCTGAAGGAGAGACGGTTGAAGCATTCATCACTCGGATTAAGAATCTGTGCGACCAGATGGCTGGTGCTGGGATACAAAAGACTAGCAAAGAGCCAGCTCGGAGGTGTCTTCAGATTTGTCCACAAAAGTTTGATGGACCAGTAACTGCCCTTAATACTCAGGTGAGACCTCAAGCTTTGACTTTTGAGGAGTTTTGTGCATTATTAATGGAGGAGGAGTTGAGTCTGAAAGCCTGAGAAGGAAGCAACAATGGAGATGCTGCCAAAGGTGTTTCCTCCACCAAAAATGATGGTGACAAAAAGAAGAAGGGTGGCAAGAAGAAGTTTTAAGGAGAGTGCTTCTACTGTAAGAAGAAAGGACATGCAATTGCAGATTGTCGTGTCAAGAAGGCAGATGAAAAGAATGGTACCCTTAAAAGTAAAGGGAAAGAGACAGCCAATACGGCTGAAGCAGAGTTGGAATTATTCATGGCGACCATTGAGGAAGTGTGCTCCTTGGCGCAAGAAGAATCTACCACTGACTCTTGGGTGTTGGATAGTGGGGCCTCCCATCACATGACCAACAAGAAAGGTCTATACAGTTCTATGCAGCCTCTACAAGAATCCATCACTGTGACGGTTGGAAATGATGCTAAATGCCCTACTGCGGGCACAGGTACTATTTCTTTTGTTGCTGCAAATGGTGAAGTCAAAAAGCTTTCAAATGTGTTGTATGTTTCCGAAATCAGGAGAAATCTCTTATCAGTTGCTGCCATAACTGATCTTGGTCATGAAGTGAGGTTCAAGAAGACAGGTGCAGAAATTATTGATAGTGCTGGCACAATTGTTGGCAAAGGAGAAAGAAGGAACAACCTGTATGAGCTAAGTGCTCTTACAGCCACCGCTGGAGTGGGCACAAGTAAGCTTTGGCATGAAAGGTTTGGACACATCGGATTTGCAGTATTGAAGGAGATGCAAAAGCAAGGTATGGTTGCTCACCTACCTACAATAACTGAATTGAAGGAAACATGTGAAGCTTGTATGATGGGCAAGCAACAAAGAAAGGCATTTCCACAAGAAAGCAAGAATAGAGCACAGGCTCCTCTAGAGTTGGTGCATGCTGACTTGTGTGGTAAGATGCCTACACAGGCCTTGGGGGGATCTTCTTATTTTATGTTGATTGTCGACGACTACAGTAGGAAGATGTGGGTGTACTTCCTTCGTGATAAGGCTCAAGCTTTTGGTAAGTTTAAAGAATGGCTAATACTTGTTGAGAATGAAACATGGAAAAGTGTGAAGAAATTTAGAACAGATGGTGGTGGTGAGTTCAACTCAAAGGAGTTTGAAGGCTTTTGCAAGAGAAAAGGGATCAAGCGTCAATTGACGACACCTCACACACCTCAGCAGAACGGTGTTGTGGAACGCAGGAATCGCACCATTGTGGAGATGGCAAGATGCATGCTAAAGGGCAAGGGATTGCCTAACCATTTTTGGGCTGAAGCTGTTAATACTGCAGTCTACATTCTAAATCGGAGCTATAAAAAGGCTCTCAAGGGAAAAACACCTCATGAGGCTTACACTGGTAAGAAACCATCTGTCTCACATTTCAGAATTTTTGGATGTGAATGTTATGCACATGTTCCAGATGAGAAGAGAAACAAGTTACAACCAAAAAGCAGAAAATGTATCTTCTTGGGTTATAGTGATGAGCAGAAGGCTTACAAATTATATGACCAAGAGGCAAAGAAGATCATCGCGAGCCGTGATGTGGTGTTCAAGGAGGAGCTGCGTACAGTGGAGCAGGAGAAGGCAAGTTCTTCCACTTTATCATCAAGCGAAGAAGTAGTCCACTATGAACCTGTCCCGAGAGCTATCCCTATCCTTAAGGAGGAGGAAGCATCATCTTCAGATGATGAGGAAAAAGTTCACCAACCTGACATCACCCCATCGGAAAAGCCATTGCCGCGCTGGGTGAAGCAGCTCTATGACCACAATAATCCTATGCCTGCATCTGTTGAGGAGAAGGCAGACGGACCAAGGAGGTCTCAGAGAATAGAGGAGCAAAGGAGGGCTTCTGCTCACATAGTCAATATAGCCTTGATGGTTGAGATTATGAGAGAAGTAAAGGAGCCAACTGACTTAGAAGAAGCACTTGCAGATCCATCATGGAAGGCTGCTATGCAGGTGGAGTATGACAGCATAATGAAGAATGACACTTGGGAGCTAGTGGATCGACCAGTAAAGCGGAAGGTTATTGGCACCAAGTGGATCTGGAAGGTAAAGTACAAGGCTGATGGTACCTTAGAAAAGTACAAAGCTAGACTGGTTGCCCAAGGATTTTCACAAGTTGAAGGGTTTGATTTTCAAGAGTCATTTTCCCCAACTGCCAGAATGACCACTATTCGCACGGTACTTGCAGTGGTTGCCCATGAGAAGTGGCTAGTGTATCAACTGGATGTTAAGTCAGCGTTCTTAAATGGTGACCTCAAGGAGGAGGTGTACGTGGCTCAGCCACTAGGGTTTGAGGCCCCCCATTCTGAGAACAAAGTGTGTAAACTGAAGAAGGCATTGTATGGGCTCAAACAAGCCCCGAGAGCATGGTACCAGCGGATAGATAGGTTCTTTTTAAACCTAAACTTCAAAAGATGTGCCTCAGATGCTAACTTGTATGTTTACAGGGATGGTAAAAAGTCTATAGTGATTGTCCTATATGTGGACGACCTTCTTATTACAGGTGACTATGAAGATATGATCAACCAAACTCGAAAGGCTTTGAGTTCTGAGTTTGAAATGACAGACTTGGGCTTGTTGCACTATTGTTTGGGGATTGAAGTCTGGCAAGAGCCAGGAAAGATCTTCATCTCTCAGAAGAAGTATGCAATATGGGAGATCTTGAAGGCATTTGGCATGACCGAGTGCAAGGAGATAGCTACACCTATGGAAGTGAATGCAAAGTTATCCGTCGAGGATACATCAGCACTAGCAGACATTGGGAGGTATAGGAGGTTGGTCGGCATTCTGATCTACTTGTGTAACACTAGACTAGATATCAGTTTTGATGTTGGTGTTTTGAGCAGGTTCTCAAACAAACCTCATGAGAGTCATTGGAAGGCTGGGATGCGAGTGCTCAGATACTTGAAGAAAACTCTTGACTATGGTATCACATACAGTTTTGGAACTTCTCTTGTGGGGAACTGTGACTCAGATTGGGCAGGAGACATTGATTCCAGGAAGTCAGTTTTTGGTTATTGTTTCTCTTTGGGTTCAAGAATTTTCTCTTGGATTAGTAAGAAGCAACCAACAGTGGCATTGTCTTCTACCGAAGCAGAGTACAAGGCAGCTTGTTTTGCTGCATGTGAGGCCATATGGTTGAGAAGGATTCTATGGCATATGGGAGTGCAGGATGAAGAACCAACTGTGCTGAGATGTGACAATCAGAGTTGCATCGCCATTGCCAAAAATCCAGTGTTTCATGCACGCACCAAACATATAGAGATCCAGTATCACTATGTGCGTGATTTGATGGAGGATGGGATAGTGGAATTGGTCTACTGTCCAACAGAGGAGAATGGAGCAGATATCTTCACCAAAGCACTTACGAAGGATCTGCTTCAAGTTCATCTTCAGAGACTCGGCATTGGGCCGAGGAGATAGTTCACCTATGGGTGGACATTGAGGGGGGGTGTTAGATATGATCAATGCCCCACCCTCATTAGGTGCTACCAATGATCCATGGTGCTCAAAGTTGTAAGGCCCCCATTATGAGGAGAAGCCAAGTGTGAGCCCGGACATTGGTGGAGTCCTGACTTGTATATCAGATGAGATCTATGTGACCGAATGGCAAAAAGGTGACTATTGTGGGTCTAATCTTTGGGTTAGATGGAGTGGTTAAGCTGGTAGCAACTCGAGGCGCATTGCATCGAGTTGCGGTGTAAGGGAGTTAAAAGGGGTAGCGCCCTCGGCCCGATGGTAAAGGGAATATTCCCTGGCCGACTAGTGGAGGCTCATATGGTAGGTCGGTCAGACCTAACGACCTTCGTGGGCTATAAAAGCTAAACCCCTTCGCAGCCACCACTCACTCATCTTTCACCTAGTCAGAGTTGTTGTTCCAGCTAGCCTTAAGCTCTTCACCTATCTTCTGTCTAGATCGCCATCTAAGCTTCACACAGTGGAAGCGCACGGGTGGACAGAGCCATCTTTGTATCAATTGTTTGGAGTTAAAGAATTTACTGATTCTCCTCTTATCTGTTGTGTACTCTCTATCTCTTTCTTAGATTCTGTTCGCTGCGTCGTTTAATATTTTACAAACCAGCCTTCAACCATGCTACCTTCTGGCCAAGCTCGTTGTCACACAAAGCCTTTCAAGGTTTTCATGAAGCACTCTAAGAAGAACATCGATCGCATATGAATAGGTCAAGCAATCTCCACTTCATTTACACAAGATGCACCAGAAGGTGGGTTTGTATCGTGAGTATGCTAGTGGGCAGGTATTTCTTAAAGAGACAGACCATCTCCAGTGATCCCCACCTTGCGGATTCAATAGAGGATGTCTTGATCTCCTTCTATGAGATCCATTGCACTAAATTTGATAGCCTGTAAATTGCCCCATGTATTTCTGGAGTAAGGTATATTGCGATCGTGATCGGTAGTACAAACTACCACAAATAAAGAAGCATTACAAACAATGAGTACACTCCAAATAGCAAAATATGCAGGCCACTTACAGTCCATTCGTAGTACAAACCTGACATATCTTATACCAATCATGGGATTTTAGCCATGATAATTGGTCATCTTTAGAAAACGAGGACCTGAGAAAATGCATCATACCTATCGAAGTGCGGATAGATTTGATAATTTACTTCAAAATGCACTCTTCTTTAATGGAGAAAACCTAAGGAGCACGAGGTAGCTGCAAGTGACCATTAGCACTCGACTGCGGCCAAAGTGCCTCCATCTTGCCTACCTCTTTCAAATCCATTTGTGCCCCTGTAGTGTCTCTCTTTCCTGTGATGTGGTCCCATAGTAAGCTGCCCACATTCTTGGAAATATGGAAGGGATCCAACAAGTGGTTGATCTGTAAGTGGGTCCAATATGGCAACTCGTAGAAAACTGAGAACCGTTGCATTCCGTTTGGATGTGACTCCGTGTGGACCATTTTCAGCTCGTACCAGCATTGGGCATTCATTCGTGCTGGAGGTCCTCCAAGAAAACCTTGCCTCAGTTCACGACCCTCCGGCAAGAAAGTGGCATGTTCTTGGTATACCATCTTCTTCATGGTTTGTGATCTTCGGGAGTCTAACTATGGCCCACACAATGTATATATATGATAACATGTGGTAACCAGTGTTGAGATATCGAGCTCCACTCGTGATACGCTAGGGTGATCGTTGTGTATTTATATCACCGACTTGTCAGTTGCAGACGCGGTTGGTACACCGCCCATGAATAATAGCTACATGACAGCTATCCTTATCTACTCTAGTTCGTGGCTGAGTTAGTATGCCACCTTAGTTAGTTGAGTTTGGTTTGAGACCCATATATAGGGTTTTTCTATTTCTTTGTAAAAGAGTTCTTTTGGCTTACACAACTAAGAAGAGGAAAACTGTTTTCAGCCTCCACCCTTGTGTGTATTCCCCCATTGTGCAAGCAAGAAAGCTACAAGTGAGACTCCTTCCTTCTCTCCCACAATCTTGACATGGTATCAGAGCCTTGTTCGTGGTAAGGAGCTCAAGAAAGCAAGCCAAGCTCGCGGTGTTCTGGTTGAGACGCCCTTCGCGGTGAAGCAAGAGGGCAGTATATGCTGCGGGAGAAGGCTTTAGCCCTCGGCGACCTTGTTTTTTTTATTTGAGGCCATTTCGGGGTCTGTTTTGGAGGCGGAAGTTTTCTGCACGCACTTAGGAAAAGGCCCAGTTTTATGCTCTGCAGCCACTGTTCTACAGGTCGGTGAAAAATTACTGTAGAAATTGCATCGTATGCTTGTGCGCAGAGACATTGGGAGTTACAGAATCATCCCTGTTGCCTGTTGATGCAAAATCGTCACTAGGAAGTGACTGTGTGGTCAAATACCACTTTCGCCAATTTTTGCAGATTTTCCCTTGTGAGGGTGAAGCTGTGTTTTTTGCAGTGACAGAATTTTTTACAGTTTTCTGTAATGACATCTAATTCTCTTTCACAGATTATCACTGAAAAGCTTGACAAGAACAACTTCCAAGCATGGAAGTTTAGAATGACGAATTTCCTTATGGGAAAAGGATATTGGGAATTTGTTGCAGGAAATGAAGAAGAACCAGTTCTTCCTGATGTTCCCAATCAACAGCAAATGCAGGCATTTAAAACATGGCATGAGAGAGCGAGGAAAGTTATGTACTGGCTGTCTATCAGCATTTCAGACTCTATGATTGTGCATATTCAGGATGCAAGTACGCCAAAGGAGGCATGGGATACTTTGTCAAAAATGTATAGCACAAATACGCAAGCCAGGAAAATGCAGCTCAAGCAAGAGTTGCATAATGTGCAAAGAGAAAATATGAGCATCAATGACTACCACATGAAGGTGAAGAAGATTGCAGATGCACTTGCTTCCATCGGGTCGCCAATGGAAGATGATGATTTAGTTTCTGTGACCTTGAATAGTCTAGGAAAGGATTATGCACAGTTTTGGACATCCATTTCAGTTCGTGAAAGATTTCCTGATTTTGAGGAGCTGATTGCTCTTCTAATTTCTAAGGAGCAAAGAAATGGTGGTGCATCTTCTTCAGGAGGAACTTCAAAAGAAGTTGTCTTCTACTCAAATGCTGGAAGAGGTAGAGGCAGAGGTAGAGGAGGCCGTGGTAGAAATCAGAATATGTAGCAAACTCAAGAAAACCAGTCCTATGGAGGAGGACGTGGTAACTCTAGAGGCAGGGGGAGCCAAAGAGGTTGTGGTGGATGGCAAAGAGGCCAAAATGCAAACAGTAATGTTGAATGCTACTACTGTGGTAAAATGGGTCATATGGCTAAAGACTGCTATAAAAAGCAGAATGACATCATGAATGGGAAATTGCAACAAGGGAATTATGCATCTTCTAGTAGATAGGGTGATGACAGAAATGAGCATCTATTTATGGTGCAGCACATGAACACTTCTGTGACAAGTGAAGAAGAAAGCAATGATGTATGGTATGTTGACTCAGGTGCATCAAACCACATGACAGGTCATGCAGAATGGATGGAAGATGCAAGAAAAATGGAAAAAGTAGGATTTGTGGAGACTGGTGATGATACTACACATCCTATTGTGCAGATTGGAAATATTCATTTGTTTATGCAGGATGGGAAAAAGAAATACATGTCCGATGTATTTCATGTCCCGAATATCACCAAGAATCTGGTTTCTGTTGGTCAAATGGTTGAGCAGGGCTTGCAGGTCAGATTTAATCCTCATGGATGCTTTGTTGAGGATATGAAAAATAAAGGTCGCTTGATAGCAAAAGGAAAGAAGAAGGGCAGAATGTTTACATTGGATGCAGACATGCCTGAATTGAGTGCTGCAATGTTTGCTCATGGGACCGGTGTAGTTGCAGATATTGATATCTGGCATAAACGCATTGGTCATGTTAATGTACAGCGACTTAAATCAATGCACGCCCAAAATATTGTTGCAGGATTGCCCAAATTTAAGGTTGCAGAAATGCATAAGGTATGTGAAGCCTGTCAGTTTGGAAAACAGGCAAGGAAACCATTTTCTAGACATGTTCAAGAGAGTGAGAAGCCATTGGAATTAATCCACTCTGATGTGTGGACTAATAAAGCTGCATCTCTTGGAGGTTGTCATTATTTTGTCACTTTTATTTATGACTATAGCAGAAAATTTGGGTGTATTTTATGAAAAAGAAAAGTGAAGTTTTTGGGCACTTCAAAACTCTTAAAGCTATGGTTGAAAAAGAAACAGGCATGCAGATAAAATGCCTAAGGTCAGATGGAGGGGGAGAGTACCTCTCAAATGAGTTTGCAAGGTTCCTGCAGGAGCATGGCATAAAGCAGCAATATTCATGTAGTCATACCCCACAACCAAATGGAATTGCAGAAAGGAAAAATAGGCATATTGGAGAGGTATCTCGTGCCATGCTCAATAAAAAAGACTTGCCAGATTTTTATTGGGCTGAAGCAGTTGCTACAACAGTCTACATAATGAACAGGACTCCCACTGCAGCAATATATGGAATGACTCCAGAGGAGAGGTATTGCATTGCTTATGTACATGTGCCAGATGAGTTGAGATCCAAGTTGGATCCAAAAGTTGAGAAGTGCATCTTTATTGGTTACTCTCTACAGCAAAAAGGGTATAGATGCTATAACCCTTCTACTCGTAAGTTTACAGTGAGCAGAGATGTTGTTTTTGATGAGATGAGTAGCTAGTATAAACCAGTAAATGTGATTGATGATGTAGATGCACAAAATGGTAATGCTGCACAAAATTCACAGCAGCAGTCACAAAATATTACTGGACCTGGAGCGTCCTCTAGTAGTGGTTCACATTCTCCGCCATGGACAGGCAGATTGAGATCAGGAGAATCTTCTCAAAGCAATGTAGATAGTGGTATACAAGTATCACGAAAAGGAAAAGAGAAGGTTGATCAGCCCATGTTTGATGTGAATGCAGGTCACTCTTATATGGATGGTGAATCCAGTGGCTTAGAACAGAGCATTGATGATGAGTTGGGTATTCCTTCTATTGTTACACCTGGAGTAAGGAAGACTAGGGATGTTTTGAGAGCACCTGGGAGTGAACCTACTTTGCGCAGGTCTACCAGAGCTAGGTATCCTGTGGATAGGGTGAAATATGATGGATTTACAACCATTCACTATGCATATATGGTTAAAGTGATACAGGAACCAGAACCCACTTCTTTTGAGGAAGCCGTGGGAAAAGAAAAATGGGAGAAAGCCATGGATGAAGAAATGGATGCCTTGGAAGCAAATGCTACATGGGAGTTAGTACCTTTGCCTAAAGGTAAGAATGCAATTGGCTGTAAGTGGGTTTATAAGGTGAAGCACAATGCAGATGGTTCTATGAACAGATACAAGGCAAGATTAGTAGTCAAGGGGTATGCATAAACATATGGCATTGACTATGAAGAAACATTCAGTCTGGTTGCAAGAATGGCAACCGTAAGAGCAGTCATTGCTATGGCTGCATCAAAGGGATGGTCTTTACATCAGATGGATGTAAAGAATGCCTTCCTGCATGGTGATTTGCAAGAAGAGGTCTATATGGAGCAGCCACCAGGTTATGTACATGCTGTTCATCCTGATTTTGTTTGCAGGTTGAAGAAAGCCTTGTATGGCTTGAAGCAAGTACCTAGAGCATGGTCTGACAAGATAGGGCAGTATCTTGTCACTATTGGCTTTCAGATTTCCAAGGCACAGAAAAACAGAGAAAGGTATTATGCTACTTGTCATTTATGTTGATGATTTGATTATGACAGGTGACAGAGATGAAGATATCCTTCATGTGAAAATGCTATTGAAGCAAAAGTTTGAGATGAAGGATTTGGGAGAGCTGCGTTATTTCTTGGGCATTGAGGTGGTTAGATCACCAAGTGGGATACAGCTGTTGCAGAGGCAGTATGGATTGGACATGCTGTCCAAATATGGGATGACAGGCTGTAAGCCTATTTCAGTTCCTTTGGAGCAGAATGTGAAGTTGAGCACAAATGCAGGTGAGCTTCTAGAAGACCCTACTATGTACAGACGCATAGTAGGAAGCTTGATTTATATGACTATTACCAGGCCAGATTTGAGCTATGTTGTTGGATTGGTAAGTCAGTTTATGCAGGCTCCAAGGAAGCCACATTTGGATGCGGCTAGATGCATACTCAGGTATGTGAAGTCCACATTGTAGTATGGACTATTTTATGAGACTGGGGTTCAAATACAGTTGCATGGATACACTGATGCTGATTGGGCTGGTAGTATTTCTGATAGACGATCTACCAGTGGATATGTGTTCTCTTTTGGGAGTGCTGCAGTCACTTGGAGCAGCAAGAAACAGCCTACAGTTGCCTTGTCGAGCACAGAGACTGAGTACAGGGGTGCAGCAATGGCTGCATGTGAGGTAGCTTGGTTGCATAAGCTACTTTATGATATGCATCAGTCTACAAATGGGCCAGTTGTCATTTATTGTGACAACATGAGTAGTATACACTTGGAAAATAACCTAGTCCATCATGTTAGAACAAAGCACATTGAGGTGCATTATCACTATGTGCGAGAGAGGGTTTTACTAGGTCTTATTGATCTAGTTTATGTCAGCATAGAGGATCAGGTAGCTGACATATTCACGAAGGCATTGGGTGTAGAGAAGCTGCGCAAGTTTAGAGACCTGCTTGGTGTGTAGGAATTGGGATTGAGCTCGAAGGGGAGTGTTGAGATATCGAGCTCCACTCATGATACGCCAGGGTGACCGTTGTGTATTTATGTCACCGACTTGTCAGTTGCAGATGCGGTTGGTACACCGCCCATGAATAATAGCTACATGACAGCTATCCTTATCTACTCTAGTTCGTGGCTTAGTTAGTATGCCACCTTAGTTAGTTGAGTTTGGTTTGAGACCCATATATATGGTTTTTCTATTTCTTTGTATAAGAGTTCTTTTGGCTTACACAAGTAAGAAGAGGAAAACTGTTTTCAGCCTCCACCCTTGTGTGTATTCCCCCATTGTGCAAGCAAGAAAGCTACAAGTGAGACTCCTTCCTTCTCTCCCACAATCTTGACAACCAGACTTGTCCCAACACCTCTATCTAGTAAATACAAACTTGAATGAGCTATGATATTATTACAATGAGAAAAAAAGCATACTTACTTGAGTACTCTCCAAACCACGGAAAGGTCATGCATGGTCCACATGAGAATGGCTTGAATATTGGTAGACCGTCGACCATTGCACTTGCTCATATCTTCCACGATGACCCCCTCCTCCCACAAAATCTTAAGCTCATCGACTAATGGACGAAGATACACATCCATATTTTTGACTTTGTAGCGGTCGGGAACTAGCAATCTAAGGATGAGAGATCCTTTCTTTGTAGAAAGCCATGGAGGGATGTTCTAGTTAACAAGAACTACATGCCACACACTGTAAGAAGTTGAGCACAAATCGAATGGGTTCATGACATCCATAGCAAGATTGAGCCAAAGATTCCTTGTCTCTTGGGCAATGCCAGGAAAGGTAGAATCGATGTGGCTCCATGCATGTGAATCCATTGATATTCATTGGACTCCATCTGTGGATCTATTCTAGGCATACCACATTGTCAAGCTTGCCATGCTGGACGTATAAAACATGTGATTTATGTGGGGGATGGAAGGTGAGAAGGATCGAAGCTTGCACTCGAGAGCTATGGCGGGAGAGCAAGAGCAAGAAAGAGAGAGACAAGAAATGGGAACTCCTACAGTCACAATGTGTGACTGGGCCTTCCTTTATTCAAGCTGTCACTAAAATAATAAAGAATAAAGTGACAGTGACGGGCACCCGCCACCTGCAGTATGCAGTGGGCGATGACTGTCAGTGTAGTAATACACGGGTGTCTAGGCCGAGGCACCTTTAGCCCCCAACAACCTCCCCCTTAAAGGCAAATCTACCCTAGTGAGGAGTGAAAAGAAAAAGAAAAACAAAAGAGAGTACATGTACATATGCTCAACAATGAGGAAATACTCATCTCATCCCACGCCCATCAACCTCGTGAGGAAGGCAAAGCACTCTCTAGAGAGGCTTTTCATGAGCAGATCTATAAGATTCTCATCAGTCGAGATCTTGACAAGATCAACAGACTTGTCCTCAACAACCCCACGTATGAAGTGATACCTCACCTCAATGTGTTTCATATTCGCATGGAAGACCAGATTCTTGGCTAACTGAATAGCACTCATAGAATCCGAATGCAGTTTAGGGGTAGCATCAATAAAAAGATCAGCAACCAAATGACCCAACAAAATGGCCTCCTTGCAAGTCTCAGTGGTGGCTGCAACATACTTAGCCTCTATAGTAGAAAGAGCCATGCATTTCTACACCCTAGACATCCAAGAAACAGCACCTCCAGCATAGGTGAATATACATAGCTCGAAGTGGACTTCATACTATCTACACGTCCTACATAATCAGAGTCAGTGTACCCCACGACTCCTGTATTGTGGCTGCCATAGCATATGCACATATTTGGAGTGCGCTTCGGGCACCTCATGATACCCATCACAGCATCCCAATGCTTCTTGCAAGGTGTAGCCATATAGCGTGCCACAACACCAACTCCAAAGCCAATATCTGGACGAGTGGCAATCATGGCATACATAAGACTACCCATTACAGATGCATAGGGAATCTTGGCTATCTCGGTCCTCTGCTCATTTGTCTGCGAACAATCAGCTTGTGATACCTTCACATAAGAAGGCAATGGAAAGCCAATAGGCTTTACATCCTGCATGCAGAAGTGCTCAAGGACTTTTTATGAATGTACTCCCTCTGTGACAAGTAGAGGAGTCTCTAATACCTCTCGCATCTAATGCGCATACCAAGTATGTGAGCGGCTTGTCCTAGATCTTTCATCTCAAAGCTCTTCTTGAGTTGAGCCTTAAGAGCATCTAGCTCATCATGAGCTTTCCTTGCTATCTGCATATCATCCACATAGAGTACCAAAATCAATAAAGGACCATCACAAGATTTCTTCATATAAAGACACATATCCATAGCACTCTTGTTGTAGCCTTGTGATTGCATAAAGGCATCAAACTTATGATACCACTCCCTAGTTGCCTGCTTCAACCCATAAAGACTTTTCTTCAATTTTCACACTAGGTGCTCCTTGCCAGGTTCTACCAAGCCCTTAGGTTGCTCCATATAAATCTCATCATGCAAGTCCCCATGTAAGAAAGCCGTCTTGACATCCATCTGGTATAAACCCGAGTAAAGGTGAGAAACCAAAGCTAAGGCTAGCCGCAGGGGGGTCATCTCAACCACATGAGAAAAGATCTCATCAAATTCCACAGTATGCTCCTACTTAAAACCCTTTGCTACCAGTCTAGCCTTGTATGCCGGTTTGGGGTGTCTAGGGATTGTTGAGATATCGAACTCCACTCGTGATACGCCAGGGTGACCGTTGAGTACTTATGTCACCGACTTGTCAGTTGCAGACGCGGTTGGTACACCGCCGATGAATAATAGCTACATGATAGCTATCCTTATCTACTCTAGTTCGTGGCTCAGTTAGTATGCCACCTTAGTTAGTTGAGTTTGGTTTTGAGACCCATACATAGGGTTCTTCTATTTTCTTTGTACTAGAGTTCTTTTGGCTTACACAACTAAGAAGAGGAAAACTGTTTTCAGCCTCCACCCTTGTGTGTCTTCCCCCATTGTGCAAGCAAGAAAGCTTCAAGCGAGACTCCTTCCTTCTCTCCCACAATCTTGACATGGTATCAGAGCCTTGTTCGTGGTAAGGAGCTCAAGAAAGCAAGCCAAGCTCGCGGTGTTCTGGTAAGAGGAGCAGTGTTGCTTTCATTTTCTGTTTTGGGAGCAGATCTCTGCAGGTAGCACAGCCGGAAAGTGCAGGAGTGCATTGTCTCACGTTGAGACGCCCTTCGCGGTGAAGCAAGAGGGCAATATATGCTGCGGGCAAGGGCTTTAGCCCTTGGCGACCTTGTTTTTTTTATTTGAGGCCATTTCGGGGCCTGTTTTGGAGGCGGAAGTTTTCTCCACGCACTCAGGAAAAGGCCCAGTTTTATGCTGTGCAGCCACTGTTCTACAGGTCGGTGAATAGTTACTGTAAAAATTGCATCGTATGCTTGTGCGCAGAGACATTGGGAGTTACAGAATCATCCCTGTTGCCTGTTGATGCAAAATCGTCACTAGGAAGTCACTGTGTGGTCAAATACCACTTTTGCCAGCTTTGCAGATTTTCCCTTGTGAGGGTGAAGCTGTGTTTTTTGCAATGACAGAATTTTTTGCAGTGTTCTGTAATGGCATCTGATTCTCTTTCACAGATTGTCACTGAAAAGCTTGACAAGAACAACTTCCAAGCATGGAAGTTTAGAATGACGAATTTCCTTATGGGAAAAGGATATTGGGAATTTGTTGCAGGAAATGAAGAAGAACCAGTTCTTCCTGATGTTCCCAATCAACAGCAAATGCAGGCATTTAAAACATGGCATGAGAGAGCCAGGAAAGTTATGTATTGGCTGTCTATCAGTATTTCAGACTCTATGATTGTGCATATTCAGGATGCAAGTACGCCAAAGGAGGCATGGGATACTTTGTCAAAAATGTATAGCACAAATACTCAAGCCAGGAAAATGCAGCTCAAGCAAGAGTTGCATAATGTGCAAAGAGAAAATATGAGCATCAATGACTACCACATGAAGGTGAAGAAGATTGCAGATGCACTTGCTTCCATTGGGTCGCCAGTGGAAGATGATGATTTAGTTTCTGTGACCTTGAATGGTCTAGGAAAGGAATATGCGCAGTTTCGGACATCCATTTCCGTCCGTGAAAGATTTCCTGATTTTGAGGAGTTGATTGCTCTTCTAATTTCTGAGGAGCAGAGAAATGGTGGTGCATCTTCTTCAGGAGGAACTTCAAAAGAAGCTGTCTTCTACTCAAATGCTGGAAGAGGTAGAGGCAGAGGTAGAGGAGGCCGATTTGGAGGCCGTGGTAGAAATCAGAATATGCAGCAAACTCAAGAAAACCAGTCCTATGGAGGAGGACGTGGTAACTCTAGAGGCAGGGGGAGCCAAAGAGGTCGTGGTGGATGGCAAAGAGGCCAAAATGCAAACAGTAATGTTGAATGCTACTATTCTGGTAAAATGGGTCATATGGCCAAAGACTGCTACAAAAAGCAGAATGACATCATGAATGGAAAACTGCAACAAGGAAATTATGCATCTTCTAGTAGACAGGGTGATGACAGAAATGAGCATCTGTTTATGGTACAGCACATGAACAATTCTGTGACAAGTGCAGAAGAAAGCAACGATGTATGGTATGTTGACTCAGGTGCGTCAAACCACGTGACAGGTCATGCAGAATGGATGGAGGATGCAAGGAAAATGGAAAAACCAGGATTTGTGGAGACTGGTGATGATACTGCACATCCTATTGTGCAGATTGGAAAAATTCCTTTGTCTATGCAGGATGGGAAAAAGAAATACCTCTCCGATGTATTTCATGTTCCGAATATCACCAAGAATCTGGTTTCTGTTGGTCAAATGGTTGAGCAGGGCTTGCAGGTCAGATTTAATCCTCATGGATGCTTTGTTGAGGATATGAAAAATAAAGGTCACTTGATAGCAAAAGGAAAGAAGAAGGGCAGAATGTTTACATTGGATGCAGACATGTCTGAATTGAGTGCAGCAATGTTTGCACATGGGACCGGTGTAGTTGCAAATATTGATATCTGGCATAAACGCATTGGTCATGTTAATGTACAGCGACTTAAATCAATGCAGGCCCAAAATATTGTTGCAGGATTGCCAAAATTCAAGGTTGCAGAAATGCATAAGGTATGTGAAGCCTGTCAGTTTGGAAAACAGGCAAGGAAACCATTTCCTAGACATGTTCAAGAGAGTGAGAAGCCATTGGAATTAATCCACTCTGATGTGTGGACTACTAAAGTTGCATCTCTTGGAGGCTGTCATTATTTTGTCACTTTTATTGATGACTATAGCAGAAAAGTTTGGGTGTATTTTATGAAAAAGAAAAGTGAAGTTTTTGGGCATTTCAAAACCCTTAAAGCTATGGCTGAAAAAGAAACAGGTCTGCAAATAAAATGCCTAAGGTCAGATGGAGGGGGAGAGTACCTCTCAAATGAGTTTGCAAAGTTCTTGCAGGATCATGGCATAAAGCAGCAATATTCATGCAGTTATACCCCACAACAAAATGGAATTGCAGAAAGGAAAAACAGGCATATTGGAGAGGTATCTCGTGCCATGCTCAATGAAAAAGACTTGCCAGATTTTTATTGGGCTGAAGCAGTTGCTACAGCAGTCTACATAATGAACAGGACTCCCACTGCAGCAATACATGGAATGACTCCAAAGGAGAGGTATACTTGTAGGAAACCAGATATTTCTCATTTGAAAATTTTTGGTTGCATTGCCTATGTACATGTGCCAGATGAGCTGAGATCCAAGTTGGATCCAAAAGCTGAGAAGTGCATCTTTATTGGTTACTCTCTGCAGCAAAAAGGGTATAGATGCTATAACCCTTCTACTCGTAAGTTTACAGTGAGCAGAGATGTTGTTTTTGATGAGATGAGTAGCTGGTATAAACCAGTAAATGTGATTGATGATGTAGATGCACAAAATGGTAATGCTGCACAGAATTCACAGCAGCAGTCACAAAATATTAGTGGACCTGGAGCGTCCTCAAGCAGTGGTTCACATTCTTCGCCATGGACAGGCAGATTGAGATCAGGAGAATCTTCTCAAAGCAATGCAGATAGTGGTATGCAAGTATCATGAATCCAGTGGCTCAGAACAGAGCATTGATGATGAGTTGGGTATCCCTTCTATTGTTACACTTGGAGTAAGGAAGACCAGGGATGTTTTGAGAGCACCTGGGAGTGAACCTACTTTGCGCAGGTCTACGAGAGCTAGGTATCCTGTGGATAGGCTGAAATATGATGGATTTACAGCCATTCACTATGCATATATGGTCAAAGTGATACAGGAACCAGAACCCACATCTTTTGAGCAAGCCATGGGAAAAGAAAAATGGGAGAAAGCCATGGATGAAGAAATGGATGCCTTGGAAGCAAATGCTACATGGGAGTTAGTACCTTTGCCTAAAGGTAAGAATGCAATTGGCTGTAAGTGGGTTTATAAGGTGAAGCACAATGCAGATGGTTCTGTGAACAGATACAAGGCAAGATTAGTAGTCAAGGGGTATGCACAAATATATGGCATTGACTATGAAGAAACATTCAGTCCAGTTGCAAGGATGGAAACTGTAAGAGCAGTCATTGCTATGGCTGCATCAAAGGGATGGTCTTTACATCAGATGGATGTAAAGAATGCCTTCTTGCATGGTGATTTGCAAGAAGAGGTCTATATGGAGCTGCCACCAGGTTATGCGCATGCTGTTCGTCCTGAGTTTGTTTGCAGGTTGAAGAAAGCCTTGTATGGCTTGAAGCAAGCACCTAGAGCATGGTCTGACAAGATAGGACAGTATCTTGTCACTATTGGCTTTCAGATTTCCAAGGCAGATTTCTCACTTTATGTGAGAAAAACAGAGAAAGGTATTATGCTACTTGTCATTTATGTTGATGATTTGATTATGACAGGTGACAGTGATGAAGTCTTCATGTGAAAATGCTATTGAAGCAGAAGTTTGAGATGAAGGATTTGGGAGAGCTGCGTTATTTCTTGGGCATTGAGGTGATTAGATCACCAAGTGGGATACAGCTCTTGCAGAGGAAGTATGGATTGGACATGTTGTCCAAATATGGGATGACAGGCTGTAAGCCTATTTCAGTTCCTTTGGAGCAGAATGTGAAGCTGAGCACAGATGCAGGTGAGCTTCTAGAAGACCCTACTATGTACAGACGCATAGTAGGAAGTTTGATTTATATGACTATTACCAGGCCAGATTTGAGCTATGTTGTTGGATTGGTAAGTCAGTTTATGCAGGCTCCAAGGAAACCGCATTTGGATGCGGCTAGACGCATACTCAGGTATGTGAAGTCCACATTGCAGTATGGACTATTTTATGACACTGGGGTTCAAATACAGTTGCATGGATACACTGATGCTGATTGGGCTGGTAGCATTTCTGATAGACGATCTACCAGTGGATATGTGTTCTCTTTCGGGAGTGCTGCAGTCACTTGGAGCAGCAAGAAACAGCCTACAGTTGCCTTGTCGAGCACAGAGGCCGAGTACAGGGGTGCAGCAATGGCTGCATGTGAGGTAGCTTGGTTGCATAAGCTACTTTATGATATGCATCAGTCTACAGATGGGCCAATGGTCATTTATTGTGACAACATGAGTAGTATACACTTGGCAAATAACCCAGTCTATCATGCTAGAACAAAGCACATTGAGGTGCATTATCACTATGTGCGAGAGAGGGTTTTACTAGGTCTTATTGATCTAGTTTATGTCAGCACAGAGGATCAGGTAGCTGACATATTCACGAAGGCATTGGGCACAGAGAAGCTGCGCAAGTTCAGAGACCTGCTTGGTGTGCAGGAATTGGGATTGAGCTTGAGGGGGAGTGTTGAGATATCGAGCTCCACTCGTGATACGCCAGGGTGACCGTTGAGTACTTATGTCACCGACTTGTCAGTTGCAGACGCGGTTGGTACACCGCCGATGAATAATAGCTACATGATAGCTATCCTTATCTACTCTAGTTTGTGGCTCAGTTAGTATGCCACCTTAGTTAGTTGAGTTTGGTTTTGAGACCCATACATAGGGTTCTTCTATTTTCTTTGTACTAGAGTTCTTTTGGCTTACACAACTAAGAAGAGGAAAACTGTTTTCAGCCTCCACCCTTGTGTGTCTTCCCCCATTGTGCAAGCAAGAAAGCTTCAAGCGAGACTCCTTCCTTCTCTCCCACAATCTTGACAGGGATACTTTTCAGCTTGTATACCCACTTGTATGGCAAAGCCTTCTTAGTTGTAGGCAAGGAAACCAAATCCCAAGTGTCATTCTTATGCAAGGAGTCTATCTCAGACTACATAGCCCTCTCCCAGGAGTGTCTGTCACCCCTGTGCATAGCCTCATCATAAGTGAAAGGCTCTCTTGTATCTATAACCAAGACATAATGTATCGAGGGGTGAAATCTATTAGGTGGACATTTGTCTCTAGTAGACCGTCTGATGGTAGGCTCTACTGCCTGCCCACCTACCTGTCCAACACCGTGACCATGAGCATCTGCTGCAGTTGTAGGCTGTCCTACTGGCTGTGCGGGAGCTCTCAGCTCCTCTTGAAATATGACCCTTCGGATCTCATCAACTCTCTCAGACTATCGATGCATCTTGTCTTCATGAAAGACTACATCATGACTGCGGATGACTTCTTCTGCCTGCGGATCTGAGAGACGGTAACCCATCTCGCCTGCATCCCCATAACAAAGGAAAATGCATTTGACACCCTTAGGATCCATCTTACTTCTCTTGTCCTTGGGCACATGGCAAAATGCCTCACATCCAAAGACACGGAGATGCGCATAAGAGGGAGGTTTTCCAGTCCATACCTCCTCTGCAACCTAGAAATCCAAACCACCAGAAGGTGATCTGTTTATGACATGCACAATTGTACTAATTGCCTCAGTCCCAAAGCTCTGTCATAGGCTTGCATGGCTAACCATACTGTGTACCCTCTCCTAGATGGTTCTATTCATCCGCTTAGCCAAACCATTCTAGGGGGGGTGTAGGGGGTGGTCAATTGACGCTTAATACCCTTCTCATCACATAACTACTCAAAAGCACGTGAGGCATACTCAACCCCATTATCTATTCTTAGATATTTTAGCCTATACCCAGACTGGTTCTCAACTAATGCAAGCCATCTCTGAAACATAGCCACGACATTGGATTTCAGATTAATGGGATAAGCCCAAAATTTTTGTGAAAAATCATCTATGAATGTAACAAAATACTTTGTACCACCCATAGACTGATAAGACATGGGCCCATAGACATCCGAATGTACCAATGCCAAGGGCTCACTCATGCGTGGCCTACCAGACTTCTTGTGGGTAGACCTAGTTTGCCAACCATAAAGACAATGCTCACATGAATCAAAACATCAATAATTAAGGGGCGGTAAGTACTGCAAACCAGAAAGAATTTTCATTTCCTTCAAAGACATATAGCCCAAACAGGCATGCCAAAGAGATACATGTGGGATAGAACCGACATACAAAACATGATCAAGGGAAGAAGCATATACAATCAAGGAATAGAGGCTCTAGCATTGGCACCTCTCACAATCACAAGTCTACCACGAGTGATCTTCCATGCAGAGTCTCCAAAAGATACATGATAACCTGTGTCATCAAGCTGTTCAACTGACATAAAACTGCGTGTCAAAGTAGGTACATGACGTACATCCTACATAAAAAAACTTCTGCTAGAAGGAAATTGCAGCCTAACATCACCAATGCCCATAATATCAAGAGAGTTGTCATCACCCAAGCACACACAACCCGAAACAGTATGGTATGAATGAAACCACTCTCGGCAAGGTCTCACATGAAAGAACGCGCATGAGTCCAAGAGCCAACATTGTGCATACATAGAGTATATCTCTATCATGTGCGAAGCACTAGAAGAAGCTGCAAGGATATAATCATCATCAACATCCTCAGGCTGCATAACATTGATCTCTTCAATTTTAACACTGGACTTTGCAGGTACTATGATGCGATCAGAAGACTTATCCTGCACTTTGTCTTTCCCCTGATCTTTGCACATTTCATTGCACAGTTCATGGCATTGTGGCCTAATATGGCCCTTTTTCCCACAATGATGACAAGTAACATCTGCATTCTTGCCATGGGATTTACTACGTGACTTCCCACGAGACTTGGACTGAGATTTTTGAGAATCCTGTCTACGGCCACTGCCACTGCCATGCTTTCCATATCCATCATTCCAGCCTCTAATTCTCATAGCATGCGATACACGAGAGGCATCCAAATTCCTACGATTAACCTCTTCTTGTAGAAGAGCACTCTCAACATCAGATAGTTTCAAGGTAGCAGTAGAGGCACATAATGCAGTGCGAAATACATCTCATGACTCATGAAGAGTACCAAGCAAGAAAAGAGGAGTGACATCCTTTGCAAAAGTGATGTCTTGCGAAGTCAAGTTCTTGAGTATAGCATGGAACTGGCTCAAGTGAGCAGACATAGTCACATTCTTTTTCATGCATAGATCCATAAGCTGCTTCAGCTAATACATCTGACTCGCTGGACTTTTCTTGTCATAGAGATTCTTGATTTTATCCCACAACTGCCATGCACTCTGTTCTTCCTAAATACATTGTAATGAGCCTGTTGTGTGAGAGATAATACAATAGTGGACTTGCATAACTCATCAAGCCCAAGCCATTCCTCATCTCACATAGTTGCAAGCGGATGCCCGCTCAACCTCAATGGTTTGATCTATGATTTCTGCACCAACACCTGCCAAATCTGTCTCTTCCAATAAGAGTAATTCATACCATCAAGTTTAGTGATGTTGAAAATAGCATGATCAGTGGATGAACTCGCCATAATGTAGGCTACAAGACTCTAGACAATTCAAAACTACTTGCTGTTTACTGCAGAAAATGATAAAAAAATCACAAAATCAAGAGAAAGTGGCAAGAAAAATGTAACCAAAGCTGTTGCCCACCAAGTACTAGTGAAAGTACATCATTTCAGAATATTTTAGCATGAGAAATTCATGTCACTCTGGAGTTATATGCTTGTTGTAATAAATGACAACAGGGTACTATGAGAAGTAATTGCTGATCAAATCACTACATCAAGTCAAGAAATGGCAGCCAAGACATGACTAGCCATAAATAGGCATAAATTAGCACCAAACAGTCATCAAGACCTTGAGCAAACACCCAAACATGTCACCAAAGCATCTGTCAATTGAGTAGGCATACCCCCTGGACAATAGGGCAAAGTATACATAACACTGGCAAGACCTGACACGAGTAGGTGTATTCTCACAAGAGTGCAAAGCCCAAGCTCAAGTCAAAAACATTCACCAAGACATCATAACCCGTACTGGGTAGCCTAGGCATAAACCATGTCATAGATGAAATACTAGCTGCAAAGAAGTGATAGTCAAACCCAAATTGAGCTCTAATCTCAGCTCAAAAGCATTTAGGATCATAAACAAGACATGTGGCATAGTCCAAATACATCATGACATCATACAGAGTAGTTGGGAGCACCCCGTGACCAATAGGCATAACCCAATTGTAGCATAAATAGCTTCAGCCCTGAAGTTTCCAACAGCATATAACCTCTATAAACTGAGAAAATCAGTGCTCAATCCAAGCTCAAATCCATAGGCAAATCATACTCATACATTCCCGTATGTATAGGCACCAACCGGGCATAATCGGGCATCCAATGCCAAAATCTGTAAGCATAAAATTGAAGTAACAGGTGGCTGCCCTATTTTGGACAGATCTGGGATTGTCCAAAATAGTCAATGGCTGAGCTAAATCAGCTCCAAATGCATCTTACATAAGAGGCATAGCATCCACAAGTGATCCGGTATCAATAGACATCAATAGAAGCATCACATAAGCCATATGTATACAAATACATGTTGTTTCAAACCTGAAATCTATTGCAAAATATTCTATCATTAGAATTTGGAAAATCCGATATCACCATTGCATTCGGAGCATGCCAAAATCCCAACTTAGACTCTTACCTCGTCTGAATCAGGTTTTGAATGCCTGAGATATGACAAAAAGAGTGATCTTTTTGGGCCAGATTTTGAAACAGGCACAAAAAAAACATGAGCTGGATGGGGGGTCTGTTGTCCCACATGTCAACAATGGGGCCCAAAGAGGGCACAAATGGGGGCCAAAGAAGGCCTACACCAAGCCTCGGCAAGCCTTGATAGGCTAGAAGCAAGATCCAGGTGAAGGAAGCTCCAAGAGATGTGAGCTATGGTTGCCCACAACCTGTGAAAACCATGTTTAGCTAGACCTATGGACTGAAGTAAAACTCTAAAAGAATGAAGTAATACCTCAATGTCAATGCCCTTGTGGTGCCTCAATAGGCCGGGAAGAAGCTTAGGAAGTCGGGGAGTGACGGGAGCTCAAGAGAATAAGCTATGGCTGTCAAGAAGGAGACCCAATGCGAGTGGGGAGTCAATGGGAAGCTGAGAGTGCCATGAGCCAAGCTCAAGATTCGAAATCCATGCTCTGATACCAGTTGAAAGTTGAGAAGGATCGAAGCTTGCACTCGAGAGCTATGGCGGGAGAGCAAGAGCAAGAAAGAGAGAGACAAGAAATGGGAACTCCAACAGTCACAATGTGTGACCGGGCCTTCCTTTATTCAAACTGTCACTAAAAGAATAATGAATAAAGTGATGGTGACGCGTTTCCACCACATGCAGTGTACAGTGGCGGTGACTATTAGTGTAGTAATACACAGGCGGCTAGGTGAAGGTGCCTTTACCCCCATCTGGGGATAAGCGGAAAGTGTCTAAGAACTTTTTGAGGGATGGTTTGCCCTTGCAAGTCCTGTCGATACCATGAGCACCACACTTTGGACATGTCTCCATAGTCTTGTATTCTCCTCGAAACAATACTCAATCATTGATACATGCATGAATGTTGTTGTAGTCCATGCCAATCTTTCATAAAACATGTCGGGCATTATCATGAGATTCAAACATGGTATTTGCACGTGGTAATATATGAGACTTTAGTAACCTGAAAAAACTCATAAAACACCTTGAAAAGCACAATTATTTTTTATGATAGTGCTAAAAAGAAATCAACGAAGCGTATATACAAGGTACCTAAACAACTTGGTCACACTTGCATCGCTCCATTTGTATTTTTCTTGCACACTTAGGAGTGCAATTAGTGTCTTCAGGTGAGATACTCAACACTCATCATATAATGGTATGGATGCTTCCTCTATAAGTGGATCACATGTCTCGACATCCATGGGCATCAATGCATCAATCATTATCTCCATCTCAAGCTCCAAGATTGTAGGAAAGTTTGGAAGACCGCCTATCTCCTATGGTATTGACGGTATAGATTGGGTTGTACCTCTTAAGTGGTGGATTGGGCACTCCATCCATCACACGCCCACGAACTCTTCTAACTGGCTACAAAGGGTGCACTCCTTGGGATGAGATGCCACCTCCCCGTAATAAATTTGCTAGCCACATTCAATGTTTTTGTATATGATATTCAATTAGTTTGCGAATACAATGCATGATTAATATACACTTTTCTAAACCATTTGCTCAAAATCTAATATTGCCTTATCAATGATCTCTAATTGAAACTTGTCGAAGCGTCATATGTATTCTATAGACAATCGACATTTTCTTCTAATTGCCAGTTTACATTGAGAGCGAGGACATGGGATACACTTATTAAGATACGCCTCACAATCTTGAACATCATGGCCTTCATCGTTTTCCATTTGGTCTACGTTACGACAAACAATTTGTTTTTGTTATCATTCCTTTTTTCTTTCTTAAATTATTTGAGAAGATATTTCTTCTCTTGTAAATGAACAAAATTAATGTATGTAAAGTCTCTACCCACCTATGCATGGGCCTACATTATGTAAAGTCTAATATGCTATGTATGGGGATGAGGGAGCAACTACCCTATGTTGGAGTGTTTCTCGTCTTGTGGTATTGCATCGGACCTTGCCACCTTTTTTTCTTTGTGTGCACCTTTAAAAAAACCTCTCTCTCTCTCTCTCTCTCTCTCTCTACTACTACCACTATTGCTACTAGTACTCACCTTCCCAAAGCGTCAAACACACCCAAGATGCACCTTTAAGAAATCCTCTCTCTCTCTCTTTCTCTCTCTCTCTCTCTCTCTCTCTCTCTCTCTAATAATACTACTACTACCACCACCACTACTACTAGTACTCACCTTCTCGAACACACCAAACGTGCAACTTTAACAAAGCCTCTCTCTCTCTCTCTCTCTACTACTACCACTACCACTACCACTACCACTACCACTACCACTATCACTACCACTACCACTACCACTACCACTACCACTACCACTACCACTACCACTACCACTACCACTACCACTACCACTACCACTACCACTACCACTACCACTACTACTAGTAGTAGAACTACTATTACTACTACTACCACCACCACCACTGCTACTCACCTTCCTAAAGCGTAGAACACACCCAAGGTGCACCTTTAATAAAACATCTCTCTCTCTCTTTCTCTCACCACCACCACCACTGCTACACACCTTCCTGAAGCGTCGAACACACCCAAGGTGCACCTTTAATAAAACATCTCTCTCTCTCTTTCTCTCTCTCTCTCTCTCTCTCTCTGTTGAGATATCGAGCTCCACTCGTGATACGCCAGGGTGACCATTGTGTATTTATGTCACCGACTTGTCAGTTGCAGAAGCGGTTGGTACACTGCCCATGAATAATAGCTACATGACATCTATCCTTATCTACTCTAGTTCGTGGCTCAGTTAGTATGCCACCTTAGTTAGTTGAGTTTGGTTTGAGATCCATATATAGGGTTCTTCTATTTCTTTGTATGAGAGTTTTTTTGGCTTACACAACTAAGAAGAGGAAAACTGTTTTCAGCCTCCACCTTTGTGTGTATTCCCCCATTGTGCAAGCAAGAAAGCTACAAGTGAGACTCCTTCCTTCTCTCCCACAATCTTGACATGGTATCAGAGCCTTGTTCGTGGTAAGGAGCTCAAGAAAGCAAGCCAAGCTCGTGGTGTTCTGGTAAGAGGAGTAGTGTTGCTTCCATTTTCTGTTTTGGGAGCAGATCTCTGCAGGTAGCACAGCCGGAAAGTGTAGGAGTGCATTGTCTCAGGTTGAGACGCCCTTCGCGGTGAAGCAAGAGGGCAGTATATGCTGTGGGAGAAGGCTTTAGCCCCTGGCGACCTTGTTTTTTTTATTTGAGGCCATTTCGGGGCCTGTTTTGGAGGCGAAATTTTTCTGCACGCACTCAGGAAAAGGCCAAGTTTTATGCTGTGCAGCCACTGTTCTACAGGTCGGTAAAAAGTTACTGTAGAAATAGCATCGTATGCTTGTGCGCAGAGACATTGGGAGTTACAGAATTATCCCTGTTGCCTGTTGATGCAAAATCGTCACTAGGAAGTGACTGTGTGGTCAAATACCACTTTCGTCAGTTTTGCAGGTTTGCCTTTGTGAGGCTGAAGCTGTGCTCTTTGCAGTGACAGAATTTTTTGCAGTGTTCTGTAATGGCATCTGATTCTCTCTCACAGGTTGTCACTGAAAAGCTTGACAAGAACAACTTCCAAGCATGGAAGTTTAGAATGACAAATTTCCTTATGGGAAAAGGATATTGGGAATTTATTGCAGGAAATGAAGAAGAACCAGTTCTTCCTGATGTTCCCAATCAACAGCAAATGCAGGCATTCAAAGCATGGCATGAGAGAGCCAGGAAAGTTATGTACTGGCTGTCTATCAGTATTTCAAACTCTATGATTGTGCATATTCAGGATGCAAGTACGCCAAAGGAGGCATGGGATACTTTGTCAAAAAATGTATAGCACAAATACGCAAGCCAGGAAAATGTAGCTCAAGCAAGAGTTGCACAATGTACAAAGAGAAAGTATGAGCATCAATGACTACCACATGAAGGTGAAGAAGATTGCAGATGCACTTGCTTCCATTGGGTCACCAGTGGAAGATGATGATTTATTCTCAATGACCTTGAATGGTCTAGGGAAGGATTATGCACAGTTCTGAACATCCATTTCCGTCCATGAAAGATTTCCTGATTTTGAGGAGTTGATTGCTCTTCTAATTTCTGAGGAGCAGAGAAATGGTGGTGCATCTTCTTCAGGAGAAACTTCAAAAGAAGATGTCTTCTACTCAAATGCTGGAAGAGGTAGAGGCAGAGGTAGAGGAGGCCGATATGGAGGCCGTGGTAGAAATCAGAATATGCAGCAAACTCAAGAAAACCAGTCCTATGGAGGAGGACGTGGTAACTCTAGAGGCAGGGGGAGCCAAAGAGGTCGTGGTGGATGGCAAAGAGGCCAAAATGCAAACAGTAATGTTGAATGCTACTACTGTGGTAAAATGGGCCATATGGCTAAAGACTACTATAAAAAGAAGAATGATATCATGAATGGAAAACTGCAACAAGGGAATTATGCATCTTCTAGTAGACAGGGTGATGACAGAAATGAGCATTTGTTTATGGTGCAGCACATGAATAATTCTATGACAAGTGCAAAAGAAAGCAACGATGTATGGTATGTTGACTCAGGTGCGTCAAAGCACATGACAGGTCATGTAGAATGGATGGAGGATGCAAGGAAAATGGAAAAACCAGGATTTGTGGAGACTGGTGATGATACAGCACATCCTATTGTGTAGATTGGAAAATTTCCTTTGTCTATGCAAGATCGGAAAAAGAAATGCCTGTCCGATGTATTTCATGTCCCGAATATCACCAAGAATCTGGTTTCTGTTGGTCAAATGGTTGAGCAGGGCTTCCAGGTCAGATTTAATCCTCATGGATGCTTTGTTGAGGATATGAAAAATAAAGGTCGCTTGATAGCAAAAGGAAAGAAGAAGGGCAGAATGTCTACATTGGATGCAAACATGTCTGAATTGAGTGCAACAATGTTTGCACATGGGACCGGTGTAGTTGCAGATATTGATATCTGGCATAAACGCATTGGTCATGTTAATGTACAGCGACTTAAATCAATGCAAGCCCAAAATATTGTTGCAGGATTGCCCAAATTCAAGGTTGCAGAAATGCATAAGGTATGTGAAGCCTGTCAGTTTGGAAAACAGGCAAGGAAACCATTTCCTAGACATGTTCAAGAGAGTGAGAAGCCATTGGAATTAATCCATTCTGATGTGTGGACTACTAAAGCTGCATCTCTTGGAGGTTGTCATTATTCTGTCACTTTTATTGATGACTATAGCAGAAAAGTTTGGGTGTATTTTATGAAAAAGAAAAGTGAAGTTTTTGGGCATTTCAAAACTCTTAAAGCTATGCTTGAAAAAGAAACAGGCCTGCAGATAAAATTCCTAAGGTCAGATGGAGGGGGAGAGTACCTCTCAAATGAGTTTGCAAGGTTCGTGCAGGAGCATGGCATAAAGCAGCAATATTCATGCAGTCATACCCCACAACAAAATGGAATTGCAGAAAGGAAAAACAGGCATATTGGAGAGGTATCTCGTGCCATGCTCAATGAAAAAGACTTGCCAGATTTTTATTGGGCTGAAGCAGTTGCTACAGCAGTCTACATAATGAACAGGACTCCCACTGCAGCAATACATGGAATGACTCTAGAGGAGAGGTATACTGGTAGGAAACCAAACATTTCTCATTTGAAAATTTTTGGTTGCATTGCCTATGTACATGTGCCAGATGAGTTGAGATCCAAGTTGGATCCAAAAGCTAAGAAGTGCATCTTTATTGGTTACTCTCTACAGCAAAAAGGGTATAGATGCTATAACCCTTCTACTCGTAAGTTTACAGTGAGCAGAGATGTTGTTTTTGATGAGATGAGTAGCTGGTATAAACCAGTAAATGTGATTGATGATGTAGATGCACAAAATGGTAATGCTGCACAAAATTCACAGCAGCAGTCACAAAATATTAGTGGACCTGGAGCGTCCTCTAGCAGTGGTTCACATTCTTTGCCATGGACAAGTAGATTGAGATCAGGAGAATCTTCTCAAAGTAATACAGATAGTGGTATGCAGGTATCACGAAAAGGAAAAGAGAAGGTTGATCATCCCATGTTTGATATGAATGCAGGTCACTCTTATGTGGATGGTGAATCCAGTGGCTCAGAACAGAGCATTGATGATGAGTTGGGTATTCCTTCTATTGTTACACCTGGAGTAAGGAAGACCAAGGATGTTTTGAGAGCATCTGGGAGTGAACCTACTTTGCGCAGGTCTACGAGAGCTAGGTATCCTGTGGATAGGCTGAAATATGATGGATTTATAGCCATTCACTATGCATATATGGTCAAAGTGATACAAGAACCAGAACCCACTTCTTTTGAGCAAGCCATGGGAAAATAAAAATGGGAGAAAGCCATGGATGAAGAAATGGATGCCTTGGAAGAAAATGTTACATGGGAATTCGTACCTTTGCCTAAAGGTAAAAATGCAATTGGCAGTAAGTGGGTTTATAAGGTGAAGCACAATGCAGATGGTTTTGTGAACAGATACAAGGCAAGATTAGTAGTCAAGGGGTATGCACAAACATATGGCATTGACTATGAAGAAACATTCAGTCCGGTTGCAAGGATGGCAACCGTAAGAGCAGTCATTGCTATGGCTGCATCAAAGGGATGGTCTTTACATCAGCTCGATGTAAAGAATACCTTCTTGCATGGTGATTTGCAAGAAGAGGTCTATATGGAGCAGCCACCAGGCTATGTGCATGATGTTCATCCTGAGTTTGTTTGCAGGTTGAAGAAAGCCTTGTATGGCTTGAAGCAAGCACCTAGAGCATGGTCTGACAAGATAGGACAATATCTTGTCACTATTGGCTTTCAGATTTCCAAGGCAGATTTCTCACTTTATGTGAGAAAAACAGAGAAAGGTATTATGCTACTTGTCATTTATGTTGATGATTTGATTATGACAGGTGACAGTGATGAAGATATCCTTCATGTGAAAATGCTATTGAAGTAGAAGTTTGAGATGAAGGATTTGGGAGAGCTGCGTTATTTCTTGGGCATTAAGGTGATTAGATCACCAAGTGGGATACAGCTCTTGCAGAGGCAGTATGGATTGGACATGCTGTCCAAATATGGGATGACAGGCAGTAAGCCTATTTCAGTTCCTTTGGAGCAGAATGTGAAGCTGAGTACAGATGCAGGTGGGCTTCTAGAAGACCCTACTATGTACAAACGCATAGTAGGAAGTTTGATTTATATGACTATTACCAGGCCAGATTTGAGCTATGTTGTTGGATTGGTAAGTCAGTTTATGCAGGCTCCAAGGAATCCACATTTGGATGCGGCTAAACGCATACTCAGGTATGTGAAGTCCACATTGCAGTATGGACTATTTTATGAGAGTGGGGTTCAGATACTGTTGCATGGATACACTGATGCTGATTGGGCTGGTAGTATTTCTGATAGACGATCTACCAGTGGATATGTGTTCTCTTTTGGGAGTGCTGCAATCACTTGGAGCAGCAAGAAACAGCGTACAGTTGCCTTGTCGAGCACAGAGGCTGAGTACAGGGGTGCAGCAGTGGCTGCATGTGAGGTAGCTTGGTTGCATAAGCTACTTTATGATATGCATCAGTCTACAAATGGGCCAGTTGTCATTTATTGTGACAACATGAGTAGTATACACTTGGCAAATAACCCAGTCTATCATGCTAGAACAAAGCACATTGAGGTTCATTATCATTATGTGCGAGAGAGGGTTTTACTAGGTCTTATTGATCTAGTTTATGTCAGCACAGAGGATCAGGTAGCTGACATATTCACGAAGGCTTTGGGCGCAAAGAAGCTGCGCAAGTTTATTGACCTGCTTGGTGTGTAGGAATTGGGATTGAGCTCGAGGGGGAGTGTTGAGATATCAAGCTCCACTCGTGATACGCCAGGGTGACCGTTGTGCATTTATGTCACCGACTTGTCAGTTGCAGACGCGGTTGGTACACCGCCCATGAATAATAGCTACATGACAACTATCCTTATCTACTCTAGTTCGTAGCTCAGTTAGTATGCCACCTTAGTTAGTTGAGTTTGGTTTGAGACCCATATATAGGGTTCTTCTATTTCTTTGTATGAGAGTTTTTTTGGCTTACACAACTAAGAAGAGGAAAATTGTTTTCAGCCTCCACCTTTGTGTGTATTCCCCCATTGTGCAAGCAAGAAAGCTACAAGTGAGACTCCTTCCTTCTCTCCCACAATCTTCACACTCTCTCTCTCTTTCTCTCTCTCTCTCTCTCTCTCTCTCTCTCTACTACTACTACTACTACTACTACTACTACTACTACTACTACTACTACTACTACTACTACTACTACTACTACTACCAATATTGCTACTCACCTTTCCGAAGCGTCGAACACACCCAAGGTGCACCTTTAACAAAACATCTCTCTCTCTCTCTCTCTCTCTCTCTCTCTCTCTCTCTCTCTCTTTCTTTCTCTCTCTCTCTCTCGCTTTCTCTACTACTACTACTACTACTACTACTACTACTACTACTACTACTACTACTACTACTACTACTACTACTACTACTACTACTACTACTACTACTACTACTACTACTACTACTACTACTACTACTACTACTACTACTACTACTACTACTACTACTACTACTACTACTACTACTACTACTACTACTACTACTACTACTACTACTACTACTACTACTACTATTACTACTACTAGTGCTGCTGCTACAAATAAGAAAAGAAGAAATTAAAGAACTAATACCACTACTACTACTACAAAAAAAAAAGAAAAGAAGAAATTAAAGAACAAGATCTTACCCTCTCTTTGTTTTTTATCCATTTATTCTTCTCTCTCCCTCCCTCCCTCTCTCTTTCTCTCTTTCTTTATTATGTTTCATGTTTATTCCATGTCTCTCTTGTTCCTTCTTTCTTTTTCTCTCTTCTTCTCCCTCTCTCATTTCCTTTAACAAAACATCTCTCTCTCTCTCTCTCTCTCTCTCTCTCTCTCTCTCTCTCTCTCTCTCTCTCTCTCTCTCCTACTGCTACTACTATGTCTACTACTACTACTACTACTATTGCTACTACTGCTACTACTACTACTACTACTATTGCTACTACTACTACTACTACTGCTACTACTACTATTACCACCACCGCCACCACCACCACCACCACTACTACTACTACTACAAAATTAGAAATTAATGAGCTACTACTATTACTAGTACTTCAAATAAGAAAAGAAGAAATTAAAGAACAAGATCTTACCCTTTGTTTGTTTTTTATCCATTCATTCTCCTCTCTCCCTCCCTCCCTCCCTCCCTCCCTCCCTCCCCCTCTCTCTCTCTCTCTCTCTCTCTTTCTTTATTTTGTTTCATATTTTTTCCCTCTCTCTCTTTTTCCTTCTTTCTTTTTCTCTCTTCCTCTCCCTCTCTCATTTCCTCTTTTTCTCTCTTAGTATACATCATTTTTAACAACAAGAAGCAAAAGAAAATGAGAAAAAACAAAAACAAACCAAGAGAGAGGAATGCACTCATTGCAAAGGCCACAGGATGGATTCATCGGCTCCTCTTTGTGACGATGGCTCCTCTTCACCCTTCATGCACTTTCTCCTCTTCTTCGCAAACGGCACTAGCAGCGGTGAGAAGTTCTCATCATCTCTCTTTCCCTCTTTCTCTCCCTCTCCCTCTCAAATGCATGATGTAATTCGCTCTCTATTTCACTCCCTCTTTCGCTCTTTCGCACAAAATGCCACGTTCAAGTTTCAACCCGCTTTTTTTCACCTGAGTATTGTCGCTATTCGCATCCCATTTGTGATGCAAATAGTGATGCAAATAATGATGCTGCTAATTTGGATCGGAAATGGCCGTCGCTATACTCCAATATCTTTGTAGTGAGTACTAAGGTGAATAATACTAAGGCAAATTATGCAATTCAAGCCCTAAAAATGATATTTAGGAAGTTTTTTCTTAATTAGTGAAAAGAGAAAGAAGGGAGGAGTTAACTATGCCTAAGGCTATTAGTAGTCTATGAGGACAAAAGAGTGCTGAGGCAACCATAAATAGTTCCTTCTATTGTTCCTTAAATGTCATTGATGATCTTGGTAAGAATATACAAGATTTACAGATTATGCTTGCAAATCTTGAAGAATCAAGAAGATCAATGGCTCTAAAGACTCCACATAAGGGAGGATTTATTTGCAAATGTACTTTGTGTGATAGTCCAAATCACAATCATAGTAGAGATTATGATTTGTATAGAGCAGCTTTGCACAAGGATTTGATTTTCTTGAAGGATGGCAAGTTTCATACTAGTGAGTGATGCCAGGAGGCATATGCCACGGTTATGATGCCAGGAGGCATATGCCACAGTGGATTCCGTGAGGTTTTACGGTGGATTTCGTAAACTTAGGTGACCGGGGCTCATACACAAAGAGGATTCTTTGTGCGAGAAGTTGATGGGGAGCTATCCTTTTTGGGCGTTTCATTAATTTAGTGTGTACGTGGGTGATTCCATAGCTGGTGATTCCGCAAAATGCATATTAAATTAATAAACGTTTATGAGTTTAGAGTGCGCACTCGTAATAAATTAAGGTTAGGTTTATTTCTAACCAGTTGATTTATTTATGTAGCTGAAGACTGCTAGGTATTCACTTTTGTCGGTTTAATTGTATTATTTTACTAACGATTGTGAATGCTTCAGTTGATGTGTAGAGATAGCAGCAGTGGCGGAGGAAAGCATTGGAGTCTAGCGGGTATTCGATCTTTGGACTATATTTTGATAGGTGCCACGCCTATATTTTGTTATGTCTAATGAGACATTGATTATTAATTATTATTTTGTATGCGCCTATGGGCACGGATATGTTATTTCTATTTGGACATTGAGATTGGGCGTGCCAGACTCTATGGGCACCGTCCATTAGCTTTATTTTCCTATTTTTGTAGAAAGCAAACTCAAAAGCTAAAAGCTTATCATATTTTTGTAAATTGGGCTATTATTGAGCATGAAGATTGAAATATACATAAAATACATGCTTTGTGAAGCGCTCACACAAGGCATGGGGGAGATTGAACCCAATTGGTCTCTTGCCTCTTATCGTGCATGTTTTTACATTGTTTTTTGTGCAAAAAGGTAGAGTTCATTATTCTTGGGGACCTTTCGGGATCCACTACGTAAGCATACTGCGACCGATCTGCGCATCAGTGGTATCAGAGCGGAGCTGAGATCAAGAGCTTCCAATCGCTACCAATCTCGGGCGAAGGCGGAGCTCCAGGAACGATCGGGCTCTACAGTCAATCTCATCGTGAACCGTCGATGGCGATCAAGAACCCATGTTTCCACTGTTAGATCGTGAAGGACCAGGGTCTGTAGGTGGAGGACCACACATCCATCTCCTACATGAAGTCATGGATATACAGTAAGAAGCTCATATATTTTTTCTTCAAAAAAAAGCTTAGTCTTGAAGCTTAAAGGCTTAGAGAATTGAAGAAGCTCCACAAATTTCAATCGTGGTGTCAGAAGATGCCTCCGATTTTTCCGCACGGCCAAAAAACGGCCCCCCCCCACGAAAATCAGGCGACAGTCAGATTAAGCTCTTCAAGCTTAATCCTTTAAGTCAAAGCTAAATCATTGCAGTCACACAGGGCAAACAAGTCCATAAACTCCAAGTCCTGCACCTCTGAAGTCAAGTTCAGCAAGTCAAGTGGAATCAAGTTCTGCAAGTTCTGCAAGTCGGCCTAAGTTCTGCAAGTTAGCAACTCTGCAAGTCTGCTAAGTCTGCAACTCTGCAAGTCAGACTAGTCAACTGGAGTCAGAACTGACTAGTGCTCAAAACTCCTAGAAGACTTGTTCCTATGCAAAAACTCTGAACTGGAAAGTTGTTCATGGCAAGGTGTTCTACCTATCTACAAGTTCATTGAAGTATTTTCAGCAAACAGAGACAGAAATATTGTAGATTTTTTGAAAATTGAGAAAGAAATACCCAAAAATACATAGCCTTGTAACCCCGAATTTGAGCTATGCTCATCCCGCTAACGTGATTTTGAGTGAGAAAGGTTTATTGAGTTTTACAGGATGACGACCCCACATATGGATGATCCTATGGCTGAAGAAGACCTACCTGAGCCTACCATGGAACAAAAGCTGGATCTAATCATGCTGCAATTCGAAGAAGAGCGAAGGGCTAGGCAAGCATTGCAAGCGCAATTGACAAAACTACAAAGAGCGTCTACCGACAAAGAAGAACCACAAGCTGAAGATTTGATTCGACGTACCATCGACGCCACTCTTGAAGCACAAACCATTCGTAAGGAATCCAAGATAAGTAAACGAAGTTTCAAATTTTGCACTTTCAATGGCATACGAGAAGGAAAGACTGTTTTATCATTCATTAGCCAGTTTGATGACTATTTTCATGAGGAAACTTATCTCGAAAAAGATAAAATCAAGTGTGTTACTAATCATCTGATAGACAGAGAATCACTTTGGTGGACTGTAGTACGCAAGAGCATAAATGTCCTGCTACTTGGGAAGATTTCAAGAAGAAGTTCATGCAGAATTTCCTTCCACCGCAATTTCATGAGAAGGCTATCAAGCAATGGGATTTACTTCAACAACAGGATCGTGAGCCTATTCCACAATATACACAGCGTTTTTGGAATGCATTGCTACAGCTACGCATGCTTGAAGACGTACCAGAGACGACACACAAGCGGAAGTATATGTCTGGACTTCTTGGATATTACTACGCTGAAGTGAACATGTTCAAGCCTACTACCCTTGAAGACGCCATCTCCTTAGCTCATGACACTGAAGATAAGTTACGCGGAAGAGACAGACGACCACAGCAATTCCAAGCCAATGGTAATTATGGATCTAAACAATTCAATTCCAATTTTAGAAGGTTTAATCCAAGTCGTTTCTCATCACCATCTTTCCGCAAGAATTGGCCTAAACCACCTGCATTACCATCCACTGTCAATCCAAATAAATTGTCATTCAAAGAAGCCACCAGCACATATCAACTATCTTGGAGCCATGGACGAAGACGAGCATGAGGATATGCCAGATTTCACTGAAGATGAGGATGATCCTACTACTACATCCGACACTTTACAAGGTATGCCTACTCCACATTCATTGTTGACTATGAAATGTATGGTGCATGGAAAGGAAAGAACTATTTTGCATGATGACGGTAGTACTCATGACTTTATTTCAGCAAAATTGGTAAAGGAATTAAAATTGCATACTGTACCTATGCATTATCGCATAAAAGCTGCATTTTTAGGCACTAGGTACAATGGCACACAAGAAGTACAAAATTTAGAGATTCAAATTGGTGCATACATTGAAAGAAGAAATTTCTTAGTTGTTCCATTACAGTCAAGCGACATTATTTTAGGAATACCTTGGAGATACCAGCATAATCCAAATATAGATTATTCCACACACACAATGAATATTAATTTTCAAGGAAAATCTATTACATTATATGGTATGCATGCATCTCATATTTTTCCACTGCTTTCGCATACTCAAGCAAAACGTGCACTACGCAAGAATATTAAATCATATCTCATTTGGGTGAATGAATTGCATGCAAAGGAAAATCATATGCATCCTAGGCATAAGGAATTTCTTGCATATTTTAAGGACTATTTTGCAGAAGACCTACCACCAGGTTTACCACCTTCACGTCCAGAAGACCATAAGATTGATTTAATTCCTGGCACACAACCACCTTGCAAAGCACCATATAGGCACAATCAAATAGAGCAAAAAGAAATCCAGAGTCAAGTTGAAGAATTACTAAATAGAGGCTTAATTCGACCTAGCAGTTCCCCATTCGGTGCACCTGTACTCTTAGTCAAGAAAAAAAATAATACTTATCGTATGTGTATTGACTACCGAGCATTAAATAAGATCATTGTAAAGAATAGGTATCCTATACCTAGAGTTGATGACCTTATGGACAAACTGCAAGGATCTTCTATATTTAGTAAAATTGACCTTAAGTCTGGATATCATCAGGTGAGGCTAGATAGATCCGACATATTTAAGACTGCATTCAGAACACAATTTGGCCATTACGAATTCTTAGTCATGCCATTCGAATTAACTAATGCACCTGCTACTTTCAGTAGAATGATGAACCATATCTTTCTGAAATATCAGTATTGTGTGATTGTTTTCTTTGATGATATTCTGGTGTTTAGTCAAAGTGAAAAAGAGCATTATGAGGATTTATCATTAGTTTTTCAATTACTGAAAGAAAATCAATTGTTTGCAAATCCTGAAAAGAGTGAATTCTTTAAGACAGAAATAGAATATTTAGGTCATATTGTATCAAAAGAAGGAATTAAAGTTGATCCTAAGAAAATTGATGCAATATTGCATTGGCCTGTTCCTAAAAATGTACATGAATTACGCTCATTCCTTGGTCTTGCTAGTTTCTATAGGAAGTTTGTACATAATTTTTCATTACTTGCTTTACCATTAACCAAACTTCTTAAGAAAGGAATTGTTTATCAATGGACTGAAACTCAGCAGAAATCCTTTGACTTACTGAAACGTGCATTAACTAATGCCCATGTTCTACAATTGCCTGACTTTAATAGACCATTTTTTCTAGTTGTGACCGATGCTAGCGGATCAGGAATAGGAGCCGTACTAATGCAAGACAATCATCCAATAGCATATTCTAGTTCTAAGCTGAAACCCTCTGAGCTCAAATATTCCACTTATGACAAAGAACTATTAGCAGTTGTACAAGCATTAAAACAGTGGAAGCATTATTTAATGGGTCAGAATTCATGATAAAGACTGACCAGCAAAGCATTAGACATCTACTTAGCCAACCCCAAATTTTTGACCGTCATATCAAATGGGCTTCCTTCATTCAAAGTTTTCATCCTATCATTCAATACCAACCTGGAAAAGAAAATGTAGTTACTGATGCATTGAGTAGAAGACTTGCAATTCATAATATTTCTATCATATCTTTTGATTCTTTGATTGCTATGAAAGATACATATCACCAGGATATTACTTTTCATTCTAATTGGCAAAAATTAGTTCAAAATAATTTCATTCCCGTTGATTCATTGTCATATAATGATGGATTTATGTTTTTTGAAAAGAGATTGTGTATTACTATTCCATTCCGATCTTTTGTTTTAAATGAAATTCATTGTCCCCCATATCAAGGTCATAGAGGTATCATATCTACATTACGCATGTTAACTGAAGATTTTTATTGGCCGCATATGGATGCAGATGTATCTAATTTCGTTTCTGAATGTTTGATTTGTCAAAGAATAAAGAGACATCATGGTAAATAGTATGGATTATTAATGCCTTTGTCTATTCCATCTAAACCTTGGGAACATATTTCTATGGATTTCATTACTGGTTTACCAAATACTAAATCTAACCATGACATGATTTGGACAATTGTAGATAGATTTAGTAAGCAGACATATTTCATTGCATGCAAGAAAACTTTAACAGCATCATAAGCAGCACAGTTATTTTTTAAAACTGTTTTTACTAACCATGGATTGCCAAAAGTGATTATTTCAGATCGAGATTCTAGATTTTGTAATAATTTTTGGATTACACTGTTTGCAAATCTAGGCACAAAGATTGATTTCTCATCTGCATTTCATCCAGAAACAAATGGACAAATAGAAGCCACAAACAGCACCATTTTAGATCTTTTACGTGCATATACTATCTCTAAACCTCAGACATGGGATACTCATTTACATTTATTATAGTTTGCATATAACAATACACCGCACACATCTACAAAGAAAGCACCTTTTGAAGTCATTTATGGATATAGATTATCCCCTGTTGCATCTTTGTCTAATAGAATTCAGAGTGCTGATGATATTGCTACTATGCATAACAGTATTTTTGATGAGGTTAAGGATATGATTGCTAAAGCCCAACAATCATATACGAAACAAGCTAACAAGAAAAGACAAGCCATGAATTTCAAAGTTGATGATTATGTTTGGCTTAGAATAGAAAAGCGTAGACTACAAAGTGTAGATAGACATCCAGTTTTCCAATTAGCTCCTAGATTCTATGGACCATTTAGAATTATTCATAAGATTAATGATAATGCATTCAAGTTAGAATTGCCATTTCATTGGGAAATTCATAATACATTTCACATTAGTTTATTGAGACCATTTAGAGGCCAATTACCTATTCACCCTGTTTATGAAAACCCACCTTTATTAGAGGAAGAGACTGAAATACTTGAACCAGAAGCCATCATAGACACTGACTACATGACCACTAGAACTGGCCGAAGGTATTCTAGATATCTAGTCAAATTTAAGAACCATCCTGTAGAGGAAGCACAATGGATGCACGCTAGAGACTTAAATGCTTTCCCTACTCTGTTAGCTCCACATTGAGCTAATAGCAATTGAGGTCAATTGCTATCCCACCCCGGGGGTATGATGCCAGGAGGCATATGCCACGGTGGATTCCGTGAGGTTTTACGGTGGATTCTGTAAACTTAGATGACCGGGGCTCATACACAAAGAGGATTCTTTGTGTGAGAAGTTGATGGGGACGCCTGTCCTTTTCGGGCGTTTCATTAATTTAGTGTGTACGTGGGTGA
The DNA here is from genome assembly GCF_053477565.2 of Lygodium microphyllum. Classification (NCBI taxonomy): domain Eukaryota; kingdom Viridiplantae; phylum Streptophyta; class Polypodiopsida; order Schizaeales; family Lygodiaceae; genus Lygodium; species Lygodium microphyllum. Next base: position 85,720,963 of record NC_141151.1, read on the forward strand.
TTCCATAGCGGGTGATTCCGCAAAATGCATATTAAATTAATAAACGTTTATGAGTTTAGAGTGCGCACTCGTAATAAATTAACGTTAGGTTTATTTCTAGCCAGTTGATTTATTTATGTAGCTGAAGACTGCTAGGTATTCACTTTTGTCGGTTTAATTGTATTATTTTACTAACGATTGTGAATGCTTCAGTTGATGTGTAGAGATAGCTGCAGTGGTGGAGGAAAGCATTGGAGTCTAGCGGGTATTCGACCTTTGGACTATATTTTGATAGGCACCACGCCTATATTTTGTTATGTCTATTGAGACATTGATTATTAATTATTATTTTGTATGTGCCTATGGGCATGGATATGTTATTTCTATTTGGACATTGAGATTGGGCGTGCCAGACTCTATGGGCACCGTCCATTAGCTTTATTTTCCTATTTTTGTAGAAAGCAAACTCAAAAGCTAAAAGCTTGTCATATTTTTGTAAATTGGGCTATTATTGAGCATGAAGATTGAAATATACATAAAATACATGCTTTGTGAAGCGCTCACACAAGGCATGGGGGAGATTGAACCCAATTGGTCTCTTGCCTCTTGTCGTGCATGTTTTTACATTGTTTTTTGTCCAAAAAGGTAAAGTTCATTGTTCTTGGGGACCTTCCGGGATCCACTATGTAAGCATACTGCGACCGATCTGTGCACCAGTGAGACACAATTGCCCCTTGCTAGAAATGTCAGGAAGGGAGATATGCAAAATATTCTTGATAAATCTATGTGGAATACCTACGCAACAGTGGATGCTGCAACTTTTGGACTCTTGATTGAAGAAGTTCCAAACAGTATTGCTAGTTCAGGCAGGAAAGCTGAAATTTGAGCTCATGCCATGTAAATTGCAGGTAAGGGGAAGATATCTAGACCAAAGCTGAATAATATAGGGAGCAATATCAAGGAAAAGACTAAATGGAATTCACCCATGGACTCTTATTCATTTTATTCATATTTGAGAAAGATATAAAACTTAGATGTTATTGTTGAAGACAAGAGGAAAATGGAAGACATCAATCTAGGGACTTCCAAGAGGGTAACTAGAGTGGGTGGCAAGAGTAGTCCTCAGCAGTTTGCACCTCCTACTAGGTCTACACCAAAAGATATTGTGGAATAATTTCAATATAATCAAAAGGGAAAAGAGAAAGATCAAAAGCCAAAGGGCAAAGAGCAAGGATACAAGTTTCTTTTTAACATAGACAATACCCCACAAATTTGAAAAAGGTTTTAGAGGAGCACATCCTAAATAGTAAGCTTGAGTCTACTTTGGGAGAAATACTTGGCATTGTAAAAAGGGAGTTTCATGAGGAGATAATAGATATTAAAAGAAAGTGATAGTTTACTAGAGATCCATCATAAGATATGATATAGGGTGAAGAGGAAATAGGTCCGCAAAGGTGATTTGTGAAGAGGATACATGTGTTGAAAATGAATGTGAAGAAGTTGAAGTTGACTAATTTGTTGACAATGCAAAGGCTCGGAAAATAGTGGCCTGCAATAATACAATAGAGGGTGTGCAAACTATACATTATATAGATGATGATGCTTCAGATATGATACCCCGAAGTCATTATTCTCGAAATCATTGGGAGGACAATACTATTATAGAGATAGTAGAGTGAAAATTGGAGAGCTTGAGTCTCCATCTGTTGCTCTCATAGAGCATGGATTAAACATTCATGCCATGGTTAGAAATTTGTATAAAAACAAGAAGTGGCTGGTGGATATTGACCACAAATAAAGAATCCAAGTAGCCAATGACTCAACAAAAGAGTTGTATTCTACTTGCCCAATGTGAAGGTTTCTATAGTTGATGCCTAGGATGAGCATAATTTATTTGTGCAAGATTCTTCTTCTTATCCTATAATTCTCAAAAATCCTCACATTATTTCTATACATATGGAGACAAAGGTTTTGAATGATGGTTTAGCTTACATGAGGATCAAGAATAAAATCATGCTAGGAAGTCGAGGAAGTTACTATATGTATATCCTCTACATCACGTGCGTTCAAGGCCTATTTATAAATATCCCTATTTGTCAATTTTTCCTGAATCAAACATAATCCTTTTCTATTCAATATGTAAATAAGCCCTTTATACTGCACCCTTTTGTATGTAAAAAAGTATAAAAATGGTATTTTAAAAATACATTTTTTTGAATCTACGTGATGCACACATATATTCATGAGTAACTTACCCGAGGCTAGGAATAAAGATAATTTGCATGTACCTAGATGTGGAGCTATTTGCAATGGTATATATGGAGCATGTAGTTGTCTCAGCATGCAAGTGCATGGGTCACAGTGAGGGTATAGTGTACTAGTGTTGGCCAATCCTTCATGGTGTGCAGCAGTGTAGTACACTTGTGCATTAGGCTAGTGCATAATCCACAAAGGTGCAATACACTAGGGTTTGAACTATTATGCAAGGTTGAAACTAGTGCACTAGGACGCAAGGTGCAATGTAAGGGACAATGCAATAGGTAGTGCGCACTAGGATGCTTAATACATGTGGGGTGAACATGCGCTAGGCTATGTGCATGTATGCATGTACTAGTGCATGAGGGTTAGCACATAAGGGGGTGACAATTATGTTAGGTGTAGTGTAGTATGGCAAAGTATAGCAGCATGTTGTATCGCACTAGTAGAGGTTAGTACATGATGGAATACCTCATCTTGTGGAAGGAATATCCAAAAGATTATGCCACTTGGATTGATGAAGATACTTTATGTAAACAAAATCCCTAGTTTTTCTTGAGATAAGAACATCTTGGTTCCTTTAAGGGGGAGAGGATATATCATCTTAGACCAAGCAATAAATTTAAAAATACCATTCAATACATGAGTACATAAATAAGACTCAAGAGTAACGTGAATATGAATGATAAATTAGAATAAAGGCATAGAGTTCAAGTAATTAAAATTCAAAGAGTCATAAGTTGAATTATTATTCATCAAATATACTTATAAATATTTGTTTCTTTTTTTATTATCTAATGAGCGACATCAATGTACCTAACTATCATCTTGTGTGAATGAGATGTCAAGGAGGAGATATTACCATGATTGTAGAGTGGTTGCCATGCTTGGAGAAGACAAGATGAATAGCCATCTTAAGCATTGGCCATTGCAAGGGGCAGCAAAGCTGAACCCATCCTATTAGTCTCATAAATGGCTATGAGAGAGACTGATCCTTGGAGCTACCATGAGGAATTGAGAGTCTTGTTGTAGTTGATTAAAGAGAAAGAACACAATTGGTATTATTGATGAGATATATATATATATATATATAGAGAGAGAGAGAGAGAGAGATGACTCATGGAATGAGAAGAGGAAGAGGGATGTTAGTCAACCAAGAGAAGGGAAGCCCTTAGGAAATGTAGTCTTAGTAGGCCCCATATATCCTTTAACCTAAGCTTTAGAGGTTAATCCTTTATATTCATGCCTCCATAATCATATGTATTCATGTACATATACACATATACATGTGTGTGTGTGTGTGTGTATGTGCATGTGTCATACATACATACATATTTATTTACACACACACACACACAGAGGAAGGGAGACTTAAGTAGAGGGAAGGTCTAGGAGTCAAAGAAGAAAAAAAAAACCAACTCCTTGATACCCACAATGTTCAAGAGCTACATCAACACATTCCTCACTCATCTCCATCACTCTCATGAATATCCTTGCTTTTACTTATTTAGACTCAACCTACCTCTACTCAAATTCACAAAATGGTCCTCATCCCTACTACATCCTTATCTATTGCATTTTCCATCCTCAACTTACCCAAAGATACATCAATCCTTTCTTCCAATATCTACAAGTATCATATCACTTCTTCCTTTCTAATCATTCTACTAAGCTCTCTCCAATAACTACTCTCATTCATATTTATACCCTTTTTTCCTTGCCCTTTTTTTTCCCTATCTAGTTCTATTTCAAGGGACATAGGAGCTTGTTCCTAGCATAGTAATGCACTTCTTCTGAGATCTAGGATCAACCTTGCATGAACGTTCTTCCCATTAGTTCAAAAGTCACTACAAGGACTAAAGGAGGAGAAAATAAAGTAGCATGTTAGAAGACTTCATCTATACTCATGATGGCCTCTAAGTGAAAGAGCATTGGAGCCAAGTAAGAGGTTGTATGAATGAAATAGGTTCCCACCACTAAATCTCAAGCCTAGGCACTCATCTTGTTCCTAGGAGCTACATTTTCAATGTAATAATATTTGGAGTCTTGATCAATGATATGATGCCATACGATAGCTACTCAAGTTTCAAGTGACCTAATTGAAATTCCAAGAAAGAAGGCTAGACTAAACCAAATATACCATAACGATCAAAATATTTATTTTCTTTCAAGGAGATAGGTGAAGGCCCATTTTAATCTCATGACAAATTAGATAAGTCAATGACACCTCATCCTAGGGAGCAGAGCACCTAGAAGCAATTCCTATGCACAAGTTTCACTACAATATCAACTTAATATTAGCAATAGAAAGGTTTGTTTAAATGATTGTGTACTCAAAGATTACTATATCAATAGAGATTCAACCTTTTGGACATATGCATTAGACCTCCCTCAAGGTTGGTTGTAGATCTCTTCACCAAGGATTTGATATTTGCTCTAGATGCTAGGATTGGTATTAAAGTGAGAGGCCTCTCCATAAGAACTACAAGTTAGCTACTAGGAGGCACCAAGAAGCCAATGAAGCTCCAATTTTATAAATTCTTTTGTACACTTGGACTATTTGAATATGCTATGAGCCCTATTTGAATCTCTCAAAAGACCTCAATCTTAGTTGAGGGAAAAACGATGGTTTTTCCTTTGGAAGGGGTCCTATTTATGGACTAGAACGGATGTAATAGGATAATGACAAAGAGCTTTTGAAATAAATGTTCTATTTTCTAAAGATAAGTATTTTCTATTACATTTTTATTCATGATAAGATTAATTGAATGAACATTGTTCTAATATGCTAATTAATTAAGTTATTTGTATATGTCAAATGAATTTGTATAGGACTAATTAGAAAACCAAAGTTACATCTTTGAGGGAAGTAGATGTATGGATCCCCAACATGTCCGACCTATGATATGGGTGGTCTCTATCAACCATGAGAGATTTTCCAAGAACATTGGATTAGGAAATTCTAGGAAGAGCTAAAAATTTCATCATTTTAGGAGCATTGTCTTAGATCCCAACTTAATGTCATTTTAGGGGACTAGAGTAAGACTTTACCCTATGTGTAGGGAGGAGAACACACTCTAGCTTCCCCTTGTTTCTATCTCTTTAAATGAAGTATGGCACTATTCTACTTCTATTGAAATTGTCTTGCATAAGCAATTACTTGAATCATTGCTAGGAAATTTTGTTACGAAACCTTAGAAGTCAAACTAGGGACCTTGTTTTGAGGTCAATCCTTATGAGGCTTGTTGAGATGTAGAGAGAGAGAGAGAGAGAGAGAGAGAGAGAGAGAGAGAGAGAGAGAGAGAGAGAGAGAGAGAGAGAGAGAGAGAGAGAGAGAGAGAGAGAGAGAGAGAGAGAGAGGAGATACACCATGTACACTCCCAAAGACTATTTCATATTGATCACAATCCACATATATATAGGTGAGACCTAGTCTAGATAGGGTGAGCTATATATAGCTCCCACAACCCCACTCAAACAAAGGTCTCTAGCTACATACGAAAAGCACCTTTGGGAGCACAAGGGAAAAACTTGAGCTCCTATATGCAAATGTACAAACATGATCAAGAAGGATTATTGTGTGCATGTAAAGTGAATTTTTGCATGTGAAGTGAAATTGAATATTTATGTACAAAGATGATCAAGAGATCTGAGGTATATGTGCATGTGTGAAGTGTATGATGCCTACAAAGAGTGTGTACCATGGTACTATAATGTCATAGTAGATTACTTCCCAAAGATTGAATTTGAGACCACTCCAAGTTTTGAGTGTAGTAGAGTAATCATGCTTTATTGAGTCCTTTGGTGAATATATCTGCATTCATGTGATCACTTGGACAATGTTGAATCATGATCATGCCTTTCTTTACTTTATATTGAACATAATGATAATGCACTACAGCATGTTTAGACTTGTTATGTTGAACATATTCCTTATCAAAACTAATAGCACTTTGGTTATCACATCAAAGTGGTGTACTAGAGAGAGAAGGATGGCCAACATTTGATAGAACTTGTCGAATCCATACTAATTTTGGAGCTACTAAAGATGCAGCTACATATTCGACTAAGTGAGAGCTTGCCCAATCTGCATTTATATAACCCAAAAGTTGATGTGAATGCAAATAATCAGAGTTTTCTTAGCACCAATAAACCAAACCAAAATCTTTACTACCTTTCAAATACTTTGAAACTTGTTTAGCTGCAATCCAATGTTTTAAAGGCATGGAGAGCTATCAATAAAATTTGTAGCAAAAAGAATGGCAGGGTGAGAATTTAAGGCAACAAATTGAAGACATCCAACAAGATTAGCATAAGGTTGATTTAATGCTAATTGTCCATCATTCTGCCGAAAGTGAGAGTTTTTGGTAGAGCTCAAAAGATAAGTACTAGCTATATGTGCAGAACCTAGACCAAACTTCTAAATAATATCATCAATGAACTTGTTTGATGTAGTAATAAAACACCCTTTTATCGATAGCATTGAATTTCAATACCAAGACATGAATGTATATTTCCAAGATCCACCATGTCAAATGAAGAAGATAAAACCTTTATTTATTGAAGGAAGTTGAGATTGTTAGAAACAAGTATGGTATCATCCACATAGAGAGCAGGAATAACAAAACTATAATTTCAATGCTTGACATATAAGTTAGGATCCGAAGAACAAGAGATGAAATTGTGTTTGATAAGGAAGAGATCAATCTTTTGATACCAAGCTTATGAAGTTTGTTTGAGACCATAGAGTGCTCGATGAAGTCTACAATTAAGAATTTCCTTATGTTTGACTACAAACCCCTCCGATTTCTCCATGTATATCTATTCCTTTAAATGGCAATTAAGTAAAGCAGTTCTCACATCCATTTGATGAACCTCAAAATCAAACTCAATAGCAAAACTAACAAGACTCGAATACTGGTAATACAAACAATAGGTGAGAAATTTTCCTAATAATCATCTCCTAAAATTTGTGAGAAACCTTTGGCAACTAGTCTTGCTTTGAAATTTTCAAATGTTCCATCTGCTTTTGTTTGAGTCTTATAAGGCCACTTGCATTTAATAGCAGTACATCCACATGGTAACTTAGTTAGATACCTTGAACAAGGTCACAGTGATAAATATTGACAAGCTTAGAAAAATCAGAGTGAGCAAAGCAATGATGCTATATTTTTATGTTGAGATTGCCAGGAGTTGTAACAACATTTGCAATATCTTCATTTAAAGATAACTAAAAAATATTACCACTTCAAGGAGCAAGAGCTATGGTTTGGCCATCTTTCTCAATGTGACACTTGGTATGGTCAAAACCAACAAAGAGACCAAGATCCACAAGTCATGTAGCTAAAAGAAGATTCCTTTGTAAATTTGGGACATGTAAAACTCCACACAATTCTTATTGAAGAAAGAGTATAGAGATATAAATCACATGTACCTTTGACTTGATACGTTGTGTCATCAACAAGATAAACTAATTTCTTCACACGAATAGAACGATAATTATATAACCATTGAGATTGATATGTCATGTTTTCTATGGCACGAGAATTAATAATAAAAAGAGATCCATCACACAAATAGGAAGTATCATTTCTAGAGAGATAGAATAACTCACACAAATCGCCTCTTCCGTAGTGTTATCATGTGTAGTAGCATATGCTCTATTACGATCTGAATCAAAATGCCTCTTGAAACATAAATGGGTTGGATGATCACTCTTTTTGTAGAGGTCATAAGGAGAATAATCTCAAGTTAAATGTCGTTGTTTATTTGTAATACCATGCTCTTCATCATATTGTTTTGCCAAGCAATCATCTATAGTGTGACTATTTCTATTGCAACAAGAACAATTTCTGTTAAGAAACTTGAGAGAGAACTTACAACCACGACGACTCCTATGTGTAAAGTGTGGAAATGTAACATGCATGTTTGTCCAATTGCGGGACACGTCTTAGCAGCCCATCAGGAGGAGGGTCTAGAAGGCTATGCCTAGCACTCGCAGGGAATGACACGGGGTTTGTGATCTAGGTCTTATCGAGTCTGCCTCGAGCAAAAGAGTCCAGTCATTCCCACTTGGGATCGACCTGAGATCAGGGTTCCTTTCCTAGTGGCAAAGTCTTAACCTTTCTGTCGAACAACATAGACCCATTCCTTTATCCTAAAACAGAATAAACTAAAGATTCTACATCCAATGATTAGGTCTTTATTATCTCAACGTTTGAGAAAAGTTCCCAACTAATCAAGACCACCCTTCCATAGGACGGACCTGAGTCACGTCCACCGCACTTTCCTCAGATTGTTTTAGTTATCTAATTACCTAACACATTACGTTTTTACATGCAAAATCAGCTCCCTTAATTAAACAATTTAATCACGGGATTCTTCACGTAACTTAGGCATTAACACAAAAACAATGTCAAGCAAGTTCATTTTTCTCAAGCATATGTTCTTTACTTATTAAAATTCCGGGTTACATCCAACATCATGCCCGAAGGCCATCCCAACAATCTATAGGATCGTTGTTCCAAGTTTCGCCTGTAGACTAGTACTTGAGCCTCGAGATCCCATCTCAAGTCACATCGGCCTATTGTATGGGATCCGGAGGCAAGGGATTTACAACCAGAGCCTCCCCTGGCACCCAAGCGTCCTCCCGCTCCAAGCATTACCCACAAAGAGACCTCTCGTGGCAGGTTAGGTCCATATACCCAACACGGCTAACAACACCCTTGGATAGGGACTGGCAAATAGTCAGAGGTAACTCTTCCTGCCTCTCCATCCGGGCTTTCAATGTGAAGTATTAAATGTTTTCCTTGAATTAGTTCCTTGAGCAAAGAAATAAAATAATGTATCTAAGTACAGGCACGAAAATTTCGGAGGTCGTTTGTGCGACCCGACTGCTAAGGTGTGACTTCTTTTTTCGGAATGCCTAGTACCCGATCTTGGGTCTTTCTGCGACTTGGTGAAATCCCAATAATTTAAACAAGATCAAATGGTCTTGGTAAGTTGACTCATACTTTCTTAGGGTATCTTAGTCCCTAACTCAAGCACTAGCTGGTCAGTCAAGGCAATGGATATGCCTTATTCGCACCCCAACCAAGGGTCTTTTAATCTCCAATTCCAGCCAAGTTCAGTTAACACACATGGAAACACATGATTCCTCATTTAAACTTCTAGGATGCAGTTTAGATGCATGAATACCATATTGGGGAATATGGGAATTTTCCATAAGTTTGGGACACATGGTCAAATATTTGGATTTGTCATAACTTGAACACTATAACTCCAAATTGAGCGCTCTATGGCTCAATAGATTCCATTTTTCAAGCGCTTTTCAATGATAGGTCACATCATATGGTTTTGAGAAACTTATGGGTATGTTATCTGGGTGCCACCTTTTTAGTATTCAATAAATGGGAATTGGGAGATTCCCAAACTTACTAATATTTTGTTCATGCGATTCTTCCATATCTCTTAGCGCAGTTCTATGCAGGATTTCCCAACCATCATGCACGTTGTGCATTTAGTATAGTTGTCCCCTAAACAACTTTTATCTCCATTTATTCTTGGCAATGAGTACTTATTTTTAATGCACCGGATCACATGTGACTTGCGTCTATGAAAGTCCTAGGGTTTTGTTCCTAAAAAAGCAAATGTATCTTATGAATAGAAATTAACATTTCATGTGTTTCTTTTAACCATAATTGCACAACGTGATTTCTAAATGACTATTCATGCACTTAACTGGTTAAAAAGCTATCATTTTATGTGAAATAAGGCGATAACCCTATATTTTATGTGTGTAGAAGCTATAATTTCATGTGAGGTACGGTGATAACCTTAACATTTTAGACGAGTAAAACTTATGCGAGTTCAACCCTACTGTTGCATGCAACTTTGTATAAACAAAACCTTATGCACGACCTTATTCTTCCATGAGAACTAAGTCCTAAATTAACTTTTTTAAATGCTTGGAACCTGGGCTTAATTCGTGTGTGCTGCGTTGGTCATTCCGTTTGTCCCTCCAGCATTACCGGTGGCTTGAGCACCTATGCTTCCCGTGACTTTCTTCTTGAGAGCCATTTGCCTCGCGGAGATTGGGCAGTCCGGACCTTAACGGTTACGGTTAGACACGATCGGTTGGGAAGACCGCTGGATGTGATTTGTTTCCAGGAGAGTGGTTTCGGTAAAGCATAGCAGTTACCCCCTTTTTCTTCCTTCTACCTCTCTTCTTGTCGTGCTTCCACTTCTTTCACCTTCTGCTCCTTCCTCTTTTCCTTCCTCTACCACTTCTCTCCTCTCTTCCTCTACCTCTTCTTCTTATTCCTCTTCCTCTCTCCTCTCCCTTTTTTTCTTGCTCTTCCTCTACCACTCTCCTACTCCTTCCCTTCTTCTACTACTCTCGTTGTTCTACCTCCTTCCTCTACTGCTTACCCACTCCTCCTTCTTCACTCCCTTTACTCCTTCTCCCTCACTCCTACTCCTTCTCCTTCCCTTCTCCCTTTTTCTTCCACTTCTTCTTCTCACCTTCTTCTCTTTCCCTCTTCCTCTTCTTCTCTCTCTCTCTCTCACCTTCTTTCTCTTCTCCCACCTTCTTCTTCTTATCCTCTCCCTCCACTATTTACCTTCACGGCCCAAACAAGAAGGCCGTTTAATTTTTGGAGGGCCCCGCAAAGGGACCCGCGATGTTAGTCGACCAGGGGGGTGACGAGTTTGGGAGGGCCACAGCACTACCGTGAGGAGAGGGGGAGAATGATCATTGGGGCTAAGAGAGTCGAGTGCCCAACCCCAGCTACCCTTGTCGTAGGCCCACGGAGGGTCCCGCGATGTCACGAAATTGGGGGGGGTTTGACCAGGATCAAAGGCCGCCTGAATGGCCTGCACCAAGTTGATGGGGGGGAAAGACACGTGGGAACTAGGTGGCGGAGGGGCCCCTGGCAATGCTACTGCTACAGCCAATCACAAAGGAGGAAAAGATGTGCCCGTTTGGAAGGCCTAGAGAGGTGGCGAGCGCCTGTAACCTAGGCGATGGGGGTGGCTATGGATGGAGCCGGGTGGCCCTGTGTAGCACTGGGAGGGATGGCGTGATGGGGATGGCATGGCGTGTGTCCTGGGGAAGGGAGAAGCTCTCCCCTTATATAGGGTAGGGGAGGGAATAGTTGGCATGACCACGCTCCACCTGGAGGGTGCATGCCTCCCCTGCCAAACCACCACTCCCACTTCCTCTCTCCTCCAATTGGTGTCGGCAGGGAGAGAGGGGAAATATAAAAATTTGGGTTGAAAGAAAAAAAAATCCATTTTCTTTTAATATTTAAGGGGAGGGTTCCTATGCCCCTTACCTTCTCTCCCCCTCTTAGAGGAATTGAGATGTCCTCATCTCGAGAGGACCTAGGGGTATTGTTGGTTGAGAGTATCTTCGTCCATCCAAGTGGCATCCTCTTTGGGATAATATTTCCACTGGAGGAGGTATTCTTTCAAGGTCCTAGATGTCAAATGCCTCTCCCTAGCATCTAGGACTTTATCAGACCGTAGTAGCTGAAGGACTCCTTGGCTAGGCATTACAACTTGTTGATCATCAAGTACATGATTTGGATTAGGTAGATACTTTTTCAATAGGCTAACATGGAATACATTATAAACCTTTAGGTTTGTGGGCAGTTGTAGTCTATAAGCATTAGGTCCTAGGCACTTAGTGATCCTATAAGGTCCACAATACCTTGGACTTAGCTTCTTGTACTCTTCCAAGGATAGTGAACTCTTTTTAGGGTGTACGTGGATGAAGACCATATCACCTTCAAGGAAGGATCTGTCTTGCCGTTTCAAGTCCGCATAAGCCTTCTATCTATCCTTGGAGGCTTGGATGTCTTGTCTTATTGATTTTATTTGGTCATCCATGTCTTCCAGCATCTGCTTTGAAGCTTCAACCCTCAAGGTTGGATCTGAGAAGCTCAAAGGAGTATGAAAATCGTGCCCATAGAATGCTTGGAAAGGGATCATCTGAATACTTTGTTAGTAAGAAGCATTGTAGGCAAACTCAACTTGTTGGCAAATATTGAATCCACTTTTTGGGTTGGTGACAGCAGTGTGCCCTGAGCATATCTACAATGATATGGTTGATTCGTTCCATTTGACCATCGGTTTAGGGATGGTAAGCTGTACTAAAACAGAGTTGAGTCCCAATTGCCTCAAAGATAGCCCTCCAGAAGTGTGATGTGAAGAGAGAGTCATGATCACTAATGATTCTTCTGGGTAATTCATGCAGTTTGAATATCTCCTTGATGAATAATCTTGCGGTGTCTGAGGCTTTATAGTTTGTCATGATAGGGATAAGATGTGCAACCTTGGTGAGTATATGTACTACAACCATAATAGAGTTGTATCCTCCGTGAACTTGGGGTAGGCCAACAACAAAGTCCATACTAACGAATTCCCATTTCATTTGAGGAATGTCAAGTGGTTGCAATTTCCGTGGCATTTTGACATGTTTTGCCTTAATGCATTGACAAGACAAACATTCCATGACATATTTGAGAACGTCACCTTTGAGCCTATCCCAATGATAGCTCTTCCTGACCGCATTAAGGGTCTTGACATAGCCAAGATGTCCTAAGAAAGGGGAGTCATGGGCTTCCCAAAGTATCTTCTGCTTGAGAGATTGGCTTGCGAGGATACATAATCTCATCCTAAAGTAGACAAGTCCACTACTGAGATAGAGAATTCTTGATACTTCGTCTTTAGCTTCGGGTCTTGATCTTTGATGGGGACTTCCCTTAGCAATTTCGGATAGACTAGGTCCATGCATGCCTCCTCTCTAGCTAGCTCAAGAATTGGGTTGTTTGGCATTGATACCTTTGTGGCTAGAGATCTTGCTGCTAATGGATCTTGTAAAATCAGAGAATTCAAAAATGCCTTGCAACTGAGTGCATCGACAACTACATTCTCCGTCCCAGGCCGGTATTTGATTTCAAAATCATATTCTTCCAGCACTTCAATCCATTGACGTTGCCTTATATTGAGCTCATTCTAGGTGAAGATCCATTTAAGACTCCTGTGGTCCGTCACGAAGGCAAATTTTTTACCCAGCAAGTAGTGTCTCCAAAGTTTGAGAGCATGGATGATAGCCAATAGCTCTAGATCATGGGTAGCATAATTCCTTTCATGGCTCTTCAATTTCCTCGAAGAGTATGCTACGGGATGACCTTCTTGTATAAGCACACATCCCAAGGCAAGTGCGCTAGCATCAGTTACCACTTCAAACTCCTTACTAAGATCAGGGAGTTTCAGGATGGGTGCTGATACCAAGCTTTGCTTTAGTTTGTCAAAGCTAGTCTGTTGAGCAGCAAGTGACCATACAATTTCTACTTGCTTCTTTAGTAGATCGATCAGAGGCGCTGCAATCAAAGCATAGTTTTTTATAAAGATCCTGTACCATCCTATAAATCCAAGAAAACTACGTATTTCTTTGACAGAAGTTGGTGTTGGCCATTCCAAAACGTCTCTGACCTTGGCCGGATCCACTGAAATTCCTTTCGCTCATACTATGAATCCCAGATATTCAATCTATCGCTTGAAAAATGCACACTTCTTCTTCTTGGCATAAAGCCTGTGTGCTCTCATTGTTTCAAGAACAATGTGAAGCTGGGGTTCATGATATTTTTCTTGCTTAGAGCAGACTAGGGTATTGTCAAAGAAGACAAGTACAAAGTCATCAAGATAGGGCCTAAAGATATCGTGCATTAACCTATTGAAGGTAGCAGGAGCATTTTTCAATCCGAATGACATCACTAGGAATTCAAAGTGTCCATACCTTGTACTGAATACAATCTTCAGGATATCTTCTTCCTTGATACTTATGTGATAATATCCAGACCTGAGATCTATTTTAGAGAAGATCTTTGCACCTTGAAGAGGGTCAAGTAGTTCATCTATTCTTGGAATGGGATATTTATTTTTAATGGTCAATTGATTCAACCCTCTGTAGTCAATGCATAGCAGAAGTGTTCCATCTTTCTTCTTCTGGAACAGCACTGGAGCTCCCCATGGCGAACTGCTAGGATGCATGTAGCCTTGGTATAACAATTTCTTGAGTTGCTCTTTCAGTTCAATAGCTTTCGGGATGGTGGACATCTTATACGATCTCTTTGCGACAAGTGCAGCTCCTGGCGCCAGCTTGATTTGGTGGTCGACTTCCTTTGAGGAGGAAGTTCTATTAGCTCCTCATGAAATACATCTGTGATGATTCCTTTAACCATGAGGGTTTTTCCCCAGATTCTTGATTCTGATCTAGCTTATTCAATTTAATCAGATAGATGGGTAGACCCTTTCTAACTCCTTTTATTATTCCTGTTCCTTTTTCCAGCTGAATTTTTGGCTTACCAGCCTCTCCTTGAGTTGTAACTAGTTCCCCTTCAAAATTTCGGAAGGAGACTTGGCCCTTTCCATAGTGGATGTGGGCATCATTCGGTATTAGCCAATCCATTTTGAGCAAACATTCATGGACACCTAGGTTCATTACCCTGAATCTCACTGAAGTCGTCTTCCCACCCAATAGGAATTTCACCTTAGCAGTTTACCTGGTACAAGAGCCTTCACGACCATTTGCCATTCCATAAGTAAGGTAGACACGTCTATTGTGGCTATCCCTAGTCTTTTTGCAGAGATCGGTGAAATGAAGGAATGTGTAGTGCCACAATCGATTAAGTTTTTGAAGCTTTTACCTTCATAATCCGATGGAATTTGGATCACCGAGAATTGGCAATTCGGACCCTTCTTGTGAAGAGCAGCATGAACCGTTGCCCTCTCAATGTCAGCATCCATGGATGGATCGTCTTCATCGCCCAGCTCCTTATTGGCAACACTGGAGGTTCGCCCTCTGGCCATGACGTTAGCTCCTTGGAATGGCCCTTGGTGTTGTCCTCTACTAAGCTTGGAACATTGTCTCTTTAAGTGTCTACGCTCGTTCCAATGGAAGCAAGAGATTTCGGCCATTACCTTGTGTAGGAAAAAAGTTGTTGACAGTGTTGGTGCTAGCTTTCTTCCTTTGTCCCTAATTTTGGCCCTGCGCTCTCTTAGACTGGGCCCTATGCATTCCCTTGTTCTGATCCCTATAAGGCCAAGTCTTGTTGTTCCTTGGCTTTGTCTGCACCTCCTGTATTATTGGTGCAGCTCGAATGAGTGCATCTTGTAAGTCCATTGGGCACATTGATTCCAAGTGGATGTTTATGGGTGGATTTAACCCAGCACAAAACTTTTACACCTGCTGTGTCATATCCATTTGTGGCGCGTACTTTAAGAGCGACGAACTTTGAATAATATGCATCAAGGGATAATCTAAGCTGCTTCAATTCATAGAATTCATTCATCTTCTATGTGCGGTAGGCAGGTGGCAGATACCTCCCTTGCATAGCTTCCTTAAGCTTCTCCCAAGTAATTGTCCCTTCTGAGATCCCTTGGTCTCTACACCACTTTTTCCACCAAAGTCTTGCTTTTCTTGTAAGCTTAAGTTTGACGAGCATAGCTTGGTTAGCAGGTGCAGTTCCTGCTGCCTCAAAATAGTCCTCCATGGAATTGATCCAGATCTCAGCATTAGTTTGAGCAGTTTTTCCCTTACCACCATTGAATTCAGGTGGCTTGATTTGTTTGAGAAGGAACTTCTTCTCTTGAATCACAGCTGTACTTAGTGCAAGGGTCGGGCTTGGAACCTGCACTTAGGGTTGTGCCTGGGCAATAGGATTTTTCATGTTAAAAACTTACCAAATGTTTCTCACATTACATTAATATGACCAGTACAGCTTTTAGCCAAGTGACCTAATCACTTAACTCCTTTGCCAACATTTACAGCCAGGATAGATAGTAATAAAAATCTTATTCATTCATGAGGACATAGCCCTTTTGAGTACATTTATTTTGGAAAAGTAGAACAAGCCGATTGGCACATGAGTTTAGGGAAAATAGAATTGTGTTACATTCGGCTACAGGGACTGAGTAATAATATGGAGAGGGGTCATAGATTTTCAGGAATTGATAAGTCATAGGAATCTTGGGGTATCCCTTACTTTGATGCTCGTTCTTCTCATAACGCCCCAACACTTTGATTCTATCGGTAGGGATCACCCGAGTAGCTTCTTCATATACATTTTTGTTCTGCTTGACTTGCCGACCGCCAACATGCAGGGTTGCGTTTGTGTGAGCTTCAACAAAGATGAACATCTTCACGATCTTTAAATCCTCCATCCACTTGATTCTCTTCAAGTTGGTCCGAAGGTATGCAAGTCAGGGGGCTACTATGTAATATATTCCCGATTCTCTTGTCCATCTTCATTCCGCGTACAGGGGTGAAGGATTGTAGATGTGGTCTAGAATATTCATAATGCCTAGCCTTCGGCGATAATCCGAAGCATGCATTGCAGTCATAAACATAACCTGGAACACCAAGAATTTGTTCCATGATTCGTGACTCTACAGCCGAGCATCCATAAGTGAGTAAGGACATATTCTCAACAGCAACACTATTCTATTCCACTCACCTTCCCCTAGCTGTCCCCTTAATCCCCTTTACTTTCCTCCATTAAGTTCCTTTGTAAATCTTAGATTAGGTTGGTTTGCTTTGATACCAACTGTAACGTGCCCATTTGTCCAATTGTGGGACACATCTTAGTAGCCCATCGGGAGGAGGGTCTAGAAGGCTCTGCCTGGCACTCACAGGGAATGACACAGGGTTTGCGATATAGGTCTTCCCGAGTCTGCCTCGAGCAAAAGAGTCCAGTAGTTCCCACACTTGGGATCGACCTGAGGTCAGGGTTTCTTTCCTATTGGCAAAGTCTCAACCTTTCTACTGAACACCATAGACCCATTCCTTTGTCCTAAAACATAATAAACCGAAGATTCTACATCCACTGATTAGGTCTTTATTATCTCAACATTTGAGAAAAGTTCCTAGCTAACCGGGACCACCCTTCCATAGGCCAGACCTGAGTCACGTTGTTGAAGGGTTTGTAAAAGTAAAGTCGTGTCTTCAGAAGACCTTGATAAATTTCAGGATAAAAGATCAAACAGATGAATAAGCAAGATGAGGAAATAATATCAAGACTCTATTTTATTTCTGTCAATAAGAGATTCAAGATTCAAGATGGAGAAACCCGAGCAGCCTCTGGATTGCATAGATCATCTATACATTTCAAAGAGAATTTCCAAGAGTATGGTCTTTATCGATGAGTGAGAAAATGGATGAATGTGGATAATTTTTCTGATTCAAGTTTCATCATGATGACTATTTACTGATATTGAGATGGCTTACGATTAGAAACAGTCTTCAAATTTTCCATTTTTATATATAATGTTAGCCTTCAATCTGCCCTGTTCTTGGATCAGTCAGACCTAGAGATTGTCTTCAGTTGTGGCTAATAAGTCAGTTTTCTGGCACTCTTTATCAAGAACAAACATAATTTCTGTTGAGAAATATGGATGGTTAAAGGAAAGCTTAGAATTTTCCTTGAAATCTCATGTTTTCTCATCAATCATGATGCACAACATAAAAACAGAAATAGCAATCAGTGAGCTAGAAATTTGGACAGCACGACTTCTTTCTTCAAGATAGTTTGATGGTCTGGTTCAAGGCAAAATCATTGTGGGATGAGCATCTATACACGGTTCTTCATGAAGCATTAATTACTATTGTTATGCTCTCTTCATGAAGCATTAATTACTGTTGTTATGCTATCATAGATGTTTGTCCTAATTTTCCCCAGACTGACTGTTTCCTTCTGCCCAGGATTCGGATGCTCACTACCAACCTGTATCAATGTCCTCTCTCTCTAAGCATGATAGCGTGTCTTTCTCCTCCTCAACAACTGGCTGGTAAGGACATCAATTTTAACATTGTGTGACTGGCTTCTACCATTGATCAGCTTCAACAAGGCCATAGCTTCTTCTGGTTTTCCTCCATTGCAGCTTCTGTGTTCACAGCTTCTACGATGTCTCCTCCTTCGTTTTGCACTCCATCACCTTCTTCGTCAAGTTCCTTTGCACCAGGATAATCATTAAAATTTTCAGCTTATTAAGGATCACATTGCAATGGTGGCAAGACACAAAGAGAGATGGGTCGAAACACGACAGGATATAGAGGAGAGGACGTAGAGGAGTTTGAACAGCTTAAGTGCCCACACACTCTTTGCATCTCCCAGTTTTGATACATCTTTCTTTTCGTCTTCTCTCGCAGCTCAAACTATTGCTTTCGCAACATTCCTCTATTGCAGCAGCAGTTACCAATGCTTCAAACCTTTTTAATCTTTCTGCACCTTCCCCCAGAGAGAGAGCTTCCCTTTTCTCCTTATCGTTTTCTGGTTTCAATCCTCTTCCCTCCCCTCTGCTTGATTCCCCTTTACGTCGTGTCCTCTGAGATACATCCTTTTTCTGTTTGTCTCTTGATTCATCCCCAGTTTCTACTTTGCATTTCGTATCTGATTGAAAGCATTCACTAAATTCATCTTCCTTGCTGCATCCCGTGTCAAATTGGAGGCGCTTACTAGATTGGTGATCCTCTGTGTTGCTGTGGGGTTCTCCCGCATCATCCTGTTTTTTGTTTCTCCCTGTAACTTAGGCTCCCCCCTTCCATACAGAAAATTGCACCTTTTTTCTTTTCCAGACCAGATGACGATCACCATGTTCTCTCTCTCCTCCTAAAAAAAACTTCGCCTGTCCAAAAAAAACAACCTTCCCCAGTCCGTTTCCAGCGGCTCTTCTTTTTCCTTCAGACCCATAAAGCAGTCCCCCCAATTTGGCTTTTCTCTCCACCAGGAAAGCAGGTCTTGGGAATATCATCTGGAGATAGTCTCTCTAATTTCATTTGTGCAAAGCATTCGACTACTTTTGAAGCCCTCCTATCTTCAATATATCCTGCTATCAGTGCATTCCACAAGACTACATTCCAAGTCCGCAGTTGGTCAAAGAATTTTTGTGCCTCAAGAAGAGAGCTACACTTGGCATACATATCTACCATAGTAGTGCCAATAAAGACATCTTTATCCAGTCCTTTTCTGGCAATCTTTTCACAAATTAGCTGGACTCTTTCTTTGTCTCCCAAGGAGCCACATGCTTTCAAGCTGCAAACATATGTATAATCAGCTGGAGATATGCCCCCCAACAGCATCTGTTCATAACATGTCAATACTTCCTTATGAAGCCCAACTTTACTATAGCCTGTAATTAATGCATTCCAAGACACTCCATCCTGAGCTAGAAGCCTGTCAAACACCTGACGGGATTCTCAAAGAGAGTCACATTTGCAGTACATGTTCATCAAAGCATTGCCGATAAAGGCATCGACTAACAATCCAATTTTGATGATTTCACTGTGAAATGCAAGGCCACTTTCCCTGTCTTTTAATTTAGAACAGGCTTTGAGAAGGGCCGCATATATATAGCTGTCAGTGGGTACAAACACATCTTCATCAATCAAGCTCTTGTTGCTACCTTTCTTGCTTATGTTGGAGACCTCAGAACCAAACGATTCATTATGACGTCTAGTCATGTTGCCACTAGATGATTTTATATGCCCATCTTCCCCTATCAAATTGATTGTATAATCAGAACCATTTTTATTTGACTGCTGGTCATTGTCATTACTGTCTAGATAGGACATTAAGTTCCCTATCAACTGGCCCTCCTTCTTTCCCTCTTTGGCTTTTTCAGAGAAATAGAAAAATAGCAATCCTTTTCCCACATTCTACATACCCTTAAAGCTTCGCAGTCTAAGGAACTGTGTTTCAAGCTAGTAGCCTGTCAGAAACTTGGCAGCATCTCCTTGAAAGCCACATTTGGTATACATTTCTACTCGCATGTTTCCCACAAGGAACTCCCTTTTCAAATCCCCTTTGAATTATTTTAGCATGCATTTCATGTCCTATTTCCAAAGCTCTGTAATGCTACAAGTTTTCAAGTTGTAAAGATAAATGAAAGCATCTAGACGTACCTCTTCATCAGTCCCATGTTCAGCATATCTTTTTGGTGGATTCCACATCTCGGATGCGTAGCAGTACGACAACGTCCATCACACTTTCCTCAGATTGTTTTAGTTATCTAATTACCTAACACATTACGTTTTTACATGCAAAATTATCTCCCTTAATTAAGCAATTTAATCAAGGGTTCCTTCATGTAACTTAGGCACTGACACAAAAACAATGTCAAGAAAGTTCCTTTTCCTCAAGCATCTGTTCTTTATTTATTAAAATTATGGATTACATCCAACATCATGCTCGAAGGCCATCCCAACAATCTATAGGATCACTATTCCAAGTTCTGCCAGTAGACTAGTACCCGAGCCTTGAGATCCCATCTCGAGTCACGTCAGCCTCTTGTACGAGATCTGGAGGCAAGGGATTTATAGCCAAAGCCTCCCCTAGCACCCAAGCATCCTCCCACTCCAAGCAGTACCCACGGAGAGACCTCTCGCGCGCTTTAGGTCCATATACCTGGCGTGGCTAACAACCCCCTTGGATAGGGCCAAGCAGACAGTCGGAGGAAACTGTTCCTGCCTCTCCCTCCAGGCTTTCAACCTAAAGCATTAAGTGTTTTCCTTGAATTAGTTCCTTGAGCAAAGAAATCAAATAATGTATCTAAGTACAAGCACAAACATTTCAAAAGTCATTTGTGCGACCGACTGGTAAGGTGTGACTTCTTTTTTCCAAATGCCCAGCACCCAATCTTGGGTCTTTCCACGGCTTAGTGAAACCCCAAAATTTCAACAAGAACAAATGGTCTTGGTAAGCTGACTCATACTTTCTTAGGGTATCTTAGTCCCTAACTTAAGCACTAGTTGGTCAATCAAGGCAATGCATATGCCTTATTCGCACCCCAAAAAAGGGTCTTTTAATCTCCAATTCCAGCCAAGTTTAGTTAACACACATGGCAACACATGATTCCTCATTTAAACTTCCAGGATGCAGTTTAGATGCATGCGATCCTTCCAATTCTCTTATTGTAGTTCTATGCAGGATTTCCCATCCATCATGCATGGTGTGCATTTAGTATAGTTGTCCCCTAAACAGCTTTTATCTCCCTTTATTCCTAGCAATGAGTACTTATTGCTAATGCACCGGATCACATGTGACTTGCATCTATGAAAGTCCTAGGGTTTTGTTCCTAATGAAGCAAATGTATCTTATGAACAGAAATTAGCATTTCATATGTTTCTTTTAACCATAATTGCGCAACGTGAATTCTAAATGACTATTGATGCACTTAACTAGTTAAAAAGCTATCATTTTATGTGAAATAAGGCAATAACCCTATCATTTTATGTGTGTAGAAGCTATCATTTCATGTGAGGTACGGTGATAACCTTAACATTTTAGACGAGTAAAACTTATGCGAGTTCAACCCTACTGTTGCATGCAACTTAGTATAAACAAAACCTTATGCACGACATTATCCTTCCATGAGAACTAAGTCCTAAATTAACTTTTTTAAATGCTTGGAAATTGGGCTTAATTCGTGTGTGCTGCATTGGTCATTCCGTTTGTCCCTCCAGCATTACCACTGGCTTGAGCACCTATGCTTCCCGCGACTTTCTTCTTGGGAGCCATTTGCCTCGCAAAGATTGGGCAGTCCGGACCTTAACGGTTACGATTAGACACCATCGGTTGGGAAGACCGCTGGATGTGATTTGTTGCCAGGAGAGTGGTTTGGGTAACACGTAACAGTTGCTCCCTTTTTCTTCCTTCTACATCTCTTCTTGTCGTACTTCCACTTCTTTCACCTTCTGCTCCTTCCTCTTTTCCTTCCTCTACCACTTCTCTCCTCTCTTCCTCTACCTCTTCTTCTTATTCCTCTTCCTCTCTCCTCTCCCTTTTTTTCTTGCTCTTCCTCTACCACTCTCCTACTCCTTCCCTTCTTCTACTACTCTCGTCGTTCTATCTCCTTCATCTACTTCTTACCCACTCCTCCTTCTTCACTCCCTTTACTCCTTCTCCCTCACTCCTACTCCTCCTTCCCTTCTCCCTTTTTCTTCCACTTCTTCTTCTCACCTTCTTCTCTTTCCCTCTTCCTCTTCTTCTCTCTCTCTCTCTCACCTTCTTTCTCTTCTCCCACCTTCTTCTTCTTATTATCTCCCTCCACTATTTACCTTCATTGCACAAGCAAGGAGGCCATTTAATTTTTGGAGGGCCCCGCGAAGGGACTCGCGATGCTAGTCAACCAGGGGGATGACGAGCATTAGGAGAAATATGGACTCTCTTTTTTGCCCCTTAAGGGGTTTCTCTCACCTCTCTCTCTCTAAAAATAGATTCCAAAATAATATTATAAAAAGAGATCTTCTACAATCAAGCAAATCTCATTTTTGTGTTTTCAATAGATTTCACTTATTATTTTATTCCCAAACTGCAGGATAAGGTCACTTTTTCTCAAAATCCTCATAACTAAAAAAATACAAATCTATTTTTTCTAAAAATGCAACCAATCATTGATACATGACTCTTTAATGCCCTCATGAATTTTCAACATTAAAATATATTAGAATCATTCTCATTCTCGCTTCTTAAAAGGGCGGAAGTTAAAAAACAATATAAAATGACGTACACATCATATTTTGAGACTATTTTTTACCTAGAAACACCTTTTTGACTCGAGAGTTTCCTTGTAAATTTTCATCTTTTTTGGAAAAGTATATACCTATTTCTGGGCATTTTTTCATTCCCTCAGAAAGCTCTAGTTTTGTCCCAAATTTTGCGCATTCTTCTCTTTCCCTCCAGAATATGGTTTCTTGCATATGAGTTCTTCTAAAGCAGCATTGAGGAGCAGTTTTGATACCATTTGTTGAAATCAAATAATCTCTATCTGCAACACACTCTACCCTGCTACAAGCCATCTTCCTCTTCAAAAATATGCATTAAGAAATCTCCGTCTTCAACAGTCTATACTATAAGCAATCCAGTGATAATGGAGGTATCTTTATTTTTTAAATCTTTGTGATGTTATTATTTTTCACAGTTGTTGTTCGGTCCTTAAGCATCAATTCATAGAGAGAGAGAGGGGGGAGAGAGAGAGAGAGAGGGGGGGACAGAGAGGACTGTGTGAGATGAACAAAGATAATAAGTGATAGAGTGACAGATAGTAAATTAGGGCAAAAGATAAGATGATGTTATTGTTTTCCACTAGCCAAGCTTCGGTATGAATGTGTTTAGGGTTTCCCTGATGAATTTTTGTTGAGAGAGAGAGAGAGAGATAATATTTTGGATAGAATAGAAGATAAGATTTAATGCTAATTAGAGGTAGATTAAAAGCCAAGATTACAGGCTGATTAGGGGTTGATTAGGGTCTATCAACACTGAAAGCAAGAGAAAGAGACAAGAACCAACTGGGTTTTAAAAAAAACACAGATATAGTGAATCAAAGGGGTGTAGTTCTGCGATTTGAATGTTAATCCAAGTTAACATTTGCATACTTTTTTTTTTTTGCAGAATGCAGATGCAAGATGTACCAAGAGAAAGAGAGATATTTACTTTCAATTGGAGGATGAATATGCACAAATGTTCAAAAGAACTGTGGAAAGAGATGATGCAATAAGATGCAGGATGCAACAAGAAAGAAATGCAGGGGAAAAAAATGTGGACCTTTGGATTGATGGGTGCATTTATCCACCCGATCCACTCACTCAAAGGCCACCACAATTTGAAGGGCTTACATCATTTGTAAAGTTTGCTTGTGAAGGCAATGAAGGATTGTATGGATACACATGCAGACTTGTCACACAAGGATTAGCAGGGGCTCATCAAACCTTGACAAATATGCAGACAAGATTACAAGGGAATATGCAGTCTTTGATGGAAAAGGATAGATTATTGGCTGAGAAGGATAGAGAGAACTAGAACCTACAACAAGCAATGTCTGTCATTGAAGATGCTATGCATGCTACACACGTGCAGAATATGGAGTTACAGTCTAAAGTCAATGACTTGGAGAAGGAGAATTGAAACATAGAGAGGAAGCTCACAAAAACTTTGGAGATTGGGCCCACTTTAAAAACCAAAGAGGCACGTCGGCGCATCCGATCCATTAAACCAATTCACCAATTAGCCAAAGGAAGTGGACAATATCATAGATGGATATGTGCTCAATCTACTACAATGAGAAATATGTTTCGTCATGCAGAGAATGATACTATTGCCAAAGTCCTTAGCAAGGATATGATAAAAAATGCATTGGAAAATCGTAAATTTAGGGACATTGTGGATGGTGTTGCTAGTGAACGTCTTAGGGATGTGAGCAACTTGTTTACTGCTACAGATGCTCAGGGATTATGTGACAAGATGGGAATGAGTTATGAGTCATATAGTATGCTCTATCAACAATTGGATACAGGTTTTAAGCAAGTCTTCAATACTAAGCGAGTAATGCCTCTGCCAAAACCATTTCACGTGAAGAAGGCTCGAAAACAACTAAATGAGAAAGTTTTAGAACTAATTGGTGAGCCTACGCATCTGGAACACACACACGTATTGAAGTATGGTTCCAAAGAAGTTGCCTTTGTATTGAATGCATCCAACAACTTTGTATTGGATATATGTAGGGTTTAGATTGCTATGGTCAAGTTCTACAATATGTCTATGGAAGAATGTAGAGGCAAGCTTAAGTTTGTCCTCAAACTTGATGAGAGTGAGATTATCAAGGGGCAAAAACTTGAGCATGTGAGTATAACACTTATGAATCAAGCATTGGATCCCAACATCGATGAAAAACATCCTTTATACTTCAGTGTACAATCGGAGAATGAAATATGGTGGCTTGCAGCATTTGAATTACCAAAGGAGGACCATGAAGTACTTAAAGTTTTTTTTAACCTCACTAATATACCCAGTGTTATTCAGCAGCAAAATAATGGAGCAGTTTTACACGTTGAGGGGTTTGGGGACTATCAAGTTGAATGGCATCTTGCAGGTGATTTAAAAACATTGAAGTGTATGTTTGGTTTTGCAGCAAATGCAAAATTTCCGAGCATATACTGCATGCAAGCTAGGAAGAAAGGGAAAGATGGAAAGAAAGAATGGCTTGCCAAGGCAGGACAACAGGGTGCTTCGACACGTGATCAGAAAGTCATGAGAAATGGAATGCTAATCCCAGTGGATCCAAACTGGCGCCCTATTTTGGAAATACCACTAACAAGGGTTCACTTTTGCACATTGCATTGTTTGGTTAGAATAATTGAGAAGCTAGTATATGAATATATATGCTTTGCATACAAGATGCAACCCGTGTCAGAATCTGATGCTACATGCAAGAAAGTAGAACAAGTCCTCTCTGAAGTTGGATTGCACGAAGGCCAAGTAGAAATAAAAAGGACGAGAAAAAATCGGGGAAGAGTGGAAATGTTCCTTGTAAACCATGCTTTGGTGGACCCAAGGCTAGGAAGTTTTTATCTCCACCTCGAGATGAGGAAGGCAATATACTAGTAAAACAACCAGAGAAGTACGAAGCATGGAAAAAGTTGCACCTTGCTGTTTCAGATTGGAGCAATGGGGGACAAACGAGGATTGTGAAGGCAGAAGTGTGGATACACATAGATAGATTAGCAGCTCTCTTACAGAAGTTGAGGTTTATGGATGGTGATGCCAATGCATTTAAAGAGACAGCTGCTAAATTTCATAAGTCCATGGTGGAGGCATGGACTACAAATAGCATAACACACTACATGGTTAGTATTATCACCATTGCAAAAAAAATCATCATTTCGAATTACTTTGTGTTTCTAATCTCTTTTCTTGTGCAGCATATACTTGAAGCACATGGTCCATACTTTGCAGATCAAGGAAGTTTGGCAATATGGTCAACTCAAGGCATGGAAAGATCTCACTCGCAAGCTCGCTGTGCTTTTCAAAAGGCAACTGATCATGGAGGTGGCATCAATGATTCCAATTCTATGAGGCAATTATTCCAATGGTGGTATAGGAGACTAGAGATACGATACGAGGAAAAAGAAAAGAATTCCAAAACATCTCAAGCAGAATCTATAAGTAGGGCAATATGTGAAGTGAGAAAAGCAAGATATGAAAACAGCACAGCTAGACAATGGCACGCAGAATGGTTGGCAACCCAAGAGAGAGATGGAAAAAAATGGAGACCTAGATAAAGATAATAATTTTGATGCATTTAGAGTCCACAAGAGAGCACAAGTCCCAAGGATATGACACATCAATACTCATATCTCTAACATGTGATGTCTTATAAATTTTCTTTAAAATTTCAAAGGTTTGTCACTATGTTTTTCAAAGTCGATTTCTAACTTTGTTTTTTAATTATGAAAAGTCGATTTTGAAATCCTAAGACAAAGATATGAAAATTCCAAACATTTGAACATTCACTGGCCTAGAGAGAGAGGGGGGGCATGAGGGGGGTGTCAGGAGATAGAGAGAGGTAGGGATGGGGTGGAGAAATGAAATGAAATGATAAATTTAAAATTCATTTACACCATAGTAAGTTTGAAGGTTTCGTATTTAAGTCCCCTCTCCTTTCATTTTTTCCCATTGCTCTCCACTCTACCCTCCACCTTTCTATTCTTCATCGTCACAGCCATGGAACGTTCCAAGCTTCCTATCAAAAAGGCGCCTACGAGAGCAAGAGCTCAACACTCTTCCGAATCTAGTGAGCGTACTGTGAGTGGCAAAGATCCCCTGGTGACCGATAACGGTGGCCCTACTGCAGCCAATAATGGTGGCGCTACTGTGGCCAAGAATGGTGGGCCTAGTGTGGTCGATAATGATGGTTCGCCATTTTCCAGAAATGGTGGTCCACATGCTCCAGCTGCTCCACCTCCCACTACTTCTCCAGCTCGTAATACACGCCCTCCAACACATAAAAAGTGAAGATGGAGACCAGGCACAGCTGCGTTACGCGAGATAAGGAAATTCCAGAAGAGTGCCGACTTGATTATTCCTAAGGCACCATTCTGCAGGTTGCTGTGAGAAATACTGCAAGATCTACAGTCACGGCATCATCACAAGTTCTTTTCGAGGAACCAGGCAAGGAATATGGGGCGATGGTCAAGCCAAGCCTTGCTTGCTCTCCAAGAAGTAGCTGAAAGCTACTTGATTGATCTAATGAGTGATGGTCAATTTTTAGCCATTCATGCCCGACGTATCACTATTAAGCTCATAGATCTGGTTCTTGTTTGCAGGATCGGCAATAATAAGGATGCATTTAATCTTAATGTCAACAATATGCTTTGAGAAGCTACCTTGTAATTGGATCTATGTTTCTAGCTCAGGTTTGGTTGTAGATTGTAAGGAGCTTTGTTTTGGGTTATCTTTCCAGTAGACCTTCAAGTATTTGATAGTAGTGGCCTGCAAAATGGAGCTAAATTTTCCCTAGCTCTAGTTGTACTTGGTGCGATGCACTATCTACCATGTATTTCATAGTTTCGCAATGCTAAATCCAATATGTGATATTCTATTTTGACCATGTTTCGCATTGTGTGAATTTTCAAGTTTCCAATTTTGTAAGTAGTTTTGTTGAGAATAAATTCAATGTGCAACCACGTACACGTCGGTGATCGGTTGTACATGGGCCGATGCACTATATCCTTACTATATTTAGTGGTTTGGCAACAGTATATCCGATATGCGATATTCCATTTTACCCATGATTTATTTTTTGTCAATTTTTAAGTTTCCAATGTTTCGCGTTGCGAGGTTGACAATACATTTAATCTGCAGTTGCACACACTCATTATCAGTACATTTAATCTACAGTTGCGAGGTTGACAATACATTATCAGTGCAGTATAATGCAGTTAACGCATTTTCAAAAAAAGATTGAACCGTCAAATTTATAAATCGGAATCTTGTGAAACTTCACCCTCATGCTGGGCATTAGAAAAACTCATTTATATGAAAAATTTGGCCCCATTAGAAGGCTCTGGGTCACTTGTCCAGAGGCTCGCGTCTGGGGTCCTGAATCTGGGGATCCACGGCCCCAGACGTGAGCCTCCGGACAGGTGATCCAGAGGCTTCTGTTGGGGCCAAAAAAATTTTGGGTGGTTGATGTGTCCTTGAGGAGTCTACAGTAAAATTTCATGTGAATCGAAGCACTGCTGATATTTTTCCAAAGCGTGGATTCATTAATTAAAATTTTAGGGTTTTTGAAAAGTTTGGCTATAAGTTTAAAGTTTCACCTCATTTTACACATTTCGCTTTTGAGTTCTAAGTTCTCTCTCCTAGAAGACATGGTACGCACCAAGCAAGCGGCCTGGAGATACCCCCCTCGAAATTCCATACGGCAGCCACGTCCTCCAATATTGCATTGCTTGTTCTTTGGCTTCAACTAGGATTTTTGGATCACATAGTGTAACATTTATACTAGCATTGAGGTCTAGCCCATGAATAAATAGTTATGTTAGTGCATCATTAGGAAATAGATTAAACCTTCTTGGACAAAGCCTAAGGAAACTATATAAGACTTAAGCTCCCCCTAAGAATGCCTCTTAACAACTAAGAGCTTCCTAAGAACTTGATCCACATGCAAGTTCTTTTGAAACTCATCTAGAAATAAGTCATAGAGCTCTTGGATTGAGCTTATTGTTTTTCTAGGTCAACTTGTATACCACTTCAATGCTAGAGCCAATGGGTATAATCAAACCCACCAGCATAACATATCAAGTCAAATTCTTTTATGTGTACCATATGGTCCTCCTTAGGAAAACCTGAAAATATAAGATCTCAAAGCTAAAGAGAAGGATACTTAGATCTAATATTTGGGATAAGCACACAATCATCCAAGTCCACATAAATAACTTCATTTGCAATGGTTTTGCACATTAGTGTGAGGATCATTCTATTCATCCTTAATAACTATATGTGCATCAATTCCTTCTTTAACTACAATACTGCTAGATAGGGTGGGAAGGGTGGCTAGTTCACATGAGGCTAAACCTTTACCACTTAGGGAATGCTTAGTCTTAAGGCTTGATGCCTCCTCTTTCCTTAGAAGGGGTTTCCCTTGCACTCATGAATCAGTGAAGACTTGAAATATCCTTAGAATAGTGTCATGATATGGAAGTAAGTCACAAATTGTATAATCATGCACATGATGTCTAAGTGCTCTCTTATTTTGATTCATATGTTGTGCAATGCTTTGACCGTCCCTAAAGTGGAAATGCCCCCCATAGGCACTTCACTAGATTTATTTTCATGACATGTAAAAGAAGAATTAACTCACAATGCCTCAAATTCAAACACGAGATTATTTGTGGGGTGAAAATTAAATAACATGGCCCATTGGCTAACAATAGCCCTTGTTAATCCACAAATGATTGATATGCCATCCATAACAATTATTGGACTACTCATCCTAGAATCCATGATACAAACTTGAAACTACTAGGAATGAGCCCTTGTTTCTCTCTTTCAACCTAAAAATGGAGAGTTATAGATATATGAACCATTGGTCTTAGGACCTTAGAAAGAAATCATAAAGATTGTTGGCAAATGCACTATGTGTTGGGACCTAAAATGGGTCGAATAGTGGCTCTCTCACACTTGAAGCTCATTATTGCACCTTAAACAACCAACCTCCATGGCCCTATGGCCATAAGCAACTAATAATGACTAGAAGACCTCCAAAACTCAAAAATGTTGCATTGTGTAGTCGATTCAACTAATTGCCTATCCAACTCCAAGTTGGAGTATCCAATATAAGGTTTCTAGTACACCACATATACACAACATACGCTCATCCTTGGGTTGATTCTTGTGCAATCATGAGTGACTAGAAATGACTACAAGACCTCTCAAAACTCTAAAATATTGTGTTGTGTAGTCCACTCACCTAGTTTCCTACCTAAATCCAAGCTAGAGTACCCAACGTATGGTGTCTCATACTCTACATATACGTAACACAGGCTCCTCTTCATCACGGTTGATTGCCATGGGCTCTAATCACAACATCTTACTGGTAAGGGATTGGCCAACCAATCCTCTTATTTCAAAAATTGTTGCACACAGTTTACTCTTCCTCACCTCAAAACCCCTATGATTCATGAATCTTAATAGCTTGGTGGTTGAACATCACACACTGTAATATTTCCGTTGTAAATATTTCCAACCCGTACGATACTCATGCAAGGGAATGCCGGCATTGAATATTTGGACAGTGAAATTGTACAATCTCCATTGGCATGAACAAGACCAAAGTCAATGAAACTCGCTTATACTCGTGTGAACCTCCTCTTGGAAAGAAATCAAGATGAAATTTTGATTTATGGCATTTCTTTTCTAATTATCCAACCAACGATTGTGGTGGAGGAGAGAGAGGGAGGTGCTATGACTAAGCATCTAGTTGGAGCCATGGGGGGGGGGCTACTGCCCATGCAGTCAGGCACGTGGAGGGAGGTAGGTACCTCTCCCTCTTGCTATAAAAGCCATTGCTATGGGTGAAGAGGAAGGGCGGCGATGGAGAGAGGGTAACACTGCAACTAAGAAGGGGGATAAGGCTGCCCTGGAGAGCCGCGCCACTCTGCTGGCCGTGAGAGAGGGTGAAGACAGACAGAAAGGAGGGAGATAGCAGCCAATGTGCCGTGATGCTACCATGGAGAGAGAGGGAGACTGCAGGAGACGTCATGAGAGAGGAGAGGAAGTTGAGAAGGTGCACGCGATGGCCAAAGGGAGAGGTTGTGTTGGAGAAGCCGCCACCGTAAAGCCAGACGCTGACGGTCAGAAGGAGAGGCTGCAAGCTGACTGCTGCCAAGCGCCATCCCGCCTTCACTACGCCAATGGTCAGGCTATTGCCGTTGACGCCGCCTGCGGTCGTTGAGCTCACAGCCGCCACCAAGACCTTACGAATCGTCCTCATCCTCTTTCCACGTCTGCACGCTTTAGAAGCTTCTATGGGGGCTTCCCTAAGCCCCTTTCCCACCAATCACTCAATAAGCCCATCCCGGGACTTTGAAGAAGAGGAAGCTACAAAACCCCTTCCCACCAATCATCCCTAGTTTGGGATTTTGAAGAGGAAGAGAGGAAGCCTATAAGCCCCTTCCCACCGATCACCCACAAGCCCATTCCTAGCCTCGGAATTTTGAAGAAAAGAAGAAGAAGCTTATAAAGCTCCCTTCCTGCAAGACCCATCGTAAGAGCCTTTCCGCAAATAGGCTTCAAAGCCCACAAGCCATCTGTAAACCCATTCCTAGCCACCACCCCGGTGTCTTCCTAAGAAGCTCATAAAGCCCCTTTTCCGCAAGCACCGTTCATCTGAAGTCCCGCGAAGGAATCTCCTATGTACGATGGAGAAAGGCAAAGATCATAAGGATGCATACCAAGATGAGTAAAATTGATAGACCATGAAGGCAAACCACAAGCCGAAATCATGCCTACAATGGCCCTATAAAGTCACAAGGCGCGCCTGCGGAAGGATCTTCTCCTAGTAGCTACGTGGATATTTCCCGGAGTCCACAAGTCCAGGTTTTATCTATTTGGATTCCACACAAAAGTATTGAATTAGTCACAATAACTTCATGGATTAGGAAGCACTCATGCATGTTCAAATTCAACTAGTCAAGTTAAATGCAATTGAAAAATGAATTGGCTATTTGAACATTTACTAGAATTAGCTCAAGATATGAAAATTGGTCATTGGTATGTTCAATGGAATGAATGAAAAGAACATAAGGTGTCTATGCATTTTTAGGACCTTACCAGTAAATTTCCTTTTGTGCATTCAAAAGTGATGAGCCTAGGTTAACTGTTGTCTCATTACAAGGTTGAAATTATTGAGGTACACCTTTTTACTAGGCATGGAAAGATTAATGGCATGTCACATTTTTAGATAAATCTTCTTGGTAATGATTCATTAAGGAAGTTGTTATCACCCATAGGAAATAGCAAAACATGGGAATAATTCTAAGGGCTGCATTAAATAGGTTAACTCTAGCTTCAATTGGCATAAATCTCATTTAACTACATGTAGTTAGGAAAGGATTGCATGTTGCACACTCATCGCACGTAAGAATTTCATTCATTCAGTGTACGAATATTTCTTTCAAAAATGTAGTTAGGGAAAGGCTGCATGGTTCATTTTAAGATAAAAACCCTAAAAGCTTAGTAGCATGAATCGTGAATCGGGGTCCTAGTAGGATCAATGGAAGTTATGTGAATTTTAGCAGGTGCTTGGTCTTAACAAGAGTAGTTAGGGATTGTGAATCTAGAGGAAATGAATCGCGTGCTTACATGAGTTATGACGTAATGCAACCAGTTTTTCCCCTCTTAGATCAAGACGATATCTTTAGGAATGGTTCGTCCTTGTCGTAAGACAAGTAAATGGGTTTACCCAAAACACCTAAACCGCAAAGGACTCATTTAGGATGGTACAATATACTCCAAGTGCTAGCTAGGGTTTAGCACATTAGGGGCTTGACCTAGTTTCACGCACCTGTTACCAAGACGAACCCCTAAACCAAAGGTCCTACCCACATTCACGGAATGTAGGGCACAATTGGACGCTCATGCATAAAACGATCTAAGGTTTCTACCCTAAGGACCACTCGTTCAAATGATGAAACTCGGATTGAGTTGGAATTCCTAGGACCAAATGTTGTTGACCTAGTGTAATTAGGAATGGGTTGGGTAAGAAGACACCCTAAACCCTGCTTCTCGTCTGGAGATAATTCCGTGACCAGAAAATGCCATTCAATGGGTGAAATGATCCCATGGAATAGATGCGACACTTGTGCAAAAAGTTGCAACGTCGCATAGACTTGTGATTTGCTCACAAGAGAGTTTTGCCATTTCTTGAAATGAGGTTGGCAAGTTCTTGCACAAGTTTAACTTGCAAGAGGATGAGTAATCATCCTGTTACATCACCTTTCTTGGGGAATAATTGCCAAGTAAAGGGAAGTTAGGTATTTGCTTGGAAGCAAATGATCAATCAATAAATTGGAACGACATGGTCACCAGGATTTACTGTTAATAAAACCTAAGGTATTGGTTAAGTTGGGTTAACCGGGTATGGCCCTAACCCAAGGACAATAGGGTGAACAAACAAACCCTTGGGGATCTTACCAAGTTGCAATTGATCCCGGATCGAATGTTGGATGCATTCGGAGAGAGGGATTCACTCCTTAACAGTTGGCCAAATAAATGACCACTGGAATTGATTATGCTTGTAACAGTTTAGAAAGCACTGTTTGCATTGTTTGCTCAAAGAACTAAAGGATGAAATGATATCTAATGCTTCAAGTTGAAGGCCTGAAGGGAGAGGCAGCTTCAGTTACCCCCGACTGCCTGCCTGACCCTAACCAAGGGGGTTGTTGACCGCGCCGGGAACTGGACCGAACCCGCCGCGAGAGGTCTTTCCGTTGAGCTCTACTTGGAGCAGGAGGACACTTGGGTGCCAGGGGGGCTCTGGCCGTAAATCCCTCGCCTTCCGGGTCCTGCACAAGAGGCTAACATGACTCGGGATTGGATCTCGAGGCCCGCATACTAGTCTACGGGCGGAAGCTTGGAATAGGGATCCCTAGCAGATTACTGGATAGCCTGCGGGCGGATTATGGACAAGCACAAGCCTACGAGTGGAACTCCTTGTATTTCAAAGATAAAATGATGAAATGATAATAAAGAATTTGTCTGATATTGTTTTTCTATGTCACGTGATAAGATTATGTGAAGGAACCAGTGCTTAACAGGATTAATTAAAGAAGTTGATTGTTATATGTCAAATTAATGTGTTAGATAATTATATAACTAAAACAAATCGAGGAAAGTGCGGAGGATGGACCATGGGTTCGTCCTACAGTTGGGTGGTCCTGGTTAGCCGGGAACTTTTCTCAAAAATCTCGAAGAACAACGAGAGGATCATCGAAAGCAATGACCTAGAGTTATGTTTTACCCGATTTACGCTGTTTTAGGGGAACAGAATGGGACTATGCCTTATGGGAGAGAGGTTGAGTTTTGCATCCCTCTCATTCACCATTCTCCTTGAACCAAGTGCAGCGTGAATTCGCTTCGGACCTGGCGTTTCTGCGTAAAGTAGTTCGCTCAGGTCTGACGCTAGTTGCTATTAGCTAATGACGAAACAGGAAAACCCAAATTCAGGTCGATCCTAAGTGGGAACGGCCAGGATACTTCCGCTACGTGGCAGACGCAGGAAGACCTAGATCGCAAGTCCCATAACATTCCATGGGAATGCCGGGCGGAGCTTTCTAGACATCCTTTCCGATGGACTGCTAAGACGTGTCCTAGATGATTCTAGTGGACACATTACAGTTGGTATCAGAGCAAACCAACAAAGGACTTGTTTTAAAGAAATTTTAATAAGAAGAAGTAAAGCAAATGTTACTGTTCCAAACATTTCCTTACTTTCAATGCTGTCTTGCAGAATTATGAAGCATGGAACAGGTTCTTAGTATTCCGAGTCATGTTTATGACCGCGATGCATTCCACGGATTATGGACAAAGGGTTGAGATGATGAACA
Organism: Lygodium microphyllum; assembly: GCF_053477565.2. Lineage (NCBI taxonomy): Eukaryota > Viridiplantae > Streptophyta > Polypodiopsida > Schizaeales > Lygodiaceae > Lygodium > Lygodium microphyllum. The sequence goes on from NC_141151.1 coordinate 85,755,644, forward strand.
TCCTAGACCGCATTTACAATCATCGCCTGTGTACGTGGAACGGAGATGGATGGGTGTTTCAGGGATCTATTACATAACTGCCTATCGACCTGCGTACCTTCAAATTAACTTGAAGAGAATCAAGTGGATGGAGGATTTAAAGATCGTGAAGCTGTTCGTCTTTTTTGAGGCTCACGCAAACGCGACCCTACAGGTTGGGGGTCGAAGGGTTAACCAGAATAAGTATGTGTACGGGGAAGTGATTCAAAGAAACCCTGCCAACCGAATCAAGGTTTTGGGGCGTTATAAGAAGAATGGATATCGAAGGAAAAGATACCCTAATCTTCCAATGAACTATCGATTCCTGAAAAATCGATGACCCCAATCCGTACTACTACTCAGTTCCTGTAGCTGAATGCAACAATATCTTATTCTCCTCAAATTAATGTATCAACTTGTTCCATCGCCCCAAGAAATAATTGTACCTCGAAAGGGCTATGCTGATATGAATGGAATAAAACTTTTTTTTTTTCAACGATTGTCTTGACTGTGAATATTGATAAAGAAGTAAAGTGATTTGGTCACTTGGCTGAAGGAATACGTGGACGTAGTTCCTAAAAAGGTTAACAGAACTCCCGCTTCAAAGAGAAGTAGATCATAAGATCAAGCTAGTAATAGGAGCTGTGCCAATTGCGAAGAGACCCTATAGAATGTCTATACCGGAAGCAATTGAGCTGAAAGGAACAACTCAAGCAACTGCTAGATCAGGGCTACATCCGTCCTAGCAGTTTACCATGGGAAGCAACAGTATTGTTCCATAAAAAGAAAGATGGAACACTTCGACTATGTATTGATTACAGAGGGTTGAATCAATCAGCAGTCAAGAACAAATATCATATTCCTAGAATAGATGAGCTTCTTGATAGTCTTCAGGGTGCCAAGATTATCTTAGGTCTGGTTACTATCAGATAAGAATCAAGGAAGAAGATATCCCGAAGACGACCTTCAACACTAGATATGGACACTTTGAGTTCTAGTTATGTCATTAGGGCTTACGAACGCGCCGGCCACCTTCAATAGGTTAATGCAGGATATCTTTAGACCATATCTTGATAACTTCGTGCTCACACTCTAGTCTATTCCTAACAGGAAGGAGATCATGAACCCCAACTTCGGATTTTCCTTGAGACAAGGAGGTCACACAAGCTGTATGCTAAGATGACGAAATGTGCATTCCTCAAACATCAGATTGGTTATCTGGGGTTCATTAGATCGGCAAAGGAATCTCAGTGCAGCCGGCCTAAGTCAGAAATTTTCTAGGATGGCCAAATACCAACAACTGTCAAGGAAATACGCAGCTTTCTTGATTGACAAGATGGTATAGGATCTTCATCGAAAAAACTATCCCTTGATTGCAGCACCTCTTTACAAACTTACTAAAGAAGCAGACTTCTATTACATAGTCAACTTCCGAACAAAATAGCTTCGACAAATTGAAGTAAAGTTTGGTATCAGCACCTATTCTAAAACTTCCTGACCTCAATAAGGAGTTCAAGGTAGTAACTGATGCTAGCATTCTTGCATTGGGATGTGTACTTATGCAGGAAGGTCATCTAGTAGCATACTCTTCAAGGAAATTGAAGAGTCATGGAAAGAATTATGCCATGCATGATCTGGAATTACTAGCTGTCATCCATGCTCTAAAGCTTTGGAGACACTACCTGTTGGGTAACAAGTTTACTCTAGTAACCAATCATAAGAGTCTCAAATGGATTTTTACCCAGAACGAGCTCAACATGAGACAACGTCGGTGGATTGAAGTATAGGAGGAATACGATTTTTAAATCAAGTACCGACCAGGAAAGGAGAATATAGTTGCCGATGCACTCAGTCGTAAGGCATTCCTAAATTCCCTAATATTTCTGAATCCATCAACAGCCAGTTCTCTAGCTATAAAAGTATCTATGCCCAACAACCCTATACTTAGCTAGAGAGGAAGTATGCCATGATTTGGCCTACCAAACAATGATAAAGGAAATATCTACCAAGGAGCAGAATCAGAAGTTGCAAGCTAAGTATCAGGAAAATTTTCCATTGATAATGGACTTGTCTACTACAGAACAAGGCATGTATACCAGCAAACCAGTCACTTAAGCAGAAGATATTGTGCAAAGCTCATGATTTTCCTTTCTCGGGACATCCAAGCTGCAAAGGATAGACAGAAGGCATATGCGGATTTGAAGTGTCAAGATAGAATATTTGTGGAAGGAAACATGGTCTTCATTCACATATGCCCAAAGAAGAGTTCTCTATCCCTAGGAGATTGCAAGAAGCTAGGTCCAAGGTATTGTGGACCATACAAGATCCTCAAGTGCTTAAGACCTAATGCGTATAGACTGCAACTCCCTGAGAACCTAAAGGTTCATAATGTATTCCATATCAGCCTACTGAAGAAGTATGTACCTAATCCTAGCCATGTACTTGATGACCAACAAATGGTAATGCCTAGCCAAGGAGTCCTTGAGCTACAGTCTGACAAGATCTTAGATGTTAGAAAGAGACAATTGAGATCCAGAACCTTGAAGGAATGCCTCGTCCAGTGGAAAGATTATCTCGAGGAGGATGCCACTTGGGTGGATGAAAGCACTCTCAACCATCAATATCCCCCAGTTTATCTCGAGATGAGGACATCTCGATTCCTCCAAGGGCGAGAGAATGTAATATTTCCGTTGTAAATATTTCCAACCCGTACGATACTCATGCAAGGGAATGCTGGCATTGAATATTTGGACAATGAAATTGTACAATCTCCATTGGCATGAACAAGACCAAAGTCAATGAAACCCGCTTATACTCGTGTGAACCTCCTCTTGGAAAGAAATCAAGATGAAATTTTGATTTATGGCATTTCTTTTCTAATTATCCAGTCAACGATCGTGCTGGAGGAGAGAGAGGGAGGTGCTATGACTAAGCATCTAGCTGGAGCCATGGGGGGGGGCTACTGCCCATGCAGTCAGGCACGTGGAGGGAGGTAGGTACCTCACCCTCTTGCTATAAAAGCCATTGCTATGGGTGAAGAGGAAGGGCGGGGGTGGAGAGAGGGTAACGCTGCAACTAAGAAGGGGGATAAGGCTGTTGTGGAGAGCCGCGCCACTCTGCTGGCCGTGAGAGAGGGTGAAGACGGACAGAAAGGAGGGAGATAGCAGCCAATGTGCCGCGATGCTACCATGGAGAGAGAGGGAGACTGCAGGAGACGTCATGAGAGAGGAGAGGAAGTTGAGAAGGTGCACGCGATGGCCAAAGGGAGAGGTTGTGCTAGAGAAGCCACCACCGTAAAGCCAGACGTTGACGGTCAGAAGGAGAGGCTGCAAGCTGACTGCTGCCAAGCGCCATCCCGCCTTCACTACGCTAATGATCGGGCTGTTGCTGATGCCAGGAGGCATATTCCACGGTGGATTCCGTGAGGGTTTACGGTGGATTCCGTAAATTTAGATGACCGGGGCTCATACACAAAGAGGATTCTTTGTGCGAGAAGTTGATGGGGACGCCTGTCCTTTTCGGGCATTTCATTAATTTAGTGTGTACGTGGGTGATTCTATAGCAGGTGATTCCGCAAAATACATGTTAAATTAATAAACGTTTATGAGTTTATAGTGCGCACTCGTAATAAATTAAGGTTAGGATTTATTTCTAACCAGTTGATTTATTTATGTAGCTGAAGACTGCTAGGTATTCACTTTTGTCGGTTTAATTGTATTATTTTACTAACGATTGTGAATACTTCAGTTGATGTGTAGAGATAGCAGCAGTGGTGGAGGAAAGCATTGGCGTCTAGCGAGTATTCGACCTTTGGATTATATTTTGTTAGGCGCCACGCCTATACTTTGTTATGTCTATCGAGACATTGATTATTGATTATTATTTTGTATGTGCCTATGCGCATGGATATGCTATTTCTATTTGGGACATTGTGTTGGGCGTGCCAGATTCCATGGGCACCGTCCATTAGATTTATTTTCTATTTTTATAGAAAGCAAACTCAAAAGCTAAAAGCTTGTCATATTTTTGTAAATTGGGCTATTATTGAGCATGAAGATGGAAATATACATAAAATACATGCTTTGTGAAGTGCTCACACAAGGCATGGGGGGAGATTGAACCCAATTGGTCTCTTGCTTCTTGTCGTTCATGCTTTTACATTGTTTTTTGTGCAAAAAGGTAGAGTTCATTGTTCTTGGGGACCTTTCGGGATTCACTATGTGAGCATACAGCGACCGATCTGCGCACCAGTGGTTTCAGAGCGGAGCTGAGATCAAGAGCTTCCAATCGCTACCCATCTCGAGCGAAGGCAGAGCTCCAGGAATGATCGGGCTCTACAGTCAATCTTGTCGTGAACCGTCGATACAGGCAGACTTCTAGCGATCAAAAACCCCTGTTTCTACTCACAGATCGCGAAGGACCAGGCTGTGCAGGTGGAGGACCACGCATCCATCTCCTTCATCAAGTCGTCAAAAAACCAGAGATAAGCTTATATCTTTAATAGCTAAATAAGCTTCACCTTTCAAAATTTCCAAAGCTTTAGCTTATTAATTAAAGATTCACCACAAACGAATTAATCGTTGAGGAGCGCGGGCTGTTTTGGAGGCCGCGAATTCCGCCGTGGACATCCTCTTGTCCTACAAATCCACGACGGATTAAGAAGCTTAAAGCTTCTTAATCCATTAAGTCAATCAAAGCTTTTAAGCTTCCTGCAAGTCACACAAGGCAAACAAGTTCATAAACTTCAGGTCCTGCACTTCTGAAGTCAAGTCCTGCAAGTCGACTGGAATCAAGTCCTACAAGTTCATCAAGTCGGCCTAAGTTTTGCAAGTCTGCAACTCTGCAAGTCGGCTAAGTCTGCAACTCTGCAAGTCAGACTAGTCAATTGGAGTCAGAACTGACTTGTGCTCAAAACTCCTAGAAGGGCTGTTCCTGCGCAAAAGCTCTAAACTGGAAAGTTGTTCCTGGCAAAGTATTCTACCTATCTACAGGTCCGTTGAAGTATTTTCAGCAAACGAAGAAGGAAATATTGCAGATTTTCTGAAAATTGAGAAAGAAATACCCAAAAATACATAGCCTTGTAACCCCGAATTTGAGCTACGCTCATCCCGCTAACCTGATTTTGAGTGAGAAAGGTCTTTTGAGTTTTACAGGATGACGACACCACATATGGATGATCCTATGGCTGAAGACGACCTACCCGAGCCTACCATGGAACAAAAGCTGGATCTAATCATGCTGCAATTGGAAGAAGAACGAAGGGCTAGGCAAGCATTGCAAGCACAATTGACAAAATTACAAAGAGCGTCCACCGATAAAGAAGAACCTCAAGCTGAAGACTTGATTCGACGTACCATCGACGCCACTCTTGAAGCTCAAACCATTCGCAAGGAATCAAAGATAAGTAAACAAAGTTTCAAATTTTGCACTTTCAATGGCATACGAGAAGGAAAGACTGTTTTATCATTCATTAGCCAGTTTGAAGACTATTTTCATGAGGAAACTTATCCCGAAAAAGATAAAATCAAGTGTGTTACTAATCATCTGATAGACAGAGCATCACTTTGGTGGACTGTAGTACGCAAGAGCATAAATGTCCTGCTACTTGGGAAGATTTCAAGAAGAAGTTCATGCAGAATTTCCTTCCACCGCAATTTCATGAGAAGGCTATCAAGCAATGGGATTTACTTCAACAACGGGATCGTGAGCCTATACCACAGTATACATAGCGTTTTTGGAATGCACTCCTACAGCTACGCATGCTTAAAGACGTACCAGAGACGACATATAAGCGGAAGTATATGTCTGGACTTCTTGGACATTACTACGCTGAAGTGAACATGTTCAAGCCTACTGCCCTTGAAGACGCCATCTCACTAGCTCACGACACTGAAGATAAGTTATGCGGCAGAGACAGACGACCACAGCAATTCCAAGCCAATGGTAATTATGGATCTAAACAATTCAATTCCAATTTTAGAAGGTTTAATCCAGGTCGTTTCTCTTCACCATCTTTTCACAAGAATTGGCCTAAACCACTTGCATTACCATCCAATGTCAACCCAAATCCTAAGCCTATTCCACAAGCAAATCCAAATGTACCCAGACTTCCAGCCATTGCAAATAATGTAACCAAAGCCAAGCCAATAGTATGCTATAAATGTCACCAGCCTCGGCATCTCGCAGCAAATTGTCATTCAAAGAAGCCACCAGCACATATCAACTATCTTGGAGCCATGGACGAAGATGAGCATGAGGATATGCCTGATTTACTGAAGATGAGGATGACACTACTACTACTTTCGACACTTTACCAGGTATGCCTACTCCACATTCATTATTGACTATGAAAAGTTTGGTGCATGGAAAGGAAAGAACTATCTTGCATGATGACGGTAGTACTCATGACTTTATTTCAGCAAAATTGGTAAAAATTTTGAAATTACAGCCTGTACCTATGCATTATCGCATAAAAGCTACATTTTTAGGCACTAGGTACAATGGCACACAAGAAGTACAAGATTTAGAGATTCAAATTGGTTCATACATTGAAAGAAGAAATTTCTTAGTTGTTCCATTACAGTCAAGTGACATTATTCTAGGAATGCCTTGGCGACACCAGCATATTCCAATTATAGATTATTCCACATACACAATGAATATTAATTTTCAAGGAAAATCTATTACATTATATGGTATGCATGCATCTAATATTTTTCCACTGCTTTCGCATACTCAAGCAAAACGTGCATTACGCAAGAGTACTAAATCATATCTCATTTGGGTGAATGAATTGCAAGCAAAGGAAAATCATATGCATCCTAGGCATAAGGAATTTCTTGCATATTTTAAGGACTGTTTTGCAGAAGACCTACCACCAGGTTTACCACCTTCACGTCCAGAAGACCATAATATTGATTTAATCCCTGGCACACAACCACCTTGCAAAGCACCATATAGGCACAATCAAATAGAGCAAAAAGAAGTCCAGAGTCAAGTTGAAGAATTACTAAATAGAGGTTTAATTTGACCTAGCAATTCTCCATTCGGTGCACCTGTACTTTTAGTCAAGAAAAACAATAATACCTATCGTATGTGTATTGACTACCGAGCTTTAAATAAGATCACTGTAAAGAATAGGTATCCTATACCTAGAGTTGATGACCTTATGGACAAACTGCAAGGATCTTCTATATTTAGTAAATTTGACCTTAAGTCTAGATATCATTAGGTGAGGCTAGATAAGTCTGACATATTTAAGACTGCATTCAGAACACAGTTTGGCCATTACGAATTCTTAGTCATGCCATTTGGATTGACTAATGTGTTGAGATATCGAGCTCCACTCATGATACGCCAGGGTGACCGTTGTGTATTTATGTCACCGACTTGTCAGTTTTGCAGACGCGGTTGGTACACCGCCCATGAATAATAGCTACATGACAGCTATCCTTATCTACTCTAGTTCGTGGCTCAGTTAGTATGCCACCTTAGTTAGTTGAGTTTGGTTTGAGACCCATTTATAGGGTTCTTCTATTTCTTTGTACAAGAGTTCTTTGGGCTTACACAACTAATAAGAGGAAAACTGTTTTCAGCCTCCACCCTTGTGTGTATTCCCCCATTGTGCAAGCAAGAAAGCTTCAAGTGAGACTCCTTCTTTCTCTCCCACAATCTTGACATGGTATCAGAGCCTTGTTCGTGGTAAGGAGCTCAAGAAAGCAAGCCAAGCTCACGGTGTTTTGGTAAGAGGAGCAGTGTTGCTTTCATTTTCTGTTTTGGGAGCGGATCTCTGCAGGTAGCACAGCCGGAAATTGCAAGAGTGCACTGTGTTCCCTTGTTTACCCTTGCAAGTAAGGTGGCACCAATCAGTCAAGAAAAGAGAAAATAAGATCTTCTATACACCTATGTGTATAGTGGATGGTTTGCACTATACATATGTGCATGTACAAAGATCATTTGTACACCTATGTCTATAATGGATGGTTTGCACTATACATATGTGCATGTATGAATATCTTCTATACACCTATGTCTATGGTGGATGGTGTACACTATGCATATGTGCATGTACACCAATGTACATGTGCACTGTGCAATGAAGTGAATTTACAAACAATCAAGAATTATTATGTGACACGCTATCCCGATAATATTAATTCATCAAACTAGGAATTGAAAAATATTAGAACAATCAATCATGGATGCAAATCAGCTGCCTATCTCCCATTAAACATTGTGTCTCCGTTCCTGCTACAAATAGGATGGGTATTAGAGAGGCTAGGTTGTCAGAAAGCCTCCCCCACAAAAAGATGCAACCAATCTGAATTAAATGCTCTACAAAACTCTTTAATAATAAATTTTTATCTACTATCCAATAGGTTATTGAAGCTTCTCCTCTAGCTTTGCTTCTAGCACCTCTTCTCCTTCTCATGGAAACTTCCTCCCTATGTAGTGGCTCTTCATCTCGCACATTCATTCCTTCTTTCACAAAACAATGCTTCAAGTATGTTGGGTGTAACCAAAGAGGAGGGGCAAGAGAAGAGAAAAAGTGACAACACTTAGTTAGGGGTAGGGGAGATGGACAATTTGAAGTTTGGGTTATATAGCCATGAAAATTAGTAAACAACATAGTAAAAACTCCTTCTCTTGATGATGATTATGTTCTAGTGCAATTGTAGATGGGATTAAGGATTATTGAAATGTCAGATATGAAGATGATGTGGGCTATTTATGTGCACATTAGGCACCTATTTCACACAACATGGGGCATTAGGCCAACATGGAGAAACAATATGCACAATCCCTCTTGTTCTTGCTCTCCAAATCACTCTACTACTTTATTGGTGAAGAGGCTCAATTTGCTCCTAATTTTTGGTCAAGAAGAACATGATGATTAATGTGTAGTAGAGGATGGAGGAGATTTAGGGTTAAACCATGAGCAATAAGTGTAGCAAGGAATCATGGATACATCTTGACACAATATGGGAATCAAGCACATGCAATTTTCATTATGATGATGCTCATGATGCTGATCTTACTGATGAATAGGCTTAATGTGCTATTTTTTTCTATATTCATGATGATGATTATAATCCTAAGTAGAAAATGTGAGCAAGGCAACTTGTGTTTGAGGCACCATGGGGCAGCTACAAATCAACATGGATATCAAAAACCCTTCTTAAGGTGCAGGTACTATTAGGATTATTGCTACCTTTGCTTCTTCTTTTGCTTCTTTAAAGCTAGATATCAAATGCCTAGTCTTAAGGTGCAACGTTATTATTAGGGTTATCGCTACCTTTGGTTTCCTAAATTCTCCAATACAATGCAAAGGCTTGTGCCCTTTTCGTGTCACCCACGAGGTTATTCACCCTCAAAAAATTGCTCAAACTACTCAATGAAGATGTAATGATCATCCCTAGCTTGATATTTATTTAACTATTTTTCCTCTAATGGGACTTTAGCTTGAAGTTTACTTCCAAGAATATCTCCCATTCCTATCAAGAGTGTCTAAGCTATGTATATGCCTACATGTAGCATGTCAATGTGATCAAATAGACATTGTGGCACTAGATCTAATAGTGAATCTTGTGAGCTTCAATAACATTCTTCCAATGCTATCCATTTTCGCTTGCATCATTGCAAGTTGTTATTTAGTGTCATTATTAATGTTAAGCAACTAGTCTAGAGTATAGATCCCTTGTCCTTGGAGTTCCAAATGTTTATGTCCCATAGCTTAAATAATCATGGGAAAAATATCAAAGTTAGCTATCAATTGGAAGCTGTTAATGGTGTCCAAGAAATTGAATATGGCTCCAATCAATGTTTTAGCTCTCCATCATGCTTGGTATAGCCACCTAGCCTTTCAATTGACTAGCTAAATTATGTGGCATTCAAATAGGGGACATGTGTATTTTTTTATACCAAGAGAGTGGGTAGGACTACGGTCTTGACAATTTATTGTTAGAGAACACCATATTGGGGAATATGGAAATTTCCCATAAGTTTGGTACATGTGGTCAAATCTTTGGATTTGATATAAATTGAGTACTATAACTCCAAATCGAGCGCTCTATAGCTCAATAGATTCCATTTTTCAAGCGCTTTCCAATGATAGGCTACATCATATGGTTTTGAGAAACGTATGGGCATGTTATCCGTGTGCCACCTTTTTAATATTCAAAAAAGGGGAATTGGGAGATTCCCAAACTCACTAATATTGTGTTAGGGTATCCATTTGGTTTTAAGAGCATCCCAAATAAGTGAAAAGTAGCAACTTCTTGTTTGGGTTTTATGAATTTTTTGGTGCATTATGAACAAACATGTTTAAACAATTTGTGGTGGGTGCATTTAAAAGATCACAATGTTAATTCATTAATTTGTTTGTCCCTAAGTTGAGTTTTAGAGTTTCAATCATTGTTTAAAATGTGTTCGATATTTTTGTTATCTTGCCCCTTTTTAGTTTCCTAGCATTTGTTTAGTTTTTCTTTCATTTTGTATTGTTTAATTGTTTGATTTATTTGGTTTCTTGGATAAATGTGCATGAGTATTGAGGTGTAGTGTTATGCATTTTTTTCATGTAGTGAATGCCTTATGTAAAATACCTCGTTATGTGGGGATAACCTACATACATTTATTTATTTGCAATAGACTACATGCGCAAGTGAACAAGGAAGTGTACCAATTTAAATAGATACACTAAACTTTAAATGGGTCTAATGTTTATGAAATTCTATGAAGTGCAAAGATCAAGGACTCTTGTGCACTCTATGTTTTCATGGAATAATTGTAGGGTTATGTGAACAATGTAAATGTGTGGATGGTCAGTGTGCATAGTATGCACTTGGTATGTGTGCATGTATGCTACATGAACCTCAGTGTTTGCATGTGTAACGTTCTAATTTTTTTTTCTGCGTAAACTACCTCTAATAGGAAATGAGGATAATGATATAGCCTTTTTTAAAAAAAGGATAATGGAATTCTTTTTTCCTTATCCCCCCCAACCGACGGTCATGCTGGAGGGGGAGAGGGGAATAGAATGTCCAGCAAGCTCCTTGATAGAGCTTGCTCACCCTTAGTGCCATGCCAGTCGACACATAGGAGAGGGAGGATCCCTCTCCTCTCCCCTATTTAAATCAAGGGGCCGCAGGCTGAAGGGTGTGGCCGCTAGAAGACAACGCTACCACCAGTCATAAGGGAGAGAGAGAGGGTTATTACCCCACAGCTGAGGGATAATAGCCGTGAGGGAGAGAAGAAGGTGATATGATGGCAAGTGGTGAGCTGGGTGGGCACCACTGTGAAAGGGAGTGAACACCGTGCTGTGGACGAGGGGCTAGGCTGTCGTGCAGTCAGCGGGAGTTATCGCCAGACTGCCAGAGGGAAAGAAGGAGATTTTGCACGCTGCCACGCTCCGCAAGGGAGCCATCTCCCTCCACGTGGTTCCACGTAATCCCTTGAAGCTTTGGAAGCTTCTTGGGGAAGCTTTCAAAGGCTTTGATAAGCCCCCCTTCATGTGGGCCTATTCAAAACCCTTTCCCCACAATAAGAGTGGGGCTTAGAGGCCTTCTTAGCTCCCTTACCCTTAGGCTTTAAACCCTTTCACCCCCCCCCCCCCCCCCCCCGTCTTTAATAATTTCTTTTAGGCCCCTTCCCTTGAGGCATCTTGAAACCCCTTCCCATGGCCTCTTGAAACCCTTTCCTCCAAATTTTCCTAAGGGTCCTTAGACCCTTACTTATAACCTTTAAGGTTACTATTTCCCTTGGAGTTTCCCCCTTAGGGTTTTCCCCCATAAAAGGGTTTTGACCTTTAAAGTTTTATCTCCCCGGCTTTTTTTTAAATCCTCCTTAAGGCCCTTCCTTTGGGTTTGAAACCCCCTATCGTAAAAACCCCCTTAAGCCCTTCCTTTGTGCTCTTGAAACCTCATGCAAAATAGCCTTGGAGCTTTGTTCTTTTTCCTCCATTCCTAAAAGAGAAGAGAGTGTTGAGGGCTTTTAACACCTCCCTTTCCCACTCAAAAACCCTCGTAAGGGATTCCACACTTTATTTATTCCCCGTTTGTGCGGATCATTATAAGGCCATTAAGCCCATCCCATGGCTTTAATGGGTCTTATCAGCAAAAGATTTTGAAACACCCCTTCTTTCGAAATCCCTACTTCAAGGAGGGAGCCTTCTAAAACTACTTTCGATGGACGGTGCAAGGGAGCAATGGTGGAATTCCAAAGAGGAGTTGTAAATCTACTTCCACGTGTGAAAGACTACAATTGCCATGCCTCCTAAGAAATTCCAAGGCGCAGCTGTGGTCTCCTGGCATCCACGTGGATATCTCACCCCAAGCCCAGGTTTTCCTTCCTAATTTTTATTTGATATTGTTATAATTCAATCATGCAACTTTAATTGTTAGAAATAGGATATAAATTTTGTCCTAAATGCTCATGACGAAGGAACTTAGTCATTAATACTTTCAATAAAACATGCAAAATAAAGGAAGCATAAATGCATTCTAACAAATAGCTTTATGCATTGAAATAAATTATAAACTAGATTATTGTCCATTAAAATAGTATACTTCGTTTAAGCCTAGAAGTATAAACTCCATATCGCACTATTAACCCATATCCTCTTCGCAATGAATCATCATGGAAAGTACAAAGCATGAAATGATTCTTATAATGCATAAATCTAGGAAATTATCGTTTGTCAACTGCATAAATTATCAAGGAAAAGGTTGCTTGTTAGCATGAATTTTATTCTCAAGATTATAGGAAGATTAGTTGGAATTAATCTAATCTATGCTTGACCTTAAATCGACAAGTTAGGGTTGAAAGAGCAATTTACGCGTAGACAACGAGTCATGAGTTTATGAAATGATAACGTAGCTATCTTCTAGAGTTAAACAAATTGGCATAAACCTAAAAACCGCGGAGTACTCATTTAGAATGGGTTAAATTCAAATAAATTCACTAGGAATTTATACATAACCTAATCGCTAGGTATTGCTAAATTTCAAACTCCTATACCCTAAATACTTACCCACTCTCACCGAAACGTACGGACAGTGAAACATATTTTGAAAGTGAGCTAGGGTTTGTCCCTAAGAATATTATAAGATGGAACTTGGAAACCCTAGGTCAAATGAAGTTGTCAAAGAGTTTACTATCCATTATATAAATCATGGGATTCTTATAAACACAGAAGAGTTTCACTGGAAGTTATATGAGATATGTGCATACAAAATTCAGGCATTGTTATCCAATAACCACCTTAGTTACACAAGTTCTTTTGTATTTAGCATATAAATTTCACTTATACCATGTACATTTATGAAAAATAAGTCTATGGAAACCTATCACTTGGACATTTGGAAGTAATTGACAGTCTGCTAGATAAATCACATTAATTCAGGTACAAAAATATGGTCAAAACCCAAAAATGATGCCAAAAACTATCAAACTAGGTCCACATGGGACCAGAAGTAACTGACTTAGGTGACCAGCAAGTGACCTAGACTAGTCAAAAAGTGACCAGGGACTGAGCAGAGAGTAGCCGGCGTTTTTTTGCGCAAAATGTGGGCTACACTGTCTGAGGGAAACTGGAAGAAAGCTGGAGCTGAGATGCATGAAATGGAGCATGCAAACTGAAGATGTAAACATGGTGAGAGCTCCACTTCTCTGCCTCTTTGGTCTGACGAAAATACATGCTTAAACTGTCTATAAAAGAGGGGAAATCTGAGAGAAGAGTATTCAACCTGCTCTTATGCACGACTTCTCTCATTTTGTCTACCTTATTCTTGGTCCAATGAAGCAAGTACTTGAGTGACTTTGGGGCAAGCAAAGGGTGAGGATATTGAAGATTTATGGACTGTTATGGGCTATAATAACCAGTCATAAATAGGGCAGCCCATTGTTATGATCCATTTTTATGAGCAAACATGGATTTTTAATGGTTGTAATGGAGGAAAATGACCTCTTTTCTTCAGGACATTGTTCATAGATGATCAAAAGTGCTTCTTCTTGAGTTTATGCACTCATTTTGAACTTGATTATGGGCTAGAATTTTTTGTTTTAAAACAGGGCTGAAGCTAAAATTATATTTTTTCAATTCATTTCATGTATCTTTGGCCCAAATCTGGATGCATTTGAATCTATCAACAATATACTTGATCCAAAGGATTGAAATCCATCTATGTACATGAAAATAATGCCATTAGAGCTTGCATTTGACATCCATAAATGAATTGGAAATTTGAAAATATCCTTTATGAAATGATGTATGTATCCTGAAGCATTTGATGTAATCAAGTTAGTCTTATTCCTTCTGTTCATGTATGCTAAATACAAAGTGAGAAGGCTTGAATTCTTCTTCCGTACCTAAATCATTTCTAAATCCCGAATCTTATTAAAACCCAATCCATTTTTCCTTTCTGAATCTTGAATCCTAAACTCTTCTTCTGCACTAAAAAGCCCTGGTGGTAGACCTTCAACTCTTAACGCGACGACAATGGTGAACTCGACGTGAAGGTCCGCTGCGGAAGAAGAAGTCCAATGGGAGAATCATCAAGCTTGGAAGGAGAAGCTTTGCAACAGTTGGTTCATCTAATGCAAGAGAGCCAACAACAACAGCTGCAATTTTCAGCAGCAATTGCAATTACAACAACAACGGAGACAAGAACAAGAGCGGATTGATGCTGTTGCCATTAAGGCCTTAGAAGCAGTTGGGCATGAGCTCAAGCAATTTAATGGGAAAAATGTGTCCTCTTTTATCCGTCTCTACACTGACAAGATGGTCTTCTTTGGAGTTCCTCAACATGCCTGGAGCCGTTACTTTGCCCGCCTCGCTGTGCATGGTCTCCAGGACTGAATTCATGGTCTTTCCCAAAAAGATGTTGGATGGACTATGTTCAAAAAGGCTCTTCGAGAAGAATTTTTCCTTGAAGATTTTGGCCTTATGACAAAGAAAATCTTCACCGAATGGGTGGAAAGGCCCAATAAGGGTCTAACTGCTACTGCTCTTCATCGAGAATTTGAAAGCAAATTCGCCCAACTAGATCCCGATGACCAACAAGGTATGGAAAGTCAAAAGATTGAATTATTTTTAAAAGCTGCAGATTCTTCTCTTTAGGAGAAACTGACTGATTGACTTGAAGACCCTGACTCTGAGTCGGGATTGAAGACTGCTTAGAGTGATGTCATTGAAGCAGTTAATATGATTGCTTGAAGAGAGCAATTGCGCCTAGGATGGGGATCAACCCCTGTAACAACTGATTCTATGAAGGAGCCTGTTCCAGCTTCTCGACCTCCTGTCTCTATGGCTGAGCAATCAAGAAATTTTGATGTTCTTCCTCCAAAGAAGGATGTTATGGATGAGTTAATTAAAAGCATGCAGGATCTCCATTGTAATTTAATAAAAAATAATTCTAAAGTAGAAAGGCTTGATGTTAAAGTAGAAGAAAGGGGTCGGTCAACCACCCAAAGACCTACATGAGAAGGCTTTAAAAGACGCTGCATTTGGTGTGATAGCCTTCAGCATGACAAGAGGAAATGCAGTGCATTCCGTGAAGCTGAAGCACAAAATTTATTCTTTTGGAAGGATGGTAAAATTCATGCAACCGAAACCGGGCTTCCTCTTGAGCCAAACTTTGGCAATGGTGGCATGAAGAAAAGATTGGAGGATTTGGCAACAAGAACGGCCTATGCAGCTGTTGATGCTACAACTTATGGGTTGCAAATTGAGCTAACTAATGAAATTGTCAAAACATGTGAAACTAATGCAAAATCTAAAGTGTGGACATAGGCCTTGGAACGCAAGGAGCAAGGCAAGGCAACAAAGGATGATTTAACCACTACCAGCCAATGTATTCGAGGAAGAATCGGATGGTCCGAGCCTATGGATTCATTTTCAGCTTTTGCCCGGTTAGCTGAAATTAATAATCAAGAAGCCATGATAGAAGAAAAGAGAAGAAGAGATGAAGATGTTGACGGTCCTTCTTCTTCAGGACTGACTAAATGCATAACAAGAAGTAAACCAGACCAATAGAAGGCTGCTGAAAATCCATCGCCATCGGAATTTGATATAGGAGATGCCCCTCAAGCAAAGAAGACAGAAGGAAAAAGAAAAAGCAAGCATCCCAGTTACAAGTTGCAGTCAGACATAGAGATCGCAACAGATCTTAAATAGATCCTAGAAGAAAGGATTCTTGGAAGTAGAATTGAATTTACATTAGGTGAAATTCTCGGTATTGTAAAATGAGGATTTCATGATGTAATAATTTATGTAATTAAACGAAAAAGACAATATGTTGGTGAGGAAACTGAAGAATTTGTTCATGCTTTTTTGCAAGTACTTCATGTGTATTTGCAGGATGAAGAGAAGCTGAAAACTCAAGGGATTCGATTGGAGGCAATCAAAGAATTGATTGCAGCCATAGAAGCCAAAGATGAAGACATTTATGAAGCAGAAGCTGAAGAAGCCATAATGGTGGAAACTTCCAATCTAAAGTGCAGCCCATGCATAAGAAAGAGACTTTTCTTCACAACATGCAAGAAGAAAGTGAAACTCACTTTATTCCAAGTAGTCATTATTCCCGTACCCATTGGGCAAGGGAGACTACTGAAACTGTTGTTAAAATCAGTGAGAAAGAAACTCCATGCATTGCCCTTATAGACCATGGTTCATAAATTAATGTTATGTCAAGAAGTCTCTATGAGAATGGTGGATGGCCCATTGATGTGGACCCAGGATGGCGCATGAAGGCAGCCAATAACTCTTTTGGCGATCTTTATGCAGCATGTCCTTATGTACAAGTTACTATTGGTAATGTAAAAGATGAATTTCATTTCTTTGTTCAAGATTCCTGCAGTTATCCAATCATTCTTGGACAACCATTTATTTCCGAGTCTCGTTTAGAGACAAAGGCTCTTGATGATGGTTCATCATATGCTCGGATAAGAAGCAAGGATAATGATAAAGCTGTTCAATTTCTAACTGTCTGTGTTAATCACCATCGAAATAGGGATTGATTGAGAGATCATCATGTTCCTCCTAATGCTCGAGAATTTAAGGGTTTTCGGGTAGCCCTACTATAAGTGGAGGCTATGGCAATGCATCATGTCACAAAAAATTGCCTCCACATATGAAGGAGGCAAGGCCAAAAGTCGATTTGCAGGTTTTTTCAGCCAATGGAGTGGGCTGTTATAAAATGTTTTCAGCCATGAATAGGGCTGAAAGAAAGTATTTGAGTCATATGGAGCAAGAGCTGAAGCAAATTGATGTTTTACCTAAAGATGAAGAAATTTCAGGACTATTTTATGGGCTGAATTATAATAATACAATGGCTGAAATTTATATAGCCATTCATGTAGAAAATCAAGCTGAAAATCAGTCCATACAGGTATGTACATTAGATACGTATGACATAATTCAAGAATTTGCAGATTATGAAGCTTTTGGACAGCCAAACAAGGATGAAGCAAGAGTAAAAACAAAATATAAAACAGTTGATAAAAAGGTCAAGCCGGTAGCTACTCCTCTACCACCTGAAAGCAAAGGATTGGCAAAAAGGGTATCCAAACAGCCAAGCCTTCGTGATCCTAAAGATATTGGTCACCAATTTACAGTTGAAA
Organism: Lygodium microphyllum; assembly: GCF_053477565.2. Lineage (NCBI taxonomy): Eukaryota > Viridiplantae > Streptophyta > Polypodiopsida > Schizaeales > Lygodiaceae > Lygodium > Lygodium microphyllum. The sequence goes on from NC_141151.1 coordinate 85,773,278, forward strand.
GTCTACAAAAGCTGAAAATTGGTGGACTCTTTCCTCTTGCTGGCTGAAAAACAACTAAAGAAGGACAATGGTTAGCTAGTAAACAACATATTCCATGTTTTGTTATGGTTTGTTCACACTTTAAAGAAGAATATTATGCAAATGATTGGCTAAAAATTGGCCAATTTTTGAGCACTATGACAAAGAAGGAAGAATGGACTCATGAAGAGTTCAAGAGAGTTAAGAGAAAAGCCTATGGTTTTTTTCTTAAAGATGGCTACCTTTGGAGGCATGCAAAAAAGAAAGGAAGGGCATCTATTCGTGTCTTAGGTGACAAAAAGACACAAAGACATGTCATGCAAGAATTACATGAAAGCCTATTCGCTGGTCATAGAGGCATATGGGGTACTTTTGCCAAAATAAAAGAAAAATTTTGGTGGCAAAACATGTATAAAGACATTGAGTATTTTTTTGAGTCTTGTCATGCTTGTCAAATGTATTCTATGGTAAAGCATAGACATGGGCTTCAGCCTACCTATCCTTTATCCATTCACTATAGATGGGTTATTGATTTAGTAACCATGCCTACAGGAATTTGGAACATGAGATATCTAGTACTTGCTAGAGAAGATCTCACAAATCAAGTGGAAGGAAAGGCCTTGACAACAAAGTCCACTCATGTTGTTTGTAGATTTTTACTTGAAGAAGTATTTTGTAGGTATGGATGTGTTGCTAAAGTAACTGCTGATAGAGGAGAATTGGATGTCAATGAAGCTCGCCATTTCTTTGCTCAATTGGGAATTAAGTTATCTCTTACTTTAGCCCACAATCCTAAAGGCAATGGTAAGAGTGAAAGAGGCCATCAACCAATTCTTAAAGCTTTAGGAAAATCATGCAAAGGAAAGTTGAGGGAATGGCCTAAAATGCTACCATTCGCATTATGGGCTGATAGAACAACCCATAGTGTAGTAACAGGATATATGCCAGCTGAACTCATGTATGGACAGCCACCTATTATGCCTATTGAGGAATCCATTGTCACATGGAGCATCTTGCCATGGGATGAAGACATGAACATGGAAGAATTGTTGTCTTTATGCATAAGGCAACTTGAAAGAAGGCCAGAAGATGTTAAATTAGCCATTGAAAGGCTAAAAATAGCAAGATTAAAGAATAAGAACAGGTTTGATAAGCACCATCAACTCCGTCCAAGAGCTATTCAAGAGAATGATTGGGTTCTTGTTTATGATAGCAGCCTGGACAATCAACATAGTGCTCATAGGAAGTTAGCCAAGTGATGGTTTGGACCATATGTTGTAAAAGTAGTACATCATAATGCTACTTACTCTTTGGCTGAAATGGATGGGACCATGATAAAGACTCCAATAGCTGGGAAATGAATCAAACTCTTCAAATGAAGAGAATCTTCAACCTATGAACTTGATGACTTCGATATGAGTCCTCTACTTGAAGACATACAAGAAGAAAAAGACTTAAGGAATGAAGATAAAGAAGAAGACCCCCCTTGACATGTAATCTTATGAAATGGCACATGCCGGAGGATGTGCACGTTAGGAGAGGGTGAATGTCAAAGAGTTTATTGTCCATGATATAAATCATGGGATTCTTATAAACACAGAAGAGTTTCACTGGAAGTTATATGAGATATGTGCATACAAAATTCAGGCATTGTTATCCAATAACCACCTTAGTTACACAAGTTCTTTTGTATTTAGCATATAATTTTCACTTATACCATGTACATTTATGAAAAATAAGCCTATGGGAACCTATGACTTGGACATCTGGAAGTAATTGACAGTCTGCTGGATAAATCACATTAATTCAGGTACAAAAATATGGTCAAAACCCAAAAATGATGCCAAAAACTATCAAACTAGGTCCACATGGGCCTTCAAGTAACTAACTTAGGTGACCAGCAAGTGACCTAGGCTGGTCAAAAAGTGACCAGGGACTGAGCAGAGAGCAGCCGACGTTTTTTGACGCAAAATGCGGGCTGCACTGTCTGAGGGAAACTGGAAGAAAGCTGGAGCTGAGATGCATGAAATGGATCATGAAAACTGAAGATGAATAGGCCCAACTACTGAAGATGTAAACATGGTGAGAGCTCCACTTCTCTGCCTCTTTGGTCTGACAAAAATACATGCTTAAACTGTCTATAAAAGAGGGGAAATCTAAGAGAAGAGTATTCAGCCTGCTCTTATGCACGTTTTCTCTCATTTTATTTACCTTATTCTTGGTCCAATGAAGCAAGTACTTGAGTGACTTTGGGGCAAGCAAAGGGTGAGGATATTGAAGATTTATGGACTGTTATGGGCTGTAATAACCAGTCATAAACAGGGCAGCCCATTGTTATGATCCATTTTTATGAGCAAACATGGATTTTTTATGGTTGTAATGGAGGAAAATGACCTCTTTTCTTCAGGACATTGTTCATAGATAATCAAAAGTGCTTCTTCTTGAGTTTATGCACTCATTTTGAACTTGATTATGGGCTGGAATTTTCTATTTTAAAACATGGATGAAACTAAAATTATACTTTTTCAATTCATTTCATGTATCTTTGGCCCAAATCTTGGATGCATTTGAATCTATCAATAATATACTTCATCCAAAGGATTGAAATCCATCTATGTACATGAAAATAATGCCATTAGAGCTTGCATTTGACATCCATAAATGAATTGGAAATCTAAAAATATCCTTTATGAAATGATATATGTATCCTGAAGCATTTGATGTAATCAAGTTATTCTTATTCCTTCTGTTCATGTATGCTAAATACAAAGTGAGAAGGCTTGAATTCTTCTTCCGTACCTAAATCATTTCTAAATCCCGAATCTTATTAAAACCCAATCCATTTTTCCTTTCTGAATCTTGAATCCTAAACTCTTCTTCTGCAGTAAAAAGCCCCGGTGGTAGACCTTCAACTCTTAACGCGACAACAACATTAGCCTAATGTAACCAAGACCAGATTGTTTCATGACTCCATTCAATGCGACACTTGTGCCACAAGTGTGGAGTCATATGATCTTGTGATTGGATCACAAGGGAATGGCCAAATTCTCGCAACGAGGTTGGCAAGTCCTTACGCAAGTTGCCTTGCAAGAAGATGAATAATTATCCTAACTTAGTATCTTTCGTGAGTAAAGAAGATTGATTGGAAACTAAAGACCAGCCCAAAAATGGAATAACCGATAAACTTAAGGTTTGACCAAGTCGGGTTAATAGGTACGCCCTAATCTAGGATATAGGGAATCTTGCCAAGTTGCAAGTCATCCTTGATCGAGTGCAGGACGCTTTCGAAAGGAAGGATTGATTCCTTAGCAGTTTTGCTAACAAAAACATTCAATGGAAATGTTTGTGCTTGCTACAGATTTTAGAGCACTGTTTGGCTTTGTTTGATCAATGAATTAAAAGATAAATGGATATCTATACTTGAGGTTGAAGGCCTAAAGGGAAAAGCAGCTTCAGTTACCCCTGACTGCTTGCCTGACCCTAGCAAAGGGGTTTTTAACTGCGCCGGGCAAGTGGACTGAACCCACCGTGAGAGGTCTCTCTATTGAGTGCTACTTGGAGCAGGAGGACTCTTGGGTGCCAGGGGGGACTCTGGCCGTAAATCCCTTGCCTTCCGGGCCCTGCACAAGAGGCTAACATGACTCGGGATTGGATCTCGAGGCCCACATACTAGTCTACAGGTGGAAACTTGGATTAGTGATCCCTGTGGATTGCTAGATAGCCTTCGGGCGGATTATGGATAAGCCTACAGGCTGGACTCTTTGTATTTCAAAGATGAATATGATAACCTGTTAATAAGGAACTTGTCCGATATTGTTTTTCTATGTCAAGTGATAAGATTATGTGAAAGAACTAGTGCCTAACGGGTTAATTAAAGAAGCTGATTGTTACATGTCCAACTAATGTGTTAGGTAATTAAATAACTAAAACAACCCGAGGAAAGTGCGAAGGATGGGCCATAGGTCCGTCCTATGGATGGGTGGTCCGGATTGGCCGAGAACTTTTCTCAAATCACGATGGACAGCTGGAAGATCATCAAAGAACACGAACAACAAGAGCATTGACCTAGAGTTATATTTGAACCCGATTTACACTGTTTTAGGGGAAGGAAATGGGACTATGCCTTATGGTAGAGAGGTTGAGCTTTGCATCCCTCTCGTTTCCCATTCTCCTTGAACCAAGTGCAATGTGAATCAGCTTCGAACTTGGCGTTTCTACATAAAGTAGTTTGCTTGGGTCTGGCGCTAGTTGCTGTTAGGAAATGACCAATCACAAAAACCCTAATTCAGGTCAATACTAATTGGGAATGACCAGAATACTTCTGCTACGTGGCAGACATGGAAATCCCTAGATCGCAAACCCTATAACATTCCATGGGAGTGCCGGGCGGAGCTTTCTAGACATCCTTTCTGATGGACTGCTAAGACGTGTCCTGAAAATACAAGTGGACACGTTACAGTTGGTATCAGAGCCGACCAACAATGGAATTGTTTTTATGAAATCTTAATAAGATGAAGTAAAGCAAATGTTGATGTTCCAAATATTTCCTTACCTTCAATGCTGTCTTGTAGAATTACGAAGCATGGAACAAGTTCTTAGTATTTCGAATCATGTTTATGACTGTAATACATTCTCCACATTATCGACAAAGGGTTGAGATGATGAACATCCTAGAACAAATCTATAATCCATCACCTTTATACATGGAACGAAGATGGACGGGTGCTTCAAGAATCTACTATATAGCCGCCCACTAGTTTGCTTACCTACAAACCAACCTAAAGTGGATCAAGTGGTTGGAAGACTTGAGTCGTGAAGCTGTTCATTTTTGTGGAAGTTCATGTAAACTAAACTTTATATATTAGAGGTCAGAGGGTTGAGATGAACTCATATGTATATGAGGAAGTAACCCGTGTAATCCCCACCAACAGGATTAAAGTGTTAGGGCGCCATGAAAAGAATGGGCTCCAAAGGAAACGATACCCTGAACTTCCAATGATTAACCGATTCCTGAAGATCCATGACTCGAAACCATACTACTATATAGTTCCTGTAGATAAATGTAATACAACGTTGTTCTCCCCAAACTAAATGTAACAATTGGCTTATCATCTCAAGAAGTGTTGTATTCCAAAAAGGGTTATGCCCATATAAATAGGAATAAGACTTCCTTTTATCAATGTCTGATTGTGCATGAGAATTGATAAAAAGTTAAGTAGCTACATTGCTTACATGATAGCAGAATTGAAGATGTAATATAAATCAATAATAATTATCTTATAATAACGTTATGAAACCTTTATCCAGGCACAACTCCAGGTACAGGTTCCTAGTTCGGCTCCTACATTAAGTACTGCTGTAATCCAAGAGAAGAAGTTTCTTCTCAAGCAGATTAAGCTGCCCGAGTTTGACGGGAGAGGCAGGTCCGCTCAAGCTGATGCTGAAATTTGGATTGAATCCATGGAGGATTACTTTGAAGCAGTCGGTACTGCACCTGCCAATCAGGCTATGCTCGCCAAGCTAAAGCTCACTGGCAAAGCCAAGCTTTGGTGGAAGTAATGGTGCAGGAATCAAGGGATCATGAAGCGATCCATTACCTAGGAGAAGCTGAAGAAAGCCGTGTGGGGAAGATACTTCCCACCTACATATCACACACAGAAAATGAATGAGTTCTATGAGCTAAAATAGCTGGGGCTCACTCTTGACGCATACTACTCTAAATTCGTCTCACTTTTAAAGTATGCGCCACAGATGGACATGACACAATAGGTGTCCAAATTTTGTGCGGGTTTAAATCCACCAATAAATACCCGTCTCGAATCTATGCGTCCATTAGATCTTCAGGATGCACTCGTTTGAGCGGCACCTATAATTCAAGAGGTACAGTCTAGACCAAGGGATAATAAAACTTGGTCTTATAATGACCCGGATAGAGGAGCATTCAGACCTCAAATGAAGAGAGTTCAAGGTCATAATGAGGGACAAAGAAAGAAAGAAAGGACTAATAACGTCAACAACTTTGTTCCTACTCAAAGAAATGGCCGAAACCTCCGTTGTTTCCACTGCAACGAACCTGGTCACTTCAAGAGGAAATGTCCCAAGCTTGGTGGAGGACATCGCCAAGCGCCTTTCAAAGGAACAGGCGGTGGTCAAGGAGCCGCTACCCGAGGAAGAGGAAGAACCGCCTGTGTTGCCAATAGAAAAATGTGCGAAGAAGAAGAAGAGGAAGATTTGGACCATGGAAGCAGAGTTCAAAAGGGCGATAGTCCATGCCGCTCTACACAAGAAAGGGCCAAATCGCCAGTTCTCAGTAATTCAGACACTGTTGGACTATCAAGGTAAAAGTTTCAAGACCTTGATTGATTGTGGTAGTACACATTCCTTTATCTCACCAGCTTGTGAAAAAATATTAGGAATAGCCACAATAGAAGCACCTACCTTGCTTGTGGAATTGGCAAATGGTCGTGAGGTTACTTGTACTAGGAAAACTGCTAAGGTGGAATTCTTTTTGGGAGGAAAGAAGAATTTGGTCAAATTAAAAGTTATGAATTTAGGTATCCACGAGTGTCTACTCTGAATGGATTGGCTTAAGCCTAATGACACCCACATTCATTGTGGAAAGGGTCAAGTTTCCTTTCGAAACTTTGAAAGGGAATTAGTCACAACCCAAGGTGAGGCTAGAGTGCCAAGAATCCAATTAGCCAAAGTATCTCGGATCATAAAAGGAGTCAGAAAAGGATTACATGTCTACTTGATCAAACTCAACAAGTTAGATCAGAAGCAAGAGTCTAATGAAGGACCTACTTGGCTAAAGGAATACGTGGACGTATTTCCTGAAGAGGTGATAGAACTCCCGCCTCAAAGAGAAGTGGATCATGAGATTAAGTTAGTACCAGGAGCTGTGCCAATTGCAAAGAGACCTTATAGAATGTCCATACCAGATGCAATTGAGTTGAAGGAACAACTCAAGCAACTACTGGATTAGTGCTACATCCGGCCTAGCAGCTCACCATGGGGAGCTCCAGTACTATTCCAGAAAAAGAAAGATGGGACACTTCGACTATGTATTGATTACCGAGGATTGAATCAATCAACGGTCAAGAACAAGTACCCTATTCTTACATAGATGAGATTCTTGATCGTCTTCAGGGTGCAAAGATCTTCTCCAAGATTGATCTCAGGTCGGGTTACTATCAAATAAGGATCAAGGAAAAAGATATTGCAAGGATAGCCTTCAATACAAGATATGGGCACTTTGAGTTCCTAGTTATGTCATTTGGACTTACGAATGCACCTGCCACCTTCAATAGGTTAATGCAGGATACCTTTAGGCCATATCTTGATGATTTCGTGCTTGTCTTCTTCGACGACACTTTAGTCTATTCCAAAGAGGAAGAAGATCATGAACCCCAACTTCGGATTGTCCTTGAGACAATGAGGTCACATAAGCTGTATGCTAAGATCAAGAAGTGTGCATTCTTCTAACATCAGATTGAATATCTGGGATTCATAGTATCAGCAGAAGGAATCTTAGTGGACCCAGCCAAGGTCAGAGATGTGGTAGAATGGCCAATACCAACATCTGTCAAAGAGATACACAACTTTCTTGGATTGACAGGATGGTATAGGGTCTTCATAAAAAACTATGCTTTTATTGCAGCACCTAAACGGACTTACTAAAGAAGCAAATAGCCATTGCATGGTCAACTCCCGAACAAAATAGATTCGACAGATTGAAGCAAAGTTTGGTATCAGCACCTATTCTAAAACTTCCAGACCTCAAGTTCGAGGTAGTAACTGATGCTAGCATTCTTGCCTTGGGATGTGTGCTCATGCAGGAAGGTCATCTAGTAGCATACTCTTCAAGGAAATTGAAGAGCCATGAAAAGAATTATGCTACACATGATCTGGAATTGCTAGTTATCATCCATGATCTAAAGCTTTAGAGACACTACCTGTTGGGTTATAAGTTTACACTAGTAACTGACCATAAGAGTCTCAAATGGATCTTTACCCAGACTGAGCTCAACATGAGGCAACGTCAGTGGATTGAAGTGTTGGAGGAGTATGACTTTGAAATCAAGTACCGACCAGGGAAAGAAAATGTAGTTGCCGATGCACTTAGTCGCAAGGCATTCCTTAGTTCCATAATCTTGTAGAACCCATCAACAGCCAGATCTCTAGCTACAAAAGTATATATGCCAAACAGTCCAATACTTGAGTTAACTAGAGAGTATGCATGCCATAATCCGGCCTACCAATCAATGCTAAGGGAGATCTCTATCAAAAATCAGAACCAAAAGCTGCAGGCTAAGTATCATGAATTTTCTATCAATAGTGGACTTGTCTATTATAGAACAAGGCTGTGTATATCAGCAAGCCAGTCACTTAAGCAGAAGATTTTGTGGGAAGCTCATGATTCCCCTTCCGCAGGACATCCTAGCTATGCCAAGACTCTCAATGCAGTTAGGAAGAGCTACCATTGGGAGAGGCTTAAAGGTGATGTTCTCAAATATGTCACTGAGTGTTTGTCTTGTCAACGTATCAAAGCCGAACATGTCAAGATGCCAGGAAAACTGCAACCACTTAACATTCCACAAATGAAATGGGAATTTATCAGTATGGATTTTATTGTAGGCCTATCCCAAGTTCAGGGAGCATCATGGTTGTGGTTGACATACTTACTAAGGTTGCACACCTTATTCCAGTAAAGACAAACTATAAAGCCTCAAACATTGCAAGATTGTTAGTCAAGGAGATATTCAAGCTACATGGTTTACCCAAAAGAATCATTAGTGATCGTGATTCTCTCTTCACCTTACACTTCTAGAGAGTTATCTTTGAAGCTATTGGGACTCAACTCTACTTTAGCACAACTTACCATCCCCAAACAGATGGCAAAACAGAGCGAGTAAATCAAGTCATGGAGGACATGCTTAGGGAATACTGCTATTGTGAGCCAAAGAGGTGGATTCAATACTTTCCTTTGGTTGAATTTTCCTACAATGCTTCATACCAAAAAAGCATTCAGATGACCCATTTCCAAGCATTGTATGGTCATGACTGTCGAAGTCCCCTAAACTTCTCAGATCCAACCTTAAGGGTTGAAGCTTGAAGGCAGATGTTGGAAGAGATGGATGACCAAATAAAGTCAATAAGATAAGACATAAAGCGGCCAAGGATAGACAAAAGGCATATGTGGATTTGAAGCATCAAGATAGAATCTTCAAAGAAGGAGACACGGTCTTCATTCACGTACACCTAAAGAAAAAATTCCTATCCTTAGGAGATTGCAAGAAGCTAAGTCCAAGGTATTGTGGACCATACAAAATACTCAAATGCCTAGGACCTAATGCTTATAGATTGCAACTCCCTGAGAACCTAAAGGTTCACAATGTATTCCATATCAGCCTACTGAAGAAATATGTACCTAATCCTAACCATGTACTTGATGACCAACAAGTTGTAATGCCTAGTCAAGGAGTCCTTAAACTAAGGCCTGACAGGATCTTAGATGTTAGGGAGAGACAATTAAGATCCACAACCCTGAGAGAATGCCTCATCTAGTGGAAAAATTATCCTGAAGAGGATGACACTTGGGTAGATGAAGGCACTCTTAACTATCAATATCCCCAGTTTATCTCGAGATGAGGACATCTCGATTCCTTTAAGGGGGAGAGAATGTAACATTCTAAATTCTTTTTTTTCGTAAACTACCTCTAATAGGAAATGAGGATAATGATATAGCATTTTTTTAAAAGGATAATGGAAATTCTTTTTCCTTATCCCCCCCCAGCCGATGGTCGTGCTAGAGGGGGAGAGGGGAATAGAATGTCCAGCAAGCTCCTTGCTGGAGCTTGCTCACCCTTAGTGCCATGCCAGTCAACATGTAGGAGAGGGAGGATTCCCCTTCCCTCCCCTATTTAAATCGAGGGGCCGTAGGCTGAAGGGTGTGGCCGTCGAAGATCGAGAAGACGATGCTGCCGCCAGTCATAAGGGAGAGAGAGAGAGGGTTATTACCCCACGGCTGAGGGATAGTAGCCGTGAGGGAGAGAAGAAGCTGAAACGATGGCAAGTGGTGAGTTGGGTGGGCGCCATTGTGAAAGGGAGTGAACACCATGCTGTGGATGAGGGGCTGGGTTGCCCTGTAGTCAGCGGGAGTCACCACCAGATTGCTAGAGGGAGAGGAGGAGATTTTGCACGCCGCCACGCTGTGCAAGGGAGCCATCTCCCTCCACGTAGTTCCACGTAATCCCCTGAAGCTTTGGAAGCTTCTTGGGGAAGCTTCCAAAGGCTTTGATAAGCCCCCCTTCATGTGGGCCTATTCCAAACCCTTTCATAAGAGTGGGGCTTAGAGGCCTTCTTAGCCCCCTTTCCCTTAGGCTTTAAAACCTTTCACCCCCCCCCCCCCACCCCCCCCCGTGTTTAAACCCTCATAAGCCCCCTTCTCTCCCCTTAGCCCCTTTCCCATGGATGTTGGAAAACCCCTCCCCCCCCCCCCCCTCCCCCATGTTTAATAATTTCTTTTAGCCCCCTTCCCTTGAGGCATCTTGAAACCCCTTCCCGTGGCCTCTTGAAACCCTTTCCTCCAAATTTTCCTAAGGGTCCTTAGACCCTTACTTATAACATTTAAGGTTACTATTTCCCTTGGAGTTTCCACCTTAGGGTTTCCCCCCATAAAAGGGTTTTGACCTTTAAGGTCTTATCTCCCCAGTTTTTTTTAAAATCCTCCTTAAGGCCCTTCCTTTGGGCTTGAAACCCCCTATCGTAAAAACCCCCTTAAGCCCTTCCTTTGTGCTCTTGAAACCCCATGCAAAATACCCTTGGAGCTTTTTCCTTTTTCCCCCACTCGTAAAAGAGAAGAGAGTGTTGAGAGCTTTTAACACCTCCCTTTCCCACTCAAAAACCCTCGTAAGGGATTCCACACTTTATTTATTCCCTGTTTGTGCAGATCATTATAAGGCCATTAAGCCCCTCCCATGGCTTTAATGGGTCTTATCCGCAAAAGATTTTGAAACACCCCTTCTTTCGAAATCCCTACTTCAAGGAGGGAGCCTTCTAAAACTACTTTCGACGGACGGTGCAAGGGAGCAACGGTGGAATTCCAAAGAGGTGTTGTAAAGCTACTTCCACGTCCGAAAGACTACAATTGCGATGCCTCCTAAGAAAGTCCAAGCTGCAGCTGTGGGAGGGTTGTCTCTTGGCATCCACATGGATATGTCACCCCAAGCCCAGGTTTTCCTTCCTAATTTTTATTTGATATTGTTATAATTCAATCATGCAAGGTTAATTGTTAGAAATAGGATATAAATTTTGTCCTAAATGCTCATGACGAAGGAACTTAGTCATTAATACTTTCAATAAAACATGCAAAATAAAGGAAGCATAAATGCATTCTAGCAAATAGCTTTATGCATTGAAATGAATTATAAACTAGATTATTGTCCATTAAAATAGTATACTTCGTTTAAGCCTAGAAGTATAAACTGCATATCACACTATTAACCCATATCCTTTTCGCAATGAATCATCATGGAAAGTGCAAAGCATGAAATGATTCTTACAATGCATAAATCTAGGAAATTATTGTTTGTCAAGTGCATAAATTATCAAGGAAAAGGTTGCTTGTTAGCATTAATTTTATTCGCAAGATTATAGGAAGATTAGTTGGAATTAATCTAATCTATGCCTGACCTTAAATCGACAAGTTAGGGTTGAAAGAGCAATTTACGCATAGAAAACGAGTCATGTGTTTATGAAATGATAACGTAGCTATCTTCTAGAGTTAAACAAATTGGCATAAACCTAAAAACCGTGGAGTACTTATTTAGAATGTGTTAAATTCCAATAAATTCTGGAATTTATACATAACCTAATTGCTACGTATTGCTAAATTTGAAACTCCTATACCCTAAATACTTGCCCACTCTCACCGAAACATAGGGATAGTGAAACATATTTTGAAAGTGAGCTAGGGTTTGTCCCTAAGAATCTTACAAGATGGAACTTGGAAACCCTAGGTCTAACGACGTTAGCCTAATGTAACTAGGAACAGATTGTTTCATGACTCCATTCAATGCGATACTTGTGCCACAAGTGTGGAGTCATATGATCTTGTGATTGGATCACAAGGGAATGGCCAAATTCTCGCAACGAGGTTGGCAAGTCCTTACACAAGTTGTCTTGCAAGAGGATGAATAATCATCCTAACTTAGTATCTTTCATGAGTAAAGAAGATTGATTAGAAACTAAAGACCAGCCGATAAACTGAAATAACCGATGAACTTAAGGTTTGACCAAGTCGGGTTAATAGGTACGCCCTAACCTAGGATATAGGGAATCTTGCCAAGTTGCAAGTCATCCTTGATCGAGTGCAGGACGCTTTCGAAAGGAAGGATTGATTCCTTGGCAGTTTGCTAACAAAAACGTTCAATGGAAATGTTTGTGCTTGCTACAGATTTTAGAGCTCTGTTTGGCTTTGTTTGATCAATGAATTAAAAGATAAATGGATATCTATACTTCAGGTTGAAGGCCTAAAAGGAAAAGCAGCTTCAGTTACCCCCGACTGCTTGCCTGACCCTAACAAAGGGGTTTTTAACCGCGTCGGGCAAGTGGATTGAACCCACCGTGAGAAGTCTCTCTATTGAGTGCTACTTGGAGCAGGAGGACTCTTGGGTGCCAGGGGGGACTCTGGATGTAAATCCCTCGCCTTCCGGGCCCTGCACAAGAGGCTAACATGACTCCGGATTGGACCTCGAGGCCCACATACTAGTCTATAGGTGGAAACTTGGATTAGTGATCCCTGTGGATTGCTAGATAGCCTTCGGGCGGATTATGGATAAGCCTACAGGCTAGACTCTTTGTATTTCAAAGATGAATATGATAATCTGTTAATAAGGAACTTTTCTGATATTGTTTTTCTATGTCAAGTGATAAGATTATGTGAAAGAACTAGTGACTAACGGGTTAATTGAAGAAGCTGATTGTGACATGTCCAACTAATGTGTTAGGTAATTAAATAACTAAAACAACCCGAGGAAAGTGCGGAGGATGGGCCATAGGTCCATCCTACGGATGGGTGGTCCCGATTGGCCGAGAACTTTTCTCAAATCACGATGGACAGCTGGAAGATCATCAAAGAACACGAACAACAAGAGCATTGACCTAGAGTTATATTTGAACCCGATTTACGTTGTTTTAGGGGAAGGAAATGGGACTATGCCTTATGGCAGAGAGGTTGAGCTTTGGATCCCTCTCGTTTCCCATTCTCCTTGAACCAAGTGCAATGTGAATCAGCTTCGAACCTGGCGTTTCTACGTAAAGTGGTTTGCTTGGGTCTGGCGCTAGTTGCTGCTAGGAAATGACCAATCACAAAAACCCTAATTCAGGTCAATACTAATTGGGAATGACCGGAATACTTCTGCTACGTGGCAGACGTGGAAAGCCTAGATCGCAAACCCTATAACATTCCATGGGAGTGCCGGGCGGAGCTTTCTAGACATCCTTTCCGATGGACTGCTAAGGTGTGTCCTGAAAATACAAGTGGACACGTTACAACATGAAATTTTCTTCATGAAATTATGTCGTAGATCTTTTTAGGTTAGTCTAGATAGGGGGCAATAAGTGCATTTGCACACTGTATTGTGCATTAGTGAGTGTGCACGGTGCACTATGCACTAACACTGACATCATAAGTTGGTGCACTTAGATGTGTGGACGGGTGAGAAAATGTGCATATGCACTTGATGGGTTGGGTATGTAGTATATGTGTGCTCATGTGAACATTTGCATCATGTACCATGCATCGTGCACCATGTATAGAATGCACTAGATACTGTGTATTGTGCATTGTGCATTGATGCATGCATTAATGCATTATGTAGTGCATTGTGGTGGTGCAATGCAGAGTATTATAAGGCTTGTATATATTAAATATATGTGAAATATAATTAAACTAATACAACTATAAAGATCGATGCCTCTACATTGTGCACTAAAAATAGTACATTGTGCACCATTTGTTGTGCACCATATACCCTCCACTATGTATGTATGTAGTAGGTGGTGTGTAGGGTACCGGAAGCTTGCAATGTAAGGTGAGGTGCATAATGTGCATACAAGGTGAGGTGATGGGTGTAAGTGGGAGTACCTGATGGGTGTGTGCAATGTGCAGTCATGTGTGTATACTATGCACCGTCGTGCACTAGGCATTGATCTATGCATTGCTTTAGTATGTAGTGTACTCATGGGTAACTGGACAATAGACGAATGTGGATTAGTTAATGACAATGCTCTAAGCTATATGCAAGAAACTAGTATAGTGGGTTTTCTTTGTGTCATGAGAGCATATGCCAATGCACTATAAGGTGCTTGTTCTTCCTTCCTCGTTCCCCTTGGATCCCCCTTATGAAGAGCAAGTGAGAGAAAGAAAAAAGGAAATTAGCACATGTATTAGTGTGTGTCTATCTTTCTTACATTGGGTGAAGTTATGCAAATGAACATATACATATACATTGTGCATTGTGTGCTATACACTATGCATTGTGCACTATACATTGAGGAGGGGCTCATGCACAAGCATGTCAAGCTAATGTCCTAACAAGCTTGGAAATGGGTGTATTGTGCTATGGGTAATCCAGATGTAGGTAACTGTGTGCACTAAAGGTTACTTGTGTCAATGCACTAGTATGTGTACCCAAGCATACATTCACTATGCCACTATGCACTTTGCACTGTGCACTAATGGATGCACTAGTGCATTGTGTATACATTGGTGGATCATGAGGTGGTGAATACAATAGTGGATATTTGTTGTGAGTATAGGGAACACAATAGTGAATGAATTGTACATGGATAGGTAAGGATGCAGTGCACTAGGTGGTTCATAGTATAGTAGGTTTTGTATACATGTATGTGTGCACTAGAATGGAATTCTTGTGCAAGTAACTTACTATAAGTTTCTCAGTTAGTACATAGTGCACAACTGGGTGCCTTATTCTCCTACTTGTCCAAGCCTCCCTTGCAAATAGGTGGATACCATGCAAGAGACAATGAGAAGAGAAGATATGATGAGCACATTGGTGTAAATGTACAGGGTTGTGTTGTGCATGCACATATGTGTGCACTAACTAAATCAATTATAATGCAAGATAAGAATTAATGTGCTTAGTGGTGAGTCATAATGTGTCCTAGTGTAGGACGCCGTGCATGTGTGCACCATGTACTAAGCAATTCCATGCGCACTATGCGTGTGCACGTCTATGCGTATGCTTTGAGGCACTTCCTTCATTCCTCCTCTTCTCTTTATTCCCATCTTGTGAGCAAGATAGTATTAGGTAGAAGAGAGAAAAAAATTGAAGACACCCAACTTGTGCTATACATATAAGGTGTTACATGTGTGATGTGTGCAGGGTGTGATGTATGTGTGCAAGGTATGGTCTTTGTGTGCACATGTATGTGTTTGCACTACGCACTATATAGGATGCGATACACATGGAAAACACTTCTAGATGTAGCTTTTGTTGAGTTCTTCACCATAGAATACACAATTATTAACTCGAATTTAAAAGAAACACAAATTGCAAGTGAGAAGAGAAATTGAGAAAGCATGCATGACACAAGAATGGATATAAACTCCCCCCATGCATGTATTTATAATATTAGAATAAGCTTTGGTGCTCAAAATACATCAAAAGAATCCTTTTTATGTTCCTTACTTTTCTTCACTTTGTAGAGTTACTTTTGTGCAAATAAATCAAAGAACACTCTATTCTAATAACTTTATTAAAATAATATTTTGTCTTCTCTAATAAATATATCAAAATAAATCTATTATGCATGTGGGCACATAAAGTCCTTGTGCTAATAATAAGTGCATGCAAAATATAGTACTTTGAATAATATTTTTCCATGCTATGAAGTGTATATAGATTCAAGCATTGAATGTGCACTCCAAAATATTCTTCTTAACTTTGTCTAATTATTATTCACCACAACACAAAACACATTAGTATCTTTCCACGTGTCTACAACCTATAATGTAACTAGTATCACACATGTGCCCTCGTGAGATAAGTCATGGATCATGCGACAAATAAACAAAATCACATGATAAATGTAATTTCATAACATTTATTGGGGTTTAGAAAACAATTGTCCCCTATTGATAACTTAAAGAAAAATATGCAAGGGTAGTCGACCACATGTAGATGCTGCCTACTACAACAAATTTGCACTATCATTAGGGCCAAAAACGCTTCAAAAAATGCACTTGTAAGAAAATGATTAAGTTGCTAATTAGTTGAGATTTCGAAAGAATGAAAACGCCAAATTTGGTTGCTCAGATGTGATTAATGAGAGAATATTGAATTCATCAAAGAGCTGAGCCATTAATTGTCCCTCAAATATTAATTTATGTCAATGTCACCTTTTCAGCCGTTTTTTGTCTTGGAACTTGGGAGAATTTGTATTTTCGAGAAATGTCCACTTATATTGCTATTTGTCTACTCTCGCGTCTTCTTTTCACACGCTCTTTCTCCATTCTCTTTTGCCATTCTCTTTCTCCATTCTCTTTCTCCATTCTCTTTCGCCATTCTCTTCTCTGTGCTCACTTTCTTATCACTGCAATCGTTGATCTACTTAAATGTTTAGCAACACCTCTGCAAGTGATACAAATGCAAGCACATGCAAATACAAACTTACCATCCAACTAGATCCAATTTATTCATCTTGGAGAAGTATATAGGCTTCCGTTCTTGTTGGTAATATCTATCATAGCTCGTTCAAGTTTGTGTTCACTGGATAGAGGTGTTGGAACAGGTCTAGTTACCTCATGTTATCATGCATGTCCACATGCATGTTCATTGTGCAGGCCATAGTTAGACTCCTAAAAGTCACGAACCATGAAGAAGATGGTATATCAAGGACACGCCGCTTTCTTGCCAGAGGGTCATGAACTCAGTGAAGGTTTTCTTGGACGACCTCCAACACATATGAATGCCGCAAGTTGGTATGAGCTGAAAATGGTCTACGCAGAGTCACATCCAAAAAGACTGTGACGGCTCTTAGTTTTCTACGAGTTACCATATTGGACCCACTTACAGATCAACCACTTGTTGGATCCCATGCATATTTTCAAGAACGTGGGCGGCTTGCTATAGGACCACATCACAAGAAAGAGAGACACTATAGGGGAACGAATGGATTTGAAGGAGTTAGGTAAGATGGAGGGGATTTGGCCGGAGTCGAGTGCTGATAGTCGCGTGTAGCTACCTCATACTCCTTGGGTTTTTTCCACTAAAGAAGAGCACATTGTGAAGCAAATAATCAAGTCTATCCACACTCTGACGTGTATGATGTGTTCTCTCAGATCTGCAATTTCTAAAGATGACTAATTATCACTGCTAAAATCCCATGATTGGCGTAAGATGTGCTAGGTTTGTACTACGAATGGATTGTAATTGGCGTGCCTATTTTGCTATTTGGAGTGTAGTCATTGTTCATAATGCTTTCTCATTTTTGGTAGTTTATACTACCGATCGCGATCACAGGATGCCTTACTCCAGAAATACGTGAGGCCATTTACAGGTTGTCGACTTTAGTGTAATGGATCTCAAAGAAGAAGATTAAGACGTCCTCTGTTGAATCCGTGAGGTGGGGAGCAGTGGAGACGGTCTGTCTCCTTGAGAAATAACTGCCTACCAGCATGCTCACGATACAAATCCACCTTCTTGTACATCTTGTAGATGAAGTGGAGATTGTTGAACCTATCCATACGCGGTGGATGTTCTTCTTGAAGCACTTCATGAAAACCCTGAAAGGCATTGTGCGACAACGAGCTCGGCTTAAAGGTAGCATGGCTGAAAGTTGGTTGGTGTCTGAGGCGCTAATGCATATTTCACAATGGCTACCAACAGTGGATCCAGACAATAATATGATATGGTCGTTGAAGGATGATGATAAACTGACCGGAGATATGGTGGTTAGAAATGGGGTAGGAAAAAGAATGGATGCTGCAATGGAGGAGAAGGTGAATCGCTTTTGTATGTTGCACCATGCCTCTATGGAGACGTGGCTCACCAAGTACCAGCAAGCTAGGCAAGATCGAGAGAAAGCACGATCTGAATTTCGATATAGTATGCACCATCGACCAATTTGATATCCCCAGGGCATGGAGGAGGTACCTCGATTCATGTCAATGCAATGGTTGCATGGAGCTTTGACCGTAGCATCTTGCAAAGGGCCGGAGGTCTCAACCGAGGAGTGGGAATTCTCAAGGGGATGTAGTACAAAGGTGATGACGTATTTAGGATTTTTCGTATCTATATTTTATATGCACAACTAATTTGAGTGTTTCAATGTACAATACAAAACATATAGTGCATCCTTGTCACGCGAATGGCATTTTTACGTGGACCATATTGACAAAATGCACTCCACAATAGACTGTGATATCCTGGCAAGGTTCGAGCAAGAGAGTCGAGGACAAGCAATGGATCCAAACACAATTATAGATGAGATAGAGTATTTTGGGAACTTGCAAAGTATTGTTATGGTGGATTATCATAGCTTCTCCATGATACTATTCAATGTGCAGTGGTTCAAAGTGGTACTTGAAGGAGTTGGAGCAACAGTTCGATGAAGTCCATCTGGATTTCTTGAAATAGATTATGAAAAAAAATAGACGGATTTACAGGACACCTTTGTGTTAGCGACCCATTCTTAACAGGTGCATGAACTCATTTGTTTGTTAATTGTATTACGACATGGTACATGTCACAATAGTTTAATCTCTCTTGTACGTGTTTGTGAACAGGTAATCTTCTATCCAAACCCCCGACAACTTTGATGGTAGTATGTTATACCTTCAGCTCCCCGAAGTGCGAGAGTATATGATCAAAGTGATGTTCTAAGCATAGATGAGGACAATATCCAAATAGAGGGGTGGAGACCACCGAAATCTTGAAGCATGTAGAGGAGCCAACATCGGGTAATAATGATGGAAATACAGGAGTCCAAGAATTCTTTGAGAACGAGGTGGACTCATCCTTTTGTGGTGACATGTCTATCGACCTTCCAATGTATGTGGAGTTGTGTCAGGAGATTGACATGGGACCATAGGATACTTCATACTTGGGGCATCCACTTACTCAATTTGTTGACTAATTGCTTATAAGGGTACATAAGATATGCATTTTAAGTGAGATCATTTTTTTAGGATTTATATTACCGTGCTTTCTATGATTTAAATTAATTATGCTAACATCAGTTTTTGTTTGTGCAGGTGACCTTTTTGGATACTTAGATTATCAGGATGAGTCAAGGGATGAGCGATAAGGAGTTGCAAGATATCTTTACACGCATTTCTCTAGATCAGAAGCTATCTTGGACATCGTCAAGCCACTCTATTAGATCTATTTTGGTGCGATCAGATGCTTCAACTTTGAGCAGACGAGATCAACGCTCCAGACTTGAGCCAGAGGGAGGGAGTGCTTCAGGGTTAGGGGGTACCACAGAGATATAGAGGCAGTGAGCCCATGGTTAGCATAGGATACAAGTGCTACTCCTCGCTCTTATGGTGGCAGTTCTAGAGAGCGTGGTTCATGTGGTTGCCGTGGAGGCATGAATGCGGTCTCTTCGTCTTGTCGTTATGCTGGAGTTGTAGCAGCTCCAGGATTTTTCACACCTATGGAGACATCTACTCCAGTTACTCCCAGCCGTCCACAAGTGGCACCCCTATGGGTGCTACACCGATAGATACTACCCCAGTCAGTACATGAAATGTACAGGGGTCTCCTAGATATGCCCAAGAGCATGGTCACAGGTGGAAGAGGACCCATCTTAGGCATACCCTAGAGGGGTATGCCTATCTTGTCGATGATAGGTCAAGAGCCATCATCATGAATGATGCGGGGAGGAGGGTGATGTCTCGCATGAGAGAGTTGTGCCAACAAGTTTTTTTTTGGCACAACATCTTAGATCATTGGAATAACATACCGGAGGGGAGCAAGGACTACATAGTAGCATCCTTGCATGGGGAGTTTTCAGTTTGAGCCACAACAGATAGATTTTCTATGGGCTGGATGATGGTGTGTATGCATGCATATATGTCACACAGACGATCGGACGCATGCAAGGTACTCAAGAGTGGGGCTGCAAAGCCTGAGTGGCTAGACGCGGACGACTAGCGCCGACTGAGGGAGGAGACTACAAATTCTCTAGGACGTTGGAGTCAGTAGCAGTGTGAGGCGGCAAGGGCATGACTAGAGGCCAAAGAGGTCCATCATCTTGGGAGCTGTGGCCGCAAGACATATCTGGAGGACTTTGTAAGTTTTTCTCTTTTTTTTTCTTGCTTATTTTTTTGCAATATCCTTTGTACTGACAATCATGTTTCTAACAGTTAGTATTTTGTTTTCTTTGCAGCACTCCTTTACAAATCGTGATCTGACCGGCCTTGAGACTCTATATGTAGAGAGGTACAGTATCACTGCATTGATCGACCGATTGTATAGACGTGGCAGCCCTGCAAGTCACTCATCCTTCTTGTTCCTAGTTACCATGTTTAATCAGAATGCAATATTGCATAGTTGACTGATTTATAAATGTTTCTTTTTTTGTAGAGTTTGTTCAATGCTCCTTTACAACGGGATGAGCTTTCAGATGGCGAGGATGTATAGCTCGCCCTTGGATCCCTAGAGTTCACACACCCTTCCTTTTTGTTCGCCTGATCTGTGTAGACATTTTCTATGTAGTAGTGATATCTTGTCATGATTGTACCAGTCGCTTTCATTATGTGATCATGTATTTATTTCATGTATCAGTGTTATGATTTAAGTACACTTTGTCTTTATTTACACGAGTATTGTACACATTGTAGAAACTATTTTGCATGGCCGAAATAAAGCACATATTGCTATATGTGGCAAGGTAGCAAGCACAAATTTTTTTTCCCTGTTACTGTCGCTATTAGCATCGCAAATTTACCTGCACGCCTCGTTATATGCGTCATTAATAGCGTCGCAAAGCGTCATTATAGTGACACTGATAATGATGCTAATATCGATTGTTCTATGGCGTCGCCTTTAATGACACTTTTTGTGAGGACGAGGACAAATTTTTTTATTTACATTTTCATCACTTTTAACGTCAGTATAAGGCCTATATCTTGTATTGAAAATTTAAAAAAAAGATAGAAAATAAAAAATGGAGAGCAAGAGAGAAAAGAAAAGAAAAAAAGGAGAGAGAAGATGAAGCAAATAGAGAGAGAAGAAAAGAAATGAGAGAGAGAGAGAGAGAGAGAGAGAGAGAGAGAGAGAGAGGAAATACAAAAAAGAGGCAAGAGTGCGAGAGAGATAGAGGAGGCAAAAGAGAAATAAGAAGAAACGAGAAAACAATAAAGAGAGAGAGGGGGAGGGGGAGGGAGGCAGGGAGGGAGGAATAAGAGAGAGAAAGAAAAACCAAGAAAAAGAGGAGAGAGAAGAAAAAGAGGAGAGGGAGAGAAAGAAGGAGAAAAGAGGGAGAGAAAAAGCAATGCTGCCATACACACTTCTTAAAGTGATCTAATGGTATACACCATGATATTGACAAAACATAACAAAAACAAACAATATGCACTTGCGAATATAGAAACCACTTAGTCTCAATGCTTAACATAATGTTCCAGGGATCCTTGTTATCTCATTGAAATGGAAAATTCAACTATCGTCCTAAAGGTAACTACAAATTAGTCACATTCTTCTTCTTTCTAAAACTAATATCCTAAGGACTTTTCTTTATTTTAACTTCATGGAATGAATCTTCCTAGCATATTCTTCCTTAGAGTTTATAATTCTAATTCTAAAATAAGTAGAGATTAACAATCTAATGTTTAGTTTAAAATTTTAAGATTCAAATATAAGTTAATTTGATCTCTACGTGGCGTAGTTAACATTTTTGGAGTCCTTCCTGTGAATCCATTAGCCCACAATGTGCTCGTTGGGAGGAGTCCATCCTACTTCGAAAATCCCGACATGGTCAAGAATAATTAGTGCACAAGAACAAGTCTTTCGAAATCCCGCGCAACAAGATTTCCTGTGTGTAAACAAGTTCATGAGATCTGAACAAACGCCACAACTTCCCTGCATATAAAACAAGAGCTTCGGAAATTGCAATCTCCCCCCGCGAGAACAACCTTCTGAGAGAGAATCATTCTAAGCTATAAAAAGGCTTAAACGAATGAATTGCCCGTCAACCATGGTTGAAGGGAGAGGAGGGCAGTTTCGCAGGGGCGAGGAGTGAGCTAGCGGTTGCTGAGATTGTCGGGCGTCAAAATCTCACAAAGCTTTCACCCACCATGGAAAAGAGTGAAGGTTGATGTTGAAGCCTTCGTGATGGATGTATGATTCTTCGATGTTGATGCATATACCAATCACCTGGATCTCAAACCAACACTGAAGCCCTTCACCATAGAACAAACACTTACTAAAATGGTACAGACTCCTTCCTAGTGATGGAGAAGCTGATGATGAACCTTAAGGTACTCCTACTGCAACTATAGGTGGGGTTTATGATTATTCTAATGTAGGATATGAAGATGATGTGGCCTCTTTATGTGGATAGAAGACACCTATTTCACACAACATAGGGCATCATGCTAGCATGGCAAAACATGCATGATCCCCTCTTGTTCTTGCTCTGCAGATCACATGAGTAATTCTTTGGTAAAGAGGCTCCATTTTCTGCTAATTTGGGTGAAGAAGAAGATGATGAGTAAATGTGTAGTAGAGGATGGAGGAAATTTGGAGAGAAATCATGAGAAGTAAGTGGAGTTACAAGAAATCATGGAGAGGTCTCGACAGCAACAAAGAACAAGCACACGTGATTTTAATGGATAAAGATGGACATGATGGTGATTTTGTTGATGAAGAGGCTCAATTTGCTACTACTTTTCGTATAGAAGAAGATGATGATGATGATGATGATTCAAATAGCAAATATGAGCAAGGTGGCCTGTTTTGGACATCATCAAACTTTTCTCTAGCATATCCAACCTAAATTTTTAGAACCTCATAGTATACCACATCCACCGGTGTTGGTATGATTGCTTGACTTTCAGGAGCTTTGTGCACCTACAAGGATTTCCCTTCAATAACCTCTTGTTGCTTTTGTTTAATTTTCAAGAAAAGCCTTTCTTTGAATTCAGGTATCAACCCCTGCTATGGCCCCTCAGGATCATAATAGAAAATGCAGGAAATTTGCATTGCAGGGAACTTCCTGACATAGTTTACAGCCATGTTGTACATTTAATCTTCAAGAACAATATGCAAACATGAACTACATATTATATTCATCAATGCTAAACCACTGTCCTGAAAATGATCACACAGTTTATCATCATCATATTCACTCCTGATCAAATAACTTGCAGTAGACAACACAAATAGTCAGGACACAGATACACATTATTAGAACCAAACATAAGCGACCAGATCTGGCGCTATCCTGAAGAAGGCATCAGTTCTCATCACGCAGGAATACAAAAGACACGAACTCCTGACTGTCAGGAAGGCGCCTGCATGTCAGGTAAAAACCTGAATGCTTCATATGGCATCTTAGGTCACTTTCCATATGTTGGTTCTACATGTATGCTAGTACTAAGGTATAAAAGTACTAATATAGTGCAATTCGAGCCTCAACACCTAGCACAGCCCAATGGATGACTGGGACAGTCAAGAATCGAACCCACAAGTATGTAGCTATATAATGAAAATCATACAAAGTAAGAAATAACCCAGAGAATACAATTATGCCCTGCCAGAGGCCTTGCACCCCTTGACAAGCCACACTGAGCAACCATGAGTAGAGCCCCTCTAGGATACTCATAGTCCTCTCTTGTAGTTGCATAATTGATCCTAAGTGTTAGCAGAGGTCATTACATCATGTTATGAGCAAAAAGAAGATACATATGAAAGTCAAGTAGTAAACCAACTAGGAGTGTACAGAATAATATCTGTGCAAGTAGAAATCTGACACTCTGAACGTGCAACAGCATAGTCTTCAACAGATCTACTACTAGTAACCTTAATCTCTTCATGCACCTCATACACAACTTGCTGCAAAGTAGAATCCCTATCTTCCAACTCAAAATCCTTCTGCTGCAAAAGAGATGCTACATAGTCATCACTTTTTCTCTTCTCATCCAAAGCATATTGCAACTTAGCAGTAAGATCCACTTTGACAGCTTGCAAATCTGCAACTTGCTAAAGTAATGCATCCTTTTCCTGAATTAATGCATCAAACTCAGCTGGAACAAAAGCATTTTTAAGCATATTATAACGTCTAGAAACCAAAGTGTCAAATTTTCCCATCACCAGCTGCCAATTGTTTCTAACATCACTAATCAAAGCTTGCTACATCTCAGAAAATTCAGGCTTCAATACAATCGAGGCATCCACATCTACTTCTAAATTCTTCAAAATCAGCTCTTCAACATGTTTAAGAGGCTGAAACCTCTCCAACAACAATTTATGCTCAACCTGCAATTTATCATGTATATCAACAAAACTTTGCAATTGATGCATACACTTATATTGCAACTCTTGAGTCCAGTTCTCAAACAAAGCAGTTGACATTTTTCTGTTGGGGTAAAGGCGCCTCCACCATGCCGCCCCGTGTATTACTACACTGACAGTACCCGCCATTGCACACTACAGGTGGCAGGCACCCGTCACGTCAATTTATTCTTTACATTCATTTTAGTGACTAGTAAATAAAGGAAGGCCCGGTCACACATTGTGACTGTTGGAGTTTCCATTTCTTGTCTCTCTCTTTCTTGCTCTTTCTCTCCCGCCATAGCTCGCGTGCAAGCTTCGATCCTTCTCACCTTTCAACTGGTATCAGAGCTTGGATTCCTCTTGCTTGAGCTCAACTTGGTGCTTCTCTACCTTCGCATCGACTCCCTTCACGCATTGGATCTCCATCCCCGCAGCCATATCCGATCTCCCCGGCTTCCCGAGCACCTTCCCGGCCTATTGAGGCACCTTCAAGGCATTGGTACTGAGGTATTTGATCATTCTTTCAGGGTTTTATTTAAGTCTACATGTTGCAAACAGCAAGGGCAGCCATGGCTTCAAACCCTTGAAGCTTATTCCCCTCATATTATGCCTTACACCTATCAAGGCTCAAAGAGGCTTGTCATAGGCCTTTGATAGGCCCTTCTTGAGCCCCCCATTACCCCCTTTCAGCCCACGTGGAGTAGCAACAAGTTCAGCACCAACAAGGAAAATTGTACCATTTTTCCAGGCTATTAGCACTCATCTACTTCAGCTCCACACTTGGCCATTGCTTCTTGCTCTCTACCTTGATCAAGAGGGCTATTAGACTTCATGTTTGATGTCATTCAAGCTGTGGGCATTGGTCTTGATCATTCGGGGCTGATTTCTTCATATTTGGGACTATCATAAACTGTCATAATAGGCTGAAAATAGGGCAGCTACATTGGCATTAGCATTTGTTGCTTACACTCCATTCCGCTTGTGCTATTTGATGCTCATATGCGGCCTATTTGATGCCCGAATGTCTTGGGAATGTATGCATTCGATTTTCCCATGACTTGGCATTGTTGTTGGGCGGGAAATTGATAGTCAAAAACTCGCTGTGTCCGTGATAGTCCCACTGGATTCTGCAACTCACGATATGGTTTTTTGTTTTCAGCACATATTTCACCCAATTCTTATTAGTAATGTTATTTATATACACATTAGGATGTATATACAGTTGTAACGAGTCCTCACCAATGTCTTGTCATGCTGGTAAGTCCCCCAATGTTGTGGTGGCTATGGCTTGCCGACTACTCGCTTATGGCCTCGCAATCAGCCTCAACTGGCTCATACCTATCCAGCAGCTTTGTTGCAATACAACTACCATCTCAAAGAGAAAACAATAGTAGCCTCCGCCTACTTAGGAGGATACTGAACCACACTTGCTCTATCAGCACAGGTGCTGAGCATCGTGTTAAACATGCAATCACTATGTCAGAGAAGGCCTTGAAACATCTCACTAAGATGAGAAAAGATCTGAATGAAGACCTTTGCCTTTGACTCGGGGGGATGTCCTATACCATGGATTTTGAATAGTGTGCTAATATGAGATCTGATCATTCCATCATTGACTATGACGGTTTCACAATGGTTTGTGATCCAAAGAGCTTGCTTTATTTGTATAGGATGTAGTTCGACTATAGTGATGCTCTTATTGGAGATTGGGGAACTCTATGCCAAGATGCAATAGAGGAACTAGCTTAGAAGGATTCTACAGAGAACAGGAACATAAAGGAAAAGGAAGTACAAGAAGACAAAGAAGACCAACTAAGAATGCAAGAAGATCAAAAACACAAGATCAAGGAAAGCAAAAGATGCCAAAGAAGCATGAAGAATATACTTTCTACTGCTACAAACAATTTTTTTTGAAATTTCCCATAGTGGACTTGGCACAACACTTGGCTCTCGTGGAAAAAGAGAAAGTCCTAACAGAAAGTAGAGCAGAGGCAGCCCAAGTGGGCTTCAATACTCAACAACAAGCTTTCGTAAATACTCTGATGAATGCCACTCATGCAGAGGAAGGGGAGTCCCATGAGGTGGTAAAGAAGAAGCTAAGCATAGCACACAAAGCTCTGCAAGCACGCTACACATGCCCCCACAATCCGTTTCAGTTGGGCTAAACCTTGATGAACAACGCAAGTACATGTTGTTGGCCGGCCTAACCCCCTAGGAGATTGATGCACTGGGGTTTGTAGAGGAGGTACAGTGGGAAGATCTCCCAGGGAGTGAAGCTGAACTGCAATTTGACATGGGCAGATTCGATGAAGAGGTGATCCCACAACCCCCTTCACCCCACTCTAAAGAATAGTGGCAATCAATGGACACATATGTGGAGAGAAAAGCCGCCTTGAGGGAGAAGAGAAAGAAAATGGTGAAAGAAGCTAGACAAACATTGAGGGCTAATCTTATGGCATAGTCGTTCGCACCTCTTCCACCATGCCCACGTGACCTGCTGGCTAGTTTCCATGTAGAAATCGTAGTCTAGGAGAGACAAGAAAAATAGAAACAACCTTTTAACTTCACCTTCCTCCTTCCCAATGGCCCGTGAAGAGTTCTTCCCCTTAAAATAGTGGAAGAGGTGATTGGCATCGGAAGTCAGCTAGGCCAACAATGGCTGGAAGAAAGAGAGAAGAATCCCACCCTCTGGGACACCGAGGATGCTGAGTATTGGCAAAATAAGGTTTTTGAAGTGCCCTAGTTTATGCCTGGATACGAGTGCCAGCCATTTTGGCAGAGACGTATTTGCGATAACAATGTGTTGTCTTCGATGGATTTTTGTAATACCCTCCCCTTTGAGAGAAACAACCCCACCTTCATGGCGTATCCTCGTAGGGTAGGAGTAGACTTTAATGCAAACACCCATGGTCGCTATGACTTTCCCATCATATATAACCCCCGTACTACCACCTTAGCACAAGCCCTCAGTTTCACCTCGAACAAACCTAGATGCTACCATGACTCGCTATATTGCTGACTTCTTCTCTTGTCCCGATCCCACCTTCATTACCACATGCAACTACCTTAGGCTATTAGAAATCTTACTTAAGTAGGATCCCACCCCAACACAACGTGGTCTCTCCCCACTCTTTTTTTATCCTAACACCATAGATAGCTGTAGGATGACCCACCTAATGATGTGAGCTAGCCTTCTATCCTCCTTCTACCTAGCTATTCTCGAGGATATGAATGACAACAAATTCACCTACTGTAACCACCCATTCCTCTCCACCACCTCTCTCCATGTCGCTTGAACCTTAAGGATTACATGCAAAGCTCAAGATTTTTGAGTCACTCTATTAAATCCCCTTCCCCACCACCTTCTAATGATGATAACTAGCAATTAGCTATTGCACTAATCCTGTACCTCAGTAAGTTTTTTATTAAAAAATTAAAAAAAAGAGATAGCAAAGAAATAACAATGAAAGGAGCACACAGCATGTCCAAACACAAGTCGCGGCACATAGCTCACAATCATGCATCTAAGGGTCCTCAAGTTAGGCATGTCTGGTGACCTTAGTTGGCCCGCTCAATTCCTAAACCCCCTAGCCCTTTTTGACTCTCCACTTCACACTTAGTGAACCTGAAGGGCATGACATATGTAGGGAGATAACACTCACCTATGGTTTAGACCTGTCACCTTGAGCTATACACACCACACCTCCCTTTGCACGAACATGGTCGTCAAGTATGGGACATCACCCAGGCTTACCTAGGGTTAGACCCAGTTCCGTGTTCCACTAGTACGACCACAAAGCAGTGCACGGTGAGGTAGACACCCCCCTTAGGTCAAGCACTTTCTCCTTTCAGGTACAACAAGATGCTGCAAACCACCAACTTCAGAGACCCCCATCATCCGCTTGACACACCTTGGGTTCTCCATCTAAATCATTACCAAAGCTTCCCAATCAAAAGAGTCCACATGTGGTCCTATCCTCACCCCACCACTCACTTGCCCAGACCCCACCCTTCCACAACAAAGAGCTCGAAGTGCCATGGGACTAGCACCCATCTTGGAGAGGGGTAATGTAAACCTTAGTTCAAGATGGCAGAAATATGAAGCAAAGAGCAAAAAAATGACACAAAAAGAGCAAAGGTGCAGAGGCGGCCCCAAAGCTAAGCTGAGGCAAAAAGCACAATTTTAAATGGAAGGCGCCTCAAAAAGCTCTAAAAACTCTTATAAAACAATGTTAGGATCCCTCCTGTGCCATTTGTAAAAGAATAGATGGGTGTAGGCTTTTAAGTTATGAAGCATGAAGAGGAAAATAAGAATAATGACCTTGCCACAATGGTCGGGTCATGTAAAAAGGGATGGGTGCCCCTGGGATTTTTGGGTTTGTATGTAAAGTTCAAAAAGTGAATGGAAGCTCATTCTTTGGTGTGTGGCTAACAAGAGACATATCTCCTTCTCTTCTTCTCATCACCTTGCTTGTGTATGTGCTCTTGAGAGAGGGAGTGTGAGAGTGTGTGGGAGTGAGGGATCAAGAGGGTGAATCTCTTCACCATCTCCTCTTCTCTTCTTCCCTTCCTCTTCTCTTTTCTTGTGCACACACGGCTATGGTGGAGGGAGCTTGATTGAGGGGGACTTGAGGATGATTGAGCTAGCATCTAGGATCGTGGAGCTACTGGTGTGTGTGAAGGAGGTAAGCTTACTACACTCATAGTTTGGAAGGCGTATCGGCTAGGTGAGAGATAGCCATTAGAGCTCACTTGGGACGCTTGAACAACAAGCGGTCCGTGGGTCTTAGCGATTGAGCTTGAGCTCCCATTATAGCTGCATGTATGAATGTTCCAGCAACTATTGGGGATATCTATTATAGTTAGCATTTCTTTGTGTAAGATTCTTGTAGTTATCCAATGATTTTGGGACATCCATTCATTGTGTCAACAAGGATGGAGACTAAAGTGATTGAAAATAGTGGTTCACCATATGCTCATGTGAGAAGTAGCGATAGCAAAAGATAAGTTGAGTTGTTAAATCTATGTGTTATTCATCCTTGTAATAGGGATACTCTTAAAGATTATTCGGTTTTGTCTAATACTAGAGAATTCAAGTGTTTTTAGATGGTTCTATTGTAAATCGAGGCTATGCTAGTGCTGTCTGGAAGATGTTTTTGCCTTCAAGAAAAGAGGAAACTATTTTTATTACTTGTTTTCAAGAATGGACAACAAATAAGACAAGAAGATCTAAGAGCATTGAAGCCATGTGTAGGGCTAGAAAGGGATATGTGCATCAAGCACAAAATGATTGTAAGAGATTGTAGTGGGGATAGGCAAGGCAGATTTCAGGATATTGAAAATTTGTTTTAATTGAAAGTGGATTAATGGTAAGTGATTTATCTAGAATGGTCTTTCATACTAGGAAAGACCCCTAAAATGTTTGGTTAACAAGGGGTTCATATGTAGAAGTTATAGGGTCAGAAAGGGCAATCTCTAGGCAGGAGTGTATGCTGTACAGAATGTCGTGCAAAAACTTTTAGGGCTTGATACCTTTAGAATTTGGTCTTGGTATTTTCAGCAAAGCTATAGATTACAAGTGGTGCTACATTTTTGTTTTTAAAAGCTCAGTGATCGGAGTTATTATTTGGAAGATACAAGTAATTTTTTGTAGGGTGGTCTTATAGGATAGTATTCTAGTCAGAATGAGAAAGAGTCTAATGAATATAGCATGATACATGCAACATATACTTTGATCAAGTTGACAGAGAGTTACAGGCCATGTAGGATGTCTAAGCTTGTAATACCTTATGATCCAAGAGGGATTGAAGGAAGTTTGGGTCTCCTATCCTAGAAATTCCTTCGACCTTGGTGGTAAGAAGGTCGTGAGCATAAGAGTTTGGGTGATATTGATATGGGTATTTGATGTTGGTGGGCTACCTTTGTGACATTTTGGAGGATGCAAAGATTTGAAGGGACTGGATGTCATGGGATGTTTGGCATAGAGTATGAGAGCAGAAGATATACTGTCATGTGGATGAATTCATGCCTTGGCTATAGACTAGTAATGGACCGCAACTCCTTGCTCAATACACTTCTCAAACTCGCTCATTGTCATGGTAATATGAGATAGTCAATGATAGTCAATGAATTATTGGAAGGTCATGATCATGTGGCTTGGTATATTGGCTTTGTGGTCACTTAAGTGACTTCTTCTAGAGGCTAGTGGTGTAGAGTGAAGTGTGAAGATCAAGAAGCTTATTCAATGTAAAATTAGGGATGCCAACATGACTGATTGGGCAGTGGATGCTATACAATGTGGCCACAAAGGTGAAGGAGATGGCATACTAACTAGGAGAGGACAAAAGGGAAATGTGGGGCTAAAAAGCCAAAGAAAATAAGTGGATTGAAGCTCATGCATTGGAGAGGAGAGAGGAGAGTATTGGGACTATTTTGGAACAGGGAAGAATAGGGAAAAAGAGAGCATTAAGCTATCCTTGCTTAGCACAATCATCCATAAAGGTCACCTCTTGATCTATCCATTGCTTCTTAATCCCTATCATTAGGAGAACACTTGAGGATCATAAAAGGAGTGTTTTGTGTGTATTGAGAGATACATGTGGGATGTTTTTGACTATGTACAATAGTGAGAAACATGATAGCAAGCTCTCCTTTAAATTTTTCACCTCTTGCAAGCTCTTGGATATTTAATTATTGGTCTCAAACTTTAGTGAAATATTCCTTGTTCATCAAAGAGGAGTTTTGATGGGTTTATGCTCTTTATGTGGATTGTTTTGGGCTATGAATAATAGTTAAGAATAGGGCTACAAGTATAATCATAGTCTAGGCAATAAAACTTGGACTTTTCTTCGATTTGGAGTAGCATTAGTACCATATTTTGTTATTGTAATAAAATTGTCATTAGAGGGTTGAAGTGCTTCTCAAGGCCTCTATAGGGTATTAACAAGGATTTGTATATTCCTATTCATGTGTCTTGTCTATAGTGGATGCTTTCTATCATTTTTCATGAGTAGATTGATGCATGCATGAGATTTTGAGGTGTTACCTACAACTTTTGGTTTATGTTCATAAGAGATAATTCATGTTATATTAGTGTGTATAGTGATGCGTATGCTTATTTTGTGTTGGGAAACTATGTGTATGTGCCTTTATCTCTAGTATAAATATTAAATATATTAGATGTAATGTAGATTGATTGTTTTGTTGAGCCATATGAAATGAAGTCACTCGATTTCATCTCTATATGTATCCATTTGACCTTCCAATTCTAAATTCTCTTTCTTTAATCTTTTTTCACCTCTCAATCTCCCTACATCCTTCTCTCTCTTACCCTTGCAATAGACCTTCAACCTTACATGCTTCGACATTTGTAAGAAATCAATGTTTACTAGAGTGAATGAAGTACCAATAATTGGTCATATATGTGAGCCTTTTGAAAGAAGGCCATTCCAAGTGAAAGTGGATGCCATAGACAAGATTGAGAAGACTTGTTCTTGTACATCTCAAGTGAGAAGGTTTCTAGGTGAGTGTGTATTTTACTTGCTTCGGATACGCCAATTTGCCCATATTGCACGTGATATGTACCACTTGTGGAGAAAGGGATAGAAATTCGCACCTTGTAGTGAAAACATCCTCTTGATGTGAATCACATAGACTTAAAGGATTCCGAGTCGGCCCACTCTTCCAACAAGCCCATCAGTACCTTAATGCTACTCAATCCTGTGATCTGGACAGCAGTAACATTACATGGGGTTCCCTCCGCAAACCTGGTTGCTTGTGGCCACTAGGATGACATCGCAAATGATAGGCCATCGTTCTTCCATCTAAGCGAGCTACATCATATGGCTGCCACGTCGATGCCGATCAATGCTCTAGAAATCACACTAATTCAACTCAGCAAAAAACACGTTGACCCTTCTTGCTCTAAACACGGTGCCAACCACCTAGTAGTTTCCTGACTCATGCTCATCATCCTAATGATGACGACTAGCTTTCCACACCAGTCATCCTGAATATACATTGCCAAATATGTTGTACACAAACCATTTGGTAGTCCCTAGATCACAAAACCCAAATAGTATTCTTGCATAAGTCATATTAAGCATCATAGTATCCTCCTGGATCATATACCAGAACTCTTGTCACCCATACGTGCATGCAACCAATCCAACTACCATCTCCCACATCATATGGGAAGTTCATAAAGTTGGAATAGCATGTAACTATATGCATCGCATTGCAAGAAAAGTTTACATCCACTTGGATCAAATGGCATAGTGAACCCGGAATGTTTTTGAAGAATATCGTAGCTTGTAGATCCCCGTAGATCATAAGGTAGTGTCAAGTATACCCACATCCCTTTTACTATCTTCTTAGAGATGTGTGTTCCATACAATGCTATATTCACATTTATCCCATCATGATCCACATGAAAGCATTTTGTCCTTATATCAAACATCCATATCTCCATGATCTCCAACACAATCAGAAATGCAAGTGAAGTAGCTTCACCCCCTCTAGCTTTGTAGCCCGCACTATGCATCCATAGAGAGGCAAACTCCATAGCATTTGGAACTACAGAATCACCTTGAAAAGCATATTTATATTCTATATTCAATAGATGTATAGATTGAAACTCATTGTATGAACCATAAAACCTCTCTAAAGTTTCCCCAACCTGTAGAGAAATATCATCACATATACCATGCATATTTTCCATATTAACTTTTTATCATCCTTCCTAAATTTTTAGAATCATTTTGACATCTCCTAGAATGAGCATAAGTGGTGGTTCCATCCCAATGTATTCTGTGCACTACAACAATCAAATCGGCATGATTGCCAATCAAAGAATTTGTATCTTCTACATCCTTACTCAATGTATTAGCATTTTTAGTCACTGTATCATCCACACCCCTAGTGAATATCTATGTATCATGAGGTAACACATTTGGATCATTAGCATAATGAATCCATGTAGCATTACTAACCTTTGTCAATGTATCATTTTCACCCTTAGTCCAAAGCATTTAGAGGAAACACATTTGTAGCATCAAACAATACATTAGGCAAGTCTCTTGCATATTGAGAACGCCATCCCAAGAAGCATGTGATTAATTCCCAAGGGTATCCTACACAATCCTTCCTAGATCTTGATATAAAGTATCCTTGTAATCCAAGTCTAGAACTTTCAAATAATATAACTGCTTAAAGTGCTGGTATTGCTTGTTGGTTCTCCATAGTTTTCGAAAACATTAGCATCAAATCCATGGTTGCCTAAAACTCTTGTATCACATCTATATTTGATTAGAATTCCATGATCGAGCCCCCAAGTCGACTATTTCCATGTTAGGTGTCGAGATGATTTTTACTCGATCATGGGTCAAGTCTCTAATGTGAAAGGCTAGAAGGATAAGAGGAAGATAAACATATTTGAAAATGAAAAGAAAGAGTCAAATTTGAGTGGTGGATTCTAGTTGGATCTTATTGATTATGGTGTTTGCCCTTTTCTAGTTTTTTCATAAGAAAGCATTAACACACAATCTAGAAAATAGTTATTCTTGTCTTGGAATATGCATTAAACAACTTCCAAAGTGTGTTTATAGATAGTACATGAAAAAGACTACATTAACATAGTCTAAGCAACAGTTATTATTGTCTTGCTATAAGGATCAAAATAACTTTCAATAACTATAGATCAAAAATGTAGAAATAGATTTTAATATACTATACCTACATGGACTAGATGATTTCAATTATCAATATAGGCCATTTCCTTTTGATTTCTAAACCATTATTAGAGCATAACCTTGTATATCTAACTTACCATTTGAATTTTTTATCTATTATTTATGGAAAAAGGCATTTCTTGGGTCACCTAGACCAATAAAAATCTATGAGTAATCTATTGTAGACCAAACACTTTATGTCCAAAATAAGATAGACAATAGGACTAAATCATTTTGAGAAAATTTCAATGACCTATGCATGGCTCAATCAAATAGCCAATGCATACTAATATTTGCATAAAGAGCTAAATCTATGTATAGCTTCTCATATTCAAGTCATTCAAAACTATTCACACCATAATCAAGTAGCTAGAGAGCCTCCATAAATTACATGTTTAATCATGAATATATTAACAATCAAAGAAATATTTTTAGAAGATAAAAATTATGAGAGGGACATATAAATTCTTGGTGAGTATAATATGCTATAAATTATCAATTGGTTACATAGTATGATATCCCACTTTAAAATGCCCATGGTCGAAACTATTATTTGTATTTTGATCTCAAGTGCTATCCATGTAACATATTGTAAAGTGCCAAAACCACCCCAACAAAAGAAAATACTCATAGCATTACCAAATGATTTCAAAATCACAAAGAATGACCTTCCTCCATAGTTAAGGTGGATACTACCCAATTCACGCATGAATTAGTAATTTTAAAATGTCTTTGATACCAATTAAACTAGAAGGGTCATTCACTTATGGATGATTTCTTAGTTCAATTTGTTGGGATCGATGGGTCAGAAAATCCATTGAGCCCACCTAGCCAAAAGTTAGAGCAAGCAAATTTTGATTCATAGTAGTGCAACTCTTAATGTACGAGCTATCCCTTACTTTGTTTCCAGAGTAGAGTAGCTAAAGAATGCAGTATTTTATTTTTTATTAGGCATTTCCTTTGTTAAAATAAGTGGGTTGATTTAATGTACAATTTGATACAAATATTTTCCATCAAGATATCACTAATAGTTTTTGCTAGATATAATTATTATTTTGAATGGGCTGACATTAGCTGAGTAACTCCTAGTACTATAGCTATGGCAACAATGGTTTTTTACTTGTTACTATGATTGAGCCTAGGGTTATCTTTCATAACAATACTAAGTTTATAACTGATAGGTGCAAATAGGGTTGTGGTTATACAAGTTTAACCAAAAAGGAAAAGAAATGAATCCTTTGGTTTTGGGTAGATGGAAGATCTTCATTGAGAGGGAAGCAATGGTGAGATAGAGGTTGAAGCTATGGAATGCAAGAGGGTTGAGAGAGAAGAACACAAGAGAGTTATATAGGCATAAAATGAATGGTACCCTTATTCTTTGTTAACTTCACTTATACAAGATTGTGCAGTGTGTACATATATAAGTGATATGCACCCAACTATTGACCATTGGCCTTTACCCTAGCAACCTTCAAGTTAGCAACCAATGTGCCGTTATGGGAATATGAAAAGAAAATGAAGATACAATCCAGTGGCCATTGGCACTTTCTAGTATGCAAAGCACTCAAAAGTAAACTCTTTATGAGAAGATTTGCAAGATTATCAACTATATGTATTTCGATAAGCTTAATGTGCTTGTCCTTCCTTTCAAAGAATAGATGTGCCACGGGGGATTTACTAGTAGTAATAAGGAGACGTCACCTATGTGCAGAAAATATATGAAAATATCCCTTATCTACCCCCTATTTAAGGGACCTTACCTTATAAAATGTACCTTTCTTTCCTTATGTAACCCCCCTCCCTTACACTCACGTGGTACCATACGATAAACCCTAGTGGACCCCCTGGGAGATGTGCATAGATCTAGTGCCATTCAAGTGTCTCATCATCCTCTTTACTACATCCCAATGCTTCTTGCTAAGCGATAGTCCTTCTAGGACTAAGCAAGCAATCAATCTAGCTATTACATGCATGCATAAAAAGAAACAAGGTGAGTATCTTACTTTCTAATGCATATTTCAAGTGTTGTCATGAGATCCAATTGTCATCACAGTTGCACCTATAAAGATACTAGAAAAACTAAAATATAAGGGACTATCAACAACTTTGTTAATGAAACACTACACATAAAAAATCTATGATTTAATTGATCATCCACAAAGTATTATAAATCAAGTTCTTAGTATTAGGTTGTTTACCTCCTCCTCTTTAGTTGAACCAAAAAAATATTACACATAATCTAATGATTCATCATTTTGAGGAGCTAACAACAATATTAAAATGAAAACATAACTCAAAGAGCTAACTTCCTAGTAGCAACAATTTGAATAGTAAAAGTAATGCCATAAAAGCAACACTACTAAAATGGCACACATATAACCATCAACCATTTATAGATACAAGGAAACTAGAATGAGGATACATAGAAGATACAATCATTTCATAAAACTAAAAAGCATTTTATTCAGAAGAACCTAAGGTAAGACTTGATACATTGAGAAAATGAAGACATTACTTAACCATGACTTTAAGCATTTTCAATTTTACATTATCCAAGATTTAAGAATCTTGCTAGAGATAATTAATTAACAATTTAAGCTTTGGATAAGATCAAAGAACGTCGAAGAACTTAAGAGACACTAAAGAAATTTCAAGAGCTAATAGCCATTATGTAGATATTGTCAAAGAAACCTGAACTTGGATTAATGAAGCTATCAACATGCATTGATCACAATGCATATCCATACTTTCATGCGAGAACATTATGATTTTTATTGTTAAGAACCTAGCATGAGCTTAATAATACAATGGCTTCTACTATCATTAGGAGAAATATGGACTCTCTTTTTTTCCCCTTAAGGGGTTTCTCTCACCTCTCTCTCTCTCTCAAAAGAGATTCCAAAATAATATTATAATAATAGAACTTCTAGAATCAAGAAAATCTTGTATTTTGATTTTCAATAAATTTCACCTATTATTTTCCCAAACTGTAGAATAAGTCACTTTTTCTCAAAATCCTCATAACTTAAAAAATACAATTCTATTTTCTCTAAAAATGGAGTCAATCATTGATATACAACTCTTTAATACCCTCATGACTTTTCAACATTAAAATATATTAGAATCATTCTCTCGTTCTTACTTCTTAAAAGGGCATAAGCTAAAAAATAATATAGAATGATGTATACATCATATTTTAAGATTGTTTTTTTACCTAGAGACACCTTTTTGACTCGAGAGTTTCCTTGTAAAATTTTATCTTTTTTAGACAAGTATATGTCCATTATTGGGAATTTTTTCATTCCCTTTGAAAGCTCTAATTTTGTCCCAAATTTTGTGTTCTCTTCTCCTTCCCTCCAGAATATGGTTTCTTACATACAAATTCTTTTGAAGCAGCATTGAGAAGTGCTTTTGATACCATTTGTTGAAATCAAATAATCTCTATTTACAACACTCTCTACCTCGCTACAAGCAATTTCCCTCTTCAGTACTATGCTATAAGATATCTTTCTCTTCAATAGTCCATACTACAAGCAATCAAGTGATAATGGAGGTATCTTTATTTTTTTAATCTCTATGATGTTATTAGTCTTCACAGTTGTTATTTAATCCTTAAGCATCAATTCAAAGAGAGAGAGAGAGAGAGAGAGAGAGAGAGAGAGAGAGAGAGAGAGAGAGAGAGAGAGAGAGAGAGAGAGAGAGAGAGAGAGAGAAGGGAGAGGAGAGAGAGAAATGTGTGAGATAAAATAAGAAAATAAGTGATAGAGTGAAAGAGAGTAAATTAGGGTAGAAGATCATAAGATGATGTTATTGTTATCTACTAGCCAAGCTTCTGTATAAATGTGTTTAAATATATTTGATCAATTCTTGTTGAGAGAGAGAGAGAGAAAGAGAGAGAGAGAGAGAGAGAGAGAGAGAGAGAGAGAGAATATTTTGGATAGAACAAAACATAAGATTTGATGCTAATTAGAGATAGATTAAAAGCTAAGATTACATGCTCAATATGGATTGATTAGGGTCTATCATAACTAAAATCAAGAGAAAGAGACAAGATGCAACTAGGTTTAAAAAAACACAGATATAGTGAATCAAAGGGGTGTAATTGTATGATTTAAATGTTAATCCAAGTTAAAATTGGCATACAGTTTTCTTTATAGAATGCAGGTGCAGAACGTACCAAGAGAAAGAGAGATATTCACTTTCAATTGGAGGATTAATATGCACCAATGTTCAAAATAACTGTGAAAAATGATGATGCAATAAGATACATGATACAACAAGAAAGAAATGCATGGAAAAAAAATGTGGACCTTTAGGTTGATGGGTGCATTTATCCACCTAATCCACTCACTCAAAGGCAACCACAAGTTGAAGGGCTTACATCATTTGTAAAGTTTGTTTGTGAAGGCAATGAAGGATTGTATGGCTACACATGAAAACTTGTCACACAAGGATTAGCAAGGGTTCATCAAGCCTTGAAAAATATGCAAACAAGATTACAAGGGAATATGTAGTCTTAGATAAAAAAGAATAAATTATTGGCTCTGAAGGATAGGGAGAACAAGAGCCCATAACAAGCAATGTCTGTCATAAGATGCTATGCATGCTACACACGCACATAATATGGAGTTATATTCCAAAGTTATAGACTTGGAGAAGGAGAATCAAAATATAGAAAGAGGAAGCTTACAAAGACTTTGGAGATTGGGCTCACTTTAAAAGCCAAAGAAGCACGATGGTGCATCCGATTAGTTAAATCAATTCACAAATTAACCAAAGAAAATGGACAATATCATAGATGGATATATGCTCAATCAACTACAATGAGAAATAAGTTCCCTCATGCAGAGAATGATACTATCGCCAAAGTCCTAAGCAAGGATATGGTAAAAAATGCATTGGAAAATCGTAAATTCAGGGACATTGTAGATGGTGTCGCAAGTGAACATCTTAGGGACGTGAGCAACTTGTTTACTACCTCAGGGGGGTTCACTATATATATATCATCTATATAATGTGCATTCATGGCCTATTTATAAATATCCTGATGTGTGAATTTTTCTTGAATGAAACACAACTGTTTTCTATTCAATCTGTAAGTAACCCCTTTATATGACACCCTTCTGTATGTAAAAATATATATATAATTTGTATTTTAAAATTTTCTTATTTTAAAATCACGTTATATATATATTTATTTATTTATTTATTTATGAGTGAACCCCCCCCCCTCGATTTTACTACGACATATGCTTAGGGATTATGTGACAAGGTTGGAATGAGTTTTTGAGTCATACAATATGTCCTATCAACAATTGGATACAGGTTTTAAGTAAGTTTCAAAACTAAGCGAATAATGCCTTTGCCAAAACTATTTCATGTGAAGAAGGCTCGCAAAAAACTAAATGTGAAAGTGCTAGAACTAATTGGTGAGCCTACGTATATAGAACACACACACATATTACAATATGGTTCCAAAGAAGTTGCCTTTGTATTGAATGCATCCAACAACTTTGTATTGGATATTTGTAGGGTACTAATTGCTATGGTCAAGTTATACAATATGTCTATGGAAGAGTGTAGAGGTAAGTTGAAGTTTGACCTCAAACTTAATGAGAGTGAGATTACTAAGGGGAAAAAACTTGAACATGTGAGCATAACACTTATGAATCAAGCATTGGATCCCAACATCAATGAAAACCATCCTTTATACTTTAGTGTGCAATCAGAGAATGAAAATATGGTGGCTTAGAACATTTGAAATACCAAAGGAGGACCATGAAGTACTTAAAGTTTTTATAAACCTCACTAATATATCCAATGTTATTCAACAACAAAATAATGGAGCAATTTTATACTCGAGGGGTTTGGAGACTATCAAGTTGAATGGCATCTTACATGTGATTTAAAAATATTGAAGTGTATGTTTGGTTTATCAAATGTAGTGAAAGCAAAATTTCCATGCATATATTGTAGGATAAAGGGAAAGATGGAAAGAAAGAATGGCTTGCCAAGGCAGGATAACAAGGTGCTCCAACACGTGATTAGAAAATCATGAGAAATGGAATGCTAGTTCTAGTGGATCCAAATTGGCCTCCTATTTTGAAAATACCACTAACAAGGGTTTACTTTTGCACATTGCATTATTTGGTTAGAATAATTGAGAAGCTAGTATATGAATATATATGCTTTGCATACAAGATGCAACCCGTTTCAGAAGTTGATGCTACATGCAAGAAGATAGAAAAAGTCCTCTCTGAAGTTGGATTGTACGGGTGAAAGTAGAAATAAAAAAGTATGAGAAAAAATTAGGCAAGAGTGAAAATATCCATTGTAAACCATCCTTTGGTGGATCCAAGGCTAGGAAGTTTATATCTCCACCTTGAGATGAGGAAGGCAATATACTTGTAAAACAATGAGAGAAGTATGAAGCATGGAAAAAGTTGCACCTTGCTATTTCGGATTGGAGCAATGGGGGACGAATGAGGATTGCAAAGGGAAAAGTGTGGATACACCTAGATACATTAGTAGCTCTCTTACAAAAGTTGAGGTTTAGAGATGGTGTTGCCAACATTTAAAGAAACAGTTGCTAAATTTCATAAGTCCATGGTGGAGGCATGGACTACAAATAACATAACACACTACATGGTCAATATTATCCCCACTAAAAAAAAATATCATCATTTCAAATTAGTTTGTGTTTCTTGTAGATCAAGGAAGTTTGGCAGTATGGTCAACTCAAGGTATGGAACGATCTCTCTAACAAGCTCCTTGTGCTTTTCAAAAGGCAACTGATCATAGAGGTGACATCAATGATTCCAATTCTATGAGGAAATTATTCCAATGGTAGTATAGGAGATAAGAGATATGATACAAGGAAAAAGAAAAGAAGTCCAAAACCTCTCAAGTAGAATTTATAAGTAGAGTAATATATGAAGTGAGAAAAGTAAGATATGAAAACAACACAACTAGACAATACCACATAGAATGGTTGGAAACCCAAGAGAGAGATGGAAAGAAATGGAGACCTAGATAAAGATAACAATTTTGATGCATTTAGAGTTCACGAGCTAAGAGCACATGTACTAAGGATATGACACATCAATACTCCTATATTTAACATGAGATGTCTTACAAATTTTGTTTAACATTTCCAAGGTTTATCACTATATTTTTCAAAGTTGATTTTAAACTATATTTTTTAATTATGAAAAGTTAATTTTGAAATCCTAAGTCAAAGATATGAAAATTACAAACCTTAGAATATTCATTGGCCTAGAGAGAGAGGGGCATGAGGGGGGTGGTAGGAAACAAAGAGAGATAGAGATGGGATGGAGAAATGAAATGAAATAATAAATTTAAAGTTCATTTACATCACAATAAGTTTAAAAGTTTCGCATTTAAGCTAAGTCTCTCCTTTCATTCACTACAAGGATATGAGGGTATAGCGACGAGAAATAGCGGCATCGCTATTTGCATCGCTATTAGTGTCGCAAATGCGACGCAAATAGCGACGGTACCCAGAGGAAAAAAACGCAGGCCGAAACCTGAGTGCGTCATTTTTCATGCATTCACAAAAGAGAGAGCAAAAGGGAGATTGAGAGGGAGAGCGAGTATCTTGCTGAGAGGGAGAGAAGAGTGAAAGAAGGAGAAAGAAGGAGAAAGAAGACTTCTCACCACCACCATTGCCACCGCCATCACTGCCGCTGTTTGCGAAGAAGAGGAGGAGGTGTATGGAGGGCGAGGAGGAACCGTCGTCACAAAGAGGAGCCACCAAACCCTTCTTTGAGCCTTTACAGTGAGTGCATTGTCCATTCTTGCTTTGCTTTTGTGTTTTCTCTCACTCTTTTACTTGTTTTTGGTATAATTCATGTGTATTGAGAGAGGGAGAGGAAGTG
Organism: Lygodium microphyllum; assembly: GCF_053477565.2. Classification (NCBI taxonomy): domain Eukaryota; kingdom Viridiplantae; phylum Streptophyta; class Polypodiopsida; order Schizaeales; family Lygodiaceae; genus Lygodium; species Lygodium microphyllum. Next base: position 85,815,452 of record NC_141151.1, read on the forward strand.
AGAGAGAAAGAGAAGGAGAGAGAAAGGGAGGGAGAGGAAATGAGAGAGGAAGAGGAAGAGGGGGGAATGGGAGAGGGAGAGGGAGAGGGAGGGAGAGGGAGAGGGAGGGAGAGAGAAAGAGAGGGAGAGGGAGAGGGGGAGGGAGAGAAAATGAGAGAGGGAGAGGGAGTTTTCTCTCTCTCTTTTACTTGTTTTTGGTATAATTCGTGTGTATTGAGAAAGGGAGAGGAAATGAGAGAGAAAGAGAGGGAGAGGAATGGCGTGAACCCATTCGGTTTGCGCTCAACTTCTTACAGTGTGTGGCCTATAGTCCTTGTCAACTACAATATCCGTCCATGGCTTTCTATGAAGAAAGGACATCTCATCCTTAGCTTACTCGTCCCCGGCCACTACAAAGTACAAAATATGGATATGTATCTTCTCACATTAGTCGATTAGCTTAAGATTTTGTGGGAGGAGGGGGTCACCGTGCAAGATATGAGCAAGCGCAATGGTCGATGTTCCACCAATATTCAAGCCATTCTCATGTGGACGATGCATGACTTTTCAGGATTTGGAGAGTGCTCAGGTAAATATGCTTCCGTTCTCATTGGTAATATCTATACTTTATCTCGTTTAAGTTTGTATTCACTAGATAGAGGTGTTGGAACAAGTCTGGTTACCTCAGGTTATCATGCATGTCAATTGTGCGGGCCACAGTTAGACTCCCAAAGGTCACGAACCATAAAGAAGATGGTATATCAAGGACATGCCACTTTCTTGCTAGAGGGTCATGAAATCAGGGAAGGTTTTCTTGGATGACCTCCAACACATATGAATGCCACAAGCTGGCACGAGCTGAAAATGGTCCACGCGAAGTCACATCCAAATGGAATGCGATGGTTCTCAGTTTTCTATGAGTTGCCATATTGGACCCACTTAGAGATCAACCACTTGTTGGATCCCATGAATATTTTCAAGATTGTGGGTAGCTTGCTATGGGATCACATCACAGGAAAGAGAGACACTATAGGGGCACGAATGGATTTGAAGGAGGTAGGCAAGATGGAGGCACTTTGGCCGTAGTTGAGTGCTGATGGTCGCATGTAGCTACCTCGCGCTCCTTGGGTTTTGTCCACTAATGAAGAGTGCATTGTGAAGCAAGTAGTCAAGTCTATCCGCACTCTGACAAGTATGATGCGTTCTCTCAGGTCTGCATTTTCTAAAGACGACCAATTATCAGGACTAAAATCCCATGACTGACATAAGATATGCTAGGTTTGAACTACGAATGGATTGTAATTGGTGTGTGCATTTTGCTATTTGGAGTGTAGCCATTGTTCATAATGCTTTCTCATTTGTGGCAGTTTGTACTACCGATCACAATCGCAGGATGCCTTACTCTAGAAATACATAGGGCCATTTACAGGTTGTCGACTTTGGTGCAATGGATCTCACAAAAGGAGATAAAGACCCTTTGGTGCGATGGATGTTCTTCTTGGAGCGCTTCGTAAAAACCCTGAAAGGCTTTGTTTGATAACGAGCTCGGCCAGAAGGTGGCATGGTTGAAGGTTGGTTGGTGTCTGAGGCGCTAGTGCATATTTCACAATGGCTAACAACGGTGGATCCAGACAACAAAATGCTATGGTCGCTGAAGGACAATGATAGACTGACCGGAGGTGTGGTGGTTGGAAATGGGGTAGAAAAAAGAATGGATGTTGCAATGGAGGAGAAGGTGAATCACTTTTGTATGTTGCACTATGCCTCTATGGAGATGTGGCTCAATACACACCGTCGATCGATTCAATATCCCGAGGGCATGGAGAAGATGCCGCAGTTCATGTCAACACCATGGTTACATGGAGCTTTGATCGTAGCGTCTCGCAAAGGGGCGGAGGTCTCAATGGAGGAGTGGGAATTCTCGAGGGAATGTAGTCTAATGGTGATGACATGTTTAGGATTTGTCATATCTATATTTTATATGCGACAATTAATTTGAGTGTTTCAATGTGCAGTACAAAATATATAGTGCAGCGTGGTCACGTGGACGGCATTTTCTCATGGAGCGTATTGACAAAATGTGCTCCATAATGGACTATGGTATCATGGCAAGGTTCGAGAAGGAGAGCCAACAATGAGCAACGGATCCAAACACGGTTATAGATGAGATGGAGTATTTTGGAAACTTGCAAAGTATTGTTATGGTGGATTATCGTAGCTTATCCATGATACTATTCGATGTGCAGTGGTTGAAAATGGTACTTGAAGGAGCTGGAGCAACAGTTCAACGAGGTCCATCTGGATTTCTCGAAATAGATTCTGAGAAAAAATGGACGGATTTGCGCGACACCTTTGTGTTGTCAACCCATTGTGAGCAGATGCATGAACTCATTTGTTTGTTAATTGTATTACGACATGGTACATGTCACAATAGTTTAATCTCTCTTGTACGTATTTGTGAATAGATAAATCTCTATCCAAACCCCCAACAACCTTGATGGTGGTATGTTATACCTTCAGCTCCCCGAAGTGCGAGAGTATATGATCAAAGCGATGTTCCGAGCATAGATGAGGAAAATATGCAAATAGAGGGGTCGATATTGCAAGGGGTGGAGGCCTTGGATGAGGAAAGTCATAGCTCAACAAAGCACGCAAGAAGTGGCAACACTAGTTGCACAAACCCCCAATGTACGCTCAAGTACCAAATGCTCAAGGGTAGAAAAGGTGGCTCGAGATAGGGAAGAGTTCAATGAATTATTTAAAGGCATTTTGGAAACGGTGGCTGCCCAGGATTACACCATCCATGTCCCGGTCGACATGTGCCCTGCCCGACCTCATGAGAGTCCCGCACCAGTGGTCGCCTAACCAATCGGACTCGTCCCTCCTAGTACAAATCGACTAAGCCCCTATGACGTACAAGTAGCTTGACAAGTTATCAGGACATAACTTTCTATCTTCTGATGTAAAAGGGCAACTCCCCACCTGTACAACTTCTCTTGCCTATCGCTAATGTATGCCGCACCTTTGAAAAGCGATCGCATGGGCATTGCAATTAACATCATAGCATTTTGAAAAGTCATGTTTTAACATAACTACATCTATTGAATTACTTAACAAAATCAAGCATGTGCTCTCACGACGTGACAAGTGGATGTTAGATAACACAGGTCTTCACGCAAATGTGTTCAATGCCTGGGTCATCGCAAAACCACGATCGTGCACGAACTGCAACAAAGTCATGCTCCTCAACGCAAACAATCACCCTTGTGGGTTCCCACATTACATGAACCAATGCTTAGTCATGGGCTACACTCTCTGTTTGGGCCAAGATCTACACTCACGGCGGGTGTCGCTACAATCGTACCAATATCGCAACAACGGCTTCCCTAACAACGAGGCTAGGGAAAAATCATCACAGTCATATCCATTTCCTGAGCCTTCGAGGCTTGACATATTCGGACCCATTGAAAGGCTCATAGCCTCCGCATATTGCAATGGTTTTACTATGGCAAAAAAAAAAGCACACGTGATCACATAAACGCACCTAGGGGTCCTCAAATTAGGTGCGTCTAGTGACCTTCGTCGGCTGGCTCCGTCCCTAGTCCCCTAGCCCCCTAGCATCACCCACAATAGTTCAGGGCACATCAAGGGTAGAACAGCCCTAGGGAGCTTGTCTTGCCTGTGGTTAGACCTATTACCTTGAACTATTCACACAATTCCCGCTTCCACTCTGCCTTAAAACCATGGCAATCAATTGGGGCATGCATTGCACGAATGGCCATGAACAGTAATCCTCATTCATAGGCCCAATGTCTCCCACCTACAACTCATACACTATCCTTGTGTCCTCTCCTGCTACGTCGTGCAATCACGATGCACAGGATGTCGCACCCACCTTCACGTGTACTTCTTTCCACCATGGACCACTTTGCTTCATCCACACGACGTTCTGAGCCACCTGACTGCGGTCTTCTGCCTACATAATATCTAAGTATGCACGAGCACTCACATAATATCTGCACGAAAGTCTATACACAATTTGGGTCCTCAAGTGCAGGACAATACTCTAGGCTTGCTTAGAGTCTGACTTGTCTCCCAAACTCATCAAAATATGTCTTGTGCGTGCTAAGACAACTAGCACTACCCCTTAGGAAGAGACCACTTGAGAGGTTTTCCAATTGCAGGTATTAAAGACTCCAATGATAGCGCCGTCAACTCTACATCAACACTCAACTCTAAACTCTTGTCCTTCACTCCATCATGCCAATCACCAGAGAATCATCATGCACAAACTCCACCAGGAGCATCTCACGCACACCAACCCCCGTGCTAGCTATGAGTGGCCATTCCCAACAAAGCATTGCCCTATCACCACCTACAACAATCACATCACTAGCCAATCGGAACAACCAGTGTCCCCAACTACCTTCATCCACACCAACATCAGAACTCCCCCAAGGCAAACCACAACCGTCCTTGCCACCCACATCTTTGGTGCATGCTAACGCCTGCTACCTACGACGGTGAGTGCCATGGGACTGGCACTCGTCTAGGAGGGGGATAATCTTAACCTCAACATGAAGAAAGCAAAAGGAAATAAAAAAGACATAGGGAAAATGCGGAAAAAAGGTAGCTCGATTGAAGAAAGAAGAGGAGAAAAGGCCAAAAGCGCAAGGGCAACCTTAAAAAGTCCGAGGCAAATGCAAAAGGGGAAAGTTGCATTTTAAAATACAAAGGCGCATCCTGAAACCTTGTAAAAGAGTGCCAGGCGGTGGAAAATCCGGAAAACTAAAATAGAAGACAAGGAAAAAGGCCAAGGCGAAGAGAAATGGAAGACAAAGGCGCACAAGGAAAAGCACAAGTCAAAACTTTCATAAAAAAGTGCAATCGCATCATAGTTTAATTAAAATAGTGATGAGCTCTCACCTTGCAATTTGTAAATGTAGACGGGCAGTGGAAAGGAAGCTAGGAAGAAAGAAGAACAATGGGAAAAGGGCCTAGGCTACGGCCAACCATGTAAAAAAGGGAAAAGAGGATGACCGCCCAAAAGGGATTTAGGGTTTTGTATATAAAGTTGAAAAGTGAATGAGAAGCTCATTCTTGTGTGTGGCAAAAGTGGCTCTCCACTTCTTCTTCTTCTTCTTCTTGCTTGCTTGATCTTGTGCGTGAGAGAGGGAGTGTGAGAGTGTGAGGGCGAGGGACCGTGGCGTGGAGAAGCTCTCCATCTTCTCCTCTCTTCTTCTCTTCTCTTCTCTTCTCTTCTCTTCTCTTCTCTTCTCTTCTCTTCTCTTCTCTTTCTCGCTGTGATGGAGCTTGGCGTAGGGAGCTTGAGGATGCAGCTTGCTTGAAGGTGGATCGTGGAGCTATCGGAGTGCGCGGGAGAGGAGGTAACTCAAACGGCATAGAGGTAAGCTCAGTACACCCGTAGATATGGATGGCGTGTTGGCTATGTGAGAGGTAGCCATTAGTGCTCGGCTTGGAACGCTTGAAACAATAAGCGGTCCGTGGGTCTTGGCAGTTGAGCAAAAGCTCCCACAATCCTAGACTCCACATCCAAGTCTTCACCTTCAACTATCTAGACACACTTTTCCAGTAACTACATCTGCTTTTCTCTACATTCCCTAATAAAGTCCATGTCTATGTCACAATTCCTATAGTGTCCCATCCTACAATTCTGATGCAACTTTCATGTTCGGTTCACCACAACGTCGAAGAGATGCACACCTAGGTGACAAAGACACTAGGTCTTTAAAAGGCAAGTCATGAAAGAGGAGAGAGAGAAGAGGTCCTAAGGAAACATAAGTAGATAAGCTAAGAGAAATCTTGTTTACAATCTCCTTAAACTCAAACTGCAAATCTGCTATGAAAAACTATTCGATTTTTTTCCTCCACTTCATCTAGGCCTAATTTCACTTGTCCTCAAGTCAACTTTGATCAAATACACATCAAAACATCAAGCATATTTTTTGACATTGAGGTAAAACTTGGGTGGACGCATGACTTTATTCTCATTAAATGAATCACATTCGCACTAATAACATATAGATATTCTTTATCTTTAGCTTCTTGAAATGACTCATGTTAGTATTTCCACATAATTTAGATCCAAACATTCATATGAGCATCATCAATATGATAAGGGATCATTGAAGAAACCACACAAAGCTAAAGTAACTTCTATATTGTAAGTAGCATCTCATGCAATAAAACTTAACCTCCATGTTGTCATCACCCTACTTGGTGATGAAGATAGGGTTACTCTATCCTTCTTCTTCTTTTCAATGACTTATAAGTTGCCTAAGATACTTGTACTTGCATTTGTGAGATGAGCATTTCTTTACATCAATACTCTCTAGACATGTTTTACTCGTCCCATAGAATATGCTTGAGTCAATATATGCTACTTCTCCTTGGATTCTTGATGTGATTTGTTGCTCTAGCTCAATATGGTTGCTCTCACATGGTCTTCATACATCCCTTGATTGATCCCCAATAATCTCCACCTAGATTAGCATTCAGGGTCTCCTTCCACTACTTTCTAATATTACACTTGTCACTTTGTCATGCTGCCACCCAAAAAACATGAGATGGACATTAGAGACATAAAGGATGCCTTGCGATTTCATCCCTTGCATGTTCATTGATCTCATCAACCTCCTATACAAGGCCTTCCACACCCTCTACAGTGCATTCTTTAGGCTTAACCAATCCATGCTTTGTATGATTCTTCTTAATGTTCCACAAAGGACTCACTACAATGAAAAAACTACATTTATAATTGCATGTTGATTTTTCTTTTTTTTGCTATTTATGTCATCTCCGCCATCTTCAGTGCAATCATATAAATTCATGCTCCCAAGATTCACAGTAAGCTCCCTCATACAATGATAGATGCCTCTCCTTACATTTATTCCTTGCAATCAAGCACCATAAAGAGCTTCCAAGACCAAAGTACCATTATGTTGATCCTCTATACCACGCATCAACTCTATTGAGCTCTTCTATTATATGGCTATTGACAAATGCAATGAGAGCTTGAGGGGTTATAATATGGATCTGATGGCTTGAGATGGAGGTATGGGGAATTAAGTGGGTTATATGCTTATGATTTCTTGTGAAAACACTTGTATGCTTGCTCCAATATATGTTTCTTCTTCTCCTTGGAGTCTGGATGTAATCTACTACCCTAGTTCCTGCATAAAATAATGTTTTCCTCTTTTTTTAGAGTTCAAGAGAACTTCTTATCTATAATAACCCACACATTCCCACCTCAGTCTCCCTAGAGTTAGCATATTGTGCTTAGATTCTAGTCAATTACACTTGTTAACTCAAACATCTCTCACCACAAATAATGTTTCTACACTCTCTCTTCTTTTGCATGAGCTCCCAAAGTATGCAACCTTCTCCCCTCATACCCATGCAACATTCAAGAACACCCAACTCGATCATACATCCATATCCCTATCACAAAGTCCCTGCTAGATCATTAGGCCATGGATGTCTTGCCCAAGCAAATATACATCCAAACCATAGGCTTCCCCTTAGATCATGGGACCTACTTAGCATACATAGATTCCTAGGATCATAAGACCATATCATCATCTTGCATGTATCTATGTTAAGATAATAACTATTTGTAACTACCATGTACATACATTCAATACACCCATATGCATACACATAAGCACATTAGTGTTACCTCTATTCCCAACGCATTGGAAGCAACCCATCTTGGCACTTTGACACCTTACTCTCCATATCCACCACATCCATAGCCACTATTAAAGCCTCGAGATCACTCACATAGGGAGAGACAAGTGCATAATCACACACTACACTATCAGAACGCCCAAGCTTAATAGCATCAATCATAACAACAACTGGAGGATAGGTGCATCATACACATCCATGGAGACTCTAGTATTCCCTACAAAATCTACAATGTCCTTTCTCATAACATCCTTGGCAAACATAACATCTATGTCATTTTTGTCATGACATATAATATGTATATTTAGTAGTCATAGTCAATGCATGCTTATCTTGCGTATTCTCAACTACCACTTCCTTTGCACCCACAATGAATATAATTGTATCTACTGAAGCATCGCTTGCCCCAACCAAAACATTTTCCAAAGCATCTATTTTCACTACATCTGTAGTAGTAGGTAGGTTATCCACCACAATCTTTGTCCTTATAGCATGTGCATGTAACAACTTATTGGTATTTAATCGATCGCCCTCATCATCAAATAATCATGTGCATCATGTACCTCCTCATAAGATATCACAATCAATATATTTTCTTCAATACTATTTGTTGGTGCTATGTCTACATTTGCAAATCCTATCACTACATTGACTTTAGACATTATTAATGCATCCTCTACATGGTTAAACAAAGATGCAGTAGAGAGTATTGTAGTATCAAAAATGTTCTTCACCTCCTCTATTAAAGCATCTAGTGGAAGAACATATGAAACAAACTGATAAGTAAACATGCAAATCATATGCATCACCCATATCCTACACATCCCCTAGAGCACTCTATGTCTCCTGATCTAGTGAATGAAACTCTACTTCTAAAACTTGCTTGAATAATTCCAAGTTGTAGCATGTATTCATTGTATATCCTCGACTTGTGTCTTGATGTTGTTCTACACACAATGTTTAAAATAAACAATCCTTTGATCCTCAAGAATGTCATATAGTTGCATACACCCATCAAAAGCTCTAAGATATGTGGTTACATCCCTTGCATCAAAGAGCCACTCTTCTTATATTATCCACTCAAGTACTTCTAGTGCCAAATACTCTATCCCACTATCACTCTCTTCTTGCTCTTGCATATTTATGACTTGGTACGGTAACATCAATTGTTCTGCCTCCATAAATACTTGAGTTTCTTCTATCCTAGACTCCATATCCAAGTGTCCATCCTCCACTATCTACATACACTTTTCTAACAACTTCATGTGGTTCTTGCTATATTTCTTTAAACATCATATTAGAGATTTTGGGAATCTCGCAAGTCCCACTTTTAAATAAGGGGTAAAGATTTGGCCATGTGGCTAAATCTTAAACCATGCTTCAAAGTGGAACTTAGAAACACAATCTAAATAGTAATTAGGGTAGAGTCCACTTTCAATTAAGGGGACAAGATTTAATCATGTGGCCAAATATTAACTATATTGGGAATTCCCAAACTATATGAGAATTTCCAAATTCCCTAATATAGTGTTTTTATAAAGTCCTTGTCTACATCATAATTCTTATAGTATCCCATGTTGCAATTTTGATGCAGCTTTCACATCAGGTTCAACGCAATGTCAAAGAAATGCACACCTAGGTTGCAAAGACTTGGGGTCTCTAAAAGGCAACTCACGAAGGAGGAGAGAGAGAATAAGTCCTTATGAAACACAAATAGATAAGCTAAGAAAACTCTCGTTTAAAATTTCTATAATTTCTTGTGAATTCAAATTGTGAATCTCATGTGAAAACTATTGATTGTTAGCCTTCCACTTCAATCAAGCCTAAAGTCACTTGCTCTCAAGTCAACTTTGATCAAATACGCATCAAAACATCAAGCATATTTTTTGACATTGAGATAAAAATCGAGTAGATGCATAGCTTTCTTCTAATTAGACATTGAATCACACTAGCACTAAGAACACATAGGTGTTCTTTCTTCGAGGGTTACTCTATCCTTGTATTTTCTTTCAATGACTTATAAGATGCATAAGATACTTGTAGCTACCTTCATGATGGTTGCTCGTTTATGCCAATACTCTCCAGAAATGTTTTTCTAGTCCCATAGAATGTGATTTAGTCAATATATGCTATTGGGTTCTTGATGTGATTTTCTTTGATATGGTTGCTCTCTTATGGCCTTCATGCATCCCTTGATTGGCCCTTGATACTCTCCACCTAGATTAGCATGTAGGATGCCTTTCCATTTTATCTCCTTTGTCATGCTGTCACCTGGAAAACTTGAGATGGAGATTAGAGACCTAAAGGAGGCCTTTCCATTTTATCTCCTGTGCATTCAATGTTCTCATCAAACTCCTACATAGGGTTTTCCACATCCTCTGCAGTGCATGATTTAGGCTTAACCAATCCATTCTTTGTATGATTTTTCTTACTATTCCATAGAGGACTCACTATAATGAACAAAGTACAATGATAATTACATGTTATTTTTACTTTTTGCTGCTACTTCTATCATCTCTACCATCTTTAGCACAATCATCCTAATTTGTGCTCCCAGGATTTGTAGTCACCTTTCTCACATAAGATGATAGTTGCCTCCCCTTTCATTTATTCCTTCTAATCAACCACCATGAAGAGATTCCAAAACAAAAGCACAACTATGTTGATCCCATGTGTCAACTTTTTTGAACTCTCTTTCTATATGGCTGTTACCAAACACAACAAGATCTCTAGGGACTATAATACAAATTTGATGGCTCAAGATGGAGGTATGGGGAAGCAGGGAGGGATGTACACATAGGCGTGCTTATGCAAATGCTTGTCTTCTTGCTCCAATATATGCTTCTTCTCCTTGGATTCTCAATGGGATTTACTACCCTAGTTCTCCTTGGAGTCTCCAATATATGCTTCTTCTCCTTGGAGTATCAATGGGATTTACTGCCCTAGTTCTTATGTAAAATAATGTTGTCCTTTTTCTATAGAGTGGAGGAGCACTTCTTATCTATGTTGACCCACACTTTCCCACCTTAATCCTTGCAATTAGCATATGGTGCTCCAATTCTAGCAATTACACTTCTTGGCTCCGATATCTCTTGCAAAAAATAAGGTTCCTATGTTGGTGATGCCAATGGATCTCTTCGCTTGCATGAACTCCCAAAAGAATGCAACACTACACCCCCCTCGTCCCCCCCTTGTCAAGATTGTGGGAGAGAAGGAATGAGTCTCACTTGTAGCTTTCTTGCTTGCACAATGGGGCAATACACACAAAGGTGGAGGCTGAAAAATAGTTTTTCTCTTCTTAGTTGTGTAAGCCAGAAAGAACTCAAGTACATAGAAATAGAAGAACCCTATATATGGGTTTGAAACCAAACTCAACTAACTAAGGTGGCATACTAACTAAGCCACGAACTAGAGTAGATAAGGATAGCTGTCATCTAGCTATTATTCATGGGCAGTGTACCAATCGCATTTGCAATTGACAAGTCGGTGACATAAATGCACAACGGTCACCCTGGCATATCACGAGTGGAGCTCGATATCTCAACACTCCCCCTTGAGCTCAATCCCAATTCCTGCACACCAAGTAGGTCTCTAAACTTGCGCAGCTTCTCTGTGCCCAATGCCTTCGTAAATATATCAGCTACCTAATCCTCTATGCTGACATAAACTAGATCAATAAGACCTAGTAAAACCCTCTCCCGCACATAGTGATAATGCACCTCAATGTGCTTTGTTCTAGCATGATAGACTGGGTTATTTGCCGAGTGTATACTACTCATGTTGTCACAATAAATGACAACTGGCCCATCTGTAGGTTGATGCATATCATAAAGTAGCTTATGCAACCAAGCTACCTCACATGTAGCCATTGCTACGCCCCTGTACTGAGCCTCTGTGCTCGACAAGGCAACTGTAGACTGTTTCTTGCTGCTCCAAGTGACTGCAACACTCCCAAAAGAGAATACATATCCACTGGTAGATCGTCTATCAGAAATACTACTAGCCCAATCAGCATCAGTGTATCCATGCAATTGTATCTAATCCCCAGTCTCATAAAGTAGTCCATACTGCAATGTGGACTTCACATACCTGAGTATGCGTTTAGCTGCATCCAAATGCGGTTTCCTTCGAGCCTACATAAACTGACTTACCAATCCAACATCATAGCTCAAATCTGGCCTGGTAATAGTCATATAAATCAAACTTCCTACTATGCGTCTGTACATAGTAGGGTCTTCCAGAAGCTCACCTGCATCTGCGCTCAGCTTCACATTCTGCTCCAAAGGAATTGAAATAGGCTTAGAGCCTGTCATCCCATATTTGGACAGCATGTCCAATCCATGCTGCCTCTGCAAGAGCCGTATCCCACTTGGTAATCTAATCACCTCAATCCCCAAGAAATAACGAAGCTCTCCCAAATCCTTCATCTCAAACTTCTGCTTCAATAGCATTTTTACATAAAGGATATCTTCATCACTATCACCTGTGATAATCGAATCATCAACATAAATGACAAGCAGCATAATACCTTTCTCTATTTTTCTCACATAAAGCGAGAAATCTGCCTTGGAAATCTGAAAGCCAATAGTGACAAGATACTTTCCTATCTTGTCAGACCATGCTCTAGGTGCTTGCTTCAAGCCATACAAGGCTTTCTTCAACCTACAAACAAACTCAGGATGAACAGCATGCACATAACCTGGTGGCTGTTCCATATAGACCTCTTCTTGCAAATCACCATGCAAGAAGGCATTCTTTACATCCATCTAATATAAAGACCATCCCTTTGATGTAGCCGTAGCAATGACTGCTCTTACGGTTGCCATCCTTGCAACCGGACTGAATGTTTCTTCATAACCAATGCCATATGTTTGTGCATACCCCTTGACTACTAATCTTGCCTTGTATCTGTTCACAGAACCATCTGCATTGTGCTTCACCTTATAAACCCACTTACAACCAATTGCATTCTTATCTTTAGGTAAAGGTACCAATTCCCATGTAGCATTTGCTTCCAAGGCATCCATTTCTTCATCCATGGCTTTCTCCCATTTTTCTTTTCCCATGGCTTGCTCAAAAGAAGTGGGTTCTGGTTCCTGTATCACTTTGACCATATAGGCATAGTGAATGGCTATAAATCCATCATATTTCAGCCTATCCATAGGATACCTAGCTCTGGGAGACTTGCGCAAAGTAGGTTCACTCCCAGGTGCTCTCAAAACATCCCTGGTCTTCCTTACTTCAGGTGTAACAATAGAAGGAATACCCAACTCATCATCCATGCTCTGTTCTGAGCCACTGGATTCACCATCCACATAAGAGTGACCTGCATTCACATCAAACATGGGCTGATCTACCTTCTCTTTTCCTTTTTGTGATACGTGCATACCACTATCTGCATTGCTTTGAGAAGATTCTCTTGATCTCAATCTACCTGTCCATGGCGAAGAATGTGAACCACTGCTAGAGGACGCTCCAGGTTCACTAATATCTTGTGACTGCTGCTGTGAATTCTGTGCAGCATTACCATTTTGTTCATCTACATTATCAATCACATTTACTGGTTTATACCAGCTACTCATCTCATCAAAAACAACATCTCTGCTCACTATAAACTTACGAGTAGAAGGGTTATAGCATCTATACCCTTTTTGCTATAGAGAGTAACCAATAAAGATGCACTTCTCAGCTTTTGGATCCAACTTGGATCTCAACTCATCTGGCACGTGAACATAAGCAATGCAACCAAAAATTTTCAAATGAGAAATATTTGGTTTCCTACCAGTATAACTCTCCTCTGGAGTCATGCCATGTATTGTTGCAGTGGGAGTCATGTTCATTATGTAGACTGCTGTAGCAAATACTTCAGCCCAGTAAAAATCTGGAAAGTCTTTTTCATTGAGCATGGCACGAGATACCTCTCCAATATGCATGTTTTTCCTTTCTGCAATTCCATTTTGTTGTGGGGTATGACTGCATGAATATTGCTGCTTTATGCCATGCTCCTGTAGAAACCTTGAAAACTCATTTGAGAGGTACTCTCCCCCTCCATCTGACCTTAGGCATTTTATTTGCAGGCCTGTTACTTTTTCAACCATAGCTTTAAGAGTTTTGAAATGCCCAAAAACTTCACTTTTCTTTTTCATAAAATACACCCAAACTTTTCTGCTATAGTCATCAATAAAAGTGACAAAATAATGACAGCCTCCAAGAGATGCAGCTTTAGTAGTCCACACATCAGAGTGGATTAATTCCAATGGCTTCTTACTCTCTTGAACATGTCTAGGAAATGGTTTCCTTACCTGTTTTCCAAATTGGCAGGCTTCACATACCTTATGCATTTCTGTAACCTTGAATTTAGGCAATCCTGCAACAATATCTTGGGCCTGCATTGACTTAAGTCGTTGTACATTAACATGACCAATGCATTTATGCTAGATATCAATATCTGCAACTACACCGGTCCCATGTGCAAACATTGCTGCACTCAATTCAGGCATGTCTGCATCCAATGTAAACATTCTGCCCTTCTTCTTTCCTTTTGCTATCAAGCGACCTTTATTTTTCATATCCTCAACAAAGCATTCATGAGGATTAAATCTGACCTGCAAGCCCTGCTCAACCATTTGACCAATAGAAACCAGATTCTTGGTGATATTCGGGACATGAAATACATCAGACATGTATTTCTTTTTCCCATCCTGCATAGACAAAGGAATTTTTCCAATCTGCATAATAGGATGTGCAGTATCATCATCAGTCTCCACAAATCCTGGTTTTTCCATTTTCCTTGCATCCTCCATCCATTCTACATGACCTATCATGTGGTTTGATGCACTTGAGTCAACATACCATACATCGTTGCTTTCTTCTGCACTTGTCACAGAATTGTTCATGTGTTGCACCATAAACAAATACTCATTTCTGTCATTACCCTGTCTACTAGAAGATGCATAATTCCCTTGTTGCAATTTTCCATTCATGATGTCATTCTGCTTTTTATAGCAGTCTTTAGCCATATGACCCATTTTACCACAGTAGTAGCATTCAACATTACTGTTTGCATTTTGGCCTCTTTGCCATCCACCATGACCTCTTTGGCTCCCCCTGCCTCTAGAGTTACCATATCCTCCTCCATAGGACTGGTTTTCTTGAGTTTGTTGCATATTCTGATTTCTACCACGGCCTCCAGATCGGCCTCCTCTACCTCTGCCTCTACCTCTTCCAGCATTTGAGTAGAAGACAACTTCTTTTGAAGTTCCTCATGAAGAAGATGCACCACCATTTCTCTGCTCCTCAGAAATTAGAAGAGCAATCAACTCCTCAAAATCAGGAAATCTTTCACGGACGGAAATGGATGTTCGGAACTGTGCATAATCCTTTCCTAGACCATTCAAGGTCACAAAAACTAAATCATCATCTTCCACTGGCGACCCAATGGAAGCAAGTGCATATGCAATCTTCTTCACCTTCATGTGGTAGTCATTGATGCTCATACTTTCTCTTTGCACATTGTGCAACTCTTTCTTGAGCTGCATTTTCCTGGCTTGCATATTTGTACTATACATTTTTGACAAAGTATCCCATGCCTCCTTTGGCGTACTTGCATCTTGAATATGCACAATCATAGAGTCTGAAATGCTGATAGACAGCCAGTACATAACTTTCCTGGCTCTCTCATGCCATGCTTTAAATGCCTGCATTTGCTGTTGATTGGGAACATCAGGAAGAACTGGTTCTTCTTCATTTCCTGCAACGAACTCCCAATATCCTTTTCCCATAAGGAAATTCGTCATTCTAAACTTCCATGCTTGGAAGTTGTTCTTGTTAAGCTTTTCAGTGACAATCTATGAAAGAGAATCACACGCCATTACAGAACACTGCAAAAAATTATGTCACTGCAAAGAACACAGCTTCAGCCTCACAAGGGCAAATCTGCAAAACTGAGAAAGTGGTATTTTACCACACAGTCACTTCCTAGTGACGATTTTGCATCAACAGGCAACAAGGATGATTTTGTAACTCCCAATGTCTCTGCACACAGGCATACGATGCAATTTCTACAGTAACTTTTCACCGACCTATAGAACAGTGGTCACATAGCATAAAACTAGACCTTTTCCTCAGTGCATGTGCAGAAAACTTCCGCCTCCAAAACAGGCCCCGAAACAGCCTCAAATTAAAAAAACAGAGCAACCAAGGGCTAAAGCCTTCTCCCGCAGCATATATTACCCTCTTGCTACACCACAAAGGGCGTCTCAATCTGAGACAATGCACTCTTGCACTTTCCGGCTGTGCTACCTGTAGAGACTTGCTCCCAAAACATAAAAATAAAAGCAACACTGGTCCTCTTACCAGAACACCGCAAACTTGGTTTGATTTCTTGAGCTCCTTACCACGAACAAGGCTCTGATACCATGTCAAGATTGTGGGAGAGAAGGAAGGAGTCTCACTTGTAGCTTTCTTGCTTGCACAATGGGGGAATACACACAAAGGTGGAGGTTGAAAAACAATTTTTATCTTCTTAGTTGTGTACGCCAGAAAGAAATCAAGTACATAGAAATAGAAGAACCCTATATATGGGTCTCAAACCAAACTCAACTAACTAAGGTGGCATACTAACTGAGCCACAAACTAGAGTAGATAAGGATAGCTGTCATCTAGCTATTATTCATGGGCGGTGTACCAACCACATCTGCCAAATGACAAGTCGGTGACATAAATGCACAATGGTCACCCTGGCATATCATGAGTGGAGCTCGATATCTCAACACCCCTTTCCCATGTAGTGCCCACAAACTCCCTAATATTCTCCCTAAGGCACGGTTGTTTTTCTTTTTTCTAGAATATTTGCATACCTTCCAAAAGATTTTCTTAGCTAACTCCTCCTTAATTTGTTACTTGCACAAAGCTTTTCTCCAAGCATGCAATCCTCAAACACCAATACACACTAGCCATAAGGAAGCTCACAAGCTATCACATCAATATGGGATAGGTATAGAGACAATAGTAAATCCTTAGGGTGCATTAATCATCCTAATCTCACAAGATGACTAATGTGTAAATATCATTATTCATCATTTGTATCCTTTTATCTTAATAATACCCAATCACTAGAAAACTCATCCTTTGCACACTTTCACATGTTGCTAGACTTGAGCAACCCTCTAACTTCATGCATTATCATGACAATCTACATCTACCCTCTAGAATCAACTTAAAAAAAATTCAAAGAACAATAACATCACATTCAACTAACCACCATAAGATCCAATGCGAATAGATCTTTCTTTAGTTTTTCATAAGTGGATTTATTGTGCTACGACATCCACCACCTCCAAACCTGCACATCCCTTGGATGTGGTACATATGCAATCCACCAAGATCATAAATCCATATAATCATCTTGCATAGACTACTTACACAAGAACACCCACTTGGATCATACACCCATATCCTTGTAATACTCAAGCTTCCTCCTGGATCATAAGTCCATGGATGCCTTGCCCAAGAAAATATGCATCCAAACCATAGGCTTCTCGCTAGATCATATAACCTACTCAACATACATAGATCACTACGATCATAAGGCCACATCATCCTTTTGCATGCATCTATGTAACTATTGTGTATATACATTCAATCTTCCAATATGAATATACATAAACACATCCTTTTTCCTTCTATTCCCAATGCATTGAAAACAATCCATGTTAGCATTTTGACACCTTACTCTCCATCTCCACCACATCCGTAGCCTCCGTCAAAGGCTCTAGATCACTCACATAGGGAGAGACTAGTGCATAAGCACACACTACAACATCAAAATGCCCACACTCAATAGCATGAATCACAACATCATCTAGAATAAGTACATCATATACATCCATATGGTGCAGATTCCAATATTTGCTACAAGTAGAGTTGCAATATGCTTGTGCATAACATCATTGGGAAATACAACATCTATGTCATTTTCATCATGACACATGATATCTTCTGTATCTTTGGTAGTCATAGTTAATGCATGCTTATCTTGCATATTCTGAAACTACCACTTCCTTTGCACCCATATCCAAATACAATTGTATCTATCAGAGCATCGCTTGCCTCTACCAAAGAATCTCCCAAAGCATCTATTTTCACTACATTTGTAGTGGTAGGTAAGGTATCTACCACAAGCTTTGTGTCTCATAGCATGTGCATAGCATGTGCATGTAACAAATTATGGGGATCTAACCGATTCCCCTAATAATTAAATAGTGCATGTGCATCATGTATCTCATCATAGGCAATCAAAATCAATACATCTGTTTCAGCATTATTTGTTATACTATGTCTGTATCTGCAACTCCTGTCTCATCAAAACAACTTTAGGTGCTAACAATGTATCCTCTACATGGTTAAACAAAGCCTCACTAGAGAGTATTGTAGTATCAAAAATATCCTTCGCCTTCTCCATCAAAGCATGTGGTGGAAGAACATGTGAAACAATAGACAAGTCAATAGGCAAGTCATCAATATCATCCATATCCTACACATTCCCTAAAGCACTATGTGCCTCTGATCTAGTGAACAGAACTCTACTTCCAGATCTTTCTTGAATCCTTTCCATGTTGTATCATGCATTTGATGTATCTCCTCAACTTGTGTCTAAAGATTGTTCTACACACATAATTTAAAATAGACAATCCTTTCATCCTCAAGAATATCAAATGGTTGCATGTGCCTATCAAAACCTCTGAGATATGTGGTTATATCCCTTGCATCAAAGAGATCCTCTTATTGGATGATCCACTTGAGCACTTCTAGTGCCCGATCCTCTATCCGACTATCACCCACTTCCTACTCTTGCATATTTATGACTTGGTACAATAATAGGATTTGTAATGCTTCCATAAATATTTGAGTTGCTCCTATCATGGACTCCATATCCAAGTATTCACCCTCAACTATTTGCATACACTTTTTGAATAACTACATCTATTTCATACTACATTCCGTGATAAAGTTCCTATCTACATCACAATTCACGTAGTCTCCCATATGACAATCTTGACATGGCTTTCACATTAGGTTCACAACAATGTCAAAGAGATGCATGCCTAGGCTGCAAAGACCCAAGGTCTTCAAAAGGCAACTCATCAAGAAGGAGGAGAGAAAGAAGAAGTCCTTATGAAACACAAGAAGAAAAGCTAAGACAACTCCTGTTTAAAATCTTTTCAATTATTGTGAAGTCAAATCACAAATCTCACACGAAAAACTCTTGGATATTAGCCCTCCACTTCTACCAAGCATAATGTCGCTTGCCCTCAAGCCAACTCTGATCAAACACACATCAAAACATCAATCAAATTTTTTTACATTGAAATAAAACCAAGGTTTTGCATAGCTTTCTTCTCATTAAACATTGAATCACATTGACCTTAACAACATTAATGTGCTCTTTATCTTTAGCTTTTTGAAATGATTCGTGTGTATTTCTACATAATCTAGGCCTAAAAATTCATATATGAACATCACTAGTATGAGAAGGAACCATTGAAGAATCCACAGAAAGTCAATGTAACTTCTCTATTGTAAGTAGCATCACATGCAATGACACTTAACTTCCATATTGTTATCACCTTGTTGGGCTACGGAGTATGCACATAGAATTGAAAAATACTCGAGGAAGAATGAAGATGGGGTTACTCTCTCCTTATTCTTTCTTTCAATGACTTATAAGATGCCTAAGATACTTGTAGCTGCCTCTTTGATGATCATTATGTTATGCCATTACTCTCCAAACATGTTTTGCTAGTCCTAGAGAATGTGCTTGAGTTCATATGTGCTACTTCTCCTTGGATTCATGATGTGATTTGCTACTCTAACTTGATATGGTTGCTCTCTTATGGTCTTCATGCATCCCCTAATTGGCCCCCAATGCTCTCTCCACTTAGATTAGCATTCAGGGCATCCTTCTACTACTTTTGGCTATCAGACATATCGCTTTATCATGCAACCACCCAAAAACCCAAGATGGAGATAAGAGACCTAAAGGATGACTTGTGATTTCATCTATCGCATGTTCACTATTCTCATCAACCTCCTACACATGGTTTTCCACACCCTCTGTAGTGCATGTTGTATGCTTGACCCATTCACTCTCTGTATGAATCTTCTTACTATACCATAGAGGACTCACTTTAGTGAAAAAATTGTAATTATAATCACATGTTGATTTTACTTTCTTATGCTACTTTTGTCATCTCCATCATCTTCAGTGCAATCATTTGAATCCATGCTCCCAGGATTTGGAGTCAGATCCCTCACATAAGATGATAGTTGCCTCTCCTTTCGTTTATTTCTTACAATCAGGCACCATGAAGGCCTTCCAAAACAAAGGCACCATTATTTCAATCCCATGTGTCAACACTATCAAACTCTCCTACTGTATGGATATTGCTGAACACAATGATATCTTCATGACCATAGTACAAATTTGATGGCATGAGATGGAGGTATGGGGAATCTAGGAATGGAGGGTTGTACATATAAGATTTCTTGTGCAAATTCTCATCCATCTACTCCAATCTATGCTTCTTCTCATTGGAGACTTGATGGGATCTATTGCCCTGGTTCCTACATAAAATTATGCTCTCACTTTTCTATAGAGTGGAGATGCACTTCTTATTTATGTTAGCCCACACTTTCCCACCTCAATCATTGTAGTTAGCATATGATGCTCCAATTCTAGCCTATTACACTCCTTAGCTCTAACATCTCTTACCATAAATAAGGTTCTTTCATTGTTGATGCCAATGGCTCTCTTCTCTTGCATGAGCTCCCGAAAGAATGCAACCTTCTCCCCTCCTTCCCATGCAGTACCCAAAAGCTCCTTACTTTTCTACCTAAAGTACAATTGTTTTTTTTGTACAATATTCACATTCCTTCCAAAATATTTTCTTACCCAACTCCTCCTCCTTAATTTGTTACTTGCATGAAGCTTTCCTGCAAGCATAAAATCCCTAAACACCAAACTACACTAGCCTCAAGGAAGCCCACAAGCTATCACGTCAATATGGATAGGAATAGTATATCCTTAGGGTGCATTGATAATCTTGAATCTCACAATATTGATGCATTAATATCACTATTCATCATTTGTATCCTTTTGTCTTGATAGTACCCAACAATCACCAGACAACTCATCCTTCACAGGATTTCATATGCTCTTAGACGAGCATCCTCCTCATAATCAACCAAACAAACTCCAATGTGATGTTTCCACTTGATATGTCTTTGGCACACAATTTAGTGTTTCATTGAGATGATTTTTCTAGGCAATGTTCTTTTGCAAATAACATAAGGTTTGCTACCTAGACTATCTTGAGTCCACTTTGCAATGGAAGGTCCTAGATGTCCCCATGAAAATTGACCTAATTTTGGTTTCCGAGCAAGCTAAGGTCTCCTATTTGGAGTTAACTAGCCTAGGTATTCAAGCAAGTGCTTATGCTAGATTGCACAAACTGAAGTCGACTCATATTGCACTTGGTTCAAGGAGGGTGAGAAATGAAAGGGAGTATAATTATGTCAGCTTTTCTAATGCAAAGTCTCACTCCATTCCCTTAAAATGAAATGGATTTAAGGCCTTAATTAATTCTAGGGTAAATTTTTTCTCTATTCAAATGCAACAAATTTGTGAGAAGCACTTGGCTTACCGGACCACCCTAGCTTAGGTGAATCCATCAAGCATCACACCCTCCCACTTCCCTCCATTAGGTAGTCTTAGATATCTACTTACCTAACACATTTAAGTTGTACACATAAAATCAGCTTCCTTAATTAATCTTTTTAATCACACTACTCATTTACGTAATTTAAAATCACAACACACAAACAATAAAATAAATTATTTGAAAGACAACTTCTTTATTTAATAGAAAATCCTTATACATGTGTTCACCTTCTGTCCATACAAAAGAATGGCATGAAGGTCTTTATTTCTCTAAGATTTTTCCCCCTAACTAATACTGGGACCTTAGAAAATCCATCATGAGTCACGTAGGAATTTGGGTGGTTCCTAGGGACCTAAGATATTACTACCTAGAGCCCCCCATAGCACCCTCAACTCCTCTTGCCCAAGGACTTCCTATGGAGTGATGTATTGCCACATCAAGGTCGGTCCCAAAACTCTCCAAGGTGGCAATCTATTTCCTCTTTAGAAAGGAATATGCAATTATCCTTGGGGGAGATCTAGTGTGCTTTCCTTTTTATCTTGTTGCAGACTTAGTCTATTAGGGTTTTTTATTATTCAATCCATTCCCTATGTGCATCAAGTCAAACTTGAATGCATTGCTATGAGTACAAGCAATTTCATTCAAGCAATATTCCTAACAAAAAAAGAGGTAATTTAGTGAGATCTTAACTTGGAAGCAATCCCTTCCCACTTGGTTCTCTTGTACCTCTTGGGTTTTTCCTAATTTCCCTTTGAATTTTGATTTTTCTAGATTTTTTATCTTTAAATTCGATTAACCATCCTCTTTTAGGTCATTTCCTTAGTTGTCTTTAGTCTTTGTTTGTGATCTTTTGTTCGTAATTCTTGTCAAGGATTCGTTGTTGACATCACTAAGAATCTAAAGATTATCCTAAATTGGGAGATTTTATTAGATTTTGGAGTTTATAGTGGGATTATTCTCCCTTAAGGAGTACCCCTAATCGATAGCCTTGATCATCTAATTTAATTTTTCTAATTCATTTAAATATAAAGATCAAGCTTTTTCTAAATATTTAGAAGAAATATTTATTGATATTTAAGAGTTTTGTAAGCACAAAGAGAAATATCCTTGATACAATTTTCACCATCTCTTACATTCACATAATTAGTAAAAACTTAAAAAAATTGTTCTAGCGTAACTTTCATCTTTCCAATATTTACATAATTTATGAATGCAAAAAGAAATTATTCTTAATGCAACTTTCATCCTTTCCTAAATATTTACACAATTTGTAAGTGCCAAGGAATTTATTCTTGATGTAAATTTTTGTTTATAAAAACTTAAGATAATATAATCAATGTGATGTTATGAAATTTATTCTAACTTTTAATTATGAAAATTCTAAGTAAATAATATTTTCTTTTCCTATTGTTACATTCCTAGCCATGTATTGAATTAGCATTAATTTTGGAAGGAACCTTGTCTTGTGCCGCATGTGATGGCATGTTGATCATGTTTGCAACCACATTGGTAGCTCTCACGCTCCTGGCTCCAAAGTATCTCCTCTTTGGGGCCATCATGAGAAGACGTCTATGTTTGGAAGATTTGATGGTCTTGAGCTCTACATGATCTAGTAGTTCCTTGTGGCTTGAGACTTTGCAAGGGAGGCAGGATTCATGTCAAAGTATGAAGGATACGAAGGTAGTTGGGATTCTTGCAAGCCGGTGTCAAGCATTTTTGCAAAAATGCAAAACCCTTAGTCAAACTATAGTAGGTTTGATTTCTGCTAGCTTAGTTGTTTATTTATCTGATTGCTTTGTGGTTTTGTAGTTGGATTTTGTGTGTTTGTCCAGTGTAGGATTTGTTTTCGTCATCCTATTTGGTTTGTTGAGTGTGGAAACTTGATGGCCTTGGTCCAGTTTGGTATTTTTTGGACAGGTTGGAGCTAGAGTTTTCTAGTAGCTACTAAAATTTGTGGAATAGGTATGTTTTCTTGTCGAGATTTTTACACATCACAGGGATTGTGGGTTCACAAGCACGTTACATTGCACTTGTTGATTGCACTGCACACTCAAGGGCCATCTCCTAATTTTCTCAAATACTTCCATGACATGGGTTGGGATTATGCACGCTTTTCACCATCATTGAGCACTAGCATGGCATGCGGCCCACTACAGCTATATGCACTAAATCCTACTTTACGCGCACTTGAGAAAGCATCTTCATTGAGAACACATTGTTTATTGGATGCATGAGATTTGGGATGCACATCACTGAGTTAGGAACCTATGGTTGAGTGGGTAAGGTTGTTGGATGAGTTTGAGGGTCATGAAGGATGCCACTAGTTGTGAGAAGGGATGTTTTCTTGGTCAACATCTTGAGGACCATCATGTTTTTTAGCCTTAGTGAGATTTTAGGTGGGTGGAGAAAATATTGACATGCAATCTTGATGAGTGTTGAGAGAAGAGATTAAGAATTTATCTAATCAAGGAACTAATTTGTTTGCATTTGCATGACACAAGAGCACATGTAGATAGGCTAGGCACAATTCTTCAATGCATCCATAATTTTTGTGTAAGCATCGATTGATGGGTTGCATAGCATGGATTCCAATTTGCATATCCTCTCAAAATCATGTATGACTGGGCACAAAGTTCTATTTCAAAGCATTGTTTACTAGATCACATTTCATAGCAGGAAGACAATTGGAGATTATTATCAAAAGAACATTGAGAAGTGCTATGAAGAAGAAAATTTGAAGTATCAAGGACAAGCTATTGATGAAGGGATTGATAACTACTATAATCATTAAGTGGAGGGGGCAACATGAAGATATTGATTTCATGGATGAGGGACGAGTTCTGTGGTCACAAAAACTCGCAAGTTTTTTATCATGGAAAGCTTCCATATGCTTCGAGATTTTTCATTTTGAAGTGAGAAGTACGTGTTTCTAAGACTGTGAGCTATGATACGTAAAGAGGATGGTGTCTACAAGAGGTTTGTCGACATGTTCAACAAGCTAGCTACATGTTTGTATCCACATAGGGAAGCTAGTTTGTTAGATTTTGGCTTATGCATCACTACTTTCTATTGATGTTGTGGGGGTGCAATGGAATGAGATGGATTTTCAAGATTATCCAGATGCTAATGGAGGAGGTCCATGATGTTTCATTATAATAAGAAGATGATTGCTCCATTGAAAGTGATTATGACGACCTTAATGACGAGTCAGGTGGCTTTGACGTGATGATGGCAGCATTTAACATGAATAGAGATAGCACATATAAACATCATATTCAAGAATGCAAAAGAAGACTACATCAAAATGCAGATGTGACATGCAAGTCAGCAGCATATATATGAGAGCTTATGAGCTTTAAAGTTGCATTATAGGGTAGAATGGCATGATGACATAGGCATCACAAGGAAATGCCGGTTGGTTGTGTTAGATATGATCAATGCCCCACCCTCATTAGGTGCTACCAATGATCCATGGTGCTCAAAGTTGTAAGGCCCCCATTATGAGGAGAAGCCAAATGTGAGCCCGGACATTGGTTGAGTCCTGACTTGTATATTAGATGAGGTCTATGTGACCGGATGGCAAAAAGGTGACTGTTGTGGGTCTAATCTTTGGGTTAGACGGAGTGGTTAAGTTGGTAGCAACTCGAGGTGCATTGCATCGAGTTGTGGTGTAAGGGAGTTAAAAGGGGCCCCTATTGTGGGGTCCGGGGGCCGCGGAAGCGGCCCCTGGCTTGGGGGTCCCAGGGGGGCCAGGGCCCCCCTGGCGGGGGTCCGGGGGCAGCGCCCTCAGCCCGATGGTAAAGGGAATATTCCCTAGCCGACTAGTGGAGGCTCATATGGTAGGTCGGTCCAACAGGCCCACCGAACGACCTTTGCGGGCTATAAAAGCTAAACCCCTTCGCAGCCATCTCTCACTCATCTTTCACCTAGTCAGAGTTGTTGTTCCAGCTAGCCTTAAGCTCTTTACCTATCTTCTTTCTAGATCGCCATCTAAGCTTCACACAGTGGAAGCGCACGGGTGGACAGAGCCATCTTTGTATTAGTTGTTTGGAGTTAAAGAATTTATTGATTCTCCTCTTATCTGTTGTGTACTCTCTATCTCTTTCTCAGATTCTGTTCACTGCGCCGTGTAATATTTTACATGGTATCAGAGCCCAGGGGGCTCTAGAGATCGGAGAACGTGCAAGAGGCAAAGGCTTCAACAGCAAAGAGAAACTATGTCGACTTCCGGAAGCGGTGCAAGAGGTGGTGTTGCTGTACCAGCTATTCAAACACTAAGGATTCATCCACCAACCTTCAGCGAAGGCAAGTTAGATGGTACAAACTACACCTTGTGGAAGTTCAAAATTACAACTATCCTTGATTCTTATGAGCTTCTAGAGACTGTGCTAGGGACTGACACAGAACCAGAGCCTACCCCCAACCCATCAAATCCTAGTGTGATGATTCCTCCGAATGCAGATCTTCTACGAGCCTGGAAACAAAGGAATGCAGATGCATTGTGTGCCTTAGTTACAAGCTGTTCTAATAGTGTTCTGACTTTGATTCGACTTTGATTCAGCATACAACCAAAGCATGAGAGGCTTGGAATGTACAGAGGAGTCAGTATGAAACACAAAACCGAATGAGGATTAAAAACTTGGAGAATCAACTAGCAGCGGAGAAGTTTGCTGAAGGAGAGAGGTTGAAGCATTCATCACTCAGATTAAGAATCTGCGCGACCAGATGGCTGGCACTGGGATAAAAAAGACTAGCGAAGAGCTAGCTCGAAGGTGTCTTCGGATTTGTCCACAAAAGTTTGATGGACTAGTAACTGCCCTTAATACTCAGGTGAGACCTCAAGCTTTGAATTTTGAGGAGTTTTGTGCATTATTAATGGAGGAGGAGTTGAGGCCGAAAGCCCGAGAAGGAAGCAACAATGGAGATGCTGCATTCTCTGCCAATGCAAAAGGCAAAGGTGTTTCCTCCACCAAAAATGATGGTGACAAAAAGAAGAAGGGCGGCAAGAAGAATTTTCAAGGAGAGTGCTTCTACTGCAAGAAGAAAGGACATGCAATTGTAGATTGTCGTGTCAAGAAGGCAGATGAAAAGAATGGTACCCTTAAAAGTAAAGGGAAAGAGACAGCCAATACGGCTGAAGCAGAGTTGGAATTATTCATGGCAACCATTGAGGAAGTGTGCTCCTCAGCACAAGAAGAATCTACCACTGACTCATGGGTGTTGGATAGTGGGGCCTCCTGTCACATGACCAACAAGAAAGGTCTATACAGTTCTATGCAGCCTCTACAAGAATCCATCACTGTGATAGTTGGAAATGATGCTAAATGCCCTGCTGCGGGCACAGGTACTATTTCTTTTGTTACTGCAAATGGTGAAGTCAAAAAGCTTTCAAATGTGTTGTATGTTCCCGAAATCAGGAGAAATCTCTTATCAGTTGCTGCCATAACTGATCTTGGTCATGAAGTGAGGTTCAAGAAGACAGGTGTAGAAATTATTGATAGTGCTGGCACAATTGTTGGCAAAGGAGAAAGAAGGAACAACCTGTATGAGCTAAGTGCTCTTACAGCCACCGCTGGAGTGGGCACAAGTAAGCTTTGGCATGAAAGGTTTGGACACATCGGATTTGCAGTATTGAAGGAGATGCAAAAGCAAGGTATGGTTGCTCACCTACCTACAATAACTGAATTGAAGGAACCATGTGAAGCTTGTATGATGGGCAAGCAACAGAGAAAGGCATTTCCACAAGAAAGCAAAGAATAGAGCACAGGCTCCTCTAGAGTTGGTACATGCTGACTTGTGTGGTAAGATGCCTACACAAGCCTTCGGGGGATCTTCTTATTTTATGTTAATTGTCGACGACTACAGTAGGAAGATGTGGGTGTACTTCCTTCGTGATAAGGCTCAAGATTTTGGTAAGTTTAAAGAATGGCTAATACTTGTTGAGAATGAAACATGGAAAAGTGTGAAGAAATTTAGAACAGATGGTGGTGGTGAGTTCAACTCAAAAGAGTTTGAAGGATTTTGCAAGAGCAAAGGGATCAAGCGTCAATTGACGACGCCTCACACACCTCAGCAGAACGATGTTGTGGAACGCAGGAATCACACCATTGTGGAGATGGCAAGATGCATGCTAAAGGGCAAGGGATTGCCTAACCATTTTTGGGCTGAAGCTATTAATACTGCAGTCTACATTCTAAATCGGAGCTATACAAAGGCTCTCAAGGGAAAAACACCTCATGAGGTTTACACTGGTAAGAAACCATCTGTCTCACATTTCAGAATTTTTGGATGTGAATGTTATGCACATGCTCAAGATGAGAAGAGAAACAAGTTACAACCAAAAAGCAAAAAATGTATCTTCTTGGGTTATAGTGATGAGCAGAAGGCTTACAAGTTATATGACCAAGAGGCAAAGAAGATCATCGCAAGTCGTGATGTGGTGTTCAAGGAGGAGCCACATACAGTGGAGGAGGAGAAGGCAAGTTCTTCCACTTTATCATCAAGCGAAGAAGAAGCATCATCTTCAGATGATGAGAAAAAAGTTCACCAACCTGACATCACCCCACTGGAAAAGCCATTGCCGTGCTGGGTGAAGCAGCTCTATGACCACAATAATCCTATGCCTGCTTTTTTGTTGAGGAGAAGGCAGACGGACCAATGAGGTCTCAAAGAATAGAGGAGCGAAGGAGGGCTTCTGCTCACATAGTCAATATGGCCTTGATGGTTGAGATTATGAGAGAAGTAAAGGCGCCGATTGACTTAGAAGAAGCACTTGCAGATCCATCATGGAAGGCTGCTATGCAAGCAAAGTATGACAGCATAATGAAGAATGACACTTGGGAGCTAGTGGATCAACTAGCAAAGCGGAAGGTTATTGGCACAAAATGGATCTGGAAGGTAAAGTACAAGGCTGATGGTACCTTAGAAAAGTACAAAGCTAGACTGGTTGCCCAAGGATTTTCACAAGTTGAAGGGTTTGATTTTCAAGAGTCATTTGCCCCAACTGCCAGAATGACCACTATTCGCACGGTACTTGCAGTGGCTACCCACAAGAAGTGGCCAGTGTACCAAATGGATGTTAAGTCAGCGTTCTTAAATGGTGACCTCAAGGAGGAGGTGTACGTGGCTCAGCCACTAGGGTTTGAGGCCCCCCATTTTGAGAACAAAGTGTGTAAACTGAAGAAGGCATTATATGGGATGAAACAAGCCCCGAGAGCATGGTACCAGTGCATAGATAGGTTCTTTTTAAACCTAAATTTCAAAAGATGTGCCTCAGATGCTAACTTGTATGTTTATAGGGATGGTAAAAAGTCCGTAGTGATTGTCCTATATGTGGATGACCTTCTTATTACAGGTGACTATGAAGATATGATCAACCAAACTTGAAAGGCTTTGAGTTCTAAGTTTGAAATGACAGACTTGGGCTTGTTGCACTATTGTTTGGGGATTGAAGTCTGGCAAGAGCCAGGAAAGATCTTCATCTCTCAGAAGAAGTATGCACGGGAGATCTTGAAGGCATTTGGCATGACGGAGTGCAAGGAGATAGCTACACCTATGGAGGTGAATGCAAAGTTATCCGTCGAGGATACATCAGCACTAGCAGACATTGGGAGGTATAGGAGGTTGGTCGGCAGTCTGATCTACTTGTGTAACACTAGACCAGATATCAGTTTTTCTGTTGGTGTTTTGAGCAAGTTCTCAAAAAAACCTCATGAGAGTCATTGGAAGGCTAGGATGCGGGTGCTCAGATACTTGAAGAAAACTCTTGACTATGGTATCACATACAGTTTTGGAACTTCTCTTGTGGGGAACTGTAACTCAGATTGGACAGGAGACATTGATTCCAGGAAGTCAGTTTCTGGTTATTGTTTCTCTTTGGGTTCAGGAATTTTCTCTTGGATTAGTAAGAAGCAACCAATAGTGGCATTGTCTTCTACCGAAGCAGAGTACAAGGCAGCTTGTTTTGCTACATGTGAAGCCGTATGGTTGAGAAGGATTCTATGGCATATGGGAGTGCAAGATGAAGAACCAACTGTGCTGAGATGTGACAATCAGAGTTGCATCGCCATTGCCAAAAATCCAGTGTTTCATGCACGCACCAAACATATAGAGATTCAATATCACTATGTGCGTGATTTGATGGAGGATGGGATAGTGGAACTGATCTATATCCAACAAAGGAGAATGGAGTAGATATTTTCACCAAAGCACTTATGAAGGATCTGCTTCAAGTTCATCTTCAGAGACTCGGCATTGGGCCGAGGAGATAGTTCACCAATGGGTGGACATTGAGGGGGGGTGTTAGATATGATCAATGCCCCACCCTCATTAGGTGCTACCAATGATCCATGGTGCTCAAAGTTGTAAGGCCCCCATTATGAGGAGAAGCCAAATGTGAGCCCGGACATTGGTTGAGTCCTGACTTGTATATCAGATGAGGTCTATGTGACCGGATGGCAAAAAGGTGACTGTTATGGGTCTAATCTTTGGGTTAGACGGAGTGGTTAAGCTGGTAGCAACTTGAGGTGCATTGCATCGAGTTGCGGTGTAAGGGAGTTAAAAGGGGCCCCTATTGTGGGGTCCGGGGTAGCACGGGTTCGGGGGCAGCGCCCTCAACCCGATGGTAAAGGGAATATTCCCTGGCCGACTAGTGGAGGCTCATATGGTAGGTCGGTCAGGCTGACCTAAGTACTTTCGTGGCTATAAAAGCTAAACCCCTTCACAACCATCTCTCACTCATCTTTCACCTAGTCAAAGTTGTTGTTCCAGCTAGCCTTAAGCTCTTCACCTATCTTCTGTCTAGATCGCCATCTAAGCTTCACATAGTGGAAGCGCACGGGTGGACAGAGCCATCTTTGTATCAGTTGTTTGGAGTTAAAGAATTTACTGATTCTCCTCTTATATGTTGTGTACTCTCTATCTCTTTCTCAGATTCTGTTCGTTGCGCCGTGTAATATTTTACAGGTTGATGGCATTATGGGCAAAAAAAATGTTAGTTGATGACAAAGGAATCAACATGTGTCAATGTTTTTAAAATGTTGAAGGCTTTATAGCCTTAAATTGTAACCCTTTACATTTTCGTTGAGCCTTTGAGGCTTACTTATAGACCAAACATTAAACCTTAGAAAAGCTAAAAGCATAAAAAGCCTTACGATTTTTACAAAGGCCAAAAGTAAACACAACATATGAGACAATAGAAAACTATAAAAGAAACGTAAGTGGAGGTCTTTACCTTGCCCTACTCCTTACAAATCTTCTTGTAAATTGAGTGAGGATAGTGGAGGGTCATATATATGAGAGTGTGCTCTTGACGTGCTTTTTTGTGAAGTTGGAGAATTCAGACATTGAAGTGCCGAGTGTCAACTCAAGGTTGTCAAGGTATTAGAATTCGATTTAGTTGAATTTTTCTTCGAAGTTTGTGTTTTCAAACTTTGTGTAGGGTTGTGAGATGCTCTGCCTGGATTTGGGTTTTTCAGTTATTTGAGCTACAAGAGGCATTGTTCAAAATTTGGTTTCATGTGTGGTTCATGTGGTGTTTGTCGAAACATTTGTATTTTTTTGTGTTGTGTTGTTCATTCGACAAAGTCAATTATTATCAGTGGCACTCCTTAATGTCTCGTTATTGGGTTTTGAGTGAGGCTTTCTCTCGATCACTGCTTGTGTAACATCTCTTTTTTTGTGCCCCTGCTGAGGAGTGCTAAAAAAGTTGACTTTGTGTGTGATTTTGTTGTTTGATTTCTTGTTTGTGATTGCTTCTCGATGGCCAATTCTTTTCTTGAATTTTATGGAAAGAAGGGGGTGAAAGGTGAGAAGGATTGAAGCTTGCTTGGAAGAGCTATGGTGAGAAAGCAAGAGCAACAAAGAGAGAGAGACCAAATGGGAACTCCAATAGTCACAATGTGTGACCAGGACTTCCTTTATTCAAACTATAAGTAAAAGAATAAAGAATAAAGTGACGGTGACACACACCTGCCACTTGTAGTGTGTAGTGGCGGGTACTGTCAGTGTAGTAATACACGAGCAGGTAGGCGGAGGCGCCTTTACCCCAAACAACCTCCCACTTAAAGGCAAATCTACCCCAGTGAGGAGTAAAAAGAAAGAGAAAAGACAGTACAATGTACATATGTACAACAAGGATGAGGAAAAATGCCATCTCATCCAACTCCCATCAATCTCTTGAGGAAGGCAAAGTACTCAGTAGTGAGGCTTTTCGTGAGCAGATCTACTCGATTTTTGTTAGTAGAGATCTTGACAATGTTAACAGACTTGTCCTCCACGACCCCATGTATGAAGTGATACCTCACCTCAATGTGTTTTGTCTTTGCATGGAAGACCGGATTCTTGGCTAGCTGAATAGTGTTCATAGAATCCAAATGCAGCGTAGGTATAGTATCAATCCCAAGGTCATGAACTAAACGGCCCAACCATTTGGCCTCCTTGCATGTCTTAGTGGCTACAACATATTGAGCCTCAGTGGTAGAGAGAGTCGTACACTTCTAAACCGTGGACATCCAAGAAACAACACCTCTAGCATAGGTGAATACATAGCTAGAAGTGGACTTCCTACTATCTACATGTCTTGCATAATCGTAGTATGTGTAGCCCACAACTCCTCTATCATGGCTGCCATAGCAAATACACATATCTATTGTGCCCTTCAGGTACCGCATGATACCCTTCATGGCATTCCAATGTTTCTTGCCAGGAGTAGCCATATAGCGTGCCACAACACCAACTACAAATGCAATATTTCAATGAGTGGCTATCATGGTATACATCAAACTACCCACCGCTGATGCATAAGGGATCTTGGCCATCTCATCCCTCTGCTCATCTATCTACGAAAAATCAGCATGTGAGACCTTCACATAAGAAGGTAATGGACAACCAATAAGCTTTATGTCTTGCATGTGGAAACACTCAAGGACTTTATGAATGTAGTCCCTCTATGAGAGGTAGAGTAGTCCCTGATGCCTTTCATGCTTAATGCACATACCAAGAATGTGAGAGGCCTATCCCAAATCCTTCATCTCAAAGCTCTTTTTTAGCTGAAATTTAAGAGCATCCAACTCATCGTGAGCTTCCCCTACTATCAACATATCATCCATATAAAGTACCAAAGTAAGCAATGAGCCATCACGTGATTTCTTTGTGTAAAGACGCATATCCATAGCACTCCTGCTATAGCCCTTTGACTGCATAAAGGCATCAAACTTATGATACCACTCCCTAGGTGCTTGCTTCAAGCCATAAAGCTTGCACACTAGGTGCTCCCTGCCAAGTTTTGCAAAGCCCTTAGGCTACTCCTTGTATATCTTGTTGAGATATCGAGCTCCACTCGTGATACGCCGGGGTGACCGTTGTGTATTTATGTCACCGACTTGTCAGTTGCAGACGCGGTTGGTACACCGCCCATGAATAATAGCTACATGATAGCTATCCTTATCTACTCTAGTTCGTGGCTCAGTTAGTATGCCACCTTAGTTAGTTGAGTTTGGTTTGAGACCCATATAGAGGGTTCTTCTATTTCTTTGTACTTGAGTTCTTTTGGCTTACACAACTAAGAAGAGGAAAACTGTTTTCAGCCTCCACCCTTGTGTGTCTTCCCCCATTGTGCAAGCAAGAAAGCTTCAAGCGAGACTCCTTCCTTCTCTCCCACAATCTTGACATATCTCATCATGCAAATTCCCATACAAGGATGCAGACTTGACATCCATTTGATACATGTCCAAGTCAAGCTATGCGACTAAGGTCAAAACGAAGTGTAGGGTGGTCATCTTGACCATGGGAGAAAATACTTCATCAAAGTCAACTCCATGATCCTATTTATAGCCCTTAGCAACAAGTGTTGCCTTATAAGCCGGCTTGGGTTTTCCAGGGGTATTTTTTAGCTTGTACACCCACTTGCATGGCCAAGCCTTCTTTCCTTGAGGCAATGCAACCAAATCCAAAGTCCTATTCTTATGCAAGGAGTCTATCTTAAACTGCATAGCCCTCTCTCATGAGTGACTGTCACGCCTGTACATAGCCTCATCATAGGTGAGAGGCTCTCTTGCATCTGTAACCAAGACATAATGCATTGAGGGATCAAATCTATCAGGTGGACATCTACCTCTAGTATACCATCTCACTCAAGACTCTACTGCATGTCTAGCATCATCTAATACCCTGGCTATGTGTACTAATTGCTATTGTAGGCTGTCCCACTAGTTGTGTAGGAGCACGTGGCTCCTCCTCGAATATATTCATGCATATCTTTACCACCTTCTTAGGTTTCCTATGCATCTCATCTTCATGGAAGACTACATTATGGCTGCAAATGACTTTCCACACTTGCGGATCCCAAAGGCGATAACCTTCTCACTTGCATCTCTACAACCAAGGAAAATGCATTTGACACTCTTCGGATCTAGCTTAGTATGCTTGTCTGTGGACACATGGTAGATTTCCTTATATCCAAAAACACATAGATGCCATCAGATAGAGGTTTGCCAGGCCATACCTCCTCTGTAACCTAGAAATCCAAACCACTGGAAAGTGATCTATTTATGACATGCACAATTGTACTAATTGCCTTAGCCCAAAAGCTATGTAAGCCTGCATGGCTAAGCATATTGCGTACACTCTCCTAGATGGTTCTATTCATTTGCTTAGCCAAACCATTTTGGGGTGGGGTATAGGGGGATGTCAACTAATGCTTAATACCCCTCTCATCACATAATTTCTCAAAGTCACGTGACACATATTCTCCCCCATTGTTAGTCCTAAGGCATTTCAACATACGCCCACTAGTCTAGTTTTCAACCAATGCAAGCCATCTTTGAAACATAGCCAAGACATATGACTTAAGCTTAATGGGTTAAGCCCACACTTTACACGAAAAATCATCAATGAACCCACATCATAGGCATACATTCCCCTAGCATTCAGGGAGCATTTGGGACCAACTAGGCAACCAATGTCAATGCCAAAGTGGTCTAGATATGAAATGCTAATGTAGCACTGCTATGGGCTGCCTATAAACTTTGTATAGTAGTCTCAAACCTGAAGTAAATCACATTAATGCTCAATGCCAAGGCTTGTGATCAAATGCCAAACATAAACCAAGTATATAGTGCCCAAATGAGGTTGCCAGTTGACTAGAATGAGTTGGAGGAGATCAAACAACTAATCATGAGCTGTAAATGCACATTGAAAAATGGTGCAAATCTACCTGGGGTTTCCGCTCATATTTTTTTGATGGTCAAAGTGGTAGGAAGCTCAAGTGAGTTCCAAAGAAGGCACACAACAAGCGTGAGGTGCTCCAGTAAAGCCTATGTCAAGATATGGAGCAACACAGTTTCAATGGTGCTGCCTCCTTTTACTTCTCAAACCTGTAGACCTATAACCATCATAAAGCCCTGAAGCAAATGAAGAAATACCTCCAATGCAATGCCTTGAGGTTGCCCAAAGGGATCGGGAAGTGGAGGAGTGATAGGAGCTTAAGAAGTTTGTCTATGGCTATCGGGAAGGAGACCCAATGAGTGTAGGTAATCAATAGGAAGCTGAAAGAGTCACGAACCAAGACGGAATGCTCGAGCAACCATGCTCTAATATCAATTGAAAGGTGAGAAAGATCAAATCTTGCTTGGAAGAGCTATGGCGAGAGAGCAAGAGCAAGAAAGAGAGAGAGACCAAATGGGAACTCCAACGAGCACAATGTGTGACCGAGCCTTTCTTTATTCAAAGTGTCACTAAGAGAATAAAGAATAAAGTGACAGTGATAGGCACCTGCCACCTACAATGTGTAGTAGCAGGTACTATCAGTGAAGTAATACATGGGCGGCTAGGCAGAGGTGCCTTTTCCCTCAACAAGGAGAGGATCCTCGATGATTCCTCAAAAATTAGAGCTTGGATGTATTATCTAGTGAATAAGTGACTCAACCCTGAAACTCCAAATTTTGAAATTTTAGTTGTTGGTGCATGAAGGTCATAATTGGTTTGAAGATTATGAAAAGATCCTTAGAATGAGAAATCCTTCTATTCTTATGGAATATGAGGTAACTAAGCAGGTGTTTCTTGACCGTTTTAAGGAAACTAAGACTTCTCTGGAACTTTGAAGAAAAATAGAAATTTGCTAGAAAAAAGAAGAATGGACCATAGAATTTTTTTGCCCTAGAGTATGGAAAACTTTGGGATCGTTTGAATGTATCTTTAGGCCCTGGAGAGAGAGCATTAAAAATTAAACATTTTGTTGAAAATTTGCGGGGAGAGGTGAGGAACAAATTGGAAATTAAGGAACCAAGTACTTTTGAGGAAGATGTGATGATTGTTGTAGAAAAGGAGGTAAATTTTGAGAAAATTAAAAAAAGAATCATTTAAAAGACTTGTTGAAAATAGAGGCCGAAATTGGCAAGGGGATGGACAAAATTTTCAAATTCTAACGAGATAAAATGTCTAATTAGCACCAAAGATTGAGGATTAGTTGTGAGGTCAATTGCAAAATATGAGATTAGGAGCTTTGAGTTGAAGACCTTGGGGAAGAGGAAGTGGAGGACTTGTAGGATAGACAAATCAGGAAATTTTAGAAAGTGGAAGAGGAGCAAATGGGAGAGGATATTTTCGTAGATCGATGGTGACTTGTTTTTCTTGTGGAGAGTTAGGCCATGTGAGCACAAATTGTTATTTTTTACCTAGAGCAAGAGGGGATATGTATCCATTACCTCAAAATTTTCCTAACAGATAGAATGATTTTGGGATAGGAATAAAAAATGATTCCACAAATCAAGATCCTAGTTGACTGAAGAGGAGAAATGAAAAATTTCCATTAATTGTGTTCTTCTAGAAAATTAAAATGAAGAAAATAAAACTATTGATGTAATGTGTGCAATTAAAAGAAGGAGAGATACTGAGAGAGATGAACTTGAAACTAGTAAGGCTGGTGAGGAAAGAGGAAGAAAAAAAAAAGAGAGGAGAGAAAAGAGAGAAAGAGAGAAAAGAGAGAAGAGAGAAGAAAGTAAATCGAGAGTGCCTAGAAGCTGTTGATATTCCTTTGGGGAAAGGAGAGTGATTATGACCTTAAAAGGGATATGATGGGTAAGAAAGATGATATATCTTTTGCCCAATTGATGGAGTTGTGCCCTAAGATGAGAGGACAATAGAAGAAATTAGTGAATCCAAAATATAAGGAAAAACAGAAAGGA
This sequence comes from Lygodium microphyllum, assembly GCF_053477565.2. NCBI lineage: Eukaryota > Viridiplantae > Streptophyta > Polypodiopsida > Schizaeales > Lygodiaceae > Lygodium > Lygodium microphyllum. Next base: position 85,852,044 of record NC_141151.1, read on the forward strand.
ACAGTGAGAGTTTTAAGTGTTGAAGAGTTACCTGATATTTGTCCTACTGTTGATGCTTGGCATAAGAATCAAAACATAGGTGAAGCATATATTGATGGAGGAGCGCAAATTAGTGTGATTACTTAAGTTTGTGTTGAGTAGTTTGCAATTTGAATTATTGAAGGGTATAAGTTTTGCACCATGCTTGCTAATCATGCTAAAGTGAGGTGCTTAGGTATCATTCAGAATTTGGAAGTGAAGGTTTATGGCGTGCCTATGAAAATTAATTGTCATGTGATGCCAGTAGGGTTGGGAGCTTTTCCGCTTATATTGGGTAGACCTTGGCTTAGGAAACCAAGAGCAATGCAAGATTGGGGAAAAGGTATCATAACAATTTATGACCAAAGGGGAATAGCAAAGAAATTTGACATGTCTTTGAGAAAGGAATTGGTGAATGAGGAAGATAATGAAGAAAAAGATGATGAAGAGAGTGATAGCTCTGATAAGGCAGAGGAGAGTGAGGATGAGAATTCAAAAAGTGATTCTCATAGGGAAGTGTCATCTATTGTAGTTGAGTTTGTTAGTGTTGAGAGAGAGGAAGAGAGAATTGAGAAGGATTTTTTGAGTTTGTTGGAAGATCAAGAGGGGGGGGGGGGGGGGGGGGACTTAGAATATGTAAGATTGATTGATGAAGTTGAGGGTTTGAATTTTTTGCTTCATGAGTTTGTTGAGATTTGTCGTGATTTTGGTAGCAAGTTTGTTGATCAAGAGAGTTTTGAGGTTATGGGTTCTAGCTCTTGTTGTGGTTTGGGTATTGGTGTTGTTAACTCTAGTAAGTCTTGTGAGTTTTTTGGTGATGGTAGCTGTGGAGTGGCTTTTGATTATGGTGTTACTGACCTTATGCTTCTTGATAATTGTATGGATGATTGTTTGGTTGGTTTAGGCAACAATGTCAAAGAGAAAACTTCATTTGATAGTCTTTCAATTTCTTTGAGTTCTCCTAAAGTTTGTGATGATGGTTGTGATGATTTTGATTGGGGATTTGAGGATCCTAAGAGTGACATTGATGAGGATGTGAGAAAATTTGAATAAGTCTTTGAAAAGGATAACAATTTTAAGGGAAAAGAGATCTAACACTAGGGGTAAAGAGTGTGAAGAAAATTGTGAGGTTCAAGTTGAAGAGGATTGGATAACTAAGTGTTTGGATGAGGATTATGACCTTAATGTGTTGCCTAAAGTTCCTGTTTGTGAAAAATTTGTTGACATTGTTTGTAAAAAAGAAATAAAAAAAGTTGACTCTTTTTTCTTTGAAGAGATGAAGTCTCATTGTTTGGATGGATTTTGTGGTGTTGTGACATGTTTTTCAAGTTTTTTATGAGATGTTTGTAATCTTTGTGAATGGGATGGAATTTAACAATATTGAGAGGGTTATATCCTCATTTTCAAACCTTAGAATTGTCATGGCTTCCTCTTAGGAGGATGGGAGGGGTATGTGGATTCTTGTGGGTGATGAGATGTTTTGCTATGATAGTGTAAGTTTTTTTGACAACTTTGGATTTGAAAAATTTGAGGATTTTCAATAGAAATTTGTGCATGAATTTTGTGTGTTGATCATTGAGAAGTTGTTTCAGAATGATATGCCATGGATTTTTTTATTTTTGAGTTTGAAGAGCTTAGGGATGGAACATCGGATCCTATTTTTTATTGGCTCGTAAATGTTGCATCATTTAATAAAAAAGTGGTTGCACATAAATGTTTGCAAACTAGGAGGAGGGCTAAATATGTCAAGCATTTTTGTGAAAACTGAAAACCCCTAGTCTAATTGTAGTTAGTTTGATTTCTGCTAGCTTATTTGTTTGCGTGACTGATTGCTTTGTTGTTTCGTTGTTGGATTTTCTATGTTTGTCTAGTGTAGGATTTGTTTTTGTCATTCTAGTTAGTTTGTTGAGTGTGAAAACTTGATGGCATTGGTTGAGTTTGGTATTTTTCGGACATGTTGGAGCTAGAGTTTGCTAGTAGCTACCGAACATTGTGGAACAAGTATGTTTTCTTTCCGAGACTCTTGCACATCACAGGGATTGTGGCTTCACAAGCACGTAACATTGCTTTTGTTGATTACACTGCAATCGAGGGCCGTCTCCTGATTTTCTCAAATATTTCCATGACATGGGTTGGGATTATGCATGTTTTGCACCATTCTTGAGCATCAGCATGGCATGAGGCCCACTGTAGCTATATATAGTAAATCCTAGTTACACGCACTTGAGAGAGCACCTTCATTGAGCACGCACTATTTATTGCATGCACGAGATTTAGGAGGTTCATCACTAAGTTACGAACCTCTGGTCGAGTGGGTAAGGTAGTTGGAGGAGTTTGAGGGTCATGAAGGTCACCGCCAATTGTGAGATGGGTTGTTTTTTGGCCGACATCTTGAGGATCATTATTTTCTCAAGTGACAGTGAAATTTTGGGTGGGAGGAGCGGAGACTGGCATTTTCTTGACGAGCATTGAGAGGTGAGGATAACGATTAATTTTAATGAAGGAATTTTATTTGCATATTTCATAACACACAAGCACATGCAAATAGGCTAGGCACAATACTTTAGTGCATTCATGTCTTTCGTGTGAAGCATCGCTTGAATGATTGCATAGCATGGATCCTACATTGCATTTTTCTCGAAATCATGAATGGATAGACACGACATATATTTTTCAAAGAATATTCTTGTTAGGGCACATTGCATGAACAAAGCCAGGAGCATATAAAGGAAATATCAATCATTGAAGACTTGAGGAGCATGTAAAGGTGGCTTCATATGGTGATGCAAAGATGAATCAAGTAACATAGATTTCAAGAGATGAGTCGTATGTGGAATGGGATGTGTTTTAAAAGATCAACACTATTGCTGATTGGTCTTGGATATGGTGAGTCACAAATGGAAATGCAACATGGAGTATGAGAGGAATGGAGTTCATACTTACACCATGGGTTACTAACATGTCTCGCTACAAGCTTGAATTACTTGCCAAGGCCTTGTAGAATTCTTCACTTCATATCCCATTGATGAAGACTGTGGAGACCATTCTTTCAATGGGTTCCTTACCAGTTCGAATCCTCTTGAAGAGACTCCACACGTGGGTGACGTAGTCTCTTATGTCCTCGTCCCTCGACGTTCATCAGCCGCACTAGAAGGTTATTAGAGTACCAAGACTCGGAGAATATCTTAATGAAGAGACTCTTGAGGTTGTTAAAGTCAATCTACTCAAGAGCATCCAGACTCCTGTACCAGGTCCTACCCTTATCTCCTAAGCATAGACTGAAAGCTTGTGAGTGCAAAGTAAGATGATTGGTGAGAGCATTGGCCTCACAGACTTTCTTGAACTACTCTACAAAACTATACAAGTCATCTTTTGGCTAGTACTTGTCTAGTTGCTTAGCTACACCAAGGATTCTTGATTGGCTCTTGGAGCCCTAGCTAACTCCTAATCTTGCAAGCAATGAGGTTGCCATTGCAGTCGCACGCTGCTATGTGTTGATGAGTTGTCTAGCAGTCTCTTTGTAAGAAGCTTGCTCAACATGAGATCACCTTCGAGCACTCTTTCCCTCTATGCATCAGGGCATGCCCTATTTCTACTTCCTAGGTCTAGCACTCGTTGAATCTCACGCATTTCTATGTTTCTATTTCTACTTGCTAGGGCTAACACTCATTGAATCTCATGCATTTCTATGTTTTGTCACAAGCTTTTGGCTTGTTGTTTCTTGATTGTAGGTTACTATGCCCTACAAGGCTTCCTGCGCTAATCTCCTCTCCGCTTTTAGGTTCACTATGATATCCTTAGACGCGCTACTATGGTGGTCTGTCTGGGTCTACATGTCGTAATTGGTGAACAACCACCAGATTTTTGTTGACAAACCACCTAGGTCAAGCTTTTTGCCATGTCTGTGGTTAGTGCTTGACTTTGCCATATTTTCCATCTTGTGCTCCACTAGATTGTCAATGAGATTGATCAAGTCGGGTAGACCCACTCCACCAATGGTGTCGGTCCTTGCAACATCTAACTCCTAGGCCACATTTGTTCTTGGTTCTATACTTTGGGGTTCTTGATCACCCGACTACGGTTTAGGGTCTTCTTCTACTAGTGGATTCATTTTGATTGTTAGGTCTGAGCAAGTTTCTTATTATTTACAAACAATCCTCAATTAAACTCACTCAATGTGTGTGTGTGTCTGTGTGTGTGCATGCATGCTCTCTTCTATGCACCATACGAAATCAAGCTTTTAGCTTTTCTTAAGTGCACTTCTAGTGTTGGAAAACAATGCGGGTGCGAATACAAAGTGGCGATTGGAGCTCTCACAGTCTCTTGTCAGTTCTTGGCCTAATGGGGCTCTAGTCTTGAATCCTAGCCACTTCCTATGGTCTCTAGGGTTTGTGCTACATGGTTTTGCTTTGCTCAAGGTCAAACATGATATGTTGGTTAGTATGGCTCTAAGTGTGTCGAATATGCTAATATCAGTGTTAGCATTGTGCCCGGCCATTTGGTTGTGATTTCTAGGGTTAAATTTTCATGTAAGGCTTTCTATGAATTCTCCTCTTGTGGGTTGTATTATCTATCATTCCACATGCAATAATTTTGTTAATTTTGATGTGTCAAAATCTAGTCCAATTCTATAGTGTCTGATTTCAGGAATCAGACATCCAATTTGACAAGTGTCCGATTCTATATAATCAGATTTTCATGTCCAATTCTAGGATGTTCGATTTTGGGAATCGGACAAGGTGCATCTGATCGATCCTTAAGATCAGATGCATGGAAGTGATCTAATTATTAGGGTGGTCTAATTTTTGTGTCTCATGGTCCGATTGTTTTGTCAGGAGTCCGATTATCAAAATCAAATGTTCGATTTTGGGTTGGTCTGCATAGGCTGTCCGATTCTGGGAATCTAACGAACCCAAGGTATCCAAGCGTTTGAGCGTCCAATTTTGGGAATCGGATGCCTATGGATCATGTCTGATTGTACTGACACGTAAACCGTGGAAACGAAAATCGCTTCATGCCATCGAATTTTGATTATATACACTAGCAAGATTCACCAAGATCAAAGGTTAGATTCACAGAAAGGTTTCTACACACTTGATCCAAGCAATAAACCCTTATGGCCCTCCATCGATTCGCTGGAAGCACCAAGTCCTACACAAGCTCTCTCTCTCTCTCTCTCTCTCTCTCTCTCTCTCTCTCTCTCTCTCTCTCTCTCTCTCTCTCTCTCTCTCTCTCTCTCTCTCTCTCTCTCTCTCTCTCTCTCTCTCTCTCTCTCTCTCTCTCTCTGTGGCTCTCTCTCTCTATTGTAGAACCAAAAAATGAGGTCTCCCTTTGCCTCCGAGGGTCTTAAACCCTTGCTAGACTCCATCTTAATCTACCTGATCACTCCTCGTGCGATCCTAACACCTCCAAGCACTCCTTTTCTTCCAAATTTTTCCCTATTTGTGCCCTCTTTGGGCCTATTCAATAGCAAAAACCCTAAAGATTTTTCCTTCAATTTCTTGGTCCTATCCTACTTTAAATGCAACAAAAATAAAAAACAGAAAATTGAAATGCTTCCTCCTACTTGCCTAATCATTAAAAAACCAAAATACTTACTTGTTGTAGAGATTAAAAACCCAAAACATCCTAGTTATCTCAAGCTCTAGTTCAAGGATGAAACCCTTACTTCATTACTTGATTTGAGGTGCATAAGTTCTCAAGCTTGAATGTGTTGGTCCCGACAATGAAACCAAAATATAGAGGTGAGCTCATGCTCAACTGCCAAGACCCATGGACTGATTATTGTTAAAGCGTTTCAAGCGAACACCTATGGCTATCTCTCACCTAGCCGATGCACCTTTGATCATACTAGGGTCTAGTGAGCTTACCTTGATGCCCAAATGAGTTGCCTCCTCCATCAAGCACATCGGTAGCTCCATGATTCGTGATGTGAGCTCAAGCAACCTCAAGCCTCCATCTTCAAGCTCCATCCTCCATAGCCGCGAGAGAGAGAAGAGAAGAGAAGAGAAGAGAAGAGAAGAGAAGAGAAGAGAAGAGAAGAGAAGAAGAGAGGAGATCATGGAGAGCTTCTTCTCCTTGATCCCTCACCCTCACACTCTCGCACACAAACAAGAAAGAAGGAGAGAAGAAGATGACTCTACTTTGCCACACACCAAAGAATGAGCTCCTCATTTACTTTTAAAAAGTTATATAGAAAACTATAAATTCCTTTTGGGCAATCATCCCCTTATCCCATTTTTTACTTGTCCAGCCTTAAGCCATTTTTCCCATTATCCTCCTATCTTCCTAGCTTTCTTTCTACCGCCCATCTACCTTTACAATTTGTATAGGAGGGAGCGTAACGCTCTTTTACAAAAAGTTTTAGGAGTGCCTGGAATTTAGAAATGTGTTTTTGCCTTTGACTTGGCTTTTGAGACCGCCCTTGTGCTTTTGACTGTTTTCCTTCCTGCTTCCTCCATTGTGTCTGATTTCCTTCTAGGCCACCTCTTTTAGGTCCCGACTTGCGCTTTTCCATTTTTTCCACTTCCTTCTTGTGCAGAGGTTAATAAGAACCACTCCGATGTTGCACGAGTGGTGATTGAGAGTAAACCTCACTCACAACTCGATAACAAGACATTAAGGAGTACTGATAAGAATAATTAACTTTGTCAGATACACAAAACAACACAAAAATAATAATTGTTTTGACAAACACCACATGAAACACACATGAAACCAAATGCCAAACAATTCCTCTTGTAGCTCAAATAACCAAAAAACCGAAATTTGGGTAGAGTATCACACAAACCTTACGACAATTTTCGAAAAAACACAAACTTGAAGACAAAACCAATTGAATTGAATTCTTGTACCTTGACAACCTTGAGCCAACACTTGGCATTTCAATGTCCAAATTCTCCAACTTCACAATAGAGCACGTCAAGAGCATACTCTTACATGCGACCCTCCACTCTCCTCTCAAGATACAAGAAGTTTTCTTGGGATAGGGCAAGGTGAGAGCACCACTAGTGCCTCCATATATTTTTTCAAATACACCCGTTAAGTTTGGTTTTGGCCTTTGCCTCTTTGAGAAAGCAATTAGAGTGGACAACCAGCTCAAAGAGAGAAGCTCCAAGAGGTCAACCCAAGTGGAGACTAATGCTAGAAACTCTAAGAGAGTTTCAACGTCAAGTGAAATATCACGCCCAAGTACTTAGGATCAGGATAAAGGGAAGGGCACAGATGCAAGTCAGGAGTTAGCGGCGATGAAAACCTCTTAGACAAATTACAAGAAATGATGAGATGACCAACATGCCCTCACATCTAATGTGTGTATTGTTGTGAAACCCACATGCCAGCTGAGTGTTAGGATCCAAGGTCCCGACCTTGTGCCGATTGCGATAGGTTCAGTCACAATGTCATACATTGCTGACTATCGAGGAGACTTCCATACTCTCAGCCACATAGACAACCTTATCTAGCAAATAGGCCACAAAACGTTTTTGGGAGGGGAGCCCCATTGGCTCTCCCAATACCTAATGATGCCAAACCATCCATTCCTAGGATGAAGATTAACCCCATAGGCATACCTAGACCACATGGACCCTATGTAACCCATCCATCGAGCGATGCTCCAGCCCACTATGTGGAGAAGCCAAATGATGAAGAGCCTTATGTGCACCCTTACGTCTTGTATGATGAAGAGGGCAATGCAATCCTTATGGATTACTGACTTGTACCGGTGATGGCATTAGGTAGAGGTAGAGGCAGAGGCTTTGGATGGTAGACCCAAGGACCAATCTCATGTTGGACTTGTGGACACCTGGGACATATCTCCTCACGGTGCCTCAAATAGGAGCATGCTAATTGGGAAAAGACCAATCTTATATTTCCAAAGAGTGGAATCACTCACCTATTTACCGAATGACCTAGATGAAGAGAACCCTCTAGTGCAGCAAATGAGCCATCTGTACCATTGGGGTTGTTTGGAGTTGAGACATTTGACGAAGAGGATACACCCATCCTGTTGCATGTCATGACCTACGTGTAGGCAAAGCAAGTTGGCATATCATTGCCAAGGCCCAACAACTTAGATGCAACCTCAATCACAAAGAAAAGCTGTAGGCAAAGGAGAAAGAAAGCTGACACTAAGGTCATGCTAAAAACTTAGAGTACAATGATGCTACCTACCTGAAAAAAGGTGATAGATGCAGAGACAAAAATGTCAGCTCCAAAAATGGTCAAGAAGGGGAGTGCAAAGATTGAGTACCACAACTTGAAGCATCAACTCGAAGACATCAAAAAGGTCAATCATTCTTGTTTTTCCTAGGATATATGATTCACTTTGGCATTGGGTAAGTTTAGCTACTATATAATTCACTACTATAATTTTTGGCATTTGGTAGGTTTTGGCCAAGGACTTACATTTAGATTATATACTTGTGATTGCCTTGATCCAAGCTTCTCTTATGACTCCACACAAGATTCCTAGTAAGTTTGAATCAACCATCTTAGGCTTTGCAAGCTACAAGTGGGTGGACCTTTCAAGAATTTGCACAAGTTAAACTTAAGTGTTTATTATTTTAAAAGAATTTTCTACTTCCTTGGTATAGCCTAAACCTAGATTTGAAGTTAAAAAATACATTACTTGCTCTTTGAACATACAAAGTAAAAACATGGGATTTGAAAGAAGGGTAGATTTTTGGTTGCAATCTAGCATATCCATTATAATCCATGAGTTCTCCTAACTCCTATTTTAACAAAAATGTCAAATACCATTAATACTTATATCAAGGCTATAAAATCTTTTATTAAATGGAAAGCATTTGTTTCACTAATATTTTATTATTTCAACACATCTTAATATGATAAGGTTATGATTTTTGAATAAATCAAAATCCACCATATTAATAGCTATATTCTTTATTTACGCGTGCGCGCACGTGCGCACACACATACACACACACACATGAATTCTATGTCAACATTTATGTAAATACGTTGATCTAATATTAGCTACATTAATATATCAAATTTTACTAGTTTCATTATATTATAATGTTAATATATTGATCTTAGATATATTCAAAGCTATATTAAGATTAATATTATTAGTTATAGATATTTGTATTATTTCTAAATTTAATATAAATATCACATTTATATTTTATTATATATGTTAATTTGTTAATACTAATATGTCTTTATATATTATTAACTATACCAATATATATGTTAATGTATTATTATTATTATTACATCCTTCCACTCCCACACAAACCTAACTCCCATACATCGTCCCCATCCTCTCACTCACACACATAACTGCGAACACATCACAAGTAACTCTCACTCCCATCCATCAATCATAACTCTCACCCTTGCTCTAACACATCAACTCGCACCACCTCACTTACTCGCACCACCATCCTTGAACCGCTTAGGGTTTGCACAATCTTACAACTCGCACCACCTCATTTGCACTAGGTTACACTCATTCGCACCACCTAGGTCACACTCATTAGGTCATACTCATTCGCACCACCTCTTCTTCTTGATTTCTTGCACATGAATTGCCTCTATGCAGGAGAGAGAGGGGAGCAGAGAGAAAGATTGGTTTTTGTTCTCCACAAACAAGCAGCCAATGGAGGAGTGGCGACCAGCAAGATGGAGAGCAAAGATAGGAAGGAGAACAGCCATGAGATCAGTTAAGAGGGTTGTTTCTAGGTGCCACAATCCATCTCTCCCCAAATTCTACCCATGGTGCCTTCTTCTTGATCAGGTAGCGAGAAAAACGCAACCCCCTCCCCCCCCCCCCCACGTTTTTCAATTTTCGGCTCCCAAAGGGTCACACCCTTTGCGCTCTCCTAAGTCCATTTGCACACTTGCCATTTTTCCTTCCGGGCACTCCCTTTTCCACGTCCAATGTTCGATTCTTTGCCACAAAAATCATGTGCATCCCTCTTGAAGTTTTCCACTACCGGGCATCTCCCAAGGTATCATCCCACACACCAGAAAATTAGGAAAATTCTCCGATGGCCGCCCAATGGCTCTTTTAAGCATTTCTAGGGCATTGCCACTTAAAATTGTATTGATTGCCACTGCCGCCTTCGACGAAGTCCATTTTTCCGCTGATATTCATAATTTTTGGCTATTTTTAAGCAGCAATAAAGGTGGAATCTCAAGTGCACATGAAACTAGGGTTGCTAGATATAGCTCCAGTGGGTCTCATTCTATGTTATGTATGCTCATAAGTACTTCAACCCATTGGCATAGAAATAGTTGAGATGAAGAGTTATACAAGGCCCAAGTCATGTGCTTAAAATAATGTGCAATTTTCTGCATGTGTCCCTCTTTTGCAATTGCAGTACATGTGTTTTACGTTAAAGCAAACACACCTCTTCCTCGTATAGCTTGGTTTTCAACATCTAGCTCCCTATCTGTCAACTTGTACAACAACTTAAACTTAACAAAAAAAGAATTATATGATTATATAAGTTCAAATTAAAAATAACAATTGAACCCCTAAGATGGTAGGAGTTCTAATTTTATTGGCTTTTCAAACCAAAAAACATCAAGCAAGGCTCTAAAAACCAAATATTCTACTATAAGTTAGGGGTCTTTCGGGTTTTCTATAATAAGCATCGCATATTTAGCACACTCCCTTAGGCTGCAAACATTTATGTGTAGCAATTTCCTTTATACAACAAAGGTCTATCGGTTATCCAAACCTTCCCTAAATCCCTTGGTCTTTTATTTTATTGTTAAGACATCTTGGGTACAATAGATACAATCACACTCAAGTGTTGATTTGTTTAATCTCCTACTTCCTCATAGGGATGAACATATTCTAAAGCATACATTTCTACCATGATTTCAAAGTTCTCATGTAGATTCCTATGTTCTTTCTCAATACCTTCCAACTAGAATTGGCTATCTTCTTCTCTAACAAAATATTCCAATGATAGCTGATTTGTTTACTATTCCTCTCAAGTGATTGTTGCAAGATAACTCTCTCCCAATCCTCTTCCTTCTTAGATTAGATCATCGCACAAACTTCCTCCCTCCCCTTACCGTTTAGGTGTTGTTGCGGTGCATAGGTGTAAATGGTTGTTTTGTATCATTTTTATATGTAAAAAGTAATAAACGCCTACTATAACACAAAGGACAAGGCCAAAATTAGGTTTGACATCATGCTTTAACCTTGCCAAACATTCACGCACATAAATCTTATTTTTTCATATTTTTTTAGCACAAAAATCCTAATTTTTTACTATGTTTTCTTATTTATTATTCATGAAAAATATACATTTTCTGATTTATTTGTATTGGATTATTATTTTGATTGAAACTTAACATTTTCTCTAAGTTTGTCCCATTTCCACTCCCGTTCTCCAACTCAAAATTAAAAAACCAGTAATTTTCATTAAAAATGACATTTTAGGGGTTTTAAAGATTTAATAACTGCTCTAAATCATTTTGAGTTCTGCATTTCTATAGTTATAGCCCTCAAACATGATGCAAAAATTTTTGAAATAAAAATTCATTGCATATGAACAACATTTGGACCATGAAACAACAAAAACAAGCAAATTTCTTCATAAAATTGGAGCATACCTCGTGTCTTGTGTGTTGTGGGTCTTTTAATAATTATTTTTCGCAGCCCACAGACCAACCAACAACCATTCTTTAGTGCTGAAACTCTTTCCTCAGCCTCTTCTTCATCTTGAAGCAATCTGATCACAGTTGGAGAACCATTCTTCAACCCCTCTTCTTCTTGATTTCTTGCACATGAATTGCCTCTATGCAGGAGAGAGAGGGGAGGAGAGAGAAATATTGGTTTTTGTTCTCCACAAACAAGCAGCCAATGGAGTAGTGGCGACCAGCGATGGAGAGCAAAGATAGGAAGGAGAACAGCCATGAGATCAGTTAGGAGGGTTGTTTCTAGGTGCCACAATCCATCTCTCCCCAAATTCTACCCATGGTGCCTTCTTCTTGATCAGGTAGCGAGAAAAACGCAACCCCCTCCGCCCCCCCACATTTTTCAATTTTCGGCTCCCAAAGGGTCACACCCTTTGCACTCTCCTAAGTCCATTTGCAAACTTGCCATTTTTCCTTTTGGCCTTCCGGGCACTCCCTTTTCCACGTCCAATGTTCGATTCTTCGCCACAAAAATCATGTGCATCCCTCTTGAAGTCTTCCACTACCGGGCATCTCCCAAGGTATCGTCCCACACACCAAAAAATTATGAAAATTCTCCGATGGCCGCCCAATGGCTCTTTTAAGCATTTCTAGGGCATTGCCACTTAAAATCGTATTGATTGCCACTGCAGCCTTCGACGAAGTCCATTTTTCCCTTGATATTCATAATTTTTGGCTATTTTTAAGCAGCAATAAAGGTGCAATCTCAAGTGCACATGAAACTAGGGTTGCTAGATATAGCTCCAGTGGGTCTCATTCTATGTCATGTATGCTCATAAGTACTTCAACCCATTGGCATAGAAATAGTTGAGATGAAGAGTTATACAAGGCCCAAGTCATGTGCTTAAAATAGTGTGCGATTTTCTGCATGTGTCCCTCTTTTGCAATTGCAGTACATGTGTTTTACGTTAAAGGAAACACAGCTCTTCCTCGTATAGTTTGGTTTTCAACATCTAGCTCCCTATCTGTCAACTTGTACAACAACTTAAACTTAACAAAAAAAGAATTATATGATTATATAAGTTCAAATTAAAAATAACAATTGAACCCCTAAGATGGTAGAGTTCTAATTTTATTGGCTTTTCAAACCAAAAAACATCAAGCAAGGCTCTAAAAACCAAATATTCTACTATAAGTTAGGGGTCTTTCGGGTTTTCTATAATAAGCATCACATATTTAGCACACTCCCTTAGGCTGCAAACATTTATGTGTAGCAATTTCCTTTATACAACAAAGGTCTATCAGTTATCCAAACCTTCCCTAAATCCCTTGGTCTTTTATTTTATTGTTAAGACATCTTGGGTAGAATAGATACAATCACACTCAAGTGTTGATTTGTTTCATCTCCTACTTCCTCATAGGGATGAACATCTTCTAAAGCATACATTTCTACCATGATTTCAAAGTTCTCATGTAGATTCCTATGTTCTTTCTCAATACCTTCCAACTAGAATTGGCTATCTTCTTCTCTAACGAAATATTCCAATGGTAGCTGATTTGTTTACTATTCCTCTCAAGTGATTGTTGCAAGATAGCTCTCTCCCAATCCTCTTCCTTCTCAGATTAGATCATCGCACAAACTTCCTCCCTCCCCTTACCGTTTAGGTGTTGTTGCGGTGCATAGTGTAAATGGTTGTTTTGTATCATTTTTATATGTAAAAAGTAATAAACGTGTACTATAACACAAAGGACAAGGCCAAAATTAGGTTTGACATCATGCTTTAACCTTGCCAAACATTCACGCACATAGATCTTATTTTTTCATATTTTTTAATCACAAAAATCTCAATTTCTTGCTTTGTTTTCCTATTTATTATTCATGAAAAATATGTATTTTTTTATTTATTTGTATTGGATTATTATTTTGACGAAACTTAACATTTTCTCTAAGTTTATCCCATTTCCAGTCCCATTCTCCAACTCAAAATTAAAAAACCACTAATTTCCATTAAAAATGACATTTTATTGGTTTTAAAGAATTAATAACTGCTCTAAATCATTCAGAGTTCTGCATTTCTATAGATATAGCCCTCAAAAATGATGCAAAAAAAATTCAAATAAAAATTCATTGCATATGAACAACATTTGGACCATGAAACAACAAAAAAAACAAATTTCTTCATAAAATTGGAGCATACCGCATGTCTTGTGTGTTGCGGGTTTTTTAATAATTATTTTGGGAAGCCCACAGACCAACCAACAACCATTCTTTAGTGCTGAAACTCTTTCCTCAGCCTCCTCTTCATCTTGAAGCAATTTGATCACAGTTGGACAACCATTCTTCAGCCCCGCTTCTTCTTGATTTCTTGCACATGAATTGCCTCTACGCAGGAGAGAGAGGGGAGGAGAGAGAAATATTGGTTTTTTTCTCCACAAACAAGCATTCAATGGAGGATTGGAGACCAGCGATGGAGAGCAAAGATAGGAAGGAGAACAGCCATGAGATCAGTTAGGGGGGTTGTTTCTAGGTGCCACAATCCATCTCTCCCCCAATTCTAGCCATGGTGCCTTCTTCTTGATCAAGTAGCGAGAAAAACCCAACCCTCTCCCCCCCACGTTTTTCAAGTTTGGGCTCCTAAAGGGAGCCCCAAAGGGTCACACCCTTTGCGCTCTCCTAAGCCCATTTGCATACTTGCCATTTTTCCCCTTGGCCTTCCGGGCACTCCCTTTTCGACGTCCAATGTTTGTTTCTTGGCCTGAAAAATCCTGTGCATCACTCTTGAAGTATTCCACTACCTGGCATCTCCCAAGGTATCGTCCCACACACCAAAAAATTATGAAAAATCTCGGATGGCCGCCCAATGGCTCTTTTAAGCATTTCTAGGGCATCGCCACTTAAAATCGTACTGATTGCCACTCCCGCCTTCGAGGAAGTCTATTTTTCCCCTGACATTCATAATTTTTGGCTATTTTTAAGCAGCAATAAAGGTGCAATCTCAAGTGCACATGAAACTAGGGTTGCTAGATATAGCTCCAGTGGGTCTCATATTATGTTATGTATGCTCATAAGTACTTCAACCCATTGACATAGAAATAGTTGAGATGAAGAGTTATACAAGGCCCAAGTCATGTGCTTAAAATAATGTGCAATTTTTTGCATGTGTCCCTCTTGTGCAATTGCAGTACATGTGTTTTACGTTAAAGGAAACACACCTCTTCCTCGTATAGCTTGGTTTTCAACATCTAGCTCCCTATCTGTCAACTTGTACAACAACTTAAACTTAACAAAAAAAATAATATGATTATATAAGTTCAAATTAAAAATGACAATTGAAACCTTAAGATGGTAGGAGTTCTAATTTTATTGGCTTTTCAAACCAAAAAACATCAAGCAAGGCTCTAAAAACCAAATATTCTACTATAAGTTAGGAGTCTTTCGGGTTTTCTATAATAAGC
The DNA here is from genome assembly GCF_053477565.2 of Lygodium microphyllum. NCBI lineage: Eukaryota > Viridiplantae > Streptophyta > Polypodiopsida > Schizaeales > Lygodiaceae > Lygodium > Lygodium microphyllum. Next base: position 85,867,140 of record NC_141151.1, read on the forward strand.
ATCACATATTTAGCACACTCCCTTAGGCTGCAAACATTTATGTGTAGCAATTTCCTTTATACAACAAAGGTCTATCAATTATCCAAACCTTCCCTAAATCCCTTGGTCTTTTATTTTATTGTTAAGACATCTTGGGTACAATAGATACAATCACACTCAAGTGTTGATTTGTTTCATCTCCTACTTCCTCATAGGGATGAACATATTCTAAAGCATACATTTCTACCATGATTTCAAAGTTCTCATGTAGATTCCTATGTTCTTTCTCAATACCTTCCAACTAGAATTGGCTATCTTCTTCTCTAACGAAATATTCCAATGGTAGCTGATTTGTTTATTATTCCTCTCAAGTGATTGTTGCAAGATAGCTCTCTCCCAATCCTCTTCCTTCTCAGATTAGATCATCGCACAAACTTCCTTCCTCCCCTTACTGTTTAGGTGTTGTTGCGGTGCATAGGTGTAAATGGTTGTTTTGTATCATTTTTATATGTAAAAAGTAATAAACGTGTACTATAACACAAAGGACAAGGCCAAAAATAGGTTTGACATCATGCTTTAACCTTGCCAAACATTCACGCACATAGATCTTATTTTTTCATATTTTTTAAGCACAAAAACCCCAATTTTTTGCTATGTTTTCCTATTTATTATTCATGAAAAATATGTATTTTCTGATTTATTTGTATTGGATTATTATTTTGACGAAACCTAACATTTTCTCTAAGTTTATCCCATTTCCACTCCCGTTCTCCAACTCAAAATTAAAAAACCACTAATTTCCATTAAAAATGACATTTTAGGGGTTTTAAAGAATTAATAACTGCTCTAAATCATTCAGAGTTCTGCAATTCTATAGATATAGCCCTCAAAAATGATGCAAAAAAAATTCAAATAAAAATTCATTGCATATGAACAACATTTGGACCATGAAACAACAAAAACAAGCAAATTTCTTCATAAAATTGGAGCATACCGCATGTCTTGTGTGTTGCGGGTTTTTTAATAATTATTTTGGGCAGCCCACAGATCAACCAACAACCATTCTTTAGTGCTGAAACTCTTTCCTCAGCCTCCTCTTCATCTTGAAGCAATTTGATCACAGTTGGACAACCATTCTTCAGCCCCGCTTCTTCTTGATTTCTTGCACATGAATTGCCTCTACGCAGGAGAGAGAGGGGAGGAGAGAGAAATATTGGTTTTTTTTCTCCACAAACAAGCAGTCAATGGAGGATTGGAGACCAGTGATGGAGAGCAAAGATAGGAAGGAGAACAGCCATGAGATCAGTTAGGGGGGTTGTTTCTAGGTGCCACAATCCATCTCTCCCCGAATTCTAGCCATGGTGCCTTCTTCTTGATCAAGTAGCGAGAAAAACCCAACCCTCTCCCCCCCATGTTGTCGAAGGGTTTCGAAAGCAATGTCGCAACTTCAGAAGTTCTTGATAATTTCAGGCTAGAAGATCAAGCAAGAAAAATGAAGTCAAATCTGTTATAATTTCAGGACACCTTGCATTCTTTTGAGCATTCAAAGGGACTCCACCCTCTTGTCTAGCTACATAGTTGCTTCAATAAAGTCTATAAGAACAAAAGAAGAGTTGCTTTTTCCACAAGTTTTAATTACAGTGGCCACCAGTTCAGAAGGAAAACCCGTCTCTTATAATTCAGTCGATGGATCAAACTCTGAATTGTCAATGATCTCTTATGAATTCAATCATTCTTGTTTATCACAAACATCCTCATAAGGTCAAAAATCTGACTCTTCAATCGTAGACTGTTTAAGTTTCTTTGGGGTATGTGATACAAGCTCTGTCTCGATACTAGTGTCTTCACTATCATAGATACGAGGCTTTGCATGAAGAAAGAAAGGAAACAACCTAATCAATTCCCAATTTTAGCAAGAGTATGGAAATCCAAAGAAAAAAAGTGATTATGAAAGTATTCCTTGTCATTCAGATATGCTAAAGCTCAATCAATGAAGACAGACTTGGATTTCTCTTCAGATTGCTGAACATCATTTATAAGGTGCTCCAAGAGATCATCAAAATCAATACTTCCACATGTTTCTGATGCATTTAGAACAGCAGTGGTGTGGTGTTGCTTTCAATCTGTTCACTGGTGGTCCTCGCCTCGCAACATTCCAAGATTCCTGTAGCAGAAATTGTTCGTAGACATCACAAGGAATCGCAGTCCTCAGATATCTTCTTCAACGTAACACTGTTTACAGGAATGCTGCAAATAGTCCTTCCATGGAGTCTCCACAATGATTGGAAAACTTTCCTTTAATGGTTTAGACTAAGACTACAGCTGTATGCATACACTGTTCGTGCTGTTTGCGCTTGCTGTCATGGAAGATGCCTTAGGAGATCCCATGTAGGGATAGCTGAAAGGAATAACTCAATTGCTTTCAAGATGTAGAATCCACCCACAAAAAGACCTCTCCATCGCGTTATCGGTACTTTATAAAGCTGATATTTTGACTTTAATTCAGAAGCACTGATGAGCAGAAGAAGTTAAACTCCCGAATCAGCAGACCATGGCCGCTCTTGCTCACACAGCTTGAGCGAGATTGTGCTCCATACTTGTTGGCATAAGAGTTCACGCAGCCGAATGCCCCAACGTTCTGGCTCGATTATTGCAGCAGCAAGTCATGTTTCTTCGAGACACACCACATGAACTTTTTGAATTGTTAACACTCAGGGCGCCATCTTTTTGTCCGCCATGGCTGTCAGTCAATCTTCTCCTCATCAACATCTTTTTGCCATTGCTCTGACTTCTTCTGACTTGATTAGTGCAGCTCTCCATTCGACATTATCCGAGTTCGCTAGCTTCAGTGCCACCTTTATCGTCCTTTGGCAGGTTCATCGAACTCCTTCGTCACCACAGCTCCATCGTCTTCTCAGTTGCATCTTCGATCCCTCCGTTGCGTCATTCCTGCAGACGCCATGATCTCCTCCTCTTCAATCTGGATTGATGAATAATTGTCTTATGCTAGTTCTTTTTTTCTTCTCTTCCCCCAGAGCTCGCCCCTTCCTTCCTTCGGTAAAAGCCCATTGCTCCTCGAAGTCGCCCCGAAAACCAGTTCCCTGATAAGCCACAGAGTCCCCTCTATTTCCCTTCCTTTCCTGTTTTTTTATTATTCACAAGCGTTGCCCAGGAGGCGCCAGAGAAGAGCAATCCGTCCCCAACAACGATCCATCCTCCGTTTTTCAGCGCAGAGTATCGTCCTCTTCCTTCTCTGTTTTAGTTCCCCTCCTGTTCCGCCATCTTCACTGTTTCTCTTCCAATCCTCTCTCTTGCACAAGACTTCAGCACTCCGTCTGCATTCAGAGCTTTCTCAAGCTTTTTCGTCGTTTACTCCCCTTAATCCCAGATTGCAGAGCACTCTCCCCCTTTTCTCTAATGCTCTGTTCTTCCTATTAGCGTAATTCCTCTCCCTCTTTTTCTGTCACATCCGCCTCTTTTTTCCCTCCCTCTTTAGCTTTTCAAAAATCCTTTTCTTTTTTTAGTCTCCTCCTTTCCTTTTCATTGAAAAAGCTCATCTCCCTTCCTTTCATCCAGCGCAGAGTAAACCAAAAGGTCACCATGAAAATGCTGAACAGAATAACCACAATCTAAAATTAACACAATGTGTTCCTTAAATCCCGTCCCATAGGCTTAGAGTACATATGTCCAACCACCACCCGCACATCAAAGGAAACACTCCAAGCTCAATTAACAACAGGAAAGCAACTTTGAACAATGTCATCAAGTAATTCAGCACAACATGTCTTGCCACAGTTGGAGCAGCCTCAGTCATTGAGCTCAAACCGTGAATCCGTCCTACTCTCAATGGCTCCCTTCTACTGAGTCTACGAGCAATAGTGCTGATGGATTTTGACAAGCAATGGTTCCAGACCTTTTTGCAGCAACATGTATCAACATAGGCTGAAAGCATCTCATCAGGTTCACCACTATGCCTCTAACTCCTCCTCACTATACTCATGCATAGAAAATAAATGTAAACACAACAACTAAGTATATACAAAGTATCAAATCACACACACAATTTTTGGGTGGTTTTCACACCTCGAATGCACAGCAATATGACATCCACCCCCTCTAATCCTGCGCATCCTCCGGATGGGCCAACTACCCATGATCGTTATCATCAAGATCCACAAACAGATCAATCTCTTCATTATGCATTTTCGGTAGTTCAACAAGATTATCTGTCATATCATCTGTCTCTTCCATTGGAGTTTCTTGTCGTTGCTCTTCTCTTGAAAATTCTTCCAATGCATAATCCTCATCATCTCTTTTCTTGAAAATCTTAATTCTTTTTCCAGCAATAGGCACTCTAAGCACTGTTCCATCCAATTCTGTCAGCTCATATGTTGCATTATCAAAGACATGTCTGACTATGTACGGCCCAAACCATCTTTTCACCATCTTCCGAAGTGCAGTATGCTGATTTTCAAGACTGCTATCAAACACCAATACCCAATCTCCCTCTTCTAATGCTCTAGGCCGCAAGCGATGCCTGCTGTCAAACCTGTCCTTATTCCTTAGTCTAGCAACCTTCAACCTGTCAATAGCTAGCTGAATATCCTCAGGTCTCCTCTCCAACTGTCGAATCCGAAGAGCTAAGAGCTCCTCTCTCGTCAAATCTTCCTGCCAAGGTAAAACTGACCAAGTCAAAGCACAAGTCTCAATCGGCATAACAGGTTTCTGACCATACATCAACTCTGCAGGCATATATCCTGTGGTAACACTATGAGTCGTACGATCAGCCCATAAAGCAAATGGTAGAAGTCTTGGCCATTCTCCAATCCGTCCTCTGCATGCTTTGGCTAATGCTTTCACTATCGGAGGATGCCCTCTTTCACTCTTCCCATTTCCCTCTGGATTATATGCTGTGGTTAGAGCCAATTTGATTCCTAGTTGAGAGAAAAACTCCCTAGCTTCATCTGCATCTAATTCACCACGATCCGCAGTGATCTTACCCACACAACCATACCTGCAGAAAATTTCCTCCAATAAGAACTTACACACTGCACTAGTGGTCTTCGTTCTCAAAGATCTGCCTTCAACATGATTAGTAAGATCCTCTCTAGCCAAAACAATGTATCTCATCTGCCATAGACCCATAGGCATGGTAACCAAATCAACTACCCACTTATAATGAATGCATAGCGGATAGGTCGGATGAAGCTCATCTCTATGACGCACTACTGAATACATCTGGCAATCTCTGCAAGTCTCAACAAAGTGAGAAACATCTCTGTACATGCCTTTCCACCAATATTTCTCCTTAATTTTCTCATAAGTAGCCCATACTCCTCTATGACCAGCCCAAGGACTCTCATGAAACTCCCTCATCACCTGTAACTGTGTCTCTCTATCGCAGACAACCCGCAAAGGTAATCCGCCTCTTTTCTTCGGATGCTTCCAAAGAAATCCGTCCTTGAGAAAATAACCATAAGCTTTCCTTCTGATCTTCTTGAACTCTTCATCTGTCCATTCATCTCTTTTGCTTAGTGTACTAAGGTACCTGCCAATCTGCAACCAATCTCCAACATAGAGCTCTTCTGTGAAAGCCACAATATCATAGACATGACAAACATGATCAACCATAGTGGCTGAAATTTCTGCATCATCCTCTTCTGCAAGTAGAGTCTCCTCATCATCATATCTGGCTCTAGACAACATATCTTCCACTGGGTTATCCTTTCCTGCTATGTGTCTAAATTCCGGATTTAATGACTTGATGTATGCAATCCATCTCAACATGGCTATATCCGGAGTAGAGCAACTCGTGATCATACCAATCAATGGCAAGCAATCTGTCTCTACCACAACTGAAGCTCCAATAAAGTACTCCTTGTCACATTTGAGAGCCGTGACAATCCCCAATAACTCCCTCTTGATTTGCGGATATCTCCTCTATCTCTCGTTTAGGACTTTCGCCCCAAACCGAATAGCATACCTATTTCCATCTGCATCATCTTGACCCACAGCCCAACCTATGCCAATTGGACTAGTGTCAACTGTCAATACAATAGGCCTATCACAATTATAATCCACTTTCCTGAGAGTAGGAGCATTCTGCAATAACTTCTTCAATTTCCGCATGGCTCTAGTATGACTCTCATCCCAATAAAATTTCTGCCCCTTTCGAAGCAGCTGATACAAACAATCTGCTATGTGTGCAAAATGAGGTATCCAAATCATATAAAACACACAAGCACCAATGAATCTCCGTACCTCTGAAGTAGTAGAACAAAACTCTGCAATCTTGCCTATAGCATTCACCTTATCAGGTGAGGGTTTCCTGCCATAATATCCACACATATGCCCAACAATAACAACCTCATTCACTCCAAAAACAGATTTTTGCCCTGAAAGTGTCAAGTTCACTTCTTCTAACCTGGCCAAAATCTTCTCACATGCTGAAATATGATCAGCCACAAAGTATCTGCATCCCTGCTCATTTAGGCTCTCATTCTTCTCTTCTTCTGCACACCCCTTAATGGGCACATCATCTAAGAAAGGCATAGTAAGCTGAGGTACATAATCACGAAGGACCTTATGCATGGCATTCATCATATGCGCAACAGAATTAGTGGCACCTTGAGGCAAGGTACACATCCTGACAAGCCCAATAGGAGTTCTCATGGTGGTTATGTCCCTGCTTTCCAAAGCCAGCTGAAACTGATCATATCCTGAATACAAATCACCCAAAGAATAGATGGCACGTCCAGCAAATGCCTCTGCAAACTCATCCACAATTGGACCTATACCAACATTCCTGATAGTAACTCTGTTCACTGGCTGCATGTCCTGAATAAATCGAAGAGTACCATTCTTCTTTGGAACTGTAAACCACCTGTTTGAGTATGGTGCAGATGAAGGCTCAAGGATTCCCATCCTGATTTTCTCATTCAATAAATCAATCAGCTTTGGCAAGTGTGCTTTAGGCATTGGAATAGGTCGGAGATTCCATGGAATATGAGGAATAGTAAAAATGACCATAGGAGCAACAATATCAGGATTCACACATCCAATCTCATGTGGGAAAAAAGCAAATCCCCTTCCATGACGCTCAAGCATATCCTGAAAGCATTGCTTCTCTATGGGTAACAAGAAATCACCATTTCCAATTTTCAATTCAGCAAGTGTCTCTGCTGAAAATTTATGACCAATATGCTCCGGATTCCTCAAAATTTGCTATTTAGCAGCCCTCTCTATTTGTTGATCACTGTTAGGTGGAAGCGGTACAGCAGCCGGCTTCACCTTCTTATCCACAGTTTTGTATTTCGTGTCAACCCTGGCTTCATTATGCTCTTCTGCATTACATAAACCTTGCTGTAAATCAGCAATTCTGCACACCAATGGCTGAATATTCTCAGCCCTCTGCTCTATGGACTGCATAGAATTAGCCCCAAACTCTGAATGCTGAAATATTTCAGCAGTAAACTTTGTTGGCTGAAAATTTTCAGCCCTCTGTCTCTCTGAAAGCTGATCATAACCAGCTGGAAACTCTGTTTGCTGAATTTCTTCAGCACTCAACACTCTTTGTTGAGTTACCTCAGCCTCTGACTCAATCTGTGACATAAAATCTGCAATTTCATGAAACATGTCCAGGGACTGCACTAATACATTACCATGACAATTCAGCATATCAGTTTTCAGCATATCTCCCATCTCTGTCATCGTATCTGCACAAATCACACTGTCATACATCTCATCTATGTGCTCATCATCCTCCAAAATTCCTGCATTTTTCAAAATTTTCTCCTTCCTGCATATATACTGCCTGGCAGCTCTAGATAACCTAGAAGTCTTCTGATAACTCATCGAACTGTTTGCTGAAATCCCAACATAACCGGAGGAGAAAACACTGCTGCTGCCAGGAGGCGAGAACTCCAATCTCCTCTCCTCTGTACCACCGTCGTCTCGCGAAACGGCGGCACCTAATGAAAACCCGAATCCCTCACAGTGGGTAAGGGTGCATCTCTAAGAGTATCTCTGTTTCTAACATGGTTCACACATACAGTCATAAACTGAACTGCTCTCATACCATCTTTACTGCGAATCCATGCATAAGCAGATCCATCATCCATGACCTTTGTTTCCATGCGCATCTTTGTAATGAATGGCTGTCCAAGAATTATGGTATAAGAGCATGAATCCTGCACAAAGAAATGAAAATCCTCCTCTACATCACCAATAGAAACCCTGACACTAGGGCAAGCAGCATATAAATCACCTGCAGTGTTATTGGCGGCTCTCATACGCCACCCATGCTCTACATCCCTAGGCCATCTGTTACTCTCATAAACTCCACGAACTATGAGATTAATCTCTGAACCATGATCAACCAATGCAACATAAGGCACCTGTTTCTCTCCAACCTTTACCATCGTCTCTGTAGTTGCCCTAGCCCAATGGCTCCGCGAAAAGTGACTACGCGGTATCAAAACAGGCTCATCAATTTCAGCATAATGCATAGGCTAAACCCTCTTCTCTACCTACGGCAAAACAGAAGCATTATCAACCATAACCTCATCATCATCCTCATCCAACTCCCCAATCAAAACTCCTTGTGTATCAGTGGTAGCCAATGCATGTCTTTTCCTCTTCAGGACCTCCTGAAACTGATCCTGAAACTCTCTTTTTGAGATGCCCAAAATCTCAGAAATAGTGAAAGTCACCTCACTGCCAAGTATCTTATCATTAAAGATTTTCTTCATGTTTGTAGATGTCTCAATGTCGGACATCAATCTGAATCCTGGCTGCTTTCTCTCTCTAGGCTCTTGCCTCTTTTCTCTCTTTTGAGCATCCTCCATCTGTCGATCTGGCCCTGGTCTTGAAGACGGTCCTGCAGTAGGTGGAGTAACAAACTCACCCCCTCTAGTCTTCTTAGCTGCACTTGGATTTTCTTCATCCCTCTTACGCTTCTCCTCAACAAATACATCTGCACCATGAGATTTAGCCAAATAAGCATAAATAGAATACCTGTCAACAGGCGAGTCCCAACCTGTCTCTGATCTGATGCTAGAGCCTGCACTAGTCAAAACAGTTTGCTGAATTTTACCCTTGTTTGCAGTCTCCATAGCATAAGTCCATAGTGCGGACCGAGTCTCTGATCCATTCTCAATCTGTACTCCATATGCAGAAGCATCACCTCTAGCTGTCACATAAGAAGTACGCGCAGCCATGTCCTCCACTAACTTCTTCATTCCACCTTTACCAAAGTTGGTAGCAAGTGGAGCTCCTGTCTCAGTCAACCAAATCTTACCGTCTTGCCCCAAATATACCAAATTCTGCCTCCTTGCATCCTGGAAAGAGTCACAATCCCTGCAATGCTGATGCTCCGTACTATCTCACCAAATACATCTCCGATCTCTCCTAGGTGCACTAGGAGCACTCCTAGGTGCAATAGGAGCACTAGAAGAAGTAGCAGGCGCAGTCGAAGCAAACTGCTCCTTCAACTTACCCACCAACTCCGCTTTGACTGACTCCAGTGTCAAATCTGTGATGCCTTTGATTATGTCATCAAGAGAAGTAGGCACCGATGGAGCGGATGGTTTTGGAGCAGAAGGTGTAGGCATCGATCGTGGAGCAGGAGGAATAGGTGGAGTAGAAACAGTAGGCACTGGCATAGGCCAAGAAACTGGCTGAGGAGGAGAAGAAATAACAGGGATAGAAGTAGGCATAGGAGCTGATGATGGTGTAGGTGTCATGGAACCATTCTGTAGGCGAGTCTTCCATATCCTCCTCTTGGTCAAAGTCGAGACTGCATCCTGTGCATCCTACCAATCAGTTTTAAGACCCATAGGCTTCGTGCGATCTTCAAGAAGCTCACCCAATTCTTCTTGAAGAGCAGGATCTGCAGCTTGCAAGAAAAGCTCAACTTTTTCAACATCCAATGCTCTTTGTTCAATAGCATCAAGCTGACTATACCTTTCCCCAAATTCTCGAATCAACTCCGAAGCAGCGAGACCTTTGTTTGGCATGTAGACCCACTCTCGGAATGACCGTCGAGTAGCCATGCCAAAGTCTTCAAGGAAGTATTCTTCTTTCAAGGCCTTCTTAAAATCTTGCCAATGTGTATTTTGAATAAAAAGATCAGTCACTTTTGTCCTCAAAGCAGGTGTGACAAGACGAAGGAAGTACTTACTCATAAGTCCAGCAGGAACTCCAAAAAACCCCATCTTGATCTCATATGTCTTCAAATATGCTGAAACATTACGCCCATCAAATAGCTTCTTCTCACTCTCAACTGCTTCAATAGCCTTAGTCGCGCTGTTTGCATTCTCCTGCTCCGAATAGAGTTGCCTTTGCTGAGACAACTGCTGTTGATGCAATTGTTGTTGCTGCTGCATATACAATTGTGTTTGCTGATTTTGGAGCTGCATATACATGGACATATTCTGCAAAATCTGTTTTAGATCCTCCGTCGAAGTACTTGACGCAGCAGTCATTGATGGAGCTGAAGTAGATGCAGCTGGAGTTGTAGAAGAAGCTGAAATAGAGGCTGAAGTATCTCCCATCCTGAAATTTATGCGATGCTTTCACGTCGGGTTCACCAAAGATGTCGAAGGGTTTCGAAAGCAATGTCGCAACTTCAGAAGTTCTTGATAATTTCAGGCTAGAAGATCAAGCAAGAAAAATGAAGTCAAATCTGTTATAATTTCAGGACACCTTGCATTCTTTTGAGCATTCAAAGGGACTCCACCCTCTTGTCTAGCTACATAGTTGCTTCAATAAAGTCTATAAGAACAAAAGAAGAGTTGCTTTTTCCACAAGTTTTAATTACAGTGGCCACCAGTTCAGAAGGAAAACCTGTCTCTTATAATTCAGTCGATGGATCAAACTCTGAATTGTCAATTATCTCTTATGAATTCAATCCTTCTTGTTTATCACAAACATCCTCATAAGGTCACAAATCTGACTCTTCAATCGTAGACTGTTTAAGTTTCTTTGGGGTATGTGATACAAGCTCTGTCTCGATACTACTGTCTTCACTATCATAGATACGAGGCTTTGCATGAAGAAAGAAAGGAAACAACCTAATCAATTCCCAATTTTAGCAAGAGTATGGAAATCCAAAGAAAAAAAGTGATTATGAAAGTATTCCTTGTCATTCAGATATGCTAAAGCTCAATCAATGAGGACAGACTTGGATTTCTCTTCAGATTGCTGAACATCATTTATAAGGTGCTCCAAGAGATCATCAAAATCAATACTTCCACATGTTTCTGATGCATTTAGAACAGCAGTGGTGTGGTGTTGCTTTCAATCTATTCACTGGTGGTCCTCGCCTCGCAACATTCCAAGATTCCTGTAGCAGAAATTGTTCGTAGACCTCACAAGGAATCGCAGTCCTCAGATATCTTCTTCAATGTAACACTGTTTACAGGAATGCTGCAAATAGTCCTTCCATGGAGTCTCCACAATGATTGGAAAACTTTCCTTTAATGGTTTAGACTAAGACTACAGCTGTATGCATACACTGTTCGTGTTGTTTGCGCTTGCTGTCATGGAAGATGCCTTAGGAGATCCCATGTAGGGATAGCTGAAAGGAATAACTCAATTGCTTTCAAGATGTAGAATCCACCCACAAAAAGACCTCTCCATCGCGTTATCGGTACTTTATAAAGCTGATATTTTGACTTTAATTCAGAAGCACTGATGAGCAGAAGAAGTTAAACTCCCGAATCAGCAGACCATGGCCGCTCTTGCTCACACAGCTTGAGCGAGATTGTGCTCCATACTTGTTGGCATAAGAGTTCACGCAGCAGAATGCCCCAACGTTCTGGCTCGATTATTGCAGCAGCAAGTCATGTTTCTTCGAGACACACCACATGAACTTTTTGAATTGTTAACACTCAGGGCGCCATCTTTTTGTCCGCCATGGCTGTCAGTCAATCTTCTCCTCATCAACATCTTTTTGCCATTGCTCTGACTTCTTCTGACTTGATTAGTGCAGCCCTCCATTCGACATTATCCGAGTTCGCTAGCTTCAGTGCCACCTTTATCGTCCTTTGGCAGGTTCATCGAACTCCTTCGTCACCACAGCTCCATCGTCTTCTCAGTTGCATCTTCGATCCCTCCATTGCGTCATTCCTGCAGACGCCATGATCTCCTCCTCTTCAATCTGGATTGATGAATAATTGTCTTATGCTAGTTCTTTTTTTCTTCTCTTCACCCAGAGCTCGCCCCTTCCTTCCTTCGGTAAAAGCCCACTGCTCCTCGAAGTCGCCCCGAAAACCAGTTCCCTGATAAGCCACAGAGTCCCCTCTATTTCCCTTCCTTTCCTGTTTTTTTATTATTCACAAGCGTTGCCCAGGAGGCGCCAGAGAAGAGCAATCCATCCCCAACAACGATCCATCCTCTGTTTTTCAGCGCAGAGTATCGTCCTCTTCCTTCTCTGTTTTAGTTCCCCTCCTGTTCCGCCATCTTCACTGTTTCTCTTCCAATCCTCTCTCTTGCACAAGACTTCAGCACTCCGTCTGCATTCAGAGCTTTCTCAAGCTTTTTCGTCGTTTACTCCCCTTAATCCCAGATTGCAGAGCACTCTCCCCCTTTTCTCTAATGCTCTGTTCTTCCTATTAGCGTAGTTCCTCTCCCTCTTTTTCTGTCACATCCGCCTCTTTTTTCCCTCCCTCTTTAGCTTTTCAAAAATCCTTTTCTTTTTTTAGTCTCCTCCTTTCCTTTCCATTGAAAAGCTCATCTCCCTTCCTTTCATCCAGCACAGAGTAAACCAAAAGGTCACCATGAAAATGCCGAACAGAATAACCACAATCTGAAATTAACACAATGTGTTCCTTAAATCCCGTCCCACAGGCTTAGAGTACATATGTCCAACCACCACCCGCACATCAAAGGAAACACTCCAAGCTCAATTAACAACAGGAAAGCAACTTTGAACAATGTCATCAAGTAATTCAGCACAACATGTCTTGCCACAGTTGGAGCAGCCTCAGTCATTGAGCTCAAACCGTGAATCCGTCCTACTGTCAATGGCTCCCTTCTGCTGAGTCTACGAGCAATAGTGCTGATGGATTTTGACAAGCAATGGTTCCAGACCTTTTTGCAGCAACGTGTATCAACATAGGCTGAAAGCATCTCATCATGTTCACCACTATGCCTCTAACTCCTCCTCACTATACTCATGCATAGAAAATAAATGTAAACACAACAACTAAGTATATACAAAGTATCAAATCACACACACAATTTTTGGGTGGTTTTCACACCTCGAATGCGCAGCAATACGACAATGTTTTTCAAGTTTGGGCTCCTAAAGGGAGCCCCAAAGGGTCACACCCTTTGCGCTCTCCTAAGCCCATTTGCACACTTGCCATTTTTCCCCTTGGCCTTCCGGGCACTCCCTTTTCGACGTCCAATGTTTGTTTCTTGGCCTCAAAAATCCTGTGCATCACTCATGAAGTATTCCACTACCGCGCATCTCCCAAGGTATCGTCCCACACACCAAAAAATTATGAAAAATCTCGGATGGCCGCCCAATGGCTCTTTTAAGCATTTCTAGGGCATCGCCACTTAAAATCGTACTGATTGCCACTCCCGCCTTCGAGGAAGTCTATTTTTCCCCTGATATTCATAATTTTTGGCTATTTTTAAGTAGCAATAAAGGTGCAATCTCAAGTGCACATGAAACTAGGGTTGCTAGATATAGCTCCAGTGGGTCTCATACTATGTTATGTATGCTCATAAGTACTTCAACCCATTGACATAGAAATAGTTGAGATGAAGAGTTATACAAGGCCCAAGTCATGTGCTTAAAATAATGTGCAATTTTCTGCATGTGTCCCTCTTGTGCAATTGGAGTACATGTATTTTACGTTAAAGGAAACACACCTCTTCCTCGTATAGCTTTGTTTTCAACATCTAGCTCCCTATCTGTCAACTTGTACAATAACTTAAACTTAACAAAAAAAATTATATGATTATATAAGTTCAAATTAAAAATGACAATTGAAACCTTAAGATGGTAGGAGTTCTAATTTTATTGGCTTTTCAAACCAAAAAACATCAAGCAAGGCTCTAAAAACCAAATATTCTACTATAAGTTAGGGGTCTTTCGGGTTTTCTATAATAAGCATCACATATTTAGCACACTCCCTTAGGCTGCAAACATTTATGTGTAGCAATTTCCTTTATACAACAAAGGTCTATCAATTATCCAAACCTTCCCTAAATCCCTTGGTCTTTTATTTTATTGTTAAGACATCTTGGGTACAATAGATACAATCACACTCAAGTGTTGACTTGTTTCATCTCCTACTTCCTCATAGGGATGAACATCTTCTAAAGCATACATTTCTACCATGATTTCAAAGTTCTCATGTAGATTCCTATGTTCTTTCTCAATACCTTCCAAGTAGAATTGGCTATCTTCTTCTCTAACGAAATATTCCAATGGTAGCTGATTTGTTTATTATTCCTCTCAAGTGATTGTTGCAAGATAGCTCTCTCCCAATCCTCTTCCTTCTCAAATTAGATCATCGCACAAACTTCCTTCCTCCCCTTACCGTTTAGGTGTTGTTGCAGTGCATAGGTGTAAATGGTTGTTTTGTATCATTTTTATATGTAAAAAGTAATAAACGTGTACTATAACACAAAGGACAAGGCCAAAATTAGGTTTGACATCATGCTTTAACCTTGCCAAACATTCACGCACATAGATCTTATTTTATCATATTTTTTTAGCACAAAAATCCCAATTTTTTGCTATGTTTTCCTATTTATTATTCATGAAAAATAAGTATTTTCTCATTTATTTGTATTGGATTATTATTTTGACAAAACCTAACATTTTCTCTAAGTTTATCCCATTTCCAGTCCCGTTCTCCAACTCAAAATTAAAAAACCACTAATTTCCATTAAAAATGATATTTTAGGGGTTTTAAAGAATTAATAACTGCTCTAAATCATTCAGAGTTCTGCAATTCTATAGATATAGCCCTCAAAAATGATGCAAAAAAATTTTAAATAAAAATTCATTGAATATGAACAACATTTGGACCATGAAACAACAAAAACAAGCAAATTTCTTCATAAAATTGGAGCATACCGCATGTCTTGTGTGTTGCGGGTTTTTTAATAATTATTTTGGGCAGCCCACAAACCAACCAACAACCATTCTTTAGTGCTGAAACTCTTTCCTTAGCCTCCTCTTCATCTTGAAGCAATTTGATCACAGTTGGACAACCATTCTTCAGCCCCGCTTCTTCTTGATTTCTTGCACATGAATTGCCTCTATGCAGGAGAGAGAGGGGAGGAGAGAGAAATATTGGTTTTTTTTCTCCACAAACAAGCAGTCAATGGAGGATTGGAGACCAGCGATGGAGAGCAAAGATAGGAAGGAGAACAGCCATGAGATCAGTTAGGGGGGTTGTTTCTAGGTGCCACAATCCATCTCTCCCCCAATTCTAGCCATGGTGCCTTCTTCTTGATCAAGTAGCGAGAAAAACCCAACCCTCTCCCCCCCACGTTTTTCAAGTTTGGGCTCCTAAAGGGAGCCCCAAAGGGTCACACCCTTTGCGCTCTCCTAAGCCCATTTGCACACTTGCCATTTTTCCCCTTGGCCTTCCGGGCACTCCCTTTTCGACGTCCAATGTTTGTTTCTTGGCCTCAAAAATCCTATGCATCACTCTTGAAGTATTCCACTACCGGGCATCTCCCAAGGTATCGTCCCACACACCAAAAAATTATGAAAAATCTCGGATGGCCGCCCAATGGCTCTTTTAAGCATTTCTATGGCATCGCCACTTAAAATCGTACTGATTGCCACTCCCGCCTTCGAGGAAGTCTATTTTTCCCCTGATATTCATAATTTTTGGCTATTTTTAAGCAGCAATAAAGGTGCAATCTCAAGTGCACATGAAACTAGGGTTGCTAGATATAGCTCCAGTGGGTCTCATACTATGTTATGTATGCTCATAAGTACTTCAACCCATTGACATAGAAATAGTTGAGATGAAGAGTTATACAAGGCCCAAGTCATGTGCTTAAAATAATGTGCAATTTTCTGCATGTGTCCCTCTTGTGCAATTGCAGTACATGTGTTTTACGTTAAAGGAAACACACCTCTTCCTCGTATAGCTTGGTTTTCAACATCTAGCTCCCTATCTGTCAACTTGTACAACAACTTAAACTTAACAGAAAAAACTATATGATTATATAAGTTCAAATTAAAAATGACAATTGAAACCTTAAGATGGTAGGAGTTCTAATTTTATTGGCTTTTCAAACCAAAAAACATCAAGCAAGGCTCTAAAAACCAAATATTCTACTATAAGTTAGGGGTCTTTCGGGTTTTCTATAATAAGCATCACATATTTAGCACACTCCCTTAGGCTGCAAACATTTATGTGTAGCAATTTCCTTTATACAACAAAGGTCTATCAATTATCCAAACCTTCCCTAAATCCCTTGGTCTTTTATTTTATTGTTAAGACATCTTGGGTACAATAGATACAATCGCACTCAAGTATTGATTTGTTTCATCTCCTACTTCCTCATAGGGATGAACATCTTCTAAAGCATACATTTCTACCATGATTTCAAAGTTCTCATGTAGATTCCTATGTTCTTTCTCAATACCTTCCAAGTGGAATTGGCTATCTTCTTCTCTAACGAAATATTCCAATGGTAGCTGATTTGTTTATTATTCCTCTCAAGTGATTGTTGCAAGATAGCTCTCTCCCAATCCTCTTCCTTCTCAAATTAGATCATCGCACAAACTTCCTCCCTCCCCTTACCGTTTAGGTATTGTTGTGGTGCATAGGTGTAAATGGTTGTTTTGTATCATTTTTATATGTAAAAAGTAATAAATTCATACTATAACACAAAGTACAAGGTCAAAATTAGGCTTGACATCATGCTTTAACCTTGCCAAACATTCACGCACATAAATCTTATTTTATCATATTTTTTGAGCAAAAAAATCCCATTTTTTTGCTATTTTTTCCTATTTATTATTCATGAAAAATAATTATTTTTTGATTTATTTGTATTGGATTATTATTTTGATTGAAACTTAACATTTTCTCTTAGTTTATCCCATTTCCACTCCCGTTCTCCAACTCAAAATTAAAAAACCACTAATTTCCATTAAAAATGACATTTTAGGGGTTTTAAAGAAATAATAACTACTCTGAATCATTCTGAGTTCTGCATTTCTATAGTTATAGCCCTCAAACATCATGCATAAAATTTTGAAATAAAAATTCATTGCATATGAACAACATTTGGACCATGAAACAACAAAAACAAGCAAATTTCTTCATAAAATTGGAGCATACCGCGTGTCTTGTGTGTTGCGGGTTTTTTAATAATTATTTTGGGCAACCCATAGACCAACCAACAACCATTCTTTAGTGATGAAACTCTTTCCTCAGCCTCCTCTTCATGTTGAAGCAATCTGATCAAAGTTGGACAAGCATTCTTCAGCCCCTCTTCTTCTTGATTTCTTGCACATGAATTGCCTCTATGCAGGAGAGAGAGGGGAGGAGAGAGAAATATTGGTTTTTGTTCTCCACAAACAAGCAGCCAATGGAGGAGTGGAGACCAGCGATGGAGAGGAAAGATAGGAAGGAGAACAGCCATGAGATCGGTTAGGGGGGTTGTTTCTAGGTGCCACAATCCATCTCTCCCCCAATTCTAGCCATGGTGCCTTCTTCTTGATCAAGTAGCGAGAAAAACGCAACCCCCTACCCCCCCATGTTTTTCAATTTTGGGCTCCCAAAGGGAGCCCCAAAGGGTCACACTCTTTGCACTCTCCTAAGTCCATTTGCACACTTGCCATTTTTCCCTTTGGCCTTCCAGGCACTCCCTTTTCCACGTCCAATGTTCAATTCTTGGCCTCAAACATCCTGTGCATCCCTCTTGAAGTCTTCCACTACCGGGCATCTCCCAAGGTATCGTCCCACATACCAAAAATCAATGAAAAATCTCGGATGGCCGTCCAATGGCTCTTTTAAGCATTTCTAGGGCATTGCCACTTAAAATCGTACTAATTGCCACTGCGGCCTTCGACGAAGTCTATTTTTCCCCTGATATTCATAATTTTTGGCTATTTTTAAGCAGCAATAAAGGTGCAATCTCAAGTGCACATGAAACTAGGGTTGCTAGATATAGCTCCAGTGGGTCTCATACTATGATATGTATGCTCATAAGTACTTCAACCCATTGGCATAGAAATAAATGAGATGAAGAGTTATACAAGGCCCAAGTCATGTGCTTAAAATAATGTGCAATTTTCTGCATGTGTCCCTCTTGTGCAATTGCAGTACATGTGTTTTACGTTAAAGGAAACACACCTCTTCCTTGTATAGCTTGGCTTTCAACATCTAGCTCCCTATCTGTCAACTTGTACAACAACTTAAACTTAACAAAAAAAAAATTACATGATTACATAAGTTCAAATTAAAAATAACAATTGAACCCCTAAGATGGTAGGAGTTCTAATTTTATTGGCTTTTCAAACCAAAAAACATCAAGCAAGGCTCTAAAAACCAAATATTCTACTATAAGTTAGGGGTCTTTCGGGTTTTCTATAATAAGCATCACATATTTAGCCCACTCCCTTAGGCTTCAAATATTTATATGTAGCAATTTCCTTTATACAACAAAGGTCTATCAATTATCCAAACCTTTCCTAAATCCCTTGGTCTTTTATTTTATTGTTAAGACATCTTGGGTACAATAGATACAATCACACTCAAGTGTTGATTTGTTTCATCTCCTACTTCCTAATAGGGATAAACATCTTCTAAAGCATACATTTCTACCATGATTTCAAAGTTCTCATGTAGATTCCTATGTTCTTTCTCAATACCTTCCAAGTAGAATTGGCTATCTTCTTCTCTAACGAAATATTACAATGGTAGCTGATTTGTTTATTATTCCTCTCAAGTGATTGTTGCAAGATAGCTCTCTCACAATACTCTTCCTTCTCAGATTAGATCATCACACAAACTTCCTCCCTCCCCTTACCGTTTAGGTGTTGTTGTGGTGCATAGGTGTAAATGGTTGTTTTGTATCATTTTTATATGTACAAAGTAATAAACGCGTACTATAACACAAAGCACAAGGCCAAAATTAGGCTTGACATCATGCTTTAACCTTGCCAAACATTCATGCACGTAAATCTTATTTTTTCATTTTTTTAAGCACAAAATCTCCAATTTTTTGCTTTTTTTCCTATTTATTATTCATGAAAAATAGGTATTTTCTGATTTATTTGGATTGGATTATTATTTTGATTGAAACTTAACATTTTCTCTAAGTTTATCCCATTTCCACTCCCGTTCTCCAACTCAAAATTAAAAAACCACTAATTTTTATTAAAAATGACATTTTAGGGGTTTTAAAGAATTAATAACTGCTCTAAATCATTCTGAGTTCTGCATTTCTATAGTTATAGCCCTCAAACATGATGCAAAAAATTTTGAAATAAAAATTCATTGCATATGAACAACATTTGGACCATGAAACAACAAAAACAAGCAAATTTCTTCATAAAATTAGAGCATACCACGTGTCTTGTTTGTTGTGGGTTTTTTAATAATTATTTTGGGCACCTCACAGACCAACCAACAACCATTCTTTAGTGCTGAAACTCTTTCCTCAGCCGCCTCTTCATCTTGAAGCAATCTGATTAAAGTTGGACAAGCATTCTTCAGCCCCTCTTCTTCTTGATTTCTTGCACATGAATTGCCTCTATGCAGGAGAGAGAGGGGAGGAGAGAGAAATATTGGTTTTTGTTCTCCACAAACAAGCAGCCAATGGAGGAGTGGAGACCAGCGATGGAGAGCAAAGATAGGAAGAGAAACAGCCATGAGATCGGTTAGGGGGGTTGTTTCTAGGTGCCACAATCCATCTCTCCCCCAATTCTAGCCATGGTGCCTTCTTCTTGATCAAGTAGCGAGAAAAACGCAACCCCCTCCCCCCAAAATTTTTTAATTTTGGGCTCCCAAAAGGAGCCCCAAAGGTCACACCCTTTGCGCTCGCCTAAGTCCACTTGCAGACTTGCCTTTTTTCCCTTTGGCCTTCCGAGCACTCCCTTTTTCACGTCCAATGTTCGATTCTTGGCCTCAAAAATCTTGTGCATGCCTCTTGACGTCTTCCACTACCAAGCATCTCCCAAGGTATCGTCCCACACACCAGAAAATTATGAAAAATCTTTGATGGCCGCCCAATGGCTCTTTTAAGAATTTCTAAGGCATTGCCGCTTAAAATCGTACTGATTGCCACTGCCGCCTTCGACGAAGTCTATTTTTCCCCTAATATTCATAATTTTTGGCTATTTTTAAGCAGCAATAAAGGTGCAATCTCAAGTGCACATGAAACTAGGGTTGCTAGATATAGCTCCAGTGGGTCTCATACTATGTTATGTATGCTCATAAGTACTTCAACCCATTGGCAGAGAAATAGTTGAAATGAAGAGTTATACAAGGCCCAAGTCATGTGCTTAAAATAATGTGCAATTTTCTGCATGTGTCCCTCTTGTGCAATTGCAGTACATGTGTTTTACGTTAAAGCAAACACACCTCTTCCTCGTATAGCTTGGTTTTCAACATCTAGCTCCCTATCTGTCAACTTGTACAACAACTTAAACTTAACAAAAAAAAAAAGATTATATAAGTTCAAATTAAAAATAACAATTGAACCCCTAAGATGGTAGAAGTTCTAATTTTATTGGCTTTTCAAACCAAAAAACATCAAGCAAGGCTCTAAAAACCAAATATTCTACTATAAGTTAGGAGTCTTTCGGGTTTTCTATAATAAGCATCACATATTTAGCCCACTCCCTTAGGCTGCAAACATTTACGTGTAGCAATTTCCTTTATACAACAAAGGTCTATCAATTATCCAAACCATCCCTAAATCCCTTGGTCTTTTATTTTATTGTTAAGACATCTTGGGTACAATAGATACAATCACACTCAAGTGTTGATTTGTTTCATCTCCTACTTCCTCATACGGATAAACATCTTCTAAAGCATACATTTCTACCATGATTTCAAAGTTCTCATGTAGATTCCTATGTTGTTTCTTAATACCTTCCAACTAGAATTGGCTATCTTCTTCTCTAACGAAATATTCCAATGGTAAGCTAATTTGTTTATTATTCCTCTCAAGTGATTGTTGCAAGATAGGTCTCTCCCAATCCTCTTCCTTCTCAGATTAGATCATCGCACAAACTTCCTCCCTCCCCTTACCATTTAGGTGTTGTTGCGGTGCATAGGTGTAAATGGTTTTTTTGTATCATTGTTATATGTAAAAAGTAATAAACGCATACTATAACACAAAGGACAAGGCTAAAATTAGGCTTGACATTATGCTTTAACCTTGCCAAACATTCATGCACATAAATCTTATTTTTCATATTTTTTAAGCATAAAAATCCCAATTTTTTGCTATTTTTTCCTCTTTATTATTCATGAAAAATAGGTATTTTCTGATTTATTTGTATTGGATTATTATTTTGATTGAAACTTAACATTTTCTCTAAGTTTATCCCATTTCCACTCCCGTTCTCCAACTCAAAATTAAAGAACCACTAATTTCCATTAAAAATGACATTTTAGGGGTTTTAAAGAATTGATAAGTGCTCTAAATCAATCTCAGTTCTGCATTTCTATAGTTATAGCCCTCAAACATGTTGCAGAAAATTTTCAAATAAAAACTCATTGCATATGAACAACATTTGGACCATGAAACTACAAAAACAAGCAAATTTCTTCATAAAATTGGAGCATACCACGTGTATTGTGTGTTGCAGGTTTTTTAATAATTATTTTGGGTAGCCCACAGACCAACCAATAACTATTCTTTAGTGCTGAAACTCTTTCCTCAGCCTCCTCTTCATCTTGAAGCAATCTGATCACAGTTGGACAAGCATTCTTCAGCCCCTCTTCTTCTTGATTTCTTGCACATGAATTGCCTCTATGCAGGAGAGAGAGGGGAGGAGAGAGAAATATTGGTTTTTGTTCTCCACAAACAAGCAGCCAATGTCTCAGTGGAGACCAGCGATGGAGAGCAAACATATGAAGGAGAACAACCATGAGATCAGTTGGGGGGTTTGTTTCTAGGTGCCACAATCCATCTCTCCCCCAATTCTAGCCATGGTGCCTTCTTCTTGATCAAGTGGCGAAAAAAAGGCAACCCCCTCCCCCCCCAAGTTTTTCAATTTTGGGCTCCCAAAGGGAGCCCCAAAGGGTCACACCCTTTGTGCTCTCTTAAGTCCATTTGCAGACTTGCCATTTTTCCCTTTGGCCTTCCGAGCACTCCCTTTTCCACGTCCAATGTTTGATTCTTGGCCTAAAAAATCCTATGCATCCCTCTTGAATTCTTCCACTACCGGGCATCTCCCAAGGTATCGTCCCACACACCCTAAAATTATGAAAAATCTCTGATGGCCGCCCAATGGCTCTTTTAAGCATTTCTAGGGCATTGCCACTTAAAATCGTACTGATTGCCACTGCCTCCTTCGACGAAGTCTATTTTCCCCTTGATATTCATAATTTTTGGCTATTTTTAAGCAGCAATAAAGGTGCAATCTCAAGTGCACATGAAACTAGGGTTGCTAGATATAGCTCCAGTGGGTCTCATACTATGTTATGTATGCTCATAAGTACTTCAACCCATTGGCATAGAAATAGTTGAGATGAAGAGTTATACAAGGCCCAAGTCATGTGCTTAAAATAATGTGCAATTTTCTGCATGTGTCCCTCTTGTGCAATTGCAGTACATGTGTTTTACGTTAAAGCAAACACACCTCTTCCTCGTATAGCTTGGTTTTCAACATCGAGCTCCCTATCTGTCAACTTGTACAACAACTTAAACTTAACAAAAATATATATATATGATTATATAAGTTCAAATTAAAAATAACAATTGAACCCATAAGATGGTAGGAGTTCTAATTTTTTTGGCTTTTCAAACCAGAAAACATCAAGCAAGGCTCTAAAAACCAAATATTCTACTATAAGTTAGGGGTCTTTCGGGTTTTCTATAATAAGCATCACATATTTAGCCCACTCCCTTAGGCTGCAAACATTTATGTGTAGCAATTTCCTTTATACAACAAAGGTCTATCAATTATCCAAACCTTCCCTAAATCCCTTGGTCTTTTATTTTATTGTTAAGACATCTTGGGTACAATAGATACAATCACACTCAAGTGTTGATTTGTTTCATCTCCTACTTCCTCATAGGGATGAACATCTTCTAAAGCATACATTTCTACCATGATTTCAAAGTTCTCATGTAGATTCCTATGTTCTTTCTCAATACCTTCCAAGTAGAATTGGCTATCTTCTTCTCTAACGAAATATTCCAATGGTAGCTGATTTGTTTATTATTCCTCTCAAGTGATTGTTGCAAGATAGCTCTCTCCCAATCCTCTTCCTTCTCAGATTCCAAGAAAGTATATCTTTCTATATATTTTCTAAGGTGGTCCTCTAAAGAACTATCAAAGATTATCAATGAAATTTCTACCTTCTCCTTATTGTCTAGATTTACATTTGACTCAACAACAAAATCACTCAGATATATTAAGCAATCCCTAATCTTTTGAATATCAAAACCATAGTCAACCACAAATTGAGCCACTTTAGGGTTTCTAACATAACCAAGCCAACATAACTTAGATCATTCTAAATATCACATTCAGTCTCTCCAAGACTCAAAATACCCCCAAAATCTCTCATATCACCTAGGGTCACACCTTGACTCCTCTCACAACTCTAAGTGTTCTCTCATATTGCCTCAAAACACACCTTGACTCCCCTCACAACTTTGACCAATCTCTAACAACTTATCATCAACCAAATAAGACTCCATCAACAACAATCAAAGAATGGAAAGCTCTTGTCTTAGTAGTCTCACATCTTCATTCTACATCTAGATTCTCATCCTCAAACTTAGTCACATTGCATCTAGTCACACTAGACAACAATCTAGGTCTTGGAACCTCTTCTTCTATCTCACAACATCCTAAATCCCTAGGAACTTCATCCATGGGGTATTCGATAACATTTGAAAATACATTCTATCTTTCTCTACTTTAGTTGTTTCTTTAGTCATCTCATTTTCAATGATATCCAAGAAACCAAGTAGATCATCACCCTTTCTTTCAACTTCTCTCACAATGCATTTGTTATGTCTCAGCCCTCCCCACATGTGAAGATGGGGAAAACTTGTAAGGTTTATAATCGTAAATAATAATTTTATTAATAAAAAGAAAAAAATAATGATGTGGCAAACAAAACTATTCACAATGACAAACTCTTGTGGCACTGTCATCTCCCTCAAACTCATTGTGATTGTCATCTCCCTCAAACTCACTATGATCTTCATCTCCCTCAAACTCGTCATGATTGAGAGATGGATTTTAGATCCTGAAAAGTGACAAAAATGTGCCAATATATATTACTCCAAGGCGGGAATGGAACCTCGTTGGAAGTAGAAGAGACAGATTTGCCAATTTTTACAAGCTACGGAAGACAAGATTTGAAAGTGATTTCGAAGAGCAGTTGCATATTTTTCATCATTTTTCCAGGTGTTTGGTCAAACTAGTGCAAGTGACCAGCAATGTGGGACAGCATGTGCAAATTTTTGAAACTCTATTTGGAGGTTGGATGGTCAAAATGCGAGAGGCCAGACATGACAAAGGAAAAAGGGCCAAAAATTTTAGACTTGGGCATGGGCCCTTTGCAAGGGACCAAAGGCCCCCTAAATTTCATCATTTTGTGTGGGGGGGGGGGTGGTGATTTTGAACGGTGTGGCGAGATGCTCCCACCCCCCCACAAAATGATGAAAATTTAGGGGGCCTTTGGTCCCTGCAAAGGGCCCATGCCCAAGTCTAAAATTTTTTGCCTTTTTGTCTTTGTCATGTTCGACCTCCCGCATTTTGATCGTCCAACCTCCAAATTGAGTTCTAGAAATTTTTGCATGCTGGAATCGGGGTCCGGTGTTGCTGGTCACTTGCACTAGTTTGGCCAAGAACTTGGAAAAATGATGAAAAATATGCAACTGCACTTCGAAATCCCTTTCAAATCTTGTCTTCAGTGGCTTGTAAAAATTGGCAAATCTGTCTCTGCTGATTCCAATGAAGTTCCAATCCCGCCTTGGAGTAAAATATTTTCGGCACATGTTTGTCACTTTTTGGGATCTAAAATCCATCTCTCAATCATGACAAGTTTGAGGGAGATGAATATGGTAGTGAGTTTGAGGGAGATGACGATCACAATGAGTTTGAGGGAGATGATAGTGCCACAAAAGTTTGTCATTATGAGGCACTAGGGCTAGGAAATACAAAACTAAAAATAATTTAATTTAAAAAAAGAAAAAAGAATGATGTGGCCATGTTTGCCACAAGATTTTGAGGGAGATGACAGTCCCACAAGAGAAACCCCCCTAAGAAGGTTCTCCTTCTCTTCCCCTCCTTAGAGGGTGACCACAAACTCCATCTCTTCCCCGCAACTTATTCCCTTTTTCTGCGGGGTAAACCCCCTTCACGATAAAGGAAAGTCACCGTGGCACTCTACCTCTTAGACGGGAGAGAGAGAGAGAGAGAGAGAGAGAGAGAGAGAGAGAGAGAGAGAGAGAGAGAGAGAGAGAGAGAGAGAGAGAGATTTATAAGCTGAGAGTATGGCCCCCAAACGGAGGGAGACACACACCAATGGTAATCTCTCATCCAACAATGGAGCCAGCGGCAAGGGCATTACTACTATTACAAATACAACATTGGGTATGGATAATTCATATCCAAATATCCAGGTACTAATTTCCATCTCTGCTATTCATGGAAACATAGGGTATATCACTTTGGCATGCGCATGAGTTCATTTTAACAAGTAACCTGAATTTATTTCTCAATAGTTAATGAAATCATATGGAATTATGGGATATCTCTTTACGCAACCAAAGATGACCTTGCATAGATTTATGTATATGGTGCATTGAGGTTCGCACAAAACCTTGTACCCAAATACAATCATTGCATCCCAATGCTACAAGAGAAAATCAAACATAGCATGAAGGACATATAAGGCAACCTTGAGGTTTGTGCACATATATGGTACATGCATGGAAAAGGTTATACGAAATAAGCATCAAGGGTACACAAGTTGATCTTGCATTAAAATCTTGCATCCATCTTATGAAGGTTTTGCATTGAGTAATGGTTAAAGCGTTATCTTGTGCTACCAAACCATGAGTTGAGTACAACTTGCACAATAATTTAGGGATTACTTTTCATTGGAAGATAGTCTTGCATCATTACAAATTTGTCTCGCATTCTTTAGGGGAAAGGAAGATAAAGTCAATTCAAATTCTACATAGTACCGCTCTTTGATCCCAAGGGGGAGAGCTGATATGCGATGGAAATGATATCGTAGCTTTATTGCATTGTTTGGAAAAAGATACAATTGTTGTTGGTTGATCATCGAACAACACCCTAAATGTTTCTACATTCAACTGATTGTTGGATTGTGGTTTGGATGATTATTCTAAGGTGCTTGTATTTGATGGTAAATGCATGGCAGGGGTTTGTGATGAGAAATTGCCATGGGAATAAGCTGGAATGACTTCTTGGAAGATGATATTAGGTTGATTGCCTTGATTGTACTTGATTCTTAATTGGATTAATTAAGAAAGGATTACCTTTTTAGGATAGGCACGTAGTGCTCTGGTGGAGGAGCTTGTGTCATATGCTCCCTTTGATGACGAAGAGCTTCCTTGCAAGCCAGTTGCATTGTGTGCACCATGATGGCTACTGTGGAGAAACCTAAAAAATGCAAACCAAGGGTTAGGCCCTAAGGCAGGAAAGAATTATTTTCATAACATCAATTAAACAATGGATTATCAAGGGCATATGACAAGGGGTGCTTGCCCTCCATTTGGAGGTGGAAATGGTCACACAACTTCTAGACGTTGTCGAAGGGTTTTGAAAGCAATGTCGCAACTTCAGAAGTCCTTGATAAATTTCAGGATAAAAGATTAGTCAAGTATGACATTTACAACCTTGCAGACAAGTTCGGATAAATATATTATCCATGTGTAGCATTTGTTTGTTTCAATACATTCAGATCCTTTTAAGAATTGTCTTTTAATGTGACTGAAATCAGTAGCCTCTGTTTATACAAGAACTGAAATCTCAAAATATTGTTTTTGATATTAATTCTTCAATGGCACTCTTGATGAGCTTCAAGAAAAGATACAGAGAACACTTGATAGAAAGTTTGGATTGTTTCTGAGCAATAATCATCAATCAAAATCTCTCATTTTCTCTTGTCATGATGACATTCACAAGAGAAAAATTTTATGTCTTTAGATTCCAGAAAGAGGTGTAGAAATTTGTGCTGGTTCTGTTTTCTGCAACTCCAGTCCTCTGTCAAAAATTGTATGAGTAGATTCTGCTACTGCTGGTTGTAGAGAATAGAATAACAGTTCCATGAATATGCTTCAAGTAGCACAGAGAAAATCATAACAGTAAATGCTGTTTGTTTTCAGTTGATGATCAAGGGATATGTCGTTCATGTCCACATGTCTAAAACGAATTTGCAGACCCTCAGACTACAGGTGTTGGCCATCTCCAGTCCAAACACGTTCATAGCCTCTTCTCCTATGCACGATGACAGGGTTGCTCTGGAAGTTTCCAGGACTGTTTATTGATTGCTCTCGTCTCCGCGGACTGGTTGTAGGGAACCATCTCCCTTCTTTGTGTCCCCTCTCTCCATTTTTTTCTCTCTGCCTACGCAGAGATAGTACAAACACAATGCTCACTTTTTGTAACGACAGAGAGCCTTGGTTGCTAGAGTGATAGAAGTAGTTGCACTTCTAGTCTGTTGCAGGGAACTTTGTTTCTCTCTAATCATTATGCTGATTTCTGTCTACACTGCTCAGCATTCCTCAATCGACTATGTGCCGTAACCTTCATGATTCTCTGAGTCTAGCACCATCGTTCACTAAGTGCCACCTATTCCAGTGTATTTTGAGGTTTGATTGGCATGGAAAACCAGAACTGGTGAGATAGAAGCGCTGTTCATGGACTTTGGCAACCCAATCAGCAAATTCCTTTGCATTGGGTACTGTGGTAGATAGAAACACAAACCTAGCATTCTTAGGAGCCATGACAATACTCTTTTCTCATACAACCCCTCTTTCTTGATCCCTCATGTAGTGCACTTCGTCAAAGATTATCCAAGCTACTTCGCGCATGACTTCTGATCCTCTATACTGCATGCTTCGAAGGATCTTTGTTGTCATCACCAAACAGGAGGCATTCTCAGAAATCGTTACATCCCCTGTCATAAGGCCAACATCAGAAAATTCCTCAGATAGCTCTCGAAACTTTTGGTTGCTCAAAGCTTTGATTTGTGATGTATAAATCACGCATTGATTTTCTCGCAGAGACACAGCAATTGCATACTCTGCAACAACTGTCTTTCCAGCAGATGTGTGAGCTGAAACTAGCACGGACTCGCCAGCCTCGATGCAACGAATGGCTTCCTGTTGGAAAGGGTCGAGGGTGAAAGGATAGTCTTTGGCGGGCTTGCCCGGAGCCGGGCGCTTCTCTGCTGGCCTCTCCTGGTATCAGAGCTTCATGGTGTCCTCTGCATGATTGATGTCCATCATAGATCTCGGCATAGTAGTTCAAGTGTGAGAAGCTTAGCACGATATGCGCTATCAAATTCAGACTGCTTTTGGCTGATCCTGCTTGAATATGGCGCCTCTATTTGATGAGATTGTAGATTGCCCTGCGGCCTTGTAAACAGATGATGAATTCAAACGAAGGATGATTCGTAACCTCTCTGCATGAGCAACGAGCTCCCGGTTGACATTTGGTGCTACCAAGCCAGGGCGCCATGCTAATCTCCCCCTTCTTCCTCAGTGTAATTCTTCTCTGTCGAGCCGCAGAGTATCGTCTCTCCTCCCCCATATCCATCCTCGAATGCTCTGTTCCTCTATCTTTTTTCCCAGATTAGCCTCGACTTCTTTTTTCCATCCCATACACTTGCTTTTCCCTCCCTATTTAGCTTTTGAAAATCCCCTCTTTAGCCTCCTTCTTTCGTGTTTTCTTTTCCCCTTTTGTTTCACCTCAAATTAGCTTCCCTCCCAGAACCAGAAAAGCACCAAGGAAAAGTAGCCCAAAAGTAGCCACGGGCTGTAATGCCAAAGAACCTCAATCGAAAGTGTTCCCACTCGGAAGAAAACATCCCATGACCATGAAAGAGACATTTGAATTGAAACTGCCTTCAAATCTAGTCGTTCAGGTGTTGCTATCACAATTTCAGCATCACATGAGCTTAACCCTTCAATTTGATGTAGAACAGAAGTGTGTGTGTGTAAGCATATGGAATGCATGCCAAAGGTTAGCTTTAAGAGTTTACAAACTTTTCTGATCTGTAAAGTCCGCTCAGTTGAGTACACGAGCAATAGTGCTGATGGATTTTGGCAAGCAATGGTTCCATGCTCAAGGGCAAGCTGCACATGAGCCTCATGTTCATCTGAAAATTTACTGGTCTTCTTAAACTCCCTTGTCAATACCATTTGTATCTTCAGCATAAGCAAACAACTTGTGAAGCTTGGAAAAACCATATTCATTGCAGATCCAGAACCCATTCTGCTTCTAATTTGTTTATACCAAATATCAGATTCAATCCCAAACAGCGCTTGTCTCTTCTGTAAAATTGAACATGAACCAACTGAAAGCAAAATGTTCAAACAAAGCAAAGCACAACGTCTACGTCAAAGTATGTACAAAGGAACAAATCTCATGCACAACTTTTGGGTGGTTTTCACACCTCGAATGCGCAGCAATACGACAACGTGTTGTGAGAGGAGGACCTGAGGAGTTCAGCATATCAGACCTTGACCTTTCATATTGTGCTTGACTATCATTGCTTGTGTGTGTTGACATTATCTATACACACTCACAAATCTCATTGTTTTACTTATGTACACATTTATGAATCCATGTCACTTCGTGAGGATAAAAACCAATTGTTGAATACAAAATTGTACTAGAGCGTGGCACATACATCTAGTACTTATGGCACCCTACTCAATAACAATAGATATTTTGCAACATCGAGTAGCATGGTACATTTTCTAAGTCTACTTGCAACATGTAGCTCCTCCTCAATGAGAACCTTAATAGTCAGAGAGTTCTCTTGACTAGTACTGTAGGATTTCAGTGCAGGAGGGGTGTAAGGTCACCCTCATCATGAGCCTAGCCATGGCATGACTATTAATGACTAAGTTGATATAAAAAAAGAGCGGGGGAAGGTTGGCTTCCTTAGCTATAGGATTTTGCTTAAGCAACAACTTAATAAGCCTAAGGTAATTATAAGTTACTATAAATGCTAGGTCTAGACATGAGGAGAAATCCTTGAGAAAGCAGTTGATGGATGGAAGGACATCCTCCAATTGAAAAAATAAGCATCCCTCGGGAGTCCATGCATTGACATTGTAGATTATTGGAAAGTCGATGGGCCCATGCAGGTTCCTCTCATGGTCGACTCCATGTCTGCGGGGGTGAGGCATGTAGATGGGGTCCTTCCGCTCTTCAGGCATAGTGAGCTACAGAAAGTAGTCCAGGCATCAAAGTTGGTATCCCAAATCCTCCTCCTCCACTTTGGCCATGCCTCGTAGCCTTGGATGGTCTTGGGAACCCGATTCACCTTATCCTACCAATAATCTGTTGGTTCTTGCCTCCATCTTGTAACCACAATGTTTCTCTCCTCTATACATATGTTTGTGAGGTCTTTAGCCATTTTGTTGATTCTTTCCACCATCTCCAGGGGTAAAACATGATTCAAAGCTCGTGGATAAGAAAAGGATAGCTCAATTGCTCATGCCTAGAACTCTTGTTGTTGCCATATAGTCAACTCCTGAGACCAGTTGAAGGGATGGGGATCCTCATGTATCGGCATGGGCTCTTCAAGGTGTTGTTGTGGCCCTACTCTTGCTCACCTCTAGGCTTTCTCTATGAGCTCTTGCATTCTTTTTTGGGCTACTACTAAGTGTTCACGAATTTGTTCCCCTTTAGGATCTTTTGAGGGAAATTTAGGCACGGGTGGAGTGGGCTCTCTATGATGCTCTTCCTCGAATTCTTGCTCCAAGTCCGGCCCCTCTTCCATGGCTTGCTCTATTGTCCGGCTGGTCTTCAGGTGGTGGTTGTTGTACTTGTCCTTCAAACCCTAGTTCCTTGAGCTCATCAATGGAAAGGCCGGCTTGTTGTAGGTAACTATATTTTAGTGCCTTGAGATACGCCTTCAACTTGGGTGACATTCAGCACCATGCTCAAGAAGGCTTGTCTCTGAGTGTTTGAGTACACTTTGGCAGCCTCTGCTCTTGATTCAGTGAACATTCTTTTGCATTCACTTGCTGCCAGTTCTGTTGGTCCATGCACTCTTTCAAAGTTGTGCTGCTCCCATTGCCGTGCCTTTTCTTTCATCTTTTTCCTTCCCTCCATCTCTTGAGACAACATCACTACCACCTATTGCTGCTCATTCACTAAGTATAGCATTTGCATCTTCTCCTCAGTTGCTCTTCTGCTATTTTCCTTCCTTGTTCCGCAATGGTAAACTGCAGTTTTGCCTTTGCAAATCTCTATGAGACAGTTCTTCCCGGTTTTGCTCACAGCTTTCTAACTCGGCAAATTGCAATCTTTTTTCAGTTATTGCCATAGCCATGAGAGCTTCCACATTGCTCTTTGTGTTTTCCAAGTCATCTTTTAGCTCTCGTGTGCTTCTTCCTATGGCATCCTGCCTTTCTTTCTCTAGGACTTGGATCTCTATTTCTAGTCTTCCTTACTCCTCTATTTCATACCACAGCTGGAACACGAGGGTGTCCTCTTGCTCTTGACGTTGCTCTTCTAACTCATAGCTTTGTTTATGCCAGTGCTTCTCCAAGTGAGCGGTCCTTTCCATTAGCTCATCATACTGTTGAATTAACATTTTTTGACTCTTTAGAAGAGCTAGTGCATCATGTTCTTCCTCCTCTAATGTTTGCATCAAATGATTCTCATTTTCTTGAGCTTCCTTGGTCTTGGCATCCAACTGCTTTTTAAGGGCCTTAAGCTCTTTTTAATGATCGGTGGCTTGCTTGGACACATTGAGCCTCAAAGCTGCCAAGGTTTCCTTTTCAACGTTTAGCTCTGCCAAGGCCGCTTTCTTTTCCTCTCTGACCTTGCTCAACTAAGTGAGGAGTTTAGCCACATATGTGTTGTAGTTTGCTACTAGTGAAACTGTGAGAGGAGCCGTAGTGGTTAATGCTTCTAGCTTCTACTGCTTAGGGTCTCGGTGTTGTCATCGTGTTAAGGGTTGAAGGTCTACCATCAGGGCTTTAGTGCAGAAGAGGAGTTTAGGATTCAAGGTTCATGAAGGGAAAATAGATTGGGATTTAAAAAGATCCGGGATTTAGAAATGATTTAGGTACGGAAGAAGAGTTCAAGCTTTTACACTATTTACTTAGCATACATGAATGGAAGAAATAAGTCTATCTTGATTACATCAAATGCCTTTGGTTACATACATCATATCATAAAGGATATTTTCAGATCCTCAATTCATTTATGAATATCAAATGCAAGATCTAATGGCATTTATTTCAAGTACATGGATGGATTTCAACCCTTTGGGACAAGTATTTTGTTGATAGATTCAAATGCATTCAAGATTTGGGCCAAAGATACATGAAATGAATTGCATAATTTTAGCTTCATCCCTATTTTAAAATAGAAAATTTTAGCCCTTAATCAAGTTCAAAATGAGTGCATAAACTCAAGAAGAAGCACTTCTAATCATTGATGAACAATGTCCTAATGAAAAGAGGTCATTTCCTTCCATTACAATCACATAAATCCCATGTTTGCTCATAAAAATGAACCATAACAGTGGGCTGCCCTGTTTATGATAGGTTATTTCAGCCCATAACAGCCCGTATGCCTTCAATATCCTCACCCTTTGCTTGCCGCAAAGTCATTCAAGTACTTGGGTACAAGTCGCGCTTCATTGGACCAAGAATATGGTAGACAAAATGAGAGAAGTTGTGCATAAGAGCAGGCTGAATAATTTTCTCTCAGATTTCTCTCTTTTATAGACTGTTTCAGCATGCATTTTTGTCAGACCAAATGGGCAGACAAGTGGAGCTCTCACCATGTTTTCTTCCTCAGTGTTTGGGCCTGTTGATCTTCAGTTTGCATGCTCCAAATCATGCACCATAGCTCCAGCTCTCTCCAGTTTGCTTCAGACTGTGCAGCCCGCATTTTGTGTCGAAAAATGCGGGCTGCTCCCTACTCAGCCCCTGGTCACTTTTTGAACTACCCAGGTCACTTGCTGGTCACTTAAGTCTATTACTTCAGGTCCCATGTGGACCTAGTGGACTTTTGGCAACTTTTGGCATTTTTCTTGGGTTTTGACCATATTTTTACACCTGAATCAATGTGATTTATCCTGCAGACTATCAATTACTCCTAGTTAACCAAGTTGTAGGTTCCCATAGACTTATTTTTTATAAATATACATGGTATAATTGAAAATTATATGCTAAATACAAAAGAACTTGTGTAACTAAGGTGGTTATTGGATAACAATGTTTGAACTTTGTATGAAAATTCCTCATATAACTTCCAGTGAAGCTCTTTTGTGCTCATAAGAATCCCATAATTTATATTATGAATAGTAAACTCTTTGACATTCACCCCCTCCTAACCTACACATCCTCCGGCATTTGCCATTTCATAAGATTACATGTCAAGGAGGGTCTTCTTCTTCATCTTCATTCTCTAAGTCTTTTTCTTCCTACATGTCTTCAAGTAGAGGGCTCATATCTAAGTCATCAAGTTCACAAGTTAAAGATTCTCTTCGTTTGAAGAGTTTGATTGGTTTCCCAGCTATTGGAATCTTAATCATGGTCCCATCCATTTCAGCCAAAGAGTAATTAGCATTATTATGAACTACTTTTACAACATATGGTCCAAACCATTGCTTGGCTAACTTCCTATGAGCACTATATTGATTGTCCAGGATGCTATCGTAGACAAGAACCCAATCATTCTCTTGAATAGCTCTTGGACGTAGTCAATGATGCTTGTCAAACCTCTTCTTATTCTTTAATCTTGTTGTTTTCAACCTTTCAATGGCTGTTTTGACATCTTCTGGCCTTCTTTCAAGTTGCCTTATGTACAAAGACAGCAATTCTTCTCTATTCATGCCTTCATCCCAAGGCAAGATACTCCATGTAACAATGGATTCCTCAATAGGCATAATAGGTGGCTGTCCATATATGAGTTCAGCTGGCATATATCCTGTCACTGCACTATAGGTAGTTCTATCAGTCCACTACTGCAAATGGTAGCATTTTAGGCCATTCCCTCAACTTTCCTTTGCATGATTTTGCTAAAGCTTTAAGAATTGGTTGATTCACTCTTACCATTTCCTTCAGGGTTGTAGGTTGAAGTAAGAGATAGCTTAATTCCCAATTGAGCAAAGAAATGGCAAGCCTCATCAGCATCCAATTCCCCTCTATCAGTAGTTACTTTCGCAACACATCCATACCTGCAAAATACTTCTTCAAGTAAAAATCTACAAACATCATGAGTGAACTTTGTTGTCAAGGCCTTTCCTTCCACTTAATTTGTGAGATATTCTCTAGCAAGTACTAGATATCTCATGTTCCAAATTCCTATAGGCATGGTTACTAAATCAATAACCCATCTATAGT
Organism: Lygodium microphyllum; assembly: GCF_053477565.2. Lineage (NCBI taxonomy): Eukaryota > Viridiplantae > Streptophyta > Polypodiopsida > Schizaeales > Lygodiaceae > Lygodium > Lygodium microphyllum. Next base: position 85,901,889 of record NC_141151.1, read on the forward strand.
GAATGGATAAAGGGTAGGTAGGCTAAAGCCCATCTCTATGCTTTACCATAGAATACATTTGACAAACATGACAAGACTCAACAAAATGCTCAATGTCTTTATACATGTTTTGCCACCAAAATTTCTCTTTTATTTTGGCAAAAGTGCCCCATATGCCTCTATGACCAGCCAATAGGCTTTCATGGAATTCTTGCATAACTTGTATTTGTGTCTTTTTGTCTCCAAAGACAGGAACAAGCGCCCTTCCTTTCTTTTTCGTATGCCTCCAAAGGTAACCATCTTTAAGAAAAAAACCATAAGATTTTCTCTTGATTCTCTTGAATTCTTCATTAGTCCAATCTTCCTTCTTTGTCATAGTACTAAAAAATTGGCCAATTTTTAGCCAATCATCTACATAATATTCTTCTTTAAAGTGTGAACAAACCATAACAAAACATTGAATATGCTGTTTACTAGCTGTTCATTGTCCTTCTTTGGTTGTTTCATCCTTCCTTGCTAATGTAACATTTGTTTTAGTAGCTGAACCTATTATACATGCTATAATTTTTGTTATACCAGCATTTTTGACTGCTGAATCAATATTAGATTCAGCTATACTTGCCGTTTTCAGATTTGTACCTGCATTAACAACATCATTTATAAACTCTGATTCTTCTTCACATCCAGCATTTCTTCTTTATCCATATATTTGGCACGTGAAAGCATGTCAACAACAACTGGATTATCTTTACCTACAATATGTTTCAATTTAGGATTTAAGGATTTAATATAGGCTATCCATCTTAGCATGGCTATGTCAGGAGTGGAACAGTTGGCGATCATGCCTAAGAGTGGAAGGCAATTTGTCTCAACTATAACATGTGCACCCATGAAGTACTCCCTGTCACATTTTAATGCAGTTACTACTCCCCAAAGTTCTCTTTTAATTTGAGCATACCTTCTTTGTCATTCATTAAGAACCTTTGCTCCAAAGTGGATTACATATCTATTGCCTTCAAGGTCGTCTTGACCAACTGCCCATCCTATTCCAATAGGACTTGTGTCCACTGTGAGTATAATGGGATGTCCATTAGAGTAGTTAGCCCTCTTTAAAGTGGAGGCTGAACTCAGCATTTTCTTGAGTTTCCGAATAGCCTGAGTGTGTTCTTTTTCCCATAGAAACCTTTGGCCCTTTCTTAGAAGCTGATAAAGACTTTCAGCAACATGGGAAAAATGTGGTATCCAAATAAGGTAGAAGACACATGCACCAAGAAATCTTCTCACCTCTGAAACATTTGTACATTCTTGCTGCATTTTGCCGATAGTATCTATTTTGGATGGAGAAGGCTTTCGGCCATATGGACCACACATATGTCCGACCACAAGGACTTCTTCGACTCCAAAAACAGATTTAGCTCTTGAAAGAGTAAGATGGACTTCTTCTAATTTAGACAAGATTTGAGCACAATCATTAATATGATCAGAAACAAACTTTCGACATCCAAGTTCATTGAGTTCTTCATTTTTCTCATGAACTTCACATCCTTTGATTGGAACATCATCAAGAAAAGGAAGAGTTAATTGAGGAATATAATCCCTCAATACTTTATGCATAGCATTCATCATGTGAGCTACTGAATTCGTAGCCCCTTGAGGTAGAGTACACATGCGGACTAGGCCAAGAGGCGTCTTCATTGTGGTAATGTCACGGCTTTCCAAAGCAAGCTGAAATTGGTCGTAGCCTGAATATAAGTCTCCCATGGAATAGATTGCCCTACCTGCAAAAGCTTCAGCAAACTCATCCACAATTGGTCCTGATCCAACATTTCTAATAGTGACTTTATTGACGGGTTATAAATCTTAAATGAATCGTAAAGATCCATTCTTCTTTGGTACCGTAAACCATCGGTTGGAATATGGAGCTGAAGATAGCTCCAATATTCGCATCTTTATCTTTTCATTTAAAAGTTCCAATAACTTAGGAAAATGAGCCCTTGGAACAGGAATTGGTTTAATATTCCAAGGCACATGTGGGACTGTAAAAATTACCATTTGTGCCACAATGCTTGGATCCACACAGCCAATTTCATGAAATGAAAAGGCTTTACCATGGCTCTTTAACATCTACATGAAGATTTATTTTTCAGCCGGCAAAAGGAAAGAGTATTCACCAATTTTTAGCTTTTGTAGACTTTCAGCTGTAAATTGGTGACCAATATCTTTAGGATCACGAAGGCTTGGTTGTTTGGATACCCTTTCTGCCAATCCTTCGCTTTCAGGCGGTAGAGGAGTAGCTACTGGCTTGACCTTCTTATCAACTGTTTTATACTTTGTTTCTACTCTTACTTCATCCTTGTTTGGCTATCCAAAAGCTTCATAATCTGCAAATTCTTGAATTATGTCATACATATCCAATGTACATACTTGTATGGACTAATTTTCAGCTTAATTTTCTGCATGAACAGCTGTATAGATTTCAGCCATTGTATCATTATAATTCAGCCCATAAAATAGTCCTGAAATTTCTTCGTCTTTAGGTAAAACATCAATTTTCTTCAGCTCTTGGTCCATATGACTCAAATACTTTCTTTCAGCCCTGTTCATGGCTGAAAACTGTTTATAACAACCCACACCATTGGCTGAAAAAATGTGCAAATCAGCTTTTGGCCTTGCCTCCTTCATATGTGGAGGCATTTTTTTGTGACATGATGCACTACCATAGCCTCCACTTATAGCAGTGCTACTTGAAAACCCTTAAATTCTTGGGCATTAGGAGGAACAGGATGATCTCTCAATCGATCCCTATTCCGGTGATGATTAACACAGACAGTTAGGAATTGAACAGCTTTATCATTATCCTTGCTTCTTATCTGATCATATGATGAACCATCATCAAGAGCCTTTGTTTCTAAACAAGACTTGAAAATAAATGGTTGTCCAAGAATGATAGGATAACTGCAAGAATCTTGAACAAAGAAATGGAATTCATCTTTTACATTACCAATAGTAACTTGTACATAAGGACATGCTGCATAAAGATCACCAGAAGAGTTATTGGCTACCTTCATGCGCCATCCTGGGTCCACATCAATGGGCCATCCACCATTCTCATAGAGACTTCTTGACATAACAATAATTTCTGAACCATGGTCTATAAGGGAAATGCATGGAGTTTCTTTTTCACGTATTTTAACAACAGTTTTAGTAGTCGCCCTTGCCCAATGGGTACGGGAATAGTGACTACTAGGAATAAAGTGAGTTTCACTATCTTCTTGCATGTTGTGAAGAAGAGTCTCTTTCTTACACATGGGTTGTAGTTTGGATTGAGAAGTCCCCACCATTATAGCTTCTTCAGCTTCTACTTCATAAATGTCTTTATCTTTGGCTTCTATGGCTGCAATCAATTCTTTGATTGCCTCCAATCGAATCCCTTGAGTTTTCAGCTTCTCTTCATCCTGCAAATACACATGAAGTACTTGCAAAAAAGCATGTACAGATTCTTCAGTTTCTTCTCCAACATATTGTCTTTTTTGTTTAATTACATCAATTATTACATCATGAAATCCTCGTTTTGCAATACCGAGAATTTCACCTAATGTAAATTCAATTCTACTTCCAAGAATCCTTTCTTCTAGGATCCGTTTAAGATCTATTGCGGTCTCTATGTCAGACTGCAATTTGTAACTGGGATGTTTGCTTTTTCTTGTTCCTTCTGTCTTCTTTACTTAAGGGGCATCTCCGAAGTCAAATTCTGGTGGCGGCAGACTTTCAGAAGCCTTTTGTTGGTCTGGTTTACTTCTTGTTATGCATTTAGTCGGTCCTAAAGAAGGAGGACCGGCAACATCTTCTTCTCTTCTTCTCTTTTCTTCTATAATGGCTTCTTGATTATTAATTTCAGCTAACCGAGCAAAAGCTGAAAATGAATCTATAGGCTCGGACCAACCGGTTCTCCCTCGAATACATTGACTGCAGTGGTTAAATCATCTTTAGTTTCCTTGCCTTGCTCCATGCGTTCCAAGGCCTGCGTCCACACTTTAGCTTTTGCATTAGTTTTACATGCTTTAACAATTTCATTAGTTGGCTCAATTTGCAACCCATAAGTTGCAACATCAACAGCTACATAGGCCATTCTTGTTGCCAAATCCTCCAATCTTTTCTTCATGCCACCGTTTGCCGAAGTTTGGCTCAGGAGGAAGCCTGGTTTCGGTTGCATGAATTTTACCATCCTTCCAAAAGACTAATTTTTGTGCTTCAGCTTCACAGAATGCACCGCACTCCCTCTTCTCATGCTGAAGGCTATCACACCAAATGCAACATCTTTTGAAGCCTTCTCGTGCAGGCCTTTGGGCAGTTGACGGACCCCTTTTTTCTACTTTTACATCAAGCCTTTCTACTTTAGAATTAATTTCCATTAAATTAAGATGGAGATCCCACATGCTTTTAATTAGCTCGTCCATGACATCCTTCTTTGGAGAAGGAACAACAGAATTTCTTGATTGCTCGATCATAGAGATAGGAGGTCGAGAAACTGGAACAGGCTTCTTCATAGATTCAGTTGTTGCAAGGGTTGATCCCCATCGTAGGTGCAATCGATCTCTTTGAGCAATCATATTAACTGCTTCAATGGCATCACTCCAAGCAGTCTTCAATCCCGACTCAAAGTCAAGGTCTTCAAGTCGGCCAGTCAATTTCTCCTGAAGAGAAGAATCGGCAGCCTTTAAAAATAATTCAGTCTTTTGACTTTCCATACCTTGTTGGTCATCAGGATCTAGTTGGGCAAATTTGCTTTCACATTCTCGATGAAGAGCAGTAGCGATTAGACCTTTATTGGGCCTTTCAACCCATTCGGTGAAGAATTTTTGTCATAAGGCTAGAGTCTTCAAGGAAAAATTCTTCTCAAAGAGCCTTCTTGAACACAGTCCATCCTGCATCTTTTTGGAAAAGACCATGAATTCGGTCCTAGAGACCATGCATAGCCAAATGGGCAAAATAACGGCTCTAGGCATGTTGAGGGACTCCAAAGAAGACCATCTTGTAAGTATAAAGGCGGATAAAAGAGGATACATTTTGCCCATTAAATTGCTTGAGCTCTTGTCCAACTGCTTCTAAGGCTTTAATGGCAGCAGCATCAATCCACTCTTCTTCTTGTCTTCGTTGTTGTTTCAATTGCAACTGCTGTTGAAATTGCAACTGTTGTTGTTGGCTCTCTTGCATTAGATGAACCAACTGTTACAAAGCATCTCCTCTCGAACTTGATGATTCTCCCATTGGACTTCTTCTTCCACAGCAGTGGACCTTCACGTCGGGTTCACCACCACTGTCGTCGCGTTAAGGGTTGAAGGTCTATCACCAGGGCTTTAGTGCAGAAGAGGAGTTTAGGATTCAAGGTTTAGGAAGGGAAAATAGATTGGGGAATAAAAAGATCCGGGATTTAGAAATGATTTAGGTACGGAAGAAGAGTTCAAGCTTTTACACTATGTACTTAGCATACATGAATGGAAGAAATAAGTCTATCTTGATTACATCAAATGCCTCTGGTTACATACATCATATCATAAAGGATATTTTCAGATCCTCAATTCATTTATGAATATCAAATGCAAGATCTAATGGCATTTATTTCAAGTACATGGATGGATTTCAATCCTTTGGGATAAGTATTTTGTTGATAGATTCAAATGCATTCAATATTTAGGCCAAAGATACATGAAATGAATTGAAGAAGCATAATTTTAGCTTCATCCCTGTTTTAAAATAGAAAATTTTAGCCCATAATCAAGTTCAAAATGAGTGCATAAACTCAAGAAGAAGCAATTCTGATCATTGATGAACAATGTCTTGATGAAAAAAGGTCATTTCCTTCCTTTACAATCACATAAATCCCATGTTTGCTCATAAAAATGAACCATAACAGTGGGCTGCCCTGTTTATGACTGGTTATTTCAGCCCATAACAGCCTATATGCCTTCAATATGCTCACCCTTTGCTTGCCCCAAAGTCACTTATCTTCTTGACTCTTCTTTGATCCTTTCAAATTCTTCCTCTTATTTTCTCCTTCATTCCTCCTCCATTCTCTTGGACTCTTCTTGTGCTCTTTTCAAATGAGCTTTCTCTTTCTTGCTTAACCTTTCCTTCTTGTATTCTTGGATCTTGGCAGTCTTCGCCTTTCCTTGTGTCCAAGCTTTGGCTTAAGTGGATGGTGCTTCAGGCTCTTCTCTGTCACTCATGGTGTGTTCACTGGATCTGTCTTCCTCATGGTGCAATGGCTGGGAGGGTGCTACTATCCCTTCAATTCACCCTACTTCCTTGGTGGCCTCGTGAATAATGGCCATCACTACACCACCGTATCTGATGGTAGAAGCCTTGACAGAGGACTTCTTGCATGCTGATCTCACTGTAGAGGCTGGGGACTCTCCTCTAGTTGTTGTTTCACCCGTAGCAAGGGCCTTTGCTACTGTCTCGATGATCTTTATGACAAAACCCTTCCAAACCACTTCCTCAGAGGACCTTTCCACTATGCTTTCCAACATCGGGACACTGTTCCTGTTCATCAAAGCATTGTATCTCTGTACTGAGAAGAGGGCATGGACCATCTTTACTTTCTGGTTTGGAATGTCTTCCAAGCTTACTCCATCCACTGTGCGCACCTCACTCCTGATCATCCCCAGCATGGCATATACATCTCTTCTATGATGCTTCACAGCATTGGGGACCAAGCCAAGGGCCTTCTCCACAACTTCAGAGTAAAGCAGTACCTCCACCTGGTGGGTAACATCCCCTCTTCTTACTGTCACTGTGCCACAGTTCCTACAAGCATCAAAACTCCTCAAGGACTCTACGCAAGCACTATAATCCACCACTTGTCCCACTTTCTCCACATACTTTTGGAGAGCACACTTATCCGTTGGCTCCTTTAGGATGGCTTCATCCACGTTTAGAGTGTGCTTGAAGGTGAACTGATTAAATACTCTTGTCTCCACACCTATCCCATACTTGGCTTGTTCTTCTTCAATGAACAGAAGCTTATTTCCTTTTTCATGTCCTGCCATTGTGGGTACTTGCCATGCAACAATACCTATAATTAGTGTTGATGGGGTAGGCGAGACTGAATTATGGCATTATGAAAGAATTGAACAATTAGAAAAATTTCACGAGAACGTGAAATTTGAGAAGTAACAAATTGAAAGCAAAGACATGAATTTTCCAAGTGCGCTTTGCTCTTAAGTTTTTATGCGGAGTTTAACTCTTCATTATGTTTTTCCTTTTTGTTACGTTTTCCTGATCATCTTACCCCCCTTCCCCTTGTGGAAAGATGAAAATCCTTCCTAGGATTGAATAGGAAAAGGCAAGGGCATTAAAGCACAGCAGGGTGTGTTTAACTTGACAATAGCCACACTGGTAGAAATTCAGGTTGTATTCTAATTGGGCATAAGACAGTCAAGTTCATGCGGTATAATGGATGGTTGCATGATATACGTTAGGACATCGTGTAGCACATCACCAGATTGGAGGCGGCTAGCAACGTGTAGCTCTTCTTTTGTAAGGACTTGGCCGATGTAAGGATGGGCCAATAAATGGTCATCAAGAAGTTTGTTACACAGGATTGCCATAACCCTAAAAGAAGTAGGAGCTACATACGTTGGGTCATATTCTACAGGCTTGATTGTGCATCTCTGCTCGACATTTGTCATAATTTGGCAACCTTTTTGTTCCCATTGGAGGCATAAGGCATACATTGCTGTAAGAATGAAGAGGTAGAGTTTGCAAGACTCCCGAGCTCTTCAAGCTCTTGGATTGGCGCAGAGCCGACAGGCTTTCTGTATGAGGTCAACATCCTGCTGATGATTGCTTGCTTGTTTCATCGCTAGCTATAAGTTTAGCTGCATCTTAAGGACTGATATCTTGGGCACCTAGATCCATTTGTTGCCCTCATAGTATCCTTGAGCACGTAATAGGGTTATGGGGACCCATCGCAGCTTAAGGGTGCATTTATGACTTTGGCATCTAAGCTGCCTTCTAGGCTTTGCATGAGAGTTCCTAGGTCTACGAGGTCGTGTTTTCTTATCGTGGGAAGGCTTGCCTCGGCGTAACAATGGGTTTTTTTTAAAGTATGCCCTAGCAACGACACCTTGCCTACCTCCTTCATGTTGGGCAACACGTAGAAGATGATTGGAAAAATTTCAAACTCAATAGAGACAACGACTTGACACTTCCCAAGGAGTGCATAGGACTCGCCCCCAAATGGGCTAAGTTTAGCATTAGTTGGCTGCAATTGGGGTTGACCAATGAGGGTCCAATGAGCATGGGTTATGATATTGAAGTCAACTCCTTCATTGATCAAAGCATCAAAAGAATGTGTCCTTTGGGTTGTGGTAAATAAGCTAGGGCAACAACTTCCTCATCATCCTAAGTCGGTAATGGTTGCGATGTAGACATTGATAGGGGCCTCTATCATAGGGGGCTCATGTAAAGGATGTGTGGGAGGGTAGTACCTCTTCATGCAACTACCATTGAAACAGCCTATGCCCTCACCTTCCAGTGTTTCAAGTTCGACATTGCCCATCCTACTGATGGCGCGCACTCTAAAAGGTCCTAACCCTTAGAACTTCATTTTCTGCGTATGGCCCTTCACATAGTACAACAACACAAGGTTGCCTTGGTCAAAATCACATTGTTTGGCATGCTTGTCAAACCACATCTTTCTTCGTGCCTTTTCACAAATTACAGTGTGGGTGGCGATGAGTCTAGTTTTATTGAGGCTTTCCAACTCGATAAGATGGTTAGTCCAAGTCTCTTTCCCTTCCCAGTACTCCTACACCGCTATCGTTAAGCTATGGATAAAAAATATAAAGGTAGGATAGCTTCGGTTCTGTATGTCAACCTATAAGGCGTTTGCCCCACAGCCATTTTATAGGTTGTTTAATAGGCCCATAAGGAAGCCATGAGCTTGTTATCCCAGTCACTCCGAGAAGTGGAAACCACCTTTGTGAGCACATTGACCAGGATCTTATTTGTTGATTCTTATTGGCCATTGGCTTGGGGGTAGTATAGTGAAGAATTCCTATGGATGATCAAGAAGGTTGAGAGAAGGTGGGCAATCACCTCATTGATGAAGTGGGTGCCCTGGTCACTCACTATCCCATAAGAACTTCACTATGATCCTTGCGTCATTCTTCCTTGTGGCTATTGCTTCAGCTCATTTTGTCAAATAGTCAGTTGCTATGATGATATATCAAGCGTGTGAGTACTAGGCCGCAAGACTAATGGGTCTGATGAAGTCAATGCCCCATTTCTAAAAAGGTTGTCATGCGATTACAAGGGTCAATTCCATTTCATCCTTATGCATGGGGACCTTGGTCCTTTGGCACTCATCATAGTGCTTGACAAATCTAGCTACGTCAGAGAAGAATGTGGGCCACCACAGTTGAGACTATAATACCTTGTGGGCTGTCGTGTCTCCATTCAAGTACCCCCCAACAATTTTGGCATGTGCCAATGTATGCATCCCTCAATGTGTCGTGCATCTCATGTTTACACACACACATGCGTTGCAACCCTTCTTACCCTAACCTATAGAGTTTGCGGATAATTAGCTGATAGGGTTGGCTCTTCATGATAAGCCTCCTAAGCTTGGCCTTCTCAATAGGTCTCTCGAGTAAATCGTGTTGGAGCACGTGGAGGACATTGTGAGCCTAGTATGGCGTTAAGTCAACCTTGAATAATTCCTTGTTAGTAGACAGGCCAAAGAGATGCGCATCTGGAAGCTCGTTTGTTATGCCTTGTCTTGTGGCTTCACTTGTGTGTATGTGGGACATGTGATGTGCCATGTAATGTTGTTTTCCTTTGCGTATAACCACACAAAAGTCAAAATCTAGAAGAAGCAATAACCATCGTGCAATGTGTCCCGTAGTGCAATGCTTATTCACTAGATAGAGCAATGCTTCATGGTCAACAAGAAAGGTGAAGGGTGTGGCCAAAAGATAATGTCTAAATTTCTTAATGGCAAACACCATCGCTAGCCCCTCCCTTTCCATAGTGGAATATTTCATCTCCGTGTCAATGAGCTGCTTGCTAGCAAAGCTCACTAGGTAATCAAGGTTGTGTTCGCCAGGTTGGCACAAAACATCTCCAATGGCAAACTTAGATGCATCTATACGCACATGGAACATTCTGGTCCAAATTGGAGCTCGTAAGATGGGTGCGGTGGTAAGATCCCTTTTCAACTCTTTGTAAGCACATTGTCATTCTTCGATCCATTCAAATATGATTAGCAGCTTGTACAATGGTCTTGCGATTAGTGCATAATTCAGTACAAAGCACCAATAGTACCTTGTGTAACCTAAGAAGCATTGAGCACCCTTATAATTGTTGGGTGGTGGCAAGTTGACAATAGCTTTGATCTTCGAGAAATTAGTGGCAATGCCTTTTTAGATACCACGTGCCCTAGGATGCATCATTGTTTCACCCAAAATTGGCACTTCAAGGGGTTCAATGAGAGATTATAAAGTCGACACCGCTCAAAGACTACCAGTAGTTTCTCTAAGTGTTCCACCCAGCTAGAGTGTATGCATAGATTGTCCACAAACACCTCTAGCTTGTGTCTTAGCATGTCCTTGAAGATCATGCACATTAGGCATTGGAAGGTTGTAGGTGCTGTCATTAGCCCAAAGGGCATAATGATGTAGGCAATTACCCCCCACTTTGTAGCAAAGGAAATCTTGTGCGTGTCGTCAGGGTGTACTTGCACTTGATTGTAGCCGGAGAAGTCGTTTAAGAAATTTTAGGCTTCTTTACTTGCCACTCTCTCAAGCATGTGCTCGATGTATCACAATGGGTAGTTATCTCTTTTCGTAGAGACATTAACTTTCTTGTAGTTGATGCACACTCAAATCTTTCCGTTTTTCTTCATAAGGATCACTATTGGTGATACCCAATCCATGTGCTCTATTTTGTAGATGAATCCATGTGCTCTATTGGTCCTTCAACAAGCTTGTTGGTCTGGCCCTGCCCCTTTGCTCCTAGCAAGACCACCACTCTTTCATTTTTCTTGAACTTAGTGAAGCACTTGGGTAGGTCCTGCGGTTTCTTCTGTCATTCTACATATGACTCTTTTGTTTGTTTGTTTCTTTCCTACTTTAACTGATTGCGTCTTAGGTGGACCGGTAAGTCCCCCTTGGTGTGTTTGGTTTTGGATGGCATGGGTATTCTAGAGTTGATCTCCGTACTCACTTCAAACTCCAAGTTGAACTCATAGCCCTCACTAGAGGAAGGAGTTTCCCCGCATGGTTGTAGTTCAGTAGATGCATCTATCCTAAACACTAGTACCACTGGTGGTTGCACAATTCCAGTTTGCTCATAATCCACTGCCCCCATGCATTCCAATCAAGAGCGATCGCAATCCAATCTCATAACTCCTCTCTTGATCTCATATGCATTCCTATCTCGAGGCATGGAGTCTGCTCTTATATGCTCTATCACCCTTCCATCAATATCGTACTCCACGGTATCCATTTTCTCCTCACTCTCCTTATTGATAGAGGAGCAATCCTCATATTCATTGTCAGAACCATCACTCCTTTACTACTTGTCATCTCCTAGGTCCTCCTTTCTAGCCTCTTTCACATTGGTGACTAGAGCCCGATTGTATAACAAGTTCAGGTTGTGAACTTTGGTCCACTTCCACTTGTGCTAACCCAGGAGGACTCTGAGGGGAAAGCGATTAGCGGAAGGATTACCCTCCAATCTGCATGTCAAATACTCTAGGGTTTCCTAGAGCTATAGCTTATTATTTGGGACTTGGAAAGTGACAGGTTTGGGCAGACCACACGCAGTCCTTGCCATCATGCAGAGTGGCAATGAGTGTTCCTCATGTGGCATGCACATGGCTTGTGCGGCTTGCTTTTACTCCTCCTCATCATTTGAAAATGGGAGATCCATGGTTGCAAGGACATGCATCCAATCTCACTCATCCTCAAGGCAGGGGATCTATTTGGTCAGAGGCCCATACAATGTGGTTGGTTGCGTGTCACACCTCAATGTGGCTGAGATGGCATCTAGATCAACAGATGTTGTCTTCAAGGTATCCATCTCCACCCTTACTACTTCCTTCTGATTTCTTAAGAAGATTAGACCATTGTCCCAGTCCTCAATGACTCGTGCATTCCTCATCTAGGGTCGGTCTACTAATAGGATGTCATAGTCCACTCCCTTCATAACAATGAACTATATAGAGAACTAGACACTTGCAATCTTCACTCGCTAATTCTTTAAAACTCTGAATGGTATTACCTTCATTCCATTTGCTAGTGTGACATTGAACCTAACAGTCTCAACGCGAGGGTTTCCCTAGGCCTGCAAGACTCTGTGGCTCAAGAAACTAGTACCTTTCGGCCTGTGTCTACGATTCCTTTCCGCGTCATGTCTCCTAGGGCCACAATAGGTAGCACATCGTGCATCTTGGTGCCCTCCCAAAAAGCATTTATATGTAGAGACTTAGGCATTGAGTGCAGCATCAAGCTTGGTATCTGTGTGACTCTGCATCGTGCTCATACAGGTCAGTAGCAATCGGCTCAATTGGTTCCTCCACCCAATGCTTCAGTTCTAGCCAAAGCGTTAGATGCCGCTTAAGCAAGGCTCTTTGTCTCAAGGTTACTGGGGTGGTTACTAATGCCGTAAGAAGATTACTCGTCATTTTTCTCTCCTCCATTCCCACACCTCTAGGCCATTGGACTTGGGTGTTTTGTTGGCTTGTGGCTCCTAAGCTTCTCCTGGGTAGTATTGCCCATGGCATAGGCGCATCTCTTGACCTTGGTCAGGAGGGTGAGAGACTCGGGTGCTCACACTAGAGAAGTCCTCAGTTCCATCTTCTATGGTGGCCTTACCATCCTTCACAATATCTTGGGCTTCCTTTACCCACTCCTTGACCTTTTCAATCGCTTCTAATTGGCGTTTTGGGCGGGGGTACTCCCCTACCTTAGCACTCCCCTTATGTGCTATTTTTGGAGTAGTGGTTTCAGCCTCAGCATCAATTACCTTCCTGCCACTCACTAGCATTGTCTCTCCGTCAGTTTTGAGGGTGATCTTAGCGTCGGTTTTCTTCTTTCTCCACCTACGACTCTTGTTCCCGATTGAGGCAGCATCTAGGTTGCGAGGCCCATATAGTATCGGTTTTCTTCTTTCTTCGCATTTGTATCGGGGAGGTCACTCATAAATATATGTATATATAACATGAGTTCAAAATAAGGGGTTTTAAAAACACCATTTTTATACATTTTTTACATATAGGAGGGTGCAATATAAAGGGGTTACTTATAGATTGAATAGAAAAGGGTTGTGTTTTATTCAAGAAAATTTCACAGATTAGGATATTGATAAATAGGCCATGAATGCATGTTATATAGAGGATATGTACATAGAAACCCCCGAGGGATTTGTGCATGTGTGATGACATGCAGCAGGATGGGTGTATCCTCGCTGTCGAATGTCTCAATACCAAACAGCCCCAAAGATATTGATGGTACATTTCTTGAGCTCAAGGACGGATTTTGTCTAGGACATTCCCTAAAGATATGAGTGATGCCACACTCGGTACATCTGAGATGATCTCTCTCCCTATTAGCCTGCTCTTTTTCTAGGCATCGTGTTGATATGTGACAAGGGTGACCATAAATCCAGTAGGTGACTAGGTCTTGGGCTGGCCCTGAAAAACCTCTGCCTCTTCCCCTTCCTAACACCATCACCGGCACTAGTCAATAGTCCATGAGGACCAGATTACCCTCTTCATCATACAATATGTAAGGGTGCACATATGACTCCTCGTCATTGGGCTCTTCCACGTAGTGGATGGCAACATCACTCGGTGGATGTGTCAGAAGGGTCCAAGCGGTCTGGATATGCCCATGGGAGGGATCTCTAATCTAGGAATAGCCGGTTTTGCATCATTAGGTGCTTGAAGGGCCAATGGGGCTCCTCTTCCAAAGAAGTTAGGCAGCCTATTCCAGTAGTATGGTGAGTTGTACTGTTGTAAGTAGGAAAACCTTCTTGGAAATCGAAAATGCATTGCGTCGTGGCCAAACCTTCCGCAATTTGCACAAGACTTGGATCTTCGGTCGTGGCACTTGGTAGGGATGTGGTTGCCTCCAGAGTGCACACACTGGACATGCGATAACCGTGTCCTTTACCAACTCCTGTAACCATGTCAGCTCCATCCTGACTTTGGCTAGCCCTTGGTCTTGTGCCGTGATCTTGCTCTTATCCTACATGTCAGGGGCTGATCTCTTGCTATAGGTTGTGGCTTTCTCTATGGTTCTTTGACTAGATCCATCTCCATTTGAGATTCTAGCACTTCTCTCCCTAAGCTGGTCATCTATCCTTATTGCCTCATCGAAAACCCTAGCAAGCACATCTCTCTACAAGCTTGAGTTGCTTGGTAGTGTCTTGTAGAGTTCCTCACTATGGATTCCGTTTATAAAAATGATAGAGACTATCTCTCATTTGGTCGTTCATTGGTAGGGATTCTCTTAAATAGGCTATGTACATGAGTGACGTAGTATTTAATGTCCTCTTTTTCCTTCTGACTGGCATTCATCAGTTGGACTATAAGGTTGTCCGAATACCCAATCTCTAAAAATCTCTTGATGAAGAGATTCTTCAGGCAATTGAAGTTCATTTGCTCTGTTGTGTTTAGCCTTCCCTTATCACCCAAGAAAAGCCCGAAAGCCTACGAGCATTGGGCAAGGTTCGTGAGACTGTTGGCTTTGAAAACCTACTTGAATTGCTCCACGAAGCTATAGGGGTTGTTTTTGGGCTCATACTTGTCTAGTTGCTTACCCATTGCAAGGATCTTGTTGTGGGTCTTCACCCCCTCCGTGACTCCTAAGCTTGTAAACAAAGAGGTGGCTAGCACAGTTGCACTCCGTTCTGTAGAGCTGTGTTGTCTATGAGCTGCTTGGTGACAAGCTCGCTCAGCGTCAAGTCTGCCTCTAGCTCCCTCTCCCTCTCTGCATTAGGCCCTATTGTAGCCTTACCAAGGCTAGAATGCGTCGTGTCTCATGCACCTCTAAGTCTTGCTGCAATTTCCTTGTCCTTTCCTCGTGGTTATATGCTGTGATACTCTGCAGCACTTTTCTAGCTGCCTTCCTCTCTTCCTCAAGGCTTGTACATCCTTGATATAAGGTTGAAGGAGACTTGAGTAGGGAAATAAGAGGCTCAAAAGGTTAGGGGAAGCCTCATTTTGCAGTCACACATTGAGAGAGAGAGAGCTTGAGAGAGAGAGTATGAGTGCAGGTACACAAGGGACTTGATCCAGTCATTTTGCTGCTGCCCAACCATTCCAGGTATTCCTTGACCTTCTCTCAGTTGTGCTTGTTTGATCTGGAAAGTTGGAGCTTGTAGCAGGATCCCATGCGTAGCATTCGTCATTCCTATCCTCGTAAATGCGCCGCGACAAATGCAGTCAAACACCAGGGTGCAGGTGTCCGAGTCCAAGAATCTGACACTCGGACAGTCTGACTTTTGGAGTCAGACCGTCTACAAGTTGGACCACTCGTCTGATCGGACGTACCACCTTAGAGTCAGACCACCCGGTCCGATCAGACCAACTACGGAAATTGGACCATCCGACTCTACTAGTTGGACCCTACCACATGGCAGTAGGATGAATTTTGAGTAGGACCCATTTTGAGAGTTAGAACAACCCATCCAATCGCATCGCTGTTATACAATCAAACCAACGAGTTGGACCACCTAGAATTGGACGATCTGATTCTAGGAATTGGACCACTAGGGAAGAACATTTTAAACTGGTAAGTGAGCCACCTCCTTAGGCCAAGGCCACTCCAAAACACATTCCCAAACATCCTTGAGTACCTAACCCGGCTCTTAGAAGCCAGAAGTTAGAGAAGCCACACTTAGGCAACCTAGAGTGAATCTCTAGTAGCAGGCCATAGAACAAATGAGACTTAGAGTTGAAACTGACCCTAAAATTTCAATCCGGCCTTGACAGAGTGTAGAGTGTGTAGCATAGATCCTAAACAATACGAGAGGACAGCTAGGAAACATGCTTAGAGCCATGTTAGGCTATGAACAAAAGGGGGAAAAGCGAGAACTACATTGTTCATTTTACATTCGCACCCCATGATGATTTCATCATTTAAAGTGCACTAAAAGGGAGAAAGCCTGATTTGGCACTGTCCACTAGAAAGCACTAAGCACAAATGTGAATAAAATTGATTGGTTGCTTTCAATAACAAGAAACTCACATATAATCATAATAATTCCCTTGAGTTTTCCCTATTTCCTTGGTCCTAATCCTATCCAAGAGCAACAAAAATCAAAAATAGTACTGAGGTTGATTTATCTACTTGCCTACTCAACAACAAACCAAAATAATTACTTGTACCGCAGATCCAACCATCAAAATCTCCTATCTATCTCAAGCATTGGTTCAGGCTGAAAACCTTACTTCAACGCTCTATTCGAAGTGTGCAATGCTAAAGGCTCGATTCCGTTGGCCTCGACAATGGAACCAAAATGAAGGGAGTCAGAAGCTCAAACCCCAAGACCTACGAACCTCTTATTGGTCAAGTGTTTCAATTCGAGCGGCCATGGCTACCTCTTACATAGCTGACACACCCTTCCTACCTATGGGGTGTAGTGAGCTTACCTTGATGCCTGATGGAGTACCCTCCTCTCCTGTGCACGTCGCTAGCTCAATGATCCTTCAGGAAAGATCAAGAAACATCAATCCCTCTCCAACAAGCTTCATTCTTCATAGCCGTGTGAGACAAGAGAAGAGTAGAGAAGAGAAGAAGATGAAGAGAGGAGATGGGGAGGTTCTTCTCCTCGATCCCTCACTCTCACACACTCACTCCCTCACACTCACTCACTCCCTCTCTCAAGCACAAGCAAGAAGGCAAGAAGAAGAGAAGAAGAAGAAGAAGATTTTTTCCACACCCAAGAATGAGCTTCTCATTTACTTTTCAACTTTATATACAAAACCCTTAATCTCTTTTGGGCAGTCATCCCCTTATCCCCTTTTTTACATGGCGGGACGTGGCCTGGACCCTTTTTCCCATTGTCCTCCTATCTTCCTAGATTCCTTCCTACCACCCATCTACCTTTACAAATTGCACGGGTGAGAGCTTGGCACTCTTAAAATAAATCATGGTGTGCCCTGTACCTTTTTTACAAAATTATTGACTCGCGCTTTTTCTCGTGCGCCTTTCTCCTTAATTTAGGACCTTTCTACACTTTTCCTTGTGTGCCTTTCTCCTTAATTTAGGACTTTTCTGCACTTTTTATGTTTCCACATTCTTCTTGGCGTGCCTTCGTCTTCTGTTTAAATTTTTCTTTGGCCTTGTCTTGTGCTTTAGATTTTCGGACTTTTCCACCTTGCTCGTTTTAGGATTAACACACTACCTTCATGAACCTCACTAGCAATAATGAATAGCTTGAATCCTTACCTATGTTCCTCTCCGTTGCTTGACAGCATGTCAATAGGCTTGTTGTATGTGTTGAGTTTCTCAAATCTTGCATAGAAAGCCAAGAGAGAGAGCTTCTGGCTATGGTGGAGATAATTAATGATTCATGATGATAAGGAAGGTTATTTTCACAATGAACATTTGCAGCAGTGATAGAAAATGTTGCAAGGGCGAATCCTTGGAATTGCGAGATGGCATTGAAATACTGTAAGAAATAGGCCAATGAATGTAGGTTAGTTGCCAATGCCTAAAAATGACACTCCATATTGCATCTTCTCCTTCTCCACAACACTGATGCACATCCTTCATTCGGTGGAGAGACTTACATATGCGACTACATGTCCAATCAAAGGAAGCCGTACATGCATTTCTTGCTTGAGCTTCCCATTTGCAATCGAGAGGAGTACCATAACAAAAGCTACGATCATCAATCTATTCAACATCCAGGCCAATCAACCACACACCCAAAGAAATGTCTTCATTTGCATATTTGTGTAATATAGGCTGATTAATTGAAATGTATGTGGCAAGATCCTTGGATAGGGTTTAGTGAATAGACAATGGAGGAAAGAGAGATGTCGATAGAGTGTTCTTGTTTTTTTCTTTAATAACCATTTTAGAATGCAAAATTGGTGGAGAATGAGCACTAAGATCAAGGCCTCAACAACCCATCATCTTCTCTATCTTCTCAAGCCCAAAGTTTTCTTCTTGAGGCTCTCATGTCTGAACCTCAATAATCTTGTTTTTTGCAAGATCCATAGCCACCTCTTTCCTGGCCATTGCACCAAAATGAGCACACTGTGCCACGTCACAATATAAATCTCAAACTGGCCAAGAGAGGCTGCAAGTATGCTTGTTGGATATGAAAAACTACAAGAAAACCTTTCTTCTTCACCAAGAACCATTGCTCCAAAACACACAAGAAAGCGGCACACAAGAGATTGAAAATTCCAAACCATTCTCACCCTCTTCCTCTTCCTCACTCTCAATTAGATTAGGCAATGAAGCACAAGAGAAAGAAGCAAGAACAAGAAGGCAAGTATTGTGCCAAAATGGGAGAGAAAGAAATGAATTGTGAGAGAATAAGATAAAAGAGAGGGTGTAACCACCTCAACCTTGTCAAGATTGTGGGAGAGAAGGAAGGAGTCTCACTTGTAGCTTTCTTGCTTGCACAATGGGGGAATACACACAAAGGTGGAGGCTGAAAACAATTTTCATCTTCTTAGTTGTGTAAGCCAAAAAGAACTCTAGTACATAGAAATAGAAGAACCCTATATATGGGTCTCAAACCAAACTCAACTAACTAAGGTGGCATACTAACTGAGCCATGATCTAGAGTAGATAAGGATAGCTGTCATCTAGCTATTATTCATGGGTGGTGTACCAACCGCATCTGCAACTGACAAGTCGGTGACATAAGTGCACAACAGTCACCCTGGCATATTATGAGTGGAGCTCGATATCTCAACACTCCCCCTCGAGCTCAATCCCAATTCTTGCACACCAAGTAGGTCTCTGAACTTGCGCAGCTTCTCTGTGCCCAATGCCTTAGTGAATATGTCAGCTACTTGATCCTCTGTGCTGACATAAACTAGATCAATAAGACCTACTAAAACCCTCTCCCGCACATAATGATAATGCACCTCAATGTGCTTTGTTCTAGCATGATGTATTGGGTTATTTGCAAAGTGTATACTACTCATGTTGTCACAATAAATGACAACTGGCCCATCTATAGGATGATGAATATCATAAAGTAGCTTATGCAACCAAGCTACCTCACATGCAACCATTGTTGCACCCCTGTACTCAGCCTCTGTGCTCGACAAGGAAATTGTAGGCTGTTTCTTGCTGCTCCAAGTGATTGCAGCACTCCCAAAAGAGAACACATATCCACTGGTAGATCATCTATCAGAAATACTACCAGTCCAATCAGCATTAGTGTATCCATGCAACTGTGTCTAAACCTCGGTCTCATAAAGTAGTCCATACTGCAATGTGAACTTCACATACCTGAGTATGCATCTAGCTGCATCCAAATGCGGTTTCCTTGGAGCCTGCATAAACTGACTTACCAATCCAACAGCATAGCTCAAATCTGGCTTGGTAATAGTCATATAAATCAAACTTCCTACTATGTGTATGTACATAGTAGGGTCTTCCAGAAGCTCACCTGCATCTGTGCTCAGCTTTACATTCTACTCCAAAGGAACTGAAATAGGGTTACAGCCTGTCATCCCATATTTGGAAAGCATGTCCAATCCATACTGCCTCTGCAAGAGCCGTATCCCACTTGGTGATCTAATCACCTCAATACCCAAGAAATAACGCAGCTCTCCCAAATCCTTCATCTCAAACTTGTGCTTCAATAGCATTTTCACATGAAGGATATCTTCATCATTGTCACCTGTCATAAAATCAAATCATCAACATAAATGACAAGTAGCATAATACCTTTATCTATTTTTCTCACATAAAGTGAGAAATCTGCCTTGGAAATATGAAAGCCAATAGTGACAATATACTGTCCTATCTTGTCAGACCATGCTTTAGGTGCTTGCTTCAAGCCATACAAGGCTTTCTTCAACCTGCAAACAAACTCAGGATGAACAGCATGTACATAACCTGGTGGATGCTCCATATAGACC
Source organism: Lygodium microphyllum (assembly GCF_053477565.2). Lineage (NCBI taxonomy): Eukaryota > Viridiplantae > Streptophyta > Polypodiopsida > Schizaeales > Lygodiaceae > Lygodium > Lygodium microphyllum. The sequence goes on from NC_141151.1 coordinate 85,921,996, forward strand.
TCTTCTTGCAAATCACCATGCAAGAAGGCATTCTTTACATCCATCTGATGTAAAGACCATCCCTTTGATGCAGCCATAGCAATGACTGCTCTTACGGTTGCCATCCTTGCAACCGGACTGAATGTTTCTTCATAGTCAATGCCATATGTTTGTGCATACCCCTTGACTATTAATCTTGCCTTGTATCTATTCACAGAACCATCTGCATTGTGTTTCACCTTATAAACCCACTTACAACCAATTGCATTCTTATCTTTAGGCAAATGTACCAATTCCCATGTAGCATTTTCTTCCAAGGCATCCATTTCTTCATCCATGGCTTTCTCCCAATTTTCTGCTCCCATGGCTTGCTCAAAAGAAGTGGGTTCTGGTTCCTGTATCACTTTGACCATATAGGCATAGTGAATGGCTATAAATCCATCATATTTCAACCTATCCATAGGATACCTAGCTCTGGTAGACCTGCGCAAAGTAGGTTCACTCCCAGGTGCTCTCAAAACATCCCTGGTCTTCCTTACTTCAGGTGTAACAATAGAAGGAATACCCAACTCATCATCAATGCTCTGTTCTGAGCCACTGGATTCACCATCCACATAAGAGTGACCTGCATTCACATCAAACATGGGCTGATCTACCTTCTCTTTTCCTTTTCGTGAAACCTGCATACCACTATCTGCATTGTTTTGAGGAGATTCTCTTGATCTCAATCTGCCTGTCCATGGTGAAGAATGTGAACCACTGCTAGAGGACACTCCAGGTCCACTAATATTTTGTGACTGCTGCTGTGAAATCTGTGCAACATTACCATTTTATGCATCTACATCATCAATCACATTTACTGGTTTATACCAGCTACTCATCTCATCAAAAACAACATCTCTGCTTACTGTAAACTTACGAGTAGAAGGGTAATAGCATCTATACCCTTTCTGCTTTTGCAGAGAGTAATCAATAAAGATGCACTTCTCAACTTTTGGATCCAACTTAGATCTCAACTCATCTGGCACATGAACATAGGCAATGCAACCAAAAATCTTCAAATGATAAATATCTGGTTTCCTACCAATATACCTCTCCTATGGAGTCATCCCATGTATTGTTGTAGTGGGAGTCCTGTTCATTATGTAGACTGCTGTAGCAACTACTTCAGCCCGGTAAAAATCTAGCAAGTCTTTTTCGTTGAGCATGGCACGAGATATCTCTCCAATATGCCTATTTTTTCATTCTGCAATTCCATTTTGTTGTGGGGTATGACTGCATGAATATTGCTACTTTATGCCATGCTCCTGTAGGAACCTTGCAAACTCATTTGAGAGGTACTCTCCGCCTCCATCTGACCTTAGGCATTTTATTTGCAGGCATATTTCTTTTTCAACCATAGGTTTAAGAGTTTTGAAATGCCCAAAAACTTCACTTTTCTTTTTCATAAAATACGCCCAAATTTTCTACTATAGTCATCAATAAAAGTGGCAAAATAATGACAATCTCCAAGAGATGCAACTTTAGTGGTCCACACATTAGAGTGGATTAATTCTAATGGCTTCTTACTCTCTTGAACATGGCTAAGAAATGGTTTCCTTGCCTGTTTTCCAATTTGACACGCTTCACATACCTTATGCATTTCTGCAACCTTGAATTTAGGCAATCCTGCGACAATATTTTGGGCTTGCATTGATTTAAGTCGTTGTACATTAACATGACCAATGCGTTTATGCCAGATATCAATATCTGCAACTACACCGGTCCCATGTGCAAACATTGCTGCACTCAATTTAGGCATGTCTGCATCCAACATAAACATTCTACCCTTCTTCTTTCCTTTTGCTATCAAGCGACCTTTATTTTTCATATCCTCAACAAAGCATCCATGAGAATTAAATCTGACCTGCAAGCCCTGCTCAACCATTTGACCAACAGAAACCAGGTTCTTGGTGATATTCGTGACATGAAATACATCGGACATGTATTTCTTTTTCCCATCCTGCATAGACAAAGGGATTTTTCCAATTTGCACAATAGGATGTGCAGTATCATCACCATCTCCACAAATCCTAGTTTTTCCATTTTCCTTGCATCCTGCATCCATTCTGCATGACCTATGATGTGGTTTGATGCACCTGAGTCAACATACCACACATCTTCTGCACTTGTCATAGAGTTGGTCATGTGTTGCACCATAAACAAATGCTCATTTCTGTCATTACCCTGTCTACTAAAAGATGCATAATTTTCTTGTTGCAATTTTCTACTCATGATGTCATTCTTCTTTTTATAGCACTCTTTAGCCATATGACCCATTTTACCACAGTAGTAGCATTCAACATTGTTGTTTACATTTTGGCCTCTTTGCCATCCACCATGACCTCTTTGGCTCCCCTTGCCTCTAGAGTTACCACGTCCTCCTCCATAGGACTGGTTTTCTTGAGTTTGCTGCATATTCTAATTTCTACCACGGCCTCCTCTACCTCTGCCTCTACCTCTTCCAGCATTTGAGTAGAAGATAGCTTCTTTTGAAGTTCCTCCTGAAGAAGATGCACCACCATTTCTCTGCTCCTCAGAAATTAGAAGAGCAATCAACTCCTCAAAATCAGGAAATCTTTCACGGACGGAAATCGATGTTTGGAACTGTGCATAATCCTTTCCTAGACCATTCAAGGTGACAGAAACTAAATCATCATCTTCTACTGGCGACCCAATGGAAGCAAGTGCATATGCAATCTTCTTCACCTTCATGTGGTAGTCATTGATGCTCATACTTTCTCTTTGCACATTGTGCAGCTCTTGCTTGAGCCGCATTTTCCTGGCTTGCGTATTTGTGCTATACATTTTTGACAAAGTATCCCATGCCTCCTTTGGCGTACTTGCATCTTGAATATGCACAATCATAGAGTCTGAAATGCTAATAGACAACCAGTACATAACTTTCCTCGCTCTCTCATGAATGCTTTAAATGCTTGCATTTGCTGTTGATTGGGAATGTCAGGAGGAACTGGTTCTTCTTCATTTCCTGCAACAAATTCCCAATATCCTTTTTCCATAAGGAAATTCGTCATTCTAAACTTCCATGCTTGGAAGTTGTTCTTGTCAAGCTTTTCAATGACAATCTGTGAAAGAGAATCAGACGCCATTACAGAACACTGCAAAAAATTCTGTCACTGCAAAGAATATAGCTTCAGCCTCACAAGGGCAAATATGCAAAACTGACGAAAGTGGTATTTGACCACACAGTCACTTCCTAGTGACAATTTTGCATCAACAGGAAACAAGGATAATTCTATAACTTCCAATGTCTCTGCGTATAGGCATATGATGCAATTTCTATAGTAACTTTTCACCGACTTGTAGAACAGTGGTCGCACAGCATAAAACATGACCTTTTCCTGCGTGCGTACAGAAAACTTCCACCTCCAAAACAGGCCCCGAAATGGCGTCAAATAAAAAAAAAGAGCAACCACGGGCTAAAGCCCACTCCCGTAGCATATACTGCCCTCTTGCTACACCGCGAAGGACGTCTCAATCTGAGACAATGCACTCTTGCACTTTCCAGCTATGCTACCTGCAGAGACTTGCTTCCAAAACAGAAAAATGAAAGCAGCACTTGGTCCTCTTACCAGAACACCGCGAACTTGGTTTGCTTTCTTGAGCTCCTTACCACGAACAAGGCTCTGATACCATGTCAGGATTGTGGGAGAGAAGGAAGGAGTCTCACTTGTAGCTTTCTTGCTTTCACAATGGGGAAATACACACAAAGGTGGAGGCTGAAAACAGTTTTCCTCTTCTTACTTGTGTAAGCCAAAAAGAACTCTAGTACATAGAAATAGAAGAACCCTATATATGGGTCTCAAAGCAAACTCAACTAACTAAGGTGGCATACTAACTGAGCCACGAACTAGAGTAGATAAGGATAGCTGTCATTTAGCTATTATTCATGGGCGGTGTACCAATCGCATCTGCAACTGACAAGTCGGTGACATAAGTGCACAACGGTCACCTTGGCATATCACGAGTGGAGCTCGATATCTCAACAAACCTCCCACCTGCTCAAATCATGTGACAAGCCTCCTCCTTTTCCTTTTCTTGATATTATAAATTTGAATTTTCATACATCTTGGCTAAGGCCTAAAGATCCTTTATTTTAGCATGAGAAAAAAGGTGTTGACCATTCGTTTCCTTTCTATATTTTTTAATGTGAGCCTTTTGGACTACACATTTTAGACTACTTTATATTTGATTTTTTTTTATAAGCGGTACATTTGCAATGAGTCATTTTACAAAAAGTTGTTTCCATGTGAGCATATTTTGGTGCCTATTTGCACAAATTTGGGGGTTATCATTAGGGAAGAGAGAAAACTATATAAACCCCCATGAATTAGAGGAAGCTGGAGCCTTTCTCATGATTTTTTTAATTACCTCTTATGTAAGAAGAGAGGAGGGTCACTTATCAGCTTGCAGGGTTTAGTGTGGCCAATTCCCACAAGTTTGATACTGAAGGTTCGGTGTTTAACCACAACTACTATGAGATTTGAAGATTGTATGCAGTAATGTATTCAAGCTTATTTTTTTAAGGTATTACTTTTTAAGGTCATTAAAATTGAGGCTACGAGAGGCATAGTTGTTTGATTTTGTTAGTGTTTTAGTTGTCAACTTTCAAAAACTTCTTGTTGGGTATAGTAGTTAGACAAAGTCAGACACTCCTTGTCATCTTATTTTTGAGTTGTGTGAGCGGATTATCTTTGACCACCACTCGTAAAACAATAGTTTCTTAGAACCTCCTCCCACTTTTCAACAATCTTCTCAAGTTTAGAGGATTAATCCATCCTCATTAAGGGGAGATAATTCTTCAAGAACTTGAATATCATGACCAATATACTTTTTGAGTTGAGAGACATGAAAAACATTGTGAATATATATGGTTGAAGTAGAATTAATTTGTTAAGCAATATCTTCAACTTTCATTGAGATTTGATGTGGAAAATCATAGTGATGAGCAAGCTTATTATTTCCACCTTTAAGAGAAACATAATGGGACTTTGATACCTTCAATAATACCCATTCTCTCTCTTCAAAATCCAGATGCCCTCAATTTTCATCAACATAAAATCTTGTCCTCTCTTGTGCCTTTCTAATATTTTCCTTGCATTGCTTTATTAAGGCCTCCATATTTTGTTTTACTTCATCATGAGCTAATATTGAAGGCACTTACTTCATCATGTCTATACTCATGTGGTATGTGTTGTTGTAATAAAACTCTCTAAGATGAATCCAATTATCCCATGCATTTTGCATGTCATGGAAAAAGTGTCTCAAGTAGACTTCTAACCACTTATTGACTCTTTAAATTTGCCCATCTATTTATAGCTTATAGGCTATACTTGGATTTATTTTGTTTCCATGGAACTAAAAAGGTTTTCCCAAAAATTTCCCGTGAGTTTTGTATTTCTATCATAAAAAATCATTATAGGTAAACCATGAAGTTTGAAAATTCCTTCCATGAACCTATCGGCCACTTTTTTGTGGTTGAATAGTAGACATTGGTGGGCTTAAAATGAATTGATTTGATAAGAAGATCAACCATAAACAAACTACTCTTGCAACCATACTTAGTGGTAGGTAATCCGATTATAAAGTCCATGTTGATATCAGTCCATTTACCATGTGTAATGGGTAATGGTAGAAGTAGACCACTAGTCAACAAATTGGAATCTTTATTATGTTGGCGTGGTAAATACTAAATCACATATTCTTTGACATCTTTCCAAATTCCTTTCCAAAAAAAGCATTTATGGATCTTATCAAAACTTTTAAACAAACTAGTATGCCCTACCAAAGGAGAAGAATGCATCTTCTATAAGATCCTTTGCTTAAAATATGTTTGAGGAGTCAAATATACTCTGCCTTTGAACCAAAGAAGTCCATTCTTCCACTTGAAATTGGGAAATTCAAAGCTATTTTCTTGCTATAAAATCTTCATTATGTTAGTTGTGTACTTATCTAACAAGTGTTCTTCCTATATGTTTTGGATCCAATCTTTGTAAATAATAGAAATAGAAGAAATGGAACACACCAACATCCTAGATAATACATCTGCCACTACATTATCCTTATTGCCATATAAACTATCTCAAAGTCATAGCCCTTGAATATGGCTAACCACTTTTTTTTTTAACTTAGGAGATAGATTAGGAGGAGGTGAAAGAAAATACTTCAACACTCGGTAATCACTCTTGACTTTGAAATGGCTGCCATAAATATAGTGATGCCACTTCTTAATGACATGAAGTATAGATAAAATTTTATGCTTATAGATGTGTATTTTTCTTTGTTTGTCATCCAACTTTCTTTCATAGGCAATAGCACCATATTCTTGACATAGAACAACCATCATACCACAACCACTAGCATCAGCATAGATGGTGATTTCTTTGAAAAAGTCTAGGCACACTAAAATAGGTGCTAAAATGAGAAGTATTTTCAAATCATCAAAGCTCTTCATGGCTATAGCATCCCAAAAAAAAACTTCTTACTTCAATCTATTAGTGAGAAGAGTTGCTACATGGGCATAATTCTTGGTGAATCTCTAATAGAAAAAGGATACTTCTAGAAATCCTCTTAATGAAGTAGAGTTTTGTGTCAAAATTTTGGGAGAGAAGGAAGGAGTCTCACTTGTAGCTTTCTTGCTTGCACAATGGGGGAATACACACAGAGGTGGAGGCTGAAAACAGTTTTCCTCTTCTTAGTTGTGTAAGCCAAAGGAACTCTCATACAAAGAAATAGAAGAACCCTATATATGGGTCTCAAACCAAACTCAACTAACTAAGGTGGCATACTAACTGAGCCACGAACTAGAGTAGATAAGGATAGCTGTCATGTAGCTATTATTCATGGGCGGTGTACCAACCGCGTCTACAACTGACAAGTCGGTGACATAAATACACAACGGTCACCCTGGCGTATCATGAGTGGAGCTCGATATCTCATCACTCCCCCTCGAGCTCAATCCCAATTCCTGCACACCAAGCAGGTCTTTGAACTTGCGCAGCTTATCTGCGCCCAATTCCTTCGTGAATATGTCAACTACGTGATCCTCTGTGCTGACATAAACTAGATCAATAAGACCTAGTAAAACCCTCTCTCGCACATAGTGATAATGCACCTCAATGTGCTTTGTTCTAGCATAATAGACTGGGTTATTTGCCAAGTGTATACTACTCATGTTGTCACAATAAATGACAACTGGCCCATCTGTAGACTGATGCATATCATAAAGTAGCTTATGCAACCAAGCTACCTCACATGCAGCCATTACTGCACCCCTGTACTCAGCCTATGTGCTCGACAAGGCAACTGTAGACTGTTTCTTGCTGCTCCAAGTGACTGCAGCACTCCCAAAAGAAAACACATATCCACTGGTAGATCGTCTATCAAAAATACTACCAGCCCAATCAGCATCAGTGTATCCATGCAATTGTATCTGAACCCCAGTCTCATAAAATAGTCCATACTGCAATGTCGACTTCACATACCTGAGTATGCGTCTAGCCGCATCCAAATGTGGTTCCCTTGGAGCCTACATAAATTGACTTACCAATCCAACATCATAGCTCAAATCTGGCCTGGTAATAGTCATATAAATCAAACTTCCTACTATGCGTCTGTACATAGTAGGGTCTTCTAGAAGCTTACCTGCATCTGTGCTTAGCTTCACATTCTGCTCCAAAGGAACTGAAATAGGCTTACAGCCTATCATCCCATATTTGGACAGCATGTCCAATCCATACTACCTCTGCAAGAGCTGTATCCCACTTGGTGATATAATCACCTCAATGCCCAAGAAATAACGCAGCTCTCCCAAATACTTCATCTCAAACTTCTACTTCAATAGCATTTTCACATGAAGGATATCTTCATCACTGTCACTTGTCATAATCAAATCATCAACATAAATGACAAGTAGCATAATACCTTTCTCTATTTTTCTCACATAAAGTGAGAAATCTGCCTTGGAAATCTGAAACCCAATAGTGACAAGATACTGTCCTATCTTGTCAGACCATGCTCTAGGTGCTTGCTTCAAGCCATACAAGGCTTTCTTCAACCTGCAAACAAACTCAGGATAAACGACATGCACTTAACCTGGTGGGTGCTCCATATAGACCTCTTCTTGCAAATCACCATGCAAGAAGGCATTCTTTACATCCATCTGATGTAAAGACCATCCCTTTGATGCAGCCATAGCAATGACTTCTCTTACGGTTGCCATCCTTGCAACCGGACTCAATGTTTCTTCATAGTCAATGCCATATGTTTGTGCATACCCCTTGACTACTAATCTTGCCTTGTATCTGTTCACAGAACCATCTGCATTGTGCTTCACCTTATAAACCCACTTACATCCAATTGCATTTTTACCTTTAGGCAAAGGTACCAATTCCCATGTAGCATTTGCTTCCAAGGCATCCATGGCTTTCTCCCATTTTTCTTTTCCCATGGCTTGCTCAAAAGAAGTGGGTTCTGGTTCCTGTATCACTTTGACCATATATGCATAGTGAATGGCTGTAAATCCATCATATTTCAGCCTATCCACAGGATAACTAGTTCTCCTAGACCTGCGCAAAATAGGTTCACTCCCAGGTGCTCTCAAAACATCCCTGGTCTTCCTTACTCCAGGTGTAACAATAGAAGGAATGCCCAACTCATCATCAATTCTCTATTCTGAGCCACTGGATTCACCATTCACATAAGAGTGACCTGCATTCACATCAAACATGGGCTGATCAACCTTCTCTTTTCCTTTTCGTGATACCTGCATACCACTATCTGCATTGCTTTGAGAAGATTCTCCTCATCTCAATCTACCTGTCCATGGCGACGAATGTGAACCACTGCTAGAGGACGCTCCAGGTCCACTAATATTTTGTGACTGCTGCTGTGAATTCTGTGCAGCATTACCATTTTGTGCATCTATATCATCAATCACATTTAGTGGTTTATACCAGCTACTCATCTCATAAAAAAAACATCTCTGCTCACTGTAAACTTACGAGTAGAAGGGTTATAGCATCTATACCCTTTTTGCTGTAGAGAGTAGCTAATAAAGATGCACTTCTCAACTTTTGGATCCAACTTGGATCTCAACTCATCTGGCACATGTACATAGGCAATGCAATAAAAAATCTTCAAATGAGAAATATCTGGTTTCCTACCAGTATACCTCTCCTCTGGAGTCATCCCATGTATTGCTGCAGTGGGAGTCCTGTTCATTATGTAGACTGCTGTAGCAACTGCCTCAGCCCAATAAAAATCTAGCAGGTCTTTTTCACTGAGCATGGCACAAGATACCTCTCCAATATGCCTGTTTTTTCTTTCTGCAATTCCATTTTGTTGTGGGATATGACTACATGAATATTGCTGCTTTATGCCATGCTCCTGCAAGAACCTTGCAAACTCATTTGAGAGGTACTCTCCCCCTCCATCTGACCTTAGGCATTTTATTTGCAGACTTGTTTCTTTTTCAACCATAGCTTTAAGAGTTTTGAAATGCCTAAAAACTTCACTTTTATTTTTCATAAAATACACCCAAACTTTTCTGCTATACTCATCAATAAAAGTGACAAAATAATGACAGCCTCCAAGAGATACAGCTTTAGTAGTCCACACATCAGAGTGGATTAATTCCAATGGCTTCTCACTCTCTTGAACATGTCTAGGAAATGGTTTCCTTGCCTGTTTTCCAAATTGGCAGGCTTCACATACCTTATGCATTTCTGCAACCTTGAATTTAGGCAATCCTGTAACAATATTTTGGGCCTGCATTAATTTAAGTCGATGTACATTAACATGACCAATGCGTTTATGCCAAATATCAATATCTGCAACTACACCGGTCTCATGTGCAAACATTGCTGCACTCAATTCAGACATGTCTGCATCCAATGTAAACATTCTACCCTTCTGATTTCCTTTTTCTATCAAGCAACCTTTATTTTTCATATCCTCAACAAAGCATCTATGAGGATTAAATCTGACCTGCAAGCCCTGCTCAACCATTTGACCAACAGAAACCAGATTCTTGGTGATATTGGGGACATGAAATACATCGGACATGTATTTCTTTTTCCCATCCTGCATAGACAAAGGAATTTTTCCAATCTGCACAATAGGATGTGCAGTATCATCACCATGTCTCCACAAATCCTGGGTTTTCCATTTTCCTTGCATCCTCCATCCATTCTGCATGACCTGTCATGAGGTTTGATGCACCTGAGTCAACATACCATACATCATTGCTTTCTTCTACACTTGTCACAGAATTGTTCATGTGCTGCACCATAAACAAATGCTCATTTCTGTCATCACCCTGTCTACTAGAAGATGCATAATTCCCTTGTTGCAGTTTTCCATTCATGATGTCATTCTGCTTTTTATAGCAGTCTTTAGCCATATGACCCATTTTACCACAGTAGTAGCATTCAACATTACTGTTTGCATTTTGGCCTCTTTGCCATCCACCACCACCTCTTTGGCTCCCCCTGCCTCTAGAGTTACCACGTCCTCCTCCATAGGACTGGTTTTCTTGAGTTTGCTGCATATTCTGATTTCTACCATGGCCTCCAAATCGGCCTCCTCTACCTCTGCCTCTACCTCTTCCAACATTTGAGTAGAAGACAGCTTCTTTTGAAGTTCCTCCTGAAGAAGATGCACCACCATTTCTCTGCTCCTCAGAAATTAGAAGAGCAATCAACTCCTCAAAATCAGAAAATCTTTCATGGACGGAAATGGATGTTCGGAACTGTGCATAATCCTTTCCTAGACCATTCAAGGTGACAGAAACTAAATCATCATCTTCTACTGGCGACCCAATGGAAGCAAGTGCATCTGCAATCTTCTTCACCTTCATGTGGTAGTCATTGATGCTCATATTTTCTCTTTGCACATTGTGTAACTCTTGCTTGAGATGCATTTTCCTGGCTTGCGTATTTGTGCTATACATTTTTGACAAAGTATCCCATGCCTCCTTTGGCGTACTTGCATCCTGAATATGCACAATCATAGAGTCTGAAATATTGATAGACAGCCAGTACATAACTTTCCTAGCTCTCTCATGCGATGCTTTGAATGCCTGCATTTGCTATTGATTGGGAATATCAGGAAGAACTGGTTCTTCTTCATTTCCTGCAACAAATTCCCAATATCCTTTTCCCATAAGGAAATTCGTCATTCTAAACTTCCATGCTTGGAAGTTGTTCTTGTCAAGCTTTTCAGTGACAATCTATGAAAGAGAATCAGGCGCCATTACAGAACACTGCAAAAAATTCTGTCACTGCAAAAAACACAGCTTCACCCTCACAAGGGAAAATCTGCAAAACTGTCGAAAGTGGTATTTGACCACACAATCACTTTCTAGTGACGATTTTGCATAAACAGGAACCAATGATGATTCTGTAACTCCCAATGTCTCTGCACACAAGCATACGATGCAATTTTTGTGGTAACTGTTCACCGACCTGTAGAACAGTGGTCGCACAACAGAAAACAGGGCCTTTTCCCGAGTGCGTGCAAAAAACTTCCGCCTCCAAAACAGGCTCCGAAATTGCCTCAAATCAAAAAAACAAGGTCGCCCTCTTGCTTCACCGCGAATGGCGTCTCAACGTGAGACAATGCACTCCTGCACTTTCCGGATGTGCTACCTGCAGAGATCTACTCCCAAAACAGAAAATGAAAGCAACACTGCTCCTCTTACTAGAACACCGTGAGCTTGGCTTGCTTCCTTGAGCTCCTTACCACCAACAAGGCTCTGATACCATGTCAAGATTTTGGGAGAGAAGGAAGGAGTCTCACTTGTAGCTTTCTTGCTTGCACAATGGGGGAATACACACAGAGATGGAGGCTGAAAACAATTTTCCTCTTCTTAGTTGTGTAAGCCAAAAGAACTCTCATACAAAGAAATAGAAGAACCCTATATATGGGTCTCAAACCAAACTCAACTAACTAAGGTGGCATACTAACTGAGCCACGAACTAGAGTAGATAAGGATAGCTATCATGTAGCTATTATTCATGGGCGGTGTACCAACCGCATCTGCAACTGACAAGTCGGTGACATAAATGCACAATGGTCACCCTGGCGTATCACGAGTGGAGCTCGATATCTCAACATTTTGTGGTATGGACCAATATTTGATGCATTGTACCTTCTTTGGATCCATCATGATCCCTTTGTCACCCACAATATGACCCAAATATTCTACTTCAATGGACATAAAGGTACACTTGCTTTCCTTTGAAAAAATCTTATGTTGCCTTAATGTGAGAAGGACTTCACGGACATGCTCTAGATACTTCTCTCTATTCTTGTTGCATATGAGGATATCATCAAAGAATACCAAGACAAATCTATAAAATAATGGCTACAAAACCTTGTTCATGAGAGCCTGGAAAGTAGCAAGTGTATTGAAAAGGCCAAATTTCATAACCAAAAAGTGGTAGAGACCCCTTTTTGTTCTAAAAGTTGTATTGTACTCATCATCTTCCTTCATCCTGATTCGGTAGTAACCTGACCTCAATTCAATCTTGGTATGCACCTTTACATCCTTGAGTTCATCCAACAAATCATCAATGCAGGTGACTAGGTACCTGCCCTCTTATATTAGGATTGGTCATGGATGTACTTATTTCACCTTGACCTCCACTAGCTATAGTTAATGCAAAAATATTGTTAGGATCTAGACTTGAATAGAGGTTTGCCCTAGATGTAGAGGTCCCTTATAATCACAACTCTATCTCCTCTGCTCGTGTAATGGTAGTATCTATATTAGCGGGAGTAACAGTATTTAAATCCACTTGGATTTTAAAATCAAATTGATATAGGAAGTACTGCAGTTGGGAAGCAACAAGTGGAAAGGGAATAGAGCCTTACAATTTACATAACACCTCCTTCAATTTCTTGGCATAAGCTTGAGCATTATCATGAGGCTCTTGAGATGTTATATTAAAAAAAAATGTCAATATTGATCACCTCTCTTAGGGGAAAACTTTCTTCAAAAGGTTGCATAAAATAGATCTATTGTAGTTATGGTTTCGACTTCTAAGCCACCCTGTTACCACACCGTAGCTCTTCCTTTCAAAGTTATATTAAAGAACATCATAAGATATCCTTCATCCTAAATATGGCAATTAAACATTAACTTTTGGAACTCACTAATATGGATCTTTGTATCCTCTTCTACTAACCCATTATAAATGGGTAGGGAAAAACTATGCATTGGCAAATCCTCTATTCATGTAGGTATCACAATTGGTTGTGCCATAAAAATGACATGATTTTCTTTGGGGCTTCATATCCGAAGGTTACACTCCCACTCAAAGTATGTCAACTTTTTGAGAAAAGAGGGATGCTAGAGCATCCTCCTCCCCTTAATACACTAACTGGGATAGTAGAGTCAATAAGGCTTCTCACTCTTAGTGATATTAGACTGCTATGCTTAGAAGAATACCTCTTAAGGGTCTCTACTCTTTGTCTATCCCTTTGGCTCTTTCTTGACATTGAATCTCAACTTGACAGTTCCTTTTAGGATATATTGGATCTATCTCGATGCTCTTTCGCATACACTAAAAATGACTAGATCCCTATTAGCTAGGATTCAAGAATTGCTACTTATTAGTAGCTTTCAAAAACTATACCACCTCTATCATGACCAAAAATGGACTCAATAGTAGCTCTAGGGATCCTACACACACCAAATAGCCCTCATTGCCTAGATCATCTGAATGCATTTGTAGACATAATTTTCAAATTGTAGACTAACAATTTATCCATCTTGACTTGAAGCACATGGAGCTTCCCATAAATAGGTGACTACTTCACCTCAATTTAATGCACGATCAATAAGAAAGCCACACTTTAGAGTTTTTCACATGGCGTGGGCATAGCGGCAAGACATCCACCCTCTCCTAATATGCACATTTTCTGGTATGTCCTAAATTCTTATGGATTTGCAATGTCAGAAGAAGTATCCTCTGCCATGTCAATGTCTTCATCTTCTATCTCTTCTTCTTCCATATTCTCATGTTCATGCTGAGTATCTAGCTCCTTCAACTCATATGCCAAAGACTCCCAATGTTTAAAGAGTTTGATATGTTTTCCAGCCACTCGAATCCTTAGAGTTGTCCCATCCATCTCATCTAATGCATAGGTAGCATTGTAAAAAACAAACCTTACCACATATGAACCAAACCACTGCTTTGTCATCTTCTGACTAGCACTATGCTGATTTTCTAAGATATTGTCATAAACGAGCACCGAGTCTCCTTCTTGTATAGCTCGTGGTCGAAGTTTGTGTCACTTATCAAACCTCTTCCTGTTCTTAATCCTTGCAGCCTTAAGCTTTTTCATGGCTGTCTCAATGTCTTTAGGCCTTCTTTCTAGCTGTCAAATGTGTAGGACCAGCAACTCTTCTCTATTCAAACCCTCTTCCCATGGCTTAGAGCTAGTGTCGAGACCATTTTAGGTCCTAATAGGAGGGAACTAATCTTACTCTAACATGTACTAGCTAAGTGGGCAAACTTCCCAGACATGTCACGTTTAACATTTGGAAAATTCCTAGGGAAATGTTCAAGCATTTCTAACCATTTCAAACCACAATTGATCATAAAACAATACAATCTATCATTTTCTCATAAAACCGCTCATTATAACGTATGTATTTTGCAATTGGTGAACCGTTGATGCTCTTCCATAGTTGTTGGTGATCCATCCAACCCTGATCTATGTTGCTTTACACTCCTGCATCATCCTATGATGAAATTCTTTCATCTCATCCCATCCTCCTTTCTTTTACATTGATACATAAGAAGAGCGTACAAGAGAAGTGAGGAGAGAGAGAGAGAGGAGAGAGGAGAGAGAAATACTGAAATCAAATCTTCTTGTAAAATGCATCAAATTTTGGTGATTTTGGGCGATAAAATGAAGCATCATACTAGCTTGAGGATTCTTAAATTATTGTTGCAGTAAAAATCATAAAAAATGAGAAATTTGGAGGCATCAACAAAAACTATGCCTCCCCCTCTCCCCCACATTTTCAAAAGATGTGACTTTTCATATCTAAAGCTTAATTAAGCTTTAGGTTGTGTTTTACAAAAAACTAGTTTAATATTTTGTGTTCACGCTTCCTACCAAGTGGTTTTTTTTATTTCAAAGGGACAAACACGCTCGGATTTGAGATCCATCTAGATGGATGGCTTTGTGACATCAAAATCTATAAACCTAGCCATCGTGACACACTTTTCGGCTTTCGAAACATATAGCTACTTCATAATGTGAAACCTTGTAGGGATTAAATGGCGGGTCAAATGGACTTTCATCGATGAATCAATACTTGCATTGGGTTCTTGGCATCGAACACCATCTAGGAAAACTCCAACTCATAGATCTGCAATAGTTTCATTTTGCATGAAAATTTTGGTCTTTTATGGCCTCTCGAGCACTTTTTTGCTTTAAAATTTGCCTTAAAATACGCTCTCAAAAAGGCAAAGACAGAGGTGTTTGAATCCAAACTACTGAGCCTTGGTGTAATAAAGCATAAATGCCTTAATCTAGGTAGGATAGGGTTAAGTATAAAAGGTGGAGATGTAACATGTGAAGGATCTTTTTGCCATTTTACAATGGTACATGTTTGAGATCTCAACCTCCCACCATCTAAGAGGGTGTATATGTCAAGATTGTGGGAGAGAAGGAAGGAGTCTCACTTGTAGCTTTCTTGCTTGCACCATGGGGGAATACACACAAAGGTGGAGGCTGAAAATAGTTTTCCTCTTATTAGTTGTGTAAACCAAAAGAACTCTCGTACAAAGAAATAGAAGAACCCTATATATGGGTCTCAAACCAAACTCAACTAACTGAGGTGGCGTACTAATTGAGCCACGAACTAGAGTAGATAAGGATAGCTGTCATCTAGCTATTATTCATGGGCGGTGTACCAACCGCATTTGCAACTGACAAGTCGGTAACATAAATGCACAACGGTCACGCTGGCATATCACGAGTGGAGCTCGATATCTCAACACTCCCCCTTGAGCTCAATCCCAATTCCTTCACACCAAGCAGGTCTCTAAACTTGCGCAGCTTCTCTATGCCCAATGCCTTCATAAATATGTCAGCTACCTGATTCTCTGTGCTGACATAAACTAGATCAATAAGATCTAGTAAAACCCTCTCCCGCACATAGTGATAATGCACCTCAATGTGCTTTGTTCTAGCATGATAGACTCGGTGATTTTCCAAGTGTATACTACTCATGTTGTCACAATAAATGACAACTGGCCCATTTGTAGGCTGATGCATATCATAAAGTAGCTTATGCAACCAAGCTACCTCACATGTAGCCATTGCTGCACCCCTGTACTTAGCCTCTGTGCTCGATAGGGCAACTGTAGGTTGTTTCTTGCTGCTCCAAGTGGCTGTAGCACTCCCAAAAGAGAACACATATCCACTGGTAGATCGTCTATGAGAAATACTACCAGCCCAATCAGCATCAGTGTATCCATGCAACTATATTTTAATCCCAGTCTCATAAAGTAGTTCATACTGCAATGTGGACTTCACATACTTGAGTATGCATCTAGCCGCATCCAAATGTGGTTTCCTTGGAGCCTGCATAAACTGACTTACCAATCCAATAGCATAGCTCAAATCTGGCCTGGTAATAGTCATATAAATCAAACTTCCTACTATGCGTCTGTACATAGTAGGGACTTCCAGAAGCTCACCTGCATCTATGCTCAGCTTCACATTCTGCTCCAAAGGAACTGAAATATGCTTACAGCCTGTCATCCCATATTTGGACAGCATGTCCAATCCATATTGCCTCTGCAAGAGCCGTATCCCACTTGGTGATCTAATCACCTCAATGCCTAAGAAAAAACGCAGCTCTCCCAAATCCTTCATCTCAAACTTCTGCTTCAATAGCATTTTCACATGAAGGATATCTTCATCACTGTCACCTGTCATAATCAAATCATCAACATAAATGACAAGTAGCATAATACCTTTCTCTGTTTTTCTCACATAAAGTGAGAATTTTGCCTTGGAAATCTGAAAGCCAATAGTGACAAGATAATGTTCTATCTTGTCAGACCATGCTCTAGGTGCTTGCTTCAAGCCATACAAGGCTTTCTTCAACCTGCAAACAAACTCAGGATGAACAACATGCACATAACCTAGTGGCTGCTCCATATATACCTCTTCTTGCAAATCACCATGCAAGAAGGCATTCTTTACATCCATCTCATGTAAAGACCATTCCTTTGATGCAGCCATAGCAATGATTGATCTTACAGTTGCCATCCTTGCAACCGGACTGAATGTTTCAATGCCATATGTTTGTGCATACCCCTTGACTACTAATCTTGCCTTGTATCTATTCACAAAACCATCTGCATTGTGCTTCACCTTATAAACCCACTTACAACCAATTGTATTCTTACCTTTAGGCAAAGGTACCAATTTCCATGTAGCATTTGCTTCCAAGGCATCCATTTCTTCATCCATGGCTTTCTCCCATTTTTCTTTGCCCATGGCTTGCTCAAAAGAAGTGGGTTCTGGTTCCTGTATCACTTTGACCATATAGGCATAGTGAATGGCTGTAAGTCCATCATATTTCAGCATGTCCACAGGATACCTAGCTCTGGTAGACCTGTGCAAAGTAGGTTCACTCCGAGATGCTCTCAAAACATCCCTGGTCTTCCTTACTCCAGGTGTAACAATAGAAGGAATACCCAACTCATCATCAATGCTCTATTTAGAGCCACTAGATTCACCATCCACATAAGAGTGACCTGCATTCATATCAAACATGGGTTGATCTACCTCCTCTTTTCCTTTTTGTGATACCTGCATACCACTATCTACATTGCTTTGAGAAGATTCTCCCAATCTCAATTTGCCTATCCATGGCAAAGAATTTGAACCACTGCTAGAGGACGCTCCAGGTCCACTAATATCTTGTTGACTATTGCTATGAATTTTGTGCATCTACATTATCAATCACATTTATTGGTTTATACCAGCTACTCATCTCATCAAAAACAACATCTCTGCTCACTGTAAACTTACGAGTAGAAGGTTATAGCATCTATACCCTTTCTGCTGCAAAGAGTAACCAATAAAGATGCACTTCTTAGCTTTTGGATCCAACTTGGATCTCAACTCATCTGGCATATGAACATAGGCAATGCAACCAAAAATTTTCAAATGAGAAATATATGGTTTCCTACCAATATACCTCTCCTCTGGAGTCATCCCATGTATTGTTGTAGTGGGAGTCGTGTTCATTATGTAGACTGATGTAGCAACTGCCTCAGCCCAATAAAAATCTGGCAAGTCTTTTTCATTGAGTATGGCACGAGATACCTCTCCAATATGCCTGTTTTTCCTTTCTGCAATTCCATTTTGTTGTGGGGTATGACTGCATGAATCATTAGGGCCAAAAACGCTTCAAAAAATGCACTTTTGTTAATCACGGGATTAAGGAAAGGGCCAAAGAGAGTTCGCCACGTGTGCAAGAATATGGTATTCTTGTCTCCTCTTTTTTAGAGATAGTGGAGTCCATTTCGTGATTCTCTCTTCTTTTTTAGCCAAAACCCCTAAAGTCTGACATGTTTTGGAGTCCCAAAGACGTTATTTACTTACAAATCTGACAAAATACATGACAAAGATGTGATGAAATTAATAATGAGTTTTTTGAAAGTCGAGAGATCTTTCAATATTGTTTTTGGCGCCCAATACATACTCATTTGGGTTCTTGGCGCTACTTTTTAGTTCATTCACCCCTCTTTGAGCTTCTTTCTCTGCGCTTTCATTCTTTTCATGGCTTCCTCCAGGCGCCCTTCTCCTTTAATACACTCTTGCACAGTCTATAGCCAGGGAGTAGATGGAAATTTTGAGCCCAAAACCTTTGTTGTAAATGATTGGGTTACCATGCTGCCATCTTGCAAGGGCTCCCATAAGGTGAAAAGAAGAAAACGAGAAGATATAAAACATCACTAGAAGGGGCGTATCATTGCCTTCAAAATTATGCCCAAAGGCTGGTTTGTCAAGGTGCAACATGTTTACATGGCCAAGGATATGCACTTGCCTCCAAACAAACGTGTTCCCCAACAAACACATTGTAAGTTATAAGTTGAATAACGTATATAATTCTTTTCCATTTATGCAAGTTCTAACAAACGGTTCGTCATTGTAGATATCTTTCCGTCAACAAGTATTGAATGGCAACCTGTGGAAAGCCTAAGTGGGACTTTCCATGCCATTCATAAGGTATTGGCAGACATTATTTATGCCGATCAAACTGTGTCTTTTTATAGTGAATGCAAGGTTTTTATATATTATGCACAGTATGTGGTTCCCTCTAAAGCGGATAGGTATGGGAATATCGAAGATTTGCCATTGCAAAGTCTTTCGTCTCTAAATTGGGAGATTTCTAACAAGGTAACAGTGCAGAGTTTCAAATTCAAAATATCTCAGGATATTAAAAAGTCCATGACAGCTGGAAGGATCTCAAGAAGAATACGTTTATCATGGTTTGTACCCCTCCATATCTTCGTGGCTTGCTTCAAAACAGCAAATTTACAAAGAACGAAGGTATCCTGGTTAAGTAGAAACTTTTCGGAAGAGGATTTGGACAACACTATAGGGACACATTGGAAATCTAGAGAGTGCGATCATAAAGGTGATATCTTGAGGTGCAGTGCATGCCCTCAATCCTTGGCTTTGGCTTACAGTATCCCTCGCCAAAATCTTGCTTTGGCCTTTGAGTACAGGCGATACAAACTAAGATTGGGTATTTGGGTTCCCTTGGATTCTGATACAGAGAACACACCATATAAACTTGTGGTGCACGTTTTTCTGCATGAAGAAGTAAAGAAGGTGAGTGTTACTTCCAATTGGAGTCTGAAAGATGTGAGGGATACCTTGGAATTGCTAGACAATACATCCCCTAGATATAAGTTCAAAGTGAATGGTGTAACAATTGGTAAAAGAGCCGAGCGCTCTTTCTTTTGTACGAGTTGTTTGTCTCCCACAATTGTGAGTTTGGGGCCTTAAGAATGAAAACTTGGCAGGAATTTGTCTTAATAGACTGTCCTTAAGATATTTTTTAATGGGAACTTCATAATCTATCGTGAAGCAAGTCGCCTTTCGAATGTGTATAAATAAAATGTACATTGCATCCGATTTACAAGTGAAAATTTTCATTACACAATGAGGTACAGAAATTGCATAAAAATGTACAAGGCCAAAATAATAAGGCTCGTGTATAAAATGTACATTACATTCAATTTACAAGTGAAAATTTTCATTACACAATGAGGTACAAAAATTGCATAAAAATGTACAAAGCCAAAATAAAATGGCTCGTGTATGCTTATGTTTGCTATTTTCATTCTTTATCGATTTCTTCAAAGATATTTTTTCTCACAGGGCCTTTCTTTGATTGTTGAAAAAATTTGACCTTTACAGGTAGTCTCCTTTCTTGGGGCTTAAGAGGGGATGGATCAAATTTAAGAGGAGAGAGCACTGGCATTCCTTTTTTCTTAGACTCTGTAGCAGTGGTCCCATTGCCTTTTCCCTTGCCCTTGTCTTTACCATTGCCATTGTCCTTACCCTTTCCCTTGACCTTTCCCTTGCTTGTGCCCTTGGCCATTGAAGTTTTGGGAGGAAGAGGGGAGTCAGGATCATACGGTGTGATTGCTTTGTCTAGAATCAGCTCGATGCATCTCTCCCTTATCCACCAAACATATGATTCAGGATAGTCTCTACACTGTAAGAATAAATGTTATAAGTTAGTGAAAAGACATCATGATAAGGGTTACACAAACATCAAATGAAATAAACTTACATTCACTCCTTCTATTTGTAACAGCTTTGAATCCACTGTTCTGCAAATGTTTGAGATATCTCTCCATCCACAAGAATGCGCATCGCTTTGCAATGGAACTTCTTGTAGAAGAAAAGTATACGGCCTTTGAGGATCAGCAAGATCCTCGTATGTTGTATCCAAAAATGTAGAAACAAGTCTACCAGCACTGCAAAAGGAAGCTTTGTAAGTTCAAAATATTATTTATAAAAGAAATCAAAGTAAGTAATTTTCTTCCAACATACATTCGTGCTTGACTGTGAACACCGCTGAGAGAATTCATAAAGATAATTTCCCTTGAAAGACAATTAATGTAGATGAGACTCCAATGCCCTCTGCAAATTCATAAAAGAGGTGAGTAGAAGGGTGAAAGCAAATGAACATAAATTCTCCTCTACAGAAAAAGAAAAATACCTTTCTACATAAGGGAAAAAGATGTGGTAATTTCTCACACTATCGAAGCTACGAAAAAATGGTGAAATATTAGAACCAGATTTTGCAAAAAGTCCCACAGAGAGAAGTGGATCAACAATGTATATGGTTCTTCGGATATCGAGAGTGAGAGAGGACACCAATGCCCTGCAGATAATAGCAAAAGCTATTCAATACCAATTTCATCCAAAATATAATTGAAAAGACTTAACTTATGCAACAAAAAACCTTACCTTATACAACAAAATACCACGGAGTCAGATAGTTGGACATCCCTTTTTTCCAACATGGGCTTGTCCTCGGGAGATATACTAAGATATTCCTCCTCAGATTCCCCAACAACATTCACAAGAATCTGCCCATACACTTTGCCCATCCTCTTGCTGTTGACGGGAGCAAGTGATGCGGCTTTCCTCTTGTAAACATCATCTTCAGTTTCAAACACCTCCTGATTTTCTTCACTCAAGAAAGCCTCCTGCTGGGTGGCACCCCTTGTAGGGTAAAGGTCACTAACATCTTCAACATTTAGCTTTTTCTCTTTCCTGGACAATTTTGGGGGAACGTTAAGGATTTCAAAGGCTTTTTGATCATTGGAAGGCAAGGGCCTCAGGACTTTGTCAAACCTATACCTCACTCTGCTAATGATGCTGAAATCTTTATTCATAAGGGTGATCCTATGAGCATGGGCGGTAGCAATGTAAGCGTCGTTCATGAAATCAATAACAAAATCTTCTGCGGCCTCTTGCAGGGCAAGAATGGCTGAGAGTTGCCACTTCTTATTTAGACCAGAGACAGTTGCCACTTGAGACAATCTATCAGAGATCTCTTTAACCACCCTTATAAAAGTAGATTTTGGAATGACATGGTGTGTAGCTCTCTGGGCTTTCCTGATCTCACTGAAACATCTTTGCATATAAAGAACCTGGACTTCCTCTTTCTCTTTTGTGGCTTGGGGTGTTCAGTGGCTTCAGCAGATGTGGGCTCAGGTACCATTGTAGGGAATGAATCTTTCACAGGGTTAGCCTCATCCTTTGCTTCCTCAACTTCAAGTGAAGAAACATTTATGGAAGATGTAAGGACAACACCTGGTGTAGGAGAGATTTCTGTTGTAAAATGCTCTGGAGCCTGTGATGGACCAGCTTCTTCTACCCCCTTAGATTCATCAAATTTTAACTTTCTTCTACCCCCACTGTCCTTCCCATCTAGATACACTCTTCTTGCAGTTTGCTTTGTCCTTGCCATCCAGAAAAGGAAAAATAACAACCAGAAGGACAATAACTGAAAGACAAACTGGCGAGGAAAGTGACGAAATGAGCAATTCCGATACGGCGCGATATGAACAAAGCGAGCAGAATGGAACAGCGCCCTCGCTCCGTATTGGAGATCAGAAGCCGATACGGCGCGATAGGGAGAAAACGAGCACATGGTTTGGACACCCTCGCTCCGTATTGGAGATCAAAAGCCGATACGACGCGATAGGGAGAAAACGAGCACACGGTTTGGACGCCCTCTCTCCGTATTGGAGATGAGAAGCCGATACGGCGCGATAAGGAGAAAACGACCACACCGTTTGGATGCCCTCGCTCCGTATTGGAGATGAGAAGCCGATACGGTGCGATTAGGAGAAAACGACCACACCGTTTGGACGCCCTCGCTCCGTATTGGAGATGAGAAGCCGATACGGCGCGATTAGGAGAAAATGACCACACCGTTTGGATGCCCTCGCTCCGTATTGGAGATGAGAAGCCGATACGGTGCGATTAGGAGAAAACGACCACACCGTTTGGACGCCCTTGCTCCGTATCGGCACACCTCTTTTTGCTAGCAAAAAAAGGACTTGTATCGCACCGTATCGGCAAGCAAGGCGGGAAGAGCTCGAGAAATGAAAAGTGTACACGTCGGACAAATGACCACTTATATACCCAGGTAAATCATGACACGTGTCAGACACATGTCCGATACTGATTGTGCCACGTATCTGCATTTATGGTCCGTATGCTACGTGTCAAGTAATGACCCGTCCACTTGTTCGCCACGTGGTTTTTGGCCACGTGTTGCCCAACGGCTACTGCCACATGTATGAGACTAACGGATACTGCCAGGTGGCATAATCCACGCCTACATAAGGGTGTGTTTCTTATCTGTACGGCTTTTTTCGGTTTCTGACCTTTGTTTGTATTGCTGATACGGCGCGAGAGCGACTGTTGGTTTTCTTCGCTTTCCTCTCTTTGCTTCGTTTTGGAGGTTCTGTAGATCTAGTCTTCTTTTAGCGTTCCTGAAGCTCGTGTGACCACCTTTGTTGTGGCTCTAGCGCTTCTTACTGGGATCACCGATACGGCCGAGGGGGCCTTTCCGTCTGAATCGTTTCTCTCTTATCGCGCCGTATCGTCAGAAGTTGGAAACATGTCTGAACCCATACAATCCAAGGTTTCTTCAGGAACTGGTAAAAGAAGAAGGCTTTCAAAAGGCTCAAGTGCATCAACAGTTGATCAGCCTGTGCATTCTTTTTCCTCTCCATCCTCTGCCACCAGTGTGAGAAAGCCAAGTACATCTCCAGGGAAGCGAACGCCAGTAGTGAGAGGTCAAGGAGTATCAGAGCTCATTGATATCACTCCATCAGAGAGGCTACTTGATTTTATGCTTCAGAATGGAATGGATCTCTCATTCTATGGAGTTGTGAAAAATATTTTTAATCCTGATTGGGAACTTGACAAAGTTCTGAAATCTTGTGAAAAATATATTGTGGAGGACTTTTTGGAGTTTGAAACTCTTGCAGGTCCTTCTGTTGAAGTTGGCACAATTGAATATGTCCATGTTCCCATTGGGTCAACAGGAAATGAAAAGGCAGTATTTACTAGAAAGTGTAGGGCCCACTCTCTGGAGAGGTTTCATTCAACAGACATATTTTGCTGCACTCATTCCAAAAACTGCAAGATGATGAGAAAATCTGTTGCTTTTATTATATTCATCCTTGTCAAATACCCTATGAAAGCTGAGGAGCAACAGTTGGAAGGAGCAAAGACTGCCAGCTTTTGCATGTTGGATGATCTGGCAGATGAAAGGGAAACAGAGGAGGTTGTAGATACAGATTTTGAGGCTTCCATTGCTGAGAATTTGGATGTTGCTCACTTCAAAGCTGAGACTATCATTGAGGAGAGCCAAGGAGATACAAACCCTCAACCTGATGAGAGTTCTCACCATATTGTTCCTTCCCTGCCATGTACACCTTTCAAGGACAAGGAGTACATTTTACTATCAGATATTCAAAAACTTTTTAATCTCAGGGAAGATTATTGTCTTGCAATTATTGTAGAGGCTTCTGATGCTGCTAATGGGATAATTGACACAGAAAATGAATCAAAGGAAGAGATTCTGAAACTTGATAAAAAAACTCTAGATGATAAGTTTATTGATGCTGGTGAGGCATTCTCTCTTTGTTTTGAAAAGGCCAAAGAAGCTGAAAAAGAGTTGAGTATTACTGATGAGGACTTCGATCGCATTCAAAGCGAGCTTGGCATTTCCAATTTTGGAAGAGAGGAGTCTGAATATGTTAAAGAATTGACTAACACCAATGAGACAGCATCATCAATTAATTTATGGAATCCGTTTAAATTGGAGTACGATGAAAATCAAGTGGTAAGATAATTTTGAATTTGCTTTTACACATTGGTAGGTTTACATTTCATGCTCATTCAGTATGGGTTTTATTTGCAGTTGGAGATTGCCGATACAGATAACTTCTTGGGGCGTGGCAAAGGATCGAGAGCTGCTAGTAACACCACCAAAGACATTGCACTCGGCCACTACTTGGCTAGGATTGACCCTGAATCCTTTTTTGTACTTCATAATAGTTTCTCAGAGGACGCAGCATGGCCGATACTTTGTATTAAAGCTCTTACAAGGCTTCTAGGTTTCTCAGGATTACAATATAATGCCCACAAAATAATGTTTTTGGAAAAGACTGTAGCAATTAGGATTTTTGGCTACGGTCCAGGTTACTCTGCTTCTAGAGCAGGATACTTTTTGGCGTTTTCATCCTATGCCTTAGCTGCAGACAGAACTGATGTAAAATCTATAGCTGGCTACAAGAGAAAAAAATTTCTACGTTATAGAGGAAAGATTCCTGAGGAGGAAGAGAATGTGAGAGTTTTGGAAAACTAGCTTTGTATATATTCTTTCTTATATATAAAAGTGCGATTGCTCATGTGTCATTGCCGTCTTTTATTTGCATTCTTTGAAGTTGTCGTCGAAAAAACCAGTTGAATAGCTCCTCCAAATCATTGCTTTTTGTAACTCCTCCCCCATGCCTTGTGCTTCGAAAATAACTTGTGCATGCTTGATAGTGGGATTTTTCCATGCCTTGGTTGCTATAAGTTGCTAAGGGGCCATGCTCCTCCACAAAGAAAGGTCCATGAATATGAAGAATATGCTACAATACAAAGTAACACAAATTTTATACCAATTGAAAAACCTATCAAAATAAGCCGATATTAAATAATTATTACTTTACCAGATAAAAAGTGATATCTTTTTCTCCCCATGCCTCTTTTATCGCCTGAACAAGCTTTGTGATTGATCTTTTGAACTCTTCCGCATATGTATCTGTTGTCTTATGTTGCCTGAGGAGTTTCAGAAAAACATCAAGGTGTATCCAGACCTCCATTCTAAGAAACGCAAGCCTCGGCGTGCTTGCAACATTTGTTGTGATCTCACATAGCTCTCTCCAACACTCCCAAGACGCATTCACCTGCTTTCCTGAATGGTTTCCTAAGAATCGTCTAGCTTTTGAGCCTCCCATAGAGACATCGGCCAAGATATCTCTTGTTTTTCCTGAAAGTATTGGATCCTTTCTCAAGTGAACTTGGCCCCCATGAAATCCCATTTTCGATAGCAATGCCTCGCATTTATCAATACACTCATCTGATAAAGATAATGGCTTAATGGAATATGCGTAGTCAAGATGGAACCTGAGAAGCTTATCGATTATTCTAATCTCTGCATGCAAAGTACAAATATGAACATTCTTAAGAGAGATGGAAAGAATGGGATCCCAGATGTCTTCTATGTTTTTAAATTTACTCAAATCTATAGAGTCTCTATTTGGGGCTCTTCTTACTGGTCGCAAACTACTCCAATCTTTGGATCCAATACTTTCCATGCAATAAATGCAAGGATATTTTGCATTTGCACCATTACATATTCCAAGCATACATTTGATAGTTTTCAAATCAGCACTCATATGCCATTCCACATTAAATTTACCAACCCCATCAACTACCAACATTTCGCCTTCACTTTGAGACTTAATGATATTTGGAATACCTGTATGGTTGAACAACCATTTCAACATTTGATGATTTTCAATTGGTACCTGGGCTGCACCAATCCACCAAATCTCCATCTCGGATTGGATCTTATGCAATGGAGCTTTGCCCTCGCCATTGCCATGGTCCAATGCCATGTTCATGAGGCAAATGCTAATTCTTTCCATCTTTTGTCCCTTTTGAATCTGTGCTTCATCCAACTTCAAGGCAAACTTTAGAACACCATAACTTTCTTCTACTGTGATTTTATACATGTGAACCATTGCAATTTGCACCTTTTTTAGATCAACCCATATATTGTTAAACTCATTGTAATAAAAAATTGCCTGTTTTTTTTGTTTTTCATAGGACATAGACCTTTCGATGTGAAAGTAATCTCCAAAAACATGTGGAATCTTGCGATTCATGGAAATTATTGCAGTGGAAACTGCAAGGGCTCGGGGCAATCCAAATATAGTTACCCTATTGCGTTTAAGATTTTTAAACCATAATCCAGAGATAGCACGGTAACCTTTTCGACTTATACCCACAGTATCGCATGTCTCTAGGATTTCATTTGCTTTCACTATGCCTTTTAAATCCTTCACTAACTCTCTCAGAGTTGGACCTCTCAAATCCACATTTTCTGGTGACTTAAGAATCCTCAAAATGTCTTTCTTATTCATGGTTTCCTTCAAAAGTTTGATTCTTTCCTCATTCTCTTGGATATTTATGCCTAATATGTTAGAGACATATTTCTTTGTAAGATTTAGTCTCCTTTTCTTTGCTCTCTCACACAAGCTGGTTATATTTTTTAACGGTCTCTTCCTCTCTCTAAATCCTACTAGAGTTTCTCTCAAGCGTATTAGCTTATTCTGCAATGAATTGTTAACATTTTTCAAAATATCAATCTGACTTGTCAACTCTAAAATTTTTGTTTGTGTAGTTTCTAGTGCTTTTTTCATTTCGTGCACTTGAGCTATATATGAGTAAGATGCAGAGTATAACCTCATACAGTAGCCAAGCATTCCATTGTAACCTTCTCCAACATATCTTATATAGTCATGGACATCCAAAAAAGGAGGTGGTTTACCTGTAGAAGGATCCCTAGGATAGATATTTCCATCCACCCACAAATCTATATGCTTCATTCCTTGTGTTCGCAACCTGTTGGCTTCAATCTCATCTATCAATACTCGATGATGTATACTTCTCCAAGATGTGTAAGTCGGATCTAGCTGAATAGATAGCTTGTATTTACGTGTGCTTGCGCCTGTGTTATTTGAAGTAGTATTGCTAGACATTCTAGCAAATGAACCGAGCAAGAATCTCACAGTGATAGAAAGCAAGTGCCGCAAAAGGAATGGTAAAAGAGAATAGTGTATAGAAAGAAAACGTGGGAGCAAACAAATGCGAAGTTCGTACGAAAATCTCAAAAATACAAAATCTCTCGAGTTCCAAGACAATAAACGGCCGAAAAGGTGACCCCTGACCTGGATTAAAAGATGAGGGCAATTAATGGCCGACCTCTTCAATGAACCAAATATTCTCTCATTAATCACATCTGGACAACCAAATTTAGAGGTTTTATTCTTCCTAAACCTCAACTAATTAGCAACTTAATCACTTTCTTACAAGTGCCATTTTTGAAGCGTTTCTGGCCCTAATGATTGCTGCTTTATGCCATGCTCCTGCAGGAACCTTGCAAACTCATTTGAGAGGTACTCTCTCCCTCCATCTGACCTTAGGTATTTTATTTGCATGCCTATTTCTTTTTCAACCATAGCTTTAAGAGTTTTGAAATGCCCAAAAACTTCACTTTTCTTTTTCATAAAATACACCCAAATTTTTTTGCTATAGTCATCAATAAAAGTGACAAAATAATGAAGCCTCCAAGAGATGCAGCTTTAGTAGTCCACACATTAGACTGGATTAATTCCAATGGCTTCTTACTTTCTTGAACAAATCTAGGAAATGGTTTCCTTGCCTGTTTTCCAAACTGACAGGCTTCGCATACCTTATGCATTTCTAAAACCTTGAATTTTGGCAATCTTGCAACAATATTTTGGGCGTGCATTGATTTAAGTCGATGTACATTAACATGACCAATGCGTTTATCCCAGATATCAATATCTGCAACTACACCGGTCCCATGTGCAAACATTGCTGCACTCAATTCAGGCATGTCTGCATCCAATGTAAACATTCTGCCCTTCTTCTTTCCTTTTGCTATCAAGCGACCTTTATTTTTCATATCCTCAACAAAGCATCCATGGGAATTAAATCTGACCCACAAGCCCTGCTCAACCATTTGACCAACAAAAACCAGGTTCTTGGTGATATTTGGGACATGGAATACATCCGACATGTATTTCTTTTTCCCATCCTGCATAGACAAAGGAAATTTTCCAATCTGCACAATAGGATGTGTAGTATCATCACCAGTCTCCACAAATCCTGGTTTTTCCATTTTCCTTGCATCTTGCATCCATTCTACATGACCTGTCATGTGGTTTGATGCACCTGAGTTAGCATACCACACATCGTTGCTTTCTTCTGCACTTGTCATAGAATTGGTCATGTGCTGCACCATAAACAAATGCTCATTTCTGTCATCACCCTTTCTACTAGAAGATGCATAATTCCCTTGTTGCAATTTTCCATTCATGATGTCATTCTGCTTTTTATAGCAGTCTTTAGCCATATGACCCATTTTACCACAGTAGTAGCATTCAACATTGCTGTTTGCATTTTGGCCTCTTTGCCATCCACCACGACCTCTTTGGCTCCTCTTGCCTCTAGAGTTACCACGTTCTCCAAAGGACTGATTTTCTTGAGTTTGCTACATATTCTGATTTCTACCACGGCCTCCAGATCGGCCTCCTCTACCTCTGCCTCTACCTCTTCCAGCATTTGAGTAGAAGAAAGCTTCTTTTGAAGTTCCTCCTGAAGAAGATGCACCACCATTTCTCTGCTCCTCAGAAATTAGAAGAGAAATCAACTCCTCAAAATCAGGAAATCTTTCACGGAAGGGAATGGATGTTCCGAACTGTGCATAATCCTTTCCTAGACCATTCAAGGTCACAGAAATTAAATCATCATCTTCCACTGGTGACCCAATGGAAGCAAGTGCATCTGCAATCTTCTTCACCTTCATGTGGTAGTCATTGATGCTCATACTTTCTCTTTGCACATTGTGTAACTCTTGCTTGAGCTGCATTTTCCTGGCTTGCGTATTTGTGCTATACATTTTTGACAAAGTATCCCATGCCTCCTTTGGCGTACTTGCATCTTGAATATGCACAATCATAGAGTCTGAAATGCTGATAGACAGTCAGTACATAACTTTCCTAGCTCTCTCATGCCATGCTTTAAATGCATGCATTTGCTGTTGATTGGGAACATCAGGAAGAACTGGTTCTTCTTCATTTCCTACAACAAATTCCCAATATCCTTTTCCCATAAGGAAATTCATCATTCTAAACTTCCATTCTTGGAAGTTGTTCTTGTCAAGATTTTCAGTGACAATATGTGAAAGAGAATCAGACGCCATTACAGAACACTGTAAAAAATTCTGTCTTTGCAAAGAATATAGCTTCAGCCTCACGAGGGCAAATCCGCAAAACTGACAAAAGTGGTATTTGACCACACAGTCACTTCCTAGTGACGATTTTGCATCAACAGGCAACAAGGATGATTCTATAACTCCCAATGTCTCTGCACATAGGCATATGATGCAATTTCTACATTAACTTTTCACCGACCTATAGAACAGTGGTGGCACAGCATAAAACATGGCCTTTTCTTGAGTGCGTGCAAAAAACTTTCGCCTCCAAAACAGGCCTCAAAATGGCCTCAAATCAAAAAAGCAGAGCAACTGAGGGCTAAAGCCTCCACCCGTAGCATATAGTGCCCTCTTGCTACACTGCAAAGGGTCTCTCAATCTAAGACAATGCACTCTTGTACTTTTCGGTTGTGCTACCTGTAGAGACTTGCTCCCAAAATAGAAAAATGAAAGCAACACTGGTCCTCTTACCAGAACACCGCGAACTTGGTTTGATTTCTTGAGCTCCTTACCATGAACAAGGCTCTGATACCATGTCAAGATTGTGGGAGAGAAGGAAGGAGTCTCACTTGTAGCTTTCTTGCTTGCACAATGGGGGAATACACACAAAGGTGGAGGTTGAAAACAGTTTTCCTCTTCTTAGTTGTGTAAGCCAAAAGAACTCTCGTACAAAGAAATAGAAGAACCCTACATATGGGTCTCAAACCAAACTCAAGTAACTAAGGTGGCATACTAACTAAGCCACGAACTAGAGTAGATAAGGGTAGCTGTCATCTAGCTATTATTCATGGGCGGTGTACCAACCGCATCTGCAACTGACAAGTCGGTGACATAAATGCACAATGGTCACCCTGGCATATCACGAGTGGAGCTCGATATCTCAACAGTTTACTCTCGGCCACCATAGATTGGGGTGCATACCATATTGCAGCCACTCATCATTTGATTCTCATCCAACATTGGTAATATCATTTCCTGCCTAGCCGCCTTGGCTATGGTTTCTTGGGTATTTTATGTCTATTTCTTGTATTTTCAATTTAATGGCTTCCTGTGGAAATTAGCTTCTTTACATTGGTATCAGAGCAATAGTTTAGATCCTTGTTAGGAGTCATTTTCTTGTACGTGATCTAGTTTCACAAACTAGGGAGTGAAAACTGTAGTTAATAATTAGTCACAATAGTTCGTTCTTCCATAAACGTGGTCTGACATGGAGATATATCACAAACCATGTCTAAGGTGAAGGTTCTTGGCATGAATCAATGGATAATCACGGGCTCTAGCTATTTTGGCAAGTCGTAACCAAAATTTGGGGTAAGTTGGACAAAATGAAGGTTACATGATTTAGTATGGGTTAAGCTTGAGTTACTTTTCAAGAATATGGATTCTTTCTCTTCCTTTTCAAGTTTCCCTCAATAATCCATACATTCAAATGGACTCCATAATCTTGTTCTTGACCTCTTGAGCTGCTTGTAGAGTAGTGATTTGGCTTACTTAGCTTGTTTCCTTCTTCCCTATCACGTGGAGTGCAGCAGTGTGAACTCCACCGAGTCAAGAATTTGCCATATCTTCAAAGAAAATTGAGCTCTATTGCCCAAGTATTCCATGCTTGAGGCTTCAAACCTCATTGGCAAGTGTCCTTCTTCAATCTTGGGCAAGATTTCTTCCATTCTTGGACTTTTCTTTCTCCCATGAAACCCTATACATGATAGTTTTGGATAGCATCAAAGATATGTAGATTTCTTGAAGCAAATGAAGGGGATTTTGGTGGCAAATCACTCCTAGAGATTGCTTATATCTGTGGCTTCAATCTATTATCAACATTGAAGCACCATTGAAGAGTTATTGGCAAACATTGATCTATGGAAGCTATGGACATCATGTACCTTCAACATGTACCTTCAACATCACTGTAAATTTTTGGTTCTCTTCTCAAATATTGGAGTCTACAATCTACATTGGAGTTGTTCATTATCATCCTTCAAGTTCTACATCAAATAGAAGAAGATTATACCTTCATAAACCATACTTGAAGTATTGGAGCAACAATGGAGTTCACAAGAGAAGAGTATGAACCTGAGAGCTTATTCTATACTGAAGCATACTTAGATTGTTTGGATCATTTGAAGCTAAAGACAAGTCATCTTTGTGAAAGGTATCTACATCAACCACACTCTTCACATACAAGCATAAGAGGTACTTCTAATCATCTTTAATATCTCCATTTGAATCCTATTACTGAGTTGATCCAATTGATGGAAGAGGGATTAAAATGATCAAGAATTCCAAACATTTTTTGAAAATACATTTCATGAATAATTCATAGAGCTACTTTAGTGATTAATCACTGCTCAATCACTTTCATTCACTAAAATAATCACTCTCAATGCCTCTAATATTCATCCATTTTTCCCTAACCGTGACATTGATTTGTTTGCCTCTTGTTTCAAGTCCATGAATAAAAATTTTTCTCAATGGTAAGTGAAATAAAAATTATAAAGCAATGAGTCACTGCTATATGTATTCCTTACCTATCCCCATTTCATTTTCAGCCCAAATTCTATTCAAGTTGTTGCATATCATGAAATGGCAATCAAATTTCTCTCAATACATGCATTTCACGCTATTTTCTTAGCCTAGCATTGAACTACCATGTCTATACCCATGAGGAAAAGTGGATACCAGGTGAGTCTGGAAGACAAAAGAGAGGTGATCCTCCCTTCCTCACTAAGACCCTGAAGGGGTGCACAACCTGGCTTGAGGTGGAACTTTGCACACCCCTCTTGTCTCGGAGCCCATGAAATTTTCAAATTTAGGTGCAGGTACATTCCCCGTTGTCAGAGTTTGATAGTAGTATAGCAGAAATCAGCCATGTTCAGGGTACCATCAGTGGTTGAAGGTCCATTGGAAGAGGTGCAGGGCATCTCCTATTTTTAGGGTACCTACAGGTGTTGGAAATTCCTATTCAGATCTGAACATTCAATCACAAAAAATTTTGTCCCAATCCAAATTGAAAACTTGATAGCTCTATTTTAAGAGGGGATCCTAAGCTTTGATTTGAATAAAAAAATTTGGTGATTTGACATCGTGAGCTCAAGTTATTGTTAATGCTAACACTTGGTATACTAAGACAACACCTAGACAACATACAAGGGAACACTATTTGGCATTGTTCCACCCAAAGTATCCAACCCAAGTCCATATCTTTTGAAATCTAGTATATCCCCAAATAATAATATTTCCATAAGCTATTAAGCATTGGGATTGGTGTTATATTCTGGGAAAAATAAGGGATTAAGTGACAAATTTTCCACTACTACATCACTGTCTCCTAATGGCTAGGAATAAGAAGAAATATCTCATTATTACCGAGGCATTGAATGATGGTGTTAGGGACTTTCAAGAGGGTCAAAATTACATAAATGAAGCCCATAATGCTGAAAAAATATTTAAGCATTGAGATTGCTTATAGCACACATCAAGGATAGCATGACTGACATAAAGTGCATGCAAGGATTGATTATCTTTTACTATGAAAAGAGTTGGTACATGTCAATGAAGGCCTTTCTAAGGATTTGAAGACTTTGAATGAAGGCTTAACACATATGAATCAAGTTTTGCTGCAAGGGATATCACAAGTAAACCAAGGAATCTTTGATTTTCAGCAAAGCAACAAATCTTTATTCCAAGAACTTATCTCAGCCATAAAAGAAATTGGAAGCAAGCCACAAAGAGAACCTTAAACTATTATAGACTCCCATGAAATTCCCTTTGTTGGTAATCCTTCCCATCCAAGCAAAGAGGAATCTCAACCAATTACACACACTTTTGAAAAGGGAGAACCATCTAGAGTGAGGGGCAACCATCATCCTTCACAATCCATGGCATTCATACCCCAAGGCCTTAGTTTGTCAGCCCAAAAGATAATCATAGATATGAAGGGGAACAAGAAAACACTCGATGGGACAATGATTATCATGGATGTGACCCCTTTTATATGACTTTTTATCATCAGCCCTCAAATTTACAAAAAGAAAATGTAGTCAAACTTCAAGTTCATGAAGGTGGAAAGCATGATTAGCGCAGATCAGCCCATGACATCCAAAAGCAAGAGCATGTTTCAAATGGAAAATCTTCATTTAAAGGTTTTGGGCCACCTACTTTTAGGAAAAAATCATAGAACAAAGACTCATGGAGACAACATTCTTATGGGCAGCCATCTTACAATGAAAAAGAACATAAGGAAAAGATCAATATCACTAATTTCAGAGGAGATAACGCTTCACCTTCCAATTGGGAGGAGTGGATTAATAAGCTTGAGTTGTACTTCACCCTTTATCTTAGAATTGAAGAAGCTAATATTTATTTTGTGGCTCTTCATCTTGAAGGTTACGGCCATACTTGATGGTGTTACATGCACAAGATTGGGTAAAACTTTGACTCTTTGGAGGAGGAGTTCAAGCAAGCAACAATTGATGTCTTTGTTTCTCCTTTGGGGAAAAAAAGGCTCCAAAGAAGATGGTATGCATGTGCTCAAAGAGCAATGTCCATTAGAGACTATTCCAACACCCACTTGAATCTTTCCATGTATGTTGAAGGCATTTTAGATTTTGCTAAGCTGAATAAATACATTTTTAGTCTTGACCTTGCCCTATCATCGAAGGTAGGATCTCAACAACCAGAAACATTATATGAGGCCATAAAATTGGCTGAAAGATAGTCCTTGAAGTATAAGAGAGATGGAGGAAATTTCTAGTAAAGGAGTATTATTAGGCAATAATATTTCCAATCAACCTACAAAACATGGGCAGGTTTTCAGCCAATCAGAGACTCTATTAGGCAAGAAAACAGAGATTATAATAGTCAAAAGATTTATAACAGCAAAGTGCCAACATTTTCCATTATTTATGCCTCTAAACAGGTGATGGGACCTGAAATGGGCCAGCACTGGCTGTAGCACTAGCCGGACCTCATACTCATGGCACACAAACACCCTCACGGCCTCGCAGACCAGGAGCGTCAATCTAATGCTGAAGGACAAACTTCCCTAAAGCTTAATTCATGCATTTATAGTTTATAGTCCAACGTTTCCCTAAAACTCCTCAAAGGGAGAACCCAAAGTACATAGGCATAACGCCTCGTCACACACACATAGGAGGCACTCCATCGACTACTACTAATAGTCAGAGCCCCACTGCAGCTCTCCTATATCGCAGGGATTGGCCCTTTGATGTGCTACTAAACATATAACACATACGACCACAAACTCCTCTCTTTTACATTTCTCGTATTTCCAGTAGATATACCATGTTCCCTTACTTAACAGTCCCTTAGGAAACCGATCCTCTATCCTACGGCAAGGGATAACCTCACACTCTCAATCGTGGATCAAATTCCTAAGAAAACAATTGCTATGCAGTCCAGGAGATTTTCCTTTGATACCATGAACCATGCATAGTGCATAATATGAATGGTTTAGTGCACAAATAAAAGAAAATCAACATTATGTATCGTGCAAAACCAATATTTCCATGATTTCCATACTAACATTTATGTATTGAAACGAGGAGAGACACTCAACCTTACTCTCATGTTGCCTTTTCCTTTATTTTAAAACAATGTCCTATAAGCATGATTGAACACATAAATCAGATTTAAGATTATACTTTGACACTCAAACTCCCCTCTCACCCTACCGTTTAATGTTTTGCATTCGTTGATAGGTGTAAGAGTCGTTTTATGTGTATTTCTTTATAGAGAAAGTGATACACATAGACAGATACATAGAAACGAGGGTAAAGATAGGCCAACCTCATGCTCTACCTTCATTATACATTGCAAAAACACTTATGTAATTTTTTGGAATTTTCTTTTTATCGTTTCCTAATTTTCTCCAATTTATAACCCATTTTTTACAATTTTTTGGTATTTTTCCTCTATTTTCTTCAATAAAAAATGATTAGAAATTAAGATTGATTGTGGGCTATGGCCCTTAGATTCTTTGACAGTAAAATTTCAAGTTTTATAGGCATTATATCTCATACTTCCCCTTTATTTTGTAAAAAACCTGCATTTTACCCCTTAAACACGTGTTTTACGAGTTTTGTACCATTAATTTCAGCCATATCACTTATGATTTTCTGATGTTTTGATCATAAACTGGAAAAACACATAGGAAACAACATCATGATGCATAACTAGCCCATGGGAACAATATTTCATCAATCAAATAGCATAAAAACTCATTTTTTCTTCATAAAAAATGAATTACCGGCTTCATGTCTCGGGATCTCGGTTTTGATATGGGACTGCGGGTCAACCCACATTCATTGTCCAGCATCTTCACAATCAGCAATCTTCATGTCTTCATTGATTTGGAAGCAATCCGGTCTCATCCGGACAAGCTTTCCTCCACCATTCTTCATTTTCCTCTTGCACACAAGAACAACCCCTTAGGGGAAAGAGAGGGAGGAAAGAGAAAGACTAGAATTGGTTCTCTTCATTCCCACAGCCATTTCACGGGCAAAGACAAGCGATAAGACCTACAAAGAGGGAGAAGATCAGGGGTATGATCAATTATGTGGGTTGTTTGCAGGCTGCAATCTCCATCTCCATCCATGGAGGCGCAAATTTTGGTGTGAAGATTGTGCCTTCTTCCTCCATTCTCTCTCCACGTTTTTTCATCTTGTATGCTTAAAATTTTGAAGAGAGGGGGAGGGGGTGGGGGGGGGGGGGGGGGTTCCAAACTCAAAAGGCATGCCCAATTTTGGCCTCCCAAGTATCCACCTTTTCATATCTTGACCATTTTGTGGCCATTTCCCCATCCGGGCTCCAAATCGAGCTCTGAAAAATCCTGGACGTCCGGCTTGACATCTTGCATTGACTGGAAACTCCTAACAACCCGCACGGCAGTCTAAAAAATTATCAAAAATCAACAAGTGTCACTCAGGCATGTTTTAAAAGTCGTCT
The DNA here is from genome assembly GCF_053477565.2 of Lygodium microphyllum. Lineage (NCBI taxonomy): Eukaryota > Viridiplantae > Streptophyta > Polypodiopsida > Schizaeales > Lygodiaceae > Lygodium > Lygodium microphyllum. Next base: position 85,959,170 of record NC_141151.1, read on the forward strand.
TTCACTTGGTGCTTAAAATCGTCCTAGCTAGAGCCGCCGCCTTCGACGTTGAATATTTTTCCCTCGATATTTGTAATTTTTGGCTATTTTTAAGCACTTTTTGGCATCAAAACTCTGCTCTCAACAGGGTGAAAATTATGTATAGAAGTAAGGGAAAACTTTTAGAAAAGTCGCTAAGACAAGAGGCACTTTTTCAAGAGTTGAAAATGATCCTAAACTATCCAAAAACTGTTCTAATAGTAACTTCCTTCCTCAAGATAAGCTTATAGAAATGCATGCAAAAGGATTATGCTTCAAATGTGGGGAGAAATGGTCACAAGATCATAAGCTGAAGGGTAAAGCTAAGAACTCAAAAATCGACATGGTGATCACTCAAGAAGTGAAAGTTGTAGAAGAAGAAGATCGAGAGGAAAATTTACTGCATGTTGATGCATACCCAATGGTTGAAGAGATTCATGAATAAGAGAATACCACCAATGAAGAATTCTATGATCCCATGAACAGATTTCTATTTGATCCAGGTGGCACTCATGATTCTCATGCTTTCTTGTGTACCATCTCACATGATGTATGGACTGGTTGCAAAGGGAAAAATACACTTAGACTCAAAGGTTTCATTAATGGCAAGGTTGCACATATTTTAGTGGATACGGGTAGTACTCATAGCTTTGTCAACATCAAATCTTTGAAAGGATTGAAGTTGCTACCCATTGATATGGATTCTTCTTTGCGGATACGAGTTGCCAATGGTGCATATGAGTCTAGTAAAGAAGTGTGTCCATGTACTTCAATTGAGCTATCGCCCTCTTTTACAATAAAAGTAGACTTGATCACTTTGGATATGGGGCCTATTGACATTGTTATTGGATGTAATTGGCTAAATTCACTTGGCAAATTCATAGTTGGACTTGAAGCAAATGTAAATGGGATTTAATTGGCTAGGACATCACATAGAATTGAAAGGCATAGACCAAAAACAAATAGAACTCATCTCCATGAAGAAATTGTAAAAAGAAATCAATGCCAAGTAATGTATCTTCACTATTTTTCTTGCAAAAGAAATAGGATCCAAGATTGGAAGAGCTATTGGAGGAATACAATGATTTATTTTAGCCACCATCATCTTAACCTCCAAAGTGAGAGGTTGACCATCCTACTGATTTGTTGCCTAACACAAAGCCCATCAACAAACCTCCCTATTGCTTATCCAAGTTTAAAAGGGAAGAAGTGGAGCAACAAGTCAAATGGGTTTAATTCAGCAAAGCCAATCATTGTTTGCCTATCCTATGCTCTTAGTCAAGAAGAAGGATGGATCATTTTGCATGTGTATTGATTATCGGGATTGGAACAAGTCAACGGTCAAGAATAGTATCCTATTCTATGTCAAGATTGTGGGAGAGAAGGAAGGAGTCTCACTTGTAGCTTTCTTGCTTGCACAATGGGGGAATACACACAAGGGTGGAGGCTGAAAACAGTTTTCCTCTTCTTAGTTGTGTAAGCCAAAAGAACTCTCATACAAAGAAATAGAAGAACCCTATATATGGGTCTCAAACCAAACTCAACTAACTAAGGTGGCATACTAACTGAGCCACGAACTAGAGTAGATAAGGATAGCTATCATGTAGCTATTATTCATGGGCGGTGTACCAACCGCGTCTACAACTGACAAGTCGGTGACATAAATACACAACGATCACCCTGGCGTATCACGAGTGGAGCTCGATATCTCAACACTCCCCCTCGAGCTCAATCCCAATTCCTGCACACCAAGTAGGTCTTTGAACTTGCGCAGCTTCTCTGCGCCCAATGCCTTCGTGAATATGTCAGCTACCTGATCCTCTGTGCTGACATAAACTAGATCAATAAGACCTAGTAAAACCCTCTCTCGCACATAGTGATAATGCACCTCAATGTGCTTTGTTCTAGCATGATAGACTGGGTTATTTGCCAAGTGTATACTACTCATGTTGTCACAATAAATGACAACTGGCCCATCTGTAGAGTGATGCATATCATAAAGTAGCTTATGCAACCAAGCTACCTCACATGCAGCCATTGCTGCACCCCTGTACTCAGCCTCTGTGCTCGACAAGGCAACTGTAGGCTGTTTCTTGCTGCTCCAAGTGACTGCAGCACTCCCAAAAGAGAACACATATCCACTGGTAGATCGTCTATCAGAAATACTACCAGCCCAATCAGCATCAGTGTATCCATGCAACTGTATCTGAATCCCAGTCTCATAAAATAGTCCATACTGCAATGTGAACTTCACATACCTGAGTATGCATCTAGCCGCATCCAAATGTGGTTTCCTTGGAGCCTGCATAAACTGACTTACCAATCCAACAGCATAGCTCAAATCTGGCCTGGTAATAGTCATATAAATCAAACTTCCTACTATGCGTCTGTACATAGTAGGGTCTTCTAGAAGCTCACCTGCATCTGTGCTCAGCTTCACATTCTGCTCCAAAGGAACTGAAATAGGCTTACAGCCTGTCATCCCATATTTGGGCAGCATGTCCAATCCATACTGCCTCTGCAAGAGCTGTATCCCACTTGGTGATCTAATCACCTCAATGGCCAAGAAATAACGCAGCTCCCCCAAATCCTTCATCTCAAACTTCTGCTTCAATAGCATTTTCACATGAAGGATATCTTCATCACTGTCACCTGTCATAATCAAATCATCAACATAAATGACAAGTAGCATAATACCTTTCTCTGTTTTTCTCACATAAAGTGAGAAATCTGCCTTGGAAATCTGAAAGCCAATAGCGACAAGATACTGTCCTATCTCGTCAGACCATGCTCTAGGTGCTTGCTTCAAGCCATACAAGGCTTTCTTCAACCTGCAAACAAACTCAGGATGAACAGCATGCACATAACCTGGTGGCTGCTCCATATAGACCTCTTCTTGCAAATCACCATGCAAGAAGGCATTCTTTACATCCATTTGATGTAAAGACCATCCCTTTGATGCAGCCATAGCAATGACTGCTCTTACGGTTGCCATCCTTGCAACCGGACTGAATGTTTCTTCATAGTCAATGCCATATGTTTGTGCATACCCCTTGACTACTAATCTTGCCTTGTATCTGTTCACAGAACCATCTGTATTGTGCTTCACCTTATAAACCCACTTACAGCCAATTGCATTCTTACCTTTAGGTAAAGGTACTAACTCCCATGTAGCATTTGCTTCCAAGGCATCCATTTCTTCATCCATGGCTTTCTCCCATTTTTCTTTTCCCATGGCTTGCTCAAAAGAAGTGGGTTCTGGTTCCTGTATCACTTTGACCATATATGCATAGTGAATGGCTGTAAATCCATCATATTTCAGCCTATCCACAGGATACCTAGCTCTGGTAGACTACGCAAAGTGGGTTCACTCCCAGGTGCTCTCAAAACATCCCTGGTCTTCTTTACTCTAGGTGTAACAATAGAAGGAATACCCAACTCATCATCAATGCTCTGTTCTGAGCCACTGGATTCACCATCCACATAAGAGTGACCTGCATTCACATCAAACATGGGCTGATCAACCTTCTCTTTTCCTTTTCGTGATACCTGCATACCACTATCTGCATTGCTTTGAGAAGATTCTCCTGATCTCAATCTGCCTGTCCATGGCGAAGAATGTGAAGCACTGCTAGAGGACGCTCCAGGTCCACTAATATTTTGTGACTGCTGCTGTGAATTCTGTGCAGCATTACCATTTTGTGCATCTACATCATCAATCACATTTACTGGTTTATACCAGCTACTCAACTCATCAAAAACAACATCTCTGCTCACTGTAAACTTACGAGTAGAAGGGTTATAGCATCTATACCCTTTTTGCTGCAGAGAGTAACCAATAAAGATGCACTTCTCAGCTTTTGGATCCAACTTGGATCTCAGCTCATCTGGCACACGTACATAGGCAATGCAACCAAAAATTTTCAAATGAGAAATATCTGGTTTCCCACCAGTATACCTCTCCTCTGGAGTCATTCCATGTATTGCTGCAGTGGGAGTCCTGTTCATTATGAAGACAGCTGTAGCAACTGCTTCAGCCCAATAAAAATCTGGCAAGTCTTTTTCATTGAGCATGGCACGAGATACCTCTCCAATATGCCTGTTTTTCCTTTCTGCAATTCCATTTTGTTGTGGGGTATAACTGCATGAATATTGCTGCTTTATGCCATGCTCCTGCAAGAACTTTGCAAACTCATTTGAGAGGTACTCTCCCCCTCCATCTGACCTTAGGCATTTTATTTGCAGACCTGTTTCTTTTTCAGCCATAGCTTTAAGGGTTTTGAAATGCCCAAAAACTTCACTTTTCTTTTTCATAAAATACACCCAAACTTTTCTGCTATAGTCATCAATAAAAGTGACAAATTAATGACAGCCTCCAAGAGATGCAGCTTTAGTAGTCCACACATCAGAGTGGATTAATTCCAATGGCTTCTCACTCTCTTGAACATGTCTAGGAAATGGTTTCCTTGCCTGTTTTCCAAACTGACAGGCTTCACATACTTTATGCATTTCTGCAACCTTGAATTTTGGCAATCCTGCAACAATATTTTGGGCGTGCATTGATTTAAGTCGCTGTACATTAACATGACCAATGCGTTTATGCCAGATATCAATATCTGCAACTACACCGGTCCCATGTGCAAACATTGCTGCACTCAATTTAGACATGTCTGCATCCAACGTAAACATTCTGCCCTTCTTCTTTCCTTTTGCTATCAAGCGACCTTTATTTTTCATATCCTCAACAAAGCATCCATGAGGATTAAATCTGACCTGCAAGCCCTGCTCAACCATTTGACCGACAGAAACCAGATTCTTGGTGATATTCGGGACATGAAATACATCGGATAGGTATTTCTTTTTCCCATCCTGCATAGACAAGGGAATTTTTCCAATCTGCACAATAGGATGTGCAGTATCATCACCAGTCTCCACAAATCCTGGTTTTTCCATTTTCCTTGCATCCTCCATCCATTCTGCATGACCTGTCATGTGGTTTGATGCACCTGAGTCAACATACCATATATCATTGCTTTCTTCTGCACTTGTCACAGAATTGTTCATGTGCTGCACCATGAACAAATGCTCATTTCTGTCATCACCCTGTCTGCTAGAAGATGCATAATTCCCTTGTTGCAGTTTTCCATTCATGATGTCATTCTGCTTTTTATAGCAGTCTTTAGCCATATGACCCATTTTACCACAGTAGTAGCATTCAACATTACTGTTTGCATTTTGACCTCTTTGCCATCCACCACGACCTCTTTGGCTCCCCCTGCCTCTAGAGTTACCACATCCTCCTCCATAGGACTGGTTTTCTTGAGTTTGCTGCATATTCTGATTTCTACCACGGCCTCCAAATCGGCCTCCTCTACCTCTGCCTCTACCTCTTCCAGCATTTGAGTAGAAGACAGCTTCTTTTGAAGTTCCTCCTGAAGAAGATGCACCACCATTTCTCTGTTCCTCAGAAATTAGAAGAGTAATCAACTCCTCAAAATCAGGAAATCTTTCACGAACTGAAATGGATGTCCGAAATTGTGCATAATCCTTTCCTAGACCATTCAAGGTCACAGAAACTAAATCATCATCTTCCACTGGTGACCCAATGGAAGCAAGTGCATCTGCAATCTTCTTCACCTTCATGTGGTAGTCGTTGATGCTCATATTTTCTCTTTGCACATTGTGCAACTCTTGCTTGAGCTGCATTTTCCTGGCTTGCGTATTTGTGCTATACATTTTTGACAAAGTGTCCCATGCCTCCTTTGGCGTACTTGCATCCTGAATATGCACAATCATAGAGTCTGAAATGCTGATAGATAGCCAATACATAACTTTCCTGGCTCTCTCATGCCATGCTTTAAATGCCTGCATTTGCTGTTGATTGGGAACATCAAGAAGAACTGGTTCTTCTTCATTTCCTGCAACAAATTCCCAATATCCTTTTCCCATAAGGAAATTCGTCATTCTAAACTTCCATGCTTGGAAGTTGTTCTTGTCAAGCTTTTCAGTGACAATATGTGAAAGAGAATCAGATGCCATTATAGAAGACTGCAAAAAATTCTGTCACTGCAAAAACCACAACTTCACCCTCACAAGGAAAAATCTGCAAAACTGGCGAAAGTGGTATTTGACCACACAGTCACTTCCTAGTGACGATTTTGCATCAACAGGCAACACGGATGATTCTGTAACTCCCAATGTCTCTGCGCACAAGCATACAATGCAATTTTTACAGTAACTATTCACCGACCTGTAGAACAATGGCTGCACAGCATAAAACTGGGCCTTTTCCTGAGTGCGTGCAGAAAACTTCCGCCTCCAAAACAGGCCCCGAAATGGCCTCAAATAAAAAAAACAAGGTCTCCAAGGGCTAAAGCCTTTCCCGCAGCATATACTGCCCTCTTGCTTCACCGCGAAGGGCGTCTCAACCTGAGACAACGCACTCCTGCACTTTCCGGCTGTGCTACCTGCAGAGATCTGCTCCCAAAACAGAAAATGAAAGCAACACTGCTCCTCTTACCAGAACACCGCGAGCTTGGCTTGCTTTCTTGAGCTCCTTACCACGAACAAGGCTCTGATACCATGTCAAGATTGTGGGAGAGAAGGAAGGAGTCTCACTTGTAGCTTTCTTGCTTGCACAATGGGGGAATACAGACAAGGGTGGAGGCTGAAAACAGTTTTCCTCTTCTTAGTTGTGTAAGCCAAAAGAACTCTCATACAAAGAAATAGAAGAACCCTATATATGGGTCTCAAACCAAACTCAACTAACTAAGGTGGCATACTAACTGAGCCACGAACTAGAGTAGATAAGGATAGCTATCATGTAGCTATTATTCATGGGCGGTGTACCAACCGCGTCTACAACTGACAAGTCGGTGACATAAATACACAACGGTCACCCTGGCGTATCACGAGTGGAGCTCGATATCTCAACATTCTACGAATTGATGATCTTTTGAATGAACTTAAAGATGCAAAGGTCTTCACCAAAATAGATCTTCAATTGCATTATCATTAAATTTGAATGAAGAGAGGAGATGAGTTCAAAACATATTTTAGGACTGAAAGAGGGTTATACTACTTCTTGGCTATTCCATTTGGACTTTCCAATGCACTTGCTACTTTTCAAGCCCTCATGAATAAAATATTGCAGCCCTTCTTGTTCAAAACATTCCTTGTTTTCTTTGATGATATCCCAATCTATGGAAAATCCACGGATGAGCATTTGAAGCATATGAGAGAGGTCTTTGACACATTACGAAGACACACACTCTTTGCCAAGATGACGAAGTGTTCTTTCATGGAAGATGAAGTTGAATACTTAGGTCATGTTGTGGGAGAGCAAGGCATTAGAGTGGACCCCAATAAGGTAAAATGTGTTAAATAATGGCCTACTCCTACAAATGCAACCTCTTTGAGAGGATTCCTTGAGTTATCATCCTTCTATATGAGGTTCATCAAGAATTATGCACATGTCGCAACTCCATTGTGACAAATAGACTCAAAAAGGAGGCTTTTTTTTTGGAACTCCATCGTCGATCAAAGTTTCAATGAGATGAAATCTCTCTTAATTTTAGCACCTATCCTTGTATGCCTGGATTTCTCTGAGGAGTTTCTCATATGTGTGGATGCTGTGGAAGAGAAAGTGGGATTGTTTTATGTCAAGACCATGGAGTCATAGCTTATGAGATCCGAAAGCTTGATGACAAGGAGCATCAATTACATGTTTATGAGCAAGAGATGTTAGCAATATCACATGCTATTAAAAAGTGGCATCATTACATCTATGGTAGTCATTTCAACGTCAAAAGCGATCATCCTATGCTAAAATACTTCCTTTCCCAACCAAACTTGTCTCACAAGCAACGAAGATGGTTAACTACTCTTCAAGGATATGACTTTGAAATATCTTATATGGCTGGAAAAGATAATGTGGTGGCAGATGCCTTATCAAGAATGTGGGCATGTTCTATCTCTACCATTTCAACCATGCATAAGGATTGGATCCATGACATTCAAGAGGATTATTTGCTTAATGAGCAAGCATCAAAGATGCTGAAGAAATTTCAACAAGGCAAAGGAGAAGAGTATCCCAATTTCAAATGACACAATGGTCTTTTAATCTAGAAAAATTATTAATGGCTTCATAAAGTATCATTTCTAATGCAAAGAATAAACTACATAGTTTCTAAGAAGAAAGAAACTAATTTGATTGAGCATGAAAATGAAAAACACATCAAAGAAGATGAAAACCACCTTTTTTTAGCTTGGATATATGAGTCTGTATAAAATTTTGCATTATCATAATAAAAATATAGATTTACACTATATACATATCATCCTTTTTGGCTACAAGGTCTATTGCACCTTCTAAGTCTTCTATAAATTCTCATTCTTGAATTCATGTATCTTTCTCACTTGTGTCTTCTTCACTACTTGTAGCATGGTGCTTTGCTTGCAGCTTCTCTTGTATGCCTACCCAAACTCTGACATGACCATGAGATTTTTCCCACATCATTAATACACCATGTAGCTCCTCATGGAGTTTTAAAGTTTCAACCAAACATATCATGCTTCTATGAGTTTCTAGGGATATTTTTGCAGTAGATCCATAAAGAAAAGCATCCATGATGTAGTCCCCAATTCTACAAAAAATTTTGATGGATGCATGAATAAATTGTATCTTCTTTGTTTAAGATCACCTTCCATAATATTGTAAATGTTGAGATCTAGCTTCTCATCAATGGAAACAGTCAAATATACGACAAACCCATCATACTCCTTCCTTTCCAATAAAGACAAAAACTAACATTATCTCAAGAACATGCTTGAAGGGTGTATCATCTCTCTAATGCTTTCCATCCCAAAGAAGATCTAATGCTTCGAAGTTTCCTATTTCAAGGCCGTTGCATAACAACAAAGCCTTTCATTTTCAAAATCCAAGCTCTGTGACATGCATTAGTTCTTGAAAGAACTTGAAATACAATTGGAAATCCCATGGCATCCTTGATGCATGCCCTTGGGTTTGATCAATTATACACATGCCCAAATGTAGACTCTCTACTTTCAAACATCTATCGAAGAAAAATTCACCCTCCATTTCCATACTTGCCATGCATACTCGCCATTTGAGGTCTTTTTCTAAATCCTCAATTGTGTCTACTTGATCTACAAGCCGTTTCACATATGCTTTTTCATTTGAAGAGTTCTTGACATTTGATCTTACAACTTGAATCTTTGATTTAATCCAATCGATGCACATTTCTTAAAATTGATTATATACACTAACTTCAATCATAAATTTTTTACATAATTCTTCCCCAACTATTGCATTTTCCATTAGGAAACTATTGAATATAGAAAGTAGCTCCACTTGCACAACTTGATCCATCTTTATCTTCCTCTCCATGTCAGCTATATCAATCTTATTTGTATCTTTGAAACCCTTTGCAAGAAATATCTTTCTGTATAGAATCTCTATCTCTATATCATTTTTATTTCTTTATCTACTAGTCCAACCAAGCAATTAAAAGTACTAGTCATTGGTTTTTTTCCATCCAATTTCCCTTCCATCGCATAATCTTGAATTTTGAGCCCTGCCTTATAGATGCCTTCTTCACACATGACCATATGGGAAAGCTTTTGTTGAAAGCTTGGGTCAATACTCATCTCAACAATACTAATAAATCTCTATATAATACAAGTGAAAGCAGAATCATTTTTTTCTTGAAAAAGTTACATACCAAAAAATAATAGCTCTAATACAATAATTGAGAGGATAATTGATTTGGAGTACTTAGATCCCATTCTTGGTGACTTTTCGTAGATTTGGTCACATTAGGTGATGGTTTTGAAGGCCTTCCATAGGTTATCCATTGGGATCTCAAGTACTCAAGGGTGCTCTTGTACAATAATTTATCCAAGTGCTCTCACAATTATTCATTAAATAAGATAGATATAGCAACTGATACCTTTGGAGGGGCATCCACCACAATACATGTAGTTCCCTTGATATAATGCTGCTTAATACTTTCATTCTCACGTAAATTCATTTTGAGAATTCTTGTAGCATAAATTGAGAGCTGTCTTCCTAATATGTAGTAGAAATAATTAACCAACTCTTCTTCTTTCGCTAACTCTTTTGGTCTCGGAACAACTTTCCCACAAGAGTTCTTAAATATTTGCATTAGATATGTATAAAAGGAGGTTGACATGGGCTTTGATTGAAACTTTCTCAATAGATAATGTACATACACCTACTTGTTTGGTCTACAAATGTATTGGAATGGAGCTTCCCTGCATTTTATTACTAAAATGAAGTATTACTTATGAAGGCCAAATGAAAATTATTGAGCATAGGAAAAATTATAAAAAAATGCTCCTAATCCTCAATTGAATTTAGTGGACCACTTGGAGAAATTTTCACATGTGCTAGCTTTCCTACTTTTAATGATTGTTCATCTGGTGGTGCTAGATATCATGCTCTTGATGATTGTCCTTTTGGTGTTGTCTTCATCTTCCATGGGGTTTTCTTTATACTAAGGCTTGTTGGAAAATTTATTAGAAGGGGTGAATATGTCAATGTAATAAGACTTCACATCAAAAGATGCACAATTTGTTGTAATGTGCTCTTCCATAAGTGATGCCTTTCTTTTTGAAGCTATTTGTTTAGACACATTACAAAAAAATATGTATACAATATAGATTGAGATACTCGAGAAACAATGATTTCAATGTAGACACAATCATAAATTCATAAATATAAAATCAAATGTAGACAATATAGATTGAGATACTTGAGAAATAATGATTTCAATGTAGACACAATCATAAATTCATAAAGATAAAATCAAATAAAACATAATATTGGAATTAGATGCAAAAAATTTTAGCCATATCCCTTGGGATGCTAAGCTTTTGTTAAAATTTATATATACAATGCAGACTAAGATACTCCAAAAAAAATGATTGCAATGTAGGCAGAATTAAAACTTCAAAAAGCCATATATGTAACAAATTTAAGCCATATATCTTGGGATGCAGAGTTGTGATTAGTCCCGTTTCCTCTCAATCTCTACCATTTGATTTGCATGCTTTGTTCAGCTTTTCATTGCAAGTTTATCATTATTTACGAGATAAGCTAACGTCAATTATCATATAATAACGTTAAGAAAACTTTTATCCAGCCACAACCCCAGGTACAGGTTTCAAATTTGCCCCCTATATCAAGTATTGCTATGACCCAGGAGAAGAAGTTCCTCCTCAAGCAGATAAAGCCACCCGAGTTTGACGGGAGAGGCAGATTCGTCCAGTCTGATGCTGAAATTTGGATTGAATCTATGGAGGATTACTTTGAAGCAGCTGGTACTGCACCTACCAATCAGGCCATGCTCGCCGAGTTAAAACTCACCGGCGAAGCTAGACTATGGTGGAAACAATGGTGCAGGGATCAAGGGACTTCAGAAGGGTCTGTTACCTGGGAGAAGTTAAAGAAAGCCGTGCAGGGGAGATATTTGCCACTTGCATATTGTACACAGAAAATGAATGAGTTCTACGAGCTAAAACAGTTAGGACTCACTCTGGACGCATACTACTCTAAATTCATCTCACTTTTAAAGTATGCGCCACAGATGGACATGATGCAGCAAGTGTCCAAATTTTGCACAGGCTTAAATCCACCCGTAAATACTCGTCTTGAATCTATGTGATAACCAGGAAATTCGTGCAAATAAAGGCACCAAAATGTGCTCACATGGAAATAACTTTTTGTAAAATGACTCATTGCAATTGTACCCCTTTGTCAAAATTTCAAATATTAAGCAATGTAAAATGTGTAGTCCAAAAGGCTCACATTAAAAAAATGTTGAAAGGAAAAGGAAAGGTCAAATACCTTTTGTCCCATTCTAAAATTGAAGGGTCTTTCAGACCTTAGCCAAGATGTATGCAATTCAATTTTATAATATCAAGAAAGGAAAATGAGGAGGCTTGTCGGGTGATTTGGGGAGGTGGGAGGTTGAGGTGGTTACACCCTCTCTCTTCCTTTATCTTCTCCTCTCACGCTTCATTTCTCTCTCTCTCATTTGGCACAACACTTGCCTTCTTGTTCTTGCTTTTCTCTCTTGTGCTCCTTTGCAAAATCTAATGGAGAGTGAGGAAGAGGAAGAGGGTGAGGATGGAAGAATCGTTCAATTTCTTGTGTGCCTTCCTCTTGTGTGTTTGGAGAGCATGGTTTCATGGTGAGAAGAAGGAGAGTTTTCCTGCAGGTTTTTGTGGCCAGCAAGTATACTTGCAGCCTCTCTTGGCCGGTTCGTGGTGTTCATGGTGCCGTGGCAGGGTGCTCTTCATTTGGTGCACTGGCCGGGAAAGAGGTGGCTATGGAGCTTGCAAGGAAGAAATCTCATCAATGACTATTCAAGAATTGCAAGGGAAAGATCTCACGAAAAAATGGAGAAGGTTCAAGAGATGTTGCGGTGCTCTCACAGACTACCCATGTTTCCTTTCGAGAATATTTTCATCTTCTATCCACAACACAAGAGCCTGTGTGGTTGTCCATTCTTATCGAAAAGAAAAAAAAAATACTTCCTTTCTACACCAGCCTTCCATTTTTCCTCCGATAGCATCTTCCCTGTCACGCTGCCGCCTTTGCGAAAGCCTGTAGAGCGTCTCCACGACTTCCTTCCCTACCACTATTCTTCTGCCCACCAGTCGATCTATTCTCCTACTCTGTCCTGTGGCACTTCCAGACCCATCATCGTCCACCATCATGCGACAACCACCCAATCCTTCACCTTCTCCCTTTTCTCAACCAACCCACGTCTGTACCACGCAGACAGAAGCTCCTTCATCATCCATCGTTTTACAGAATCATCTCGGCCCATCCCTTTGATGATGGAGTGGTTCGTGTGCCTGTGGCCGCTGCGAAGACACGCTTATGACAGTCATGGCGGTGAATTCTTGACCTTATCCTATCCTGCAATTTCTTTCATTTTTAATGACATTTAACATTATCTCAACCATAGTAATACCAAGATTTCAAACCCATATGAAGAAAACCTTTCCTAAGGCTCATTCACATGCATCATCTTCTCTTACATACCCTTCACACCAATAGCACCTTTCTCCAAAATAAATGCAAGACTCTTTTCTATTTCTGTTTGTTCTATATTCTATAAAGCCTACTTCCCTTTCCTTTTCTCAAACACATTTTTTCTGGGTGGGAGAACTCCAATGGAATATCCTTTGTAAGGGTGTGCTCTCTTGATTTATCTTTTTCGGGTCTCTTTTTAGACCTTCATGGCGTAGTTATTATTTATTTCCTAACTTGAGTGTGACGTTGGCCTTGCATTCAATTTGTTGGAAAGCCCTATACTTTGTGTTTTTGTTGTTTTGGGTGTTTGCTACCTAGGCTTTACGACCTAGTTGTGTTTTTTATTTTTGTGTTATTATTTTTCATTTTTTAAATGGCAATGCCGAGATCCAAGAAGAAATGAAGGCCGAAGTTGAAGACAAAGACTTTTTCAAGTGCTGATTGTGGTTCTTCTTCGAATTTGTTCGCGGGGACGCTTCACACTTAAGCATGGGAGGAAATGATAACAAGGAAATTTGTGCAAATAAAGGCACCAAAATGTGCTCACATGGAAATAACTTTTTGTAAAATGACTCATTGCAATTGTACCCCTTTGTCAAAATTTCAAATATGAAGCAATGTAAAATGTGTAGTCCAAAAGGCTCACATTAAAAAAATGTTGAAAGGAAAAGGAAAGGTCAAATACCTTTTGTCCCATTCTAAAATTGAAGGGTCTTTTAGACCTTAGCCAAGATGTATGCAATTCAATTTTATAATATCAAGAAAGGAAAATGAGGAGGCTTGTCGGGTGATTTGGGGAGGTGGGAGGTTGAGGTGGTTACACCCTCTCTCTTCCTTTATCTTCTCCTCTCACGCTTCATTTCTCTCTCTCTCATTTGCCACAACACTTGCCTTCTTGTTCTTGCTTTTCTCTCTTGTGCTCCTTTGCAAAATCTAATGGATAGTGAGGAAGAGGAAGAGGGTAAGGATGGAAGAATCGTTTAATTTCTTGTGTGCCTTCCTCTTGTGTGTTTGGAGAGCATGGTTTCATGGTGAGAAGAAGGAGAGTTTTCCTGCAGGTTTTTGTGGCCAGCAAGTATACTTGCAGCCTCTCTTGGCCGGTTCGTGGTGTTCATGGTGCCGTGGCAGGGTGCTCTTCATTTGGTGCACTGGCCGAGAAAGAGGTGGCTATGGAGCTTGCAAGGAAGAAATCTCATCAATGACTATTCAAGAATTGCAAGGGAAAGATCTCACGAAAAAATGGAGAAGGTTCAAGAGATGTTGCGGTGCTCTCACAGACTACCCATGTTTCCTTTCGAGAATATTTTCATCTTCTATCCACAACACAAGAGCCTGTGTGGTTGTCCATTCTTATCGAAAAGAAAAAAAAAATACTTCCTTTCTACACCAGCCTTCCATTTTTCCTCCGATAGCATCTTCCCTGTCACGCTGCCGCCTTTGCGAAAGCCTGTAGAGCGTCTCCACGACTTCCTTCCCTACCACTATTCTTCTGCCCGCCAGTCGATCTATTCTCCTACTCTGTCCTGTGGCACTTCCAGACCCATCATCGTCCACCATCATGCGACAACCACCCAATCCTTCACCTTCTCCCTTTTCTCAACCAACCCACGTCTGTACCACGCAGACAGAAGCTCCTTCATCATCCATCGTTTTACAGAATCATCTCGGCCCATCCCTTTGATGATGGAGTGGTTCGTGTGCCTGTGGCCGCTGCGAAGACACGCTTATGACAGTAATGGCGGTGAATTCTTGACCTTATCCTATCCTGCAATTTCTTTCATTTTTAATGACATTTAACATTATCTCAACCATAGTAATACCAAGATTTCAAACCCATATGAAGAAAACCTTTCCTAAGGCTCATTCACATGCATCATCTTCTCTTACATACCCTTCACACCAATAGCACCTTTCTCCAAAATAAATGCAAGACTCTTTTCTATTTCTGTTTGTTCTATATTCTATAAAGCCTACTTCCCTTTCCTTTTCTCAAACACATTTTTTTTGGGTGGGAGAACTCCAATGGAATATCCTTTGTAAGGGTGTGCTCTCTTGATTTATCTTTTTCGGGTCTCTTTTTAGACCTTCATGGCGTAGTTATTATTTATTTCCTAACTTGAGTGTGACGTTGGCCTTGCATTCAATTTGTTGGAAAGCCCTATACTTTGTGTTTTTGTTGTTTTGGGTGTTTGCTACCTAGGCTTTACGACCTAGTTGTGTTTTTTATTTTTGTGTTATTATTTTTCCTTTTTTAAATGTCAATGCCGAGATCCAAGAAGAAATGAAGGCCGAAGTTGAAGACAAAGACTTTTTCAAGTGCTGATTGTGGTTCTTCTTCGAATTTGTTCGCGGGGACGCTTCACACTTAAGCGTGGGAGGAAATGATAACAAGGAAATTTGTGCAAATAAAGGCACCAAAATGTGCTCACATGGAAATAACTTTTTGTAAAATGACTCATTGCAATTGTACCCCTTTGTCAAAATTTCAAATATGAAGCAATGTAAAATGTGTAGTCCAAAAGGCTCACATTAAAAAAATGTTGAAAGGAAAAGGAAAGGTCAAATACCTTTTGTCCCATTCTAAAATTGAAGGGTCTTTTAGACCTTAGCCAAGATGTATGCAATTCAATTTTATAATATCAAGAAAGGAAAATGAGGAGGCTTGTAGGGTGATTTGGGGAGGTGGGAGGTTGAGGTGGTTACACCCTCTCTCTTCCTTTATCTTCTCCTCTCACGCTTCATTTCTCTCTCTCTCATTTGGCACAACACTTGCCTTCTTGTTCTTGCTTTTCTCTCTTGTGCTCCTTTGCAAAATCTAATGGAGAGTGAGGAAGAGGAAGAGGGTGAGGATGGAAGAATCGTTCAAGTTCTTGTGTGCCTTCCTCTTGTGTGTTTGGAGAGCATGGTTTCATGGTGAGAAGAAGGAGAGTTTTCCTGCAGGTTTTTGTGGCCAGCAAGTATACTTGCAGCCTCTCTTGGCCGGTTCGTGGTGTTCATGGTGCCGTGGCAGGGTGCTCTTCATTTGGTGCACTGGCCGAGAAAGAGGTGGCTATGGAGCTTGCAAGGAAGAAATCTCATCAATGACTATTCAAGAATTGCAAGGGAAAGATCTCACGAAAAAATGGAGAAGGTTCAAGAGATGTTGCGGTGCTCTCACAGACTACCCATGTTTCCTTTCGAGAATATTTTCATCTTCTATCCACAACACAAGAGCCTGTGTGGTTGTCCATTCTTATCGAAAAGAAAAAAAAAATACTTCCTTTCTACACCAGCCTTCCATTTTTCCTCCGATAGCATCTTCCCTGTCACGCTGCCGCCTTTGCGAAAGCCTGTAGAGCGTCTCCACGACTTCCTTCCCTACCACTATTCTTCTGCCCGCCAGTCGATCTATTCTCCTACTCTGTCCTGTGGCACTTCCAGACCCATCATCGTCCACCATCATGCGACAACCACCCAATCCTTCACCTTCTCCCTTTTCTCAACCAACCCACGTCTGTACCACGCAGACAGAAGCTCCTTCATCATCCATCGTTTTACAGAATCATCTCGGCCCATCCCTTTGATGATGGAGTGGTTCGTGTGCCTGTGGCCGCTGCGAAGACACGCTTATGACAGTAATGGCGGTGAATTCTTGACCTTATCCTATCCTGCAATTTCTTTCATTTTTAATGACATTTAACATTATCTCAACCATAGTAATACCAAGATTTCAAACCCATATGAAGAAAACCTTTCCTAAGGCTCATTCACATGCATCATCTTCTCTTACATACCCTTCACACCAATAGCACCTTTCTCCAAAATAAATGCAAGACTCTTTTCTATTTCTGTTTGTTCTATATTCTATAAAGCCTACTTCCCTTTCCTTTTCTCAAACACATTTTTTTTGGGTGGGAGAACTCCAATGGAATATCCTTTGTAAGGGTGTGCTCTCTTGATTTATCTTTTTCGGGTCTCTTTTTAGACCTTCATGGCGTAGTTATTATTTATTTCCTAACTTGAGTGTGACGTTGGCCTTGCATTCAATTTGTTGGAAAGCCCTATACTTTGTGTTTTTGTTGTTTTGGGTGTTTGCTACCTAGGCTTTACGACCTAGTTGTGTTTTTTATTTTTGTGTTATTATTTTTCCTTTTTTAAATGTCAATGCCGAGATCCAAGAAGAAATGAAGGCCGAAGTTGAAGACAAAGACTTTTTCAAGTGCTGATTGTGGTTCTTCTTCGAATTTGTTCGCGGGGACGCTTCACACTTAAGCATGGGAGGAAATGATAACAAGGAAATTTGTGCAAATAAAGGCACCAAAATGTGCTCACATGGAAATAACTTTTTGTAAAATGACTCATTGCAATTGTACCCCTTTGTCAAAATTTCAAATATGAAGCAATGTAAAATGTGTAGTCCAAAAGGCTCACATTAAAAAAATGTTGAAAGGAAAAGGAAAGGTCAAATACCTTTTGTCCCATTCTAAAATTGAAGGGTCTTTTAGACCTTAGCCAAGATGTATGCAATTCAATTTTATAATATCAAGAAAGGAAAATGAGGAGGCTTGTCGGGTGATTTGGGGAGGTGGGAGGTTGAGGTGGTTACACCCTCTCTCTTCCTTTATCTTCTCCTCTCACGCTTCATTTCTCTCTCTCTCATTTGGCACAACACTTGCCTTCTTGTTCTTGCTTTTCTCTCTTGTGCTCCTTTGCAAAATCTAATGGATAGTGAGGAAGAGGAAGAGGGTAAGGATGGAAGAATCGTTCAATTTCTTGTGTGCCTTCCTCTTGTGTGTTTGGAGAGCATGGTTTCATGGTGAGAAGAAGGAGAGTTTTCCTGCAGGTTTTTGTGGCCAGCAAGTATACTTGCAGCCTCTCTTGGCCGGTTCGTGGTGTTCATGGTGCCGTGGCAGGGTGCTCTTCATTTGGTGCACTGGCCGAGAAAGAGGTGGCTATGGAGCTTGCAAGGAAGAAATCTCATCAATGACTATTCAAGAATTGCAAGGGAAAGATCTCACGAAAAAATGGAGAAGGTTCAAGAGATGTTGCGGTGCTCTCACAGACTACCCATGTTTCCTTTCGAGAATATTTTCATCTTCTATCCACAACACAAGAGCCTGTGTGGTTGTCCATTCTTATCGAAAAGAAAAAAAAAATACTTCCTTTCTACACCAACCTTCCATTTTTCCTCCGATAGCATCTTCCCTGTCACGCTGCCGCCTTTGCGAAAGCCTGTAGAGCGTCTCCACGACTTCCTTCCCTACCACTATTCTTCTGCCCGCCAGTCGATCTATTCTCCTACTCTGTCCTGTGGCACTTCCAGACCCATCATCGTCCACCATCATGCGACAACCACCCAATCCTTCACCTTCTCCCTTTTCTCAACCAACCCACGTCTGTACCACGCAGACAGAAGCTCCTTCATCATCCATCGTTTTACAGAATCATCTCGGCCCATCCCTTTGATGATGGAGTGGTTCGTGTGCCTGTGGCCGCTGCGAAGACACGCTTATGACAGTAATGGCGGTGAATTCTTGACCTTATCCTATCCTGCAATTTCTTTCATTTTTAATGACATTTAACATTATCTCAACCATAGTAATACCAAGATTTCAAACCCATATGAAGAAAACCTTTCCTAAGGCTCATTCACATGCATCATCTTCTCTTACATACCCTTCACACCAATAGCACCTTTCTCCAAAATAAATGCAAGACTCTTTTCTATTTCTGTTTGTTCTATATTCTATAAAGCCTACTTCCCTTTCCTTTTCTCAAACACATTTTTTTTGGGTGGGAGAACTCCAATGGAATATCCTTTGTAAGGGTGTGCTCTCTTGATTTATCTTTTTCGGGTCTCTTTTTAGACCTTCATGGCGTAGTTATTATTTATTTCCTAACTTGAGTGTGACGTTGGCCTTGCATTCAATTTGTTGGAAAGCCCTATACTTTGTGTTTTTGTTGTTTTGGGTGTTTGCTACCTAGGCTTTACGACCTAGTTGTGTTTTTTATTTTTGTGTTATTATTTTTCCTTTTTTAAATGTCAATGCCGAGATCCAAGAAGAAATGAAGGCCGAAGTTGAAGACAAAGACTTTTTCAAGTGCTGATTGTGGTTCTTCTTCGAATTTGTTCGCGGGGACGCTTCACACTTAAGCGTGGGAGGAAATGATAACAAGGAAATTTGTGCAAATAAAGGCACCAAAATGTGCTCACATGGAAATAACTTTTTGTAAAATGACTCATTGCAATTGTACCCCTTTGTCAAAATTTCAAATATGAAGCAATGTAAAATGTGTAGTCCAAAAGGCTCACATTAAAAAAATGTTGAAAGGAAAAGGAAAGGTCAAATACCTTTTGTCCCATTCTAAAATTGAAGGGTCTTTTAGACCTTAGCCAAGATGTATGCAATTCAATTTTATAATATCAAGAAAGGAAAATGAGGAGGCTTGTCGGGTGATTTGGGGAGGTGGGAGGTTGAGGTGGTTACACCCTCTCTCTTCCTTTATCTTCTCCTCTCACGCTTCATTTCTCTCTCTCTCATTTGGCACAACACTTGCCTTCTTGTTCTTGCTTTTCTCTCTTGTGCTCCTTTGCAAAATCTAATGGAGAGTGAGGAAGAGGAAGAGGGTGAGGATGGAAGAATCGTTCAAGTTCTTGTGTGCCTTCCTCTTGTGTGTTTGGAGAGCATGGTTTCATGGTGAGAAGAAGGAGAGTTTTCCTGCAGGTTTTTGTGGCCAGCAAGTATACTTGCAGCCTCTCTTGGCCGGTTCGTGGTGTTCATGGTGCCGTGGCAGGGTGCTCTTCATTTGGTGCACTGGCCGAGAAAGAGGTGGCTATGGAGCTTGCAAGGAAGAAATCTCATCAATGACTATTCAAGAATTGCAAGGGAAAGATCTCACGAAAAAATGGAGAAGGTTCAAGAGATGTTGCGGTGCTCTCACAGACTACCCATGTTTCCTTTCGAGAATATTTTCATCTTCTATCCACAACACAAGAGCCTGTGTGGTTGTCCATTCTTATCGAAAAGAAAAAAAAAATACTTCCTTTCTACACCAGCCTTCCATTTTTCCTCCGATAGCATCTTCCCTGTCACGCTGCCGCCTTTGCGAAAGCCTGTAGAGCGTCTCCACGACTTCCTTCCCTACCACTATTCTTCTGCCCGCCAGTCGATCTATTCTCCTACTCTGTCCTGTGGCACTTCTAGACCCATCATCGTCCACCATCATGCGACAACCACCCAATCCTTCACCTTCTCCCTTTTCTCAACCAACCCACGTCTGTACCACGCAGACAGAAGCTCCTTCATCATCCATCGTTTTACAGAATCATCTCGGCCCATCCCTTTGATGATGGAGTGGTTCATGTGCCTGTGGCCGCTGCGAAGACACGCTTATGACAGTAATGGCGGTGAATTCTTGACCTTATCCTATCCTGCAATTTCTTTCATTTTTAATGACATTTAACATTATCTCAACCATAGTAATACCAAGATTTCAAACCCATATGAAGAAAACCTTTCCTAAGGCTCATTCACATGCATCATCTTCTCTTACATACCCTTCACACCAATAGCACCTTTCTCCAAAATAAATGCAAGACTCTTTTCTATTTCTGTTTGTTCTATATTCTATAAAGCCTACTTCCCTTTCCTTTTCTCAAACACATTTTTTTTTGGGTGGGAGAACTCCAATGGAATATCCTTTGTAAGGGTGTGCTCTCTTGATTTATCTTTTTCGGGTCTCTTTTTAGACCTTCATGGCGTAGTTATTATTTATTTCCTAACTTGAGTGTGACGTTGGCCTTGCATTCAATTTGTTGGAAAGCCCTATACTTTGTGTTTTTGTTGTTTTGGGTGTTTGCTACCTAGGCTTTACGACCTAGTTGTGTTTTTTATTTTTGTGTTATTATTTTTCCTTTTTTAAATGTCAATGCCGAGATCCAAGAAGAAATGAAGGCCGAAGTTGAAGACAAAGACTTTTTCAAGTGCTGATTGTGGTTCTTCTTCGAATTTGTTCGCGGGGACGCTTCACACTTAAGCGTGGGAGGAAATGATAACAAGGAAATTTGTGCAAATAAAGGCACCAAAATGTGCTCACATGGAAATAACTTTTTGTAAAATGACTCATTGCAATTGTACCCCTTTGTCAAAATTTCAAATATGAAGCAATGTAAAATGTGTAGTCCAAAAGGCTCACATTAAAAAAATGTTGAAAGGAAAAGGAAAGGTCAAATACCTTTTGTCCCATTCTAAAATTGAAGGGTCTTTTAGACCTTAGCCAAGATGTATGCAATTCAATTTTATAATATCAAGAAAGGAAAATGAGGAGGCTTGTCGGGTGATTTGGGGAGGTGGGAGGTTGAGGTGGTTACACCCTCTCTCTTCCTTTATCTTCTCCTCTCACGCTTCATTTCTCTCTCTCTCATTTGCCACAACACTTGCCTTCTTGTTCTTGCTTTTCTCTCTTGTGCTCCTTTGCAAAATCTAATGGAGAGTGAGGAAGAGGAAGAGGGTGAGGATGGAAGAATCGTTCAAGTTCTTGTGTGCCTTCCTCTTGTGTGTTTGGAGAGCATGGTTTCATGGTGAGAAGAAGGAGAGTTTTCCTGCAGGTTTTTGTGGCCAGCAAGTATACTTGCAGCCTCTCTTGGCCGGTTCGTGGTGTTCATGGTGCTGTGGCAGGGTGCTCTTCATTTGGTGCACTGGCCGGGAAAGAGGTGGCTATGGAGCTTGCAAGGAAGAAATCTCATCAATGACTATTCAAGAATTGCAAGGGAAAGATCTCACGAAAAAATGGAGAAGGTTCAAGAGATGTTGCGGTGCTCTCACAGACTACCCATGTTTCCTTTCGAGAATATTTTCATCTTCTATCCACAACACAAGAGCCTGTGTGGTTGTCCATTCTTATCGAAAAGAAAAAAAAAATACTTCCTTTCTACACCAGCCTTCCATTTTTCCTCTGATAGCATCTTCCCTGTCACGCTGCCGCCTTTGCGAAAGCCTGTAGAGCGTCTCCACGACTTCCTTCCCTACCACTATTCTTCTGCCCGCCAGTCGATCTATTCTCCTACTCTGTCCTGTGGCACTTCCAGACCCATCATCGTCCACCATCATGCGACAACCACCCAATCCTTCACCTTCTCCCTTTTCTCAACCAACCCACGTCTGTACCACGCAGACAGAAGCTCCTTCATCATCCATCGTTTTACAGAATCATCTCGGCCCATCCCTTTGATGATGGAGTGGTTCGTGTGCCTGTGGCCGCTGCGAAGACACGCTTATGACAGTAATGGCGGTGAATTCTTGACCTTATCCTATCCTGCAATTTCTTTCATTTTTAATGACATTTAACATTATCTCAACCATAGTAATACCAAGATTTCAAACCCATATGAAGAAAACCTTTCCTAAGGCTCATTCACATGCATCATCTTCTCTTACATACCCTTCACACCAATAGCACCTTTCTCCAAAATAAATGCAAGACTCTTTTCTATTTCTATTTGTTTTATATTCTATAAAGCCTACTTCCCTTTCCTTTTCTCAAACACATTTTTTTTGGGTGGGAGAACTCCAATGGAATATCCTTTGTAAGGGTGTGCTCTCTTGATTTATCTTTTTCGGGTCTCTTTTTAGACCTTCATGGCGTAGTTATTATTTATTTCCTAACTTGAGTGTGACGTTGGCCTTGCATTCAATTTGTTGGAAAGCCCTATACTTTGTGTTTTTGTTGTTTTGGGTGTTTGCTACCTAGGCTTTACGACCTAGTTGTGTTTTTTATTTTTGTGTTATTATTTTTCCTTTTTTAAATGGCAATGCCGAGATCCAAGAAGAAATGAAGGCCGAAGTTGAAGACAAAGACTTTTTCAAGTGCTGATTGTGGTTCTTCTTCGAATTTGTTCGCGGGGAGGCTTCACACTTAAGCGTGGGAGGAAATGATAACCAGGAAATTTGTGCAAATAAAGGCACCAAAATGTGCTCACATGGAAATAACTTTTTGTAAAATGACTCATTGCAATTGTACCCCTTTGTCAAAATTTCAAATATGAAGCAATGTAAAATGTGTAGTCCAAAAGGCTCACATTAAAAAAATGTTGAAAGGAAAAGGAAAGGTCAAATACCTTTTGTCCCATTCTAAAATTGAAGGGTCTTTTAGACCTTAGCCAAGATGTATGCAATTCAATTTTATAATATCAAGAAAGGAAAATGAGGAGGCTTGTCGGGTGATTTGGGGAGGTGGGAGGTTGAGGTGGTTACACCCTCTCTCTTCCTTTATCTTCTCCTCTCACGCTTCATTTCTCTCTCTCTCATTTGCCACAACACTTGCCTTCTTGTTCTTGCTTTTCTCTCTTGTGCTCCTTTGCAAAATCTAATGGAGAGTGAGGAAGAGGAAGAGGGTGACGATGGAAGAATCGTTCAATTTCTTGTGTGCTTTCCTCTTGTGTGTTTGGAGAGCATGGTTTCATGGTGAGAAGAAGGAGAGTTTTCCTGCAGGTTTTTGTGGCCAGCAAGTATACTTGCAGCCTCTCTTGGCCGGTTCGTGGTGTTCATGGTGCCGTGGCAGGGTGCTCTTCATTTGGTGCACTGGCCGGGAAAGAGGTGGCTATGGAGCTTGCAAGGAAGAAATCTCATCAATGACTATTCAAGAATTGCAAGGGAAAGATCTCACGAAAAAATGGAGAAGGTTCAAGAGATGTTGCGGTGCTCTCACAGACTACCCATGTTTCCTTTCGAGAATATTTTCATCTTCTATCCACAACACAAGAGCCTGTGTGGTTGTCCATTCTTATCGAAAAGAAAAAAAAAATACTTCCTTTCTACACCAGCCTTCCATTTTTCCTCCGATAGCATCTTCCCTGTCACGCTGCCGCCTTTGCGAAAGCCTGTAGAGCGTCTCCACGACTTCCTTCCCTACCACTATTCTTCTGCCCGCCAGTCGATCTATTCTCCTACTCTGTCCTGTGGCACTTCCAGACCCATCATCGTCCACCATCATGCGACAACCACCCAATCCTTCACCTTCTCCCTTTTCTCAACCAACCCACGTCTGTACCACGCAGACAGAAGCTCCTTCATCATCCATCGTTTTACAGAATCATCTCGGCCCATCCCTTTGATGATGGAGTGGTTCGTGTGCCTGTGGCCGCTGCGAAGACACGCTTATGACAGTAATGGCGGTGAATTCTTGACCTTATCCTATCCTGCAATTTCTTTCATTTTTAATGACATTTAACATTATCTCAACCATAGTAATACCAAGATTTCAAACCCATATGAAGAAAACCTTTCCTAAGGCTCATTCACATGCATCATCTTCTCTTACATACCCTTCACACCAATAGCACCTTTCTCCAAAATAAATGCAAGACTCTTTTCTATTTCTATTTGTTTTATATTCTATAAAGCCTACTTCCCTTTCCTTTTCTCAAACACATTTTTTTTGGGTGGGAGAACTCCAATGGAATATCCTTTGTAAGGGTGTGCTCTCTTGATTTATCTTTTTCGGGTCTCTTTTTAGACCTTCATGGCGTAGTTATTATTTATTTCCTAACTTGAGTGTGACGTTGGCCTTGCATTCAATTTGTTGGAAAGCCCTATACTTTGTGTTTTTGTTGTTTTGGGTGTTTGCTACCTAGGCTTTACGACCTAGTTGTGTTTTTTATTTTTGTGTTATTATTTTTCATTTTTTAAATGGCAATGCCGAGATCCAAGAAGAAATGAAGGCCGAAGTTGAAGACAAAGACTTTTTCAAGTGCTGATTGTGGTTCTTCTTCGAATTTGTTCGCGGGGAGGCTTCACACTTAAGCGTGGGAGGAAATGATAACCAGGAAATTTGTGCAAATAAAGGCACCAAAATGTGCTCACATGGAAATAACTTTTTGTAAAATGACTCATTGCAATTGTACCCCTTTGTCAAAATTTCAAATATGAAGCAATGTAAAATGTGTAGTCCAAAAGGCTCACATTAAAAAAATGTTGAAAGGAAAAGGAAAGGTCAAATACCTTTTGTCCCATTCTAAAATTGAAGGGTCTTTTAGACCTTAGCCAAGATGTATGCAATTCAATTTTATAATATCAAGAAAGGAAAATGAGGAGGCTTGTCGGGTGATTTGGGGAGGTGGGAGGTTGAGGTGGTTACACCCTCTCTCTTCCTTTATCTTCTCCTCTCACGCTTCATTTCTCTCTCTCTCATTTGCCACAACACTTGCCTTCTTGTTCTTGCTTTTCTCTCTTGTGCTCCTTTGCAAAATCTAATGGAGAGTGAGGAAGAGGAAGAGGGTGACGATGGAAGAATCGTTCAATTTCTTGTGTGCTTTCCTCTTGTGTGTTTGGAGAGCATGGTTTCATGGTGAGAAGAAGGAGAGTTTTCCTGCAGGTTTTTGTGGCCAGCAAGTATACTTGCAGCCTCTCTTGGCCGGTTCGTGGTGTTCATGGTGCCGTGGCAGGGTGCTCTTCATTTGGTGCACTGGCCGGGAAAGAGGTGGCTATGGAGCTTGCAAGGAAGAAATCTCATCAATGACTATTCAAGAATTGCAAGGGAAAGATCTCACGAAAAAATGGAGAAGGTTCAAGAGATGTTGCGGTGCTCTCACAGACTACCCATGTTTCCTTTCGAGAATATTTTCATCTTCTATCCACAACACAAGAGCCTGTGTGGTTGTCCATTCTTATCGAAAAGAAAAAAAAAATACTTCCTTTCTACACCAGCCTTCCATTTTTCCTCCGATAGCATCTTCCCTGTCACGCTGCCGCCTTTGCGAAAGCCTGTAGAGCGTCTCCACGACTTCCTTCCCTACCACTATTCTTCTGCCCGCCAGTCGATCTATTCTCCTACTCTGTCCTGTGGCACTTCCAGACCCATCATCGTCCACCATCATGCGACAACCACCCAATCCTTCACCTTCTCCCTTTTCTCAACCAACCCACGTCTGTACCACGCAGACAGAAGCTCCTTCATCATCCATCGTTTTACAGAATCATCTCGGCCCATCCCTTTGATGATGGAGTGGTTCGTGTGCCTGTGGCCGCTGCGAAGACACGCTTATGACAGTAATGGCGGTGAATTCTTGACCTTATCCTATCCTGCAATTTCTTTCATTTTTAATGACATTTAACATTATCTCAACCATAGTAATACCAAGATTTCAAACCCATATGAAGAAAACCTTTCCTAAGGCTCATTCACATGCATCATCTTCTCTTACATACCCTTCACACCAATAGCACCTTTCTCCAAAATAAATGCAAGACTCTTTTCTATTTCTATTTGTTTTATATTCTATAAAGCCTACTTCCCTTTCCTTTTCTCAAACACATTTTTTTTGGGTGGGAGAACTCCAATGGAATATCCTTTGTAAGGGTGTGCTCTCTTGATTTATCTTTTTCGGGTCTCTTTTTAGACCTTCATGGCGTAGTTATTATTTATTTCCTAACTTGAGTGTGACGTTGGCCTTGCATTCAATTTGTTGGAAAGCCCTATACTTTGTGTTTTTGTTGTTTTGGGTGTTTGCTACCTAGGCTTTACGACCTAGTTGTGTTTTTTATTTTTGTGTTATTATTTTTCATTTTTTAAATGGCAATGCCGAGATCCAAGAAGAAATGAAGGCCGAAGTTGAAGACAAAGACTTTTTCAAGTGCTGATTGTGGTTCTTCTTCGAATTTGTTCGCGGGGAGGCTTCACACTTAAGCGTGGGAGGAAATGATAACCAGGAAATTTGTGCAAATAAAGGCACCAAAATGTGCTCACATGGAAATAACTTTTTGTAAAATGACTCATTGCAATTGTACCCCTTTGTCAAAATTTCAAATATGAAGCAATGTAAAATGTGTAGTCCAAAAGGCTCACATTAAAAAAATGTTGAAAGGAAAAGGAAAGGTCAAATACCTTTTGTCCCATTCTAAAATTGAAGGGTCTTTTAGACCTTAGCCAAGATGTATGCAATTCAATTTTATAATATCAAGAAAGGAAAATGAGGAGGCTTGTCGGGTGATTTGGGGAGGTGGGAGGTTGAGGTGGTTACACCCTCTCTCTTCCTTTATCTTCTCCTCTCACGCTTCATTTCTCTCTCTCTCATTTGCCACAACACTTGCCTTCTTGTTCTTGCTTTTCTCTCTTGTGCTCCTTTGCAAAATCTAATGGAGAGTGAGGAAGAGGAAGAGGGTGACGATGGAAGAATCGTTCAATTTCTTGTGTGCTTTCCTCTTGTGTGTTTGGAGAGCATGGTTTCATGGTGAGAAGAAGGAGAGTTTTCCTGCAGGTTTTTGTGGCCAGCAAGTATACTTGCAGCCTCTCTTGGCCGGTTCGTGGTGTTCATGGTGCCGTGGCAGGGTGCTCTTCATTTGGTGCACTGGCCGGGAAAGAGGTGGCTATGGAGCTTGCAAGGAAGAAATCTCATCAATGACTATTCAAGAATTGCAAGGGAAAGATCTCACGAAAAAATGGAGAAGGTTCAAGAGATGTTGCGGTGCTCTCACAGACTACCCATGTTTCCTTTCGAGAATATTTTCATCTTCTATCCACAACACAAGAGCCTGTGTGGTTGTCCATTCTTATCGAAAAGAAAAAAAAAATACTTCCTTTCTACACCAGCCTTCCATTTTTCCTCCGATAGCATCTTCCCTGTCACGCTGCCGCCTTTGCGAAAGCCTGTAGAGCGTCTCCACGACTTCCTTCCCTACCACTATTCTTCTGCCCGCCAGTCGATCTATTCTCCTACTCTGTCCTGTGGCACTTCCAGACCCATCATCGTCCACCATCATGCGACAACCACCCAATCCTTCACCTTCTCCCTTTTCTCAACCAACCCACGTCTGTACCACGCAGACAGAAGCTCCTTCATCATCCATCGTTTTACAGAATCATCTCGGCCCATCCCTTTGATGATGGAGTGGTTCGTGTGCCTGTGGCCGCTGCGAAGACACGCTTATGACAGTAATGGCGGTGAATTCTTGACCTTATCCTATCCTGCAATTTCTTTCATTTTTAATGACATTTAACATTATCTCAACCATAGTAATACCAAGATTTCAAACCCATATGAAGAAAACCTTTCCTAAGGCTCATTCACATGCATCATC
The DNA here is from genome assembly GCF_053477565.2 of Lygodium microphyllum. NCBI lineage: Eukaryota > Viridiplantae > Streptophyta > Polypodiopsida > Schizaeales > Lygodiaceae > Lygodium > Lygodium microphyllum. The sequence goes on from NC_141151.1 coordinate 85,987,328, forward strand.
TTCTCTTACATACCCTTCACACCAATAGCACCTTTCTCCAAAATAAATGCAAGACTCTTTTCTATTTCTGTTTGTTCTATATTCTATAAAGCCTACTTCCCTTTCCTTTTCTCAAACACATTTTTTTTGGGTGGGAGAACTCCAATGGAATATCCTTTGTAAGGGTGTGCTCTCTTGATTTATCTTTTTCGGGTCTCTTTTTAGACCTTCATGGCGTAGTTATTATTTATTTCCTAACTTGAGTGTGACGTTGGCCTTGCATTCAATTTGTTGGAAAGCCCTATACTTTGTGTTTTTGTTGTTTTGGGTGTTTGCTACCTAGGCTTTACGACCTAGTTGTGTTTTTTATTTTTGTGTTATTATTTTTCCTTTTTTAAATGTCAATGCCGAGATCCAAGAAGAAATGAAGGCCGAAGTTGAAGACAAAGACTTTTTCAAGTGCTGATTGTGGTTCTTCTTCGAATTTGTTCGCGGGGACGCTTCACACTTAAGCGTGGGAGGAAATGATAACAAGGAAATTTGTGCAAATAAAGGCACCAAAATGTGCTCACATGGAAATAACTTTTTGTAAAATGACTCATTGCAATTGTACCCCTTTGTCAAAATTTCAAATATGAAGCAATGTAAAATTTGTAGTCCAAAAGGCTCACATTAAAAAAATGTTGAAAGGAAAAGGAAAGGTCAAATACCTTTTGTCCCATTCTAAAATTGAAGGGTCTTTTAGACCTTAGCCAAGATGTATGCAATTCAATTTTATAATATCAAGAAAGGAAAATGAGGAGGCTTGTCGGGTGATTTGGGGAGGTGGGAGGTTGAGGTGGTTACACCCTCTCTCTTCCTTTATCTTCTCCTCTCACGCTTCATTTCTCTCTCTCTCATTTGGCACAACACTTGCCTTCTTGTTCTTGCTTTTCTCTCTTGTGCTCCTTTGCAAAATCTAATGGAGAGTGAGGAAGAGGAAGAGGGTGAGGATGGAAGAATCGTTCAAGTTCTTGTGTGCCTTCCTCTTGTGTGTTTGGAGAGCATGGTTTCATGGTGAGAAGAAGGAGAGTTTTCCTGCAGGTTTTTGTGGCCAGCAAGTATACTTGCAGCCTCTCTTGGCCGGTTCGTGGTGTTCATGGTGCCGTGGCAGGGTGCTCTTCATTTGGTGCACTGGCCGGGAAAGAGGTGGCTATGGAGCTTGCAAGGAAGAAATCTCATCAATGACTATTCAAGAATTGCAAGGGAAAGATCTCACGAAAAAATGGAGAAGGTTCAAGAGATGTTGCGGTGCTCTCACAGACTACCCATGTTTCCTTTCGAGAATATTTTCATCTTCTATCCACAACACAAGAGCCTGTGTGGTTGTCCATTCTTATCGAAAAGAAAAAAAAAATACTTCCTTTCTACACCAGCCTTCCATTTTTCCTCCGATAGCATCTTCCCTGTCACGCTGCCGCCTTTGCGAAAGCCTGTAGAGCGTCTCCACGACTTCCTTCCCTACCACTATTCTTCTTCCCACCAGTCGATCTATTCTCCTACTCTGTCCTGTGGCACTTCCAGACCCATCATCGTCCACCATCATGCGACAACCACCCAATCCTTCACCTTCTCCCTTTTCTCAACCAACCCACGTCTGTACCACGCAGACAGAAGCTCCTTCATCATCCATCATTTTACAGAATCATCTCGGCCCATCCCTTTGATGATGGAGTGGTTCGTGTGCCTGTGGCCGCTGCGAAGACACGCTTATGACAGTAATGGCGGTGAATTCTTGACCTTATCCTCTCCTGCAATTTCTTTCATTTTTAATGACATTTAACATTATCTCAACCATAGTAATACCAAGATTTCAAACCCATATGAAGAAAACCTTTCCTAAGGCTCATTCACATGCATCATCTTCTCTTACATACCCTTCACACCAATAGCACCTTTCTCCAAAATAAATGCAAGACTCTTTTCTATTTCTGTTTGTTTTATATTCTATAAAGCCTACTTCCCTTTCCTTTTCTCAAACACATTTTTTTTGGGTGGGAGAACTCCAATGGAATATCTTTTGTAAGGGTGTGCTCTCTTGATTTATCTTTTTCGGGTCTCTTTTTAGACCTTCATGGCGTAGTTATTATTTATTTCCTAACTTGAGTGTGACGTTGGCCTTGCATTCAATTTGTTGGAAAGCCCTATACTTTGTGTTTTTGTTGTTTTGGGTGTTTGCTACCTAGGCTTTACGACCTAGTTGTGTTTTTTATTTTTGTGTTATTATTTTTCCTTTTTTAAATGGCAATGCCGAGATCCAAGAAGAAATGAAGGCCGAAGTTGAAGACAAAGACTTTTTCAAGTGCTGATTGTGGTTCTTCTTCGAATTTGTTCGCGGGGACGCTTCACACTTAAGCGTGGGAGGAAATGATAACCAGGAAATTTGTGCAAATAAAGGCACCAAAATGTGCTCACATGGAAATAACTTTTTGTAAAATGACTCATTGCAATTGTACCCCTTTGTCAAAATTTCAAATATGAAGCAATGTAAAATGTGTAGTCCAAAAGGCTCACATTAAAAAAATGTTGAAAGGAAAAGGAAAGGTCAAATAACTTTTGTCCCATTCTAAAATTGAAGGGTCTTTTAGATCTTAGCCAAGATGTATGCAATTCAATTTTATAATATCAAGAAAGGAAAATGAGGAGGCTTGTCGGGTGATTTGGGGAGGTGGGAGGTTGAGGTGGTTACACCCTCTCTCTTCCTTTATCTTCTCCTCTCATGCTTCATTTCTCTCTCTCTCATTTGGCACAACACTTGCCTTCTTGTTCTTGCTTTTCTATCTTGTGCTCCTTTGCAAAATCTAATGGAGAGTGAGGAAGAGGAAGAGGGTGAGGATGGAAGAATCGTTCAAGTTCTTGTGTGCCTTCCTCTTGTGTGTTTGGAGAGCATGGTTTCATGGTGAGAAGAAGGAGAGTTTTCCTGCAGGTTTTTGTGGCCAGCAAGTATACTTGCAGCCTCTCTTGGCCGGTTCATGGTGTTCATGGTGCCGTGGCAGGGTGCTCTTCATTTGGTGCACTGGCCGGGAAAGAGGTGGCTATGGAGCTTGCAAGGAAGAAATCTCATCAATGACTATTCAAGAATTGCAAGGGAAAGATCTCACGAGAAAATGGAGAAGGTTCAAGAGATGTTGCGGTGCTCTCACAAACTACCCATGTTTCCTTTCGAGAATATTTTCATCTTCTATCCACAACACAAGAGCCTGTGTGGTTGTCCATTCTTATGAAAAAGAAAAAAAAATACTTCCTTTCTACACCAGCCTTCCATTTTCCTCCGATAGCATCTTTCCTGTCACGCTGCCGCCTTTGTGAAAGCCTGTAGAGCGTCTCCACGACTTCCTTCCCTACCACTATTCTTCTTCCCACCAGTCGATCTATTCTCCTACTCTGTCTTGTGGCACTTCCAGACCCATCATCGTCCACCATCATGCGACAACCACCCAATCCTTCACCTTCTCCATTTTCATGTATTGTTGAGTAGACAGTGAAAAAGGCTGTCTAGTGTATTGCTGTGCACTACAGGTCGAGGATTGCAGAAGATTTGCTTGCTGTTTGGTATTATTCTTGTGATAATGGCAGAGAACAGTGGAAGCCCCATCATTGAGAAGCTTGATAACAACAACTACCCTTCATGGAAGTTCCGTGTCACGAACTTTCTTATTGGAAAAGGCCTCTACGAGTTCGTTTCAGATGAAGAAATGGAGCCGGAGGTGAGTGATCCTCCAACTGCAGAAGAGATAAAGGCACGAAAGGAATGGAATGCAAAAGACAAGAAGGTCATGTATTGGTTGTCTACAGTAATTGACAATAATATGTTGGGACACATTAGAAATGCAGAGAATGCATATGCAGCTTGGACCATACTTGAAAGTATGTTTTCTGTAAATACAAAGGCACGAAAGATTCAACTCAAGCAAGAGTTGAATACATTGAAGAAAGGGAAGATGTCTATCAATGAGTATGCATTGAAGGTAATGAGCATTGCGGATGCATTGGCAGCGATTGATGCAATGCCCGATGATGATGATTTGGTGTCGTCTACCTTGGGTGGACTTAACAATGAAAAGGCTTGGAAGTCTTTTGTAACTTCCGTATATGTCAGAAAGCCATTTCCAGATTTTGATGAGTTGGTCTCTCTAATGATCACTGAAGAAATCAACATGCAGAGTGAGACATTTGAAAGAAGTGGTGAACAGGTCCAGGCTTTCTACTCCAGTTCAGGAAGGGGACGTGGTAGGTTCTCTTCAAGAGGCCGTGGTACAGGCCGTGGTAGTGATAACTAGCAAAATAGATTGAATCAGCAATTTGGCAATATGCAGGTTTCAGGAGGTCATGGTAACTTTAGAGGCAGGGGGAGCTTTAGAGGAAGAGGTGGATGGCAGAACAGAGGTTCTAACAACTCTGGTATTGTGTGCCACTACTGTGGCAAAACAGGTCATATTGCAGCCCAATGTTATGCCAAGAAAGATGATACTCGGAGTGGTAAGTTGCAGCAAGGAAACTATGCATCGTCTTCACGACAGAATGAAGACAAAAATGAACGTTTGTTTGTTATGTAGCATATGCTGAATGCTGTTACAAGAAAGGGAACACATGAAGATGTTTGGTATGTCGATTCAGGTGCATCCAATCATATGACCAGCCATGCAGAATGGTTTGGAGAGATGCAGGATTTGCAGAATGCAGGTTATGTGCAGACGGGTGATGACTCATGCCACCCAATTTCACACATTGGAAAAGTTCCCTTGTCCTTGGATGATGGTAAGACAAAGAGTCTTTCAGATGTATTACATGTGCCATCTATTACAAAGAATTTGGTGTTAGTCGGTCAAATGGTAGAGCAAGGGCTGTAAGTCAGATTTAATGCAAAGGGCTGCTTTGTAGAAGACTTCAATGACAAGTGCAGGTTGGTAGCAAAGGGAAGTAGAGTTGGACGTATGTTCACTCTAGATGCCGGAATCCCTACTATGAATGCTGCTATGTATGCCAAAGGAAAAGGTGTTGTTGCAGACATTGAAATTTGGCACAAACGCATTGGACATGCAAATGTACAAAGGCTGAAACTAATGCAGTCCAAAGGGTTGGTTACAGGTTTGCCTACATTTAGAGTTGCAGAATTTCAGAAGGTATGTGAAGCATGTCAGTTTGGTAAGCAGGCAAGGCAACCTTTTTCACATGATAGAGATGTAAGCAGAAATATTCTTGATGTTGTACATACAGACATTTGGGGGCCTACACAAAATGTATCTCTTGGAGGCAGTTCATACTTTGTCACATTCATTGATGATTGTTCTAGAAAGCTGTGGGTATATTTTATGAAGGAAAAGAGTGAAGCGTTTGAGCACTTTAGAACTTTCAAGGCTGCAGTTGAAAGAGAAACAGGCTTGAAAGTAAAGTGCTTGAGGTCAGATGGAGGGGGAGAGTACCTCTCAAATGAGTTCAGTGATTTTTTGAAGTCTCATGGGATAAAGAGACAATTCACATGCAGGTATACCCCACAGCAAAATGGGGTTGTAGAAAGGAAAAACAGGCATATTGCAGAAGTTGCACGCACCTTGATGGCTGAAAAGAATATGCCTAAGCATTTTTGGTCTGAGGCTGTTCATACTGCTGTTTATATTATAAACAGAACTCCCACAGCTGCAGTTCATGGTATGACCCCGAAGAATATTTTACAGGTAAGAAGCCTGATGTTTCACACTTGAAAGTACTTGGCTGCATTGCGTATGTTCATGTGCTAGATGAGTTGCGGAAGAAACTGGATCCAAAGGCTGAAAAGTGTGTCTTTATTGGATACTCTTTAGAGCAGAAAGGGTATCGCTGTTACAACCCTGTCACATGTAAGTTCAGAGTGAGCAGGGATGTCATCTTTGATGAAATGAGCAGCTGGTATGCATCTAGTGGTGATGCATTGGATGTTGATGATGATCATGACACTCATGTGCAGGCTGAAAAGCAAGAATCACAGACTCTTAGTGGACCAGAGACATCATCAAGTAGTCCTTGGTCTAGGAGACTAAGGAGTACCTCTACATCTTCAGGTGCATCTAGTAGCACTACAGGTAAAGACAAAGGAAAGAATAAAGTGTCAGAAGGCATTGATGCAGTACTTGATGGAGACTCCAGTGGCTCAGAGAGCTTAGATGATGAGCTTGGCATTCCTTCAGTGAGAACTCCAGGTGTGCAGAGAGCACGGGCTGATGCAAAGACTCCATTGAGTGATCCAGTGGTACGCAGGTCTAGCAGGGTGAGATACCCTGTTAAAAGATTTGGTTTTGAAGGTTATGCAGCTCACCATTATGCTTATATGGTGAAACTAGTTGAGGATGTTGAGCCTACATGTTTTGAGGAGGCTATTGGTCATGCTCATTGGGATGCAGCAATGGATGAGGAGATGGCTGCATTAGAGGCTAATAAGACTTGGGATCTAGTATCATTGCCGAAGGGAAAGAAAGCTATTGGATGTAAGTGGGTTTATAAGATTAAGCACAATGCAGATGGTTCTATTAGCAGGTACAAAGCTAGGCTAGTTGCAAAAAGGCTATGCCCAGACATATGGCATAGATTATGATGAAACCTTCAGTCCAGTTGCTAGGATGGCAACTGTCAGATGTGTGATTGCTTTGGCAGCAGCCAAAGGTTGGAGGTTGCAGCAAATGGATGTAAAGAATGCCTTCTTGCATGGTGATTTGCAGGAAGAAGTGTATATGGATCAGCCAGCAGGTTATGAAGATTTAGAGCATCCCACGTATGTGTGCAGATTGAAGAAGGCACTCTATGGGCTCAAGCAAGTACCTAGAGCATGGTCTGACAAGATTAGAGAGTATCTTGTCAATATTGGTTTTTATGTTTTCGATGCTGATCACTCACTTTATGTGAGAAAAGGAGATGCAGGTTTGGTCATCATAGTCATCTATGTGGATGACTTGATTATTACAGGTGATAGTGATAGTGGGATTGCTGAGGTCAAGGGTTGTTTGAAGTTGAAGTTTGAGATGAAGGATCTAGGTGAGCTAAGGTACTTCCTTGGCATTGAGGTGGTAAGATGTGATGATGGTATATGGCTGTCCCAAAGACAGTATGGCTTGGATATGTTGTCCAAGTATGGTATGACAGCATGCAAACCACTTTCAGTCCCGTTGGAGCAGAATGTTAAGCTGAGTGCTGATGTTGGGGATGAGATAGAAGACCCTACTATGTTCAGGAGGATAGTGGGGAGTTTGATTTACATGACTATTACAAGGCCAGACTTGAGCTACACTATTGGTCTTGTGAGTCAATTTATGCAAGTACCTAGAAAACCACACTTGGATGCAGTGAGACGCATATTGAGATATGTCAAGTCCACATTACATTATGGACTTTTCTATGAGGCAGGTATAGATGTACATGTGTTTGGATACACAGATGCAGATTGGGCTGGTAGTATGTCGGATAGAAGATCTACCAGCGGATACATTTTCTCTCTTGGTAGTGTAGCAGTTGCTTGGAGCAGCAAAAAGCAATCTACAGTTGCTTTGTCGAGTACAGAGGCTGAGTATAGAGGTGCTGCTGTTGCAGCATGTGAGGTAGTATGGCTGCAAAAGTTATTGGCTGATTTGGATGTGCAGGTGGAAGGTCCAGTTGTCATTTATTGTGACAACATGAGCAGTATACAGTTGGCTAGGAACCCTGTGTTCCATGCCAGGACAAAACATATTGAGGTACACTACCACTTTGTGAGAGAGAAGGTACTAGCATGTGAGATTGACTTGGTGTATGTCAGCACACAGGATCAGATGGCTAACATCTTCACGAAGGCATTGGGTACAGAGAAGCTTCAAAAGTTTCGAAGCTTACTTGGAGTTGCAGAGATGCAGTTGAGCTTGAGGGGGAGTGTTGAGATGACAAGCTCAACACATGTGGACATTGATGATGGACCGCCTGGTTAGATGGGTCCACACATCTACACTTAGCATGTCGGTGGTCATTATGGCTCTCACATGGCCACTGACTCATTACTTATTATATTCAGATTGTTACACCTATTTACAGCTGGCATAGTTATAGCGCCAGTCGACTAGTGTAGTGGATTATGCATTGTTTGACTTAGTAGGCCACTTTCCTTTTATCTTGTATCTTATCTATACTTTGTGTACATTGTGAAGTGTGTGGAAGAAGAAGAAGAAATCAGCAAGAAAACGTTTTGGCCTCCATCTCTCTTCTTGTCTCTTGAGTGAGCTTCTCCTTGTGCATTCTGTGTGTGTTCGACGCAGCATCTTGAGCAATCCCCTCCACCACGCGATTCTTGACACATCGCAAGACTTGCGCAACATGTATGAAATGATTTAGTCTTGTGATTAATTCAAAAGGAGAAAAGGGAAAAACCCTCATCAAGGACGGTAGATCCTTACGCAAGTTATCTTGCAAAAAGACGTATTTTTTTATATCCTTCTAAATAAGGAAAGTTGTAAACCGGAAACTAGCATATCTAAAGCACTTTAGGGTTAACCAAGTTGGGTATGCCCTAACACCAAAATGTAAAAGGATCTTGCCAAATTACAAGACACCTTGGGAACGAGTGCTGATACACTCAAAAAGGAAAGAACACTTCCTTAGCAGTTTGCCATACAACTGGGTTGATTAATGGAAATGTTTGTGCTTGCTAGAGATTTTAGGGCTCTGTTTGAATTATGAATTACAAATTAAATGAGTACCTATACTTCAGGTTAAAAGGCCTGAAGGGAGAGGCAGCTTCAGTTACCCCCGACTGCCTGCCTGACCCTAACCAAGGGGGTTGTTGACCGTGCCGGGAACCTGGACCGAACCCGCCGTGAGAGGTCTTTCCGTTAAGCTCTACTTGGAGTAGGAGGACGCTTGGGTGCCAGGGGGGGCTGTGGCCGTAAATCCCTCGCCTTCTGGGTCCTGCACAAGAGGCTAACGTGACTCGGGATTGGATCTCGAGGCCCGCATACTAGTTCACAGGCGGAAGCTTGGAATAGTGATCCCTGGAGATTACTGGTTAGCCTTCGGGCAGATTATGGACAAGCCTACGGGCGGAACTCGTTGTATTTCAAAGATAAAATGATGAAATGTTAAAAAAACTTGCTTGATGTTGTTTTTCTATGTCACGTGATAAGATTACGTGAAGGAACCAGTGCTTAACAAGGTTAATTAAAGAAGCTGATTGTTATATGTCAAATTAATGTGTTAGATAATTACATAAGTAAAAAAAACCGAGGAAAGTGCGGAGGATGGGCCATGGGTCCGTCCTACAGTTGGGTGGTCTTGGTTAGCCAGGAACTTTTCTCAAAAATCTCGAAGAACAGCGGAATGATCATCATCATCAAAACGAATAACGAGAACGATGACCTAAAGTTACGTCTTACCCAATTTACGCTATTTTAGGGGAACGGAATGGGACTATGCCTTATGGCAGAGAGGTTGAGCTTTTCATCCCTCTCGTTTCCCATTCTCCTTGAACCAAGTGCAGCGTGAATCCGCTTCGGACCTGGCGTTTTTGCATAAAGTAGTACGCTCGGGTCTGACACTAGTTGCTGTTAGCTGATGACCCATCAGGAAAAACCCTAATTCCTGTCGATCCTAAGTGGGAACGGCCAGGATACTTCCGCTACGTGGTAGACGCGGAAAGACCTAGATCACAAAACCCGTAACATTCCACGGGAGTGCCGGGCGGAGCTTTCTAGACATCCTTTCCGATGGACTGTTAAGACGTGTCTTGGATGATACTAGGGGACATGTTACAAGAAGATCCCACTGTTTGATTGCTTTTTCGTGGAATTGAGGTTGAAGAAAATTATGCTTTTTTTTTTTGAAAAGTCTCCCAAGTAGTAGGACATTCAATACTTTTGTAGACAACAGTCCACCATAGTGATGCTCTGTCCACTAAATGATTAGTGACACACTTGAGTTTGTCTTTCTTGGCATACTGTTCTTCATGGAAATAATCATCAAACTGACTGATAAAAGTGAGAACAGTATTTCCATTGTGTAATCCATTAAAACTATGGAGTTTGAAATTTCTTTTACTTATCTTGGCTTCTTTCCGGATAAATTGTGCTTCGAGTGTTGCATTGATCATGTGTCGTATAACATTGTTGGATTGCGGTCTGGGGTTGCAGTCCATCTTGATCAATTGTAGACCGTTGAAGAGTTGCCAGTTGAGCTTGCAATGTTTGATGTGCTCTTCATTCCTCTTGAAGCTGCATCATAATTAGGTCCAATATTTTCTCCATTGTTGGTTTGGTAAATCACCTTTGGCCATAAAATCTTTCATATTTTGATCGGTCATCCTGGAAAATTTCAAACAAGCTCACACACTCAAAATCTTGTTAGCAGGATGAGCGTAGCTCAAAATCAAATTTACAAGCCTTGCTATTTAAAAAAAAGGCTTTTTGCAATCTTTCTTTTTTGCAGTTAAGGAAGTTGCTGAAAATCTTCTTCGATGAATACTTTGCTCGTGAAGACTGCGTATAGCAATCTACTTGGTGAAAATTATCTCTATCACAGAGTGCAAGCACGAATAGGGGTTTGCTGAAGGTTGAAGGCTACTATGGAAGAGATTAAGAATTGAGATTTTGAAGCTTTAATAAAGCTTAGCCTTAAGCTTAAGATTTTTAAATAAAAGCTTTAACTAATCGAATTGGCTACGATAGGACGTCAGGAGCTGTTTGATGATGCCGATGGCTTGCAGTAAACCCTCCCGCCACAGTCGATTAAATTTGGAGAGCTTAGGCTTTTAAGCTTAAGCAATAAGCTTAATGATTGATATTTAACTAGGCAATTTCTGTCTTCTATTTGAGAGAGAAGGAAAAAAAAAAAGTATTACAAAGAAGCTTCCCTGGTGGTTCTATGTCAAACAGAGATTGGTCCTTTGCGATCCAACAACACACAACAGGGGGTTCTTCACACTCCTAGGAATACGCTCTTATTGAGGGATTATTGTGAGACTGACTGTAGAGCGTGTTCGTTCCACGAGCTTTGCCTACGTGCGAGATGGTAAGCAATTAGAAGCCCTTGATCTCAGCTTTGCTCTGATACTAATGGTGCGCAGATCGGATGTTGTATACGTACGTAGCCAACGCACTGGAAGGTCCCCAAGAACAAAAGAACTCTACTTTAGCTCAAAAAGCAAGAAGAAGGTTCTGCATGACATGAAGAAAAGAGACCAATTGGGTACAATCTCTCCCCATGCCTTGTGTGAGTGCTCCACAAGGCATGTATTTATAAATTTATTCATCTCAAAGCTAAAAAATAGCCTAATTTTACAATTAGCATGCTTTTGGCTTTTGTGTTTGCTTTTTTCCAAATAAAGAATAAAGCGGTTGGGTGCCCCAAGAGTCGGGTTGTGCCCAAATATAATGTCCAATAATGAAATATTTAAATCGTGCACCCATGCGCATACAAAATCATAAATGTCTATCAAGTGCTTTAATAAATAAGCATGTCTAAATAAATAAGCATGTGCTAACCCCGTGTAAGACCCTCTAATCTGCATTCTTTATATTCCATCACGACCTAGAAGGTTTTTGCCCTCAAAAACAAAAAGAGGACGTATTGGTATGGCTGGGTGGGGGGGGGTGAAATCTTGTGGAATAGTGGCCTACAAGCATGTATGCAGTGTGAGCATGAGGGAAGGAGGTAACTGAATACAAGGATAGGCAGCAATTCCAAACAAGAAGGGCTGGACAACACTGGACAGCATGCTGTCCCCAATAGGCTTGCAATGGAAAACTGATTATAACTTGCTATGGGCATTTCCAAACGAGACATTATGCATGTCAAAACGAAGCTTATTGAGCGTACTTTCAGCCCAGGTAGGTCATGCATGGGTGCAATTAATGCAGGCCCAAAATTGTTCGAAAACAAATGGTTGTCTACTGCAAAACAGGCCCAATCATGCTATCGTAAATAGACATGCAGTGGAAAACTGATCATAACTTGCCATGGGCAACTCCAAACAAGACATTCTGCATGTCAAAACGAAGCTTGTTGAGTGTACTTTCAGCCCAAGTAGGTCATGCATGGGTGCAATTAATGCAGGCCCAAACTATTCGAAAACATATGGCTGTCTACTAAAAAACAGGCCCAAATCGAGTTGTCCTTCAGCCAAGGTTGCTGCCTCAAGGTGAGGGGACCACACCGAGGAAGTGCTGATGTAGATAGAATTGCCAGGATTCACTGACTTAACCTAAGAAACCTAAGGTGATGGTTAATTTGGGTTGACAGGGTATGACCCTAACCCAAGGACAAAAGGGGTAAACAAACAAACCCTTGGGGATCATGCCAAGTCGCAATTGATCCCGGTTCGAATGCTGGATGCATTCAGAGGAAAGGATTCACTCCTTAGCAGTTGGCCAAGTCTAAACGACCACTGGATTGATTATGTTTGTAACACTTTAGAAGCATTGTTTGCATTGTTTGCTTAAATAATTAAAGATGGAAAGATAATTAATGCTTCAGGTTGAAGGCCTAAAGGGAGAGGCAGCATCAGTTACCCCCAACTTTCTGCCTAACCCTAACCAAGGGGATTGTTAGCCACGCCGGAAATGTGGACCGAACCCACCGTGAGAGGTCTCTCCATTGGGCATTACTTGGAGAAGGAGGATGCTTGGGTGCCAGGGGGGGATCTAGCTATAAATCCCTTGCCTTCCAGGCCCTGCACAAGAGGCCAACGCGACTCGGGATTGGATCTCGAGGCCCGTATACTAGTCTACGGGCAGAATCTTGGATTAGTAATCCCTGTCGATTGTTGGATTGCCTTTGGGCATATTATGGATTGCCTTTGGGCGGATTATGGACTATATGGATGTATTCCAAAGATAAATAAGATCAATTGATGTAAAGGAACTTGTTTGAAACTGTTTTCTATGTCAAGTGCTAAGATTACATGAAGGAACTAGTGTCTAATCAGCTAATTAAGGAAGCTGTTTTTGCGTGTCCAACTAAATGTAGTAGATAATTAGAAAACTAAAGCAACCTTGAGGAAAGTGCGGTGGATGTGGCCATGGGTCCGTCCTATGGATGGGTGGTCCTGATTGGCCAAGAACTTTTCTCAAATGAAATCGATAGTAGGAAACTTTGCTCGAAGGAAATGAACAGCAAGGAACATTGACCTAGAATCTAGGTTGCTAATATCCCAATTTATGATGTTTTAGGGGAACGGAATGGGACAATGCCTTATGGCAGAGAGGTCAAACTTTGCATCCCTCTCGTTTCCCATTCTCCTTGAACCAAGTGTAGCATGAATCTGCTTCGACCCTGACAATTCTGCATAAAGTAGTTCGCCTGGGGTTTGACACTACTTACTCTCTAGGAACTTGACCATTAGGGAAACCATGATTCAGGTCGGTCCTAAGTGGGAAAAGCTGGAATACTTCCACTACGTGGCAGACTTGGAAGGACCTAGATCGCAAACCCCGTAACATTCCATGGGAGTGCCGAGCGGAGCTTTCTAGACCCTCTTTTCGATGGGCTGCTAAGACACGTCCTGCAAACAAATAGGTGGACAAATTACAATTTATTACATGGATTGGACTTCAATATCCAAGTGCAGTTGAGTAGTGTTTCTTTAGCAGATATAGATGCTGGTATAACTCGAGTAGAGGAAGTAGAGTCTCACTTACAAGTGGCCTACGTATCGAGGGAAAATCTAAATTCAACCTTAGTCCTAGAAGTAATCTGGGATTGATTAGTGGAGAGCAAGGTGCAATCAGTACCATCTCAGTACCCTTGTGACCAACCCAAATGGTAAAGAAAGCATGATGCATAATGTGCCTTTGTTTTCAGCTCCTCCAAATGTCGTTCAGCTCTAGCAGCTAGCCAAAGAGCTCTTTTTGTAAACCAAGGGTCAATACCAAGTAGTACCCCCTTTGCAAGTTGTGCAACCTAGTGGGGGGGTAGCTCCTAAAGCCATAGTTATGAGTTCTCTGCATCAAACATTGTAGAGAAAGTAAAATATATGATGCAACATTAGACAAATATGATCACTAAGCAATACTGCCAGATCATTGTAGATATTAAATTTTTAAATCATTAGCAAAATATCATGGGTACTAGAAAGCCTGATATGGTGGCCCATCATGATTCAGCTCTAATTGGTGTGGTGGGCAGCACTTTTCTCATAATTTTCCTAATTTCAAATGTGATATATGTGGGAAGTTTTGCCACTTATCCACCACTTGTTGGAGTAGGGTTAGTTCTCTCCAACAAGGTAGTTAATATCATGGGCTTGTGAAGCATTATGCGAATAATGAGAATACTAAAGGAGATAGCCCTAAGCAAATTTTGCAAAGGGATAAAGCCACACTTGAGAAATTTCCCAATTGAGTAAATCTAGTTAAAACTTTGCCAATCTGTTAGAGTTTATCTCCTAACAATGTTAGGGTAGTAACTGTTGAGAGAGAGAGAGAGAGAGTACGAGAGAGATACACAAGACATGCTCCCAAAGAATGATTCATATTGATGTAGAGTTAGTATATATAGGTGATACCCAAGTCAAGTGAGAGATGATATATACAATTGTAACATCCCCACTCAAACAAAGGTCTCTGGCTACGAGTGAAAAAACCCTTGGGGAGAACAAGGGAAAAACCCGAGCCCCTACACATACCTACCATACAAAAATGATTTACTATAAAGTTTTCTTGAATACAATGATACATGCCTCAATCAGTGAGACAAGAACTTGGAACAATAGCAAGTGCATGTCTTAATGAACTAAAGCGAGCTTCACTAAGAGCTTTTGTGAAGATGCCTGCAACCATTTGATCAATGGGACAATGCTCCACCATAATGGAACCTTTCTTGACTTCATGTCAAACATAATGATAATGAATAGCAATATGCTTTGATTTACTATGTTGTATATAGTCTTTGGTAAGACTAATAGCACTTTGGTTATCGCATCAAAGAGGTGTACTAGATGATGAAGGATGTCCCAAATTTGCAAGTAGTTGTCTAAGCCAAACTAGCTCACGAGCTACTAATGATGCAACAACATATTCGGCCTCAATTGTAGAAACCGGAACACATCGTTGTTTCTTGCTGGACCAAGAAACCAAACATCCATTTACAAAGAAAAAATTCCCACTTGTAGATCTCATGGATAAGTGTGAACTTGCCCAATCAGCATCTATATATCCAATAAGGTCAAGAGAAGTTGAAGAAGATAAAGAAGAATCCTCTCAACGACGATAAATAAGACCAAATTCCTTTGTACCCTTGAGGTACTTAAGAATACGTTGATGTCGTATTGTTGCGCATTCGAGGTGTGTAAACCACCCAAAAGTTGTGCATGGGATTTGGTACTTTGTACATATTTAGTTGTTGTGTTTACATTTATTTTCTGCGTATGAGTATAGTGAGGAGGAGTTGGAGGCATAGTGGTGAGCAAGATGAGATGTTTTCAGCCTATGTTGTGCAAGGTCAAGAGAAAAGCAGTTTATCATGTTACAAGCAAATGCAAGATGAAGGTTGTATTCTTTGCAAGGCAATATTTGTCCTTAGCCTTCAGGCATGCATAGTAGTCATAGAGAAGATGACATTACTAGAAATTATACAAGCAAAGATAACACAAATGCATTGAAGGATGTGTTGGATGATGGGGCTTCACCAAAAGCAGCTGATTATGATAACAGAATTGCCTTACATCTTGTCGCTAGTGGAGTTGCTACTTCAGTATAATGCTCTTGACAATCCAACGGATCGTTGGGATAGAACAAGTGTTTTGCAACATGGCTGATGCAACATTTTAACTTATAGTTCACACATCTCGGCTTCTTTGCGAGCATTATGGTATACACGGGAAGTTAAAAAGATGGAGGCCGCTTTTCTGTGTGTGATATGCTATGGAAGAAAGAGTGGCAAAAAAAAAAACAAAAGGGGATTGTGAATAGTAAATGGTAAGAAAAGAAAAAAGGCTATTTGGGGGAAAAAAAAGAAGCTTTTCTAGAAAAAGGAGTTTTTTTTGAATCGGGTAGGAGGGAAAATAGAGGGAAGGAAGAAAGCAAAGGGGAGACGCTCCTGCGACAACTGAGGGACGATGAGGGACGATCAGAGGATAGGAGCAAGAGGATTCGGTGGTGCAGAAATTCGTGACCCCAGCCCGTCAGCGTCCTCTCCGTCGTGTACCACTTCCCCTTCAGGTCGATCGGATACGCCGCTGTGATCGCCGGATAATTCAGACTGTACAGCTCTGCCGGGTCGTCTGGACACTCCGTCGTCGCATCCCCTGTCAGTGCCCTCACTGTCGTCGTATTTAGACCGTGGCTGCACAGGAACAGTACGTAGTCTCTGTAGCTCGCGTCGTACACCAGGCCGGGGTCTCCTGCCCTCGCCGGATTCAGATTCCTGGCTCCATAGCCGAACTCCCTGTCTTTGCGCCATACGTAGCTGCCATAACCAGGCTGCTAATAGTAGCCACGGGTGATGAAGAAGAAGACAAGGGAAGCGTGACGATGAAGCTGAATCGACCTACATTCTGGCATGATATTCCCAAACTATTGCACTCATAATCAGTGTGCGACAACCAACAGTCACTAGAATCACATCCAGTGTCTTCCTGATCCGACATGCTCTGCACTTCTTGAAATAGTAGAAATGGTGGTTGTTGCAGAAATTAGCCTGCAAACTCTGGAAAGGGAAGTTGATCTGCCGTCAACAGACAGAATTTGTCAAATTGAATTGTACTTCTTCAAGACCCATAAGGATATAAGCCAAGGTTCACACAACGATATCTAAAGCACGCCAAGATTCACACAGCAATATATGGCATTGACAATTTAAGTTCCCCTGTTCCTGAGCCAGATGCATATCCTGGAAATTTGCATGAATTGAAGGCGCTTTTGCAGAATGAGCAATACTACAATTAACCTTATGGACAAGGACAAAGAGGCCCTTATATCAAGCTCCAGTAAACCCTGCACCAGCACTTGTGCCACCATCAATTTGAGATTCTTGGAAATCACTTAAAGATGAGGACAGGTTACCTGTTTGTTTCAGATTTGTGGGAGAAGCTTTTATGTATGAGTGGAATGATGCCCTCCACAGGCCCACTCACAGGCTGAACAAAAAAATATTCCAGCAACCTGACATAGTTACATAAAGTCTCTAAAACCCATGTCTATCCACCTCCTTTGAGTTGGAGGACCAAAACTTAGTGCAGAAGTCCACAAAAACTGACTAGTTGCTTCAAAAGTGGTATCTACACTTGACTGATATTGAAAACTTGGATGATGATGATGATGAAGACCCAATACAACCATCATGATGCAAGTTGTTAAGAAAGAAGATTGAAAGAGAAGAGGCATTAGTTTCCTTCTTTCAAATTGAATCATGATCTCACTTGTTTAATCTTCTATCTTGGAATTTCTCAAGAACCTCTGTGGTTGCGACTTTGCTTTCAAAAACCCTTCGACAACGTTTTACAGCACTCCAATGAATAGTGGAAGGGGAAGAAAGATACTGTCCCAAAAAGTTAGCTGTAAATAAAATATATGGTCTTGTGTTTAAACCAATAAATTGAAGACAACCAACAAGATTAGCAAAAGGTTGATGAATGGATGATTCTTCATTGTGTGTTGTAGATGTAATCTTGGTAGAGCTTGAAAGAATGGGAGTGTGGCAGAGTTCGCATTTGTCAACCCAAACTTCTTAAAAATATCATTAATAAACTTTGTCTGGCGAAGAAGAAGAATTCCTTATTGTCGATGTCGTTGAACTTGAATACCCAAACAAGAATGTATCTCACCAAGATCCACCATTTCAAATGCAGTCGATAAAAGCTTCTTCATAGCATCCAAGAAAGCAATATTATTTGACACAAGAATAGTATCATCAACATATAGAGCAAGAATAATAAAATATGTGTCCTCCCTTTTGATGTAAAGATTTGGGTCAGCAAAACATGCAACAAAACCTTTATATGTGAGGAACTGATCAATCTTAATATACCAAGCATGAGAGGCTTGCTTCAATCCATATAATGCACGATGAAGCTGGCATACAAGATGCTCATTTCCTGCAATCATAAAACCTTCAGGTTGCTCCATATAAATTTCTTCTTCAAGATCTCCATTGAGAAAAGCCGTTTTAACATCCATTTGGTGAATTTCTAGATCAAATAGTGTTGCAAAAGCCAAAATCATACAAACAGTTGTGAAGCGCACAACGGGAGAAAATGTTTCTTAATAATCTACTCCTGCAATCTGTGAGTAACCTTTTGCAACAAGTCGTGCTTTGAACTTATCAAACGAGCCATCAGCTTTGGTCTTGGTTTTATAAACCCATTTACATTTGATAGGAACACAATTTGGGGGGAGTTCAGTAAGAATCCATGCATCTTTCGAGATTAAAGAATCGTACTCAGCTTGCATAGCTTCTTGCCATTGATCCCTTTGAGACGAATTGATAGCTTCCATATACCATATTGGATCCTCTTGGATAGACATAGCATCATCAAAGACATCATATTCAATAGAATAGAATCCATGCTCTATCTCAATAGGAAGATCGACATAGATCTCCAAATTTTCATCAATCTTCTTTGGAGGTGAATGAGGTTTATGATTATCAAAATTAGTAGAATCACAAAGCAAGGAAATGCACTATGAAAAGACTGTGTATTATCTGAAACATCTGACGACCATGTGCCACCCATAGTCTTCTCATCAAATATAGCATCATGACTAATGATAACCACTACAAGATATAGACCTTATAGCGACGTTTAAAGCGACGAAAATACAAACAACAAAATTTGCCCCCTCGTCGCAAAAAGCGTCATTATTGATGACGCCATAGAATCGTCGCTATATGCGTCGCTATATATGTCGCATTTGCGACGTATATAGCGACGCATATAGCGACGGTTACAGAGAATTTGCGATGCTTATAGCGATGACAATAGTGACGCGAGCAGTAAATTTGCGACGCAAATAGCGACGGTAACAGAGAAAAAAAAATTTGTGGCAGGGCAGCTTGTGTGCTGTATGAAAGCCATACAAAATAGTTTCTTCACTGTTGCATACAAAGCGTTTGCAAACAAAAAGAATGTATACTGAAATCATAAAACTGATAGATGAAATAAATACATGATATCGCATAAAATGCGATTGGTACAATCATAAAACAATATCACTAATACATAGAAAATGTCTACATAGATCGGGCGACTAAAAACTAAAGGTATGTGAGCTCTAAGGATCCAAGGGCGAGCTACAAATCCTCGTCCCCCGAAAGCTCTTCCCGCTGCAAAGGAGTATCAAACGGATTCTGCAGAAAAAGAAACAACATATCAATCCACCATACAATAATGCATTCAAATATCTCATGGTAACTACGGACAAGAAAGATGAGTGACTTACTGGGCCGCCGCGTCTATACAATCGGTCGATCAATGATCTGAGACCGTGCCTCTCTGCATATCGAGTCTCAAGGCCTTGCGGATCACGATTTGTAATGGAGTGCTGCAAAGAAAACAAAATGCTAACTGTTAGAAACATGATTGTCAGTACAAAGAATATCTCAGAAAAACAAATAAGCAAAACAAAAGAGAAACTTACAAAGTCCTCAGAATATGTCCTGTGGCCGCCACTCCCAAGATGATGTACCGATCCGGCCTCGATTCGTACACTCGCCGCCTCCCGCTGCTGACTCCAACATCTTGGCAAATTTGTAGCCTCCTCCCTCAGTCGGCGCCAGTCGTCTGCATCTAACCACTCGAGCTTTGGAGCCCCACTCTTGATTGCCTTGCATGCGTCGGATCGTCTATGTGACATGTATGCACGCATGCAATCCATCATCTAGCCCGTAGAGAATCTATCCACTGCGGCTGGCACTAGGAACTCCTCGTGCAAGGATGCTACTATGTACTCCTTGCTCCCCTCCGGTATGTTCCTCCAATGATCCAGGACGTTGTGCCGAAAAACTTGTTGGCACAACTCCCTCATGCGAGCCATCACCCTCCTCCCCTCATCATTCATGATGATGGCTCCTGACCTGCCATCCACTAGGTATCCATAACCCCTAGGAGTATGCCTTGTATGGGCCCTCTCCCATCTCCGTCCACACTCCTGGGCATATCCAGGAGACCCCTGTACATCCGGTGTACCGACGGGGGTACCCTCAAAGGGGTGCCACCAAAAGGAGTGCCACCAAAAGGCGTGCCATCTACCGACAGCTGCGCAAAAGCTGGAGTAATTGTAGTGGACGTCTCCACAGGTGTGACAAATCTTGGAGGTGACCGAGCTCCAGCTGAACGACGAGACGGAGACACCGCGTCCATGTCTCCACAGCAACACCCCCCTGATTCTCCTGTAGTCGCAGTCCCTCCCTCTGGCCCAAGTCGCGAGCGTCGAGATCGTCTGCTCGAAGCTGAAGCATCTGATCGCGCTGAAGCTGATCTAGCAGAGCGCCCTGACGAAGAACGAGACAACTCCTGATTTGCCATCTCTCTGAATCTCGCGAGCTGATCTGGAGACATGCGTGCCATCATCTCCTGAAACTCCTCATCGCTCATCCCTCGACTCATCCTGAAAATGTCGATACCTGCACAGATAAAAAATGATGTTAGAATAGTCAATTTAAACTATACAAAGCACATTAATATAAATCATTTTTGAAAAATCCCTCTTAAAATGCATATCTTATCTACCTTTATGGAAGATCTAAACAACGAATTGAGTAATAAAATTCTTCAAGAATGAAGTATTCTATGGTCCCATGTTAATCTCCTGACACAACTCTGCATACACTGGAAGGTCGATAGACATGTCACCACAAAAGAACGAGTCTGCCTCGTTCTCAAAAAATTCTACGACTTTTGTATTTCCATCATTGTTAGCCGATGCGGGCTCCAAGCTTGCAGTGGCCTCCACCCCTTGTAATTTCGATCCCTCTATTTGCATATTTTCTTCATCTATGCCTAGAACATTGCTTTGATCATATACTCTCGCACCTCGAGGAGTTGAAGATATAACATACCACCATCGAGGTTGTCAGGGATTTGGATAGAAGATTACCTGTTCACAAACACTTACAAAGCGGCTTCAAACCATTGTGACATAAACCATGTCGTATTACAATTAGCAAGCAAATGACTATTTGTACCTGTTCACAATGGGCCGGCAACACAAAGGTGTCGCGCAAATCCATCCATTTTTTTTCGGAATCTATTTCGAGAAATCCAGATGGACCTCGTCGAACTGTTGCACCAGCTCCTCCAAGTACCACTTTGAGCCACTGCACATCGAATATTATCATGGAGAAGCTACGGTAATCCACCGTAATAATACTTTGCAAGTTCCCAAAATACTCCATCTCATCCACAACTGTGTTCGGATCCGTTGCTCGTCGCCGGCTCTCTTGCTCAAACCTTGCAATGACACCACAGTCCATTGTGGAGCGCATTTGGTCAATACGCTCCACCTGAAAATGCCGTCCGCGTGATCACGCTGCACTATATATTTTGTACTGCACATTGAAACACTCAAATTATATGTAGCAAGCAAATTTTGATACGACACATTCTAAACCCCTCATTACCTTTGGACTACATCCCCTTGAGAACTCCCACTCCTCCATTGAGACCTCTGTCCCTTCGCTGGATGCTGCGGTCAAGGCTCCATGCAACCATCGTGTTGACATAAACCGCGGCATCTCCTCCATGCCTTCGGGATATCGAATCGGTCGGTGGCGCGTACTGCGTCGAAATTCAGCTCGCGCTTCCTCTCAATCTTGCCTTGCAATTTGGTACTTGGCGAGCCACGTCTCCATGGGGGCATGGTGCAACATACAAAAGCGATTCACCTTCTCTTCCATTGAGGCCCCCATTAGGGCCAAAAACGCTTCAAAAATGGCACTTGTAAGAAAGTGATTAAGTTGCTAATTAGTTGAGGTTTAGGAAGAATAAAACCTCTAAATTTGGTTGTCCAGATGTGATTAATGAGAGAATATTTGGTTCATTGAAGAGGTCGGCCATTAATTGCCCTCATCTTTTAATCCAGGTCAGGGGTCACCTTTTGGGCCGTTTATTGTCTTAGAACTCGAGAGATTTTGTATTTTCGAGATTTTCGCACGAACTTTGCATTTGTTTGCTCCCGCGTTTTCTTTCTATACACTATTCTCTTTTACCATTCCTTTTGCTGCACTTGCTTTCTATCACTGTGAGATTCTTGCTCGGTTCATTTGCTAGAAGGTCTAGCAATACTACTTCAAATAACACAGGCGCAAGCACACGTAAATACAAGCTATCTATTCAGCTAGATCCGACTTACGCATCTTGGAGAAGTATACATCATCGAGTATTGATAGATGAGATTGAAGCCAACAGGTTGCGAACACAAGGAATGAAGCATATAGATTTGTGGGTGGATGGAAATATCTATCCCAGGGATCCTTCTACAGGTAAACCACCTCCTTTTTTGAATGTCCATGACTATATAAGATATGCTGGAGAAGGTTACAATGAAATGCTTGGCTACTGTATGAGGTTATACTCTGCATCTTACACATATATAGCTCAAGTGCACGAAATGAAAAAAGCACTAGAAACTACACAAACAAAAATTTTAGAGTTGACAAGTCAGATTGATATTTTGAAAAATGTTAACAATTCATTGCAGAATAAGCTAATACGCTTGAGAGAAACTCCAGTAGGATTTAGAGAGAGGAAGAGACCATTAAAAAATATAACCAGCTTGTGTGAGAGAGCAAAGAAAAGGAGACTAAATCTTACAAAGAAATATGTCTCTAACATACTAGGCATAAATATCCGAGAGAATGAGGAAAGAATCAAACTTTTGAAGGAAACCATGAATAA
Source organism: Lygodium microphyllum (assembly GCF_053477565.2). Lineage (NCBI taxonomy): Eukaryota > Viridiplantae > Streptophyta > Polypodiopsida > Schizaeales > Lygodiaceae > Lygodium > Lygodium microphyllum. Next base: position 86,010,162 of record NC_141151.1, read on the forward strand.
GAAAGACATTTTGAGGATTCTTAAGTCACCAGAAAATGTGGATTTGAGAGGTCCAACTCTGAGAGAGTTAGTGAAGGATTTAAAAGGCACAGTGAAAGCAAATGAAATCGTAGAGACATGTGATACTGTGGGTATAAGTCGAAAAGGTTACTGTGCTATCTCTGGATTATGGTTTAAAAATCTTAAACGCAATAGGGTAACTATATTTGGATTGCCCCGAGCCCTTGCAGTTTCCACTGCAAGAATTTCCATGAATCGCAAGATTCCATATGTTTTTGGAGATTACTTTCACATCGAAAGGTCTATGTCCTATGAAAAACAAAAAAAATAGGCAATTTTTTATTACAATGAGTTTAACAATATATGGGTTGATCTAAAAAAGGTGCAAATTGCAATGGTTCACATGTATAAAATCACAGTAGAAGAAAGTTATGGTGTTCTAAAGTTTGCCTTGAAGTTGGATGAAGCACAGATTCAAAAGGGACAGAAGATGGAAAGAATTAGCATTTGCCTCATGAACATGGCATTGGACCATGGCAATGGCGAGGGCAAAGCTCCATTGCATAAGATCCAATCCGAGATGGAGATTTGGTGGATTGGTGCACCCCAGGTACCAATTGAAAATCATCAAACGTTGAAATGGTTGTTCAACCATACAGGTATTCCAAATATCATTAAGTCTCAAAGTGAAGGTGAAATGTTGGTAGTTGATGGGGTTGGTAAATTTAATGTGGAATGGCATATGAGTGCTGATTTGAAAACTATCAAATGTATGCTTGGAATATGTAATGGTGCAAATGCAAAATATCCTTGCATTTATTGCATGGAAAGTATTGGATCCAAAGATTGGAGTAGTTTGCGACCAGTAAGAAGAGCCCCAAATAGAGACTCTATAGATTTGAGTAAATTTAAAAGCATAGAAGACATCTGGGATCCCATTCTTTCCATCTCTCTTAAGAATGTTCATATTTGTACTTTGCATGCAGAGATTAGAATAATCGATAAGCTTCTCAGGTTGCATCTTGACTACGCATATTCCATTAAGCCATTATCTTTATCAGATGAGTGTATTGATAAATGCGAGGCATTGCTATCGAAAATGGGATTTCATGGGGGCCAAGTTCACTTGAGAAAGGATCCAATACTTTCAGGAAAAACAAGAGATATCTTAGCCGATGTCTCTATGGGAGGTTCAAAAGCTAGACGATTCTTAGGAAACCATTCAGGAAGGCAGGTGAATGCGGCTTGGGAGTGTTGGAGAGAGCTATCTGAGATCACAACAAATGTTGCAAGCATGCCGAGACTTGCATTTCTTAGAATGGAGGTCTGGATACACCTTGATGTTTTTCTGAAACTCCTCAGGCAACATAAGACAACATATACATATGCAGAAGAGTTCAAAAGATCAATCACAAAGCTTGTTCAGGCGATAAAAGAGGCATGGGGAGAAAAAGATATCACTTTTTATCTGGTAAAGTAATAATTATTTAATATCGGCTTATTTTGATAGGTTTTTCAATTGGTATAAAATTTGTGTTACTTTGTATTGCAGCATATTCTTCATATTCATGGACCTTTCTTTGTGGAGGAGCATGGCCCCTTAGCAACTTATAGCAACCAAGGCATGGAAAAATCCCACTATCAAGCACGCACAAGTTATTTTCGAAGCACAAGGCATGGGGGAGGAGTTACAAAAAGCAATGCTTTGGAGGAGCTATTCAACTGGTTTTTTCGAGGACAACTTTGAAGAATGCAAATAAAAGACGGCAATGACACATGAGCAATTGCACTTTTATATATAGGAAAGAATATATACAAAGCTAGTTTTCCAAAACTCTCACATTCTCTTCTCCTCAGGAATCTTTCCTCTATAACGTAAATTTTTTTTTTCTCTTGTAGCCAGCTATAGATTTTACATCAGTTCTGTCTGCAGCTAAGGCGTAGGATGAAAACGCCAAAAAGTATCCTGCCCTAGAAGCAGAGTAACCTGGACCGTAGCCAAAAATCCTAATTGCTACAGTCTTTTCCAAAAACATTATTTTGTGGGCATTATATTGTAATCCTGAGAAACCTAGAAGCCTTGTAAGAGCTTTAATACAAAGTATCGGCCATGCTGCGTCCTCTGAGAAACTACTATGAAGTACAAAAAAAGAATTCAGGGTCAATCCTAGCCAAGTAGTGGCCGAGTGCAATGTCTTTGGTGGTGTTACTAGCAGCTCTCGATCCTTTGCCACGCCCCAAGAAGTTATATGTATCAGCAATCTCCAACTACAAATAAAACCCATACTGAATGAGCATGAAATGTAAACCTACCAATGTGTAAAAGCAAATTCAAAATTATCTTACCACTTGATTTTCATCGTACTCCAATTTAAACGGATTCCATAAATTAATTGATGATGCTGTCTCATTGGTGTTAGTCAATTCTTTAACATATTCAGACTCCTCTCTTCCAAAATTGGAAATGCTGAGCTCGCTTTGAATGCGATCAAAGTCCTCATCAGTAATACTCAACTCTTTCTCAGCTTCTTTGGCCTTTTCAAAACAAAGAGAGAGGGCCTCACCAGCATCAATAAACTTATCATCTAGAGTTTCTTTATCAAGTTTCAGAATCTCTTCCTTTGATTCATTTTCTGTGTCAATTATCCCATTTGCAGCATCAGAAGCATCTGTAATAATTGCAAGACAATAATCTTCCGTGAGATTAAAAAGTTTTTGAATATCTGATAGTAAAATGTACTCCTTGTCCTTGAAAGGTATACATGGCAGGGAAGGAACAATATGGTGAGAACTCTCATCAGGTTGAGGGTTTGTATCTCCTTGGCTCTCCTCAATGATAGTCTCAGCTTTGAAGTGAGCAACATCCAAATTCTCAGCAATAGAAGCCTAAAAATCTGTATCTACAACCTCCTCTGTTTCCCTTTCATCTACCAGATCATCTAACATGCAAAAGCTGGCAGACTTTGCTCCTTCCAACTGTTGCTCCTCAGCTTTCATAGGGTATTTGACAAGGGTGAAAACAATAAAAGCAGCAGATTTTCTCATCATCTTGCAGTTTTTGGAATGAGTGTAGAAAAATATGTCTGTTGAGTGAAACCTCTCCAGAGAGTGGGCCCTGCACTTTCTAGTAAATACTGCCTTTTCATTTCCTGTTGACCCAATGGGAACATGGACATATTCAATTGTGCCAACTTCAACAGAAGGACCTGCAAGAGTTTCAAACTCCAAAAAGTCCTCCATAATATATTTTTCACAAGATTTCAGAACTTTGTCAAGTTCCCAATCAGGATTAAAAATGTTTTTCACAACTCCATAGAATGAGAGATCCATTCCATTCTGAAGCATAAAATCAAGTAGCCTCTCTGATGGAGTGATATCAATGAGCTCTGATACTCCTTGACCTCTCACTACCGACGTTCGCTTCCCTGGAGATGTACTTGGCTTTCTCACACTAGTGGTAGAGGATGGAGAGGAAAAAGAATGCACAGGCTGATCAGATGTTGATGCACTTGAGCCTTTTGAAAGCCTTCTTCTTTTACCAGTTCCTGGAGAAACCTTGGATCCTAGGAATTCTATGGGTTCAGACATGTTTACAACTTCTGACGATACGGCGCGATAAGAGAGAAACGATTCAGACGGATAGGCCCCCTCGCGCTGTATCGATGATCCCAGTAAGAAGCGCTAGAGCCACAACAAAGGTGGTCACACGAGCTTGAGGAGTACTGAAAGAAGACTCTGTAGAACCTCCAAAACGAAGCGAAGAGAGGAAAGCGAAGAAAACCAACAGTCTCTCTCGCGCCGTATCAGCAATACAAACAGAGGTCGGAAACCGAAAAAAGTCGTACAGATAAGAAACACACCCTTATGTAGGCGCGGATTATGCCACATGCCAGTATCCGTTAGTCTCATACACGTGGCAGTAGCCGTTGGGCAACACGTGGCCGATAACCACGTGGCGAACAAGTGGACCGGTCATTACTTGACACGTAGCATACGGACCATAAATGCAGATACGTGGCACAATCAGTATCGGACATGTGTCATGATTGACCTGGGTATATAAGTGGTCATTTTTTCGACATGTACACTTTTCATTTCTCGAGCTCTTCCCGCCTTGCTTGCCGATACGGTGCGATACAAGACTTGCGTCGTCTCCGTTTCTTACCTCTCGCGTTGTATCGATTGTCTTTCGGCTTAGTCCTTTTTTCGCTAGCAAAAAGAGGTGTACCGATACGGAGCGAGGGCGTCCAAACGGTGTGCTCGTTTCCTCCATATCGCGCCGTATCAGCAGTTTCCTCCATATCGTGCCAATACGGAGCGAGGGCGTCCTTACGCAGTGTTGGTTTCCTCCATATCGCGCCGTATCGGCATCTGATCTCCAATACGGAACGAGGGCATCCAAACAGTGTGCTCGTTTCCTCCATATCGCGCCGTATCAGCAGTTTCCTCCATATCGTGCCAATACGGAGCGAGGGCGTCCTTACGCAATGTTGGTTTCCTCCATATCGCACCGTATCGGCATCTGATCTCCAATACGGAGCGAAGGCGCTGTTCCATTCTGCTCGCTTTGTTCATATCGCGCCGTATCAGAATTGCTCATTTCGTCACTTTCCTCGCCAATTTGTCTTTCAGTTATTGTCCTTCTGGTTGTTATTTTTGCTTTTCTAGATGGCAAGGACAAAGCAAACTGCAAGAAGAGTGTATCTAGATGGGAAGGACAGTGGGGGTAGAAGAAGCTGGTCCATCACAGGCTCCAGAGCATTTTACAACAGAAATCCCCCCTACACCAGGTGTTGTCCTTACATCTTCTATAAATGTTTCTTCACCTGAAGTTGAGGAAGCAAAGGATGAGGGTTACCCTGTGAAAGATTCATTCCCTACAATGGTACCTGAGCCCACATCTGTTGAAGCCACTGAACACCCCAAGCCACAAAAGAGAAAGAGGAAGTCCAGGTTCTTCTATATGCAGAGATGTTTCAGTGAGATCAGGAAAGCCCAGAGAGCTACACAGCATGTCATTCCAAAAGCTGCTTTTATAAGGGTGGTTAAAGAGATCTCTGATAGATTGTCTCAAGTGGCAACTGTCTCTGGTCTAAATAAGAAGTGGCAACTCTCAGCCATTCTTGCCCTGCAAGAGGCCCAAAAGATTTTGTTATTTATTTCATGAACGACGCTTACATTGCTACCGCCCATGCTCATAGGATCACCCTTATGAATAAAGATTTCAGCATCATTAGTAGAGTGAGGTATAGGTTTGACAAAGTCCTAAGGCCATTGCCTTCCAATGATCAAAAAGCCTTTGAAATCCTTAACGTTCCCCCAAAATTGTCCAGGAAAGAGAAAAAGCTAAATGTTGAGGATGTTAGTCACCTTTACCCTACAAGGGGTGCCACCCAGCAGGAGGCTTTCTTGAGTGAAGAAAATCAGGAGGTGTTTGAAATTGAAGACGATGTTTACAAGAGGAAAGCCACATCACTTTCTCCCGTCAACAGCGAGAGGATGGGCAAAGTGTATGGGCAAATTCTTGTGAATGTTGCTGGGGAACCTGAGGAGGAATATCTTAGTATATCTCCCGAGGACAAGCCCATGTTGGAAAAAAGGGATGTCCAACTATCTGACTCCGTGGTTTTTTGTTGCATAAGGTAAGGTTTTTTGTTGCATAAGTTAAGTCTTATAGGTTCAATTATATTTTGGATGAAATTGGTATTGAATAGCTTTTGCTATTATCTGCAGGGCATTGGTCTCCTCTCTCACTCTCGATATCCGAAGAACCATATACATTGTTGATCCACTTCTCTCTGTGGAACTTTTTGCAAAATCTGGTTCTAATATTTCACCATTTTTTCGTAGCTTCGACAGTGTGACAAATTACCACATCTTTTTCCCTTATGTAGAAAGGTATTTTTCTTTTTCTGTAGAGGAAAATTTATGTTCATTTGCTTTCACCCTTCTACTCACCTCTTTTATGAATTTGCAAAGGGCATTGGAGTCTCATCTACATTAATTGTCTTTCAAGGGAAATTATCTTTATGAATTCTCTCAGCGGTGTTCACGGTCAAGCACGAATGTATGTTGGAAGAAAATTACTTACTTTGATTTCTTTTATAAATAATATTTTGAACTTATAAAGCTTCCTTTTGCAGTGCTGGTAGACTCGTTTCTACATTTTTGGATACAACATACGAGGATCTTGCTGATCCTCAAAGGCCGTATACTTTTCTTCTACAAGAAGTTCCATTGCAAAGCGATGCGCATTCTTGTGGATGGAGAGTTATCTCAAACATTTGCAGAACAGTGGATTCAAAGCTGTTACAAATAGAAGGAGTGAATGTAAGTTTATTTCATTTGATGTTTGTGTAACCCTTATCATGATGTCTTTTCACTAACTTATAACATTTATTCTTACAGTGTAGAGACTATCCTGAATCATATGTTTGGTGGATAAGGGAGAGATGCATCGAGCTGATTCTAGACAAAGCAATCACACCGTATGATCCTGACTCCCCTCTTCCTCCCAAAACTTCAATGGGCAAGGGCACAAGCAAGGGAAAGGTCAAGGGAAAGGGTAAGGACAATGGCAATGGTAAAGACAAGGGCAAGGGAAAAGGCAATGGGACCACTGTTGCAGAGTCTAAGAAAAAAGGAATGCCAATGCTCTCTCCTCTTAAATTTGATCCATCCCCTCTTAAGCCCCAAGAAAAGAGACTACCTGTAAAGGTCAAATTTTTTCAACAATCAAAGAAAGGCCCTGTGAGAAAAAATATCTTTGAAGAAATCGATAAAGAATGAAAATAGCAAACATAAGCATATACGAGCCTTTTTATTTTGGCTTTGTACATTTTTATGCAATTTTTGTACCTCATTGTGTAATGAAAATTTTCACTTGTAAATCGAATGTAATGTACATTTTATACACGAGCCTTATTATTTTGGCTTTGTACATTTTTATGCAATTTTTGTACCTCATTGTGTAATGAAAATTTTCACTTGTAAATCGGATGCAATGTACATTTTATTTATAGACATTCGAAAGGCGACTTGCTTCACGATAGCTTATGAAGTTCCCATTAAAAAATATCTTAAGGACAGTCTATTAAGATAAATTCCTGCCAAGTTTTCATTCTCAAGGCCCCAAACTCACAATTGTGGGAGACAAACAACTCGTACAAAAGAAAGAGCGCTCGGCTCTTTTACCAATTGTTACACCATTCACTTTGAACTTATATTTAGGGGATGTATTGTCTAGCAATTCCAAGGTATCCCTCACATCTTTCAGACTCCAATTGGAAGTAACATTCACCTTCTTTACTTCTTCATGTGGAAAAACATGCACCACAAGTTTATATGGTGTGTTATCTGTATCAGAATCCAAGGGAACCCAAATACCCAATCTTAGTTTGTATCGCCTGTAATCAAAGCCCAAAGCAAGATTTTGGTGAGGGATACTGTAAGCCAAAGCCAAGGATTGAGGGCATGCACTGCACCTCAAGATATCACCTTTATGATCGCACTCTCTAGATTTCCAATGCGTCCCTATAGTGTTGTCCAAATCCTCTTCCGAAAAGTTTCTACTTAGCCAGGATACCTTCGTTCTTTGTAAATTTGCTGTTTTGAAGCAAGCCACGAAGATATGGAGGGGTACAAACCATGATAAACGTATTCTTCTTGAGATCCTTCCAGCTGGCATGGACTTTTTAATATCCTGAGATATTTTGAATTTGAAACTCTGCACTGTTACCTTGTCAGGAATCTCCCAATTTAGAGATGAAAGACTTGGCAATGGCAAATCTTCAATATTCCCATACCTATCCGCTTTAGAGGGAACCACATACTGTGCATAATATATAAAAACCTTGCATTCACTATAAAAAGACACAGTTTGATTGGCATAAATAATGTCTGCCAATACCTTATGAATGGCATGGAAAGTCCCACTTAGGCTTTCCACAGGTTGCCATTCAATACTTGTTGACGGAAAGATATCTACAATGACGAACCGTTTGTTAGAACTTGCATAAATGGAAAAGAATTATATACGTTATTCAACTTATAACTTACAATGTGTTTGTTGGGGAACACGTTCGTTTGGAGGCAAGTGCATATCCTTGGCCATGTAAACATGTTGCACCTTGACAAACCAGCCTTCGGGCATAATTTTGAAGGCAATGATACGCCCCTTCCAGTGATGTTTTATATCTTCTCGTTTTCTTCTTTTCACCTTATGAGAGCCCTTGCAAGATGGCAGCATGGTAACCCAATCGTTTACAGCAAAGGTTTTGGGCTCAAAATTTCCATCTACTCCCTGGCTATAGACTGTGCAAGAGTGTATTAAACGAGAAAGGCACCTGGAGGAAGCCATGAAAAGAATGAAAGCGCAGAGAAAGAAGCTCAAAGAGGGGTGAATGAACTAAAAAGTAGCGCCAAGAACCCAAATGAGTATGTATTGGGCGCCAAAAACAATATTGAAAGATCTCCCGACTTTCAAAAAACTCATTATTAATTTCATCACATCTCTGTCATGTATTTTGTCAGATTTGTAAGTAAATAACGTCTTTGGGACTCCAAAACATGTCAGACTTTAGGGGTTTTGGCTAAAAAAGAAGAGAGAATCACGAAATGGACTCCACTATCTCTAAAAAAGAGGAGACAAGAATACCATATTCTTGCGCACGTGGTGAACTCTCTTTGGCACTTTCCTTAATCCTGTGATTAACAAAAGTGCATTTTTTGAAGCGTTTTTGGCCCTAATGCATTTCCATCCACCACATCTCCAGTCAGCCTGTCATCGTCCTTCAGCGTCCATAGCATTTCATTGTCTGGTTCCACCATTGGTAGCCATTGTGAGATATGCACTAACGCCTCTGACACCAACCAACCTTCCGCCATGCTACCTTTCGGACGAGCTCGTTGTTGCACAAAGCCTTTCAGGGTTTTCATGAAGCGCTCCAAGAAGAACATCCTTCGCGCATGGACAGGTTCAGCAATTTCCACTTCGTCCACAAGATGCACAAGAAGGTGAACTTGTATCGTGAGCATGCTAGTGGGCAGGTATTTCTCAAAGAGACAGACCGTCTCAACTGCTCCCCGCCTTGCGGATTCAATAGAGGACGTCTTAATCTCTTTCTGTGAGATCCATTGTACCAAAGTCGACAACTTGTAAATGGCCCCGCGAATTTCCGGAGTTAGGCATCCCGTGATCGCGATCGGTAGGACAAACTGCCACAAATGAGAAAGCATTAAGAATAATGGTCACTTTTCAAATTTTAAAATGTCCACGCTAATTAAAATCTATTCTGTTCACAAACCTGACATATCTTATGCCAATCATGGGATTTTAGCCCAGACATTTGGTCATCTTTAGAAAATGCGGACCTGAGAGAACACATCATACCCGTCGGAGTGCGGATAGACTTGATTACTTGCTTCACAATGCGCTCTTCTTTGGTAGACAAAACCTAGGGAGCGCGAGGAAGCTGCACTCCCCCTTCAGCACTCGACTACGGCCAAAGCGCCTCCATCTTACCTACCTCCTTTAAATCCATTTGTGACCCTATAGTGTCTCGCTTTCCTGTGATGTGGTCCCATAGCAAGCTGCCCACATTTTTGAAAATATGCATGGGATCCAACAAGTGATTGACCTGTAAGTGGGTCCAATATGGCAACTCGTAGAAAACTGAGAACAGTCACATTCCATTTGGATGTGATTCCGGGTTTACCATTTTCAGCTCGTACTAGCTTGCAGCGTTCATACGTGCTGGAGGTCGTCCAAGAAAACCTTCCCTGAGTTCATGATCCTCCGGCAAGAAAGCGGCGTGTCCTTGATATACCATCTTCTTCATGGTTCGTGACCTTCGGGAGTCTAATTGTGGCCCACACAATGGACATGCATGATAACTTGAGGTAACGAGACCTGCAAGGCGATCCACGACCAAGTGAATACTTGATTGAATGAAATAAAATATAGATATTACCAGCGAGAACAAAGGTCTGCTCACCTGAGCACTCTCCCAATCCCGGAAAGTCATGCATCGTCCACATGAGAATGGCTCGAATGTTGGCTGATTGCCGACCATCGCGCCTGCTCATATCTTGCACCGTGACCCCCTCCTCCCACAAAATCTTAAGCTCATCGACTAATGGACGAAGATACACGTCCATATTTTTTACTTTGTAGCGGCCCGGGACGAGCAAGCTAAGGATGAGATGTCCTTTCTTCGTAGAAAGCCATGGAGGAATGTTGTAGTTGACAAGCACTATAGGCCACACACTGTAAGAAGTCGAGCGCAGACCGAATGGATTCACACCATCCATGGCGAGACCGAGCCGAAGATTCTTTGGCTCTCGCGCAAAGCCTGGGAAGGTAGAGTCAATGTGGCTCCATGCGCGCGAATCTACTGATATTCGTTGCACTCCATCCATGGACCTATTCTGCACATGCCACGTTGTCAAGCTTGCCATGGCAGACGTGCGAAACATGTGGTTTATGCAGTGGATGAGCGGAAAGTGTCTGAGGACTTTTTGAGGGATGGTCTGCCCTTGCAAGTCCTGTCGATACCTGTGAGCACCACACTTTGGACATGTCTCCATAGTCTCGTATTCATCTCGAAACAATATGCAGTCGTTGATACATGCATGGATGTTATTGTAGTCCATGCCAAGCTTCCGTAAAACATGTCGTGCATCATCACGAGACTCAGGCATGGTGTTTGCAGGTGGCAATATATGATATTTCAATAACCTGAAAAAATCATAAAACACCTTGAAAAATCCATCCATGTTTGCAATAATACTGTTTTTTAAAAAAAAACAATGAAGTCTGTGTGCAAGGTACCTGAATAACTCAGTCACACTCGTATCGCTCCAACCGTATTTTGCTTACACACTTAAGAGTGCAAGCAATGTCTTCAACCGAGATACTTGGCACCCATCATATAATGGTATGGATGCTTCCTCTCTAAGCGGGTCAGATGTCTCAACATCCATGGGAATCAATGCATCGATCATTGCCTCCATCTCAGGCTCCAAGATTGTAGGCAAGTCGGGAAGGTTGTCTGTCTCCTCTGGCATTGACGGTATAGATGGGCCTTGCGAGTGGTCGATTGGCTCCTGCAATCCATCCATCGCACGTCCACAAACTCTTCTAATTGGCCGCAAAGGGTGCACTCCCCCTTGGGTCAAGACATCACCCCCCTAGATACAAAATTTGCCAATAAGACCCAATCTTATTGTGTACGGTTTTCAATTAGCTTGAGAGTACAATGCATGAAAAATGCTAACTTCAAATTACCGTTTGCTGAAAATCTGCAATCGCCTGATCAATGATCTCAGATTGAAACTCGCCAAATCGTCGTACGTGTTCTATAGACAATCGGTGTTTTCGTCTAATTGCCAACTTGCATTGAGAGCAAGGACATGGGACACGCTGATTAAGATACGACTCGCGGTCTTGAACAATAAGACCTTCTTCGTTTGCCATCTTATCTACATTACAGCAAACGAGGCTTAAATGGATAGCTTTATGGAGATGTACGTCAAGTTGCAAGTTGACCATAAACCTTGCATTGTATATAGTAGTCGAGAGATTTTCCGATGTTATATCTCGGCCTTGTATCATGCTCAACGATTTGTTTGTCCCGGTAGATAATTTTTTGTTATATCTCGGCTTTGAGTATAAGTAATCCATTTTAAAATTAATACGCGCCATCTATGAAATTTTATAACTATAGTAATAAAATTTATTTCAATCAATTCTACTCATAGTCATAAGACCTGAGAGAAATTATCCTATACTCAATTTAAGGGTTTCTTCTTCTATAACAATAATTTTGGGTTCATTTTGATGAAGTACGTGGCCGTATGCAAAGCACATTGCATACCATTATCAATAAGTATATTATCATAAATTTCCTTCCCCTCCCTCTCCCTCTCCCTCTCTTCCTCTCTTTCTCTCACCCTCTCCCTCTCCCTCTCGTTCTCTTTCTCTCCCTCTCTCATTTCCTCCCTCCCCCTCCCTCTCCCTCTCCCTCCCTCTTTCTCCCTCTCCCTCTCCCTCCCCCTCCCTCTTTCTCTCCCTCTCTCATTTCCTTCCCCTCCCCCTCCCCCTCCCTCTCCCTCTCCCTCTCTTTCTCTTTTTCTCCCTCTCCCTCTCTATCTCTCTTTCTCTCTCATTTCCTAAACAAGCAAAAAATAAAGTGATTTAAACATCCTCCAAGCAAAAGGGAGAGGGAGAGATACAATGCACTCTCCCTCTCTTTCTCTTTCTATCCCTCTCTCATTTCCTTCCCCTTCCTCTCCCTCTCACTCTCTTTCTCTCTCATTTCCTCTCCTAAACAAGCAAAAAATAAAGTGATTCAAACATTAAACAAGCAAAAGGGCGAGGGAGGGAGAGAGAGAATCCACTCTCCCTCCTTCTCCCTCTCTTTCTCTTTCTCTCCCTCTCCTATTTCCTCCCCCTCCCTCTCCCTCTCCCTCTATTTCTCTTTCTCTTTCTTTCTCTTTCTCTTTCTTTCCCTCTCCCTCTCCCTCTCCCTCTCTTTCTCTCTTACTCTCTCATTTCCTCTCCTAAACAAGCAAAAAAGAAAGTAATTTAAACATTAAACAAGCAAAAGGGAGAGAGAGAGAGAATGCACTCTCCCTCTCTTTCTCTCCCTCTCCCTCTCCCTCTCCCTCTCTCTCCCTCTCCCTCTCCTTCTCTTTCATTTCCTCTCCTAAACAAACAAAAGAGAACGATTTAAACCTTCAACAAGTAAAAGAAAGAGAGAGGGAGACTCACCAATGAGATATGGCGAGCGTGGGCGGCTTCTCTTTGCAACAAGGGCTCCTCCTCTCCTTCGCGAACAACGGCGGTGGCGGTGGCGGCAGCAATTCTCTTCCTCTTCTTCTCTCACAAAGCCTTGGCTCTCTCCCTCGCTCTCTCCCTCGCTCTCGCTCTCAAAAGGTAAAGAAAAGAAAATGAAAACGGCACTTTGGTTTCGGCCGCGCTTTTTTTTCCTGCGACGTCACTATTGGCGTCGCCAATAGCAACGCCTATAGCGACGCCGATATCCGCCGTCGCTAATCGGCGTCTCTAATTGCCTAATTCCTTGTAGTGAACCTTTTGACTAGAAGGATCATAAAATTTGTAACCTTTGGAATGATCTGAATAACCAAGAAAAATAACCTTCAAACCTGGAGGATCCAACTTATGTCGAGTGTCCTTGGGCACATGAATATAAGCAATGCAGCCAAATGTGCGAAAGTGAGAGACTAAAGGTGTCTTCCCTGTCTAGATTGTTATAGGAATTTTACCAGCAGGTGCAGTAGTTGGAAGATGATTTTGAATAAAAACAATTGTTAGAAGTGCTTCAGTCCAAAACTTTTGAGACAAACCAGAGTGTATAAGTATGCAACGTATAGCATTAAGAATAGTACGATTTTTGTGCTCAGCAACACCATTTTTCTGAGGAGAATAAGGAATTGTAAACTCATGATGAATACCTTGATACTTACAGAAGTCATCAAATAGATTGGATACATATTCACCGCCATTGTCACTGTGAAGCATCTTTATAGAGAATCCAGTTTGAAGCTCCACACTTATCTTGTATTGTTTAAATATAAATAAAGCCTCAAACTTACGTCGAAGAAGATAGACATGTGTGTACCGTGAGAAATCATCAATGAAAGTTATAAAATATCAATATTGAGACTTTGAGGGAGGAAAAGGACCGCAAATATCGATATGAACCAAATCCAAGAGAGCACACGAATGTGATGAAGTAGAAGTGTGGAAAGGTGAATGATGGTGTTTTCCAAGTGCACAGTACTCACATATTCCCATACGTGGATGAGATTTAAGATCCATACCTTGCACAAGACCATGACGATGAAGATCAAGAATTTTGGCAAAATCGAAGTGTGCAAATCGTTGATGCCATAATTTGCAATCTGTATCTCCAGGGGCAATAACAACATTTGCAACTGTATCGTTCAATAATAGCTCAAATAGATTGCCATGTCAAGGATCCACTGCTATTCTCTTAATATTCTAGTGGATGAAACAGTCCCCAGATATAAATCACCCACTCCTTTGACTTGACAAGTCCTATCATCTGCAAGGTAAACAAACTTCTTGATAGGAAGAGAATGATAATTGTGAAGCCACTGTGATTGGTATGTCATGTTTCCAGTGGCACCTAAATCAACGATGAATAGAGAACCATCATGAACATGAAGTACCTTTTCTGGAGAGATATCATGATGGACGAAATTGAGCTCCTGATGAGTATGATCATCATCAGTTGTAGTTTGTTGAATAATATAAGCTCGAGAACATTCTTTATCATATCTGCTTTTATAACAACGACGAGATGGATGATTTGTATGTGCACAATAATCACAAGGAGGAAAAATTTTGGACGAGCGAGGTTGCTTTGTAGTAACTCCATGCTCCTCATCATATTGATGTGCCCAGCAATCAAAAGCCACATGGCCTTTCTTATCACAATAAGAACAATGTTTGTTAGGATAAGCAAGATGAGAAGATTTACTACCTCGATTAGGGCGTCCACCCTGTTGAACACGTGAAGCAGGACGCTTGCGAGCAACAAAAGCAACATCAAAATCCCTTTGTTCACGAGTGACCAAAACAACATCAGATTTTTTCAAATGATGCTCATGGCATTGAGAATATTCAATAAGAGATATGCGTGCTTTGTCAAAGTGGATATCATCCTTGTTAGACAAAATAGTGATGATATTATCATACAAAGGATCTTTGATGGTATGAAGAAGTTGAGTAACAATCTGATTTTTAGTAACAGGAACGCCGGCAGCACCAAGCTAATTGATAATGTCTTTAAAAGCCTCAATATGAGAGTGCATAGAAGTACCAACCTTATATTGAAGATTCTTCAAACAAGTTTGGAGATATAAAATTTCGATGACCGATTTCTTCTCAAACGTTGAGATAAGATACTCCCAAACAGCATGAGAGGTTTCCATATGAAAGACATCCAACATAAGTGAGTCAAGAAGTGCAGACAATATATAACGAGGAGCCACTTTGTCACGATGAATCCAATCAGTATGATCAATTTTCCATTGTTCAAATAATGGACCATCACTAATCACAGAATTGTTATTCATCACATCAATAGGTTGAACTGGGCAAGACAGGTCGCCCAAAACAATAACAAATAATTCGTGTCACCTTCAAGAATTAGCATCATCTTTGCTTTCCACCCAGGAAATCCTTGTCCTTGGAAGAAGGGAACCGAACGTTGGCCAGACGGATATCCATTAACAATTACGCAATTGGCAATGCCTGTATGTCGAGAGAAAACAAATAAGATGAGATCGCAGAATCTGCAAACCATGATCAAGATGAGCGTAGTTGAGACGCATGACAATCAAAATAGGGAGATGCACGTAAGAACGACGAAAAGTATTGAGTGACTAAAAAGAAAGCCCGAAATAGAGAGGCATGATGTGCAAGACGAGATGACACATATAAGAAAAGTGCGATTTCGGTCGAGCAAAGAACGTGAACGATAATAAAACATCGCTAAAAATAGCAAGATGTTTGCTTGTCGTAATCAACATCATTAACGAAGATGAGAGATTAACAAACTGTAATTGGGGATTGACCAACAATCAAAACTTCTCTACCACCAAAAATACTAGAATTCAACCGTGATAAGGTCAAATTCACTTCTTTCAATCTGCAAAGAATCTTCTCAACATCTCTAATACGTGAAATCACAAAGAATATGCATCCATGATTATCTAAAGAATCATCTTTACCCTCTTCCATACATTCCTTGATAGGTAAGTCATCAATGTAAGGCATAGTAAGCTCAAGAATAAAATCTCGTAGAACCTTGTTCATCCCATTCGTCATATAAGCAACTAAATTAGTAGCTCCTTGTGGAAGTGTACACATTCGGAAAAGGCCTAGAGGTGTCTTCATTGTAGTCAAATCTCTGCTCTCAAGGGCAAGGTGGAACTGATCATATCCGGAATAAAGATCGCCAAGTGAATAAATAGCACGTCCAGCAAAAGCTTCAGCGAACTTATCTACAATAGGTCAAGCACCAACATTTCGAATAGTGACCTTGTTTACTAGCTATAGGTCCTATATGAATCTGAGTATCCCATTCTTATTAGGAAATGTGAACCACCTGTTGGAATATGGAGCTGAAGATGGCTCTAGAATTCCCATCTTGATTTGCTCATTTAAGAGCTCTACCAGTTTGGGCAAGTGAGCCCTTGGCACAGGAATAGGATGTAGATTCCAAGGGACATACGAAATGGTAAAAATAACCATAAGTGTCACAACCCTAGGATCAATGCATCCAATCTCATGTGGAAAGAAAGCAAAAGTTTTTTCATTTCTACATAGCATCTCTTCAAAATATCTTACCTCTTTAGGAAGTAGAAAACCTTCAGTTCCAATCTTCATTTCTTTCAATATCTCAGCTGAAATCTTATGTCCAATACCTGCAGGATCTCGCAAAGGAGGTTGCTTAGCAGCTCTTCTAATCATCTCATCACTATCCAAAGGTAGTGGTCCTTCTTGTCAACTATCTTATATTTTGTCTGAACTCTAGCTTCATTGCTACAACCTGTAGATTTCATCTCATGATGAGAAAACCCTAGTAAGCACAAATTTTGATGTGTATAAATACAAACACCCAAATCTTTTTGCTAAAATACGTCAACAAGGAATTCTTTTTGCTGAGAATCCTTAGTATTCAATTTCTTTTGAAACATGAAATCAGCAATCTTACAATACATCACCTGAGAATGAACCTATAAGACATATGACATCTCTTGATTGTTAGCATTTAGCAAAACCAAAAGTTATTCCATGGTATCTGAGCATGAAAGTCCATCATAGAGACTATCTATCCTGTCTTCTTCCTGTAAAACACCTGCATTCATTAATTCATTTTCATTTCTTTTTACATACTGCCTGGCACCTCTAGGCATATTAGAAATATGCTGAAAACACAAAGTACTTTCAATGGATACACCATAAAAACATGAGGAAAAACTGCTGCTGTCAGGAGGCAAGAGCTTTTCTTGACTCGTACCACCATCGTCTCGCAAGACAATGGTACCTAGCAAAAATCCAACTCTCTTGCTAGAAGAGGGGAATCCCTCAAGGAATCTTTATTCCACTAATGATTAATACAAATAGTCATGAACTGAATAGCTCTCCTCCTGTTCTTGCTTTGGATCCGTGCATAGGCAGATCCATCATCCAGAACCTTAGTCTCCATCCGGGACTCAGCAATAAATGACTATCCCAAAATAAAAGGATAAGAACAAGAGTTTTATACAAATAAATCATAGGACTCACCCAAATCTCCAATGGAAATCTTCAGATTTGGGCAAGCAGCATATAAATCCCTTACACTGTTGTTGGCTACACGCATGCATCAACCATGATCAACATCAACTGGCCATCTACTAGTCTCATATAAACCTCACACAGTTACATTAATCTCAGAACCATGATCCAAAAGTGCAACGCAAGGAGTTCCAGTCTCACTAAGCTTGACGACAGTTTACGTAGTCGCACGAGCCCAATGACTTTGAGAAAAATGGCTACGAAGGTACCAATCTAGGCGCATCTTCACTTTCTTCATACTGCACGAGCTGAAGTAAAGGATGAAGAGAGTTCTTGTGGACTGCATACATAGAGATCCTTCTGTAGATTCCTCATTGATCTCTTCTTTAGAATCAACCTCCTCAATCTGTAATCCATAGCGAATAGTCTCTGCAACAGCTAAAACCTCTCAATGGATCATATCTTGCGATGGTTCTTCAATTATTTGCCACTTTCTTTTTATGATGTCAATAATAACATCACGGAAATCTCTCTTGGCAATCCCTAAAACTTCTCCAAGTGTAAATTCAATCTTGCAATTAAGAATTTGATCTTCAAGTACCTTTTTCAAATCTGTGGAAGACTCGATGTCAGATAGTAGTTTGAATCCAGGTTGCTTATTCGCCTTCGAATCCTTTAACTTTGGGGCCCTTTGGTCTTCTTGCATCTTTGGCTTTTGCACATTAGCTATGCTCTGCTCCGGTCCTGAAGAAGAAGGCTAAAGAACTGGCTCACTCCTCCTAGTTTCTTTCTTTGATCCTTCAGCTTGATCATTATCTCTTTTGCACTTTTCTTCAACAAGTGCTTCAAATCCTTGAGATTTTGCAATATAAGGATAGACAGAGAAGCCATCTATGTGATCATTCCATCTGGTTCCTTTTCTAATTGCATCTCCTATGAATGAAAGTTCAGATGAAGAAGCTTTACCTTTCTTTTCCACATGCAGTGCATAGGACCATAAAGGAGACTTACCTTTCGGTAGCTGCTCCAATTGAAGACCATAGGCTGCAGCTTCTCTTGTTGCCTCTTGCTTTACATAAGAGGAACGTAAAAGAGTTTCTTCCAATAATTTCTTCATACCTCCCTTGCCAAAATTCATTTTGAGTGGTTTTTCTAAGTCTCCAAAACATATCATCCTTTCCTTCCACACCACTAACTTGAATCTTTTTGCCTCTTTGAAGTCTTGACAGTCCTTACGCTCGTGGTCTGGACTATCATACCGCACCATATGCATTGCCAAACACGATCATTTTTGAAAGAGCTCATAGGAGTAGAAGAAATGGGAACACAAATTGGAGCTGGATTAAGTGGATGTTGATCTCTTCTGGACATCTTTATCTGAAGATCCTTCAAGTTCTTTAAAATTTCTTCCGCCATGTCTTCAGCAATTGGTTTGGAAGATAGCCTGACAACTGCCATAGGAATAGGCATAGGCATAGGCATAGAAGTAGGCATAGACATGGGATGGGAGGTAGAAGAAGTGGAAGGAGCAGGAGGAAAAGTGGGAGAAGTGGAGATAGGAGAAGACATTGTTAGAGGTGTTTGCATACCGTTTTGTAAGTGTGCCTTCCATCTCCGCCTCTTCGTCAATGTGGAAACAACATATCAACACCATCTTGCCAATCCATCTTCAATCCCATAGGCTGTGTTCGGTCTTCAAGAAGCTCTCTCAACTCGTCCTAAAGTGTAGGATCAGTTGCTTGCAAAAATAACTACACTTTCTCCGAGTTTAGGGCTCTTTTCTCAAGTGTATCCAACTGATTATAGCGCTCTTCAAACTCGCACACTAACTCAGAAGCAATAAGTCCTTTGTTGAACTAATAGACCTACTCTCTGAACATCTTCCGAGTAGCAATTCCTTAATCCTCCAGGAAATATTCATCTTGGAGTGCCTTCTTGAAGACATTCCAATTTAAATCTTGCACAAATAAATCAATCACTCTAACCTGCAAAGCAAACGTGACAAGCCACAAAAAATAATTGCTCCAGCTGTTAGGAACTCCAAAGAAAATAATTTACGTTCACTTACCACAACCTCAATTGCTTTGGTTGCTCCATGTGTATGATCTTGTTCTCGATGTAGCATTCGTTGTTGATCCAATTGATGCTGATGTAGCTGCTGCTATTGTTGCATAGACAACTACATCTCTTGATTCTGCATCATAATAGCTGAGGATAAAGTTTGCAACAATTTCTTCATTTCATCAGTTGAAAAGGAAGAAGCACTTAATGATGAAGTGGGTGGAGTATTTGAAGTATCTCCCATCTCGGCAATCAGATGCTTTTCACATCAAGTTCACCAAGTGTCGCACGGTTTTCCGCATGGAGAGCTCGTGAATGTCGCTCGCCGCCGCAGGGACGCTTTGAGATGGGAGTAGAACACTCAACTTGAGGCTAAATCTTGGAGTAAAGAATCTCAATACATCAATTCAACTTAGATAAGCTTGATCACATTACATATGAAGAGTCTGTTGATATGAAAGTTCTTTTATAACATGACATTGCTGGACAAGATGTCACACCTCTCATAGTTTACTTAACTCACTTTTTGAGATTGAATTATTATTTCTATTATCACATATATAGCTGAAATTCCACAACAGAAGCAATGTCACAAGCTACAAACTTCAGAACCTTAATCTGATACTTTCTGTGATACGGCAATCAGCCTTAAGTGCTACCATAGACACACTACTCCCACTACAATTGATGACGCCTATACAATCTTCAGTTTCTTTTTTAACCTTTTGAGGTTAAGCATGTTGTTGCTTTCATGGAGTTGTACTATATTCCATTGAAGAAATTAAGCCTCCATAGTGTCTGAATTTCCGGTGTCGATGGGCAGACACTGTCCATGGAATCAACATAGCCTTCATTTAAACTTCATTGAATTACATGCGATAGTCTTAGAAATTCGAGTCTACTGATTTGATTCTTGATAGTAGCAAAGCTCCCCTCAGGGAACCATTTTTCCCTGCTGATGCCATTGTTGACTTTGCTTCTTTCGCCTTCAAACTTACAGCGTTGCCTAATAAATGCATGGCCCAGCTCTCCACTTGGCAACCATCAATGTCTTTGCCACGTCTAGGTTTTCAATCATGCTGTAAAAGCAACCTTTCAGGTAGTTATGTATCGTTACCTTCCTTGTCCTTTACGTCCTTCCTTAGCTTTCTGACTATCTTTGTTATCGGCTCCCGTCAACTCTCTAACGCAGCAGTGTCTGCATCGTGCTTCTTTTCATCTACCTTCAGTCAGAGCAGCAGTCTTTTCCGCAACATAATCTTCAACGTCTTCTTCAACTACGACTTTCGTTCCATCTCTCAAGAGCCACCACCGTTTCCTTCGTCGCAGCTTCCAAGAACCAACGTCATAATTCATCCTTGGCATTCTTTTATTGTAGCCGCAGTCACCGATGCTTTGAGCTTCACCTTCTACATGTCATGGTTATGAAACACATTCCTACATTTATCTTTAATGTTCGATTCTTCATTGCCATCCCTTTCTTCTTCTCGACCTCTCTTCCATTCACTTTTATAACCATCTTCATAACTTTAGGAAAGCTTCTAAAAAGCTTCATTCCATGATGTCTTACTGCTTTTTGTATAGAGCCCCATCAATCAATTCGTCTCCAAAAAGCTTATGAAAAGCATCTTCGAATGACATCAAAGATTACATCATCATGCTGCCGATTGTCATCATGTTTAGGCCATTTTGAGGACCGTTGAATAGCTCCCCTATTAGGCTACCATCGTAAACCTTCAACTCTCCTTGCAAAACCTCTATTCCATCTTTGAGAGATAATTCTTCTTCGCTTTCCACCCTGTCACAGGAGATCTTGATTCTAAATCTGCATCACGCTTCTTCCAATCCTTTCCTTTTCTTCTCTAGTATCTTTTCCTATGGCTTTACTTTGCCAAAAAAGTTCACTTTCCGTGGTTTGGAAGAAGGGTCTTTAGTCTCCTTTGCCTTTGGAAGATTATCATTTCTAGGTGCAACAAGAGTTGATGATGAGTCAATTGGTTGACTTCGGGGCTACAGCACAAGTCATGACTTCTCAATACATTCATGCTTCCTCAATAGTTGGAGATTTCATTCAATCTTGATGTTGAAAAATTGTAGTAGTAATTTTGACTTACGGGCATTTTCTATAGCTTCCCAATTTACACGGCCCTCTTAAGCCTATATAAAACTTTCTCAAGAAAATAATACTAGGATGTATAATCTTCTTAGTGAACAAATTCCATGCCTTTGATCTTCCAAAATTTTTATCTTCTTATGAACCTGTTTTTCCATGCATTGTGCCCTATCAAGAACATGCTTTAGAAAAGAACTTCGTGCCCAAATACTCATGCAGTTTACAAATTAAAATCCATGCTATGCAATCAATCAAGCAATGCTTCCACACAAAATTTATGAACTTATTGAAGAAACGGTGCCTATTCTAACTATATGTGCTCATGCGTCATGCGGATACAAACACAAAAGATACACACAATGGAAATCAAACTCATAATGACACTGACTTAAGAGTTCAAAAACTTGGTAGAAAATTCCACCCTCATGTTTGCAGTGGTAGACACGCAGCATCACGACACCATGTGGTGGGGTTGTCCGTTGTGTGCATGAGGTCCAGCAAGTGCCATAGCTAGTATCGGCCCATTTTAGGTCCCATCAATAGTGTGACTGCTGGGAGCCGCCAATAAGTGGTGGTTTTGAATCTAGGGTTTCTAGGGAACAAATAGTTGGTTTATATCCTTTGAGTACAAGAACCGTCAAGCCGAAATACAAAAAGTAGAACGTGCTAAGAGGACTAGACAGCAATTGGAGATTGTAAGGCATTATTCCTCTCAAAGAAGCAGCCCACTATGCATAAGTGGCAGTGGTTCTAATAACCTAAGTGTCATAAGTAGCCCTTTGAGCACAAGTGGAAGTCTTAGTACTTTCCCTCTTCCAGTCAATCAACCCACTTCAAGTAGGGGTGTAGTTTTACCTACAAAAACTCCTATTGTCAATCCAATTGTAGCCATGGCACAACCCATCGCAATTCCAGCAGGGACACGAGATTTACTGGCATTAGGAGCACCTTTGCCCATCTTCCATGGGTTAGCAGAAGAAGATGGAGAACTCCATATTAAGGAGTTTCAAATACTCATGTTCAACTATCGAATACAAGATGAAGGACATCAAATGATGTTCTTCAATATGACGTTAAAAGGAAGGGCAGAAGTATGGTATCATGGTCTAGACGCCAAAACCATGACTGGCGCTGACCAATTCTTCACTGCCTTCCATAGAGAGTTTGCTCCTGAGAGGGGGGGATAGTATCAGTTGTGTTTCTTGAATGTAATACACCAACAACCAAATGAGAATGACTATGCCTATGCCAAGAACCTAAAGCAAGTTCTTCGCAAACTTCATGCTTATATCCCCATTCCACCAGCTGTACAATTGCAATATTTTCTACATGGATTGGATTTCAATATCCAAGTGCAGCTCAGTAGTGTCGCTTTGGCCAACATTAACACTGCTATAACCCAAGCAGAAGGAGTAGAGTCGCACTTGCAAGCGGCTTATGCAGCAAGGATAAATTGGAATGGTATTAATTTGGCACTGACCAATGGGAGTCAAGAGGACCCAATGTCAAATGTGAATGGAAGAGGGAGTATTATGTCAAATTTGCCTATATTACTAGCCTCTCCTAGTGTGACTATGCATATGGCTAGTCAGACAAACCCACTACATGGTGGAGGCCAAATAACGAATCCGATGTTGTCCCAATAGGTCAGTGGCCAATTTCTAAGCAAGTGGTTAGGCCGATGGGAGAACATACAGATGATTGCGGCTATGAGTCGAGTGCCTCTAATTCCCTTGGCAAAGTTGAGAACGCGATGAAGCACTACACCGATATGATTTTTGAACAATATAGACAAATAGCTATGGATATCAATTTTCTTAAAAAATAGTAGAATTTGATAGGGAATTAACACCTTGAAGAGGGTTCCCCCTCAAGATTCAGCTGTAAGTGGTCTGGTGGCCAACATTTCCCTAGGAATTGTCCAAATGTCAAATATAATATTTGCAAAATGTCTTGCCACTTAGCTACTACCTGTTGGAGTAAGATCAATTCTCTCCAACAAGGGAGTAAATTGCCAAGTTCAGCTAACCATCACGCACAAGGTCTCTAGCAAAATGAGGGACTAAGACAAATATTGCAACGAGGAAAGGCTATTGTAGAGGAGTCGTCTTATGGCAGTGGAGTTTGCCTTATTGAGGTTGTATGTGTCAATGATGTTGAAACTTCTAGTCTACGAGCCGTAACTATTGAGATATCGAGCTCCACTCGTGATACGCCAGGGTGACCGTTGTGTATTTATGTCACCGACTTGTTAGTTGCAGACGCGGTTGGTACACCGCCCATGAATAATAGCTACATAATAGCTATCCTTATCTACTCTAGTTCGTGGCTCAGTTAGTATGCCACCTTAGTTAGTTGAGTTTGGTTTGAGACCCATATATAAGGTTCTTCTATTTCTTTGTATTTGAGTTCTTTTGGCTTACACAACTAAGAAGAGGAAAACTGTTTTCAACCTCCACCTCTGTGTGTATTTCCCCATTGTGCAAGCAAGAAAGCTACAAGTGAGACTCCTTCCTTCTCTCCCACAATCGTGACATGGTATCAAAGCCTTGTTCGTGGTAAGGAGCTCAAGAAAGCAAGCCAAGCTCGCGGTGTTCTGGTAAGAGGAGCAGTGTTACTTTCATTTTCTATTTTAAGAGCAGATCTCTGCAGGTAGCACAGCCGGAAAGTGCAGGAGTGCATTGTCTCAAGTTGAGACACCCTTCGCGGTGAAGCAAGAGGGCAGTATATGCTACGGGTGAGGGCTTTAGGCCTAGACGACCTTGTTTTTTTTATTTGAGGCCATTTCCGGGCCTGTTTTGGAGGTGGAAGTTTTCTGCACGCACTCAGGAAAAGGCCCAGTTTTATGCTGTGCAGCCACTGTTCTACAGGTCGGTGAAAAGTTACTGTAGAAATTGCATCATATGCTTGTGCGCAGAGACATTGGGAGTTATAGAATCATCCCTGTTTCCTGTTGATGCAAAATCCTCACTAGGAAGCGACTGTGTGGTCAAATACCACTTTCGTGAGTTTTGCAGATTAGCCCTTGTGAGGCTAAAGCTGTGTTCTCTGCAGTGACAGAATTTTTTGCAGTATTCTGTAATGGCGTCTGATTCTCTTTCACAGATTGTAACTGAAAAGCTTGACAAGAACAACTTCCAAGCATGGAAGTTTAGAATGACGAATTTCCTTATGGGAAAAGGATATTGGGAATTTGTTGCAGGAAATGAAGAAGAACCAGTTATTCCTGATGTTCCCAATCAACAGCAAATGCAGGTATTCAAAGCATGGCATGAGAGAGCCAGGAAAGTTATGTACTGGCTATCTATCAGTATTTGAGACTCTATGATTGTGCATATTCAGGATGCAAGTACGCCAAAGGAGGCATGGGATACTTTGTCAAAAATGTATAGCACAAATACGCAAGCCAAGAAAATGCAGCTCAAGCAAGAGTTGCACAATGTGCAAAGAGAAAGTATGAGTATCAATGACTACCATATGAAGGTGAAGAAGATTGCAGATGCACTTGCTTCCATTGGGTCGCCAGTGGAAGATGATGATTTAGTCTCAGTGACCTTGAATGGTCTAGGGAAGGATTATGCACAGTTCCGAACATCCATTTCCATCCATGAAAGATTTCCTGATTTTGAGGAGTTGATTGCTCTTCTAATTTCTGAGGAGCGGAGAAATGGTGGTGCATCTTCTTCAGGAGGAACTTCAAAAGAAGTTGTCTTCTACTCAAATGCTGGAAGAGGTAGAGGCAGAGGTAGAGGAGGCCGATATGGAGGCCGTGGTAGAAATCAGAATATTCAGCAAACTCAAGAAAACCAGTCCTATGGAGGAGGACATGGTAACTCTAGAGGCAGGGGGAGCCAAAGAGGTCGTGGTGGATGGCAAAGAGGCCAAAATGCAAACAGTAATGTTGAATGCTACTACTGTGGTAAAATGGGTCATATGGCTAAAGACTGCTATAAAAAGCAGAATGACATCATGAATGGAAAACTGCAACAAGGGAATTATGCATCTTCTAGTAGACAGGGTGATGACAGAAATGAGCATTTGTTTATGGTGCAACACATGAATAATTCTGTGACAAGTGTAGAAGAAAGGAACGATGTATGGTATGTTGACTCAGGTGCATCAAACCACATGACAGGTCATGCAGAATGGATGGAGGATGCAAGGAAAATGGAAAAACCAGGATTTGTGGAGATTGGTGATGATACTGCACATCCTATTGTGCAGATTGGAAAAATTCATTTGTCTATGCAGGATGGGAAAAAGAAATACATGTCCGATGTATTTCATGTCCCGAATATCACCAAGAATTTGGTTTCTATTGGTCAAATGGTTGAGCAGGGCTTGCAGGTAAAATTTAATCCTCATGGATGCTTTGTTGAGGATATGAAAAATAAAGGTCGCTTGATAGCAAAAGGAAATAAGAAGGGCAGAATGTTTACATTGGATGCAGACATGTCTGAATTGAGTGCAGCAATGTTTGCACATGGGACCGGTGTAGTTGCAGATATTGATATCTGACATAAACGCATTGGTCATGTTAATGTACAGCGACTTAAATCAATGCAAGCCCAAAATATTGTTGCAGGATTGCCCAAATTCAAGGTTGAAGAAATGCATAAGGTATGTGAAGCCTGTCAGTTTGGAAAACAAGCAAGGAAACCATTTCCTAGACATGTTTAAAAGAGTGAGAAGCCATTGGAATTAATCCACTCTGATGTGTGGACTACTAAAACTGCATCTCTTGGAGGCTGTCATTATTTTGTCACTTTTATTGATGACTATAGCAGAAAAATTTGGGTGTATTTTATAAAAAAGAAAAGTGAAGTTTTTGGGCATTTCAAAACTCTTAAAGCTATGGTTGAAAAAGAAACAGGACTGTAGATAAAATGCCTAAGGCCAGATGGAGGGGGAGAGTACCTCTCAAATGAGTTTGCAAGGTTCCTATAGGAGCATGGCATAAAGCAGCAATATTCATGCAGTCATACCCCACAACAAAATGGAATTGCAAAAAGGAAAAATAGGCATATTGGAGAGATATCTCGTGCCATGCTCAATGGAAAAGACTTGCCAGATTTTTATTGGGCTGAAGCAGTTGGTACAGCAGTCTACATAGTGACAGGACTCCCACTGCAGCAATACATGGAATGACTCCAGAGGAGAGGTATACTGGTAGAAAACCAGATATTTCTCGTTTGAAAATTTTTTGTTGCATTGCCTATGTACATGTGCCAGATGAGTTGAGATCCAAGTTGGATCCAAAAGCTGAGAAGTGCATCTTTATTGGTTACTCTCTGCAGCAAAAAGGGTATAGATGCTATAACCCTTCTACTCATAAGTTTACAGTGAGCAGAGATGTTGTTTTTGATGAGATGAGTAGCTGGTATAAACCAGTAAATGTGATTGATGATGTAGATGCACAAAATGGTAATGCTGCACAGAATTCACAGTAGCAGTCACAAAATATTAGTGGACCTGGAGCATCCTCTAGCAGTGGTTCACATTCTTCGCCATGGACAGGCAGATTGAGATCAGGAGAATCTTCTCAAAGCAATGCAGATAGTGGTATGCAGGTATCACGAAAAGAAAAAGAGAAGGTTGATCAGCCCATGTTTGATGTGAATGCAGGTCACTCTTATGTGGATGGTGAATCCAGTGGCTCAGAACAAAGCATTGATGATGAGTTGGGTATTCCTTCTATTGTTACACCTGGAGTAAGGAAGACCAGGGATGTTTTGAGAGCACCTGGGAGTGAACCTACTTTGCACAGGTCTACGAGAGCTAGGTATCCTGTGGATAGGCTGAAATATGATAGATTTACAGCCATTCACTATGCATATATGGTTAAAGTGATACAGGAACCAAAACCCACTTCTTTTGAGGAAGCCATGGGAAAAGAACAATGGGAGAAAGCCATGGATGAAGAAATGGATGCCTTGGAAGCAAATGCTACATGGGAATTGGTACCTTTGCCTAAATGTAAAAATGCAATTGGCTGTAAGTGGGTTTATAAGGTGAAGCACAATGCAAATGGTTCTGTGAACAGATACAAGGCAAGATTAGTAGTCAAGGGGTATGCACAAACATATAGCATTGACTATGAAGAAACATTCAGTCCAGTTGCAAGGATGGCAACCGTAAGAGCAGTCATTGCTATGGCTGTATCAAAGGGATGGTCTTTACATCAGATGGATGTAAAGAATGCCTTCTTGCATGGTGATTTGCAAGAAGAGGTCTATATGGAGCAGCCACCAGGTTATGTGCATGTTGTTCATCCTGAGTTTGTTTGCAGGTTGAAGAAAGCCTTGTATGGCTTGAAGCAAGCACCTAGAGCATGGTCTGACAAGATAGGACAGTATCTTGTCACTATTGGCTTTCAGATTTCCAAGGCATATTTCTCACTTTATGTGAGAAAAACAGAGAAAGGTATTATGCTACTTGTCATTTATGTTGATGATTTGATTATGACAGGTGACAGTGATGAAGATATCCTTCATGTGAAAATGCTATTGAAGCGAAAGTTTGATATTAAGGATTTGGGAGAGCTGCGTTATTTCTTGGGCATTGAGGTGATCAGATCACCAAGTGGGATACAGCTCTTGCAGAGGCAGTATGGATTGGACATGCTGTCCAAATATGGGATGACAGGCTGTAAGCCTATTTCAGTTCCTTTGGAGCAGAATGTGAAGCTGAGCATAGATGTGGGTGAGCTTCTAGAAGACCCTACTATGTACAAATGCATAGTAGGAAGTTTGATTTATATGACTATTACCAGGCCAAATTTGAGCTATGATGTTGGATTGGTAAGTCAGTTTATGCAGGCTCCAAGGAAACCAAATTTGGATGCAGCTAGACGCATACTCAAGTATGCGAACTCCACATTACAGTATGGACTATTTTATGAGACTGGGGTTCAGATACAGTTGCATGGATACACTGATGCTAATTGGGCTGGTAGTATTTCTGATAGACAATCTACCAGTGGATATGTGTTCTCTTTTGGGAGTGCTGCAATCACTTGGAGCAGCAAGAAACAGCCTACAGTTGCCTTGTCGAGCACAGAGGCTGAGTACATGGGTGCAGCAATGGCTGCATGTGAGGTAGCTTGGTTGCATAAGCTACTTTATGATATGCATCAGTCTACAGATGGGCCAGTTGTCATTTATTGTGACAACATGAGTAGTATACACTTGGCAAATAACCCAGTCTATCATGCTAGAACAAAGCACATTGAGGTGCATTATCACTATGTGCGAGAGAGGGTTTTACTAGGTCTTATTGATCTAGTTTATGTCAGCACAGAGGATCAGGTAGCTGACATATTCACAAAGGCATTGGGCGCAGAGAAGCTGCGCAAGTTCAGAGACCTGCTTGGTGTGTAGGAATTGGGATTGAGCTCGAGGGGGAGTGTTGAGATATCGAGCTCCACTCGTGATATGCCCAGGTGACCAGTGTGCATTTATGTCACCGACTTGTCAGTTGCAGACGCGGTTGGTACACCGCCCATGAATAATAGCTACATAATAGCTATCCTTATCTACTCTAGTTCGTGGCTCAGTTAGTATGCCACCTTAGTTAGTTGAGTTTGGTTTGAGACCCATATATATGGTTCTTCTATTTCTTTGTATTTGAGTTCTTTTGGCTTACACAACTAAGAAGAGGAAAACTGTTTTCAGCCTCCACCTCTGTGTGTATTTCCCCATTGTGCAAGCAAGAAAGCTACAAGTGAGACTCCTTCCTTCTCTCCCACAATCGTGACAGTAACAAGAGGTCAAAAGATTAAAGAGGGTGATAAAGGAGTTGTAAAACCTATCGAGGGAAACCCTAAGCAAGATGCTAAGGGAAAGCAAGTTCTGAATCCTAATATGGAAGGTGGACCTCTAAGACCTGTTGATAGTAAAGTTGATCGTGAGAAGGATAAAGGATTTCCAAGAAAGAAGACAAAAGTTAAAAAAGATCCATCTGGTATAGCAAAGTTAAAAAATATTTCCAAGTAAAGTTGATTCTAAGACAAAAGGCTTACCCTGAGTCTCCTCAGAGTGAGAGAGCTCCTTTATCCTCTACTGAACTAGAAACAGTAGATGATCCATCTAATAGTAAGATGTCATCGAGTGATGGATCTAAAGAAGGGTTCACTATAGAGGACATTTATAAGATAACATTGAATGAGCCTATAGAGCCTCAAGATCGAACAAGAGACGCGGACGTTATTGAGTTGGACCTTGGTACACCTAATGATTCGTGGCCAATTAAATTAGGTTCCACGCTCAGTTTAGAAGAGAGAGAGGACTATGTGCCCCTGATTCAGGAGTTCTGCAACATCTTCACTTGGAGCTATGACGAGAACTTAGGGGTATTTCCCCCATTCTAGCTATGCATACTATTCCTGTACAGGATGGTACCCGTCCTATACATCAGAAACTAAGGCGTATACCATTTGAATTAAGGGACATGACTTTTGAGGAGCTGCAGAAGTTACAAAAAGTGGGTATCTTCCTTGTTCAGCATACTGAATGGTGTTCACCAGTTGTGATTAGAAAGACGAAGAATAATCAAATCTAGCTTTGTGTAGATTTTAGAGAGCTTATTAAGCAAATAGTTAAAGGCTACTACCCGTTTCCCTTTATTGACCAAATTTTTGATCAATTAGCGGGTAGGGAAATATATTCATTTATGGATTTCTTTGTGGGGTATAACCAAAGGGAAATTGCTGAGCAAGACAAGATGTAAATGACATTTATTACTATCTTCAGTACCTTTGTGTACCATGTGATGGCATTTAATTTATGTAATGCACGTGGTTCGTGGCAGAGAATAGCCAATAAGACCTTTGGTGACATCTCCTAGAGGAGTTGAAAGTATTCATTGACGACTTGGGGGCAACCACCACAAGGAAAAGGCAGTTGATTATTTTACGAAAGTGTTTTGAGCATTGTAGACAATTTTTCATAGCTCTCAACCCACGGAAGTGCGTCTTTAGAGTGCCTTATGGGCTATTCTTAGGCCATGTGGTTAGTTTAGTAGGGATAGCGACTAACCGTGAAAAGATCAAGGTCATAGTCACCATGAGTCCGTCACATACTCCAAAGAATGTGCATAGCTTTTTGTCATCGATAGGGTATTATCGGAGGTTTATCAATGCCTTGGCAGAAAGAGTGTTTCCACTGATAGACCTATTGTCCTTCAACTGTCAGCTTGCATGGAGTGATGCTTGCAAAGTATCTTTTGACTATGTGAAACCTCCAGCACGTATGAACGCTTCAAGCTGGTACGAGCTGAAAATGGTAAACCCGGATTCACATCCAAATGGAATGCGACGGTTCTCAGTTTTCTACGAGTTGCCATATTGGACCCACTTACAGGTCAACCACTTGTTGGATCCCATGCATATTTTCAAAAATGTGGGCAGCTTGCTATGGGACCACATCACAGGAAAGAGAGACACTATAGGGTCACGAATGGATTTAAAGGAGGTAGGTAAGATGGAGGCGCTTTGGCCGCAGTCGAGTGCCGAAGGGGGAGTGCAGCTTCCTCGCGCTCCCTGGGTTTTGTCTACCAAAGAAGAGCGCATTGTGAAGCAAGTAATCAAGTCTATCCGCACTTCGACGGGTATGATGCGTTCTCTCAGGTCCGCATTTTCTAAAGATGACCAGATTTCTTGGCTAAAATCCCATGATTGGCATAAGATATGTCAGATTTGTGCATAGAATGGATTTTAATTAGCGTGGACATTTTGAAATTTGAAAAGTGACCATTATTCTTAATGCTTTCTCATTTGTGGCAGTTTGTCCTACCGATCGCGATCGCGGGATGCCTAACTCCAGAAATTCGCGGGGCCATTTACAAGCTGTCGACTTTGGTGCAATGGATCTCACAGAAAGAGATTAAGACGTCCTCTATTGAATCCGCAAGGCGGGGAGCAGTTGAGACGGTCTGTCTCTTTGAGAAATACCTACCCACTAGCATGCTCACGATACAAATTCACCTTCTTGTGCATCTTGTGGATGAAGTGGAGATTGTTGGACCTGTCCATACGCGATGGATGTTCTTCCTGGAGCGCTTCATGAAAACCCTGAAAGGCTTTGTGCGACAACGAGCTCGTCCGGAAGGTAGCATGGCGGAAGGTTGGTTGGTGTCAGAGGCGTTAGTGCATATCTCACAATGGCTACCAACGGTGGAACCAGACAATGAAATGCTATGGACGCTGAAGGACGATGACAGGCTGACTGGAGATGTGGTGGTTGGAAATGGGGTAGAAAAAAGAATGGATGCCTCAATGGAAGAGAAGGTGAATCACTTTTGTATGTTGCACCATGCCTCCATGGAGACGTGGCTCTCCAAGTACCAGATTGCAAGGCAAGAGCGAGAGGAAGCGCGACCTGAATTCCGACGCAGTACGCGTCACCGACCGATTTGATATCCCGAAGGCATGGAGGAGATGCCGTGGTTTATGTCAACATGATGGTTGCATGGAGCCTTGACCGCAGCATCCAGCGAAGGGACAGAGGTCTCAATGGAGGAGTGGGAGTTCTCGAGGGGATGTAGTCCAAATGTAATGAGGGGTTTAGAATGTGTCGTATCTAAATTTGCTTGCTACATCTAATTTGAGTGTTTCAATGTGTAGTACAAAATATATAGTGCAGCGTGGTCGCGCGGACGGCATTTTCGGGTGGAGTGTATTGACAAAATGCGGTCCACAATGGACTGTGGTGTCATGGCAAGGTTTGAGCAAGAGAGCCAGCGACGAGCAATGGATCTGAACACGGTTGTGGATGAGATGGAGTATTTTGGGAATTTGCAAAGTATTATTACGGTGGATTACCGTAGCTTCTCCATGATAATATTCGACGTGCAGTGGTTCAAACTGGTACTTGGAAGAGCTAGCACAACAGTTCGACGAGGTCCATCTGGATTTCTCGAAATAGATTCCGAAAAAAAATGGATGGATTTGCGCGACACCTTTGTGTTGCCGGCCCATTGTGAACAGGTACAACTAGGCATTTGCTTGCTAATTGTAATACGACATGGTTTATGTCACAATGGTTTGAAGATGGTTTGTAAGTGTTTGTGAACAGGTAATCTTCTATCCAAATCCCCGACAACCTCGATGGTGATATGTTATACCTTCAACTCCTCGAGGTGCGAGAGTATACGATCAAAGCGATGTTCCAGGCATAGATGAAGAAAATATGCAAATAGAGGGATCGAAATTACAAGGGGTGGAGGCCACCGCAAGCTTGGAGCCCGCATCGGCTAACAATGATGGAAATACAGAAGTCGTAGAATTTTTTGAGAACGAGGCAGACTCGTTCTTTTGTGGTGACATGTCTATCGACCTTCCAGTGTATGCAGAGTTGTGTCAGGAGATTTAACATGGGACCATAGAATACTTCATTCTTGGAGAATTGTATTACTCAATTCGTTGTTTAGATCTTCCATAAAGGTAGATAAGATATGCATTTTAAGAGGGATTTTTCAAAAATGATTTATATTAATGTGCTTTGTATAGTTTAAATTGATTATTCTAACATTAATTTTTATCTGTGCAGGTATCGACATTTTCAGGATGAGTCGAGGGATGAGCGATGAGGAGTTTCAGGAGATGATGGCACGTATATCTCCAGATCAGCTCGCGATATTCAAAGAGATAGCAGATCAGGAGTTGTCTCGTTCTTCGTCAGGGCGCTCTGCTAGATCAGCTTCAGCGCGATCAGATGCTTCAGCTTCGAGCATACGATCTCGACGCTCGCGACTTGGGCCAGAGGGAGGGACTACGACTGCAGGAGGATCAGGGGGGTGTTGCTGTGGAGACACGGACGCGATGTCTCCGTCTCGTCATTCAGCTGTAGCTCGGTCACCTCCAGGAT
Source organism: Lygodium microphyllum (assembly GCF_053477565.2). NCBI lineage: Eukaryota > Viridiplantae > Streptophyta > Polypodiopsida > Schizaeales > Lygodiaceae > Lygodium > Lygodium microphyllum. Next base: position 86,043,535 of record NC_141151.1, read on the forward strand.
TTGTCACACCTGTGGGGATGTCCACTCCAGTTACTCCGGCTTTTGCGCAGCCGTCGGCAGATGTCACGCCTTTTGGTGGCACCCCCTCTGGTGGCACTCCTTTTGGTGGCACACCCTCTGGTGGCACCCCTTTGAGTGGCACTCCGGGAGAGGGTACCCCCGTTGGTACACCGGATGTTCAGGGGTCTCCTGGATATGCTCAGGAGCATGGACGGAGATGGGAGAGGGCCCATACAAGGCACACTCCTAGGGATTATGGATACCTAGTGGATGGCAGGTCATGGGCCATCATCATGAATGATGAGGGGAGGAGGGTGATGGCTCGCATGAGGGAGTTGTGCCAACAAGTTTTTCGGCACAACGTCCTGGATCATTGGAGGAACATACCGGAGGGGAGCAAGGAGTACATAGTAGCATCCTTGCACGAGGAGTTCCCGGTGCCAGCCGCAGTGGATAGATTCTCTATGGGCTGGATGATGGATTGCATGCGTGCATACATGTCACATAGACGATCCGACGCACGCAAGGCAATCAAGAGTGGAGCTCCAAAGCCCGAGTGGTTAGATGTAGACAACTGGCACCGACTGAGGGAGGAGGCTACAAATTCGCCAGGACGTTGGAGTCAGCAGCGGGAGGCGGCGAGGGCACGAATCGAGGCCGGATCGGTACATCATCTTGGGAGTGGCGGCCACAGGACATATTTGGAGGACTTTGTAAGTTTCTCTTTTGTTTTGCTTATTTGTTTTTTTGAGATATTCTTTGTATTGACAATCATGTTTCTAACAGTTAGCATTTTTTTTTCTTTGCAGCACTCCATTACAAATCGCGATCCGCAAGGCCTTGAGACTCGATATGCGGAGAGGCACGGTCTCAGATCATTGATCGACCGATTGTATAGACGCGGCGGCCCAGTAAGTCACTCATCTTTCTTGTCCGTAGTTACCATGAGATATTTGAATGCATTATTGTATGGTGGATTGATATGTTGTTTCTTTTTCTGCAGAATCCGTTTGATGCTCCTTTACAGCGGGAAGAGCTTTCGGGGGACGACGATTTGTAGCTCGCCCTTGGATCCTTAGAGCTCACATACCTTTAGTTTTTAGTCACCCGATCTATGTAGACATTTTCTATGTCTTAGTGATATTGTTTTATGATTGTACCAATCGCATTTTATGCGATATCATGTATTTATTTCATCCATCAGTTTTATGATTTCAGTATACATTCTTTTTGTTTGCAAACGCTTTGTATGCAGCATTGCAGAAACTATTTTGTATGGCTCTCATACAGCACATAGTGCTATATGTGGCAGGGCAGCTTGCTGCCCTGCCACAAAAAAAAAATTTCTCTGTTACCGTCGCTATTTGCATCGCAAATTTACTGCACGCGTCGCTATTGTCGTCGCTATCAGCGTCGCAAATTCTCTATAACGGTCGCTATATGCGTCGCTATTTACGTCGCAAATGCGACGCATATAGCGACGGTTATAGCGACGATTCTATAACATCGTCAATAACGACGCTTTTTGCAATGACGGGTGTAAATTTTTTTGTTTGTATTTTCGTCACTTTTAACGTCGCTATAAGGTCTATATCTTGTAGTGATTGAGCCCCCCCAACCATCATAACTCCTCATGATTGGCAGCAGCACTCCAGGCCTCAACACGCTGAATCTGGTGCCCATTTTCAGACTTTGACCTCCACGTTTTACAGTTGAATGCTTTGTTGCTATGGAGCACTCATCGTTGGCCTATTTGGAGGGCATTTGAGCCATTTTTGGATGTCATTTTGATGCTTTGGCTTGACATTGAGGTTGGGAGCTGATCATTCTCAGTTTTGAAACTGTCATTCACTACATAACAGTGCTGGAAACAGGGCAGCATCCCTGACACTGACATTTGTTGCTTATGCCTCATTCCATTGGAGCTATTTGATGCCCTATGCGGTCTACTTCCTACCCGGATGTATTGGGGATGTGTGCATTTGGTTTGACCATGATTTTGGCTTGAACTCGGGGCTGAAATCTACTGTTTAGAATAGTAAATACATGCTGGAATAACAGTGGGCTGAAGGTACTTTACATGCTTTGGCACTTACCTACCAATACCGGATGTATACTTTGAGCTTTGGCATGATGTCTCTGACATTTGGGGACGACTTGGAGCATATGTATGAGATTATGGGATGCTTTTGAGCTTCGCATTAGCTCCGTCTTCACTGGCATTTGGACCAACTTGCCATGCTTGTGGACCGCCTATGCCTCATGTCTCTGCTTGACAGCTAGGCTTTTGCATTACATGCTTTGGTTCGTGACATATGCTATTTGGTTCATGTATGCCATATCGGCATTTGGAGCTTGGATTTGGATGTATTTAAGCATTCCCGGCTTACTTGATCACTGATCTTGGTTGCTATTTAGATGTCATTGAGTTGACCGAGAGCTTATTTGGGCTTATGTATTGCTTCATGGTTAACACGACCGGTGCTTCATGTATGTCATGCTCTCTTGGATGTGCTTGATGCATTGACAAGTTCACTTATCACTGGTGCTTTCTCTTGGGTTGTTTGAGCTTCTGAGCTTGCTTTGTACGCCTTTTGTGTCAAGATTGTGGGAGAGAAGGAAGGAGTCTCGCTTGAAGCTTTCTTGCTTGCACAATGGGGGAAGACACACAAGGGTGGAGGCTGAAAACAGTTTTCCTCTTCTTAGTTGTGTAAGCCAAAAAGAACACAAGTACAAAGAAATAGAAGAACCCTATATATGGGTCTCAAACCAAACTCAACTAACTAAGGTGGCATACTAACTGAGCCATGAACTAGAGTAGATAAGGATAGCTATCATGTAGCTATTATTCATGGGCGGTATACCAACCGCGTCTGCAACTAACAAGTCGGTGACATAAATACACAACGATCACCCTGGCGTATCACGAGTGGAGCTCGATATCTCAACACTCCCCCTCGAGCTCAATCCCAATTCCTGCACACCAAGCAGGTCTCTGAACTTGCGCAGCTTCTCTGCGCCCAATGTCTTCGTGAATATGTCAGCTACATGATCCTCTGTGCTGACATAAACTAGATCAATAAGACCTAGTAAAACCCTCTCTCGCACATAGTGATAATGCACCTCAATGTGCTTTGTTCTAGCATGATAGACTGGGTTATTTGCCAAGTGTATACTACTCATGTTGTCACAATAAATGACAACTGGTCCATCTGTAGACTGATGCATATCATAAAGTAGCTTATGCAACCAAGCTACCTCACATGCAGCCGTTGCTGCACCCCTGTACTCAGCCTCTATGCTCGACAAGGCAACTGTAGGCTGTTTCTTGTTGCTCCAAGTGACTGCAGCACTCCCAAAAGAGAACACATATCCACTGGTAGATCGTCTATTAGAAATACTACCAGCCCAATCAGCATCAATGTATCCATGCAACTGTATCTGAACCCCAGTCTCATAAAATAGTCCATACTGCAATGTGGACTTCACATACCTAAGTATGCGTCTAGCCGCATCCAAATGTGGTTTCCTTGGAGCCTACATAAACTGACTTACCAATCCAATAGCATAGCTCAAATCTGGCCTGGTAATAGTCATATAAATCAAACTTCCTACTATGCGTCTGTACATAGTAGGGTCTTCTAGAAGCTCACCTGCATCTGTGCTCAGCTTCACATTCTGCTCCAAAGAAACTAAAATAGGCTTGCAGCCTGTCATCCCATATTTGGACAGCATGTCCAATCCATACTGCCTCTGTAAGAGCTGTATCCCACTTGGTGATCTAATCACCTCAATGCCCAAGAAATAACGCAGCTCTCCCAAATCCTTCATCTCAAACTTCTGCTTCAATAGCATTTTTACATGAAGGATATCTTCATCACTGTCACCTGTCATAATCAAATCATCAACATAAATGACAAGTAGCATAATACCTTTCTCTATTTTTCTCACATAAAGTGAGAAATCTGCCTTGGAAATCTGAAAGCCAATAGTGACAAGATACTGTCCTATCTTGTCAGACCATGCTCTAGGTGCTTGCTTCAAGCCATACAAGGATTTCTTCAACCTGCAAACAAACTCAGGATGAACAGCATGCACATAACCTGGTGGCTGCTCCATATAGACCTCTTCTTGCAAATCACCATGCAAGAAGGCATTCTTTACATCCATCTGATGTAAAGACCATCGCTTTGATGCGGCCATAGCAATGACTGCTCTTACGGTTGCCATCCTTGCAACTGGACTGAATGTTTCTTCATAGTCAATGCCATATGTTTGTGCATACCCCTTGACTACTAATCTTGCCTTGTATCTATTCACAGAACCATCTGCATTGTGCTTCACCTTATAAACCCACTTACAGCCAATTGCATTTTTACCTTTAGGCAAAGGTACCAATTCCCACGTAGCATTTGTTTCCAAGGCATCCATTTCTTCATCCATGGCTTTCTCCCATTTTTCTTTTCCCATGGCTTCCTCAAAAGAAGTGGGTGCTGGTTCCTGTATCACTTTAACCATATATGCATAGTGAATGGTTGTAAATCCATCACATTTCAGCCTATCCATAGGATACCTAGCTCTCGTAGACCTGCGCAAAGTATGTTCACTCCCAGGTGCTCTCAAAACATCCCTGGTCTTCCTTACTCCATGTGTAACAATAGAAGGAATACCCAACTCATCATCAATGCTCTGTTCTGAGCCACTGGATTCACCATCCACATAAGAGTGACATGCATTCACATTGATCCGGGTTTTTTACAACCCGGATTATTACCACAAAATTTTGGCCAAAGCCCCTATCAAGAGCCTACCATATCACTCTGGGTTTACTCTTTAAGCACTAGGTATGCTACATTGCTTCTCGATTACGATAACTCTAGCAAATGGGGGGAACAAGTTCTTAGGAGGCATGTCAATGTAAAGGGTAAAAGGGATACTTATCTTAGTGAAGATGAAAATGGATTACACCTAGGAGTTGAGTGAATGCATAGATTTTTCAAAGGACTAGCCTCCAACTACACATGGGCCCCGTCTGCATCACTAAGATTTGGAATCTATCACCATCATTAGAGGACACCTCACCCTTGCACACAAGTCAATATCCACATCATGGTGTCATTTGGATCTTGCACAAAAGCTTACAAGCATGGACCCCTTTTGTCACATGCTTATATGTATTTATATACATATGGGATACTAAAGTCAAAGCAGCTTTTGGAAGCCCTTTTTTATAATCCCAATAACTCCCAAGAAAAAGCGAATTTCAAGAAAATTCTCGCGAAGGCCAATCGGTTTTTAACCTGGTCTACAAAGTTGCAGAAGAAACTTTTTCCAAATTCCTCACGGATTTGAAGTTACGAAGGCGCAGACTGCTGGCTACATGCAATTTTCTTCTCTCTTTCACCACACCAACTTTCCACTCTATCCTTCTTGTAAATATATTATAATAATGTGGTTTGGGCACCCACCTCTTGTAATCTAGCTCCATTTCACTATTTTGTCTACCACCACCCTTGGCTTCTTGCATGATGACCAAGGTGGGGACTTGTCCCATCCACTATGCTCCAAATTTTCAAAGATGCCATACATCATCTAGGATTATGTTAATCAAGAAGATTAGATTAATCTAATCCCTCATGGAGGCTATATAAAGAGCCCATGGAGAATGAAGGGGGGGACAATGACAAGTCCATGAGAGCATTCTAGAATACCCTCATCTCTTTGAGGGAAGCTATGAGTGAGTTCTTTTATTATGTATCATAAGGCAAGCTTCTTCTACCTCTTCTCCTATTATCTCCCTCTCTTCTCATCTTCTCATTCTATGTAGTATAATGGCAAGCTTCTTCTACCTCTTCTCCTCTTGTCTCCCTCTCCTCTCATCTCTCTCTCTTATATTTCAATACGGTGTCTAGTACATATATTCTCTCTTGTAAATTTGTGTCTTGGTTCTCTTGGTTCTCTTTGAGAAAATGGATGTCCTAGCCCATCCTCCCTCTGGCTAGGTGGTGCCCCTCTTTAGTTCTCTTAGTGAGGATTGGAGGTTGGATGGGTAAGAGGCAACCCGTTCATCATTTCAGCCCTCATTTTTGGTGCCCCCACTGAGGATATTCTCAACCACAATTCTCTACCTCCTTATGTGGAATGATACAACACATGGTGGTGCATCCTCTATAAAAAGTTCCCCAAGTGGCTCTTCCTCAACGCCTGCACCAACTATTTTTGAAGCTGGTCCAAGTCCACAACTCCCAAAATTGTCTCCTAAAGAAGCTCAAGAAAGAAAGTATGCCTATCGGATGACGGCACGCATGCGGGTAAAAGGTGTTCACTTTAGAAATTCCATTATCTCACAAAGGAAAAAAATATTTGCCATCAATTGCTAGGTTCTCATAATTGTGGTGAGTGTTTTGCAAACAAAGTGAAAGCCCTTCCGAGAGGTCCTCGTCTCCAAATCATCAAATCCCTCTCTCTCTCTGGCCTAATCCACATCAAAGGAAGACAACTATGCATGAACGGTGTGGAGTTTTGTAGAAGTGCAAAGTATGGAGACTACCTTCAACTATTGTTAGCTCGAAGGTTGGGTTTGGTTGAAAAGGTGGCCATCACACCTTATGAAACATATGTTGCCGAGGATGGACACAGCAAGGCAAGAACAATCACTGGTGAGCAAATTCTCCGTATAGCAAAGTTGGTGGGTTCCAAAAAAGAAACACTCTAGAAAAATCCTTCATAAGTCAAGAAAGTGCATTCCCTCTACTCCCTTAAGTAGTCTCCACTCATCATGAATAATAATAATGGCCCGAATTTCTACACCTTCCACTCTGTACAAAACATTCAAGTTAATGTATGCATCAGTAGGAAGATTTTCTTCCAGCAGCGTCTTGTCATGTACTTTGGGGCTGAAAGATTAAGGGAGATTCTTGTAACACCAGAACCTATAATCTTCCCAATGCTAGACTACAATGCATCCTTCAATGTACATGTATTTATCCTATTATAATAGTTTCTCATGAATCAGAACGAGTTGTATGGACCTATCCGTCCACTTGCTATGCAAACTGTGCATATTGTAGCTAGCACAAAGCTTAGATTCCAAGGCATTATTAGAAGCATACTGGGGCCTAGACGTCTTGCTAAAATCAATGCATCTGTGAACCCATTTATCATTCCCCTTATAAAATACAACTGAAGTCTAGACGTTTTCATCTTCATACTCTACTAAGGCAACATGGCATTTCCAAGTTTTTTTGGGCACAAAGGGGAGAAAGCTCTGGACTTTTTGGATGACTTGGAAATGGCCTTCCTAGTCACAGGACGGGATAATGAAGCAACCAAAGTACGGGCCTTCTCTTTAGTTCTAAAGGGTGATGCTCGAGTGTGGTATCAAGCTCTCCCGGAGGCTACAAGGGGTAATTGGGAGAATCTCAAGACCGCATTCATGCACAAGTACCAAGATACAGAGCCACCTGAAGATATTTGGAGACAACTCTTAGATCTTTGCCAAACCGTAGCAGGGGAATACCAAACCTATGAAGGCATGTTTATAAAATTGTGGGATAAATGGACAGCCTCTTTAGCTGAGGGAGAAAGAGTACCTGATTTTCTTAAGAAAGATTGTTTTCTAGCCGGACTCCATCCTCTACTAAGGGAGAAGATCAAAGGAAAGTTTCCCACATCCTATGAAGAATCAGTCACTTATGCGAGGGAGAAAGATAGAAAATGAAAGTATCAAGCCCAATTGAAGGGGAGAGTTGAGCCCATGCAGGTTTTACCAATCATGCCAAGGCCTAGAGAAATAGCAGAGGCCCCACCTGAACCAGAGATACCACAGCAAGAGCTCCTACAACGCATTACTAATCAACTTGAAAGCCTTTCATTAAATTTGGTGCAAGGAGTACGACCCCCTCCCCTCATAAATGAAGGCAATCGAGGTCCAAGAAGACAAGAAAGAGAGTATGTTTGCTATAATTGTGGGGAGACTGGCCATGGTATGTATTTTTGCCCTCATCCCAGGCGTTCTCCAGGAAATGGGTTCCAACCAAGAAGAAGAGGACAACAAGTGACACCACCTAGGGAAAGGTTTGTTCCACCGAATCCAAGGCCTCCACCACCGGTTCAAGTTCTCCAGCATCCTCGACCACTTGCAGAGGTACCGCCCTTGCTTGTTCAACCGCCAGAGAATCATGATGTTAGGATAATTAGTTTAGATGAGAGTGATGTCAAAGGGAAGGCCAAAGTAGTAGAGGCTGAAGCAATGCTGGTGAAGAAAGCCCGGAGAATTGAGAAGATGGAGCCTACACCACCAAAGGAGGTTGAAAATATGGAAGAGGAGGCAGAGTCATCAGTGGCTGCAAAGACACGCAACAGTAAAAAGAGGAGGGCTCGCTCATGCCGACACATTGAGCTAGATGATTTTCCCTTGGGCAAAGGTACTAGAGCTTATGATTTACTTGCTGATGTGAGGAATCAAGGGCCAAAAATTTCATGGCCACAATTACTACATCTATCTCCAACAGTGCGGCGGCAATGGTCAAAGATGGTAAGCATTAGACCCATGAAGAATAGACATGTGAATGCAATCCAGGCTAGAAAGATGAAAGATATTGTGCCTCTAGTGGAAGCCGAAATCAATGGGCAGAGAGTGTCAAAGACATATGTGGATGGAGGTGCAGAGATTTGTGTCATGACAGAAAAGTTGATGCATCGTTTGGGATTAGAGGTAAATGAAACTACTAAATTTGGGGCCAAAATGGCTAACAATGTGGTAGTAAATTGTTTGGGAGTTATAAAGAAGGTCAAGGTAAAGGTGTGTGGAGTGCAATTGGAGCTTGACATGTATGTGATGCCAGTGAAGGGGGATGGCTATCCGCTCATTCTTGGGTGACCATGGCTAATGGGAATGAAAGCCAGACAAGATTGGGAGACAGGGGCTTTAGAGCTCAGGCCACAAAAGGGGCTGCATAAAAAATGGAAGAGCACTATCTACAACATGAAGGAGGGCCGACAGGAGGATCTTGTGTTAGAAACCACCGCTGATGAATGGAGTTCCAGCGAGGGTTGGTCATCTATGACAAAGGGAGAGTCTTCTAATGAGGAGGAAGAAAGCTCTCTAGAAGTGATGGGGATTACATTAAAAGGGCCTTCTGGTAGTGAAATTCCGCAGCAGCTTCCAAAGGTCGAGAAGGAGGGGTTAGAAAAAATGTTGGCTAAGGATCTATCAGTTGAGGAGAAGGCAGCCTACATGGAAGTGGTAATAAAACACTCTGCACTTTTTATTTCTGATTATGAACACATCACAGGTGTGACAGTAGTACAACATCACATTAATCTAAAAGAGGGAGCACGACCAGTGGTGCAGCGACTACGACGATTGGGAGTAGTTCAACAAAATGCTCTACTCACTGAGGTGCAACAACTTTTAAAGGCAGGCTTCGTCTATCCAATAGGGGACTCAGAGTGGGTAGGAATCTGGGCTTGTAAAAATGATAACTTAGCTGTGAAAATGAGGGAAGCTAAAACTCTCATGAGAAAGCTACAGAAAGCCCAAATCTATTTTGTGCCAAGGCGCACAAATGGCGACGCAGATGCTCTAGCAGCTGAAAAATTGAAAGAGGCAATAGTGGGCATCATTGCAGTAAAGCTTTCCTTGTTTCAAGGCAAGTTTCAACTACAAGATGTGCTTTATTTTCTCGAGCAAGGTGAGGCACCTACACATATGAGTAAAAGTGAGAAAAGGTGGCTAGCTATTAAGGCCACTAAATACCGCTTGATAAATGATGTGTTGTATTGCAAAGGAAAGGATGCAGTGCTTAGAAGGGTGCCAACAGCAAAGGAGATTGTAGATGTGATTAAGAGCTGCCATGAAGGGGTTTGTGGCGGAATTTTGCTCAAGAAATAACCAGTAGGAAGATTCTCCAAGCCGGTTTTGTGTGGCCTAGTCTACACCGAGATGTGCAACATTGGTGCCGCACTTGTGACAATTGCCAAAAGGCCGGACCAAGGAAGCTAGTGCATGAGGAATAAAATCCCATAACTACATATGGCCCATTTGAGAAATGGGGGATTGATGCAATACGGCCACTCCCACGAACTCAATTTGGCAAGGAATACATCATAATGGGAGTGGACTACATGACGAGGTGGGCAGAGGCTTCAGCAACTAGTAGGATCACAGCCCAAGAAGTGGGAAAATTTGTGTTTGAGAATATTTGTTGCAGGTTTGGTACACCTTTGGAAATTATCTCTGATCGGGGTCCTGGTTTTAGGGCAAACCTAGTAGGGGAGCTAATGGAAAGGCTAAAAATCAAGCACAGGCATTCTACTCCCTACTACCCACAGTGCAATGGTTTAGTCGAAAAAGTAAATGGGCTGATTTGTAAGATAATTACCAAGCAAGTACACATGCACCCCAAGCACTGGGATAAAAAATTGAATGCAGCTCTTTGGGCCTACAGGACTTCATTTAGAACCTCACTTGGCTATACTCCATTTCACCTCGTTTATGGCCAAGAGGCTTTGCTTCCTATAGAGGTGGAACTGGCCGGTTTGCGTGTTTTAGTAGCCAGTCAAGAGAAGAATCAAGATAAGAAGTTAGAGGAAAGGATCTTGGATTTAGAGAGGCTGGAGTTAGATAGAGAAGCAGCAGTCCAACACTATTCCATGCAGGCTGAAGAGAGGAGGAAGACCTTTAATAAGAAGCTGGCTAGCAAACACATAAGGGAAGGATCACTTGTGCTACGCTATGATAACCGCTTTGATAACAGAAAGGATGCTAAACTTGTGTTCAAGTGGGAAGGGCCATTCATGGTCATAAGGACATATCCAAATGGCAGCTATAAGCTAGGTGACATGGATGGGAAGGTTCACAAGACAAGGGTAAATGGATGGCGACTGAAGCCTTATTTTCAAAGAAATATGAACACTTTGGAGCAGTCATTCAATGAAGAGCCACCAATGAGGGGGTGCAGTCCTCCTTGCTCTATTGGACCATCATTATCAAGCTAGAGGCATGAATACCTCTAGCCTAAGGGGAGGGATAATGATCCGGGTTTTTTACAACCCGGATTATTACCACAAAATTTTGGCCAAAGCCCCTATCAAGAGCCTACCATATCACTCTGGGTTTACTCTTTAAGCACTAGGTATGCTACATTGCTTCTCGATTACGATAACTCTAGCAAATGGGGGGAACAAGTTCTTAGGAGGCATGTCAATGTAAAGGGTAAAAGGGATACTTATCTTAGTGAAGATGAAAATGGATTACACCTAGGAGTTGAGTGAATGCATAGATTTTTCAAAGGACTAGCCTCCAACTACACATGGGCCCCGTCTGCATCACTAAGATTTGGAATCTATCACCATCATTAGAGGACACCTCACCCTTGCACACAAGTCAATATCCACATCATGGTGTCATTTGGATCTTGCACAAAAGCTTACAAGCATGGACCCCTTTTGTCACATGCTTATATGTATTTATATACATATGGGATACTAAAGTCAAAGCAGCTTTTGGAAGCCCTTTTTTATAATCCCAATAACTCCCAAGAAAAAGCGAATTTCAAGAAAATTCTCGCAACGGCCAATCGGTTTCGACCTGGTCTACAAAGTTGCAGAAGAAACTTTTTCCAAATTCCTCACGGATTTGAAGTTACGAAGGCGCAGACTGCTGGCTACATGCAATTTTCTTCTCTCTTTCACCACACCAACTTTCCACTCTATCCTTCTTGTAAATATATTATAATAATGTGGTTTGGGCACCCACCTCTTGTAATCTAGCTCCATTTCTCTATTTTGTCTACCACCACCCTTGGCTTCTTGCATGATGACCAAGGTGGGGACTTGTCCCATCCACTATGCTCCATATTTTCAAAGATGCCATACATCATCTAGGATTATGTTAATCAAGAAGATTAGATTAATCTAATCCCTCATGGAGGCTATATAAAGAGCCCATGGAGAATGAAGGGGGGGGACAATGACAAGTCCATGAGAGCATTCTAGAATACCCTCATCTCTTTGAGGGAAGCTACGAGTGAGTTCTTTTATTATGTAGCATAAGGCAAGCTTCTTCTACCTCTTCTCCTATTATCTCCCTCTCTTCTCATCTTCTCATTCCATGTAGTATAATGGCAAGCTTCTTCTACCTCTTCTCCTCTTGTCTCCCTCTCCTCTCATCTCTCTCTCTTATATTTCAATACGGTGTCTAGTACATATATTCTCTCTTGTAAATTTGTGTCTTGGTTCTCTTGGTTCTCTTTGAGAAAATGGATGTCCTAGCCCATCCTCCCTCTGGCTAGGTGGTGCCCCTCTTTAGTTCTCTTAGTGAGGATTGGAGGTTGGATGGGTAAGAGGCAACACGTTCATCATTTCAGCCCTCAACATCAAACATGGGCTGATCAACCTTCTCTTTTTCTTTTCGTGATACCTGCATACCACTATCTGCATTACTTTGAGAAGATTCTCCTGATCTCAATCTGCATGTCCATGGCAAAGAATGTGAACCACTACTAGAGGATGCTCCAAGTCCACTAATATTTTGTGACTGCTGCTGTGAATTTTGTGCAGCATTACCATTTTGTGCATCTACATCATCAATCACATTTAGTGGTTTATACCAGCTACTCATCTCATCAAAAACAACATCTCTACTCACTGTAAACTTATGAGTAGAAGGGTTATAGCATCTATACCCTTTTTGCTGCAGAGAGTAACCAATAAAGATGCACTTCTCAGCTTTTGGATCCAACTTGGATCTCAACTCATCTGGCACATGTACATAGACAATGCAACCAAAAATTTTCAAATGAGAAATATCTGGTTTCCTACCAGTATACCTCTCCTCTGGAGTCATTCCATGTATTGCTGCAGTGGGAGTCCTGTTCATTATGTAGACTGTTGTAGCAACTGCTCCAGCCCAATAAAAATCTGGCAAGTCTTTTTCATTGAGCATGGCACGAGATACCTCTCCAATATGCATGTTTTTTCTTTCTGCAATTCCATTTTGTTGTGGGGTATGGCTGCATGAATATTGCTGCTTTATGCCATGCTCCTGCAGGAACCTTGCAAACTCATTTGAGAGGTACTCTCCCCCTCCATCTGACCTTAGGCATTTTATCTACAAGCCTGTTTCTTTTTCAACCATAGCTTTAAGAGTTTTGAAATGCCCAAAAACTTCACTTTTCTTTTTCATGAAATACACCCAAACTTTTCTGCTATAGTCATCAATAAAATTGACAAAATAATGACAGCCTCCAAGAGATGCAGCTTTAGTTGTCCACACATCAGAGTGGATTAATTCCAATGGCTTCTTACTCTCTTGAACATGTCTAGGAAATGGTTTCCTTGCCTGTTTTCCAAACTGACAGGCTTCACATACCTTATGCATGTTTGCAACCTTGAATTTCGGCAAACCTGCAATAATATTTTGGGCATGCATTGATTTAAGTCGCTGTACATTAACATGACCAATGCGTTTATGCCAGATATCAATATCTGCAACTACACCAGTCCCATGTGCAAACATTGCTGGACTCAATTCAGACATGTCTACATCCAATGTAAACATTCTGCCCTTCTTCTTTCCTTTTGCTATCAAGCGACCTTTATTTTTCATATCCTCAACAAAGCATCCATGAGGATTAAATTTGACCTGCAAGCCCTGCTCAACCATTTGACCAACAGAAACCAGATTCTTGGTGATATTCGGGACATGAAATACATCGGACAGGTATTTCTTTTTCCCATCCTGCATAGACAAAGGAATTTTTCCAATCTGCACAATAGGATGTGCAGTATCATCACCACTCTCCACAAATCCTGGTTCTTCCATTTTCCTTGCATCCTCCATCCATTCTGCATGACCTGTCATATGGTTTGATGCACCTCAGTCAACATACCATACATCGTTGCTTTCTTCTGCACTTGTCACAAAATTGTTCATGTGCTGCACCATAAACAGATGCTCATTTCTGTCATCACCCTGTCTACTAGAGGATGCATAATTTCCTTGTTGCAGTTTTCCATTCATGATGTCATTCTACTTTTTATAGCAGTCTTTAGCCATATGACCCATTTTACCACAATAGAAGCATTCAACATTACTGTTTGCATTTTGGCCTCTTTGCCATCCACCACAACCTCTTTGGCTCCCCCTGCCTCTAGAGTTACCGCGTCCTCCTCCATAGGACTGGTTTTCTTGAGTTTGCTGCATATTCTGATTTCTACCACGGCCTCCATATCGGCCTCCTCTACCTCTGCCTCTACCTCTTCCAGCATTTGAGTAGAAGACAGCTTCTTTTGAAGTTCCTCCTGAAGAAGATGCACCACCATTTCTTTGCTCCTCAGAAATTAGAAGAGCAATCAGCAACTCAAAATCAGGAAATCTTTCACGAACTGAAATGGATGTCCGAAACTGTGCATAATCCTTTCCTAGACCATTCAAGGTCACAGAAACTAAATCATCATCTTCTACTGGTGACCCAATGGAAGCAAGTGCATCTGCAATCTTCTTCACCTTCATGTGGTAGTCGTTGATGCTCATATTTTCTCTTTGCACATTGTGCAACTCTTGCTTGAGCTGCATTTTCCTGGCTTGCGTATTTGTGCTATACATTTTTGACAAAGTATCCCATGCCTCCTTTGGCGTATTTGCATCCTGAATATGCACAATCATAGAGTCTGAAATGCTGATAGACATCCAATACATAACTTTCCTGGCTCTCTCATGCCATGCTTTAAATGCCTGTATTTGCTGTTGATTGGGAACATCAGGAAGAACTGGTTCTTCTTCATTTCCTGCAACAAATTCCCAATATCCTTTTCCCATAAGGAAATTCGTCATTCTAAACTTCCATGCTTGGAAGTTGTTCTTGTCAAGCTTTTCAGTGACAATCTGTGAAAGAGAATCAGATGCCATTACAGAAGACTGCAAAAAATTTTGTCACTGCAAAAACCACAGCTTCACCCTCACAAGGGAAAATCTGCAAAACTGGCGAAAGTGGTATTTGACCACACAGTCACTTCCTAGTGACGATTTTGCATCAACAGGCAACAGGGATGATTCTGTAACTCCCAATGTCTCTGCGCACAAGCATACAATGCAATTTTTACAGTAACTATTCACCGACTTGTAGAATAGTGGCTGCACAGCATAAAACTGGGCCTTTTCCTGAGTGTGTGCAGAAAACTTCCGCCTCCAAAACAGGCCCCGAAATGGCCTCAAATAAAAAAAACAAGGTTGCCAAGGGCTAAAGCCCTGTCCCGCAGCATATACTGCGCTCTTGCTTCACCGCGAAGGGCGTCTCAACCTGAGACAATGCACTCCTGCACTTTCCGGCTGTGCTACTTGCAGAGATCTGCTCCCAAAACAGAAAATGAAAGCAACACTGCTCCTCTTACCAGAACACCGCAAGCTTGGCTTGCTTTCTTGAGCTCCTTACCACGAACAAGGCTCTGATACCATGTCAAGATTGTGGGAGAGAAGGAAGGAGTCTCGCTTGAAGCTTTCTTGCTTGCACAATGGGGGAAGACACACAAGGGTGGAGGCTGAAAACAGTTTTCCTCTTCTTAGTTGTGTAAGCCAAAAAGAACTCAAGTACAAAGAAATAGAAGAACCCTATATATGGGTCTAAAACCAAACTCAACTAACTAAGGTGGCATACTAACTGAGCCACGAACTAGAGTAGATAAGGATAGCTATCATGTAGCTATTATTCATGGGCGGTGTACCAACCGCGTTTGCAACTGACAAGTCAGTGACATAAATACACAACAGTCACCCTGGCGTATCACGAGTGGAGCTCGATATCTCAACATTTTGTGCCAGTGGGAGCATTTTACATGCTTGCTTGACCTTTGACAGTTGCATGCTATTGGAGCACTTACATGTATTTGGAGCAGTTTATGTCTTGAGCAGCTACATACGCATTGAGACTTTGGGATCATACTCCGATCTTTATGGATATGCATTGATGTACTCTTGGTTCACAGGATGCTTATGAGGTGAGTCTCATATTTGGATCTTTCTCTTTGAGCAGACACCTATTTGTGTCAGGTTTTGGCAGTTACAGGAACACTTTGCTTAGAGTGTCTAGGGGTGTGCCTTTCACTGGCAGATGTTATTTTGACATGCTTAGGTGTTGAGCTCATGTTCTTTTCACTGTCATTGGCCTTGCTTATGTCTCTTTCATGCCGGCTTTGGACCTAGCATTGTTTGCTTGACATTGGATCCTATTTTGGGACAGTTTGCTCTCTAGACTGCATACCTACAATTTATTACAGCAAGCAGTTATTGGTGGATTGAGGTGTACTTTTCATGCTGAAAAATCCTGATTTGGTATACCGTACCTAGTACTAAGTGGGCAGCAACTTTTGGCACACTTTGCTCACCCTTTAGACCCTGTTTTGGTCATTTTTGGGCAGTTTTTGCAGTAAAACAGCAAGCAGTTTTGGGCTGTTTGGGCATTTCCAGCCTGCATAATGGCATCATCTTCGCATGATAGTGCCATCTTTAACATTAAAAAGTTGGATGGTACCAAGTACTCTTATTGGAAGAGTCTAATTTGGCAGGTCTTGGTGCAGAAATCTCAGATTAAGCCACTTCCATTGAGTGGGGAGCAGCCTGAAACTATGGACAATGACAACTGGCTTGAACTTGATGAGCTATGCAAGTCCACGATTGTATTGTCTCTCACTGAAAAGGTACATTATAATGTATTTGAGGAAGCACAGAGTGCATGGGATCTATGGAATAAGATCAAGAATCTTTATGATAAGAAAAGTCCGGCGAGTCAGATGTACTGGTTGAAGCAGCTTATGGATCTGTGCATGAAGGATAATGCGACTATGTCTGCTCACTTGAGCCAGTTCCATGCTATACTGAAGAACCTGACTTCGCAGGATATCACCTTTGGAGAGGAAGTAACTCCTCTTTTCTTGCTTGGGACTCTGAATGAGTCATAGGATGTTTTTCGTACTGCTCTTTGTGCCTCTAGTGCTACTCTAAAATTGGCAGATGTTGAGAGTGCTCTTCTTCAGGAAGAAGTGAATCGCAAAAACTTGGATGCCTCTCGTGGTAGTCATGCTTTGACAATTAGAGGCAGGAATGACATGTATGACCGTGGTAATGGCCGAGGCCGTGACTCGCAGAAGGGTCGGTCTAAATCTCATGGCAAGTCACGTAGTAAGTCGCGTGGGTGCAATGCAAATGTCACTTGTCATCATTTTGGGAAAAAGGGCCATATTAGACCACAGTGTCATGAGTTGCGCAATGAGAAGTGCAAGGATAAGGGGAAAGATAAAGTGCAGGAGAAGTCCTCTGATCGCAGCATAGTACCTGCAAAGTCCAGCGTCAAGATTGAGGAAATTAATGTCACGCAGACTGAGGAGTCCGATGGTGGTGATGAGTTTATACTTGCAGCTAGTTCTTCTGATGCTTCACACTTGACTGAGACATCTAGTATGTATGCACAGTGCTGGTTATTGGATTCAGGAGCATCCTTCCATGTGACGCCTTACCGTGAGTGGTTCCACTCTTACCGCACTATATCTGGTTCAGTCAGACTTGGAGATGACAGGTCTGTTGACATTGTGGGCACGGGTGATATTCAGTTACAATTTTTCACTGGCAGTTCATTTTTGCTTAGGGATGTACGTCATGTACCTGCGCTTACGCGCAGTCTTATGTCTGCAAGACAGATAGATGATGCAGGATTTCATGTATGTTTTGGGGATTCTGCCTGGAAGATTACTCGTGGCAGACTTGTGCTTGCTAGAGGCGCCAAGGCTGGCAGCCTCTATCCTCTTGTTGTATCTGGGTCCTCAGTTGACCATGTTTTGGCAGTGGGTTCTATCCCACATGTATCACTTTGGCATGCCCGTTTGGGGCATATGTCTTTGAAAGGAATGAAAATGTTATCTGGTTTGCAGTATCTTCTGCCTTTGGACTATGCACATTTTGACTCGTGTGATCATTGTCTTTATGGTAAGCAAAATAGGTCTACGCATAAGAAATCGGGTAGGCCACGCATGAGTGAGCCCTTGGCATTGGTGCATTCCGATGTTTGTGGGCCTATGCCTTGCATGTCTATGGGTGGCGCGAAGTACTTCGTTACCTTCATTGATGATTTTTCTAGGAAAGTGTGGGCTTATCCCATAAAGCAGAAGTCCAATGTCTTGGCAGTTTTTCAGAGATGGCTTGCTCTTGTTGAGAACCAGACTGGGTATAGGCTACCTTAGGACAGATAATGGGGGAGAATATGTCTCGCATGCTTTTGAGCAGTTTTGTGATGACATGGGTATTAAGCGTTAGTTGACCGCCCCTTACACCCCACCCCAGAATGGTTTGGCTGAGCGCATGAACAGGACTATTCTGGAGCGTGTGCGCTCTATGCTTAGCCATGTAGGCCTACCCCAGAGTTTTTGGGCTGAGGCAGTTAGTACGGCAGTGCATGTCATAAACCGATCGCCTTCCAGTGGATTGGATTTCCAGGTTGCAGAGGAAGTTTGGGTTGGTAAGCCACCCTCTTATGCGCATCTCCGTGTCTTTGGATGTGAGGCATTCTACCATGTGCCCAAGGACAAGAGGAGTAAGTTGGATCCAAAGAGCATTAAATGCATATTCCTTGGCTATGGTGAGTGAGGAGAGATGGGCTATCGCCTATGGGATCCACAGGCACGAAAAATAGTACGCAGCCATGATGTCGTCTTCCATGAAGACAAGATGCACAGGCAGCCTGAGAAGGTGGTTGAGATCCGCAGAGTGATCTTTTAGGAGGAGCCTAGAGCTCCAGCATAGCTAGTAGTATAGCCTGCAGCAGTTCCTCCATAGGGCCAGGGTGTTGGACAAACAGTTAGACAAGCAGCAGAGCCTGCAGTGAGACGGTCTGCTAGAGACAGACGTACACTTGACAGATTTCAGCCCTCTATGCATTATGTTTTGGTTACAGATGCAGGAGAGCCTTTCACTTATGATGAGGCTATGCGCAAGGGTGACAGTCACTCCTGGGAGAGGACTATGCAGTCTGAGATCGACTCCCTGCATAAGAATGAGACTTGGGATTTGGTTGCCTTGCCTAAGGGCAAGAAGGCTTTGCCATGCAAGTGGGTGTACAAGCTGAAAAGTACCCCTGGACACCCCAAGCCAGCATACAAGGGTAGATTGGTACCAAAGGGTTTTAAGCAAGAACATGGTGTGGACTTTGATGAAGTCTTCTCTCCTGTGGTTAAGATGACCACCCTGCGCTTAATCTTGGCTTTGGTTGCACAGCTTGACTTAGATCTATATCAAATGGATGTCAAGATGACTTTTCTACATGGGGACTTGCATGATGAGATCTATATGGATCAGCCTAAGGGCTTTGCAGAACCTGGCAGGGAGCACCTAGTGTGCAAGTTGAAGAAGAGCTTGTATGGCTTGAAGCAGACACCTAGGGAATGGTATCATAAGTTTGATGCCTTTATGCAGTCACAGGGCTACAGCAGGAGTGCTATGGATCCGTTTCTTTACACGAAGAAAGCCCGTGATGGCAGTTTGCTTATCTTGGTACTCTATGTTGATGATATGCTGATAGCAGGGAAAGCTCATGATGAACTAGATGCTCTTAAATCTCAGCTGAAGAAGAGCTTTGAGATGAAGGATTTGGGACAGGCCTCACATATACTTGGGATGCGCATTAAGCGCGATAGGCATCAGGGGCTTTTGTATCTCTCACAGCGGGAGTACATTCATAAAGTCCTTGAGCACTTCTACATACAGGACGTAAAGCCTATTGGCTGTCCATTACCTTCTTATGTGAAGGTATCACAGGCCGATTGTCTGCAGACAGATGAGCAGAGGGCCGAGATGGCCAAGATCCCTTATGCTTCAGCCGTGGGCAGTTTGATGTATGCCATGATAGCCACTCGTCTAGATATTGCGCATGCAGTTGGTGTTGTGGCACGCTATATGGCTACACCTGGCAGCAGACATTGGGATGCCGTGAAGGGTATCATGAGGTACCTGAAGGGCACAGCAGATATGTGTATTTGCTATGGCAGCCAGGATACAAGGGTCGTGGGGTACACTGACTCCGATTATGCAGGACATGCAGATAGTAGAAAGTCCACTTCTGGCTATGTATTCACCTATGCTAGAGGGGCTGTCTCTTGGATGTCCAGGGTTCAGAAGTATACGGCTTTGTCTACCACTGAGGCCGAGTATGTTGCAGCCACTGAGGCTTGCAAGGAGGCCATATGGTTAGGCCATCTAGTTGCTGACCTTGGGATTGATGCTACACCTACACTACATTCGAATTCTATGAGTGCCATTCAGTTGGCTAAGAATCCGGTCTTCCATGCGAAGACGAAACACATTGAGGTGAGGTATCACTTCATACGTGATGTCGTGGAGGACAGGTCTGTTGACCTTGTCAAGATCTCCACTGACGAGAATCCTGCAGATCTGCTCACGAAGGGCCTCACTACTGAGCGCTTTGCCTTCCTCAGGAGGTTGATGGGCGTTGGATGAGATGTCGCCTTTCCTCATCCCTTGTACCTATGTACATTTGTACTATCTTTTCTTTTTTATTTTCTCTCTCACTAGGGCATATTCACCTTTAAGTGGGAGGTTGTTGGGGGTAAAGGCGCCTCCGCCGTGCCGCCCCATGTATTACTACACTGACAATACCCACCACTACACACTGCAGGTGGCGAGCGCCCGTCACGTCACTTTATTCTTTATTCTTTTAGTGACAATTTGAATAAAGGAAGGCCCGGTCACACATTGTGACCATTGGAGTTCCCATTTCTTGTCTCTCTCTTTCTTACTCTTGCTCTCCCGCCATAGCTCACGTGCAAGCTTCGATCCTTCTCACCTTTCATCAATACCATTGGAGAAAAATGTGAAGTTGAGTGATGAGGTTGTGGATGAGATAGAAGACCGTGCTATGTTTAGGAGGATAGTAGGGAGTTTGATTTACATGACTATCAAAAGGCCAGACTTGAGCTATGTTGTTGGCCTTGTCATTCAGTTTATGCAGATGCCTAGAAAGCCTCATTTGGATGCAATTAGACATATATTGAGGTATGTGAAGTCTACTTTACATGATTGACTTTTCTATGAGGCTAGTAAGGATGTGTAGGTCTTTGGATACATAGATGTAGATTGGGCTGGTAGCATATCAAACAGAAGATCTACTAGTGGATTCGTGTTTTCCCTTGGTATTGCAACAATTACATGGAGCAAAAAAAAGAAACATACAGTTGCTTTATCGAGTACAAAGGCTGAGTATAGAGGTGCTGCTATGGCAGAATGTGAGGTGGTATGGCTACAAAAGTTATTAGGTGATTTAGATGTGTAGGGAGATGGTCCAGTTGTCATTCATTATGACAACATGAGCAGCATACAGCTAGCTAGGAATCCAGTGTTCCATGCTAGGACAAAACACATTGAGGTGCACTACCACTTTTTGAGAGAGAAGATACTTGGCTGACATTTTCACAAAGGCATTGGGTGCAGAGAAGCTTCAAAAGTTCCGAAGCTTACTTGGAGTTGCAAAGATAGAATTGAGCTTGAGGGGAGTGTTGAGATGGCAAGCTCAACACATGCGGACAATTGATGATGGACCACTTGGCTAGATGGGTCTGTACGTCTATACTTAGCATGTTGGTTATCATTATGATACTCACATGGCCACTAACTTGTCACTTATTATATTTATTTTGTTACACCTACCTACAGTTGACAAAGAGATAGCGCGAGTCGATAAGTGTAGTGTGTTATGCACTGTTTGACTTAGTAAGCCACTTTTCTTTATGTTGTATCTTATCTATACTTTGTATACATTGTATAGTGTGTGAAAGAAGAAGAAGCAATCAGCAAGAAAACATTTTGGCCTCCTTCTCTCTTCTTGTGTTCTTGAGTGAGCTTCCTCTTATGTACACAATGTGTGTTTGGCACAGCAGCTCAAGCAAGTCCCCCCACCATGTGATTCTTGACACTTGGGAATCTTACAAGTTGCTTTCAAAGTTGATCTATCCTGGCTCTTCAACCACTTTGTGGCAATTTTCTCTCTCATTTGGATGAGCCTTTGCACTATACTAATTGGCAAGGGGTGTTCTAAATTTGGTATCTTCATAGAAATTAAAATTAAAAATGATGATCTCTTCCTACTTCTTGTGATAGGTTTAAATGGGTGCATCCAAATTCTCTCTGTGTGCTTCAATACCTTGCATGGCAATGGGATAATCTAGCACATCCTAAGGGGTAGCCCGAAGGAAGTGAACCATCCTATCAAAGCGCTCATAGACCTTAGATGCCATGGCAAGTACTAGTGGTGGCTCCTGTGTTTTCTCTGTGGCTTCTATAAAAATCTTATTAAATAAGGGATGGTGTTGCAAATTAGAGGGCACTTGCATATCACAAGCCAAAATGATAGCATGGAGCGAAACATTAGAATGATATGTAGGATCAGTCTAAAGGGTGCTAATGGTGCACAATTGCTCAACAGTGGTCATAAGGCAACCCTCAGCACGAGCAATCTCTAGCCAATGGCCATACCAGCAGTGTAAGAAAGGACTAGAAGTGGTTTTTTTGGTTGTAAGGTCTACAATCTTATCGCCATCATCACATTTGGTCACAGGGACATAAGTTGAGATGAAGCAAGAAGGCTGGAGACACTACAAAGGAAGAGACTTGGCATAGTCAACTTGCACTAAGAGACTTTTGCCAAAAATATCCATTCTCCTCCTAGGCGGGATTCCAACGAGTAGCAAGTTCAAGTGCCTCATCATTAGCAGGTCCAAGGTCAAATCATAGCAAATAATTTTGCAAAAGTGGTAAACATTGAGTCAAATTTGGAGTAACCAACTAGCTTCTGAGGAGTTGTCCTTCATGGCCAAGTCTATTGCCATGCTGTTAAGAGAGCAAAAAATCAGCAAAGGTTTGAGACCAAAAGGTGTATTAGGAGTAGTAGAACTAATTTGAAGATGAGGTGAAATTAAATCCCCGTGTTCATGTTGGATTGTAGCTTGGGCTACCTGATCCAACTGGTGGATTGGCTATGAGAGCGTGGCCATTGGCAGATGCCTCAGATGAGTCGAAGGGTTGCAAAGGGGGTGAAAAAAAAGAATCAAGAGGGAAATCTGAAGCAAAAAGTGGAGATGGGGAGTCAAAGGGAGGTAGGATAAGCGACTCCTTAGGAAGTGTTGGACAAGTGGGGCAGAAGGGGATGTAGAATCTAACTATATAGGAGATGGCATGGCTGGGGGCAAAGATAAGCAAGAAGCTCACGGAGAGGAAGGTTGGTGCTTAGATTGGTGTAAAGCATTCATGGAAGAAGCCCAAGGAAAAGTGACAGAGAAAATTTTAGATCATTTGGGAATCCAATTGGAGGCATTGCCCTCATAATAGCCCTAGGATTTTGGTCTCTCAGCCCCTATGTCTCCCCGTTGTTCTCCACAATCCGGGTTTGTAAGTCATGTAATTGTTCAGCTGAGTATCGCAAAAATTCATGATGTGCCATTCTCTCTTCCTCATACTTCTTTTACATCTCCAACCTCTCGTGGATTACACACTCTTTATCCTATTTTAGCTCCTCACATAAGATATCTAACGTGCTAAGACCACCCAGATTCACTAAGGTCCTTTTCGTGCATTCTTTTGAACTAGTTGAAATCTCTATAATTTGTGGTTGTTTTGAACTTGAAGTGATAGTCACATCCTCCCTGTGTGTACTCATTTCCAAATGACTAATTTTTTCCTGCATGGTCTAAAGAGTGGTTACGAGTGTCTGAAAATCTCTCGGGCCAATCATTAATTGTTCTTCCAACGCCTTCTCCACTCCTTTGTCAGAGTCTCCTGTGCTGCTATCAATTTCTTCAATTCTTTGTGAGGTCAAGCCATCATTTCCGTTGCTTTCATAGGTATTGTGCATGGCTCTAGTCTCTGTTTTTGGGAGTGATTTCTTTCTTGTGTGGCACTCCCTCTCTGGTGACTCCTTGCTGGTGAGGTGCTGCTCTTTTCGGTATCTTTCTTTCTTACTTTCTTTTTGGCCCATCATCTTAAGTGACTATTTGTATGACTCCAAGAGTCCTAGAGCTATAGTAATAACCTTAGTGAGACCACCGTCAAAGGTGATCATGCACAATTTAGCCTCAGGAGAGGTGAGCTTCTCATTAGGAGTTTTGGAAAGAACCACATGTACCTTAGCAAGGGTCTCACAAACTTGTCCCAGCCAAAACTTATTCTAATCCTCCTCAAGTATCTTGTTAGATAAAATATCCTCCATAAAGCCCTTGGAGATCCTTCCCATTTGAGTGGTGGTCTTATTGTAAGTGAAAAAATGGTGAAAGACTTGCGACATGGTCCTAAGATCCTCCTCCTCAATGGTTGCAAATAGCAATCCATATGAGTTGACACTACGCTTATCAATCCACCTTTGATCCAAGGAATGAGTTTTATGGAGCTTACCTTGTTTCCCATTCCCTTGGCGGAGACCTAGGGCTCATTCTATCAAGTTTGGAGTGAGTGCCACTTCCCTCTTTGTTGTTCCCTGCCTTTCCTATACCCTATCACACTTGTTCTAGTTTTAGAATCATAGGCTTGCACAAATTTATAGCAAGTGGAAAAATAAATGGGCCCATTGGTTGCCTGCACATAGTCGTTTACTCCACATCTAGCCACCAACTCCCTTACTTTAGGATACCTATTGATAATGTTTTCTAAGTTGGAAAGTTTGTGAAACTTTAAATCTCCAAATCTCCATAAATGGGTCTCTAGATCAAAATCCTTACATTGCTCCATAGTGAATACTCCCTTGTCCTCAAAGCAAGACACCTCACTAGCCACCAATGTAGACATCTCGGATTGTGAACCTACAATCTGCATAATCAAAATAAGGTCATATCTTGAGAAATTCTCAAGTAACCAACAAAAATTACAATAAATAAGAGCCATTTACCTTTTCATCAAAAATGTCGAAATAAAGTGGCCCAATTTCCCCCTACAAGCAAAAGGACTATCAAACTTCCCATCTTACAAGTGCAACAAGCAAAGGACTAGGGAAGGTGTTAGTGCAATACCAACAAAAAGAAAAAGAAAATCCACACTGATTATGTACAAAGAAAATCCAAAGACAACTAAGTGGTAGGTAAAGATGCGGAAAGGCGGGATAGCCACCAAGTATAAAAGATGGGGTTATACTCCAATTACAAGAATGCATCGAGGTCAAATGGTCACATTGCCAAATTGCACAAATAAGTGGTAATATTTGTGAGTAAGCAGGGACCAACAAAATAGCTAGCCACATGTAGTTCCTCTTCTATAGGAATCTTATTAAATAAGGGATGGTGTTGCAAATTAGAGGGCACTTCCATATCACAAGCCAAAATGATAGCATGGAGTGAAACATTAGAATGATATGTAGGATCATCCTGAAGGGTGCTAATGACGCACCATTTCTCAATAGTGGTCCACAAGGCAACTCTTAGCACAAGCAATCTCTAGCCGGTGGCGATATCAGTGGAGTAAGAAAGGACTATAAGTGGTTTGTTTGGCTATAAGGTCTACAAAGGCTCCTGGAGACACTACTAAGGAAGAGTCTTGGCATAGTCAGCTTGCACTACGAGACTTTTGTGAAAGAGATGTTTATTCTCCTCCCATGTGGGATTCCAACAACTAGTAGCAAGTACAAGTGCCTCATCATCAACAAGGCCAAGGTCAATCATAGCAAATAATTTTGCAAAAGTGGTAAACATGGAGTCAAATTGGAGTAACCAACTAGCTTCTCAAGAGTTTTCCTTCATGGCCAAGTATGTTGCCATGCTGCTAAGAGAGTGAAAAATCAGCAAAGATTTGAGACTAGAAGGTGGATCAGGAGCGATAGAACTAATTTGAAGATGAGGTGAAATCAGGTCCCCACATTCATGTTAGATTGTAGCTTGGGCTACCTGATCCAATTGGTGGACTGGCCATGATGAGAGTGTGGCCAAGGCGGATGCCTCATATGAGTCGCAAGGTTGTAGAGGGTGGCGAAACACAATCAAGAGGGGAATCCAAAGCAAAAGGTGAAAATGGGTGTTATAGGGAGGCAGGAAAAGTGACTTCTTAGGAAGTAGTTGGATAAGTGGGACGAAAGGGGATGTAGAATCTAATTGTACAGGAGATGGAACGTCTAGGGGTGGAGATGAGCGAGAAGCTTGCAAAGAGGAAGTTTGGCACTTAGATCAATGTGAAGCATTTGTGGATGAAGCCCAAGGAAAAGTGACAGAGAACAATTTAGATCATTTGGGAATCCAGATGGAGGCATTGCCTTCGTAATAGCCATGTGCCTCCAAGAGAGAGCGTGCCACTCAACATCAGGAAATTGTTTGTCTTAGAGAAGTTTGGGACATTGAAATGGCATCCTATGCAATGTCTATGAGGATTATGAAGGAGGAGATGGAACAGGTGATGGGTGGCGAGATTGCCACCACTAGAAGGCAAGAGATTTCACAGGTGTGGGATTGGAGATGCAACTAGCTAGAAGAGCATGGTTATGGTGGGCTTGGAGCAATTGACGAAGCAAGGAGCTACTAGATTGCAAAGAGGCAAGATGAGGAGGTGTTATGTGCCCTACAGAAAGATCCCCTTTCTTGAAAGCTAAAATGATCTAGGCATTGAAAAATTGCAATGTAGTGCACTGATCAACATAGTTGATTGTGCAAGGAACCTGATACTTAAAAGGTCAACCCAAGAGAAGTTTCTTTCCCACATCTTCCCAGTTTGGAAGAACGTAAAAAAGGGGAGGAATGCTCTCATTTATGAGAGTAAGCAAGAGCTTAAATTTTCACAATAGCAAGTAGGGTTGGCCACCATAGGGATAAATCTTAGTGTGAGTGGGCATCAATGTGGGTTGGCCTAAATCCAACCAAAGGTTATAGGGAAGGGTGTTGAAATCAGACCTTCATCAATGAGAGCATCAGTAGTAACTTGTAGGGCAGTAGTCAATTGCATTTGAAGAAATTCTAGAGGAATGACATGATCATGTCTTTCGGATCAATTAAAGAAATGGTAACTACTTGTACATTGGAAAATGAATAGGAGTTCGGCATGGAACTAGGTGAAGGCAACTTATGAGTGCCGGTGTGTTGCTCAAATTGCTTGTACCATGTTTGTTCAACCACCATGACCACACTAACAAGCACATCAGGAGGATGGATGGGATATTCATACAAGTAATGGCCTCACGGTAATATTTCTTAATGTGTCTACCATTAAAGTGTCCAACACCTTCCCCTTCCAAGGTTTCAAGTTCAACATTTCCCATCCTGCTAATTTGATGAGCACGATATGGTTCTAGGCCTCAAAGTTTCAATTTATGCTTGTGACATTTAAGAGAATGTAAGAGCACCAAGTCAGCTTTATCAAAGGAACTTTGTTATACATGTTTATCAAACTAGGCCTTACGTCAAGCCTTTTCAGAAAGGAGGGCATGTGTGGCCAAAAGGCATGTTTCAATGAGATGTTGCAAGTCCCCAAGGTAGTTAGTCCAAGCACTAGCGTCATCCCAATGCTCTTGAACTGCAATGCAAAGACTAGGGATTAGAAATTCAATTGGTATAATAGCATTAGTACCATAGGTGAGTTAAAAGGGAGTCTGGCCAATTGCAATATTGAAAGAAGTACGGTAGGCCCAGAGGGCAACCATAAGCTTGCTATCCCAATCCGAGCATGAAGCAAAAACAGTCTTGGTCAAAACATTCAGCAAATCCTTGTTGGTGGACTCAACATGGCCATTGGCCCCTGAGGATAGTACGAAGATGACTTGCAGTGGATAATTAAAAAGATAGAGAGTAAATGCTCAATGACCTCATTGAGAAAATGAGTCGCCTAATTGCTAACCAACTCAATTGGATAGCCAAAGTGAGAAATCACTTGTTCCCACAAGAACTTAGTCGTTGTGTGGGCATCATTCTTGCGATTAGCTCAGGCCTCATCCCATTTAGTTTGATAGTCAATTACCACTATGATATAGCATGCTTGGGAATATTGAGTAGCTGGAGTGATTGGTCCTACAAAGTCAATCCCCCATTTTTCAAAAGGTGGTCTAGCAATGATGGGTGAGAGCTCCATCTTGTCATTGTGAATAGGCAGTTTGGTGTGTTGGCACTCATCTCAATGCTTGACAAAACGCGTGGCATCCTTGAAAAAGGTGGGCCACCACAATTGGGCTTGTAAAACTTTACGTGTTGTAGCTTGACCATCAAAATGTCAACCAATGATGCCTTCATGGGCATCTTGGAGTACCTGTTGAGATTAAGAGAGACATGTCAAGAATCGCGTGGTGGGGGGGACTTGCTCAAGATGCTGTGCCAAACACACACAGAATGCACAAGGAGAAGCTCACTCAAGAGACAAGAAGAGAGATGGAGGCCAAAAACGTTTTCTTGCTGATTTATTCTTCTTCTTCCACACACTTTACAATGTACACAAAGTATAGATAAGATACAACATAAAGGAAAGTGACCTACTACGTCAAACAATGCATAACCAACTACACTAGTCAACTGGCGCTATAACTATGCCAGTTGTAAATAGGTGTAACAACCTGAATATAATAAGTAATGAGTCAGTGGCCATGTAAGAGTCATAATGACCACTGGCGTGCTAAGTGTAGACGTGTGGACCCATCTAACCAGGCGGTCCACCATCAATGTCCACATGTGTTGAGCTTGTCATCTCAACACTCCCCGTCAAGCTCAACTGCATCTCTGCAACTCCAAGTAAGCTTCGAAACTTTTGAAGCTTCTCTCTACCCAATGCCTTAATGAAGATGTCAGCTATCTGATCCTGTGTGCTGACATACACCAAGTCAATCTCACCTGCTAGTACCTTCTCTCTCACAAAGTGGTAGTGTACCTCAATATGTTTTGTCCTCGCATGGAACACAGGGTTCCTAGCCAACTGTATATTGCTCATGTTGTCACAATAAATGACAACTGCACCTTCCACCTACACATCTAAATCAGCCAATAACTTCTGCAGCCATGCTATCTCACATGTTGCAACAGCAGCACCTCTATACTCAGCCTCTGTACTCGACAAAGCAACTATAGATTGCTTTTTGCTGCTCCAAGCAATTGCTGCACTACCAAGAGAGAACATGTATCCGCTGGTAGATCTTCTATCAGACATACTACCATCCCAATCTGCATATGTGTATCCAAACACCTATACATCTGTACCTGCCTCATAGAAAAGTCCATAATGTAATGTGGACTTCACATATCTCAATATGTGTCTGACTGCATCCAAATGCGGCTTTCTAGGTACTTGCATAAACTGACTCACAAGACCAACAGCGTAGCTCAAGTCTGGCCTTGTAATGGTCATGTAGATCAAACTATCCATTATCCTCTTGAACATAGTAGAGTCTTCTATCTCATCCCCAACATCAGCACTCAACTTTACATTTTTCTCCAACGGAACTGAAAGTGGTTTGCATGCTCTCATACCATACTTGGACAACATATCCAAGCCATACTTTCTTTGGCACAGCCATATACCATCATCACATCTGATCACCTCAATGCCAAGGAAGTATCTTAGCTTACCTAAATCCTTCATCTCAAACTTCTTCTTCAAAAAGTCCATGACTTCAACAATCCCACTATCACTATCACCTGTAATAATCAAATCATCCACATAGATGACTATGATGACCAAACCTGCATCTCCCTTTCTCAATAAAGTGAGTGATCAGCATCAGAAACATAAAACCCAATATTGACAAGATACTCTCTGATCTTGTCAAACCATGCTCTAGCTGCTTGCTTAAGCCCATAGAGCACCTTCTTCAACCTGCACACATACGTGGGATGCTCTAAATCTTCATAACCTGCTGGCTGATCCATATACACTTCTTCTTGCGAATCACCATGCAAGAAGGCATTCTTCACATCCATTTTCTACAACTCCCAACCTTTGGCTGCTGCCAAAGCAATCACACATCTGACAGTTGCCATCCTAGCAACTGGACTGAAGGTTTCATCATAATCTATGCCATATGTCTAGGCATAGCCTTTTGCAACCAGCCTAGCTTTGTACCTACTAATAGAACCATCTGCATTGTGCTTAATATTATAAACCCACTTACATCCAATAGTTTTCTTTCCCTTTGGCAATGATACTAGATCCCAAGTCTTATTGGCCTCTAATGCAGCCATCTCCTCATCCATTGCTGCATCCCAATGAGCATGACCAACAGCATCCTCAAAACAAGTGGGCTCAACATCCTCAACTAGTTTCACCATATAAGCATAATGGTGAGCTGCATAACCTTCAAAACCAAATCTTTTAACAGGGTATCTCACCCCGCTAGACCTGCGTACCACTGGATCACTCAATGGATTCTTTGCATTAACGTGTGCTCTCTGCACACCTGGAGTCTTTGTTCAAAGAGTAGAGAGAGAGAAAGGGAAAGACTCCATATCCATGAGCCTTCACGCTCTCAGGCTCATTCCTTCATTTGCACACACTAAACTGAAAAACACACACACACTACAAGATAAAGTGACCTAGTGTAAATGTAGACTAGAATGACTAACTCTAGTCAAGTCACTAACTAACTACTAACCCGACTTATTTAATGTAGTCACATGTAGACAGCTGTACACACTAGCTGTCATAGATGTCGGTCATGATGAAGACACACTGACGGTGAGCTTGATTTCTAACACTCCCCCTCAAGCTCAAAAACAAAACTCAAATCATCTGCATCACTCCAAGTAGCTGTCTAAAGTGAATGAACTTATCTTTACCAAGTGATTTGGTAAAGATGTCTGCTACCTGGTCTTCAGTCTTCACATGCTCCAAGTCAATCTGATCTGCTAAAACCATTTCCCTGATGAAATGGTAGTGAACTTCAATGTGTTTTGATCTTGCATGATAAACAGGATTGCTTGCTAACATAACACTGCTCAAATTATCACAGTACAGCTTGACTTTGCTATCCAAGTGTACTCCCAAGTCATTCAGTAACTTCTGTAACCACTTAGCTTCACAGGCCACTAAGGCCGCACCACAATACTCTGCTTCCGTACTGGACAATGCAACTGTAGGCTGTTTCTTACTCTGCCAACTGATCATGCTACTACCCAATCCAAATGCATAGCCACTGGTTGACCTCCTGTCATATGTGCAACCAGCCCAGTCAGCATCAGTGTACCCCATCAAGTCAAGGGTTTTCCCATATGCATAAAACAGCCCATGATCTGTGGTACCCTTTACATATCTCAGAATTCTTCTGACTGCATCCAAGTGTGGTTTGCGAGGCTTCTGCATGAACTGACTGATCAGCCCCACAGCATAACTCAAGTCAGGTCTAGTGATCATGAGATAGATCAAGCTGCCTACCATCTGTCTGTACATAGTAACATTCTCAATCTCTGTCCCAACATCAATCTGCAGCTTGACATTCTGCTCCAAACGTGTATCCATAGGCTTGCAATCAGCCATACCATATTTCTGTAACATGTCATGAGCATACTGCTTCTGTAGCAACCATATGCCTCGAAGTGTAGAGACAACCTCCATCTCCAAAAAATATTTCAGCTCTCCAAGATCCTTGACCTTAAACTCAGCCTGTAAACATGTCTTTATTTCTGCAATGCCATTTTCATCATCTCCTGTAATGATTAAGTCATCAACATGGACAACTAGAAAAACATAGCCACTATCTGTCTTCTTCGCAAACAAACTATGATCAGCATCTCCCAATCGGAAACCATGTTGCTGTAAATAACTGCTGATGCGAGCATTCCATGCTCTGGGTGCCTGTTTCAACCCATATAATGCCTTTTTCAGCCGACATACATGTGCTTGAAATTTTGGATGTACATAGCCTTCAGGCTGTTCCATGTAAACCTCTTCCTATAATTCTCCATTGAGAAATGCATTCTTTACATCCATCTGCCATAGTTTCCAGCCTCTAGCTACTGCCAAAGCAATCACAGTTCTAACTGTAGCCATCTTTGCTACAGGGCTAAAAGTCTCCTCATAATCAAGACCATACTGCTGCACATACCCTTTTGCAACCAGCCTGGCCTTATATCTTTCCAATGATCCATCTAATTTACATTTTACCTTATACACCCACTTGCATCCAATAGGTGTTTTGCCCTCAGGCAACTGTACCAAATCCCATGTATAATTTTCAGCCAAAGCTGAATATTCCTCATCCATAACAGCATGCCAATTCTCATCTGAAACTGCCTCATCAAACTTACTTGGTTCTCTAAAACCTGTTACTTTCATCATATAAGCATAATGACGGGCTGAATATCCAGTGTAAGTATACCTGTCAACAGGTCATCTGACCCTCTCTGATCTCCTGAGCTATGGCTCACTGTGAGCTTGCCTCTCATGAGGCGGCACATAACGGCTCTGTCTAGCACCTGGCGTCATAACAGACAGAATCCCCAATTCACTATCTAAGCTGTCACTGCTAGATGAATCATAACGTGCAGTGAGTGGACCTGTTACATCTTCAAAAACCTTTTCTTTTCCCTTATCTATTCTCCCCCTCACTGACATATCCGTGTCAGTGGATGTAGTAGTGCGACTCCGTAATTGTCCTGACTCACTGTAGATGATACATCACCTGTCTGACCAGTCATGGAAGTACTCTCTGCATGAGTATTTTCAGCATGACTCATACTGGGTGAGCCATCAGTAGGCACTGCAACAGGATTCCCATACCAAGATGCTAACTCATCAAATACCACATCTCTGCTTATGAGTGTCTCATGCGTAGAAGGTACATAACACTTACAAGCTTTCCGTTCCTGTGCATATCCAATAAACACACTTTTCACTGCCTTAGGATCCAATTTCTTCCTCTTCTCATCCGGTATATGCACATATGCAATGCTGCCAAATACCTTCAAGTGTGAAATATCAGGTTTATGACCATACAGCCGTTCATAGAGAGTGACATCATGAATCCCTGCTATAGGGGTTCGATTCAGCACATATACAGCAGTCACCACTGCTTCAGCCCAATAACCATTTGGCAGACATTTTTCATTCAGCATAGCTCTAGCTGACTCCATCAAAACCCTGTTTTTCCTCTCTGCAACACCGTTTTGCTACGGTGTATAACTGCACGTGAGCTGTCTTCTGATCCCATGTTTAGCAAGATACCTGTCAAAGTAGTTTGAGACATATTCACCTCCTCCATCTGATCTCAAACATGATATGTAACAGCCAATTCATTTTCACCGTGTTTCTTGAAGTCTTTGAATGCATCAAACACATCCTTATGTTTCAAGATATAAAGCCAAGTGTACCTGCTGAAATCATCAATAAATGAGACATAATATCATGCACCGCCAAAGGAAGCATTATGTGAAGGACCCCAAACATCAGAGTGTACTAACTGTAAAGGCCTAGTGCTGTTTTTTACATGTCTCATGAAAGGAAACCGTGCTTGCTTCCCAAACTGACATGCAGGGCATACATGACCAAAATCATTATACTTGAATTTAGGTAATCCAAGTACTACTTCTTTCTGTTGCATACATTTCAGCTTTTGTACATTGACATGTCCGATTCTCTTGTGCCAGATCTCTACATCTCGATGGCACTCTCATCATGAGCAAACATAGCTGCTTTAAGTTCAAGAATGGTCACTTCCAAAGTAAACATCCTGCCATCCCTTCTGCCCTTGGCAATTAGCTTGCAGCCATTTCCATACTCCTCAATGAAACATCCATCCTTGTTAAACCTCACTTGCAGATTCTGTTCTGCCATTTGACCCACAGACAACAAATTCTTTGTTATGATCGGTACATGTAAGACATCATGTAGGCCTTTCTTCTTGCCATCAAGCATCATCAATGGAACAATCCCTTTATGGTTTATGTCATGTTGGGTATCATCCCCAGTACATACATGACCATATGTACGTGCAACCATCTCATCAAACCACTCTCCATGCGGGGTCATGTGGTTTGACGCTCCAGAGTCAATGTACCATCTGTCATCTCTATCATGTCTCGATGCAGTTTTAAATACATGCTGCATGGCAAAGAGTCTATCAACTGACTCATCATGACCACCACTAGAGGATGCATAATGGCCATGTTGTTTCCCTTTTGTCTTCATGTCATTCTGTTTTTTGTAACATTCCTTCGCTATGTGCCCATACTTACCACAATAATGACAGTCCTTGTCCTCGTTGGACTGATCAGTAGATTGCCAAGATCCAGATCCACCTCCTCTTCCTCGAGGTGATCTCCCCCTGCCTCTAAACCCACCAGATCCACGCTGGCCTTGTGTATTTGCACCATGCCAATTACTCTACTGCTGTTGCTGTCCATAAGTATTACGAGTGTCACCACGACCTCAAAACGAACCACCACCTCTAGATCCTCTGCAACGCTGGCTAGAGTACAACACAGTGTCTCTACTCTGAGATGCACTAAAACCTGTATTCAAACCAAGTTTGACTTCCTCATGCAGCAACAAAGCAACTAGCTCTTCCCAGCTAGGGGGCTCTTCTCTGACAGAAATGGAAGTGTCAAAATCTTTGTACTCTTTGCCTAAGCCATTCAAAGCAACAACAATCATATCATCTTCTGATACACTTGAGCCAATAGTAGCAAGTTGATCAGCTATGGTCTTAATCTCCGTGGTATACGTCTGGATGCTCTTGCCATTCCTAGACATGTTGTTGAACTGCTGTTTCAATTGGATCTTTCTTGCATGTGTCATGGTTCCATAATTTTTCATCAGTATGTCCCAAGCATCCTTCGGAGTCTCACATCCAGTGATTTGAATTACCATAGCATCAGATATACATAAGGAAAACCAATGCAGCACCTTGCATGCTCTTTCATTCCATAGCCTATAGGCTATTTTCTGTTCATTTGTTGGATTCTGTGCAGGCAATTCAGGAGCAACTTCATCTCTTGTACATAAATCCCAATAACCTCTGCCAACCAGAAAGTTTTTCATTCTGAATTTCCATAATGTAAAGCTCTTATTATCCAACTTCTCTCCAACTATCTGAGTGATATTTTCAGTCCCATGTGCATTAGCCATGATGCAATAGACTGTCTATCAAGTGGCTGACTCCCTGCAGTCCAATAAGTATGAATGACTAAGTTCAGTCCGTAACAGTTTATGACAGTTTTCTGTACTAAATTGCAGAAAAAAGCCAGGGTATTTCAGCCCACTGACACCCCAAAACAACCCACAAACAAGTGGTCTCAACTGTAGATATAATTGTCAATACATAAGCTATGTGTTTGCTTCAGCTTAAGCTTATGTAACCTCACTGCCAGGGTACATACATGCAGTCTGAAAAATGTAAACTGTGAGTAACCAGCAGCAATTTCAAGTCCAAAACTGAGTGGTAATCATGTCATACATGTTTCAAAATCTCCCAGGTAGCTGCTAGTACATTTGGCGGTCAAGACATGATCATAAGGGCACAGAACAGTGCATAACCAGCACATACAAGTATCAACAAATTCAGTTTCAGGTTGCAATCAACCAGAATTCAGCATACCAAGCTCCAAGTAGCTCCAAAATGTCTTTTGACCATGTCATACATTTACTTTGTAGTGGCAAGTTCAATACATGAGCTGTTTGTAATTAACCAGGACAGTGTAACTGCATTTATTTCAGCTTCAAAATCCAGTTTTCAATGATGCTCATTGCTTGCTTCAATTCTCCATGCATTCAGCATGTATAGGCCAGTTCATATAGATGATGGAACCCCCAAGATGACCTGTATTGCTTCAGTAATGCACAGTACTTGTCATTGACTGTGTATGATAGTTTTCAGCCTGTCGTTGATTTTCAGATCTGAGTATTCTGTCATTGACTGTGTATGACAGTTTTCAGATTTTCAGATCTGAGTATTCTGTCATTGACTGTGTATGATAGTTTTCAGATTTTCAGATCTGAGTATTTTGAGCAAGAGATTTCGGCTCCAAGACATTTGATCCAATGTATACATGCTTTGACACATTCTTGTGCTCCAAAGATGCCTTCTGAGTGTAGTACAAGGCTCCTGTGTGTCAGTAATGACTGAATGCATGCTGTCCATTCATGTTTACAGCAGTTCAGAAATGATTACAGGTATGTGTCTATCATTCTAGCTCATAACAGAGCTCCCACACAAGCATTTACTTCTTGCACACTTCAAATACCTTCAATAGTGAGCATACATGCTCTATGAACCTTGTCCAGGTGCCCCACTGAAGATTGACAAGTTGCTGTCCACTCAGATCAGCAGGCGCAGATTTTCAGATACATGTTGCTGTCCATTCAGATCAGCAGGCACAGATTTTCAGATATAAGTTGCTGTCCATTCAGATCAGTAGGTGCAGATTTTCAGATGCAGGTTGCTGATTTTCAGGAGGCAGTCCACGATTTTTAGACACAGGTTACAGTCCACGATTTCAGGACACAGTTTTTAGGAGACAGTCCACGATTTTCAGACTTAGGAGGCAGTCCACGATTTTCAGACTCAGGAGGCAGTCCACGCTGATTCCTTCCTTTGACTATGGCTTCATTTGCAAGTTGTCATGCCCATTCTCCCACAGCCTCATGGATGAAGCTCTGATACCATGTTCAAAGAGTAGAGAAAGAGAAAGGGAAAGACTCCATATCCATGAGCCTTCAGGCTCTCAAGCTCATTCCTTCATTTGCACACACTAAACTGAAAAACACACACACACTACAAGATAAAGTGACCTAGTGTAAATGTAGACTAGACTGACTAACTCTAGTCAGGTCACTGACTGACTACTAACCCGACTTATTTAATGTAGTCACATGTAGACAGCTGTACACACTAGCTGTCATAGATGTCAGTCATAGATGAAGACACACTGACGGTGAGCTTGATTTCTAACAGCCTTCACTGAAGGAATGCCAAGCTCATCATCCAAGCTCTCTGAGCCACTGGAGTCTCCATCAAGAACTGCATCAATGCCATCAGACACTTTATTCTTTCCTTTGTCTTTACATGTAGTGCTGCTAGATGCACCTGAAGATTTAAAGGTACTCCTTAGTCTCCCAGACCAAGGACTACCAGATGACGTATCTGGTCCACTAAGAGTCCGTGATTCTTACTTTTCAGCCTGCACATGAGTGTCATGATCATCATCATCATCCAATGCATCACCACTAGATGCATACCAACTACTCATTTCATCAAGATGACATCCCTGCTCACTCTAAACTTACATGTGATAGGGTTGTAACAGCGATACCCTTTCTTCTCTAAAGAGTATCCAATAAAGATACACTTTTTAGCCTTTGGATCCAGTTTCTTCCGCAACTTATCTGGCACATGAACATACGCAATGAAGTCAAACACTTTTAAGTGTGAGGCATCAGGCTTCTTACCTGTAAAACATTCTTCGGGAGTCATCCCATGGAGTGCGGCTGTGGGAGTTTTGTTCATAATATAAACAGCAGTATGAACAGCCTCAGACCAAAAATGCTTAGGCATATTCTTTTCAGCCATCAAGGCGCGTGCAACTTCTGCAATATGCATGTTTTTCCTTTCTGTAACCCCATTTTGCTATGGGGTACATCTGCATGTGAACTGTCTCTTTATCCCATGAGACCTCAGAAAATCACTGAACTCATTCGAGAGGTACTCTCGCCCTCCATCTAACCTTAAGCACTTTACTTTCAAGCAT
Organism: Lygodium microphyllum; assembly: GCF_053477565.2. Lineage (NCBI taxonomy): Eukaryota > Viridiplantae > Streptophyta > Polypodiopsida > Schizaeales > Lygodiaceae > Lygodium > Lygodium microphyllum. The sequence goes on from NC_141151.1 coordinate 86,081,212, forward strand.
GTTTCTCTTTCAACTGCAGCCTTGAAAGTTCTAAAGTGCTCAAAAGCTTCACTCTTTTCCTTCATAAAATATACCCACAGCTTTCTAGAACAATCATCAATGAACGTGACAAAGTATGAACTGCCTCCAAGAGATACATTTTGTGTAGGCCCCCAAATGTCTGTATGCACAACATCAAGGATATTTCTTCTTACATCTCTGTCATGTGAAAAGGGTTGTCTTTCCTGCTTGCCAAACTGACATGCTTCGCATACCTTATGAAATTCTGCAACTCTAAATGTAGGCAAACCTGTAATCAACCCTTTGGACTGCATTAATTTCAGCCTTTGTACATTTGCATGTCCAATGCGTTTGTGCCAAATTTCAATGTCTGCAATAACATCTTTTCCTTTAGCATACATAGCAGCATTCATAGTAGGAATTCCAGCATCCAGAGTGAACATACGTCCAACTCTACTTCCCTTTGCTACCAACCTGCACTTGTCATTAAAATCTGCTACAAAGCAGCCTTTGCATTAAATTTGACTTGCATCCCTTGCTCTACCACCGACTGACACCAAGTTATTTGTAATAGATGGCACATGTAATACATCTGAAAGTCTCTTTGTCTTACCATCATGCAAGGACAAGGAAACTTTTCCAATGTGTGAAATTAGATGGCATGAATCATAACCCGTCTGCACATAACCTGCATTTTGCAAATCCTGCATCTCTCCAAACCATTCTACATGGCTGTTCATATGGTTGGATGCACCTGAATCAACATACCAAACATCATCATGTGTTCCCTTTCCTATAACAGCATTTAGCATATGCTGCATAACAAACAGATGTTCATTTTTGTTTTCATTCTGTCGTGAAGACGATGCATAGTTTCCTTTCTACAACTTACCACTGGGGATATTATCTTTCTTAGCACAACATTGGGCTGCAATATGACCTGTTTTGCCAGAGTAGTGACACACAATACCAGAGTTGCTAGAACCTCTGTTCTACCATCCGCCTCTTCCTCTAAAGCTCCCCCTGCCTCTAAAGTTACCAGACCTCCTGAAACCTGCATATCGCCAAATTGCTGATTCAATTTGTTTTGCTGGTTGTCACTACCATGTCCTGTACCATGGCCTCTTGAAGAGAACCTGCCATGTCCCCTTCCTGAACTGGAGTAGAAAGCTTGGACTTGTTCACCACTTCTTTCACATGTCTCACTCTGCATATTGATCTCTTCAGTGATCATAAGGGAGACCAACTCATCGAAATCTGGAAATGGCTTTCTGACATATACGGAAGTTACAAAAGACTTCCAAGCCTTTTCATTGTTAAGTTCACCCAAGGTAGACGACACCAAATCATCATCATCGGGCATTGCATCAATCAGTGCCAAGGCATCTGCAATGCTCCTTATCTTCAGTGCATACTCATTGATAGATATCTTCCCTTTCTTAAATGTATTCACCTCTTGCTTGAGTTGAATCTTTCATGCCTTTGTATTTACAAAAAACATACTTTCAAGTATGGTCCAAGCTGCATATGAATTCTCTGCATTTCTAATGTGTCCCAACATATTATTGTCAATTACTGCAAACAACCAATACATGACCTTCTTGTCTTTTGCATTCCATTCCTTCCGTGCCTTTGTCTCTTCTGCAGTTGGAGGGTCACTCACCTCCGTCTCCTTTTCCTCACCTGAAACAAATTCGTAGAGGCCTTTTCCAATAAGGAAGTTCGTGACACGGAACTTCCATGAAGGGTAGTTGTTCTTGTTGAGCTTCTCAATGATGGGGCTTCCACTGTTCTCTGCCATTATCACAAAATTAATACCAACAGAAAGCAAATTTTTTGCAACCCTTGACTTGTAGTGCACAGCAATACAGCAGACAGCCTTTTTCACTATCTGCTCAACAATACATGCAATCTGCAACCAGTTTGCAGGTAAACCTTTTGTTTACTATATGTAAACACCTTTGAACTTACAGATCTAAAATCTATAACCTGCGCACCCACTTTCGGTCAATACAGCCGAAGTCACAATGTACAATAAAACTGTTGTCCGCAACCTTGCGACTCTAAAACAGGGCCTGAAACGGCCTCAGATGCCCAAAATAACTACGGGATTTCCCTGAAGGGCTTTTCTACAGAATACACAGCGCTCTTCACGCACACCAAATCTCACTGCAATCTGAGATTTTTGCTCGACCCTGCTTCCGGTGCCTCCACAGGCACTATCCAAGAGAGAGAGTGGAAGAATGGGAGAGCTTCTTACCCGTGGCTTGCTTGCTCGAACCTTGCTTCTTCTCCTTCGCTTCATCCTTCGAAATTAGTCTCTCTCAGTGGCGTGGCTCTGATACCATGTCAAGAATCACGTGGTGGGGGGACTTGCTCAAGATGCTGCACCGAACACACATAGAATGCACAAGGAGAAGCTCACTCAAGAGACAAGAAGAGAGATGGAGGCCAAAAACGTTTTCTTGCTGTTTTCTTCTTCTTCTTCCACACACTTTACAATGTACACAAAGTATAGATAAGATACAACATAAAGGAAAGTGGCCTACTACATCAAACAATGCGTAATCGACTACACTAGTTTACTGGCGCTATAACTATACCAGCTGTAAATAGGTGTAACAACCTGAATATAATAAGTAATGAGTCAGTGGCCATGTAAGAGTCATAATGACCACCGACGTGCTAAGTGTAGATGTGTGGATCCATCTAACCAGGTGGTCCACCATCAATGTCCACATGTGTTGAGCTTGTCATCTCAACAAAATAGAGACAGAGTGAAGAGCAAGTGTGCTCTCTTCTTCATTCATTCATTATCACATGACCACACACATAGCATAAGTGTATACAATATTACTAAGGTCCATAGGACCATTCACACTGGATCTAAGACGACCAACTTATTTCATGTCCCACACTTGATGATACAGTTGGACATAGCTAATGTCGGTCATACATACTAACGGGAGAATAATATGAGCTTGATATTCTAACACTCCCCGTCAAGCTCAAATCATCTGATGAACTCAAAGTAGCTGTCTAAAACTACTAAACTTATCTTTACCCAAAGACTTGGTAAAGATATTTGCAACATGTTCATCAGTCTTCACATGCATAAGATCTACTCTCCCTGCAAGAACCATCTCTCTGATAAAATGGTAGTGTACCTCTATGTGTTTTGTCCTGGCATGGTATACTGGATTCATTGCAAGGAGTCCACTACTAAGATTGTCACATAATAAGATCATTGGAGCATCCACCTGAATATCCAAATCATCCATAAGCTTGAGCAGCCATAAAATCTCACATGCTACCAATGCAACACCCATGTACTCTGCCTCAGTACTAGACAATGCAACCGTTGGTTGCTTCTTGATGCTCCAACTGATCATGCCACTTCCAAAGCCAAAATGCATAACCACTCATAGATTTGCAATCATATGAGCATCCTACCCAATCCGCATATGTGTATCCAACCATCTTCAAGGGCTTATCTCTCATATCGAAGAGCCCATAATCTACAGTGGACTTAACATATCCCATAATCCACCTAACAGCATCCAAATGTGGCTTCCTGCACTTCTGCATAAACTGACTTATAAGCCCAACTACATAACTCAAATCTAGCCTAGTGATGGTCAAGTAGATCAGACTTCCAACCATCTGCATGTACATAGTCACATCCTGAATTTCAGCTCTAGTGCTAATGTCCAACTTGACATTCTGATCAAGGGGTGTAGCCAATGGTTTGCATTCAGCCATGCCATACTTTTTCAACATTTCCACGGCATAATGTTTCTGCATCAGCCATAAACCATTTTCAGCCTTGATTACCTCAATACCCAAAAAGTACTTCAATTCACCTAGATCTTTCATGTCAATTTCAGATTTCAGCATCTTCATTACATGTTGTATGCCCAAGTCATCATTACCAATGATTATCAAATCATCAACATATATGACTAGCACTACCAAGCCACTGTTAGTCTTCTTTGTAAATAGGTTGTGATCATCCCTACCAATAGTAAATCCCAACCTCTGCAAGTAGTTACTGATCCTAGCATGCCAAGCTCTCGGAGCTTGCTTCAACCCATACAGTGCCTTTTTCAGCTTGCATACATAATGCTGAAAATCAGGGTGAACATACCCTTCTAGCTGAACCATATAGACATCCTCTGCTAAGTCACCATTAAGAAATGCATTCTTCACATCTATCTACTATAATTTCCAGCCTCTAGCAGCAGGCAAAGCAATCACAATGCTTATGGTTGCCATCTTGGCAATAGGGCTGAATGTTTCCTCATAATCAAGTCCATACTGTTGGGCATACCCCTTAGCAACCAGCCTGGCTTTGTACCTTTCCACACTGCCATCTAACTTGCATTTGATTTTGTAGACCCATTTTCAGCCAATGGTCTTTTTTCCTTCAGGCAGTGGCACAAGATCCCATGTCATATTTTCAACCAAGGCATTCATTTCTTCATCCATGGCTAACACCAGTTCTCATCTTCCACTGCTTCAGCATATGTACCTGGTTCTTTGATCTCCATCACTTTTTTCATGTAAGCATAATGCTTTGCAGTGTAGCCACTATATGTCAACCTATCAACAGGGTATCTGACCCTCTGTGAGCGTCTAGGCTGTGGTGCACTACTCGATTCCCCTCTCTCATGAGGCAAAATGTTCTTGCTCTACCTTGCGCAAGGCATATAGACAGTCAAAATACCAAATGCGTGGTGGACTCACAACAGCTATAACCTTGATCTTTTCAGGGTCAGTTGCTATTTCTACTGAACTGACCACATGGCCCAGCAATAGGCCATAAGGTACTCCAAAGACACACTTCCGTGGGTTAAGAGCAATGCAAAATTGTCTGTCGCACTCAAAGCACTTTCTTAAAATAATCAACATCCTTTCTCTCAGCTCATCGTAACTCCAAGCAAAGATATCACGGAATTCTTGAATCAAGGACACATAGTCCTCCATTTCTACAAAACTAAGCATGGAACCTAATTTAATTGGCTGCAAATCATTCGGCGTGCCAAGGTCTAACTCAATCACATATGCATCTCTTATCCTATCTTGTGGTTCTATCGGCTCATTTAGAGTTATTTGATAGATATCCTCTATAATGTACCCCTCTTTAGATTCATCACTGGATGATGTCTCACTACTAGATGGATCGTCTGCTGTCTCTAATTCAGTAGAAGATAAAGGAGCTCTCTCACTTTGAGGAGACTCAAGGTAAGCACCAACTATTACTCGATTAGCACCTTGACCTAGAACCACTCGACCGGCGGGTATATCGACTTGACAGTCCATTTGTAAGATCCAATGCCTACCTAGCAAGACTCGATAGCTAGGACGTCCTGCAAATCTTATCACCCTAAAGTCCAAGAAACATTCTACACTTGCAATTGTAACATGGACCTTAGTAACGCAACCTTCTGGTTGTCTTAGACTATCATCAGTCATCCTCAAAAGGGTGGAGCTGTCTTTCTGGATGCCTAGACCCAACCTCTCCATCAATTCTGAACTCATGATATTGACGGAGGATCTAGTGTCTACAATGGCATGTTCCACTAATATTCCATCCACATAAGCTGGAACCCTAGGGCAGTTCTTTTTACCATGGTCAATCGAATCTTCCCCTACTAGTGCTATGTCCAAGGGTTCTACAATATACCCAATACGCAGGATCTTCTTAAATTCCTTGCGTACTCCTGGAGATAATTTGATCAACTATAGAAGGTTCACATCTGGTTTAACTTTGCAAAGAGAACTTGCTAAATCAAAGTCATGATAAGTAGCCAAAGCTCTCTTTTCTCGCCAAACCATCCTCTCTTTTGGTCTTTGGACCGGTTTCGGTGCTTCTTTCTTAGCTCTTGCCTTCTTTCTTGGCACTTCCTCATCCTTCTTAGGGTCAAATTTCTTGTAAACTGGCCTTAGCGGTCCCCTTTCCATGCTAGGACTCTGGACTTGCGTCCCCTTATCCCCTTGCTTAAGGTTTGCCTCGACCAGTTTTGTATTATGTTTATCAACCTCTTTAACCTTTTGGCCTCTTGTCACGGCTCTTAAGTTAGAGGTTTCAGCATCATTGACTTGTACTGCCTCAATAAGGCTGACTCCACTGCCTTGTGGCAACTCTTCTATAGTTGTTTTTCCCCTCTGCAATATTTGCCTAGGTGCATCATTCTACTGCAAGTTATTTCCTTGCGCTCCATGATTCACTGGGCCCAGCTGTTTACTCCCTTGTTGGAGAGAACTAATCTTACTCCAACAGGTAGCAGCTAAATGATCTGACTTCCCACAAATGTCACATTTTACATTTGGACAATTTCTAGGGAAGTGCTGTCCACCACACCATTTACAACTGAATCTAGAGGGTTCACCCTCTTCAGGGCATCGACTCCCTATTAGATTTTGTTGCTTCTTCAAGAAATTAATGTCGACGGCTATTTGTTGATATTGTTTGGAAATCATATTGGTATAATGCTTCATCATATCCTTAACTTTGCCAAGGACATTAGATGCACTCGACTCATAGCCTCGATCGTCGACCTGTCGTTCCATTGGCCTAACAATCTGATTTAGCATCGGCTGTTGACCCACAGGAACAACATTCGAATTTGAAACTTGGCCTCCAACATTTGGTGGAGCTAACTGACTTGCCATAGGCATAGTCACACTGGGAGGAGCCGGTAGTAAAGGTATATTCAAAACCCTACTCCCTCTCCCGATAGGGTTAGTCATAGGCATCCCTTGATTTCCATTCATCAATGCATGATTGCCACTAGGTACTAAACCCCCATTAACATTCATTCAAGAGGAGTAGGCCATTTGTAATTGTGCTTCTACTCCCTCTGCCCGCGTAATAGCGGTGTCTATGTCTGCCAAGGCCACACTGCTCAATTGTACTTGGATATTAAAACCCAACCCATGCAAAAAGTATTGCAATTGGGCAGCCGACGGAATGGGAATGTAAGTTTGCAACTTACGAAATACTTCCTTCAACTTCTTGGCATATGCTTTCACATTCTCATGAGAATCTTGACATGTTACATTCAAGACCCGCAACCAATATTGGCCACCTCTTTCAGGGGCATATTCTACTCAAAAAACTGCATAGAATTGATCAATGGTGGTTATGGTTCCAGAATCTATGCTGTGATACCATACCACAACCCTTCCTTTTAACGTCATATTGAAGAACATCATGAGATGTCCCTCATCTTGGATGCGATAATTGATTATCAATCTTTGAAATTCACAAATGTGAAATTCTGCATCCTCTTCCACTAACCCATTAAAAATGGGCAAGGGAACTCCTAAGGCTAGTAAATCTAGCGTCCCTACAGGAATTGCAATAGGCTATGCCATGGTGACAATCGAATTAGCAATAGGAACATGGGAGGAGGACAATGACAACCATCTCTGGGAGGTAAGCTATGAGTAAGTTCTTTTATTATGTAGCATAATGGCAAGCCTCTATATCTTCTCCTATTATCTCCTTCTCTTCTCATCTTCTCATTCCATGTAGCATAATGGCAAGCTTCCTCTACCTCTTCTCCTCTTGTCTCCCTCTCCTCTCATCTCTCTCTCTCTTATTCTAATATGGTGTCTAGTACATATATTCTCTCTTGTAAATTTGTGTCTTGGTTCTTTTGATTCTCTTTGGGAAAAGGGATGTCCTAGCCCATCCTCCCTTTGGCTAGGTGGTGCCCCTCTTTAGTTATCTTAGTGAGGAAGGAGAACAATGACAAGCACATGAGAGTACTCTAGAATACCCCCACGCTAGTCCATCTCTGGGAGGTAAGCTATGAGTAATTTCTTTTATTATGTAGCATAATGGAAAGCTTCCTCTACCTCTTCTCCTATTATCTCCCTCTCTTCTCATCTTCTCATTCCAGGTAGCATAATGGCAAGCTTCCTCTACCTCTTCTCCTCTTGTCTCCCTCTCCTCTCATCTCTCTCTCTCTTATTCTAATATGGTGTGCAGTACATATATTCTCTCTTGTAAATTTGTGTCTTGGTTCTTTTGATTCTCTTTGGGAAAAGGGATGTCCTAGCCCATCCTCCCTTTGGCTAGGTGGTGCCCCTCTTTTGTTCTCTTAGTGAGGATTGAAGGTTGGATGGGTGAGAGGCAACCCATTCATCATTTCAGCCCTCAACGCGTTAGTGAAATTCATGGAAAGAATGCTTTATACACGATGCACGATGTTGATTTTTCTTTTGTCTGAGCACATAGCCATAAACGATTTGCATTAAGCATAATAATTAAAAGGTATCAAAAAAACCTCCTGGATACATGGCATTTGTTGTCCTTAGGTTGTGACCAACAATGAGCTTGAGAGGACGTCCTAAGCTGTAGATTAGTCGTTGGGTCCTAAGGGGAAAGTGTAGTGAGGAATGGTACATCCTAGAACGTAAAATATTGGTACCTTGAGAGGAGTTTGTGCTCGTTTGTGTTATATTTTTAGCAGCACATCAAAGGGCCAATCCCTGCGATGTAGGAGAGCTACAGTGAGGCTCCGACTATTAGTCAGTGGAGTGCCTCCTATGTGTATGTGACGAGGCGTTATGCCTATATACTTTGGGATCTCCCTCTGAGGAGTTTAAGAGAAACATTGGACTATAAACTATAAACGCATGAATTAAGCTTTAGGGTGGTTTGTCCTTTAGCATTAGATTGATGCTCTTGGTCCGCGAGGCCGTGAGGGTATTTGTGTGTCATGAGCATGAGGTCCGGCTAGTGCTATAGCCAGTGCCAGCCCATTTTAGGTCCCATCACCTGGTAGAGGGATCATAGCATTTGTATGACTTCTTCTCCTGCGAATATCCAATGAAAACATATTTATGTGCTTTTGGATCCAACTTCTTCCTTTTTTCATTTGGAATATGCACATAAGCAAGACAGCCAAAGACTTTCATGTGACTTACATCCGGCTTATAGCCATACAGCTTCTCAAACGGTGCCATCTCATGAATACCTGCAGTGGGAGTCCGATTCAAGATATACATTGCTGTCATAACAGCCTCAGCCCAATAATAGAGCAGCATCTTCTTCTCATTCATCATGGCATGAGCAGCTTCCATCAAGACCCTGTTCTTTCTTTCAGCCACCCCATTCTGCTGAGGAGTGTAGTTGTAGGTAAGCTGTCTACGTATGCCATTTTCAGCCAGAAAGTTGTCAAACTCATTTGACGCATACTCCCCACCACTATGTGATCTCAAGCAAGAGATGTAGCAGTCAAATTCCTTTTCAACCTGGTTTTTAAACTACTAAAAAATAGCAAACACCTCATCCTTTATCTTCAGAATGTAAACCCAACTATAGCGTCTGTAATCATCAATGAATGTCACATAATACTTCGAGCCTCCCATGGATGCATTATGGGCTGGCCCCCAAACATCAGAGTGCATTAACTGCAACGGACGTGTACTCTGCCTTACATGCTTGACAAATGGCAACCTTGACTGCTTACCAAACTGGCAAGCATCGCATACATGACCAATATCTGAATATTGGAACTTGGATAAACCTGTAACAAGCTATTTTTTCTGCATAATTTGCAGCCTTTGCAAATTTACATGCCCCACTCTCTTGTGCCAAATTTCCAAGCCTTTGATAGTGCTAGAACCATGGGCAAACATAGCTAAATTCAGCTCTAGCAAGGTAGCATCAAGAGTAAACATTCTGCCATTCTTGTGACCACGAGATATCAACTTGCATCCATTGCCAAACTCTTCAATAAAGCAACCATGCTTGTTGAATCTAACCTACAAGTTCTACTCCGTCATCTGCTCAACAGATAGTAAGTTCTTCGTAATCAAAGGAACATGCAATATATCATGCAAATTTTTCTTTTTTCCATCATGAACCACAAGAGGCACTTTGCCTTTATGCTCAATGTTATGCTGCATGTCATCACCTGTACAGACATAGCCATGTTTTTCAACCACCATATCAGTGAACCAATCACCATGAGGAGTCATGTGCTTTGATGCCCCTGAATCAATGTACCAATCTGCATCATCAGTGCATAATTTGTAACTCTGTCTTTTACATACTGCATGGCAAACAATCTATCTCCTAAAGTATCATCTGCCTAACTAGGCATAGCAAAATGTCCATGTTTTTTGCCTTTCTGATTGCCCTGCTTCTTTCAACAGTCCTTGGCAATATGCCCATACATTCTGCAGTAATGACAATCCTTATCCTTGTTCGGATTGTCAGGTGGACACTGCTATTGCCAGGAGCCTCTACCTCTAGGGCTAGATCTCCCCCTGCCTCTAAAGTTTCCACCACCTCTTACATTTGATACCTGCTGGTTATTATTGCCATAGGATGCATTTTGTTGGCCTCCTCTGCCAGATCCATAGCCTCTATCACGGTTTCCACGTTCGCGTTGATTGGAATAGAAAAATATATCCTTGTTTTTAGAACTGCTAGATCTTGTAGCCAAGCCAAGCTTAACCACTTCATGGATAAGCAATGCAACCAGCTCATTGAAATCGGGCATTTTAGCCTGCACAGACATAGGAGTGTCAAAAGACTTATACTCAGACCCCAAGCCATTCAAAGTCACAGCAACCATGTCTTCATCTTAAACCTGTGAACAAACAGATGCCAACTGATCCGCAATGGTCTTAACCTCTGTGACATAATCCTGTATATAGATCTGCTCTTCCTCTCCACGTTGTTGAACTTCTACTTCAACTGTATCTTCCTAGCACTTGTGGTTGTGCCATAATACTTGACCAAAATGTCCCATGCATTCTTAGGAGAGCTGTAATTCATTATTTGCATTACCATGGCATTTGAGATACATAAAGAGAGCCAGTGCAAGACTCTACGAGCTCTTTCTGTCCAAGCTCGATGTAATCGTCTCTAATCAGCCGTAGGTCGATCTGGGAGCTGAAGTTCAGCTTCCGCTCCGGTCACCAACTCCCAATAGCCTTTCTCTATTAAGAAGTTCTCCATGCGGAACTTCCATATGGCATAATTGTTACTATCAAGCTTTTCTCCCAATATCTAGGTTATGTTGTCAGTCCTCTTTGCATTAGCCATGTCGTATGCTTTGTCTAACTACCTACAAGCCAAAATCCTCCTGACAATTAAGTTTTAGCTTGCAATTGTTTATGACAGTTTTCAAAAACCCCTGTACTCAAATAATCAGTATTTCAGCCTGAAAACAATGGTACATTCACCTCCTGACACTTGACAATCACCTAGGTATTGTAGCCTGCATGTACAGACTGCATTCAATGCAAAACCAGCATGTATTTGGGAAACTTGTTCATGTAAAGACAAGCAGTCTATAGGCTAAAACTAACAGTAACTAGCAGCTCTTCTTTGAGCTCAACACAGAGGATACATACCCCAAGAACACTTACAACAGTTTAGAGTTTTATCTTTGCATATGGGGTTCCAAACATATCAATTTGACACTGAATACATCATGAACTGCAAGTACAAGAGCAAGGTACACTTGCTGTAAATTCCAGCCAAGCAAAGCAGTCAATGACAATATATTTCACTCCACCAAACCTCTCAAAATGTCACTGACATATTCCACCATACATGGGAACCAATACATGAACCTGAAAGTTTCCAAGATTGTCCCATCTTCAAGACACGGTAGCAACCAAGACATTCATAGTTCATCCACAGTTCATTGACATTCAAAACCATGTCAAGCCACTTGCTTTAGCTCCAAACATTTGCATCCACCTCCCTTCTCAATGCTCAAAACATTGGACACATATATGTCAAGTCATTCCTCTCACCACAAGAGTCAGCCAAAGACATGTAATGCTTCAAGAAGGCCAATGCTTGCTACCCACACTTTTTGACAGTTTTTTAGCCTGCTTTACACTTCTAGATCTGTGTAATTTTAGTAAGAAATTTCAGCTTCAATGCATAACATCTAGTTTATATGTCTTCTTTGCATGTACCCATGCTCGAGTGGTTGTTTTGGACATGTTTGAGAGCTCCAAACTCATGCTAACCATGCATTCATGCTGTATGTACCCTGTATACAGCAAACATTGAAAAATCCCAGACCTACAATCAGTGATTTCAGCTCCTAGATGAGCTCACAGCAAACAAGAATGGTTCTAGACCTTCAATCACCCTTCAAAGGGTTCACACAATCTCTTTACCAATCAGTGTTGACTGATCACAATCATGATTTACAAGCATCTAAGTCCACATTCTGGACAAGCGCAATTCACATAGATCTGCTGATGTATTCAACAGCCTATACTGCTGGTAATGATGGTAATGAACACTTTAGTCATGCTCAATAGAGCTCCCCATAGGCTCCATACAGGCCCCAAGTACTTATATCAACCATAAACCTCACAATGAGTAGATGCATACCTCTACAGGAGCAGGAGCAGTTAGCCCTTCTTCTCAAGAACCTTAAAGCTTCAATTTTCCAGCCTTCTTCACAAATGCTTTCCACAAAGCCCAGTCATGGGTGCTCTGATACCATGTTGAGATTGAGAGAGACAGAGATAGAGTGAAGAGCAAGTGTGCTCTCTTCTTCTTTCATTCATTATCACATGACCACACACATAGCATAAGTGTATACAATAGTACTAAGGTCCGTAGGACCATTCACACTGGGTCTAAGACCACCGACTTATTTAATGTCCCACACTTGGATACAGCTGGACATAGCTAATGTCGATCATACATACTAACAGGAGAATAATATGAGCTTGATATTCTAATAGTACCCGCTCCATGTCATATTAACATATGCATCGTTGAAGGAGACTATCTTGCCCTAGCCGATAAATTTGACCAATAATCATTTGGTAGGGTTGAGTCTTATTTAACAAATGAGTGAGATGAGCCTTCTCAATGGGGCATTTAGGAATTCCATTCTCTGAAATAGCAACGATATCATCTGCCCAATGGGGTGTGAGATCGGCCTTGATCAATTGGGCCTCTTGTTAAAGTCAAAACAAATGGGCATCAGATAAATTATCATCAATGTCTATTTCCTTTTCTCCATTGTTCAATCAAGACATGTGATCTACCATGTAATGCTTATTTCCTTTCCACACAACCACAAAGAAATCAAACTCAAGAAAAAGCAACAACCATGTGGCAAGTCTACTTATAGTGCATCCCTTGTTCACAAGATAAAGTAGAGCTCAATCATCAACAAAAAATGTGAAGGGAATGGCAAGCAAATAATGCAAAAACTTCTTAATTGCATAAACAATTGCTAAACCTTCCCATTCAGTGGTGAAATAATCTCGGTCTCAATGAGTTGCCTGCTTGCAAAGCTCTTCGGAAAGTCCTTCTTATGTTCACCGGGTTGGCACAAAACAAGTCCAATGGAAATTTTGGATGCATCAATATGAACATGGAATGTGGTTGTCCAATTTGAGGCTCGTAAAATGGGTGCAAAGATAAGAGCCTTCTTCAGGGCCTCATAGGCATTCTAGCATTCTACAGTCCATTCCCACACAACCAAAATCTTATAAAGTGGCTTGGCAATAGCAACATTGTTTAGAAGAAAGTGTCAATAATAGCCAATATATCCAAGAAATCATTGAATACCCTTCGGATTGATGGGGGGTGGAAACTCCATAATAACCTTGATCTTGGTTGTATTCATGGCAATGCCATTCTTGGACACAACATGTCCTAGAATAATGCCATGCTTTACCCAAAATTTATATTTTAGTGGATTTAGGAAAAGCTGATACTGTCGACATCTTTCAAAGACAAGGCAAAGCTTGACTAAGTGCTCTTTCAACTGGTATGGACACAGAGGTTGTCAATGTCAGGACCTAAAATGGGCCCGACACTGGCTCTCTAGCACTAGTCGGACCTCTAAGACACACAAGACACCCCACATGGCCTCACGGTCAGGAGCATCTAAGGCTCACACTACACTAAACTCTAATATCAATTTTGTATTTGTAATAGGATGACACAATCCAACGTTTTCCTTCCCTACTCCTCATAGGAAGATCCCATACACATTGGTGTAATATACCATGCATCACATACATAAGAGGCAACCTCTCGACTGAAACACCGTGGCCTCACTACAGCTCTCCTACATCTCGAGGATTGGCCCCTTGATGCGCTGCCTCAACATAAAGAACAAGCATACAAGCTCCACTCTTTGATTTATCAAACGATCCAAAAGTTGATATTTCCTCAGTGAACTTACCCTAAGGAACCCCGCGCGTCTAATCTATAGCAAAGACTTCCTCACACTCTCAGCGTTGGTAAATGTTTAGCATACAAGTGCTATGCATCTAGGATTTTGTACCATATGGCATGCAAAATGTAAATATGGATGCCTATTGTGCACAAACATTTTGTCATTAGAAAATCAGCAAAGTGGAGTGTAAAACCAGCCTTTCAATGATTTTTCCAACTATGCATATATATGGCATTGCTAGAGACTAGCACCGAATTGTTTTCGTACTACTAGCCTCTTTAATTTAAATTTTGACTCGTCCTATATGTTGTGTATAAACAAAAGATTAGTCTTGGAATTATTTTCAATACGTACACACTTCCATAAACCCTCTTTTTCCCCTACCGTTTATGTGTTGCTGCGTTGCATAGGTGTATTAATTCATTTTGTGTGTCTTTTTTATCATTAACTAGTAAAGCCATGCACTATAACACATAAACAAAGCCGATTCGAGGCTAACCCCCATGCCTCAACTTTGTCAAATGACCACACACATGAATCATCATTTTTTCAATTTTTATAACATAAAAATCTTTTTTTTTCTTATTAGCTATTTTTTAAATATTTATCTATCAAGAAAATATAGCATTTATTGGTTTTCTTAGTTTTTTTTATTATGAAAATTGAGAATCTCTCATTTTTCACATTTCATCCCTCATGCATCATTTTTATCAAACCCGAAATGATTAAAAAATCTCATTTTCTTTGTAAAATGTGTATTTTTTGGATTTTAGAAAATTATTTTCAGCATTATGGCATTGTGTATTCTGATTTTTTTGACATAGAATCATCAAACATACAGCAAATGACATTCCTACCAATTTTCATCCAATATGAATATCATTTGACCAACCAAATCTCAAAAAGAAGCATTTTTTCCTTTATAAAATAGAGTTACCGGATTTTTTATGGTTGCAAGTGTCTAAAGCCAAATTTGAGATAGCATAACAGTCCACCATTAATTCTCAACCCATCTCCAATCATCCATCTCCAGCCCCAAGTCGACTCGGAAGTGATCTGGTGCCACGTTGTTGGACAAGCATTCACCACCCGGGCTTCATCTCCCTTCTCACACGCAAGAAACTGCCCCTTGCAAGATAGAGTGTGAGGAGAGAGAAAGACTAGATTCACAACAGTCCATCTGAGCAACCATTGGAGGAGTGTAGGGCACCGATACAGAGCGGAGATCTTCTGTATATTACTAGTATGATTGGTTTATGGGGTTATATTGAGGTGGGAGATGCCTCGTAACCCTCCCCCCCTCCATTTTGCGCCATCTACTATTGCCATGGACTCCTTTTTTTTAATCAAAAAAACTGGCCCCTCCCTTTCCATGCGAAATTGTGGGTGGAGGCCCCAAAGAATACACCCCCTTCTACCTCGTAAGTCCTTTTTTCACTTGGCTCCTTTGGTCTTTGCCTTGGGCACTCCCATTTCCGCATCCAGCCTCCAATTTGACTCCTGAAAATTACTGCATGTTCGTCTCAAAGTCCCCCACTGCTAGGCATTTCTTGAAGTCCCATTTGACATCCCGAGAAATTATAAAAATTTTACAACTGTCTCTTGGTAAGTCTTTTAAGAGGTTTTGAAACTCATTTATTGCTTGTCGCTTAAAATCAACCCGATTTCCTTTGCCGCCTTCAACAGAGTTTAATTCTTCCTTGAAATTTGGATTTGTTGGCAAAATTTGAGCACTTTTTTGGGGTAAAAATCCACCACTCATTGGCGACCATGAGATAGGGCAATTCAGCCCATCTAATCCCACAACAAATCTGCACATCAACACAACCACGAAGAGCATTAAGCTGATACAAAAAATACGCAACAAACCACATTACAGCTCTCACCCTACCCCCTATCAAAACCAAGGCATGAAATCAACAAGGAGTAGATCTAGCACAATCTGACAGAAAGCCCAAAGCTAGTCACTAACCACCTGTTCCAACACAGCCAAGCCAAAAAAAACTATCAGAGAGGTCATCCTAAGTGGTGGTCTGAACTACCTACCAAACTGAGGATAACTCAACCAGGAGCTCCTCCTAGGCAAGGACTCCTATAGCTTGATCAAGAGATATTTTCCTTTTAGTACATTTTCCTTTTAGGCCTTTATTTTTCATACTTAGGCATGTAAAAAGGAGGGAGCTGAGCATAGTGACCCAAGGAGAACAGGGTATCAGCCTCATGTCCTATCTCGGTACCTACCAAGAACCTACAAAGCCCTCGCAAGGCGACACATAATCCTTTTCTGATGCTTACTTTTATTTTCACTCCAACCTTCATTAGTTTTATTTGTTCAGCTAGATGCCACCCCTAGGAAGACAAGGCATCAGGGTCGACTCATCCCCAAGAACCTACCAAGCCTTCGCAAGGAGATGAACAACTACTCAAGGATTTTTGTTTCTTTTCTTTTTTATTTTTATAGGGTTCAGAATCCCTTTTTACACACCTCCGTGATGGACATTTCGAGATACATGCAGGATTTACCCTTCTTTTGATATTTTGGCAGGCTTCTCTAACTGCCTTACAACTAACACAAACTCCTAGAATGGCCGCCTAGCAAGTTAGCAGAATAGGCTCACTAGCATTGCCTTCTAAAACATGTCTTTCAATACTTGACAATGCCTTTGCAAGAGGCTACGACTACTCAGCCCGCCACCCTCAGACATACCTGACCTAAACTTGGGACTTCATGCCTTGATTTTCGGTCCCCAATAAATGAAAAGAGAGTAACCCGAGTACACATATATCCTTATTTGCTTAAGAGAAAAGATTGAGAAAGGGGACGAAACCACCTGGAATGGCCACAAGAAGCTCCTCCACAGCAAAGGCTCCCTCTAGTGACTTCATCAATCTGTATGATGCAATCACTAAAACAAAAAACCATTAAACGTACCTACACCAAATAGTCATATGGCCCTCTTGGCCTAAAGAAATAACACATTTCACTGCAAAATAATTGGCTCTCTTGGCCTAAATAAACAAGCATTAAAACTCTTAAAGAAATTGGCCCTCTTGGCCTAAAGAAATCAAGCAAACCAGCTCATATACATCCCCCCTTGGAAGATCTTATTAATCAACAACAAGATACTCCATCCCAAGGAGAAAATAGGGCTCCTGCCCTAAACTAAATGCATCAAATTATGACCCATCCTTCTTGCATAAATATCAAGAGGTGTATGCATAACATGTCGTCTAACCAGTCTATGGGTCCAAGATAATAAAGGTAAATGGGTCTCAGCTCCACCCTTTGCATTACCCATACTAACCATCGCTTGCCATATAGAGCATGTTCTAATAAAAGCCCCTACAATCGATTGGATCCTATCTCATCATCCATGGAGATATCCAAACTAGGACCACTTAAAGATAATGTCTTCATAAGCAAAGTTTCCTAATGAGTCTGCAAACTGATTCCAATAACGTGGAACCAACTGAAGAGATACTCTCTCAAACTCATCGATCATTGTCATAGTAGTGCAATAATACATAGAGAGAATAGGATTTTGCACTGTGTATGTCCCATTTAGTTGGTTCAATACCAATTGGGAATCCCCCTTGACTAACAATTGATGGATACCATCTTTCTTAGCAATATTTAACCCCATGATCAAAGCTTTGTATTCCACCATGTTACTGGTAAATCCAACCCCAAGATAAATTGTTAATTTCATTACGACTCAACGTTGAGGATCTTTAATGACTACTCCTATACTCCCTTTCTTGTTGGGACCCCTGGATGCTCCATCAAAGTACATTGTGTACATCCACAA
The DNA here is from genome assembly GCF_053477565.2 of Lygodium microphyllum. NCBI lineage: Eukaryota > Viridiplantae > Streptophyta > Polypodiopsida > Schizaeales > Lygodiaceae > Lygodium > Lygodium microphyllum. Next base: position 86,099,219 of record NC_141151.1, read on the forward strand.
TGGATTCACACAGTCAGCCATCATCAACTCTACTTGTATAATTATGGTAATCAAACTTTAGCATGTTCAGAGGATGTACGGAAGGCTCCATCCCACCCTCTTCATTGAATGTAACAGGGATGCTTGTTAAGATTCGTAAGCAGTGATGACAGAAGACTTTGATTTCCCAAGCGAATGATCCATCCTTTTACTCAATCACTTTATATCCTTTACTCCACCAGATAAGCTTCCCCTTATGGTATCTCTGCTCCATGTATGGGTGTTCCAAATAAGGAATCAGCTCTCGCATCAACCTCTTTCGTATCTTGTAAGTTCTTGATCAATCTAATATTGACCTACAAGGCATTTATTTTGTTAGTGCCTTTAGATATAATAAGGTTTAATATTATTAAGATTAATCTTATTTTTAAATTCCACTCCCTCAAGATCAGCTAGTAATGCCGTGGATTTATTCTTCCCTATTCTTATAATCTTGTAGGGACCGTCCCATTTGGGCTCAAGTTTCCCTGGAAACAACTCTCTCCGTGCATCATAATAAAGAACTAACTCCCTCTTCTTAAAGGTATATTTCTTTACTTTTTGATCATGTAGCTGCTTCATCCAATGCTTAGTCACTTCCTGTGCAATAGACTCTGCAATTTGAGCTCATCCAAGTGGGCCAAAGTCATAAAACACTCGAATAGGGCCTCCTCATTATCCAAAGAATGATTGATTGTGAATCTTATGGTCGGCAATTCAATCTCTAAGGGAAAGACACACTCCTCCCCATAAACTAATTTGAACGAGGTGTGGCCAGTGGCTCGTTTTTAAACGTCATGTTATACGCCTACATTGCCACAAATAATTTTTTACCCCAATCATGTTTCTTCTCAGACACTATTTTTGATAGAATACCCACAAGCTGCTTATTAGTACTTTCAACTCTCGAGGGGTTCATTATATGTATATTCTCTATATAACGTGCGTTCATGGCCTATTTATAAATATCCTAATCTGTGAATTTTTCTTGAATAAAACACAAGCCTTTTCTATTCAATCTGTAAGTAACCCCTTTATATGACACCCTTCTATATGTAAAAAATATATAAAAATGGCATTTCAAAAACCCCTTATTTTGAACTCACGTTATATATACTTATATTCATGAGTGACCCCCCCTGAGTTTCAACTTACCCATTTGCCTACGGGTTATAAGGAGTCATCTTATTATGCTTAATTTGCCACACTTCAGTCAAGCTTTTAATCATCTTGTTTAGGAAATGGGTTCCACGATCTGATACTAATTCTTTTAGCGGACCAAATCGACATATAATCTGTTCTAATAGGCAATGAGCAAACTCTTTTGCATCGTCATTCCTTGTCGCTTGTGCTTCTGACCATTTTGTAAAGTACTCAGTCGCCGTGATAATATATTACTTTTGCGTAGTGGATGACGAAGTAATAGGACCCACAAAGTCAATGTCCTATTTTCAAATGGAAGTATAGCCATAATCGAAGTAAGTGGTTGCTTTCTATTCTCCCTATTGTCATGCTATTGATAAGTATCGCATCGCTTAACATACTCAAATGCATCTTGGAAAATGAATGGCCACCAATATCTGGCTTAAAGTTTTTTGGGCCATCAGTCGTCCACCAAAATGCTCTCCACAAACGAAGTCATGGCACTCTTCCAAAATGCATGGAACCTCGTTAGGCATAACACATCGGTGATATATGTCATCAACCCCTTACCAATATAGTATTCTTACAATTAACATGAATTCTAAAGCCTGATGTTTAATTTTTCTCTTCTCGAATTTTGATAGAGTACCTCTAGCCTCTCTACATTGTGTTATAGCAGCATACCAGGAGGGAATAGAAGTCATATCAATCTTAAACAGTGTTTCCATGTCGCTTCCTTCAACCACGATCTCTGTTAGCTCTCTAAAATCCTCAAGACATTCTACAATGCCCTCTAGCTTCGGTGGCTTGCTCTTAATCTCATAATCAAAATCCTACAAAGTGATTAACAACTTTGCTAAACGATCAGCGAACAATCTAAGACATTCCGCCTTTGTATAGAATACAACCTTCTCATAGAGAATGTAGTGCCTAAATTTTTTGGTCACAAATACCATTGCAAGGCACAACTTCTCCATATAGGTGTAGTTGATTTCTGATATGCCCAACTTTCGACTACTAGCAAAGGCTATCGGATTGTACCACTTTTCCTCCCATATTTGGAATAAACAACATGTCAAGATTGTGGGAGAGAAGGAAGGAGTCTCGCTTGTAGCTTTCTTTCTTGCACAATGGGGGAATACACACAAGGGTGGAGGCTGAAAAACAATTTTCCTCTTCTTAGTTGTGGAAGCCAAAAGAACTCTCATACAAAGAAATAGAAGAACCCTATATATGGGTCTCAAACCAAACTCAACTAACTAAAGTGGCATACTAACTGAGCCACAAACTAGAGTAGATAACGATAGCTGTCATGTAGCTATTATTCATGGGCGGTGTACCAACCACGTTTGCAAAACTGATAAGTCGGTGTCATAAATACACAACGGTCACCCTGGCGTATCACGAGTGGAGCTCGATATCTCAACACTCCCCCTCGAGCTCAATCCCAATTCCTACACACCAAGCAGGTCTCTGAAGTTGCGCAGCTTCTCTGCGCCCAATGCCTTCGTGAATATGTCAACTACCTGATCCTCTGTGCTGACATAAACTAGATCAATAAGACCTAGTAAAACCCTCTCTCGCACATAGTGATAATGCACCTCAATGTGCTTTGTTCTAGCATGATAGACTGGGTTATTTGCCAAGTGTATACTACTCATGTTGTCACAATAAATGACAACTGGCCCATCTGTAGACTGATGCATATCATAAAGTAGCTTATGCAACCAAGCTACCTCACATGCAGCCATTGCTGCACCCCTGTACTCGGCCTCTGTGCTCGACAAGGCAACTTTAGGCTGTTTCTTGCTGCTCCAAGTGACTGCAGCACTCCCAAAAGAGAACACATATCCACTAATAGATCTTCTATCAGAAATACTACCAGCCCAATCAGCATCAGTGTATCCATGCAGCTGTATCTGAACCCCAGTCTCATAAAATAGTCCATACTGCAATGTGGACTTCACATACCTGAGTATGCATCTAGACGCATCCAAATGCAGTTTCCTTGGAGCCTGCATAAACTGACTTACCAATCCAAAATCATAGCTCAAATCTGGCCTGGTAATAGTCATATAAATCAAACTTCCTACTATGCGTCTGTACATAGTAGGGTCTTCTAGAAGCTCCCCTGCATCTGTGCTCAGCTTCATATTCTGCTCCAAAGGAACTGAAATAGGCTTACAGCTTGTCATCCCATATTTGGACAGCATGTCCAATCCATACTGCCTCTGCAAGAGCTGTATCCCACTTGGTGATCTAATCACCTCAATGCCCAAGAAATAATGCAGCTCTCCCAAATCCTTCATCTCAAACTTCTGCTTCAATAGCATTTTCACATGAAGGATATCTTCATCACTGTCACCTATCATAATCAAATCATCAACATAAATGACAAGTAGCATAATACATTTCTCTGTTTTTCTCACATAAAGTGAGAAATCTGCCTTGGAAATCTGAAAGCCAATAGTGACAAGATACTGTCCTATCTTGTCAAACTATGCTCTAGGTGCTTGCTTTAAGCCATACAATGCTTTCTTCAACCTGCAAACAAACTCAGGATGAATAGCATGCACATAACCTGGTGGCTGCTCCATATAGACCTCTTCTTGCAAATCACCATGCAAGAAGGCATTCTTTACATCCATCTGATGTAAAGACCATCCCTTTGATGCAGCCATAGCAATGACTGCTCTTACAGTTGCCATCCTTGCAATCGGACTGAATGTTTCTTCATAGTCAATGCCATATGTTTGTGCATACCCCTTGACTACTAATCTTGCCTTGTATATGTTCACAGAACCATCTGCATTGTGCTTCACCTTATAAACCCACTTACAGCCAATTGCATTCTTATCTTTAGGCAAAGGTACCAATTCCCATGTAGCATTTGCTTCCAAGGCATCCATTTCTTCATCCATGGCTTTCTCCCATTTTTCTTTTTCCATGGCTTGCTCTAAAGAAGTGGGTTCTGGTTCCTATAACACTTTGACCATATATGCATAGTGAATGGCTGTAAATCCATCATATTTCAACCTATCCACAGGATACCTAGTTCTCGTAGACCTGCGCAAAATAGGTTTACTCCCAGGTGCTCTCAAAACATCCCTGGTCTTCCTTACTCCAGGTGTAACAATAGAAGGAATACCCAACTCATCACCAATGCTCTGTTCTGAGCCACTGGATTCATCATCCACATAAGAGTGACCTGCATTCACATCAAACATGGGCTGATCAACCTTCTCTTTTCCTTTTCGTGATACCTGCATACCACTATCTGCATTGCTTAGAGAAGATTCTCCTGATCTCAATCTGCCTGTCCATGGCGAAGAATGTGAACCACTGCTAGAGGACGCTCCAGATCCACTAATATTTTGTGACTGTTGCTGTGAATTCTGTGCAGCATTACCATTTTGTGCATCTACATCATCAATCACATTTACTGGTTTATACCAGCTACTCATCTCATCAAAAATAACATCTCTGCTCACTGTAAACTTACGAGTAGAAGGGTTATAGCATCTATACCCTTTTTGCTACAGAGAGTAACCAATAAAGATGCACTTCTCAGCTTTTGGATCCAACTTGGATCTCAGCTCATCTGGCACATGTACATAGGCAATGCAACCAAAAATTTTCAAATGAGAAATATCTGGTTTCCTACTAGTATATCTCTCCTCTGGAGTCATCCCATGTATTGCTGCAGTGGGAGTCATGTTCATTATATAGACTGCTGTAGCAAGTGCTTCAGCCCAATAAAAATCTGGCAAGTCTTTTTCATTGAGCATGGCACGAGATACCTCTCCAATATGCATGTTTTTTCTTTCTGCAATTCCATTTTGTTGTGGGGTATGACTGCATGAATATTGTTGCTTTATGCCATGCTCCTGCAGGAACTTGCAAACTCATTTGAGAGGTACTCTCCCCCTTCATCTGACCTTAGGTATTTTATTTGCAGACCTGTTTCTTTTTCAACCATAGCTTTAAGAGTTTTAAAATGCCCAAAAACTTCACTTTTCTTTTTCATGAAACACACCCAAACTTTTCTACTATAGTCATCAATAAACGTGACAAAATAATGACAGCCTCCAAGAGATGTAGCTTTAGTAGTCTACACATCAGAGTGGATTAATTCCAATGGCTTCTTACTCTCTTGAACATGTCTAGGAAATGGTTTCCTTGCCTGTTTTCCAAACTGACAGGCTTCACATACCTTATGCATTTCTGCAACCTTGAATTTAGGCAATCCTGCAACAATATTTTGAGCCTGCATTGATTTAAGTCGTTGTACATTAACATGACCAATGCGTTTATGCCAGATATCAATATCTGCAACTACACCGGTCCCATGTGCAAACATTGCTGCACTCAATTCAGACATGTCTGCATCCAACGTAAACATTTTGCCCTTCTTCTTTCCTTTTGCTATCAAGCGACCTTTATTTTTCATATCCTCAACAAAGCATCCATGAGGATTAAATATGACCTGCAAGCCCTGCTCAACCATTTGACCACCAACAGAAACCAGATTCTTGGTAATATTCGGGACATGAAATACATCGGACAGGTATTTCTTTTTCCCATCCTGCATAGACAAAGGAATTTTTCCAATCTGCACAATAGGATGTGCAGTATCATCACCACTCTCCACAAATCCTAGTTTTTCCATTTTCCTTGCATCCTCCATCCATTCTGCATGACCTGTCATGTGGTTTGATGCACCTAAGTCAACATACCATACATCATTGCTTTCTTCTGCACTTGTCACAGAATTGTTCATGTGCTGCACCATAAACAAGTGCTCATTTCTGTCATCACCCTGTCTACTAGAAGATGCATAATTTCCTTGTTGTAGTTTTTCATTCATGATGTCATTCTGCTTTTTATAGCAGTCTTTAGCCATATGACCCATTTTACCACAATAGTAGCATTCAACATTGTTGTTTGCATTTTGGCCTCTTTGCCATCCACCACGACCTCTTTGGCTCCCCCTGCCTCTAGAGTTACCATGTCCTCCTCCATAGGAATGGTTTTCTTGAGTTTGCTGCATATTCTGATTTCTGCCACGGCCTCCAAATCGGCCTCCTCTACCTCTGCCTCTACCTCTTCCAGCATTTGAGTAGAAGACAGCTTCTTTTGAAGTTCCTCCTGAAGAAGATGCACCACCATTTCTCTGCTCCTCAGAAATCAGAAGAGCAATCAACTCCTCAAAATCAGAAAATCTTTCACGGACGGAAATGGATGTTCGAAACTGTGCATAATCCTTTCCTAGACCATTCAAGGTCACAGAAACTAAATCATCATCTTCCACTGGTGACCCAATGGAAGCAAGTGCATCTGCAATCTTCTTCACCTTCATGTGGTAGTCATTGATGCTCATACTTTCTCTTTGCACATTGTGCAACTCTTGCTTGAGCTGCATTTTCCTGGCTTGCGTATTTGTGCTATACATTTTTGACAAAGTATCCCATCCCTCCTTTGGCATACTTGCATCTTGAATATGCACAATCATAGAGTCTGAAATGCTAATAGACAGCCAGTACATAACTTTCATGGATCTCTCATGCCATGCTTTAAATGCCTGCATTTGCTGTTGATTGGGAACATCAGAAAGAACTGGTTCTTCTTCATTTCCTGCAACAAATTCCCAATATCCTTTTCCCATAAGGAAATTCGTCATTCTAAACTTCCATGCTTGGAAGTTGTTCTTGTCAAGCTTTTCAGTGACAATCTGTGAAAGAGAATCAGATGCCATTACAGAAGACTGCAAAAAATGCTGTCACTGCAAAAAACACAGCCTCACCCTCACAAGGGAAAATCTGCAAAACTGGCGAAAGTGGTATTTGACCACACAATCACTTCCTAGTGACGATTTTGCATCAACAGGCAACAGGGATGATTCTGTAACTCCCAATGTCTCTACGCACAAGCATACGATGCAATTTCTACAGTAACTTTTCATCAACCTGTAGAACAGTGGCTGCACAGCATAAAACTGGGCATTTTCCTGAGTGCGTGCAGAAAACTTCCGCTTCCAAAACAGGCCCCGAAATGGCCTCAAATCAAAAAAACAAGGTCGCCAAGGGCTAAAGCCCTTGCCCGCAGCATAGACTGCCCTCTTGCTTCACCGCGAAGGGCGTCTCAACCTGAGACAATGCACTCCTGCACTTTCCGGCTGTGCTTCCTGCAGAGATCTGCTCCCAAAACAGAAAATGAAAGCAACCCTGCTCCTCTTACCAGAACACCGCGAGCTTGGCTTGCTTTCTTGAGCTCCTTACTATGAACAAGGCTCTGATACCATGTCAAGATTGTGGGAGAGAAGGAAGGAGTCTCACTTGTAGCTTTCTTGCTTGCACAATGGGGGAATACACACAAGGGTGGAGGCTGAAAAACAATTTTTCTCTTCTTAGTTGTGGAAGCCAAAAGAACTCTCATAAAAAGAAATAGAATAACCCTATATATGGGTCTCAAACCAAACTCAACTAACTAAGGTGGCATACTAACTGAGCCACAAACTAGAGTAGATAAGGATATCTGTCATGTAGCTATTATTCATGGGTGGTGTACCAACCGCGTCTGCGAAACTGACAAGTCGGTGACATAAATACACAACTGTCACCCTGGCGTATCATAAGTGGAGCTCGATATCTCAACACAACAGCCAATACTATACATGGTGGCTACTAAAAATATACAAAATACTTCACCCCTTTTAGGTGCTTTTACTAGCTCCTGCTTCACATCATCAAAAGATACTTTACAAGCATCACTCCATAATATGCAAACACAAAGTTAAAGGACAATAGTTTTGTTAGTGGCAATGTTCATTCTACCAAGACATTGATAAACCTCCGATCATACCCTACTGATGGTAGAAAGCTATGCACCTCTTTCGGAGTGCACGGCCGACTCATGGAGACTATGGTCTTGATCTTCTCAGGGTCAATCGCGATCCCTACTGAACTAACCACATGGCCTAGCAATAGTCCATAAGGTACTCTAAAGATGCACTTCCGTGGATTAAGAGCTATGCAAAATTGTCTTCAATGCTTAAAACACTTCCGCAAAATAATCAACTACCTTTCTCTTATCGTGGTTGCCCTTAGGTCATCGATAAATACTTTCAAATCCTTTGGGAAAATGTCACCAAAGGTCTTATTTTCTATTCATTGCCACAAACCAAGTGCATTACATAAACCAAATGCCATCACATGGTACATAAAGGTACGGAAAACCGTAATAAACATTGTTTTAAGCTTGTCTTCTTCTGCAATTGTCATCTGGTTATAATCTACAAAATAAATCATGAACGAATATATTTCCCTACCCGCTAATTGATCCAAAATTTGGTCAATAAAGAGAAATAGGTAGTAGTCCTTAATTGTTTTATTATTTAGCTCTCTAAAGTCGGATCTAATTATTTTTCTTCTTCCTAATCACAACTGATGAACACTATTAAGTATGTTGAACAGGGAAATCAAACCTAATTTTCGCAACTTCTGTAGCTCCTTGAATAGCCCGTACCTTAGTTCGAAAGGCATGCGCCTTACTTTCTGATGTACGGGTTGACCTCCTTCCTTTAGAGGAATGGTGTGCACATCCAAACTAGAAGGAATGTCTCTAAGTTCCAAGCAAAGATATTAGGAAACTCCTGAATTAGAGACACATAGTCCTCTCTTTCTTCTAAACTAAGCATGGATCCTAATTTAATTGGCTGCGAATCATTTAGCGTACCAAGGTCCAACTCAATAACATCTGCATCTCTTATACGATCTTGAGGCTCTATCAGCTCATTCAATGTTATCTGGTAGATGTCTTTGATGCTAGATCCTTCTTTGGACTCATTACTCGATAACGTCTCACTAGCAGATACATCTTCTAATGTTTCTAATTCTATAGAGGATAGACGAGATCTCTCGCTTTAAGGAGACTCGAGATAAGCATCAATTATGATGCGTCGGCGGGCACCTCTATCAAATGTCAGCCGACCGACGAGTATATCCACTTGACAGTCTGCTTGCAAGATCCAGGGTCTACCTAGCAACACTTGATAACTAGGATGCCCTACAAATCTAATTACCGTAAAGTCCAAACGGCATTCTACATTTGCAACTGTGATGTGGACCTTAGTTATGCAACCTTCAAGTTGCCTTAAAATATGATCATCCATTCTAAAAATGATGGAGGCATCCTTTTGAATTGCAAGACCTAGCCTCTCCATCAATTCTGAACTCATGATGTTTACCAAGGATCCCATATCTACAATAGCATGATCCACTAGTATTCCATCAACGTAGGATGCAACCCTTGGGCAATGCTTTTCTGCATGCTCAAACCAATCATCTCCTACTCCTGCTATATCCAAAGGTTCTATGATGTACCCAATATACAAGATCTTTTTGAATTCTTTGCGTACTCCAGGAGACAGCTTAATCAACTGCAAGAGATTTACATCTAGTGTAACTTCGCAAAGAGAGCTTGCCAAATCAAATTCATAATAATTCGCTAGGGCTCTCTTCTCATGCCAGACCATTCTTTCCTTTGGTCATTGAACTGTCTTTGGCACTTCCTTCTTAACTTTTGCCTTCCTCCATGGCAACTCCTTATCCTTCTTGGCGTCAGCTTTACTTTCTATGGGCTTTAGAGGTCCACCCTCCCTATCAGGATTAAGGACTTGCGTCCCTTTATCATCTTGTTTAGGGTTTCCATCAACAAGTGGTACATTGTCCTTGTCAACTTCTCTACCCTTTTGATCTCTTGTAATAGCTCATAGACTAGAGGCTTCAACCCCATTGACCCACAAAGCCTCAATAACGCTAACCCCACTTCCACCAAGTAGCTCCTCTGCAGTAGCTTTACCTCTTTGAAGGATTTGCTTCGGCCCATCATCTCGTTGAAGGTTGTTTCCTTGCGCGCGATGGTTAATGGGACCTAGCTGTCTCCTACCTTGTTAGAGAGAGCCAATTTTACTCCAACAGGTGGCAGCCAAATGGCGGACTTCCCACAAATATTACATTTGACATTGGGACAATTCCGAGGGTAATGTTGGCCACCACACCATTTGCAACTAAATCTTAATAGGCCACCCTCTTTAGGGCATCAACTCCCTATCAGATTCTATTATTTTTAAAGAAAATTAACATCAAGAGCTATTTGTCTATGTTGTTCAAAAATCATATCAGTGTAGTGCTTCATCATGCCCTTAACTTTGCCAAGGACATTAGAGGCACTCGACTCATAGCCATGATCATCTATTCATTGTTCCATTAGCCTAACCATTTGATTGGGCATTGGTTGGTGTTGATTCATAGGAGCAACATTAGGGTTTGATACTTGGCCTCCAACATTCAACAAAGCCATCGGCATAGTCACACTAGGAGGAGCTGGCAATAAAGGCACACTGTGAACCATGCTTCCTCTCATATTTGGGTTAGTCGTAGCTATTCCCTAATTTCCATTGCCATTGGCCAATGACAAATTATTTCAAAAAACCAAACGCATATTAAGATTGGTTCGAGAAGAATAAGCCACTTGTAGTTAGGATTCTAGTTATTGTGCTCGTCTAATGGCAGTGTCTACATCCGGCAAAGTGACACTACTCAACTACAACTGGATATTGAGATCTAGACCATGCAAGAAATATTGCAGTTGGGCAATTGCTAGGATAGGGATAGAGGCTTGCAATTTGGGAAAAACCTCTTTTAACTTCTTGGTGTATGCTCGAATATCCTCATGTGGCTCTTGATGTGTCACGTTTAATACACGCAGTCAATATTGACCACCCCTTTCACAGGGGAAAACTCCCTTTGAAAAGCTTCAAAAAATAGATTGATGGTGGTTATGGTTCAGGTCTCTAGGCCATGATATCATATGGCAGCTCTTCCTTTGAGAGTCATATTAAAGAACATCATTAGATGTCCTTCATCCTGGATGCGACAATTGAACATCAACTTTTGGAACTCTTTAATGTGCAGTTCCATATCCTCCTCCCACTAACCCATTGAAGATGGGTAGGGGGACACCTAGAGCTAGAAAATCCATCGTTCCAACAGGTATGGCAATGGGTTGTGCCTCCATGGTGACAACTGGATTCGTTGCTACTATAGATATTCAAATAACCGAGACTAGATGTCCACTTGAAGTGGAGGGACTGATTGAAGGAGGGAAAGAACTGGAGCTTGATCCCCCTAATGGACTATGTATCGAGCTAGGATTATGAAAACCCCGCCCTTGCAAAGCTATTGGGCCACTCCTTTGTGAAGAGTATCTTTGGTTTATCTCAGCCCGCTGTCGAAGGGTTTTGGAAAGAAAAGTTGCGTCCACAGAGGACTTTGAATAATTTCAGGATAGAAGTCAATCTAACAAGATCAAATTCAATATAAAAGCTGAAATTCAGATAATATGTGACATACAATCAGCTTCATCTCAATGAGAGAATCTCCAGTAAACATCTTGACAAAAATGCCTATTATTTCAGGTTCAATTGAAGGCTTATATAATATGTTAACCTGCTGGTCATTGATATTCTCTTTTTATGCAGAATGGCCCAAGAACAACATCGTTGTCCTCAACATGATTGCCTCCTTCATTGTTCGACATAAGACTCATTGAAGGCAACAAAGAGAACTGCAATCTATTCTTCCACTACATCGACTTCTTCTACTGTTTCTTTTTCTTCCCACATTTGATCAAGGTTGCCATAAGGGAGGGTAGGAGCATCATGGTTATCCATCTCCTTCGAGGTTTTTCATCTGCAGATTAGAATGTATGGGATCCCCAAAGGCTGTGTCTTCTTCTTTAACTGTAGCTTCTCCTTTCTTATATTTTCTGCTTGTGATGAAACAGGGTCTTGAACAGTGAGAACGGCCTGAATACAACGACAAAATCTTCTTTGTCGGCACCTAAAAAAAATATTATATTCATAAGCTTCTTTCTCGTAGACTTCTCCTTTGGCTTTGATTACTTCATCCAGCTTGAAAAAGAATCGATGCAAGCTCCAGGTGGGATTCGTGCATAGGTTTCTTCTTCTTCTTTGTCAAGGTTCTCGACAGGAGTCAATAGAGAGGGATCCATAGAAATTGGGCTTCTTGGGCTACATCTTCTTCTGCTACCTTTCTATCATTGGCTGTCTACACTAAAGCAGGGTCAGCAGCATCATCGACTAGCACTGCAGATTCGCTGAAGCAGATAATAACTTCTATAAAAAAATTTGTGCTTCCAATTATTCACGTTGCTTCAGATCATCTGATCATATGTGATTATCACACGTTGCCATCACTGCGCAATGATTCAGTCCGCTAGCTCTCTTCTGGATACGTCAGTTGTTGTTCCCCTTCAACAGTAATTCCCTCCTCCTCAATCCTCTGCTCCTTTGTTCTTTTTCCCTGTCAAAATCCGCTATTCTCCCCCAGGCCTTGAATACCAAGATGGCCACCTTTATCCAAACCATGTTCTCTCCTTCGTACTCTGCACCATCTTCTATAGCCACGATCTCCGTCGCCTCTTCAGCATTCATTGAGCATCTTCTCTTTCGGCCGTTTGTCTTCTTTTTTGCCTTCAGCAATATCCTTCAAAGATTGAACAAAGTAGTTCTCTCGTCCCATCCCTCGATGTCTCAGAGCTCCTCAACTACTTCTCTGTAGCAGCAATGTCCACCGAAAATTCTATCATCGACTTCTTCCTCCCGTCAGTTCCTCAATCCTCTCTGTCATCATCTACCACTTCGTTATCTTTATTCCCTGATAATCAGCTTCTGATTTTTTAATGCCATGACTCTCTCTTCGTTTCGCAGCAATGTCGAGCTTCTCCTTTCCTTCTAATCCACAATAGTTTTCATTAGTGTCATATATACCAGGCACTCTTGCGCTCACAGCAGTGTCCCTACCTCCGAGCTCCTCTTGGGTTCTTCAATGAGGCACTCCATGTTTGAGAAGACCACATAAGAAAGGGTAAAGCAGTTGCCACTAGCGTCGTCATCTTCCTTTGTAATCATCGGCTTCATCTTCTCTTTCCATTACATTCTGAAAAACTCCAGACTGGCAAGTAAGTAGATAGGAGGATCGCCCCCCTTCCCTGATTTCCTTTTCTCCTTTTTGTTTTCTTCCGCGTCCTCTGTTCTTGATCATCCCCCTTTCCCAAAAATAGTATTCTTTTTCTTTCCCCCCAAAAAGGGCTCTTTTAAACATAGTTCTCTTTTGCTTTTTCTTTTTCACACCCCCTTTGTCCTCTTCCCCAACACAAATATAGGCATAATGGTAGGCACTTCAACTCCAATCATTGATCCCACACCCATCTGCTAACTTGTAGCCAACCCGCGAAATGCATTTCCATCATTCGACTTGGGATGGAGTCCATAAAGGTAAGCCAATAAACATACTCTCTGCTTCTTGTATGGTCCCATGTGCTCCATACATACTCACAAGGCCATTATCAACAAAGACATCTGAAGTATAACCCCTCATACAAGCATCATGATACAATGTCTGACCAATTTCCAGAAACCCAAGTGGAGACAATTGTTCCTTCCAAACAATAGCTTCTGCATCTGTAAGTGCACCACAAGCTTGAAGGGCAGTCATGTATGTTAACTCATCACGAATTATTTCTTCCTCTTGCTTCAAACCCCTCTTCACTATATTACCCACATAAAATAAAAGAGCAAACATAACGACTAAGTATCTACAAAGTATCAAATCACACACACAACTTTTGGGTGGTTTTCACACCTCGAATGCGCAGCAATACGACATCCACCCCCTCTAATCCTGCGCATCCTCCGGATGGGCCAACTACCCATGATCGTTATCATCAAGATCCACAAACAGATCAATCTCTTCATTATGCATTTCCGATAGATCAACAAGATTATCTGTCATATCATCTGTCTCTTCCATTGGAGATTCTTCTCATTGTTCTCTTGCAAATTCTTCCAATGCATAATCTTCATCATCTCTTTTCTTAAAAATCTTGATTCTTTTTCCACCAATAGGCACTCTAAGCACTGTCCCATCCAATTCTTCCAGCTCATATGTTGCATTATCAAAGACATGTCTAACTATGTACGGCCCAAACCATCTTTTCACCATCTTCCAAAGTGCAGTATGATGATTTTCAAGGCTGCTATCAAAGACCAATACCCAATCTCCCTCTTCTATTACTCTAGGCCGCAAGCGATGCCTGCTGTCAAACCTGTTCTTATTCCTTAGTCTAGCAACCTTCAACCTGTCAATAGCTAGCTGAATATCCTCAGATCTCCTCTCCAACTGGCGAATCCGAAGAGCCAAAAGCTCCTCTCTCGTCAAATCCTCCTGCCAAGGTAAAACTAACCAAGTCAAAGCACAAGTCTCAATCGGCATAACCGGTTTCTGACCATACATCAACTCTGCAGGCATATATCCTGTGGTAACACTATGAGTCGTACGATCAGCCCACAAAGCAAATGGTAGAAGTATCGGCCATTCTTCAATCCGTCCTCTGCATGCTTTAACTAATGCTTTCACTATCAGCGGATGCCCTCTTTCACTCTTCCCATTTCCCTCTGGATTATATGCTGTAGTTAGAGCCAACTTAATTCCTAGCTGAGAGAAATACTCCCTAGCTTCATCTGCATCCAATTCACCACGATCCGCAGTGATCTTACCCACACAACCATACCTGCAAAAAATTTCCTTCAATAAGAACTTACACATTGCACTAGTGGTCTTTGTTCTCAAAGATCTGCCCTCAACATGATTGGTAAGATCCTCTCTAGCCAAAACAATGTATCTCATCTGCCATAGACCCATAGGCATGGTAACCAAGTCAACTACCCACTTATAATGAATGCATAGCGGATAGGTCGGATGAAGCTCATCTCGATGACGCACTACTGAATACATCTGGTAGTCTCTGCAAGTCTCAACAAAGTGAGAAACATCTCTATACATGCCTTTCCACCAATATTTCTCCTTGATTTTCTCATAAGTAGCCCACACTCCTCTATGACCAGCCCAAGGACTCTCATGAAACTCCCTCATCACCTGTAATTGTGTCTCTCTATCGCAGACAACCCGCAAAGGTAATCCGCCTCTTTTCTTCGGATGCTTCCAAAGAAATCCGCCCTTGAGAAAATAACCATAGGCTTTCCTTCTGATCTTCTTAAACTCTTCATCTGTCCATTCATCTCTTTTGCTCAGTGTACTAAGGTACCTGCCAATCTGCAACCAATCTCCAACATAGAGTTCTTCTATGAAAGCCACAATATCATAGACATGACAACCATAGTGGCTGAAATTTTTGCATTATCCTCTTCTGCAAGTAGAGTCTCCTCATCATAATATCTGGCTCTAGACAACATATCTGCCATTGGATTATCCTTCCCTGCTATGTGTTTAAATTCCGAATTTAATGACTTGATGTATGCAATCCATCTCAACATAGCTATATCCGGAGTAGAGCAACTCGTGATCATACCAATCAATGGCAAAAAATCTGTCTCTACCACAACTAAAGCTCCAATAAAGTACTCCTTGTCACATTTGAGAGCCGTGACAATCCCCAATAACTCCCTCTTGATTTGCGGATATCTCCTCTATCTCTTGTTTAGGACTTTCGCCCCAAACCGAATAGCATACCTATTTCCATCTGCATCATCTTGACCCACAGTCCAACCTATGCCAATTGGACTAGTGTCAACTGTCAATACAATAGGCCTTCCACAATTATAATCCGCTTTCCTGAGAGTAGGAGCATTCTGCAATAACTTCTTCAATTTCCGCATAGCTCTAGTGTGGCTCTCATCCCAATAGAATTTCTGCCCCTTTCGAAGCAGCTGATACAAACAATCTGCTATGTGTGCAAAATGAGGTATCCAAATCATATAAAACACACAAGCTCCAATGAATCTCCGTACCTCTGAAGTGGTAGAACAATACTCCGCAATCTTGCCTATAGCATTCACCTTATCAGGTGAGGGTTTCCTGCCATAATATCCACACATATGCCCAACAATGACAACCTCATTCACTCCAAAAACAGATTTTTGTCCTGAAAGTGTCAAGTTCACTTCTTCTAACCTGGCCAAAATCTTCTCACATGCTGAAATATGATCAGCCACAAAATATCTGCATCCCTGCTCATTTAGACTCTCATTCTTCTCTTCTTCTGCACACCCCTTAATGGGCACATCATCCAAGAAAGGCATGGTAAGCTGAGGTATGTAATCACGAAGGACCTTATGCATGGCATTCATCATATGCGCAACAGAATTAGTGGCACCTTGAGGCAAGGTACACATCCTGACAAGCCCAATAGGAGTTCTCATGGTGGTTATGTCCCTGCTTTCCAAAGCCAGCTGAAACTAATCATATCCTGAATACAAATCACCTAAAGAATAGATGGCACGTCTAGCAAATGCTTCTGCAAACTCATCCACAACTGGACCTATACCAACATTCCTGATAGTAACTCTGTTCACTGGCTGCATGTCCTGAATAAATCGGAGAGTACCATTCTTCTTTGGAACTGTAAACCACCTGTTTGAGTATGGTGCAGATGAAGGCTCAAGAATTCCCATCCTGATTTTCTCATTCAATAAATCAATCAGCTTTGGTAAGTGTGCTTTAGGCACTGGAATAGGTCGGAGATTCCATGGAATATGAGGAATAGTAAAAATGACCATAGGAGCAACAATATCAGGATTCACACATCCAATCTCATGTGGGAAAAAAGCAAATCCCCTTCCATGTCGCTCAAGCATCTCCTGAAAGCATTGCTTTTCTATGGGTAACAAAAAATCACCATTTCCAATTTTCAATTCAGCAAGAGTCTCTGCTGAAAATGTATGACCAATATGCTCCGGATTCCTCAAAATTTGCTGTTTAGCAGCCCTCTCTATTTGCCGATCACTGTCAAGTGGAAGCGGTACAACAACCGGCTTCACCTTCTTATCCACAGTTTTGTATTTCGTGTCAACCCTGGCTTCATTATGCTCTTCTGCATTACATAAATCTTCTTGTAAATCAGCAATTCTGCACACCAATGGCTGAATATTCTCAGCCCTCTGCTCTATGGACTACATAGAAACAGCCCCAAACTCTGAATGCTGAAATATTTCAGCAGTAAACTCTATTGGCTGAAAGTTTTCAGCCCTCTGTGTCTCTGAAAGCTGATCATAGCCAGCTAGAAACTCTGTTTGCTGATTTTCTTCAGCACTCAACACTCTTTGCTGAGTTACCTCAGCCTCTGACTCAATCTGTGACACAAAATCTGCAATTTCATGAAACATGTCCAGGGACTGCACTAATACATTACCGTGACAATTCTGCATATCAGTTTTCAACATATCTCCCATCTCTGTCATCGTATCTGCACAAATCACACTGTCATACATCCCATCTATGTGCTCATCATCCTCCAAAATTCCTGCATTTTTCAAATTTTTCTCCTTCCTGCATATATGTTGCCTGGCAGCTCTAGGCAACCTAGAAGTCTTCGATAACTCATCGAATTGTTTGCTGAAATCCCAACAAAACCAGAGGAGAAAACACCACTGCCAGGAGGCAAGAACTCCAATCTCCTCTCCTATGTATCACCGTTGTCTCGCGAAACGGCGGTACCTAATGAAAACCCGAATCCCTCACAGTGGGCAAAGGTGCATCTCTGAGAGTATCCCTGTTTCTAACATGGTTCACACATACAGTCATAAACTGAACTGCTCTCATACCATCTTTACTGCGAATCCGTGCATAAGCAGATCCATCATCCATGACCTTTGTTTCCATGCGCATCTCTGTGATGAATGGCTGTCCAAGTATTATAGGATAAGAGCATGAATCCTGCACAAAGAAATGAAAATCCTCCTCTACATCACCAATAGAGACCCTGACACTAGGACAGGCAGCATACAAATCACCTGCAGTGTTATTGGCGGCTCTCATACGCCACCCATGCTCTACATCCATAGGCCATCTGTTACTCTCATAAACTCCACGAACTATGAGGTTAATCTCTGAACCATGATCCACCAATGCAACATAAGGCACATGTTTCTCTCCAATCTTTACCATCGTCTCTATAGTTGCCCTAGCCCAATGGCTCCACGAAAAGTGACTACGCGGTATCAAGACAGGTTCATCAATTTCAGCATAATGCATAGGCTAAACCCTCTTTTCTACCTGTGGAAAAACAGAAGCATTCTCAACCATAACCTCATCCTCATCCTCATCCAACTCCCCAATCAAAACTCCCTGTGTATCGGTGGTAGACAATGCATGTCTTTTCCTCTTTAAAACCTCCTGAAACTGATCCTAAAACTCTCTTTTCGAGATGCCCAAAATCTCAGAAATAGTGAAAGTCACCTCACTGCCAAGTATCTTATCATTAAAGATTTTCTTCATGTCTGTAGATGTCTCAATATCAGACATCAATCTAAACCCTGGCTGCTTTCTCTCTCTAGGCTCTTGCCTCTTTTCTCTCTTTTGAGCATCTTCCATCTGTCGATCTGGCCCTAGTCTTGAAGACGGTCCTGCAGTAGGTGGAGTAACAAACTCACCCCCTCTAGTCTTCTTAGCTGCACTTGGATTTTCTTCATCCCTCTTACGCTTCTCCTCAACAAGTACATCTGCACCCTGAGACTTAGCCAAATAAGCATAAATAGAGTACCTGTCAACAGGCGAGTCCCAACCTGTCTCTGATCTGATGCTAGAGCCTGCACTAGTCAAAACAGTTTGCTGAATTTTCCCCTTGTTTGCAGTCTCCATAGCATAAGTCCATAGCGTTGATTGAGTCTCTGATCCCTTCTCAATCTGGACTCCATATGCAAAAGCACCTCTAGCTGTCACATAAGAAGTACGCGCAGCCATGTCATCCACTAACTTCTTCATTCCACCTTTACCAAAGTTGGTAGCAAGTGGAGCTCCCATCTCAGTCAACCAAATCTTACCATCTTGCCCCCAATATACCAAATTCTTCCTCCTTGCATCCTGAAAAGATTCACAATCCCTGCAATGCTGATGATCCGTACTATCGCACCAAATACATCTCCAATCTCTCCTAGATGCACTAGGAGCACTCCTAGGTGCAGTAGGAGCACTAGAAGAAGTAGTAGGCGCAGTCGAAGCAAACTGCTCCTTCAACTTTCCCACCAACTCCGCTTTGACTGACTCCAGTGTCAAATCTGTTATGCCTTTGATTATGTCATCAAGAGAGGTAGGTACCGATGGAGCGGATGGTTTTGGAGCAGAAGGTGTAGGCATCGGTCGTGGAACAGGAGGAATAGGTGGAGTGGAAACTGTAGGCACTGGCATAGGCCAAGAAACTGGCTGAGGAGGAGAAGAAATAACAGGGATAGAAGCAGGCATAGGAGCTGATGATGGTATAGGTGTCATGGAACCATTCTATAGTCGAGTTTTCCATATCCTCCTCTTGGTCAAAGTCGAGACTGCATCCTGAGCATCCTGCCAATCCGTTTTAAGACCCATAGGCTTCGTGGGATCCTCAAGAAGCTCATCCAATTCTTCTTGAAGAGCAGGATCTGCAGCTTGCAAGAAAAGCTCAACTTTTTCAACATCCAATGCTCTTTGTTCAATGGCATCAAGCTGACTATACCTCTCCTCAAATTCTCGAATCAACTCCGAAGCAGCTAGACCTTTGTTTGGCATGTAGACCCACTCTCGAAATGACCGCCGAGTAGCCATACCAAAGTCCTCAAGGAAGTATTATTCTTTCAAGGCCTTCTTAAAATCTTGCCAATGTGTATTTTAAATAAAAAGGTCAGTCACTTTTGCCCTCAAAGCGGGTGTGACAAGATGAAGGAAATACTTACTCATAAGTCCAGCTGGAACTCCGAAAAACCCCATATTGATCTCATATATCTTCAAATATGCTGAAACAATACGCCCGTCAAATAGCTTCTTCTCATTCTCAACTGCTTCAATAGCCTTAGTCGCGCTGTTTGCATTCTCCTGCTCCGAATAGAGTTGTCTTTGCTGAGACAACTGCTGTTGATGCAATTGTTGCTGCTGCTGCATATACATGGACATATTCTGTAAAATCTGCTTTAGATCCTCTGTTGAAGTACTTGACGCAACAGTCATTGATGGAGCTGAAGTAGACGCAGCTAGAATTGTAGAAGAAGCTGAAATAGAGGCTGAAGTATCTCCCATCCTGAAATTTCTGTGACGCTTTCACGTCAGGTTCACCAAAGATGTCGAAGGGTTTTGGAAAGCAAAGTTGCGTCCACGGAGGACTTTGAATAATTTCAGGATACAAGTCAATCTAGCAAGATCAAATTCAATTTGAAAGCTGAAATTCAGATAATATGTGACATACAATCAGCTTCATCTGAATGAGAGTATCTCCAGTAAACATCTTGACAAAAATGCCTATTATTTCAGGTTCAGTTGAAGGCTTATATAATATGTTAACCTGCTGGTCATTGATATTCTCTTTTTATGCAGAATGGCCCAGGAACAACATCGTTGTCCTCAACATGATTGCCTCCTTCATTGTTCGACATAAGACTCATTGAAGGCAGCAAAGAGAACTGCAATCTATTCTTCCACTACATCGACTTCTTCTACTGTTTCTTTTTCTTCCCACATTTGATCAAGGTTGCCATAAGGGAGGGTAGGAGCATCATGGGATCCATCTCCTTCGAGGTTTTTCATCTGCAGATTAGAATGTATGGGATCCCCAAAGGCTGTGTCTTCTTCTTTAACTATAGCTTCTCCTTTCCTATATTTTCTGCTTGTGATGAAACAGGGTCTTGAACAGTGAGAACGGCCTGAATACAACGACAAAATCTTCTTCGTCGGCACCTAAAAAAAACATTATCTTCATAAGCTTCTTTCTCGTAGACTTCTCCTTTTGCTTTGATTACTTCATCCAGCTTGAAAAAGAATCGATGCAAGCTCCAGGTGGGATTCGTGCATAGGTTTCTTCTTCTTCTTTGTCAAGGTTCTCGACAGGAGTCAATAGAGAGGGATCCATAGAAATTGGGCTTCTTGGGCTACATCTTCTTCTGCTACCTTTCTATCATTGGCTGTCTGCACTAAAGCAGGGTCAGCAGCATCATCGACTAGCACTGCAGATTCGCTGAAGCAGATGATAACTTCTATAAAAAAAATCGTGCTTCCAATTATTCACGTTACTTCAGATCATCCGGTCATATGTGATTATCACACGTTGCCATCATTGCGCAATGATTCAGCCCGCTAGCTCTCTTCTAGATACGTCAATTGTTGTTCCCCTTCAACAATAATTCCCTCCTCCTCAATCCTCTGCTCCTTTGTTCTTTTTCCCTGTCAAAATCCGCTATTCTCCCCCAGGCCTTGAATGCCAAGATGGCCACCTTTATCCAAACCATGTTCTCTCCTTCGTACTTTGCACCATCATCTATAGCCACGATCTCCGTCACCTCTTCAGCGTTCGTTGAGCATCTTCTTTTTCGGCCGTTTGTCTTCTTTTTCGCCTTCAGCAATATCCTTCAAAGATTGAACAAAGTAGTTCTCTCGTCCCATCCCTCGATGTCTCAGAGCTCCTCGACTACTTCTCTGTAGCAGCAATGTCCACCGAAAATTCTATCATCGACTTCTTCCTCCCGTCACTTCCTCAATCCTCTCTGTCATCATCTACCACTTCGTTATCTTTATTCCCTGATAATCAGCTTCTGATTTTTTAACGCCATGACTCTCTCTTCGTTTCGCAACAATGTCGAGCTTCTCCTTTCCTTCTAATCCACAATAGTTTTCATTAGTGTCATATATACCAGGCACTCTTGCGCTCACAGTAGTGTCCCTGCCTCCGAGCTCCTCTTGGGTTCTTCAATGAGGCACTCCATGTCTGAGAAGACCACATAAGAAAGGGTAAAGCAGTTGCCACTAGCGTCGTCATCTTCCTTTGTAATCATCGGCTTCATCTTCTCTTTCCATTACATTCTGAAAAACTCCAGACTGGCAAGTAAGTAGATAGGAGGATCGCCCCCCTTCCCTGATTTCCTTTTCTCCTTTTTGTTTTCTTCCGCGTCCTCTGTTCTTGATCATCCCCCTTTCCCAAAAATAGTGTTCTTTTTCTTTCCCCCCAAAAAGGGCTCTTTTAAACATAGTTCTCTTTTGCTTTTGCTTTTTCACGCCCCCTTTGTCCTCTTCCCCAACACAAATATAGGCATAATGGTAGGCACTTCAACTCCAATCGTTGATCCCACACCCATCTGCTAACTTGTAGCCAACCCGCGAAATGCATTTCCATTATTCAACTTGGGATGGAGTCCATAAAGGTAAGCCAATAAACATACTCTCTGCTTCTTGTATGGTCCCATGTGCTCCATACATACTCACAAGGCCATTACCAACAAAGACATCTGAAGTATAACCCCTCATACAAGCATCATGATACAATGTCTGACCAATTTCCAGAAACCCAAGTAGAGACAATTGTTCCTTCCAAACAATAGCTTCTGCATCTGTAAGTGCACCACAAGCTTGAAGGGCAGTCATGTATGTCAACTCATCACGAATTATTTCTTCCTCTTGCTTCAAACCCCTCTTCACTATATTACCCACATAAAATAAAAGAGCAAACATAACGACTAAGTGTGTACAAAGTATCAAATCACACACACAACTTTTGGGTGGTTTTCACACCTCGAATGCGCAGCAATACGACACCGCCATCTAGCTCATTCACCCCTCTCTTGCTTTTGGAGCTCTACTTGACGATCTTGTGAGTCTAGCTTACTAATCTTTGGCATACACTAAGGTATAGGTTCCAATCGACCAAGGCACAGAAACCGCCACTTGTAGGTAGCTCCGGGTAAATGCGCCACCTGTGTCAAGACCTAAGACGGGCCTGAAAATGGCTCTCTAGCTCTAGCCCGACCTCTAAGACAAACAAGACACCCCACATGGCCTCGCGGCTAGGAGTGTCTAAGGCTCACACTACACTGAACTCTAATATCGATTTTGCATTTATAATAGGATATAGTTCAACATTTGCATTCCCTACTCCTTAGAGGGAGATCCCATATATATTAGTATAATATACCACATATCAAATACATAGGACGGCTGAAACACCGCGGTCTCATTGCAGCTCTCCTACATCTCGGGAATTAGCCCCTTGACGCGCTATCTCAACATAAAGAACAATTATACAAGTTCCACTCTTTGATTTATCAAATGATCTCGGAGTTGATATTTCCTTACTGAACTTACCCCAAGGAACTGCTCCTCTAATTTATAGCAAGGACTTTCTCACACTCTAAACGTTGGTCAATGTTTGACATACAAGTGCTATGCATCTAAGATTTTGTACCATATGACATGCAAAATGTAAATGTGGATGCCTATTGTACACAAACATTTTGTCATTAAAAAATCAGCAAAGTGGAGTGCAAAACCAGCCTTTCAATGATTTTTCCAACTATGCATATGTGTGGTGTTGCTAAAGACTAGTACCGAATTGTTTTCGTGCTACTAGCCTCTTTAATTTTAATTTTGACTCGTCTTATATGTTGTGCATAAACAAAATATTAGTCTTTGCATTATTTTCAGCACCTAAATACTTCCATAAACCCTCTTTTTCCCTACCGTTTATGTGATGTTGCATTGCATAGGTGTATTAATTCATTTTGTATGTTGTTTTCATCATAAAGTGGTAAAACCACGCACTATAACACATAAACAAAGCTGGTCTGAGGCTAAACCCCATGCCTCAACTTTGTCACACAGCCACCCACATGAATCATAAATTTTTGGATTTTTATAACAAAAATCCTATTTTTTTCTTTTTTAGCTATTTGTCATATTTATTTAACAAGAAAATAGAGAATTTACTCATTTTTCTAGTTTTTTTATTATAAAAATTGAGAATCACTCATTTTCCACATTTCATCCCTCATACATCATTTTTATCATACTCGAAATGACAAAAAATCCCATTGTCTTTGTAAAATGCATGTTTTTTGGATTTTAGAAAATTATTTTTAGTATTATAGCATTGTGCATTCTTATTTTTCCGACATACAATCATCAAACATACAACAAATGACATTCCTACCAATTTTGATCCAATATAAACATCATTTGGCCAACCAAACCTCAAAAAGAAACATTTTTTCCTTTATAAAATAGAGTTACTGGGTCTTTTATGGTTGCAGGTTTCTAAAGCCGAATTCAATACAGCGGAATAGTCCACTATTAATGCTCAGCCCATCTCCAATCATCCATCTCTAGCCCCAAGTTGACTCAGAAGTGATACGGTACCTCACCGGACAAGCATTCACCACCCGAGCTTCATCTCCCTTCACACACAAGAACTGCCCCTTTGTAGGAGAGAGACGGAGGAGAGAGAAATACTAGATTCACAACGGACCATCCGGGTAGCCATTGGAGCAGTAGAGGGCGGTGATACAGAGTAGAGATCTTCTGTATCTTGCTGGTATGATTGGTTTATGGGGTTATATTGAGGTGGGAGATGCATTATAGGCCCCCCCCTCGATTTTGCGTCGTCTCATGCTGCCATGGACTCCTTTTTTTTTCGTCCAAAAAAACGGTCCCTCCCTTCATGTGAAAAATTGGGGTGGAGGCCCCAAAGGTCACACCCCCTTCTACCCCTTAAGTCCTTTTTTCACTTGGCTCCTTTGGTCTTGACATCAAGCACTCCCGCTTCTGTGTCCAACCTCCGATTTGACTCCCAAAAATTATTACATGTCCATCTCAAAGTCCCCCACTTCCGGGCATTTCCTCAAGTCCCATTTGACATCTTGAGAAATTATAAAAATTCCACAACCGTCACTTGGTGAGTCTTTAAAGTGATTTTGAAACTTGTATGTTGCTTGCCGCTTAAAATCGACCCAATTTCCTCTGCCGCCTTCGACAGAGTTTTATTTTCCCTTGAAATTCATATTTTTTGGCAAAGTTTGAGCACTTTTCTGAGGCAAAACTCCACCTCTCTATCAACAAAGACTTCAAGCCACTTATGTAACATGTATTTAGAGATAGTGCACATCAATCGTTGAAAGGTGACGAGTGCATTAGTAAGCCCAAATGGCATGACAATGTAAGCAAAGATGCCCCATTCCATGGCAAAAGAAGTCTTATATCGATCATCTCAATGAACCTGCCCCTGATTGTACCCGAAGAATCCATCAAGAAATCTATAAGCCTTCTTCCCGGTCACTCTCTCAATCATGTAATCTATGTAGGGCAATGAATAGTGATTGTGTTTGGTCACTGCATTGACCTTCTTATAGTTGAGACATGAAAATTTTGCCATTCTTTTTTAGTACCACAACAATGGGTGATACCCAATCAGTATGCTCAATCTCATAACTGAATCCTACTTTTTGCAATTTGTCAAATTCCTCCTTCACATGTTGAGCATAGTGAGGATTCATGGGGTAGGGCCTCTGTTTGATAGGTTTAGGTGTTTCCCCCTCCTTAGTCAAGTTAAATCCTCAACAAAAAAGATAGGTTTAGGTGTTTCCCCCTCCTTAGTCAGGTTAAGTTTCTTGACTTTTGTTGGGCCTTTAATAGATTCACTAGTTGCAACCTGGTGCTTGGCACCAAGCATAATGACAACCCAATCCCCTTTCTTGAACCTAGTAAAGTGTTTAGGGAGATCCTGGGGCATACGTTGTGAGCCTATAGCAGCAAAGCCAAGGTTCTTCTAAGCTTGCTTAAAATGCTTCGTTCTCAAGTGAACTTGCAATTTCATCTTAGAGCATGGATCTGGGGTAGACTGAGGGATTTCAAGATCCAAGCCAGTGCTAGCATTGAACTCAAAATCAGACCCCTCTAAAATTGGTGGAGCAAAATGTATGTCTTTTAAGGGCTCGATAGTAAATAGACAAGGTTGGAGGTGGGGTCAAAAGTGTGGGATTCCAGTCAAGAGAAATCCATGGCCTTTAGGTACTCCAACCATTCTAAATCAAATTTAACACGGACCAGGCGAGCATCAATGTGAAAAGTGAGGTGTTTGGAGGGCTTTTGGTCAACTGTGATTTGTTCAATTGTTCGTCCATTAGAGCCATAGTCTTTGTTAGAATATGTAATGCTATCATATTCGGTCAATTTATCTTCACAGTAACTATCCTTCTCTATGTCAAAGTCATCAGGGGGAATTATGGAGACAAAAAGGTGATTATCATAATTGAACAAAACCTGATGTAGTTTAGTCCAATGCCAAATGAGACATGTTAAGCTCTCTTCAAAGAGAAATAGGTTAGCCTTGCCCACGTTCTTGAAGGGCTGGTCACCATAATGAGAGAAGTTGATAGAGTTCAAGTCTATCAGTGGATGCACAAAAGCCCTATGGCTTAGATGTTCATGATGAGCCAACATGCATCATCAACAAGGGCACAAAATGAAGTGCATCAGGAATATCAAGCTTGTTTACAGGGGCTTCCTTAAGTCCGTGTTGAGACTGAGACATTGTGAGCTTCTCTGTACTCTCTTTCTTCAATGAATGGTAGCTCCGCGGTAGTAAGAATATGAAGCCAATCCTGCTCATCTTCTAGGCATGGAACATATTTGTTCAAGGGCTTCTGTATTGGGGGACAAATGGTATAACCCCACAGCAAGCTAGAAAGAGCATCCAAGTCAGCGATTGAGGTAGCCTTCCAACTATACATTTCAATATACACAACATCAGTACAATTTCCAAAAAAGACTAGACCATTGCCCCAATCTTCAATGAGTCATGCATTATGCATCCATGGTCGGCCGAGCAAGAGGTCACAGTCAACTCCTTTCATGACCACAAATGTGACAGAGAACTTGACACCCACAATCTTCACCGGCCAAACCTTTAACACCCCCAGGGGGTGCACCTTAGAGCCATCGGCAACAGTGATATTAAAGTGGACATGCTCAATCATAGGGTTGCCCCACGTCTGAAGGACTGTGCCTAATTCACATTACTACTAACAAAAGATCCGCTATATATAATGCCTCTTCTCATGGAATCACTGAATGCTTTCATAGGTAGAAGTGCATATTGTTCAACACCCTCCCCAGATGTAGAAACTCCAAGAGCACCAAGGATAGGGGTCAGTGGGGAGCTAGGCAATGGAGGGGTTCAATTGTCTGCAATAGGCTAGGTTTCCTTACTTCCATCAATCCACAACTTAAACGTTGTCCAAATGGCATGATTGTTCTTGAACAGCATGCCCAATGGGATGGAGACACTTATAGAGGTGCAGATGGCTAAAAGCCCAAGGTCTTCTTCCTGATACTGGAACTTTCTTGGCTAATCTTGGGCAGGCTCTTGTGTGCCAAGCTCAGTAGCACATCTTCCAAAGGTACTAGGGCCAATTATGGAGGCCAAGGGAAGTGTGCTATCGATGCTAGGTGTCTTTAAATTGTCCTTGGCTTCTTTGGTCCTAATTTCAACTTGTGCCTCTTCCACCCAATTCTTAACCTTGCTAATCAACTTGAGCTGATGCTCGGGATCATGGTATTCATCTACTTTGGCCAATTCAATTTAGTATGTGCAGCAAATGTAGCTTGCTTTGCAGCTTTGGAAGCAACTACAGGAGCTGAGGACTCCCCATCACTTTTGAGCTTGAGAGTAGCACGCTTGGTTTTCTTCTTTGCATTCTTCTTGCCAATGGTAGAGCCAATTGCTAGAGATGGACCATGGATACTAACACCACCTTGCTTAGCTTGCACTCAAGTTAATGGCATTAATCGAGATGGGAATCACATCCTCATCTTTCAGCACTTCAACTACAAAGAGAGTCAAGGGAACAGTGGGTGCTATAGCTCTATTAGAGGTAGCTTTCTGCTTTGAGCAATCGAAATATAGATTCCACACTCAAGACGCCTTTGATCAACTTCCTTCTCATTTAGTTGTTCTTGTTTTTGCGGACACTGTGTGGATATGTGACCGGATTGGCAAAATAGGCAAGAGTCTCACATGGTTGCATCAAGCCACATGGTTTTTCAGCTAATGGGATTCTTTTGTAGAGGCCTTTCAATCAAGACACATAGTATCGCATGCTCTCTTCGTCGTGTTGCTCAATATTCATGATTCGAACAATTAAATTGTCCCCATAGCTTGCCTCTATGAATCGCATAATGAAGAGAATCTTGAGGCCTGCGAAGGAAGCCTTCTCAGCTTAAGGCCACTAAATCAAGTATGACCCTTCTCACCCATGCAAAGCCTAAAGGCTTCAGCCTGCTTGGCATCTCCTAGAAGGTTATTGGCCTCACAAACTTTCTCGAACTGCTCTATGAAGCTGTATGGGTCATCTCCAACATGATACTTATAAATTTGCTTGGCCACTAGGGATACTTTGGCTTGGTCTCACTGGGCAAGTGTGTTACATATCCTAGTCACAGCAACCGTGTTTGTGCCATATAAGCTCCTACAATGAGCAAATTCGTGTGAACGAAGAGCCTCTATTGGACGAGGTTAGTTAGGGTGCCAATGGATTATCCTAACATTTCCACATTCAAAAACATGTTCTTGATCCCATCTATTTCAGATTTCATGTTCAAAAGTTCTTCCTTTGTGTCTATGGTGTGTTCAAGGATCTTCTAAAAGTACTAGTTCCTTGATCTTTAAGGGCCATAAGTTTTTCCTCAAGGTCTGTTGGGGGAGATTCAAGCATGATCAAAGCATGCAACTAGTTGATAGCTATCTAAAGACTCTTGGATATCTTGTGGAAGAGAGTCGAGAAATGTTGCTTCATCCATGGTGAGAGTTGTTGGGACAGGAAGAGTTTTGGGGATAGGGTTCCACTCCTAAGAAGGAGAGAGGATCACCTTGCCATTTCGCAAGCACATACAACTAAATCAATGTGAGAGATTAGCCTAGGCCTTGGCTATGGTCCTTAGTGAGTGATGGATCTAATATTTCTGACTTTCCTTGTGTGTTGTTGGTTTAGTTGTTGAGTGGAATTGGGAAGTACCTTAAGGGTTCTCGCAATGTGGGTCAAATAGAATACATTCTTCTCATCATTTCCATTTTCAAGGTTAAAAGAAACACAAGGTGTGAAATCAAGCTTTCTTCCTTTCAAATGCAATGTGCAGGGGTTCAAGCAATTCCTCAAAGTGTCACAACCATGTCATGCTGACAATATGGCAAGTAAAAGTAGCACTATACATAAAGCAAGGGGTTCAAATTTAGAATGTGAGTAAGACAATTATGAGTGAGCCTCAAGGCATACTATGTGTGTAACCAGGAGTGTGAGTGAGTGTGTGAGTGATTGGTTAGTGTGAGTGTGAGTACGAGTGAGGGATAAGTGAGGTGTGAGTAAGAGGATGTGATGGATGAGTAAGAGAATGAGTGTGTGGATGAGTAAGAGGATATGATGGATGTGTGGGAGTGTGGGTGTGATGGAAGTGTGTGAGTGAAGGATAAGTAAGATGTGAGTGTTATGGGTATGAGTGAGTGTGGGATGACTAATGAGTGTAAATGAGGGTGTGTAGATGAGTGAGTGGATGTGGTATGAGCAAGTGAGGGATGACTAATGAGTGAGGATGAGTGAGTGAATCTGAGTGAGGGATGAGCATGAGTGAGTGAGTGATGGATAACTAATGAGTGAGGATGAGTGAGTGGGTCTGAGTGAGGGATTAGTATGAAAGAATGTGCGTGGATGAGTGAGTGGATGTGGTATGAGTGAGTGAGGGATGACTAATGAGTGAGGATGAGTGAGTGGTTCTGAGTGACATATTAATGTGTGTGTCTTTGTGTGGTTATGAGTGTATTGGAATATGTGTGTTAATGTTAGCGTGTGTTCATGTCTCTGTTTGGGAGTGCTAGTATATTGTGTGTGTGTGTGTGTGTGTGTGTGTGTGTGTGTGTGTGTGTGTGTGTGTGTGTGTGTGTGTGTGTGTGTGTATCAATGTGTGTGTTTCGGGGTGTGTGTGTGTGTGTGTGTGTGTTTGGGTGTGAGTTAGTGTGTGTTTATGTGTGTAATTGTGTTAGTGTTTGGGTGTGTTAAGATGTGTATTAGTATGTGTGTGTGTCTATGTGTGTGTGTGTGTGTGTGTGTGTGTGTTTGTTTGTATATGTGGATGTGTTAGTGTTATGTATGTGTGTGGGTGTGTTAGTGGTAGGGAGTAAGAAGAAAGGGAGAACAATTTATTTAAAGAAAACAAATAAAAAATAAAAAGAAAAACTTACCCCCTGTCATGTTGTCACGTTGCACCGCCAGTATAGCTTATCGTCGCCACCAAACACCATGCTGCCACCAGATGTCGCACAACCTACCAGTTGTCCAACCACCCCGGCCTGTCGTCGTCAGAGAGAGAGAGAGAAGGGGAACGAGAGCCAACACAAAGAGAGAAAGAGAGAGCCAATATATATATATACATATATATATATATAACACCTAATACCAATCTTGTTTTTTTTTTCTTTTTTTTAACAAAAAAATAACTACTCTTCTTTTTCTCGTCATCTTCCTCTTCTTCTCCTTCTATCACCATGTTCTTCTACCTTCTTCTTCTTACTCTTTTCACCTAATCCCTCTATACCTTCTACACTTCTTTCTCTACCTCAACAAGACAAGAGCTTCATGAGACAAGTACGAGGGTAAGCAATAGATTTGATTTGCATTTAATCATGAACATGTGGTATGGAACCACCCATGAGGGCAAAGCAATCAAGCAACCTTGCTACACGGCATGCCCAACAAGAAGAGTACCTTGAGTTTTTGTTTTGTGTTTGAGATTTGATTTTGAGTTTTTTTGTGTGTTTTTGTTTTTGTTTCTTTTTTATGTTTTGTGTTTTTTCTTATCCTATCATTTGTGTTTTACGTTTAGGGTTTGTGCCCCTCTTGGACATCCTACCCACTTTGTGGGCTCTAGGCTAGTCAATCATCATTGCATGCTTCAATGTTAGCCTAATTAGACCAAGCCTAAGATATTCTAATCACAAATACATTTGTGCAACCCACACAACACTTGTGGGTGCGATAAATACAATTGTGAGTGGTGAATACAATGTACACAAGAGTGAGCCCAACTCTCACAAAGTAATGCATCCATGATAATGTGATGAAGTCCATGAAATCCATTTATAAACCAAGTGCCCAAAAATAATGCACTGAGGCTCCACAAAAACAATATCCACCAAAAAATAGTAGCCAACACTTGTGTTTTCTACAGCCTTCTCAAAATACCATAACATGGGGCCTTAAGCCTCCAAAAAAAAAATTGCATGTAGGGAGAGGTGAGCATTTCTTTAGGCGGCGTGAAAAAAAAAGATGCCATTTTGACACGACGCCATGAAAAACAAAGAGGAGGGCCTATGTGGCAAAGAAGAACTATATAAACTAATTATACCAAGATGCTCCTCAATTTTTTCACTTCATGTTGCCATTCTTGGCTCTGAAAATGATAGCCTGATTATGGAGATACAAATTCAGTCTCTCTCTCCTCCCTCTCTATTCTCCAAAGGATGTTCATGTAAGAATTCTTGTGAGAAGATCGGAATGGAGATCGGTTTTTGTCTTGGCTTGAATCGGATTGTTGTGAAATCATGCCGACACTAAGGAGTGATGACCAACACTATTTGAAAACCAATGGTGGGTCCAATCACTGTCCATAAAATCAATTCATGAGACCCGAAACATGATAAATGGTGATAAGCCTCTTTTTTTAATGAAAATTTGGATTATTTTTTACATGTAATTGTACAAATCTTATTCAAATGTGATGAAAATTTGTTTAAAGCTTAATTGTGATGTATTTAAGGGCTATGGATCACAGAATATAAAATGTATCTGTAATTGTGAGTTATTACTTTTTAAAAACTTGAAATGTGTGTTTTAAGAAAAAAAATATTTTTAATACAACATTTTATATTAAAAATAAAAAATACCAACAATATGATTTTGAGATCAAAAAATTTTTTAAAAAAATTGTGTATAAACATTGGGGGTATATTTGTACAAATATAATGAAGGTAAAGCATAAGGGTTTGCCTTGATTTACCCCGTTTGTATGTTTTAATACATGCTTATTTTTTTTATAATACAATACACAAACATACATGGAAACACCTCTCAATCTACCCATTGCAAGTAAAACTCTAAACGGTAAAGAGAGGGGATTTTATGTGTTGAATATGATTCAAAATCTGATTTATTTGTTGCGCATTTCATATGCGCTTCACTCTTATTTTAAGTATTAAGAGATATAGTAACACGGAATAGTTTAGGTACTCCCTCTGCTTGAATTACAATTGAGAAGAACATCACGTTGGATTACAATCTAGAGTACCAATATGTTTAGATACTCCCTCTGCTTGAAGTCGAGAAGGACATCACGTTTGATTACAATCTAGAGATTCCATCTACAAATGCATTCTTTTGATAAATTGGTTCATAGTGTCTATACCCTCTTGGCCGCAAGGCCATGGGGTTATTTAGGTGAGTATAGGAGGTCTGGCTATGATGCCAGGAGACATATTCTACGGTGGATTCCATGAGACCACAGTGGATTCTGTTAGTTTTTATTCCACGATGGATTCTATAAAACTATATTTATTTATTGGGTCTCGTACACAAGGTGAATTCCTTGTGCGAGAAGTTAACAAGGACATCTGTCCTTTTTGGATGTCATGCTAATTTAATGTGTACGTGGATGACTCCACAGCAAGTAATTCTGTAAAATACATATTTAAATTAATGGACGTTTATGAGCTTAAAGTGCACTCGTATTAAGTTAAGGTTAGGACGGAGTTTCAACCTATTTATTTATTTTATAGCTGAAGACTGGTAGGTATTTACTTTTGTTAGTTTAATTTTATTATTTTCTAACAATTGTGAATGCTGCAATTGATGTGTAGAGCAAGCAACGGTGGCGTTGAAAAGCACTGGGTGATAGCGTGTATTTAAATTAATTTAAAAAAATTATCATTTTTAATAGGCGTGCATCTTATCATTAAAGACGTGACACTAATATTTATTTAGGCGTGCTTAATTATTGAAGCATTTTACAAATACTTATTATTTTGTATGCGTATGGACGCATGGTTTAGATATTTTATTATTGGACATTGTATTTAGGCACAGCCGGACTCTTGGGCCACCCAACCGCTTTATTCTTTATTTAGACAAAAGTAAACACAAAAGCTAAAGCATACTTATTTGTAAAATTGGGGTATTTTTTAGCTTTGAGATGAATAAATTTATAAATACATGTCTTGTGGAGCGCTTACACAAGGTATGGGGGAGATTGTATCCGATTGGTCTTTTTGCCTCATGTCGTACAAGTCTATTCTCTTGATTTTTTAGCTTAAAGTAGAGTTCTTTGTTCTTGGGGACCTTCCGGCGCTTGCTACGCATGCATCCAACATCCGATTTGTGTACCAGTGGCATTAGAGCGAAGCTGAGATCAAGGGCTTCCAATCGCTTACTATCTCGCGCGAAGGCGAAGCTCCTAGAACAAACGGGCTCTACAGTTAGTCTCGCAACAATCCGTCAATACCAACGTGTTCTTGGTGGTGAAGAACCCCCTGTTGTGCTATTAGAATGCAAAGACTGATGGAGGACCACGTGAAAAGATCCTTTATAAGTCTCTTGGATATAACAGAGAACAAAGAAGAAAATTTCATTAAGTTTAAGTTTATTAAGCTTAAAAAGCTTAAGAAAATCTTAAGCTTTTCTAAAACTCGACGTCCATGGCGGCAGTATGTACTCCCTGGCGATGACTTCGGCATCAATGTCCTCTTGTCCTGTCGCAGATCAGACGATTAGTCAAAGCTTTTTCTTTAAAAGCTTAAACTTAAGGTTTTAAGCTTATACTAAAGTTTCAAAATTTCAAGCTTAAATCTTCTCCATAGTAGCAGTTCCCATTGAATCAATCCTGAATCGATTTTATAACTCCCTGGAAGCCTCTGTCCACACCCGTGCTGTGACAAAGAGAATTTTCAGCAAACGGATTGCTATGCGCAGTCTACATAGGCAAAGTATTCGTTGAATAAGACATTCATCAATTTCCATACCCACAAAAAGGAGAAAGAAAGCAAAAAAAACCATTTTTTTAAAAAAGAGAAGCAAGCCTTGTAAATCCGACTTTGAGCTACGCTCATCCCGCTGACAAGATTTCGAGTGATCAAAATATGAAAGATTTTATGGTCCAATTTTTGCAGAATGACTGATCAAAATATGAAAGATTTTATGATCGAAGGTGATTTACTGGAACCAATGGTGAAGCAAAAATTGGACCTAATTATGATGCAGCTTCAAGAGAAACGAAGAGCACGTCAAACTTTGCAAGCTCAACTGGCCACTCTTCAACAATCTACTGTCGAACAAGATGAGCCGCAACCCGAATATGTTATACAACGTACGATCAATGCGATACTCTAAACACAATCTATCCCAAAAAAAGCCAAGATAAGTAAAAGAAATTTCAAATTCCGTACTTTTAATGGGCTACGTGATGGAAAGAGTGTTCTTTCTTTTATCAATCAGTTTGATGATTATTTCCATGAAGAACAGTATACCAAAAAAGACAAACTCAAGTGTGTCACTAACCATTTAGTGGACAAAGCATCGCTATGGTGGACTGTTGTCTGCAAAAGTATTGATTTTTCCACTACTTAAGAGGCTTTTCAAAAGAAATTTTTGTAGAATTTTCTGCCACCTCAATTCCACGAAAAAGTAATCAAACAGTGGGATCTTCTGCAACAAAGAGATCGTGAGCCTATTTCACAATATACCAAGCATTTTTGAAATGTATTATTGCAACTTTGAATCCTCGAAGATATACCTGAGACGATCCACAAGCACAAGTTTACATCTGATTTGCTGGTCACTTTATGCGGAGATAAACATATTCAAGCCAACGACTCTCGAGGATGCAATTTCTTTGGCCCACGATGCTAAAGACAAAATTTGAGGATGATAGAAGTGACCACAACAATTCTCAACCAATGGTAACTTCGGTACAAAGCAATTCAATTCTAACTTTCGAAGATTCAATCAAAATCGCTTTGTTCCATCTTCTTTCCGTGAATCTTGGACACGACCCCCTACTTTACCATCAAACACAAATCCAAATCCTAAGCCATCTTTCTAGCCCAATCCCAACATTCCTAAACTCCCAGTCATTACCAATAATGTTTCCAAAGCCAAACCCATAGTCCGCTACAAGTACCATCAACCTAAACATCTAGCGGTGAATTATCAATCCAAAAAGCCAAATGTTCACATCAACTACTTGGGAGTAATTGAAGATGAAGACCATGAAAAAATACCTAATTTCATAGAAGACCATGACAATACCGGTACTACTTTAGATACTTTACCAAGTGTATCAAATCATCATTCTTTAATAACAATGAAATGTCTTGTGCACGGTAGAGAAAAGATTTTTTTACATTATGATGGGAGCACACACAATTTTATTTCTACAAAATTAGTCAAAGAATTGAATTTATATACTGTTTCGACTCATTATCACATCAAGGCTGCATTCTTAAGCACTAGATACAATGAAACACAAGAAGTTCATGACTTAGAAATTAAAATTGATGATTATGCTGAGCGCAAAAATTTCTTAATTGTGCCTTTACAATCTAAGAACATTATCTTATAAATGCCTTGGTGTCATAAATTTAATCTGGATATAGATTATTCCACGCATTCAATGAAGATTCATTCTAATGAAAAACAAATTACATTACATGGTACACATACTTTAGATAATTTTTCATTGCTTAGTCACACATAAGCTAAATGTGCATTAAGAAAAGGTAGCAAAACCTATTTAGTATGGGTGAATGAAATTGAAGCTATGATAAATCAGATGCATCCTAGGTATACACAATTTCTTTCACAATTTAAACATTATTTTGATATTGACTCACCACCTAGCTTATCACCTACGCACCCTAAAGATCATAAAATAGATTTAATACCAGGTTCTCAACCACCATGTAAAGCACCTTATCGACATAATCAAATTGAACAAAAAAAAATTCAAACCCAAGTTGAAGAATTCTTAACCCGGGGACTCATTAGGCCCAGTAGTTTTCCTTTTGGTGCATCTGTTCTATTAGTTTTTTAAAAAATAATACCTATAGGATGTGTATTGATTATCGTACCCTAAATAAGATCACTGTCAAAAATAGATATTTGATACCTAGGGTAGATGACCTCATGAATAAACTACAAGGGACCATAATATTTAGCAAGATAGATCTTAAATCTGGATACCATTAAGTACGATTGGATACACCTTATATTTTCAAAATTGCATTTAGAACTCAATTTGGACATTATGAATTCATTGTTATGCCTTTTGATCTAACTAATGCACCAACCACATTCAATCATATGATGAATTGCATATTATTAAAGCATCAACATTGTGTCATTGTTTTCTTTGATGACATATTGATTTTCAGTAAAAATGAGACCGAGCATTATGAACATTTATCCTTGGTTTTTAAATTATTAAAAGAGAATCAATTATATGTTGATCCTGAAAAGAGTGAATTTTTTTAAATCCACATTGAATACTTTAAGATATATTGTTTCATCTTACAGTATTAAAGTTTATCCTAAAAAGATAGAAGCAATTTTGAATTAACCGATACCTAAAAATGTATATGAATTACATTCTTTCTTAGGTCTTGCTAGCTTTTACAGTAAATTTTTGAGAAATTTTTCATTGATTTTATTGCCTTTGACAAAATTATTAAAGAAATATTGTATCATTGGTTTGATAATCAACAAAAGTCTTTTGACTTACTGAAACATGCCTTAATATATGTTGATCCGGGTTTTTTACAACCCGGATTATTATCACAAAATTTTGGCCAAAGCCCCTATCAAGAGCCTACCATATCACTCTGGGTTTACTCTTCAAGCACTAGGTATGCTACATTGCTTCTCGATTACGATAACTCTAGCAAATGGGGGGAACAAGTTCTTAGGAGGCATGTCAATGTAAAGGGTAAAAGGGATGCTTATCTTAGTGAAGATGAAAATGGATTACACCTAGGAGTTGAGTGAATGCATAGATTTTTCAAAGGACTAGCCTCCAACTACACATGGGCCCCGTCTGCATCACTAAGATTTGGAATCTATCACCATCATTAGAGGACACCTCACCCTTGCACACAAGTCAATATCCACATCATGGTGTTATTTGGATCTTGCACAAAAGCTTACAAGCATGGATCCCTTTTGTCACATGCTTATATGTATTTATATACATATGGGATACTAAAGTCAAAGCAGCTTTTGGAAGCCATTTTTTATAATCTCAATAACTCCCAAGAAAAAGCGAATTTCAAGAAAATTTCAGTGAGTCCGATCGGTTTCGACCTGGTCTACAAAGTTGCAGAAGAAACTTTTTTCAAATTCCTCACGGATTTGAAGTTACGAAGGCGCAGACTGCTGGCTACATGCAATTTTCTTCTCTCTTTCACCACACCAACTTTCCACTCTATCCTTCTTGTAAATATATTATAATAATGTGCTTTGGGCACCCACCTCTTGTAATCTAGCTCCATTTCTCTATTTTTTCTACCACCACCCTTGGCTTCTTGCATGATGATCAAGGTAGGGGACTTGTCCCATCCACTACTCTCCATATTTTCAAAGATGCCATACATCATCTAGGATTATGTAAATCAAGAAGATTAGATTAATCTAATCCCTCATGGAGGCTATATAAAGAGCCCATGGAGAATGAGAGGGGGAGAATGACAAGTCCATGAGAGCATTCTAGAATACCCTCATCTCTTTGAGGGAAGCTATGAGTGAGTTCTTTTATTATGTAGCATAAGGCAAGCTTCTTCTACCTCTTCTCCTATTATCTCCCTCTCTTCTCATCTTCTCATTCCATGTAGCATAATGGCAAGCTTCTTCTACCTCTTCTCCTCTTGTCTCCCTCTCCTCTCATCTCTCTCTCTTATATTTCAATATGGTGTCTAGTACATATATTCTCTCTTGTAAATTTGTGTCTTGGTTCTCTTGATTCTCTTTGAGAAAATGGATGTCCTAGCCCATCCTCCCTCTGGCTAGGTGGTGCCCCTCTTTAGTTCTCTTAGTGAGGATTGGAGGTTGAATGGGTAAGAGGCAACCCGTTCATCATTTCAGCCCTCAATGTCACTGTATTGCAACTACCTGACTTTAATAGATCATTCTTTCTAGTAGTCACTAATACTAGTGGATTTGAAATAGGAGCTATCCTTATGTAAGATTCACATTCCATAGCCTACTCTAGCTGCAAACTAAAACCATCTAAACTCAAGTATTCTACCTATGATAAGGAATTGCTAGATGTAGTACAAGCTTTACGTCAATGAAAACACTATTTAATGAGGTCTGAATTCATAATCAAAACTGACCAACAATCAAACATCCCCTTAATCAGCCACAATTTTCCGACTGTCATATTAAATGAACTACTTCTATTCAAATTTTTCATCAACTTATCCAATATCAATCGAAAAAATAGAATGTTATTGCCGATGCTTTGAGTAGAAGACTAATTATTCATAATATCTATGTCATATCTTTTGATTCTCTTCTCTATGAAAGATACATATGACCAAGACCCCAGTTTTTAAGCTGATTTGAATAAATTAGTCCCAAATAACAAGATTTCAATTGATTCATTGTGTTATTCTGATGAATTTATGTTTTATGAAAAATGTGTTGTATAACTGTTCCATTTCGATCATTTATGTTATATAAAATTCATTGTCTCCCATATCAAGGCCATAGAGGTATTATTTCTACTTTACATACATTGGTTGAAGATTTTTACTAGCCACATATGAAATCTGATGTTTCTAACTTTATATCTGAGTGTTTAATTTGTCAAGCAGTTAAGCGATACCATGGTAAGCAATATGATTTATTAATACATTTACCAATTTCTAAACGACCATGGAAACATGTTTCAATGGATTTTATTATTGGTTTGTCTAATACCCAAGCTAATCATGATATGATTTGACTATTGTAGATTAATTTAACAAACAAGCATATTTTATTCCACGCAAAAAAGCATTAACTACATCTCAAGCTACTCAATTGTTTTCGAAAACTATTTTCACTAATCATGGTTTGCCAAAAGATATTATTTTTTACCGTGATTCTAAATTTTACAATAATTTTTGGACTACTTTGTTTACTAATTTAGATACAAAGATTCATTTCTCATCTACATTTCATCCTGAAACAAATGAACAAACACAATGTACTAACAGTACAATTTTAAATCTTTTGCGTGCATACACAATTTCAAAACCACAAATATAAAATACACATATATTTACTTCAATTTACATACAATAATACACCACATATAGCTACAACGAAAGTGCCTTTTGAAATCATTTATGAAAATAGATTGCCTACACATGTTACATCATTGTCAAACAAAGTGAAAGCTGCTGATAATATTACCAATATGCATGTTATTATTTTTACTGAAGTCAAAGACATGATTGCAAAAGCTCAGCAATCGTACCCTAAATAAGCTAACAAGAAAATAAAAGCTATGAGTTTCAAAATTGATGATTATGTTTGGTTACCCATTGAAAAGAGAAAATTATAAAGTGTTGAGAAACATCATGTTGTTAAGTTAGCCCCTAGATTTTACGAATCTTTCAAGATTATTCACAAAATCAATAATAATGCATTTAAATTAGAATTATCCCAACACTAAAAAATCCACAATACTTTTTATATGAGTTTATTATGACCTTTTAGAGGCCAATTACATGTTCACGTTGCCTATGAAAACCCTCATTTGTTAGAAGAAGAAACTGAAATCCTTGAACCTTAAACTATTTTAGATAGACTTTATGACCACTAGAACTAGTCACAGATATTCCAGATATTTGGTTAAGTTTAAAAATCATCATGTTGAAGAGACCCATTCGATACACTGTAACGACCTAAGTACTTCCCTTCACTGCTCGCTCCACATAAAGCTAATAGCAATTGAGGACAATTGCTATCCCACCCCGAGGATATAATGCCAAGAGGCATATTCCACGATGAATTGTGAGTTTTTATTCCATGGCGGATTTCGTGAGGTTTTACAGTGGATTCTATAAAACTATATTTATTTATCGGGGCTCGTACACAATGTGAATTCCTTGTGCGAGAAGTTGACGGGGACGTTTGTCCTTTCCGAGCGTCATGTTAATTTAATATGCACGTGGGTGACTCCATAGCGGGTGATTCCATAAAATACATATTTAAATTAATGGACGTTTATGAGTTTAGAGGACACTCGTATTAAATTAAGGTTAAGATGGAGTTCCAACCTATTTATTTATTTTATAGTTGAAGACTGCTAGGTATTCACTTTTGTCAATTTAATTTTATTATTTTCTAACAATTGTGAATGCTTCAATTAATGTGTAGAACGGATAATATTGTACGTTTCCCAGGCAATTTTTGCATTGTCCATCCTTTTTTAGATTTTTCTAAGCATTTCTAGCATTTTTACCAGCATTAAATACTAGTCAATCATATTTTTAACCCCAAATTTCAAGTTGGCTAGTTTTTGGGATATTTGACTATTTATAGCCGTTTTTCACTTGGCAATCATATATATCTTCTTCTTTCCTCCTTCCTTGGCAAATACACTCTACGACTATGTTATCTTTCTCTATCTCCGGTACTATAGTTATCACAGTCTAATTTGGTGCCCTCACTGATACTGTGGGTTGCATACAAGTATTGATCAGTCCTTCTATATTCAACATTTACTCATTATTCAATATAGATTTTTTTTCTTCATTTCTTTTAGATCGTCTCTCATCCTTTGTGCTTGAGTTCCTTCTTCCATTGCACACTCATATTTTCAACCATTGAATATAGAACCATATGATAGTATACATAGTAACACACCTAGGGACCCTCAAGCCAGATACATCTGGTGGCCTGGATTACCCAATCAAAATAGTTCATGTCTATATCACATGGTTTTAATATAAGGGGTTTTTCAAATACAATTTTAATACAATTTCTACATACAAAAGGATGCCATATAAAGGGGTTACTTACAAATTGAATATAAGGGGTGTTTTTTATTCATGAAAAATTCACATATAATAATATTTATAAATAGATCTTGAATACATGTGATATAGAGCATATATATATAGTAAATCCCCTTGAGATCTTAGGGCAAATCAAGGGCAAGACATACCTAGGGAATCTCGGCTTGTCTCCCTACGATTAGACTTGTCTCCTTGAGGTGCTTGCATAGCTCCCTCACCCCACGGTTTGGTTGTTGTGTTGTAGTGCATTGATAGCTCCACCCACCCACCGTAACATGGTCCCTTACTGAGCCCGGCAAGCTTGTAAATGCTTTCTACCTTTGAATATGACTTGTAGCCCCCAAGATGGGCCCTTTGGAAAATCTCGCGTCGTGTTATGTTGCATGTCGCATTCCGTGGCGTGTTGAGATGCCCCGTGACGCGTTGAGGGGTCAAAATGCAAAAGTTACACGAAGGGTCTAGTGCTGCCCGAGGGCCTAGACGGGGTCCCAAGCGGGTCTCTGAGGGTTGGACCATCATACTTGGTACAATTCTTTGATTTCCTTCTCAAATATCCCAATTTAAAAGAATGAAATGTAGTAAGACGAACTATTGGTAATCACTTAGTACTGCAACTTCTAGTAGTTGATGGTTCATATAAGAACATGACTATAAACTCCATACACTCACTATACCCATAGGTTCTCTTGAGGATACTTCTTTAACTTTTTTCTCTCTCAATAATAACATTACTTCCCATCTTTTACCCATCAACTTGTATCATGCTTCATTAGATTGTTAGCAAAAAGAAACCACAAAGTTGTCTTCTAACTATGTAATAATAATAGCAATAAAATAAAAGCAATAATAATAGCCAATATCAAATGTGACTTTACTACACATAGAGATTTATACTTCGACCCAAAGATTTTTTTAATTAGGAAATGATAGTAAACCAAAAAAAAAACTTCAAAAAAATAGATTAGAAATTCAAAACATGTCGCAAAATCAGAGAAAATGCACTATCATGATCATCTTTCATTATGCCAAGATCAAGAAACCATACATTATAATTAGTTCCTTGTGGACAACATGTTTGTTGCAATATATCAATTTCTTTACACCTAGCATGAATACACACAAAGACTAAAATTTCTTTACACCTAGCATGAATACACACAAAGACTAAGATTATATAGTCATAAACTAAGCCTTAAAACCTTGTACAACCTAGTGGTTGACTGGGCATAGTCAAAACTTGAACCCTCAAGATGACTTATCAATAGGTGACTTAAAGAACCCTATTCTGTTCCATTAGAATCCTTGCACCTCTTGATGAGCTACACTAAGAAACTGTGGATAGAGCCCCTCTAGGATATCCACAATCCTTGTGTAGTTACATTATAGTTTCTAGAAGCTAGATTACATAGAAAAGATTGACTACAAAAAGTTCTAACATGCTATGCATAGGTATACAAAAAAGATATAACATATGTACTAGTGATCATATGAAACTAGATGGCACATAAGGCACCAAGGCCTTGCATAAAGCTGAAGTATCCATATAGTCATCTCTAGCCACAAGCAACACATGCTTATGCTTAGATACCTAAAGTGAAACCTCATTGCAAAGTATAGAACTCCTCCTAGCACTTGGCTCTATATGCTATCCAATAACATGTTTCATAGCATGGACTACATGCATGTCAACATCTACCATCATAACACTAGGCATAGATTCCTCTTTCTCCATATCCATAATGACCCCTCTAACAACATCAAGTTTAGCATCATCCTTTACATTGAAAAATTCACATTTACTTTCCTTCGTAAAGACTTTATGCTCCCTAAGCAACTCAAAGGCTGAGTAAAGATGTTCCCAATCTTCTACTTTAGAACAACTGTAAATAAGGATATCATCAAGAAAAATGACAACAAATTTTCCCAAATGTGGGTATAAGACACCATCCATAAGTGACTAAATGTTGCAAGAGCATTAGTTACACCAAAGGGCATAACCAAAATCATAATTGTTGAAACACATTCAAAATATTTTTTAAGATACATCCTCTATGTGTATTTCAATTTGATGGTACCCTGACCTCAAGTCAATCTTGGTGAGATATCATGCTCCTTTAAGTTGATTAAGCAACTCATCAACACAAGGAAGTAGATACTTATTCTTTAGTCTGATCACATTAGACCATGATAGATTATGCATGGGCCCGTCCTTATTCTTCACCAACAATACTAATGCAACCCATTGAGAAGAACTAGGGTTAATAAACCCTTGTTAGATATTATCGATCGATTACTTCTCCATGTGGGTAGCTCCACTAGCATAAGTTGAATAAGGTGGTTGACTAATGGATTTACTCCTTATAAGAACTTCCATTCTGTACATTACAATATATTTAAGAAGAGAGAGCATGATGAAAAAACTAGGAGGAAACATTTTGTTAGATTTCTTTGGTAGCTATTGCATCTTATCATGAACATGTGACCGAGAAAGAGAAGAAGAGTCTATGAGAGAATGCTACATATACTTAATTTCTCACTAGATTCCATTTAAAAAATACTCACAACA
The DNA here is from genome assembly GCF_053477565.2 of Lygodium microphyllum. Lineage (NCBI taxonomy): Eukaryota > Viridiplantae > Streptophyta > Polypodiopsida > Schizaeales > Lygodiaceae > Lygodium > Lygodium microphyllum. Next base: position 86,142,921 of record NC_141151.1, read on the forward strand.
TCATCAATGTAAGACACAAACTTGTGCAAAGAGAAAAGGAAAACAATACCTAATAAAAGTAGAAATATTTAGTCTCATTATGTTTGGCCAAATAATTCAATTTTTAATGGAATATCGATCTAAAGAGATACATCATCATCAATGAAAGACACAAACTTGTTCAAAGAGAAAGCAAAGACAATACACAACAAAAGTAAATATGCTTAATTTCATTATGTTTAGCTAAATAATTAAGTTCAATCAAACATATAAGAGAAGATGGCAAAACATTTTGCTCATCTAGCAAAAAAATATGCACCATTATCCTTAAATGCAACAATGATCTTCTCATGACTACATTTTAACAAGCTACCCAAGTTGTGCAAACACTCTTGGCCTGGGACCACATCTACCATTGTCATGTTCATAACTTTGAAATTGAGTTTCATAGTATAACCTTTCACCTATAACCAAACATCACAAACTTTTGTAGCCCATACATTCTTCTCACTAACATTCATAAGAGAAACAAGATATATATGAGCGTACAGTACATGAGGTAAACATAGTTTCTCAACCACAGTGCATAGTTAAGAAAATTGTGAGTTGATCTGTTATCCACAACAATATGAACTCATTGTTTGTCAATCATGGCATGCATATATAACAACTCATGGGGACCAAGTGCAGATTGACATGGAGAGGTAATCTAGCAACACTCATGCTCACGAGCCTAGTGGCTAGCTTATACAACTGAATACTTCAAGCAAGCCTCCAAAGAAGCGCTTGCACCATCTACATTGTTTTTTTTTTCCTTGCTTTTTTCAACCTCGTTGCCATTGAGTTGTAGACAATACTTACATTCATGAGGACCTAAAATTTTGAAACCATTACATTGTTATGTGTTTTTCAACAAAGCTGTATCTACTCTAAATAAGCCAAAAACTCCCCCGAATAGATAGCATCAATTTTTATTGAGAGTCCTTAAGGTCTTCAATGATCTCGAGGGGGGGGGGGGGGGTCCACCTTATAGAACATGTAAGATACTACGTGAGTTCAAAAGAAAGGGTATTATATTTAGTAAATTCTATAGGATTATATTTACAAAATGTATTTTTTTAAACAATTACAATAAGTTTAGTAAAGTAAAAGGGATCAATTTAAAGCCTTATAACATGTAAAGAAAGGGTGTTTCTTAATATTCTTTGAATGCACGTTATATGGATGATTTCTTATAAGGGGACTCCTTGAGCAATAATCATAAATTTGACTTCAACATATAATGAATGGATCCCAAAAAGGCATTAAGTAAGGAGCAACATCAAAATATTGATTTTTGACTGAGAGTTACCCATAAGCACATACTTTGAGGTTTTAATAATCAACGGATACAATAGCATACCCAAGGCCCACAAAATTTTACAAAATGCAAAATACCACGATGTATATATCTATATATTCGAACGACCTTATAATTCTTATGGGAGGAAACCTCAACAGGGCAGCTACTTAGAATAGAAATTGTCTATCCATTATACTTACAAGGCAACGGTTGCATGACCAATGGAGTTAAGCCGCTATAAGAAGATTGATAAGGCCAAAAGAGTAGGGTCATCACTAGCCTATAATGGTTTTAGAAGCCTGAGACCTTGACTAGAAAGGACGACAAGAGCATAAATCATAAGTGGTAGTGAGAGGGAAGTTGAAAGAGTGGCTTGTAAAGGATCACGAGGAGCCACCCCAGCTTTTGAGATTTCTCCTTCGAGATTGGTGCATCAATTTACAATCTTGTTTCATCTAACTGCCATCTCTTTTTGCATCAATTTGCCAATTCAAAACAAGGCATTATGGGCCTTTCATGCTCCATGGAAAATGTCCCGTATAATGTATAGTTTAGAAAACATTTATAGTGCTATGAATTTATGAAACATTCTTAAGGGAGTTTGTAGATTATGGTGAGTCTTCAATGATACCTTGATGGTACATGAAACTCTTACTTCTAGTCTACTAAATGTTATTGATGCTTCACAATCCTTGGAGATTGCTTCATGTTGTCTCTTGGTAGCAGATGAATACAAGCATGCTCACCTTAATTCGAGAATATGTCACTTGCATGTGTATAATTATCTTGATGGGTTATTCCACGTGGATCCCCATTTGATAGAAGATCTTGAATCCATTTGTTTGGTGGCTAGATGGTGATATTGGGGCCAGTATTGCTGGGTACTCATCATTTGTATTCTTCTTCATTTCCAAGTAGACCATTGTGAAAAAAATATGAACTTCTTGAGCCTTAACACCAAACCACAACACTATCACCAGCACTTCTTTTTCTCTTCTCATCGGGTTGTGGATAGGGTTTTCCCTCTCATGGCTCACACATCTTCTTGCAAGCTCTTCACTTGAGAGTGCCCCCCTAGCCCCTTTGGGCTTCTTAGCGTTATTATCTTTTAATGTAATACTAAACATTATCTTCCTAATCTTATTAATTGCTAATGTCAATATAGACTTTGAATGTGCAAATGCATATACAAATATTTTTTTATCCAACGTGTCACGAGTTTTCACCTTGGTCTTGTACTCATTATCTAAGCTTGAATGAAACCTTGAACCTTCTGAGAGTCATCCAATCCATCGAGTTTGAGAATCATTTCTAGTATAGTTGGAGATCCACCATCGTGCTCTTTATATTTCCAAAAGGATATAAACAAAAAAATGTAAACAAACAAAAGGGAAGAGAGATGAAACACGAGCATAATCACAATGAAGAATTAAGCACACAAAGAAGTAGGGTTGAAATTCCTTCTTATTTCTTCTTCTTCCACAAAAAAACCTTCGTGTACAACATAATAAAGGATCAATATGAATATATTAAAACATATGTACATGTGGTTACAAAGTGTGAACCCGCTAAGGAGAGATGAGACAACACAATGAATGTGACGTAACCAAAAGTGAACTACTACGTGGTTGTGGCTACTATAAATTGTGATACTCTTTTATATTGCAATGTTTACTTTCAAACTTGGAGTTCTATATGGTGCACAAACAATGTATGCTCAATAGCGCAACTATCTAATAGTCTACTCACTAAAAACCTACAAAGTGTGCTATATAGCAAAAGTGTCATACAACCTATGTCCTTTGTACACTACCATATACCACATGCCGCCAACATTACGGTATATGATATTCCATACATGTCTTCTTATTGTACTCCATGAGCAATTTGCTACATTTGTGCTATCCAAACTAGTGAATACTTGATTTAGAGGTTTTGTATGATTTCAATGAAAACTTTATTAGCAATGTACCCTTTCATGAAACACTTTTCCATAGAATACCTATTGTATCATCAAGTCAGAGGAAGAAGGTGCATACTCTTTTACCAAAAGTCAAATATTTCAAGTGTCTTCTATTTTGTTATGCTATTGTCTCATACAAGCTACATAGCTTAGAGAACTAGCACATCCTTGCATGTTTCCTTTCCATCATCTATCTTTGTATGATTGCTTGCAATTTTGTAAAGAACTTGGGGAACATTTCACATCTTTAGAAATTTTGGCATTTTGATATATCTTTATCACCATTCATTGCCCTCATAAATAAAGATTTGATAAAGAGTTCATTGCTTGCTCTAGGATTTTTCAACCCATCAAATGAGTATGCAAGAAATGATGTCACATGCAATTTTCTAGCTTTTTTGTACACAATCTTCTTTTCAAACTCTTTTAGCCTTTAGTATAACAAACATAACTATTTTCCAAATCATATAAACCTCACCTTGCCCGGTACATTGGGAGATATTTAACTTCTTCTTTCTAGGAAATGCATGATAGCGGTGCAAAATGCCATGCAATATCTTCCTTCAACTTTGTTTATCTGATTTTAAATTATGTAAATAAAGACTCGTGCGAGTTCTTTGAAGATGAAAGCCTTGTAACCACATTTCTCAACTTTTCAAGGGGAGAGGTTCAAGTCCCGTTATAAAACATAAGATTGATTTTCCAAGCAAAAAATCAAAAGATCGTTGAGACAATCAATCCATAATCATGCGAGCCTTCGAGATATATAAATTCAACTAACTCGATTTTACCTTGTAAATTGTTCAATTAACTTGATGTTACTTTATTGATAGATCATAAAAATTAGTAAAATGTTACGTAAATTCTAATATATTTCAAGGGCTTAGTCCACTTGGTTAAGGCTTACAACTACCACCAAGGGTGTATGAGTTCGATGCCTGCTCTCCCCAAAAGGAACCATCCTTAATGTGTGCAAGTTCCTCCGAGGCCCAATTCTGTGCCTGCGGGTGAGCCCCCCCCCATCGAGCGAGGAAGCCCCGCCAGGCTCTCACACCCCACCCCCCCTGCTCAGCTGCCCGATCTCCGGGGGCAGCCCCGCCAGGCTCAGGTTCGTCAGGGCAGTCAGCTGCCCGATCTCCGGGGGCAGCCCCGCCACGCTCCCGCACCCGGACAGGTGCAGGCGCGTCAGGGCGATCAGCTGCCCGATCTCCGGGGGCAGCCCCGCCAGGCTCCCGCACCCAGACAGGTCCAGCTCCGTCAGGGCGGTCAGCTGCCCGATCTCCGGGGGCAGCCCCGCCAGGCTCCCGCACCCGGACAACGCCAGGCGCGTCAGGGCGGTCAGCTGCCCGATCTCCGGGGGCAGCCCCGCCAGGCTCCCGCACCCGAGCAGGCGCAGCTCCGTCAGGGCGGTCAGCTGCCCGATCTCCGGGGGCAGCCCCGCCAGGCTCCCGCAATGGGACAGGTGCAGGCGCGTCAGGGCGGTCAGCTGCCCGATCTCCGGGGGCAGCCCCGCCAGGCTCCCGCACCCGAGCAGGCGCAGCTCCGTCAGGGCGGTCAGCTGCCCGATCTCCGGGGGCAGCCCCGCCAGGCTCCCGCACTCGTACAGCTTCAGGCGCGTCAGGGCGGTCAGCTGCCCGATCTCCGGGGGCAGCCCCGCCAGGCTCCCGCACTCGTACAGCTCCAGGCGCGTCACGGCGGTCAGCTGCCCGATCTCCGGGGGCAGCCCCGCCAGGCTCCCGCACCCGGACAGGTGCAGGCGCGTCAGGGCGGTCAGCTGCCCGATCTCCGGGGGCAGCCCCGCCAGGCTCCCGCACCCGGACAGGTGCAGGCGCGTCAGCGCGGTCAGCTGCCCGATCTCCGGGGGCAGCCCCGCCAGGCTCCCGCACCCGGACAGGTGCAGGCCCGTCAGGGCGGTCAGCTGCCCGATCTCCGGGGGCAGCCCCGCCAGGCTCCCGCACTCGTACAGCTTTAGGCCTGTCAGGGCGGTAAGCTGCGCGATCTCCGGGGGCAGCCCCCCCAGGCTCCCGCACCCGTACAGGTCCAGGCGCGTCAGGGCGGTCAGCTGCCCGATCTCCGGGGGCAGCCCCGCCAGGCTCCCGCACCCGAGCAGCTTCAGGCCCGTCAGGGCGGTCAGCTGCCCGATCTCCGGGGGCAGCCCCGCCAGGCTCCCGCACCCGTACAGGTGCAGGCCCGTCAGGGCGGTCAGCTGCCCGATCTCCGGGGGCAGCCCCGCCAGGCTCCCGCACCCGTACAGGTGCAGGCCCGTCAGGGCGGTCAGCTGCCCGATCTCCGGGGGCAGCCCTGCCAGGCTCCCGCACCCGGACAGCTCCAGGCGCGTCAGGGCGGTCAGCTGCCCGATCTCCGGGGGCAGCCCCGCCAGGCTCCCGCACCCGAGCAGGTCCAGGCCCGTCAGGGCGGTCAGCTGCCCGATCTCCGGGGGCAGCCCCGCCAGGCTCCCGCACCCGTACAGGTCCAGGCGCGTCAGGGCGGTCAGCTGCCCGATCTCCGGGGGCAGCCCCGCCAGGCTCCCGCACCCGGACAGGTCCAGGCCCGTCAGGGCGGTCAGCTGCCCGATCTCCGGGGGCAGCCCCGCCAGGCTCCCGCACCCGGACAGGTCCAGGCCCGTCAGGGCGGTCAGCTGCCCGATCTCCGGGGGCAGCCCCGCCAGGCTCCCGCACCCGGACAGGTCCAGGCCCGTCAGGGCGGTCAGCTGCCCGATCTCCGGGGGCAGCCCCGCCAGGCTTCCGCCAAGCATGGAAAGTTGTTGAATCTGCATCAAAAGAAACTAAGTTACTAACAAAATTCTTTATTTAACATATTAGCAAATAGATGCTTATACAAACCCACTTCAAAGTTCACTTTGTTTCAGGTAATGGTTAGTATTTTCAACTCTCTCTCTCTCTCTCTCTCACACACACACACACCCACAAATATTGCTGAAAGTCAAGAATAATTAGATGTACAAGAGGCCATCTGACCAACATACAAAAGCCATGTTCACTAGCATAGCATGATTACAATCATGTTCTCCTTGAATCAAGGGGCCAAAGGATCAAGGGGATGGTATTTTTAAATAGGCAAGACCTAAGAGACAGTACGATGCATGTTGTAGTTTGGATACAGAGGCCCAATACATTTGGGTACCGATATGCATGGATGTACTTAAGAGAGTTGTGTTGTGTGCGGCTATTTGCAATTTTCCACCCACTTATTGAGGTGCAGTAAATTGGGAGAGTGCTCATACATGCCGATGTATGAGAATATCATGAGGGTCACTAGCATGGAAATATTTTGCATCTAGAGACTTCAATGCACATCTTGGTAGAGAGCAGACAATGATATATGACACACAAGAGGCCATATACCGAAGTTTGTGGTAGAGGAGTTGGATACGCAAAGAGCGGCTCAAAACATAGGGGGTATGATGGAGCATGTTACTGTGGTTAATTCTTGCATCGGGATGTTCATGGGCTGCTTTCTGAGCCACCAAAATTAGGGTTGGACTAGAGATAACATTGTGCGTGAATCCCAATTTTGTCTTCCTAAAAAGACCCAAAAAGCATTATTTTCTTGTTACATCCCATTCATCTTTGATTCATTCTATTTTTGCCCTCACACTACTGTCCACCCCCCATTTGGAGCTGTTGCTCGACATTATTCAGTTGTGACTACTATTCCTACATGCTGCCACCTGCTTAAAGGATATCATCACCAATGGACAGCTTCATCCAGTCTGCTAGCCAACCCCTATCATGAACCTTCAGTAGCAGTTGTCATCTACTATCAACATTATCACAGACTACTCCAAGTTGCTTTTCTGTTTTTCATTTTCAGCCTACACATGCCACTGAGCTAAAGCCATCACTATCACATGCTTTATGATCTAGTGATATCACTGTCTTCATCACCAAAGCTCCATTTCTTAGCCATTGTCCTATGTTTTACCACCACTTATTATTCCAGCATCTGACTGACTATGGATGATTGCATTTTGCTCCCTCTGCTGTAATCAACATCATCATCTAGCCTAGTGAACTATTGTTACTAAATTTTAGGATCCATCATGAGTACAACACACTCTCAAAGCTATTCATGGCTCCTCCAACACCACTCTCAGCTCAACTCATCCCCGATCCTGGAGACATAGAGGTTTGAAACCCCCAAGTATGTCATCCCCAATCCATTCATTCATCTGTGCATTTTGCATCTTGAGTTTCTACATCAATGTGTATCCTTCACATGGTATAAGGGCTAAGTACTCACATTCATACCTAAGCCTTGATGAGAAAGCTTGAGTATTAAATTATTGCGCCACTGTCTTCTACCAACTATCTTCCCTTCAAGCACGAGAGGTATCCTCGGTTTTTCCACCCAGCCATGCTTAGGAGAATTCAGGAACCATGCGTGTCTAGCATGTTTGCCAGCTGTCAATTTCTTAGGAGTTGTACTAATTAATAACTCTCTTTCGAATTGCTTTGTTCCTACTTTCATTCCTAAGCCCCCCGAACCCCGTACGGGCGCCCAAGGCTCCTAGACGATCATCTCTCGTGTTGTTTTCCCATAAGTTACATGCATTAATGTAACATTTCCTCCCCCTTAAGAATCGGTTTCGTCCTCGAAAACGATACTTGGGAGGTCCAACTGTAAATTGGAAAACCTTTTTCTTAAAGTACTTACTCGCTCCCATGTTCAGCTTTCTTCTGAATAATCTTTCCATTTCACCATATATTCTTGATAAATAGTATTTCTTCTTGGTCTGTTACCCACCCTCTTAAGTATTGTGAAAGGACCACAATACCCAAGTGAAAGCTTTAGACATCGTCCCATTTTCATGGTTTTAATTTTTTTCAGGCACCTTAAGATAGACCGATTCCCCTTCCTCAAAGGAGATGTCTCTTCGATGAGGATCTGCATAAGCTCTAGCTCGATCTTAAGCTTTCTTAATATTTTCTTGAGCAAATTTTACCATACTATTCATATCCTCCAAAAAATCCTTTACTGCCTGAACCCTTTCCTTATGCAATCCTATTGCATAGGGAGCTCTGGGCTGAAACCCATACATAAGCATAAATGGACTATATCCAGTGGAAGACTGTTTGGCACTATTATATGTAAACTCTGCTATCGGTAAATACTCTTCCCAATTAGTTTGCCTTTTACTTATATATGCTCTCAACATATCTTTAAGGATTTGGTTAACTCTTTCAGTTTGCCCATCAGTTTGCGGGTGCTCCGCTGTGCTCTACTAAGTTTAGTATCCAACTTCCTAAATACAACATGCCGAAATTGACTATCAAATTTTCTATCCCAATCAAAAACTATATTTGCCGGAAGGCCATACACTCGGTATATGTTCTCTATGAACAATCTAGTCAATTCTAATGTTTTAACATCAGTTGAAGTTGGAATAAACCTAGCCAATTTGGTTAACCTATCCACAATTACCCACACAGAGTCGTGCCCCCTCTGTGTCCTGGGTAACGCGACAATAAAGTCCATGGAGATGCTCTCTCATTTTCTCGAAGGAATCTCTAATGGGTGGAGAAGTCCTCCTCTTTTCAATCTTTCAGCTTTATTAACCTCGCATTTATTACATTTGACCACATAGTCAAGGACGTCCTTATTCATTCTAGGCCAATAGAACTGCCTTTTAATAAGACTATAAGTCTTATTAACTCCTAGATGTCCCGCACAAGGGGTGTCATGACACTCAAAGAGTATCTGGTGCCTTATTTCTTCATCTTTCGAGACACATATCCTACCCTTGTAGAGTAAATAACCATTATCAATGGTAAAATTCTTCCACTTGAATCCCATTTGAGCAACCCCTGATGCTCCATTTCGTTGTTAAACATCCTCAGATGTTTCTTCCTCAGTGGAGGCTCTTCCACTTGGATCCCCATTTTCTATTGCTTCCCATATGTTGAAATATGCCGGATCAACCTGGCATTTTCCTTTTAAGGATTCAAGCAAATCGGAATTGAACTGAGTAAAACTCAATTCATTTATGATGGGCATTCTGTTGAGTGCATCAGCCACTATATTATACTTTCATTTTCTATATCTTATCTCATAGTCGAACTCTTGGAGGAGTTCGGCCCATCTAGCTTTACGCCCTTGTAGATCCGGTTGGTCATTAAGCCACTTAATGCTTTCATGATCCGACAAGATCAAAAGTTTGGCACCATAAAAATAGTGCCTCCATTTCTTCATTGCATGTACATTGCATACAGCTCCCTCTCATAAACGGAATAATTCCGTTTTGAACGGTCTAATTTCTTGCTTTCAAAAGCAACCGATCAACCCTCTTGTAATAAGACCGCGCCTACTGCCCTATCACTGGCATCAGCTTCAACCAAGAATGGTTTATTGGGATCCACAATTAATAGTACTAGAGCTGTAGCAATAGCTACCTTAAGTTTTTGAAAACTTTCGTTTTGTTCTGTTCCCCAATTAAATCTCTTCCCTTTCCCTTTAAGTTGGTCCGTCATTGGAAAGCTATCTTGGCATAATCTCGAATAAATCTACGATAAAATCCAAATAAACATAGGAAGATCTGTAGCTCTTTCAGGTTCCTTGGAGATGGCCATTCAATAATTACCCTTACTTCTTTTGGATCCATCTTGATTTCCTCTTTCGAGATAATATGCCCCAAATATTTGACCTCTTGTGTGAAGAATTCACATTTAGTTTTCTTCAAATAAAGGAAATGGATTCTTAACAATTGGAATACTAACCGTAAGTGTTCCAAATGTTCTTCTCTTGATTTACTAAAGATTAAGATATCATCCAAGAAGACTACTACAAAGTGTCCTGGAAAGAGTCGTAACACACTATTCATCACCTTCATAAAAGTAGTTGGTGCATTAGTGAGGCCAAAAGGCATTACCAAAAAATCATAATATCCATATCTTGTACAAAATGTTGTCTTAGGAACATCTTGGGCCTTAATTCTTACTTGGTGATAGCTTTATCTTAAATTAATCTTTGTGAAGAATTTTGCCCCTTGTAACTGATCAAAAAGATCTTACATTCTGGGCATAGGAAATTTATTCTTCACCGTTATTTTATTAAGTGCTCTATAATCAATACAAAGTCGCATAGAACCATCTTTTTTCTTCACCAATAAAATTGGCGAAGCCCAAGGTGAATTGCTGGGTTATATAAACCCCTTATCAAGGTAATCCTTGATTTGTCTTTCAACTTCTTGGTGCTGTGTTTCACTTAGCATGTAAGGTGGTTAAGAAACAGGGCGGGTATCCCTATCTATGTCAATTGGGTGATTTCCATCACCCCTATCTGGTGGAAGGCCACTAGGTTGTTAGCAGAGTATTTGTCAGCTCATGTGTGAGTCTGAGCTTGATCTGGGCTGGGCATTTTTTATTAGGTATTTTAGGTATTTTTCTGGTGTGGCATTTTATGCCAGTGGAGCATTTTATGCACCAGTCGGCCAGCTTTAATGCTGTCTGACCAGCATTATTGCTTCCCACTTTTTCAGCCTATTTATACTCAGTGGCTCCTCCTCAGTCAGTCACTTCATCTTCACCATCTGCAGACTCTGTGGAGAGAGGAGCCAGTGCCAGTGCCAGTGCCCACGCAGCCAGTGACTCACTGTTGTATGCGACTGTCTCATGTTCAGATATATGGATTCCATTTCCCGTGCATACATCTGAGTTCTCATCTGTATCGTGTTCTTTTCTTTTCTCTTTTTGTCTTGTGTTTCAGCAGTTTATTTCAGCACATGTTTATGCTTCCACCGCTGCTCCACTTCTGACATGGTATCAGTTTTCAGGATTTGTGTTTCTGCTGTGTTTTCTTGCTGATTTCAGGACTGTTTTGTACCCCTGCTGATCAGATGACTGCTGTCGCAGCCAGGCGACCTGTTTTGGGGCTGTTTTCAGCCTGCGTTTTTTGCAGTTTTGCCATCGCCTGCTGCCTCCGCACCCTCTGTTGCCTACGCACCCTCTGCTGCCTGCATTTTTCATCTGCAGCTGCTGGCGACAGTTTTCTACCTGTTTTCTCCAGTTTACAGCCTGCGTTTTGCTGATTCAGCATCTCTCGCGGCTGGGTGGCTGTTCCTTCAGGCCGTTTTTGCTGTTTTTGGCAGTTTTTGACTGATTTTTTGTCTTTCTGCAGCAGATTTTGTCTTCTATTGATCAGATTTTGGGTTCTATTGCATGTGAACTCTCATTTTCTGTAATCTGTGCTTGTGTTTTGGCTGTGTTTCCTCTCTCAATTCCATCTCTTCTCTACTTCTCTTCTTATCCTCTCCATATGGCTCCTTCGTGCACTTCCACTGATGATAAGCATGAGGCATCCTTGAGATTACAGGGGCGGCTTCCAGCACATTATGGAGGTGAGGCTTATGTAGCTTCAGAGAGGGGTGACGGGAAGAAGAAGTCGAAGGCCCAGTGTTACCACTGTGGCAAGAAGGGACATTTGCGGAAGGCCTGCAAGAAGTTAGCGCCTTCCAGGAAGGAGCAGAAGACAAAGCGGGATGCTGACTCTACCGATGAGTCCTCTCCTTCCTCAGACTCCGACTCCGATCCTCCGACCAAGGTGAAGTCCAAGGCGCGGAAGGGATCCTCTTCTTTGGATCGCGGGAAGGGCTTGGTGGCCCCTTCCTCGGCTGCTTTCTAGTGGTGGTGATGAGGTCATCCCTCACGACTCTCTTGTGCCAGAGAGGGAGTGTGAGCGGGTGTTCAGATGGGGCAACCTCGCCTCATCTATATTTTTATACAGTGCACAGGTTCCAGAGAGGGACGTCCCTGACGCATCGACTTCAGTCTGGCGGAATCAAATCCTAGAGCTGGGATTGACATCCAGGTTCATGCTGAGCTAGTTATCTGACAGAGAGCGGGAGGCTTTCGTCTGGAGCTCACATGAGGGGACACTTTGGCGGTCTGGCCAAAGGCAGAGAATCCATGGTCACCTATGTTCAGAGGCATTTTTAACAGGATGGTCTTGTATGCTACTGCGAGACATTGGTGATGGACACAGAGACATTCTATGATCTTCTCTATTTTCAGGTGTTTGGTACGATCGACATCGACATCAGGTTCTCTCCGAGGCACCTTGGTGGTGGCTTGATCACCCACTGCTTGGGTATCCATGGTTCTACTTGGTGGTTCTATGTTGTATAGTTTCTGATCCCTTTTTATTGTACTATTGTATTGTATCAGATCACTCATGATCTGAGAGAGGGTGTTAGCAGAGTATTTGTCAGCTCATGTGTGAGTCTGAGCTCGATCTGGGCTGGGCATTTTTTATTAGGTATTTTAGGTATTTTTCTGGTGTGGCATTTTATGCTAGTGGAGCATTTTATGCACCAGTCGGCCAGCTTTAATAATGTCCGACCAGCATTATTGCTCCCCACTTTTTCAGCCTATTTATACTCAGTGGCTCCTCCTCAGTCAGTCACTTCATCTTCGCCATCTGCAGACTCTGTGGAGAGAGGAGCCAGTGCCAGTGCCAGTGCCAACGCAGCCAGTGACTCACTGTTGTATGCGACTGTCTCATGTTCAGATATATGGATTCCATTTCCCGTGAGTTCTCATCTGTATCGTGTTCTTTTATTTTCTCTTTTTGTCTTGTGTTTCAGCAGTTTATTTCAGCACATGTTTATGCTTCCACCGCTGCTCCACTTCTGACATAGGTAAGTCAGATGGAAACACATCTTTAAATTCATCTAACAAACCACAAGAGGGCAAGAGATAAATCGATGACAGGTTGTTTCCACCGTGGTGGTGCGGAAGAAACAATTGCCATTAGAGATTCGAAGCTTGGAAAGGGCCGAGGCAAGAGGAAGACCACCAATCATCACCCTCCAAAGAAAGACCTTGCATTTGAAAGGTGTCTTGTTTACCCAACCCTCCATCATAGTTGCCTTCTACCATGAGTGAGATTTCCACAACCCCCATACAGTATTGGCTTTAGTGACCAGCCATTGATGATCTTTAATCAAAAGATGGTACACCTAGTTAGCCGAGGCCTTTTCCGAATTCAACCGGCCTGCCAAGACCCAATCCTGCCAAGGGCGATCCACAACAAGGGCAGGAAAGGGTTGCCTGCTCTGGAGGACTAACAAAAGCTGTTCCCACAAATCATGGTATCTTGGAGGGATTCAGAAAAGCCGCCTAGCAGTGCGAAACGATATGAAGACATTACGACTGGCAAGGGTTGCATCTGCAACAGAAGTCAAGCCCAATCGGGCCATGCGATTAAATTTTGGCCTGAGCTTTTGTTTGCCTTCCCATGAAAGTAATCTTGAGGCTGCCAACAATTCCAGTTGAAAAGAGTTAGTATGTAAGCGGGCCTCCGTTGGATGCCAACACGCCTTCTAGAGAACCAATTGCCAAGAGCCAACCAAGTGAACAAGCAGGGATGAAGAAGAACTCGAAAACCGAGAGTCTGCATTAAGAACATGCCACCAAGAGCTTCGAATTTGTGTATTACCATGTAGAAGCCCGCGGTCCTCAAGAAAATAACGGGCTATCACGGCCCACGGGTGATGCTCCACACACGGCACGAAAAAGAGACCAACGAAGGGCCATCATATGAGTTTCGGCATCCAAAATGCCCCCCCACCCAGGTGTTTGGAAGTACATGTATGCGACCACGAAATCCACGAAATACCTACCTGCAATGACTTCTTCTTCCATAACATGAAACGAATGGGCCGCATGAGAGCATTCAAAGTGGTAGGAGTCCAAGGCAGCAATGGCAAGAAATATGTGAGCATTGGCAACATAATTATCTGGGCCACTTTGAGGCGAACATGGAAGGGCCAAGCTTGCGACTTCCAATACAGAAACTTCACTACCAATTTCTGTGAAATCCACTGTAGTAGTTGTTTTGGCCGAACATCAACATCCAAAGGGTACCCAAGATGCCTGACAATGGAACCACGGGGAATAACCTAGCCCTACCAACCCAGTGACTGTAAATCGGGCTCCGTGCAACTGAGAATGGCTGATTTGCAAGTATTGATATGAAGACCAAAAGCCTGGCAAAAGAGCATCCAGACATCTAATGCTTTGTGAATATTGTCCTTGTCTGCACGTAAAATCATAAAGCTGTCATCAGCCAAAGACTGACTAATGAAGTACTAACCAAAAGGAAGAGACAATCCGGCCAATGGAGCAGAAGCTGCCATGGAGGATAACATCAAAAGAACCGGATGAGTCGCCAGGGCAAAGAAGAGAGGACTCAGAGGATAACCCCGTCTCACAGAGCGTGCAAGGACAAAGGGCTCTGTAACACCGCCATTTATCATAACTCGCGAAGAAGCCGTAGCACTAATGGTGTAGATCAAGCAGGACATTGGAGTACCAAAGCCCATGGTAGACATAAGTTCTGCAATGAAAGACCAGTCTAAATAGTCAAAAGCCTTTTCCACATCTAATTGGACCAATACCACTTCCTGACTAGAGTGCGTTGCATAGTCAATAGCCATCGAGAATACTAGGGCCTCTTCCCACATGACTTATCGCCAGGATTGGCTTCAAGATATGTGATCAAGAGGGGGATCCATAACCATTGGTGGCAACTCTTCAATGCCTGTGCGTGGAGTGGAGGCCATTCCCTTGTTGCCTGATCGACATTCTTCTTCAGCCAGAAGCTACTCTTTGGACAGGTACACAGGACGGTGGACTCTACACACTCAGAGCCCTTGCTACTGGTCTTCCACGAGCTTGGATTACTTCGGCATGCTCATTATGGGCATTTGAATCTTGATGCTATATGGCGGGCTTCAAGGAGAAGGATGGTTGAGGGACTTTCACCTTTTCCTCCCATTTACATACTAAGTCCCAGCTTCTTAAGGGCAAGCAGCATAGGCAACCTCATCCACAGGTAGCTACTCGGAGGGCATCTACACCACTAGAGTTGGTTCACACCAACCTTTGCATACTGATGGGCATGGCCTCCCTTTGAAAAGGCCAAGTACCTTTTGTTGATTGTTGACGACTTTAGTTGTCATCTGTAGCCCTACTTGTTGGAGTACTCCTATGTGTGCAAGTGGAAGGCATTTGTGGAGCAGCGTTTGTGGAGAAGTAAACCTCCCTCAAAGTTCGCAATGTTTTAGCTGATCATGGTGGTGAGTTTTGTTCTAACCTATTTTCCGAGTTTTACTGGGATCAAGGTATTCGGGTGGAATATTCCCATCCAAAAACACCATCTAAAAATGATGTGGTGGAGTATGCCAATCGGTCCATCCTTGAGATGGCCCGATCAACATTGGAGCACATGGTACTTCCCCATTCCTTATGGGTTGAGATTGTGACTACTATGGTCCATATCCGCAATCAATCACCTACTTCAAGGGAAAAAGAGAGGGGTGCTCCGAACAAGGAGTCCGAGTGAGGAACTCTGACCTCCAAGTCTCACTGTCGCTCAAAGAAATGATAAGAGGCCTCATCCTCTGAGTCAGTAAAGTCGAAAAACTAGTATTGAGACATATTCTAAACTTGTAATTACTCAGAAAAGCTTTGTTTGACAATCAGCATCACTGAAACAAGAGGAAATCAGCTACAATCAAGATGTAGATGTGCCGCCTGCACTAGAAAGGCTATGGCCTACACATAGATGCTATCGCCTACAATCAAGGACTGTCACCGAGGAGAAACTATCGCTAGGAAGCAGAAAAACGTATGTTCAGCCATATGCTATCATCTTGTCATGAGAGCTGTCACCTGGGCAGCAGAGGGTGTCTGATGTAGCCAAATGTTGTTGCCTATGTTGAGAGATAGGCATGTGAACCCTATGTATGCAAGGGTGGATAAGGGGAAACCCTAACTCTAGCCATCCAGAGGCTATTTAGACAGCCAAGAGGTCACTCTCAAATTAAGGGAGAGTGTGCCAGTTGTACTTGTGAACAACTCATTAAGCAAGATCTTCTTGTACTTGAGCTCTCTCTTCCTCTTGTGCACACTTTCTCTTAATCTCACTCTGATATTGCAACATGGTATCAGAGCCATCTCTAATCCAACAAGCTTTCTTCAACTCCATTTCCCACTAAGTGCACATGAGCATGCAATTTTCTCATAATATCCCTTCACCTCCATGCTGTCAATCATATCTACCTTTGTTGGAGGACCTAAAGAGAACAAAAAAGAGCATATCTTACTTGGCTTTCTTCTAGAGAGTTGCTCCCCAACTCAAGGCGCTTTAGCACGCCACGACAAACTCCAACATTGGGCAACAAGGAAGGCAGCATTGCGTGTTTTCTTAGATCAGTGCAATTTTTGACAATGTGGAGATTGAATTGATGGTTTCTTGAAATTCCTTCCCTACTGCTCACACAGAGCAAAACCCTAACTGTGTAAACGTTGGTTTTTTTTAATTTTTCCACTCATTGAAATCATCAACAGTGATTTTAATTACTAATTTAAGTCCTATGGAGTTTGTTGCAGATCTAAAAGCTTCAACTCAACTCAAGTTCAAACGCACCTTGTGGATATCATTAAGCTCATAAGAAAGCCGACTTGTAAACATACACTATGAGATGAGTGCTTGTAAGCACTAATGCTACAATTCATAGTCATGATTTTAGTTCTAATCATTACTAGAAGATGTTTTACACTAAATCTCAATCCTGAGGAGATTAGTCTCTATCTTAAGCATATGTATTGAGTGCTTAACTGTCATTGTAAGGTTATGAGAAGGTTATAAACACATACACCATTGTCCTAATTCCTCATCTCGTCTTATAACATATCATATTTAAGCTTGCTACTTATTAATCGTCTCTTTTGCTTCCGCACTTATTGGTTGTTGTGTAAATGATAGACACTATGATTGCCTAGTGCAATTGGTAAGACCTGCCTATTATGGCCATGGCCTATGCCGATATTAGGCCTCAAATCCATAAGTTTGATGGAAAAGACTTTCATCCATTATAGGTATCAGTGAAGTATAAAATGATGGAACAGGGCTACTAGCCCTTCATCAAAGGGACCAAGGTTATTGACCTATCAAACCCACCTGATGTAGAAGATGATAAAAGAATCCAAGCCATAGCATACTTCATCTGGATGAATGCTTGATTCATCACATTGACCATCTCTCCACTCCCAAGGAGAAATGGGATGAGCTTGAAAAGCTTTATGGCACTAAAGGAAAGAACTCTAAAATTTTCCTTCAGATCGAATTGTTTAGCCTGGAGTATAAGGAAGAAGAAGACCTAGGTAACTTCATCTCTCACATAAAGGGGCTCATGACAGAGCTATCCTCAGTGCAAGCCCCAATTCATGATGAAGATGCCATTGCAATTCTCTTGAAAGCTTAAAGAAGATATTCCCAATCCTTGTAACTACTCTTACAAATATCCCTAATCCAATCTTGGAAAGTACCATCCTATCTTATTTAGATTAGGAGGAAAGAAATAAAAAAGAAGGCATCACCAATCAAGCATCTACTTCAACAGCCCATGAGCAACTCTTGGCTCATACTATCTCCACCAACTACTCCTTTTACAATAAGAAGAGACATCTTGTCAGCAACTGTTGGAAAAAATATCTTGACAAAATGAAAGTGTAAGAGGACAAGGCATATTACCAGTAAATGTCCTACCACTCTTGAAGTAGAATTCGAGGCCAACTTTGTCTCCAAAATACCTGATGATTGACTTTTCTACATCTATAAATCCTCTACTCATAAGCATTCTTATAGCCTGATTTATAAAGACATCCCATTTGATGAGGGGACACATTAACATATCTTATAGTCCAATGCCACTCTAGCATTGAGGGGGGGTGTTAAGAGATAGGCACGTGAACCCTATGTATGCAAGGGTGGATAAGGGTAGTTGGTTGTGAATGAATGTGGAGGGCAACGAAAAACCCTAACCCTAGCCAACCAAAGGCTATTTAAATAGTCTCAAATTGTGGGAGAGTATACCAGTTATACTTCTGAACAACTCATTAAGCAAGATCTTCTTGTTGTACTTGAGCTCTCTCTCCCTCTTGTGCACAATTTCTCTTGCTCTCACTCTAATATTGCAACAGCCTAGTCCCAAGAAGGTTGCATTGCAGCAAATCCAGATCCGGAGGGGGTTGCCTGGCAATCTGGAGTGGTCTTTGCGATGAAAATCATCTTCATGATCTCTCGTTAGGCATGATACCATGTGAGAGTGTGCAACAAGAGAAGAAATAGGCACACAAAGAGAAGAAGACAATAAAAAGATGAAGGAAGAAAGAGATTTGTACTGACTGAAATAAATGCTAAATACAAACAAGACTGATCAATCCTTGCACATAGCTCGAGGTGTCAATGAGGACATGAAATCTGGCTGAAGATAATGATGGCAATAGCAGCATCGGAGATGGAGTGTCCGAAGTCAAAGGAGCAGCGTGCAAAAAGATGATGGTCAAAGTGTGGAGGCACACAGCTCGAGGTGTCAATGAGGACATGAAATCTGGCTGAAGATAATGATGGCAATAGCAGCATCGGAGATGGAGTGTCCAAAGTCAGAGGAGCAGCCTGCAAAAAGATGATGGTCAAAGTGTGGAGGGACCAGCTATATATAGCTAAAGTCTCCCAGATCTGGCCAACCAGCATAAATGCAGTCCAAATCTGGCTGTTGCAATATTCAGAGTGAGAGCGAGATCAAGCCGACCATAGGACTGTAATAAATGCAGTCCAACTACATAGAAAAATGCCATGAATAATGTCATGGCATGCTGGACAATCTATGACCAACAAGAGGTGCAATCAAACTAACAGACATAAAAAAAGGGCCTAAAACAAGAGATATGCATGATAAAATTCTAGAGCTCCCATGTCTTTATTAGACTCTAGCAGGAGCTCATAATCAAGAGATGATAGACTAACACTAAAAGTGACAGGCTAACAGATAGAGAGGGTGTGTGTGTGTGTGTGAGAGAGAGAGAGAGGTAGTGGTAGTGAGAGAGAGAGAGAGAGGGAGAGAGGTATAGATAGATAGAGAGAGAGAGAGAGGAGGTAGAAGGAGAGAGAGAGAGAGAGCAAGAGAGGAAGTGTGCCAACCTTTTTGAAAGCTCATCATCCTACAAAAAGAGGATTGGAAGGGTGAGTGATATATACGAGGATTGGATTTTTTCTCATACGACTTAGGACCTCAACTTGGAAAGGGAAGAAATCGTAGATCCCCTTAGAAATAAGTGAAACAATAACTAGAATCTAAAGTCATCCAGATTATGTCCTAAAACATAAGATGAATCTACAAGGGACCAAGTGATCCCTAGGTTGAACTAGATGCAAAGGTAGATGCCTTGTGATGCTATAAGAAAATGATTGTGCATGGTTAAGACTTGCACATGTTGGTGGGAAGATTTATGTTATATGGGAAGGCTTGAAATGTATTATCTCAACTCACAATCTAAGTATAAATGTGATTGATATATATATCATTTCTCAAGTTAATTGAATTCTATTGGTCTTGAAGAGATGGTATACTTGTTATGAAAAAAGATTGCTTGTTTTAGTTTAAAGATAGGTTGTTTACCTTCTTTTTGTTAGAATCATGAGAACCCCTTAAGGGGGAGAGTTTACTTGTCCCGAGGATTTGTTAGAAAAGGGTCTGATGCGCAAGTGGGTCACCTCCATGATCGCATTCCATGAAAAGATGCGAATAAAGGCAAGGAACCTGAAACTACACTACTTGATACATTGTCTAAATGTTGAGTGGTGAGAAGGCCACCGTGGAACATTTTGCAAGTCATGAATGCTTTGGACACCGCTCATGGGGCCTAGGATGGAGTTGGAAAACCTTCGTGGCCTAGCATCTTTGGACATTGGAAAACCCTATACTAGATAAAGAGTGGATTATGGATTGTGTCCATGGGATTTGGACACGAGTATCTAGATGCTTCAGATACGGGTCTCAATATAAGGGACGGAACATTGGATTGGTGTTTCACCTTCGAAAAGGTGTGGATAAATATATTATCATTATTATCTTCTAAAGGCTGTTTGATTTTGTAGTGTGTTTGTGTGTAAATTACGTGAACGAATCGTGTGCTATAGGCTAGTGAAGAAAGTTGTCTTTACATGTCAACATAAATGTGTTAGGTTTTAATTAAATAACTAAAACACACCATCGAGGAAAGCAAGAGGACAAAACCCCCGACAGATCCATCCTACGGATGGATGGTCTTAGTTAGCCGAGATATTTTCTTCAAAGTTGCGTTAGTTAGGAAATTGCACATTGATCAATTAGGAAATCTAGTAGAACCCTGACTTCGTGTTGTTTTAGGGAATTGGAGTAAGACTATGGCTTATGGGTACAGGGGTTGGCATACTACATTCCCCCTCGTTTCTCACTCTCTTCGAACCAAGTGTGAAATGGGTCGTTAGGTGATCTGGTCTAAAATGGACGCTCAAAGACCAATGCTAGATGAACCAATAGGTGACTTTGTTCTACTCTAAGAACCTAGATTCAAGTTGAGCCTTGTGGGTTACGGCCAGAACCTTCCATTGTGAAGTGGACTCAAGCAAACCTAGGTGACAAACCCTATGTTATTCTAAGGAGTATTAGGTGGCGTCACTTAGGAATATCTCTTGATGGGCCACTAAAATCGTGTCACTGAGGGCTTCTCATTCAAGCACGTTACAACTCCAGCTTTGTAATAGACTTCCCCTTGTTATATAATTCTTGATATGGAAGTCCCTTACAAGGTTGCTTTGTACTTGGTTTTTTGCCTTGGAAAACTTTATTTTGAGGTGCATTAATAGTATTTTTACTTTTCTCTTAAAAAAAGAAAGAAGATAAAGGCCCATCGTTATCATTGTGGTAAGAAGAGCCATCTTTGCAAGGATTGCACGGACCGAGCCTCATTGCAAAAGGAGGAGAAGAAGAAGCAGGATACAAACTCTTCTGATGAGTCATTGCCCTCATCCTCCTTTAAACTCTCCAGTGAATGCAAAGGTCAAGGTATAGCAAGGTTCATATTTTTCAGAGAAAAGAAAGGCCATAACTACCTCTTTCTCTACTACTTTCTACTACTAGTGATTCAATCATCCCTCGCGACTCCCTAATGCCCAAGAGGGAGTGTGAGAGGGTGGTGGAGGTGGAGCAATTGCACCTCATCTATACTTTGCATACAAGTACAAAGGACCCAAAGAGGCGCTTCCCTTCCACATCGACAAAGTTTGACAAGTTTTGATATCGTGGAGTTGGGATTGACATCCATGTTCATAATGGGTTTTTTTACTTAACAAAGATTGGGATTTGCTCCTAGCTCAGGCTCACATGAGGAGGATGCTTCAATAGTCTGGCAAAGGTGGAAAATGCATGGTCACGTATACTACTGCAGATGCAATAGAGCTACTATGACTCCTTATTATTGTCAAGAGCTACTATAATTAAATATTGACATTAGGTTCTCTCTAAGACACCTTGGTAATGGCTTGATCGCTCACCACGAAGGTATCCATGGTCCATTCTAATGGTCATTGTTGTATGTGCTATGATGAGACTTAAACTTGCATAGTCAGCACCTGATTCGCCCCCAACCACTAGTGCCCCTGGAAGTATTTATTTATCTTGCCTTGCTATAAGGTTGAAGTACACTAAGATATAGACTGATCTCCTTCAATCTTCAATGCAATGGCTGTCATAATCGACCAATACTTCTTGGGCATGATTTTCCCCTTGATTGTAGAACAATCCAAGCTCAAATCGGGTCTTCAATCCCTCGCATACAGCCACAATAATTTGGAAATGGACTACCCCTTGGATCAGCTACAAATTAATATCTTTAGCTACTATACCAAGTATGTGGGTCTTCATAAATAGGCATAGATCCCAAGGTGGCTGTGGAAACCCTGATTTCTACTGTAAATGAGGGTTTCAACAGAAACTTCTATAATTGCTCTTTACCCCAAGCTGGAAATGGCTGAGAACTGTTGAGGGGTTGTCAAAAGATGAGAGAGAGGAAGCTACAAAGAAGAAATTTTTCAATTCTATCACATACAAGTGCCTAGACCGGTTGCTGCCTTAATCAAGGATAGCAAAAATGCTCTCATCTACTAATCTAGAATCTCCAGCTGGCTGTCACTAGCCCCAAAATGTTGACTTTCTGCTTTGGAAAGTCTAGTCAACTTGTCGCCTGTGCTACTCCTTGACCTCTTGATGGCTATAGCAAAATGAAATGCCTTGAAGCTGCTGGCACCTATTGTAGCAGCATGCTCTGTCTCTCTCAGCCTCCACAATCACCTCCG
The DNA here is from genome assembly GCF_053477565.2 of Lygodium microphyllum. Classification (NCBI taxonomy): domain Eukaryota; kingdom Viridiplantae; phylum Streptophyta; class Polypodiopsida; order Schizaeales; family Lygodiaceae; genus Lygodium; species Lygodium microphyllum. The sequence continues at coordinate 86,165,405 of NC_141151.1, forward strand.
AACTGGCTGGAAATGCCCTGGGGCTGCTAGCAGCTATTATAGCAGCATGCTCTCTATCTCTCTCAACCCCCACAATGCACAAACTAGCTGGATTGATCCTCAACGAGCTCCCAAAGAGCTCTCACCCATAGGTAATTTTGATATAAGTGGCAGCTTGTTTTGCCACTCGGCCTTCTAATCTAATATTTTTCATTAATCAATTAATTCTCAGGGTTTAAATTTTGAAAACTAACTAATTATCCATTTGACCCTACCCTAGCTAGTGCCTATTCACAATTAATGTATTAATCCCATGGGACATTTAATGGTTCCAATATTAATTGGCCTTAGATTAGCATTAATTTATTATTCGATGCCTAGTCCCACAATGTCACCACTGGACATTTAATGTCCCAATTAATAGCCTAGACCGAAAGTGACACCAGGCACCCCATAAGTACCTATCCAGCATAACTTTGTACAACTTCGCCAATGTCACCCACTATTCATTTGGGTTACTTAGATCATCACCATGAGTTAGTTAACTTGCACTTCACATGTGCACCTCACATGTGCACAACGTAATAATGCCAAAGCTAAGAGTTAAAAATGCACGCCCTCATGAGAGACCTCCCCCTTGGAATCCTTGCAATTGCACTACAAGGTGACAAAAGCAAAGCAATACTAAATTGGAAAAAGTAAAGGCATTGATCATAGAACATCAATCGTTGTTGTTGTTCATACTATGCTATTGCCATGGCATGGCAATAATAACAATGTTTGGAGAGCGTCCATGAGCTTCTAACCCCAATAACAAGCAATCACATCCACAAAAGTTACGCTGCAAGTGCCAGCCTGAACTATAGGAACAATGTCTAATCTAATAAACAACAAAAACAGTAAGCTCATGTCTAATCTAATAAACAACAAAAACGGTAAGCTCAGAATCACAATCCCCAAGAATGGTATTAATCATTGGGCTTTTACTTTTCTAAACAAAGCTTTAATTGGGATGCGTAATGGGCCAAGTCCCCCTACAAAATATTCAAAGAATTGAGTGAAATTCAACTTGGAAGGCTTGGGAGGAAGATCTTCTTCGCTTAATATTTGTTGCACAATTAGTTCTTCCTTCTCTCTGAAATAGAGGAAATGGCACTTAAGAAACTTAGTCATGGTTATTGGATGCTTAGAAATCCCCCCTTGTCTTTATTCAAGTGGTCTCCTAAATTTAATCCGAATGGCCTTGAACCTACAAGGGTGCCTATGTGGATGGAATTCCTAAACATGCCCATGCACTTTCAGCCTTACTTAAAGTTAATAGCTTCTCCACTAGGTAAAATTCTGGGGCAAACACCTGTGAACCAAGTTAATCTCAGATGGCATCCTGTGATCCTTGCGGAGATAGACCTAAATACAGGCCTCCCTAAAGTCAAAGTCGTGGAACAACCATTAATGATTAGGGTCCACTCAAGGATTCGTAAGTATGCTAACAAAGATATCGAAACATGCAAATAATCAATCAATTGTTGTTTCCTTGAAGTTAGAAGAGAGATTTGTTGTAGTTTCTATTTATGCGAATTGTTTTCTTCAAGTGGGCATTAAATTTGGGACTCATAACAAGTTTTGAGATACCCATTGTTCTAATTGGAGCCCTTAATATGGTAGGACGTGTGATTTGCTGGAGAATGGAAGTACTCATGACTAGATATTAAATCAATCCATAGCCTCATTCGGACAAGACTGTAAAAGATTCTTCGCATGCTTCAATAAACAAAAGGGGGGGCTCTCGACAGGGGCGAGACGTTTCGGTCAAGCGCCACGGGGCATTTCAGGTCCCTTGCGAAAACGTTTCGGCTGCCGTTTCAAGGCATGATGGTCGGGGGTGCCGAAACGCTTCGTCTCGACTCTCAATTGTTGTGGACGTTTTTGGGTTGCGGCTGGTTAAAACGTTTCGTTTTGCCTCGTTTCGTGCGTATTTCGTTTTGTGCTAGTTAAAACGTTTTACGTTTTCGTTCCCATAAAAACGTTAGCAAATAAAACATTAGCACAAAACGTATTGGCATAAAATGTTAGCAAATAAAAATGCATTAACAAGCATCTCTTTTAGAACTCAAATTACAGCCTGGCTTTTAAAAGAACGATGGAGACGAATCTGGATTCTAGGTCGATTTGGATTCATAAACTGGTCATCGGTCCGCCACGACTGCCACCACTAGCAAGATTAGATAAAGCATATGTGTCAACTAGTATCCTAACCTCTTATGTAAGTGCTTCCTTCAAGGTTTTTAAGAATATTGTCATGCTAGTTAATTACCAATCCGGTTGATACTATCCAACATTTACCAAATCATTACCACTGGCTTGTTTCATGGTGACCTTGGACTATACAAACTTGACAAGGTCAAGAAAAGTTTGAAGGAAACTTGGAACATGGCCTTCATGTGTATACCTTCCCTAGCTTCTACATGGTCTGACGCAAACACAAAGTCTCGGTTACCTACTAGTTCCTATCCAACATAACTTGTCACAGCTTTTGCCCACATTTCCCATTGCCCAACTTGGGTTTTGGACTATCACTGTGCCAAAATTAACTTGCAATCACATGCACAACTTGATTAAGCTAAGCAATAAATTTACATGTCCCCGTGACAATCATCCCCACATCTATGGTGTCCCTCCTAGAACAAGGCCTCTAGGCTCTTCCCCTTGAAACTTAAGGACTCCATAGATGGAACTTAAAAAGGGTACAAGTCCAAGCCTAGGTGGACTTTTAAATGAGTATTATCAAGATTTTAAAGAAATTCTCGTATCTCCTTTGCTGGCCGTGTGAAAGGCATCTCTCCCATATGGAGCTCTCACCCACAATACCAATGTAGGAAGTCACAAATCCAATTTATAAAAGGAAGAGTCGCCCACTTACCCCTTATTTTTTACCATTACTACAAATACCCTTGGATGGTTAATCCAAGATAAATTGCTGGTGGAAATCTAAGGTATCTCTCTCCATTATTGTTATAAACAAATGGTTCTTAATCAATTTACCACATAATTAATGGCCCTATTCGCAGTAATGAAAAGTCAATTAAATATTCCCTATGGGTTGACGACACCTGTAAGATTTGGCATGCCTTATTCAAGCAAAGGGAGATACCTTTGGGGTACTTGCAATAGGAAAGGTGGTTGCACCAAACAAGGAAATAACTTTGACCTCTTTGAGATTCACTATCCAAGGAAAGAGATGTTGCTTGAAGTGTGGTTCGTCCAAAAAATCTTTGCCTAGCTACAAGAGATGTATACTGTAGCAATGTTTGGTGATCGTTTGGGAAATCAACAAGAGCACCATGAAGATAAGGTACCCAATCCCCACATTGATTATCTTTTTGGATGACTTCAAAAATGCCAAAAATGCTCAAGAAGATTTATCTGAAATCGGGCTATCATCAAATACACATGAAGGAGGGGATGAGTTCAAAACAGCCTTTCAGACTAAAAGAGGTCTGTACCACTTTATGGTTATGCCAATTTGGGCCAATCCAAGCATTGATGAATAAAGTGCTACAATCTTTCTTGTTCAAAACAGTCCTCATATTTTTCGATGACACACATCTATAGCAAGAATAGGGAAGATCATTTATAGCATGTGAGAGAGGTATTTGATACATTGAGAAAGCATAGACTCTTTGCCAAGCATTGGAGGTGGTTTGCAATGTTGCTAGCGCAAAAATCAACAAACAAAAGTCATTTCGTTTTCTTGCAAATCTAGACTCCAACATCGAGTAGTGTATCTGCTTGGGTTTTAGATGGGTGATAGACCGTCTAATATCTTAGTTTCCAGGTGGGACTTGACATTACTCCAACTCAGCAATTCCTCCCAATACTAAACTCCATCACGAGAAAGCTAACCTACTCAAGCACAGTCCACCTCTCCCTGACAAAAAGGTTTCTAATAGTCAACCAAGTCCTCTTGGAAATAACTTGGTACAATGCTTCTTGCTAGTGTTTCTCCTTGTTATGTGTGGGACAACTACACTCCCTTGTGCGGAATTTTCTCTGGATGGATTCAAATGGGTCTAGGGATTTCCATACCAAGGTGGTGTGGGTGACTATCATCTAGCACTCCTCTAAGGGGGGACTAGGGATCATTGACCCAGAGTATTAGAGTCTAGCCCTACTAGGCAAGCTAGTGCTTCAACGGTTACACCAAGTAGTCTTATGGAAAGTCCTTCTCCAAGAGAGCTTTCAAGAGTGTAGGCCAATGCTAGGTGGGGGGTGGAGACAATCCTTAAGGTTGATCTTCATAACAACTCAAATCACACCACCCAAATTCTCCTTTCTTCACAGCTCTCTCCAAGTGTGGCAAGGCTTGTGGAAGTCCCCTTTTTAGACACCCCCAATGTGTCAAGAGAAGATAGACTACCAATCGATGGTTTGGAATCCCTAGGTCTGAGACCGTGGCAAGACTCAAATATGAGAGCACCCTCACATCCAGTGGGCTGGTTGGGAGGCCCCGCCTTGCACGTGCTGTTAGGGTGTGGCAAGAGGTTTACAAGATAGCAGATCACACGGTTTTACAATAAGCATCTACTTATCAGGTGGAATTGAGGCTAGGAGGAGGGAGATTGATGCAATGATCCCAGAGGAGTGGTTTGACCCTCTAATCAAAGAGCCAATGTAGCCTAAAAAGGTGTGGCAGCTAGGTTCTCACCAGTGGGCATTCCTCTATAGATAGTAGACAGAGTGGATAGTGCCCCTCACAATGTTTTCTACACAATACAAGTTGGTGGATGGCTAGTTCTTGATAGAGGTCAACAAGATGAGGAGCTATTATCCATCCAGTAGGGGAAGGCTCGGGTTTATAGAACTCCAAGGGAAGATTTGGAGGTTGAAATACTATGTATCCTAAGTGGAGTTTTGGTAATGGCACCTTTAGATTTGGGAGAGTTGACCTTTAGATGAGCTAGAGTGGGACCAAGAGAGTGGTATTGACTGGCCGCAGTAGCCACCAAGAAGCTACAAAGTTTCTTAGCCTACACACCTAGGATCGATAGGCATGTTTTAATGCAGAAAGACATGGATTGGGCGCCCTCGTGCAACAGGCATCGGGTGGAATACAGCATCACAGATGCCTTCCAACTAACTTTTTGGCAAAACCTATGGGATAGTTGGAGGCTCGAAGGGTATCATATTTCCTTTGGCTTCTTACCCATGGAGTTTTGGCTATTGAGAGCTAGTTGACCAAGATGCAATAGGATGGAATTTGCAAGCGCTGCTCACATGGCCGCTTAAAAACTCCAAAGCATTGTCTCTAGTCATGCGAGGCAAAACAGTTGGTGTGGAGAGGAGTTTGCCATATTCTCCGTTGTCCAAGCGTGTAAGGAGGTAAAAGGTCTACTAGAGGGGTATGAGACAAAAGAGTTTAGAGAGAGTGAGTCAAGGAATAGGAAGAAATATAGAGTACTAAGTGTTTAGATGCAGTAAAAGACAATGATAGAGGCGCAATCTGATGATTCTATTCCATATATGGTCCAACACTATATCTCAATACAACCATATAAGATTCCCAGATACTAAGCATGCAAACACACTTAGGACAATCGCCCAATAGCTCAAAAATCCTCTGGCATACATCAAGATCTCTGCTATACATGGACCAAAATCAAAGACATGCATCCCATAAATCCATACATACATCCAAATCTCTGTAATAGATGAATGCGTATTGATATTAGGAAGTGATACCAAGCATTGAAATCCATCAAAGCCACTATTTATCCATTACAGGGCTTCAAAAACCACTTCAGCCATGTATGACAATTTTATTACAATAAGAAGAAAGTACTCCTTCCTGCCCATAAATCCACTACAAACTTGAGTTTTGATAGTACTCAAACCTTCTCTAGTGTTAAAGAGTTTTATTCCATCAAGAAATGTATTTAGAAGTCTATTTGAAGCTCATGAACTTCATGCATAGCATGCTACCCTATTTTGCCATGTTCTGGTTGGACAATAAAGACACTTCAAAGATAAAACCCTCCTTCAAGTCCTTTTATCACAAGCTTTGATGGCTTCCCCTTTTGCCCTATCTTGGGAGCTTCTTGTTGAGCATAAGAAGCATACAGATCTCCTTCCAATCCTCTCCACGTTTTTTTCACAAGCAAGCCAAAAAATTACACTAGTTTTTTTTCTTTTTGGTTGTCCATGATTGGCTTCACACAAGAGTCCCACTTTTCTCCTTCTCACCCTTTGCATGTTCATTATATTTGGACACTTTCGCCTTGTCCCATGAGCATTAGACATTATCTTGGGCACACAGTTATTCTTGACACTTTTGGTCCTAACCATTTACAACCTTTGCAAAGTACATGGTCACCAACTTAAAGTATACACTTATGTAAACTCCGTCTTACACTTGACAAGTCTTTGATGTATCCCAAACTATCACTCATACCCCCGTATAGTCTTTAAGACATAATCAACTTTCATTTTCCCTGCCATACACTAGTCATGACACACAGATGAAATCATAGTATTTCTATTTAGTATGTAAGTTTTATTTAATGGACACACTGTATTATGACACTGTCTGCTGGTGCCCAACTTGGTGTATATATCTTGGAGGGCTTTTTATTGGCATGCAATCAACCAAGGCCATCACCTATTGCACAAGGTTGAGATCCACGACACGATTTTCCTCATCAAGGTGGACCACTATATTGTGGTCGCCTTGATTGCATTGTCTAGTTGCCAGGTATTGGACTCCACTCTAGAGCACTCACAGGTATGGGAAATCATTGGGAGCTTCACAAGATAGCTCGCACATTTGGAAGGCACACTATCAACTGATGTTTGGTGGTGAGTGCCTCTTAGCATATGCAATCTTGGGCGAGCTTTGGACTTTCATGATCCACTCTCGCCGCATTCATTGGAACCAAGTGCAAGGTGATTCTTGAGCTTGCCATGAGCCCTATCATCATTTCCTACTCACATGGGGCAGCCATGATGTGTTCTTCATGATGCATGCGAGCAACCCCAGTTGGCGATATACACCTTGTCTTCTTGCCTCCATAACCCCCAGACTTCCTTGAGAGGTTTGTACATTTGATTAATTTTTTATTCTATTTTAGCTCCACCCAAATTGTTGAGCATATGTACTTCATTGTAAACATCTTCTAAGTAATATAATAAATCACTTTTGTTTTGCCAAAAGAAAGTTCGAGCAAAGGATACTATACTATTCAATATTTTCTACTTCGTCTTATACATGTGCAAGATCAGCTTTAGCACATACAATCTACCCTTTGAAGGCTCATCTTGTGGGAACTATGTTGTATAAGCTCACTCCAAAGTTTGATGGAGTAGCCAATGCTTTTTGGGCCCAAAAATCATCAACCCCAATTAGTTTTACTCATATGTCCTCCATGTTGCTTGAACATGAGGCATTTTTTAGGTTGCAAGGGAGGCTTTCATCTCAACATAGTGGCCATAAGAAGGTCTTTGTAAAAATTGCAAGGAACTAGCGTCATTGTGAAAGGAGGAGAAGAAGAAAAACAGCATACAAATTCTTCCAACAAGTCATCATCCTCATCCTCCTATGAACCCTCCAACAAATGCAAAGGTCAAGGTGCGGCAAAGTCCATCTTCTTTCGAGGGAAAGGGTGTAGTTGCCCCTTTCTCTGCTACTTTCTTGTGTTAGTGATGCAATCATCCCTCCCGATTCCCCAATGCCAAAGAGGGATTGTGAGAGGGTGGTATCCGTGGGGCAGTTGCGATGGCTATAGCAAGTGGAATCTGTTAGCAGTCATGTTTGTTATGTCTTTTCATCTCCAGCCTCTGAGCCTTAGTTTGAGTCAGACAAGGACTTTAGGAGATCTGACTTGTCTATCACTTGTTTTGGCAGAGGAGGTAGCTCATTCTAGAGCACTCAATTTATTACATTTTAGTGCATTTTCTCCTCTAGTCGAGATTTTATGTGCATTTCCCAGGGTAGTTTCTGCATTCTTCAGCTTTCCTCACCTACCAAACATTGTCCACCCTTTCCGAGATTTTTTTGAGCATTTTTGGCATTTTTACCAGCATTAAATGCTGGTCAGACATATTTTTAGCCCCAAATTTCAGGTCGATTAGTTTTTGGGATTTTGGGATATTTATAGCCATTTCCCACTTGACAGTCAGTTAGATTATCATCTTTCCTCCTTCCTTGGCAAGTGCACACTCCGACTCTGTCATCTTTCTCCATCTTCGGTGTTGCCATCATCATCAGCCTGATCTGGTACCCTCACTGATGTTGTGGGCTGCGTGCAAGGACTGATCAATCCTCCTGTATTCAACATTTGTTCCGTGTTCAGTGTAGGTTTCTTTTCTTCTTCTCTTGTAGATTGTCTCTCTCTCTTCCTCTATGTTTGAGTTCCTTCTTCCATTGCGCACTCACACAGCATCAGAGCATGGTATCTAACAGCGACACAGAGTTCGTGAGGCCATCCACATCCGCGTTTGCTGAAAATGCAAGCTCCTAGTAGCTTGCGGCTGCATCTAATGCTCAAGCGTCATCATCTGGAGCCTATTGGGTGGAGACGACTGTCTCTTGGCCAGGCAACTACCTTTTGCAGCCAAACACAACCTTTGAGGAACAAGCAATTGCATTCACATCAACGTTTTGGTGCTTCTACATCCTTCGTGAGCAATTGATAGTATTTTCTACCTCTACTCCAACGATTACCCATATTCCTTCATATTGTTGACTTGGAGGAGCCTTCTTCAGTGGTTGCCTCATCTTTTGAGAGGCCTTGGCTGGTTGATAGTGGAGCTTCTAGTCATATGACTCCACAAGGTGATTTGTTGCACGATTTATGCCCTTCTGAGGGTTCAATCACTGCTGGTGACATTGTTTCGGTGCTTATTTGTTGTGTTGGCACTTTGCCTTTATTTCCCGACCGTGCATCGAGCTCCTTTTCACAGGCCCTTTATGTTCAGGACTTGGGCTTTCCACTCCTCTCAGACTATGGCCTTACTAGGCTTGGTACCCGGGTTGTCTTCACCGAGCAAGCCATTTGTATTGAGGATTCTTTTACAGGGGTTGTTATCGTGACAAGTTGGCAAGAGAGCGGGCTTTATAGGCTCCATTCCCCTTCTCTTATATAGGGTCCTCCAATGCAATTGTCTATCGCTACACTCATTCCCACTTGTGCACCCTCTTTTCCATAGATTCCTTCCCATCCCCCACCCTCCCCTTCAGTGGTTCCCTCGTCCCCCCCATCCCTTTCAAAGGGGAATGATCTCAGCGATGAGGTTATGGATTTCCTGGCCCCTTGTGTTTCAAAGGGGATTTTCCAGGATCGTGAGGAGCTTCTTCATCGGCAATCTTCATCGACGGACTTCATCGACATTGGCATTCCTCTTGCCATCCCAAAATCCATTTCTCCCTTGGCCTTCTGCCATATTTAGGATCTGAGAGAAGGTTTTAGCAATCATGTTTGTCATGCCTTGTAATCTCCTGTCTCTAAGCCTCAGTCTGAGTCGGATGAGGACTTTAGGAGCTCTAACTTGTCTATCACTTGTTTTGACAAAGGAGGTAGCTCATTCTAGAGCACTCAATTTATTGCATTTTAGTGCATTTTCTCCTCCATTCAAGATTTTATGTGTATTTTCTAGGGCAGTTTCTGCATTCTTCAACCTGCCTTACCTATCAGACATTGTCCACCCTTTTCAGGATTTTTTTGAGCATTTTTGGTATTTTTATCAACATTAAATGCTGGTCGGACATATTTTTGGCCCCAAATTTCAAGTCAGTCAATTTTTGGGATTTTTGGCTATTTATAGCCATTTCCCACCTAGCAATCAATCAGATTATCATCTTCCCTCCTTCCTTGGCAGGTGCACACTCGGAATCCATCATCTTCCTCTGCCTTTGCTGCTGCCGTCATCATCGGCCTGATCCGGTGCGCTCACTAACACTGTGGGATGCATGCAAGGACTGATCAATCCTTCTATATTCAGCATTTGTTCCTTGTTCAGTGCAGGTTTCTTTTCTTCTTCTCTTGTAGATTGTCTCTATCTCTTCCTCTGTGTTCGAGTTCCTTCTTCCATTGCGCACTCTCATTGAATCACCTCTTGACTGGCTGAAAATGCCCTGGGACTACTGGTGCCTCCTATAGCAGCACTCTCTGTCTCTGTCAACCTCCACAATGCACAAACTGGTTGAAATGACCCTCAATCAATCCCCCAAATAGCTCTCACCCAATTTGCATGGGTAATTTTGACAAGTTGCAACTTGCAACCTTCTAATCTAAATTTCAGTATTAATTAATTAATCCTTTGAATTTAGATTGTGCGTTTAATGGTTCCAATATTAATTGGCCTTGGGCTAGATTAATTTATTAAGTGATGCCTAGTCCCACAATGTCACCATTGGACATTTAATGGCCCAATTAATGGCCTACACCCAAATTGATACTAAGCACCCATAAGTACCTGTCCACCATAACTTTGTACAACTTTGGCCAATGTCACCCCCACTATTCATTTGGGTTACTTATGCCATCACCTTGAGCTAATTAACTTGCACTTTGCATGGCACCTCACATGTGCACAACTTATTAATGCTAAAGCTAAGCATTACAAATACACCTCCTTGTGACAAACCTCCCCCTTGAAATCCTTGCAATTTCATTGTAAGGTGACAAAAGCAAAGCAATACTAAATTGAAAAAAGTAAAGGCATCAGCCATAGAACATCGATCACTATTGCTCATACTATGCTATTGCCATGGCATGGCAATAATTACAATTATTGGAGAGCATCCATGAGCTTCTAATTACAATAGCCAACAATCACATCCTTATGCTATTGGTCCCAACCAAGAGGTGAACTATACGAACAATGCTAACCTGACCACAGCCAAAACAATAAGCTCCAAATAACCATCACCAAGAATGGTATTAATCATTGGGCTTTTGCTTTTCTAAACAAAGCTTTAATTGGGATATATGACGAGCGAAGTCCCCGTGTAGAATATTTAAGGAATGGGATGAAGTTTAACTAGGAAGGCTTGTGAAAAAGGATCATCTTTGCTTAATATTTACCGCACAATTATTCCTTTTTGAAACAAAGGAAATGGCACTTAAGAAATTTAGCCTTGGTTATTAGATGCTTAGAAATTTCCCCTTGTCTTTATTCAAGGGGTGTCCTAAATTTAATCACAATGGCCCTAAACCTACAAGGGTATCTATGTGGGTGAAATACCAAAACATGTCCATGCACTTTTAGTCTTACTTAAAGTTAATAGCTTCTCCACTAGGTTAAATTCTAGGGCAAACACCTATGAACCAAGTTAACATGAAAATGCGTCCTCAAATCCTTGTGGAGATGGACCTAAATATAGACCTCCTTAAAGTTGAAGTCATGGAATACCCATTAGGGTCCACTCCAAGGATTTGTAAGTATAGTAGCTCAGATGTTGAAATATGCAAATAATCAATCAATTGTTGTTCTCTTGGAGGGAGAAGAGGAATTTGTTGTAGTTTCTATTCATGCAAACTGTTCTATTCAAGTAGGCATTAAATTTGGGACTCATAACAAGTTTTTAGATACCCATCGTTCTGATTGAAGCTTTTAATATGGTAGGACATGTGATTTGCTGGAAAATAGTAGTCATGACTCGATATTAAATCAGTCCATAGCCTAGTTGGGACAAGCCTATAAAAAATTCTTCAAGGGAGACTCTCAAAAAAGCAGCATTAGATAGAGCAAATGTGCCAACTAGTATACTAACCTCTTATGTAAGTGCTTTCTTCAAGGTTTTTAAGGATATTGTCATGCTAGACAATTACCCAAGCCAATTGATTCTATCCAACATTTACCGAATCATTGCGATTAGCTTGTTTCATGGAGACCTTGGACTATTCAAACTTGATTGGGTCAAGAAAAGTCTGAAGGAAATTTGGAACATGACCATCGTGTATGCCTTCATCCTATGAAGCAAACACAAAATCTTTTGCGAGAGTTTACAAGCAGAACCACAAGGAGAGGAGATAGAGGCAAGATAAGTCCTCTACATTAGAGCTCGGTAGGCAAGGAGGATCAAAAACCCACGAAGAAAATGTTTGACCCATTGAAGAAAAAGAAAGAGAGATGTTACCTTTGCTCATGGATAACAAAGAGAATCAAGCCAAGGATCAATTCCAATCAAGCCAACTCTTCTTCTTGGATAGTGTGCTAGATGACCTAATTCATCAATAATTACAACAAGCAAACAATTCACAAATCGGAAATAAATACTTTAGTACTTTAATCTTGATAGCAAACACCCGATTGGCCCCAAAGCTGGCACCCCTTGTGGTATTTCTTTAACTTGTATTGCACAAATCTATATCACATTGAGATGTAGACTAACCTCCCTACAAATTTGGGCTCCTTGGATTCTCAATTTTAAAGGGCCTATTCAATGTCTAAGATCAAGATTATTACTAGGCACCTACTAGCACCTATCCGACATAACTTGTCACAACTTTTGTTGATGTTCCCCTTTGCCCAACTTGGGTTTTGGACTATCATTGTGCCAAAATCAACTTGCACTTCACATGTACACCTCCCATGTGCACAAGTTGATTAAACTAAGTGATAAATTTACATGTCTCCATGACACTCATCCTCACATCTATGGTATCCCTCTTAGAGCAACGACTCTACGCTCTCACCCTCAAACCTTAATGACTCTATAGATGAACTTAAAAAGGGTACAAGTCCAGGCCTAGATAGACTCTTTTAAATGAGTTATATCAAGAATTTTAAGAAATTTTCATACCTCCCATGCTAGCTATGTGGAAGGCATCTCTCTCATATGGAGCTCTCACCCACAATACCAAACAATGTAGAAGTAACAAACCCGATTCATAAAAACGAGGATAAGACATTGCTATGCAACCTGAAGATCTATAACCCACAAGATATTCACTAAATCACTATGAAAAATTCTTCCATTTAGCTAAAATTTCTCCTTGGCATATGAGGCCATCTAGACACGTATATAAGTAGAGAACACAAGGCTCTTGTCAAGGGGATACGTATCCTTGATTCCATCATAGTCCTATGGGAGGGAATGGAGCATCCACAAGATACAAAACAAGATTCTGTTTTCTTTTAAATAGACTTTTATAATGCATATGATGAGTCAAAGCAAGACTTCAAATTTTTAGTCATTATAACTTTTAGACACACCTAACTACTAAGATACTCAAAAAAGTATTCAGATAAAGGGAGATACCTTTCGGGTACTTGCAACGGCAAAGGTGGTTGGACCCGACAAGAAAAGAACTTTCAGCTCTTTGAGCTTTGCTATCCAAGGAAAGACTAGCTCCTGGAATTGTGGTTCGTCACAAAGACCTTTGCCTAGCTGCAAGAGACGTACTCTGTGGCAATGCCTAATGATCGTTCCGAAAAAATAGTCCACAGGAAAATCTTTTGAATCTAAATCTTCTAGCATGAGATATCGGCAATCTTTCATTTGAAAACTGGTAGGATAGTGACCCGGCTTTGCCCATTCTTGGAGATTAAAATATCGGACCTATAAAAAAATCACGACAAATTTCGTTTTCTGTCATTAGTATGAACGAAATCATTGGTTACTAACATTGACACTCGGACATGAGAAACTGACCAGTGACACCTGCATTCCATTTTCGCATGGATCATATTCATGCTCGGATGTTGGCGCAGGTAGAATTGCTATGCTTCTCTCCGTTGCCATTTGTCGGGCCACAAGAACCAGCAGATCGTGAACCACCAAACGACTCATTCCCCAGAACTCGTCTACACGTACAAGTGATTGCTCGACTAGAGACTCAAGGTAGTCCTCTTCCTTCATGGCATACTTGACAGTGTCCACATTGAAGTGCTTGTTGCGGTTGAAAAATAGAGCGATGTCCAAGAAAGCATCTTGGAGCCCCTTGCTCTGGAACGTGATGCTTGCCTTGAGCTTGTCGAACACCCTGCCCTTTGCACACGAACGCGGCAGGTCCTCAGCTGCTCTCAATTTCTCGAACACGGGTCTCCAACGACTTTTCACACGCTTGCTCTCGTCTTTGAAGAAACCACCATACACGACCAGCGCCAAAGGAAGCCCACTGCAGAGAGGAACCAGCGTTTTCACCAGCTCATCGTCACTCGACAGTGGCCTGCTCTCCCCTTCCTTGGACGCGCTCTTCAGAAACAGCTTCACCGCATCCTTCTCCCGCAGCAACTCCAGCTCATAATGCAAGTAGCCCCGCTCTACCTCCTCCTTGCTCTTGAAGCACATCTGCCCCAGCTGTCTCACCAACTCCTGATTGCGGGAAGTGATCAAAATGTAGCTCCCACCCGGAAGCACATCGGCAAGCTTCTCTGGCAACAACTCCTCCAGATGCTCCCACTCCCACACATTGTCTAGGAAGATGCAGACTGGCTTCTTGTCTGATTGGTGGCTTGCAAAGAGGCTTTTCAACTCAGATTTGCCCTGAGCTGGGGTGGAGAATTCCAGTCTAGAGCCACGAGTGAGCTGTCTGAAGAGGCTCTCTTGCAATTTTGTGGAAGGTGGCGGGGTCATCCCCAACTCTAGGGTGGCTATCTTGTGCGGCTGTGGCACAGTACCATGCTTCAAATGGTGATGTACAGCATTCATGAGTGTGGTCTTTCCAATGCCGCCTTGACCATGCAGGCCCACCACTCTTACACTTTCGTTCCCTGATGTCCTAAGGAACCGCATCACCTCCGATATCCGCAGATCCATCCCTGCATCCAGATGGGCCGGTAGTTCTGGGGAACTGTCAGATGGGCGCGGGACTCGAAGGGAGATTACATCGTCCAAGATCGAGTGTATCCTAGTCGAAACCGTGCTCAGGTTAGCAGCAACACCTTGGAGTTTTTGCGCATCACATTTAGCGCATACCAGAGCACGCAAGTAGCTTGTGCATTTCCACCATCTGCTATGAAACAACACGACGTCACCATCACATATCATTAGACAATTAGCATTGCATATCATTAGAGAGCCTCTCTCTCTCTCTCTCTCTCTAACATACTTGCACTGTCTCGCTGCAAAAGTCGGATTCAAGTTAATAAGCATAAGTCTATAATAACCAATAGATACTCAGCAGCAGCTAGCAGACTATGCCATTAGATCAATCAAAAATGGTGACACAAAGAAAGCATATTTGCAGATCCCCTGCTTCTGACAGTTACCAGTTTTTGGGGCTTGCATGAAACTAATTGAATGAACACAAATCAGGCGCGACACCATGTAACTTGACATGAAGGTGCAGATCAGGGGGACAGTACAAACCCAGACGCAGGCGTCGGCCTTCGCAGGTCATCCACTACCGCCGAAATCACGAGTAGCTCCTTGTTAACGCGGTCAAACTCGTTTTGAATGGTATCAGGCAACGATCCGAGGTCCTCGAGCCTGTGAAGCTGCCTTTGCGTTTGTTGGAATCGGACGAGCAGCGACACTTCAGATGACTTATTGTCATGCGCCTGAAGGCCGGACTCCGCTAGAAAGAGGACCGATTGGAGGGCCAACCCCACTGGAGATGGTAGCACGCCGGCCAGCTTGCTAGCACTTTCCGTCAGCACTCTTGCCACGTCCGGGCTGAACGTCGTTTCCGACGCGCCAGCTCGCAGCTGGATCAATGTCACAAAACGATATTCGTTGATCAGTAGCAGCCCATCATTGTCGTCGTCGTCATCATACAGGAAAGATCACGAATGCTACTGTTAATTATAATATATGATGCTAATCTGCAATGATCTACTTGATGGAGTGACCATTTATGCGACCTTGATGAGATTATTGATGATAGTAGACATGAATTAATGCTACCTGGCTACGGATCTCCCGGAGGTTTAATTGTTCTCTGAGCGACGTAAGGTGCTCGCGGAAAAGAGGGTTGATGGTCCCCTGCTGTCCAGCCATAGTAATGGTGGTGGGCAACGAAGATTAAGGACGACGAAGGAGGAGGAAGAGGAGGAGGAGGAGCAGGAGGAGGAAGAACAGAAGGAAGAAATGATGATGACGACGATGATGAAGATAACAGGAGGAAGAACAGAAGGAAGAAATTAAAACAGGACGACGATGATGAAGATAACAGGAGGAGGAAGAACAGAAGGAAGAAATTATAATGATGAAGAGAACATTTGATGGTTTGTTACTCGCTAGAGAGAGAGAGAGAGAGAGAGAGAGAGAAGGAAGCGTGCTTGACCAAAATACTGAGAGAAGGAAGCGTGCTTGACCAAAATACTGTGACGCTGACAACACGGTATTTACGCATCTAATGTGTGTATTTTCTACCCTACGTATTTCCGGACCTTCAGGTGTGTGTCCATTTTGTTGTTTCCCACGTTAGGGTGCGTTTTTGTTAATAGGAGATACGTTAGAATTTTCACATCAGATTTTACGCTGCTTATACACGAAGTGATAGACGTCCAACCTCTCCTTAGAGTGTGGGCATGCATGTTTAGGATATGAGCACAATACTTTTACACACCAAATGGATATAATTTACAAATAAATAATAAATTTATAAATTTTTTGATTGGTTGCGAATGCAAAAAGTACATCTTTGTCCGTCACTTTACAAAGTGTGCAAGGGAGACTCCCCATCCAAAAGTCAGCGGGGAGAGTTCACCTATTTAGCAAGTAACCAACTAGTGAGTAAAGGAATGCGAACACCTAACCCTTAAATAACTGTTTTGATTGGTTAAACCTTACAAAGTGGGCATCTGTCATTTGGTGTGTAACCACCCTTAGTGTTCCTAGAGTTAAGCTCATGTATATCAAGAGCCAATTACTTCCTTAGGTTGTCATTCTTGTAGGTATTGGTCGCGGATTCACTTTAGGAAGTTTTTTGTTAAGCCTCTCCATTTAGTTATCATGTTGTATTCTTAATTAAATTTAGGGTCATTTTTCTTGTTTTTATGGTTGTTTTAATAGAAAAATAGTTTGTCAAGTCCACAGTATTGCTTGGTGTATTTAAAAGTTGTGTCAAGTTCTTAGTGTGTAACTAATGTTTCTTACTTTGTTATTGTTTAAGTGCATGGAAGGTTATGGAAACAACTTAAAGTTGTTCTTTTTCATGTTTTGGACATTTTGCTTTCGAGTTTTGTTATGTTGATATTGTGCCTAAAGTTGTAAAGAGTGTATTGTTAGTTCATTTTGCTTGAAGATCTTTCCATTAGGGTATTTATTTTACAGAAAGTAAGAAACAACTTCAAATTGAAGGGATTTGTAATATTTCCTTGATAATATTTCTAAATCCCATGCTATTCACACGGTCTCCATGGGCTAAATTGAGACTTAGAACTATGGATTATTGAAAACCCGTGCTCTTCATACGAACCGCCTCTTAGGAGGCCAAAAGGATAATTTTTTTTAGAAATAAGACAATTTTTTATTTAATTATCCCTCTCTCCCCCAGCCGACAGTCGTGGTGGAGGAGAGGGATATAGCAAGGATGATTGAGCATCCTTGCTGGATGCCAGAGGGGGGTAAATCCCATGCATTGAGCCGTGTGGGGGCGTGAAGGTCCCCTCCCTCAGCTATAAATGCCGTGGGGGTCAGTAGTTAGGAAGGGGAGGAAACGAACGCTGCCTAGCCGTGAGGAAGGGAGAAAGAAGGAGAACAGACTTCGTGGGTGCAAATGCCATGTGAGAGAGAGGAAGTGGAGCTGCCTGGGGATTGCCATCAGTCGTTGTTGAAGCTACCACCATCACGCCGCCATCTGCCCTGTCATTCCGGTCTACCTGCCAGCTACCGCCATTAGACTATCATCCACCCTTCCTCCACGTGTTGCAAGCTTCTTGGAAGCTTCTAAGGGGAGGAGCTAAGCCCCCCTTCATGTGGCTTCCTTAAAGCCTTCCTTTAGAATGTTTTTTTTTAACCCTTTTCCCCCCCTTTTGTCCACCGTGTGCATTTTAAAACCTTCCCATCCTCGGGATTCAAACCCCATTCCTGTGGGTTTCTCCCCTCCCCCCACAAAAATCCCTCTAGAAGGTCCTTTACACCCCTTGCCCCTTTTTTTTTACAATTCCCTAAATACCCCCTTTCTCGTGGAGTCCTATCCTAGGCCTTCAAAAAGGCTCATTAAGCCCTTTTTCCCCCTTGGATTTCCCACAAGCTCCCAATAGCTTGAGTGCTAAAGCCCCTCCCCGTGGGCCTTCCCTATTGCCCTCTCAAGCAGGTTCTTGTTAACCCGAGATCTTTTAAAATTTCCATTTGCCTTCACAAAGCAAATCTTTTACACCCCTTTTTCCTAGAAGTTTAAGGAGGAATCCTATAAAGCCTTTTAAAGCCGACTCCGAAAGACGGTGCAAGCGGTCACAAAGGGAGTTCGCGTTCAAAGAAGATTGGCCAACATCATAAATCTGCGTCCAAGGCGAAAAGGCAGAATTCGCGATGGCCCCTAAGAAGGCACAAGGCGCAACCGCAGGAGGATCGTCTCCTAACATCCATGTGGACATTTCACCACAAGTCTAGGTTTTTCTTCCTAATTTTGATTTACGTCGTTATAATTCAATTGTGCATGGATAATTTATGGAGATAAGATGCATTTTTCGATTAAAATACTTTGACTAATTTAAAAGAAATAGCTCACGATGAAAGAATTCGGTCATTAGTATTTTTCAATAAAACGAACAAAATAAAGTGAGCATAAGATTTCTATGCATTTCTAGCAAGTGGTTTTTATGCATTGCAAAGTAATGAAATTAGATTATTTAATGCCCATCTTTACAAAACGGAATTATGATAGTACACTTCAATTAAGCATGGAAGGAATAAACCTCATATCGCATTATTGAACATCTTTTTCCAAATGATTCTTAAAGAAAGTTGCTAGCAACCTTAGGAAATTGCTAGGGCTACATGAAGAAGATTTAACTCTAGGCAAGTGGCCTAAAAAACTCAAATCAACGAAAGGTTGCGTAAGTTCAGCATATGACTAATTCATTCAGAAATGAGAGTAGAAAAAGGCTGCATGTTTAAACATAAAATCCTAAAGCTTAGTAACATGAATTTTGTTTGCATGTTATAGGATGATCAATTGGAATTATGCTATAACTTAACCTATGCTTTGATCTTAACCCGAAAAGTTAGGGTTTGTAAATGAACTCATATGTAGGTAATGAATCATGTGGTTACGCAAATGGTAGCGTAATTATCTTCAAGAATAGACAAGTAAACACCTAAAAACCGTGAGGGACTCGTTTAGGAAGGGTTAATTCAATGCAAGATATCCCAAAGAGCTAACTAGGATTTAACACGTTGAGAACGTGACCTAGTCGCTCTTATTGCCAAAGCTGAAACTCCAATACCCTAAAGACTTGCCCACATTCACGGAATGTAGGGACAATAGGACATACTTGCGAGAAATGATCAAGGGTTTTTATCCTAAGGATCTCTCGTTAAAAAGATGAAACTCGGTTTGAACTTGGAACCCTAGGACCGATAATGTCGGCCTAATGCAATCAGGAACTGATTGTTATATCTAATCATGATTTCGTGATTAGAAGACTCCATTCGATGGGTAAATAGTCCCACAGTTTTGATGCGACACTTGTGCAACAAGTTGCAGAGTCGCATAATCTTGTGATTTGATCACAAGGGAATGGCCAATTCCTCGGAATGAGATTGGCAGATTCTTCCGCAAGTTTATCTTCCAAGAGGATGAATACTTGTCCTGATATAGTACCTTTCTTGGGTAAAGTAACCAAGATACGGGGATTAGATATTTGCTTGGAAGCAAAGGACCAATCAGTAAAGTGGAATAACATATGGTATTGATTAAGTTGGGTTAATAGGGTACCCCCGACTGCCTGTCTGACCCTAACCAAGGGGGTTGTTAACCGCGCCGGGAAGGTGGACCGAACCTGTCGCGAGAGGTCTCTCTGTTGAGCAATACTTGGAGCAGGAGGACGCTTGGGTGCCAGAGGAGGCTCTGGTTGTAAATCCCTCGCCTTTCAAGCCCTGCAGAAGAGGCCAACGTGACTCGGGATTGGATCTCGAGGCCCGCATACTAGTCTACTGGCGGAATCTTGGATTAGTAATCCATGTGGATCGCTGGATAGCCTTCGAGCGAATTATGAATAAGCTTACGGCTGGACTTTATATACTTCAAAGATAAATATGATAACATGTTAAAAAGGAACATGTTTGACATTGCTTTTCTATGTCAAGTGCTATGATTACGTGAAGGAACTAGTGCCTAATGGGCTAATTAAGGAAGCTGATTGATGCATGTACAATTAAATGTGGTAGGTAATTAAATAACTAAAATAACTTGAGGAAAGTGCGGTGGATGTGGCCATGGGTCCGTCCTACGAATGGGTAGTCCCGGTTGGTCGGGAACTTTTGTCAATCATGATGGACAGCAAGAAGATCGTTTCAAGGGACACAAACAGCAAGGGCGCTGACCTAGAGTCTAAGTTATAATAATCCCGATTTACGTTGTTTTAGGGGAACGAAATGGGACTATGCCTTATGCAGAGAGGTTGAGCCTTGCATCCCTCTCGTTTCCCATTCTCCTTGAACCAAGTGCAGCGTGAATCCGCTTCGGACCTGGCGTTTCTGCGTAAAGTAGTTCACTCGGATTCGACGCTAGTTGCCGTTTAGGAAATGACCAATAGAAAAAACCCTGATTCATGTTGGTCCTAAGTGGGAACGGCCAGAATACTTCCACTACATGGCAGACGCGGAAAGTCCTAGATCGCAAATCCCGTAACATTCCATGGGAGTGCCGAGCGCAGCTTTCTAGACAACCTTTCCGATGGACTGCTAAGACGTGTCCTGAAGACAATAGGTGGACACGTTACAGGATTAGTAAAAAGTAAAATATCTTACAAACCCTAAGATCATCTACTTGTACCAGATAAAAAGGTTACACCTTTTAAATTCCCTTATAAAAGACCTTTCAAAGGGGAACCCTCAAAAGAGAAGAAACAAAAATAAAGAGAGTAACACAAAAAGAAGGGAAAACTAATTAAAACTAAAATATATAAAAGAATCAACAAAGAGAGAAGCTCAATTTAAGCACTAAGATTACAAAGAATTCCTTGAGGATGCCTATTAGCCCCAAGGAGAGTAACTTGCTTGGCCTCTTACGAAGCAATTTATGCTGAAAGAAGTGGTTTGGATTGGATTAGGAGGATTGTTATTAAGGGTATTGGAGGGATTTTAGTGGCTTAAAAGTGCAAATTGGTAACTATTAGGGGAGAGTAATAAATCAAACTAGGTCTCATCTCATATTCTACAAGAAATCTCTTCTCCCTCCATAAGTGGTTTTCAACATAAATGGGAACATCCCTAGGGAGTCAATTTTTTCTACTATAGGTAGTACTCCCATAGAGTGGTAGGTCCCTTTATGTGCTTAGGACTTTTTTATTGGCATGGTGGTTTGTTTAGGTCGTTATTTAAGGCATTTGTCTATAAATGTACATGGGACTTCTTAATAAAGAGTTAGAGAGTGAGACCCACCATAGAGAATATTGCAAGGATAGAATATTAGGTTGGCTTCACCTCTCACGATTTGTATAAAGAAATGGTAAATAGTGGTGAAAAGAAAATGCTCTTGCTATGAATGTCAAGACAAGCTTGTGAAAGGTGAGAAGGATCAAAGCTTGCACTCGAGAGCTACGGCGGGAGAGCAAGAGCAATAAAGAGAGAGAAAAGAAATTGGAACTCCAACAGTCACAATGTGTGACCGTGCCTTCCTTTATTCAAACTGTCACTAAAAGAATAAAGAATAAAGTGATGGTGATGGGCGCTCGCTACCTGCAGTGTGCAGTGGCAGTGACTGTCAGTGTAGTAATACACAGGCGGCTAGGCAGAGGTGCCTTTACCCCCAACAACCTCCCACTTAAAGGTGAATCTGCCCTAGTGAGGAGCAAAAAGAAAAAGAAAAAAAAGACAGTACAACATGTACACATGTACAACAGGATGAGGAAAGACGTCATCTCATCCCACGCCCATCAATCTCCTGAGGAAGGCAAAGCGTTCTGTAAAGAGGCTTTTTGTGAGTAGATCTGCAGGATTTTGGTCAATCGAGATCTTGACAAGATTAACAGACTTGTTCTCAACAACCCCACGTATGAAGGAATACCTCACCTCAATGTGTTTCGTCTTCGCATGGAAGACCGGATTTTTGGCTACTTGGCTAACTGAATAGCACTCATAGAATCTGAATGCAATGTAAGGATAGCATCAATACCAAGGTGAGCAACCAAACAACCCAACCAAATGGCCTCCTTGCAAGCCTCAATGGCTACAACATACTCGGCTTCTGTAGTAGAAACGGCCATGCATTTCTGCACCCTGGACATCCAAGAAACAGCACCTCCAGCATATGTGAATACATAGCCGGAAGTGGACTTCCTACTATCTGCATGTCCTGCATAATCAAAGTTAGTGTATCCCACGACTCTTGTATCCTGGCTACCATAGCATATGCACATATCTGTAGTGCCCTTCAGGTACCTCATGATACCCTTCACGGCATCCCAATGCTTTTTGCTAGATGTAGCCATATAGCTGCCACAACACCAATTGCAAAGGCAATATCTAGACGAGTGGCTATCATGGAATACATAAGACTGCCCACTGCGGATGCATAGGGAATCTTGGCCATCTCGGGCCTCTGCTCATCTGTCTGTGGACAATTAGCATGTGATACCTTCACATAAGAAGGCAATGGACAGCCAATAGGCTTTACGTCCTACATGCGGAAGTGCTCAAGGACTTTATGAATGTACTCCCTCTATGACAAGTAGAGGAGTCCCTGATGCATGTCGCATCTAGTGCGCATACCAAGTATGTGAGTGGCCTGTCCCAGATCTTTCATCTCAAAGCTCTTCTTGAGCTGAGCCTTAAGAGCATCTAGATCATCATGAGCTTTCCCTGCTATTAGCATATCATCCACATAGAGTACCAAAATCAATAAAGAACCATCACGGGCTTTCTTCGTGTAAAGACACGGATCCATAGCACTCCTGCTATAGCCCTATGACTGCATAAAGGCATCAAATTATGATACCGCTCCCTAGGTGCATGCTTCAAGCTATAAAGATTTTTCTTCAATTTGCACACTAGGTGCTCCCTACCAGGTTCTACAAAGCCCTTAGGCTGCTCCATATAAACCTCATCATGCAAGTCTCCATGTAAGAAAGCAGTCTTGACATCCATCTGGTATAAATCCAAGTCAAGCTGAGCAACCAAAGCCAAGACTAAGCGCAAGGTGGTAATCTTAACCACAAGAGAAAAGACCTCATCAAAGTCCACACCATGTTCCTACTTAAAACCATTTGCTACCAATCTAGCCTTGTATGCCGGCTTGGGGTATCCAGGGGTACTTTTCAGCTTGTACACCCACTTGCATGGCAAAGCCTTCTTGCCCTTAGGCAAGGAAACCAAATCCCAAGTCTCAGTCTTATGCAAGGAGTCTATCTCAGACTACATAGCCCTCTCATAGGAGTGATTGTCACCCCTGCGCATAGCCTCATCATAGGTGAAAGGCTCTCCTGCATCTATAACCAAGACATAATGCATCGAGGGCTGAAATCTATCAGGTGGACGTCTATCTCTAGTAGACCATCAAGGCTCTACTGCCTATCCAACTACCTGTCCAATATCTTGACCATGAGCATCTGCTACAGCTGTAGTCTATCCAACTGGCTGTGCGGGAGCTCTCGGCTCCTCCTGAAATATGACCTTACGGATCTCAACAACTCTCTCAGGCTGTCGATGCATCTTGTCTTCATGGAAGACTACATCATGATTGCAGATGAACTTCTATGCCTGAGGATCCCAGAGACGGTAACCCATCTCGCCTTCATCCCCATAACCAAGGAAAATGCATTTGACACTCTTAGAATCCAGCTTACTTCTCTTGTCCCTGGGCACATGGCAAAATGCCTCACATCCAAAGACACGGAGATGCATATAAGAGGGAGGTTTTCTAGTCCATACCTCCTCTGCAACTTGGAAATTCAAACCACTAGAAGGTGATTTGTTTATGACATGCACAGCTATAATAACTGCCTCAACCCAAAAGCTCTGTGGTAGGCGTGCATGGCTAAGCATATTGCGTACACGCTCTTGGATGGTTCTATTCATCCACTCAGCCAAACCATTCTAGGAAGGGGTGTAGGGGGCGATCAATTGACACTTAATACCTTGCTTATCACATAACTACTCAAAAGCACATGAGACATACTCACCCCCATTATTTATTCTTAGGAATTTTAGCCTATACCCAGACTGGTTCTCAACTAATGCAAGCCATCTCTGAAACACAGCCAAGACATTGGATTTCAGCTTAATGGGATAAGCCCAAACTTTCCATGAAAAATCATCTATGAACGTAACAAAAGACTTTGCACCACCCATAGACTGACAAGGCATGGGCCCACAGATATCCGAATGTACTAATGCCAAGGGCTCACTCATGCGTGGCCTACTAGACTTCTTATGCATAGACCTAGTCTTTTTGCCATAAAGACAATGCTCACGTGAATCAAAACATGCATAATCAAGGGGCGGTAAGTATTACAAACCAGAAAGGATTTTCATTCCCTTCAAAGACATATGGCCCAAACGGGCATGCCAAAGAGATACATGTGGGATAGAATCCACAGAAAAAACATGATCAAGGGAAGAAGCGGATACAATCAAGGGATAGAGGCTTGGCACCTCTCGCAATCACAAGTCTGCCGAGTGATCTTCCATGGAGAGTCTCCAAAAGATACATGACAATCTGTGTCATCAAGCTGTCCAGCTGACATGAGATTGCATGTCAAAGCAGGTCCATGATGTACATCCTGCATAACAAAACTGGCGCCAGAAGGAAACTGCAGCCTAACATCACCAATGTCCACAATATCAAGAGAGTTGTCATCGGCCAAGCGCACAGAACCCGAAACAGTACGGTATAAATGAAACTACTCTCGACAAGGTGTCACATGAAAGGACGCACCTGAGTCCAAGAGCTAACATTGTGCATACATAGAGTATATCTCCGTCATATGCGAAGCACTAGAAGAAGCTGCAAGGATATAATCATCATCATCAACATCCTCAGGCTGCATAACATTCATCTCTTCAATTTTAACACTGGACTTTGCAGGCACTATGCTGCGATCAGAAGACTTATCCTGCATTTTGTCTTTTTCCTTATCTTTGCGCCTTTCATTGCGCAGTTCATGGCATTGTGGCCTAATATGGCCCTTTTTTCACAATGGTGACAAGTAACATGTGCATTCCTGCCATGGGATTTGCTACGTGACTTCCCACAAGACTTGGACGAAGATTTCTGAGAATCTCGTCCACGGCCACTGCCACTTGCAACTATAGGTGGGGTTTATGATTATTCTAATGTAGGATATGAAGATGATGTGGCCTCTTTATGTGGATAGAAGACACCTATTTCACACAACATAGGGCATCATGCTAGCATGGAGAAACATGCATGATCCCCTCTTGTTCTTGCTCTGCAGATCACATGAGTAATTCTTTGGTAAAGAGGCTCCATTTTCTGCTAATTTGGGTGAAGAAGAAGATGATGAGTAAATGTGTAGTAGAGGATGGAGGAGATTTGGATTGAAATCATGAGCAGTAAGTGGAGTTATAAGAAATCATGGAGAGGTCTCGACAACAACAAAGAACAAGCACACGTGATTTTAATGGATAAAGATGGACATGATGGTGATTTTGTTGATGAAGAGGCTCAATTTGCTACTACTTTTCGTATAGAAGAAGATGATGATGATGATGATTCAAATAGCAAATATGAGCAAGGTGGCTTGTTTTGGACATCATCAAACTTTTCTCTAGCATATTCAACCTGAATTTTTAGAACCTCATAGTATACCACATCCACCGGTGTTGGTATGATTGCTTGACTTTCAGGAGCTTTGTGCACCTACAAGGATTTCCCTTCAATAACCTCTTGTTGCTTTTGTTTAATTTTCAAGAAAAGCCTTTCTTTGAATTTAGGTATCAACCCCTGTTATGGCCCCTCAGGATCATAATAGAAAATGCAGGAAATTTGCACTGCAGGGAACTTCCTGACACAGTTTACAGCCATGTCGTACATTTAATCTTCAAGAACAATATGCAAACATGAACTACATATTATTCATCAATGTTGAACCACTGTCCTGAAAACGATCACACAGTTTATCATCATCATATTCACTCCTGATCAAATAACTTGCAGTAGACAATGCAAATAGTCAGGACACAAATACACATTATTAGAACCAAACATAAGCGACCAGAATTTGGCGCCATCCTGAAGAAGACATCAGTTCTCATCATGCAAGAATACAAAAGACATGAACTCCTGACTATCAGGAAGGCGCATGCATGTCAGGTAAAAACCTGAATGCTTCATATGGCATCTTAGGACACTTTCCATATGTTGGTTCTACATGTATGCTAGTACTAAGGTATAAAAGTACTAATATAGTGCAATTCAAGCCTCAACACCTGGCACAGCCCAATGGATGACTGGGACAGTCAAGAATCAAACCCACAAGTATGTAGCTATATAATGAAAAGCATACAAAGTAAGAAATAACCCAGAGAATACAATTATACCCTGCTAGAGGCCTTGCACCCATTGACAAGCCACACTGAGCAACCATGAGTAGAGCCCCTCTAGGATACTCATAGTCCTCTCGTGCAGTTGCATAATTGATCCTAAGTGTTAGCAGAGGTCATTACATCATGTCATGAGCAAAAAGAAGATACATATGAAAGTCAAGTAGTAAACCAACTAGGAGTGTACAGAATAATATCTGTGCAAGTAGAAATCTGACACTCCGAACGTGCAACAGCATAGTCTTCAACAGATCTACTACTATTAACCTTAATCTCTTCATGCACCTCATACACAACTTGCTGCAAAGTAGCATCCCTATCTTCCAACTTAAAATCCTTCTGCTGCAAAAGAGATGCTACATAGTCATCACTTTTTCTCTTCTCATCCAAAGCATACTACAACATAGCAGTAAGATCCACTTTGACAGCTTGCAAATCTGCAACTTGCTGAAGCAATGCATCCTTTTCCTAAGTTAATGCATCAAACTCAGCTGGAACAAAAGCATTTTTAAGCATATTATAATGTCTAGAAACCAAAGTGTCAAATTTTTCCATCACCAGTTGACAATTGTTTCTAACATCACCAATCAAAGCTTGCTGCATCTCAAAAAATTCAGACTTCAATACAACCAGGGCATCCACATCTACTTCCAAATTCTTCAAAATCTACTCTTCAACATGTTTAAGAGGCTGAAACCTCTCCAACAACAATTTATGCTCAACCTGCAATTTAGCATGCATATCAACAAAACTTTGCAATTGATGCATACACTTATATTGCAACTCTTGAGTCCATTTCTCAAACAAAGCAGTTGACATTTTTCTGTTGGGGTAAAGGCGCCTCCGCCATGCTGCCCCGTGTATTACTACACTAACAGTACCCGCCATTGCACACTGCAGGTGGCGGGCGCCCGTCACGTCACTTTATTCTTTACATTAATTTTAGTGACTAGTAAATAAAGGAAGGCCCGGTCACACATTGTGACTGTTGGAGTTCCCATGTCTTGTCTCTCTCTTTCTTGCTCTTTCTCTCCCGCCATAGCTCGCGTGCAAGCTTCGATCCTTCTCACCTTTCAACTGGTATCAAAGCTTGGCTTCCTCTTGCTTGAGCTCAACTTGGTGCTTCTCTACCTTTGCATCAACTCCCTTCATGCATTGGATCTCCATCCCGGCAACATATCCAATCTCCCTGAGCTCCCGTCACTCCTCGGCTTCCCGCGAGCACCTTCCCGGCCTATTGAGGCACTTTCAAGGCATTGGTACTAAGGTATTTGATCATTCTTTCAGGGTTTTATTTCAATCTACAGGTTGCAAACAACAAGGGCAGTCATGGCTTCAAACCCTTGAAGCTTATTCCCCTCATATTGTGCCTTACACCTATCAAGGCTCAAAGAGGCTTGTCATAGGCCTTTGATAGGCCCTTCTTGAGCCCCCCATTACCCCCTTTCAGCCATGGCTTCAAACCCTTGAAGCTTATTCCCCTCATATTGTGCCTTACACCTATCAAGGCTCAAAGAGGCTTGTCATAGGCCTTTGATAGGCCCTTCTTGAGCCCCCCATTACCCCCTTTCAGCCCACGTGGAGTAGCAGCAAGTTCAGCACCAACATGGCAGATTGCACCATTTTTCCAGGCTGTTAGCACTCGTCTACTTCAGCTCCACACTTGGCCATTGCTTCTTACTCTCTACCTTGATCAAGAGGGCTATTAGACTTCATATTTGGTGTCATTCAAGCTGTGGGCATTGGTCTTGATCATTCGGGGCTGATTTCTTCATATTTGGGACTGTCATAAATTGTCATAATAGGCTGAAAATAGGGCAGCAACATTGGCATTAGCATTTGTTGCTTACACTCCATTCCGATTGTGCTATTTGATGCCCGTATGCGGCCTACTTGATGCCCGAATGTCTTGGGAATGTATGCATTCGATTTGCCCATGACTTGGCATTGTTGTTGGGCTGGAAATTGATAGTCAAAAACTCACTGTGTCCGTGACAGTCCCACTAGATTCTGCAACTCACGATATGTTTTTTTGTTTTTAGCACATATTTCACCCAATTCTTATTAATAATGTTATTTCTATATGCATCACGATGTACATACAGTTGTAACGAGTCCTCACCAATGTCTTGTCATGCTGGTAAGTCCCCCAATGTTGCGGTGTCTATGGCTTGTCGAGTGCTCACTTATGGCCTTGCCATCGGCCTCAACTGGCTCGTACCTATCCAGCAGCTTTGTTGCAATACGGCTACCATCTCGAAGAGAAAACAATAGTAGCCTCCGCCTACTCAGGAGGACACTGAACCACACTTGCTCTATCAGCACAAGTGCTGAGCATAGTGTTAAACATGCAATCACTATGTCAGAGAAGGCCTTGAAATATCTCACTAAGATGAGAAAAGATCTGAATGAAGACCTTTGCCTTTGACTCGGGGGGATGTCCTATACCATGGATTTTGAACAGTGTGCTAATATGAGATCTGATCATTCCATCATTGACTATGACGGTTTCACAATGGTTTGTGATCCAAAGAACTTGCTTTATTTGTACAGGATGTAGTTGGACTATAGTGATGCTCTTATTGGAGATTGGGGAACTCTATGCCAAGATGCAATAGAGGAACTAGCTTAGAAGGATTTTACAGAGAACAAGAACATAAAGAAAAAGGAAGTACAAGAAGACAAAGAAGACCAACTAAGAATGCAAGAAGATCAAAAACACAAGATCAAGGAAAGCGAAAGATGCCAAAGAAGCATGAAGAAGATACTTTCTACTGCTACAAACAAATTTTTTTGAAATTTCCCATAGTGGACTTGGCACGGCACTTGGCTCTCATGGAAAAAGAGAAAGTCCTAACAGAAAGCAGAGCAAATGTAGCCCAAGTGGGCTTCAATACTCAACAACAAGCTTTCGTAAATACTCTGATGGATGCCACTCATGCGGAGGAAGGGGAGTCCCATGAGGTGGTAAAGAAGAAGCTAAGCATAGCACACAAAGCTCTGCAAGCACGCTACACATGCCCCCACAATCCGTTTCAGTTGGGCTAAACCTTGATGAACAACGCAAGTACCTGTTGTTGGCCGGCCTAACCCCCTAGGAGATTGATGCACTGGGGTTTGTAGAGGAGGTACAGTGGGAAGATCTCCCAGGGAGTGAAGCTGAACTACAATTTGACATGGGCAGATTCGATGAAGAAGATATCCCACAACCCCCTTCACCCCACTCTAAAGAATAGTGGCAGTCAACGGACACATATGTGGAGAGAAAAGCCGCCTTGAGGGAGAAGAGAAAGAAAGTGGTGAAATAAGCTAGACAAAGATTGAGGGCTAATCTTATGGCATAGTCGTTCGCACCTCTTCCACCATGCCCAGGTGACCTGCTGGCTAGTTTCCATGTAGAAATCGTAGTCTAGGAGAGACAAGAAAAATAGAAACAACCTTTTAACTTCAACTTCCTCCTTCCCAACGGCCTGTGAAGAGTTCTTCCCCTTAAAATAGTGGACGAGGTGATTGGTATCGGAAGTCAGCTAGGCCAACAATGGCTGGAAGAAAGAGAGAAGAATCCCACCCTCTAGGACACCGAGGATGCTGAGTACTAGCAAAATAAGGTTTTTGAAGTGCCTTGGTTTATGCCTAGATACGAGTGCCAGCCATTGTGGCGGAGACGTATTTGCGATAACAATGTGTTGTCTTCGATGGCTTTTTGTAATACCCTCCCCTTTGAGAGAAACAACCACACCTTCATGGCGTATCCTCGTAGGGTAGGAGTAGACTTTAATGCAAACACCCATGGTCGCTACGACTTTCCCATCATATATAACCCCCATACTACCACCTTAGCACAAGCCCTCAGTTTCACCTTGAACAAACCTAGATGCTACCATGACCCGCTATATTGCTGACTTCTCCTCTTGTCACGATCCCACCTTCATTACCACATGCAACTACCTTAGGCTATTAAAAATCTTACTTAAGCAGGATCCCACCCCAACACAACGTGGTCTCTCCCCACTCTTTTTTTATCCTAACACCATATATAGCTGTAGGATGACCCACCTAATTATGTGAGCTAGCCTTCTATCCTCCTTCTGCCTAGCTATTCTCGAGGATATGAGTGACAACAAATTCACCTACTGTAACCACCCATTCCTCTCCACCACCTCTCTCCATGTCGCTTGAACCTTAAGGGTTACATGCAGAGCTCAAGATTTTTGAGTCACTCTATTAAATCCCCTTTCCCACCACCTTCTAATGATGATAACTAGCAATTAGCTATTGCACTAATCCTGTACCTTAGCAAGTTTTTAATAAAGAAATGAAAAAAAAAGAGATAGCAAACAAATAACAATGAGAGGAGCACACAACATGTCCAAACACAAGTCGTGGCACATAGCTCACAGTCATGCACCTAGGGGTCCTCAAGTTAGGCACGTCCGGTGACCTTAGTTGGCCCGCTCAATTCCTAAACCCCCTAGCCCTTTTTGACTCTCCACTTCACACTTAGGGAACCTCAAGGGCATGACAAGGGAGATAGCACTCACCTATGGTTTAGACCTGTCACCTTGAGCTATACATACCACACCTCCCTTTGCACGAACATGGTCATCAAGTATGGGACATCACCCAGGCTTACCTAGGGTTAGACCCAGTTCCGTGTTCCACTAGCACGACCACAAAGCAATGCACTATGAGGTAGACACTCCCCTTAGGTCAAGCACTTTCTCCTTTCAAGTACAATAAGATGCTACAACCCGCCAACTTCAGAGACCCCCATCATCCGCTTGACACACCTTGGGGTCTCCATCTAAATCATTACCAAGCTTCCCAATCAAAAGAGTCCACATGTGGTCCTATCCTCACCCCACCACTCACTTGCCTAGACCCCACCCTTCCACAACAAAGAGCTTGAAGTGTCATGGGACTGGCACCCATCTTGGAGAGGGGTAATGTTGACCTCAGTTCAAGATGGCAGAAATATGAAGCAAAGAGCAAAAAAATGACAGAAAAAGAGCAAAGGTGCAGAGGCAGCCCCAAAGCTAAGCTGAGGCAAAAAGCACAATTTTAAATGGAAGGCGCCTCAAAAAGCTTTAAAAACTCTTATAAAACAATGCCAGGATCCCTCCTGTGCCATTTGTAAAAGAATAGATGGGTGTAGGCTTTTAAGTTATGAAGTAGGAAGAGGAAAATAATAATAATGACCTTGCCACAATGGTCAGGTCATGTAAAAAGGGATGGGTGCCCCTGGGATTTTTGGGTTTGTATATAAAGTTCAAAAAGTGAATGAAAGCTCATTCTTTGGTGTGTGGCTAACAAGAGACCTATCTCCTTCTCTTCTTCTCATCACCTTGCTTGTGTATGTGCTCTTGAGAGAGGGAGTGTGAGAGTGTGTGGGAGTGAGGGATCAAGAGGGTGAATCTCTTTACCATCTCCTCTTCTCTTCTTCCCTTCCTCTTCTCTTTTCTTGTGCACACACGGCTATGGTGGAGGGAGCTTGATTGAGGGAGACTTGAGGATGATTGAGCTAGCATCTAGGATCGTGGAGCTACTGGTGTGTGTGAACGAGGTAAGCTTACTACACTCATAGTTTGGAAGGCGTATCGGCTAGGTGAGAGATAGCCATTAGAGCTCACTTGGAACGCTCGAACAATAAGCGGTCCTTGGGTCTTAGCAATTGAGCTTGAGCTCCCATTATAGCTGCATGTATGAATGTTCTAGCTGTTAGAAATCAAGCTCACCATCAGTGTGTCTTCATCTATGACCGACATCTATGACAGCTGGTGTGTACAACTGTCTACATGTGACTACATTAAATAAGTCGGGTTAGTAGTCAGTCAGTGGACCAGACTAGAGTTAGTTAGTCTAGTCTACATTTACACTAGGTCACTTTATCTTGTAGACAGTATGTGTGCTTTTCAGTATAGTGTGTGGAAATGAAGGAATGAGCTTGAGAGCCTGAAGGCTCATGGACATGGAGTCTTTCCCTTTCTCTCTCTCTACTCTTTGAACATGGTATCAGAGCTTCATCCATGAGGCTGTGGGAGAATGGGCATGACAACTTGCAAATGAAGCCATAATCAAAGGAAGGAATCAGCGTGGACTGCCTTCTAAAAATTGTGGACTGTCTCTTGAAAAACAGCAACCTGTATCTGAAAATCTGCGCCTGCTGATCTGAATGGACAGCAACTTGTATCTGAAAATCTGCGCCTGCTGATCTGAGTGGACAGTAACCTGTCAATCTTCAGTGGGGCACCTAGACAAGGTTCATAGAGCATGTATGCTCACTATTGAAGGTATTTGAAGTGTGCAAGGAGTAAATGCTTGTGTGGGAGCTCTGTTATGAGCTGGAGTGACAGACACAGACCTGTAATCATTTCTGAACTGCTGTAAATATGAATGGACAGCATGCATTCAGTCATTACTGGCACACAGGAGCCTTGTACTACACTCAAAAGGCATCTTTAGAGCACAAGAATGTGTCAAAGCATGTATACATTGGATCAAATGTCTTGAAGCTGAGATCTCTTGCATAGAATACTCAGATCTGAAAATCAATGACAGGCTGAAAACTATCATACACAGTCAATGACAGAATACTCAGATATGAAAATCAATGACAGGCTGAAAACTGTCATACACAGTTGCTCAGAATACTCAGATCTGAAAATCAATGACAGGCTGAAAACTGTCATACAAGGTCAATGACAAGTACTGGGCATTACTGAAGCAATACAAGTCATCTTGGGGGTTCCATCATCTATATGAACTGGCCTATACATGCTGAATGCATGGAGAATTGAAGCAAGCAATGAGCATCATTGAAAACTGAATTTTGAAGCTGAAATAAATGAAGTTACACTGTCCTGGTTAATTACAAACAGCTCATGAGGTTTATGCCATTGATCAATGAAGATAGGTTGTCTATGCCTACTCAGATGCTCATGTATTGAACTTGCCACTACAAAGTAAATGTATGACATGGTCAAAAGACATTTTGGAGCTGCTTGGAGCTTGGTATGATGAATTCTGGTTGACTACAACCTGAAACTGAATTTGTTGACACACTCAGTTTTGGACTTGAAATTGTTGCTGGTTACTCACAGTTTATAGTTTTCAGACTGCATGTATGTACCCTGGTAGTGAGGTTACATAAGCTTAAGCTGATGCAAACACATAGCTTATGTATTGACAGCTATATCTACACTTGAGACCACTTGTTTGTGGGTTGTTTTGGGGTGTCAGTGGGCTGAAATACCCTGGTTTTTTTCTATAATTTAGTGTAGAAAACTGTCATAAACTATTACGGACTGAACTTAGTCAGTCATACTTATTGGACTGCAGGGAGTCAGGCACTTGATAGACAAACTATTGCATCATGGCTAATGCACATGGGACTGACAATATCACTCAGATTGTTGGAGAGAAGTTGGATAATAAGAACTTTACATTATGGAAATTCAGAATAAAAAACTTTCTGGTTGGCAGAGGTTATTGGGATTTATGTACAGGAGATGAAGTTGCTCCTGAGTTGCCTGCACATAATCCAACAAATGAACAAAAAAGAACCTACAGGCTATGAAATGAAAGAGCATGCAAGGTGCTGCATTGGTTTTCCTTATGTATATCTAATGCTATGGTAATTCAAATCACTGGATGTGAGACTCTGAAGGATGCTTGGGACATACTGATGAAAAATTATGGAACCATGACACATGCAAGAAAGATTCAATTGAAACAGCAGTTCAACAACATGTCAAGGAATGGCAAGAGCATCCAGACGTATACCACGGAGATTAAAACCATAGTGATCAACTTGCTACTATTGGCTCAAGTGTATCAGAAGATGATATGATTGCTGTTGCTTTGAATGGCTTAGGCAAAGAGTACAAAGCTTTTGACACTTCCATTTCTGTCAGAGAAGAGCCCCCTAGCTGGGAAGAGCTAGTTGCTTTGTTGCTGCATGAGGAAGTCAAACTTGGTTTGAATATAGGTTCTAGTGCATCTCAGAGTAGAGACACTGTGTTGTACTCTAGCCAGCGTGGCAGAGGATCTAGAGGTCGTGGTTCATTTCGAGGTCGTGGTGACACTTGTAATACTTATGGACAGCAGTAGCAGCAGAGTAATTGGCATGGTGCAAATACACAAGGCCAGCATGGATCTGGTGGGTTTAGAGGCAGGGGGAGATCACCCCGAGGTAGAGGTGGTGGTTCTAGTTCATGGCAGTCGTCTGATCAGTCCAATAGGGACAAGGACTGTCATTATTGTGGCCGGTATAGGCATATTGCAAAGGATTGTTACAAGAAGCAAGGAGATATGAAGGCAAAGGGCAGACATCATGGGCACTATGCATCTTCCAATGGTGCTCATGATGAGTCAATTGATAGACTCTTTGCCATGCAACATGTATCTAAAAATGCATCGAGATATGATAGAGATGACAAATGGTACATTGACTCTAGAGCGTCAAACCACATGACCCCGCATGGAGAGTGGTTTGATGAGATGGTTGCAGGTACACATGGTCATGTATGTACTGGGGATGATACCCAACATGACATAAAGCATAAAGGGATTGTTCCATTGATGATGCCTGATGGCAAGAAGAAAGGCCTGCATGATGTCTTACATGTACCGACCATAACAAAGAATTTATTGTATGTGGGTCAAATGGCAGAACAGAATCTGCAAGTGAGGTTTAACAAGGATGGATGTTTCATTGAGGAGTATGGAAATGGCTGCAAGCCAATTGCCAAGGGCAGAAGGGATGGCAAGATGTTTACTTTGGAAGCGACCATTCCTGAACTTAAAGCAACCATGTTTGCACATGATGAGAGTGCCATTCGGGATGTAGAGATTTGGCACAAGCGGATTGGACATGTCAATGTACAAAAGCTGAAATCTATGTAGCAGAAAGAAGTAGTACTTGGATTACCTAAATTCAAGTATAATGATTTTGGTCATGTATGCCCTGCATGTCAGTTTGGGAAGCAGGCACGGTTTCCTTTCATGAGACATGTAAAAAACAGCGCTAGGCCTTTACAGTTGGTACACTCTGATGTCTGGGGTCCTTCACATAATGCTTCCTTTGGCGGTGCACGATATTATGTCTCATTTATTGATGATTTCAGCAGGTACACTTGGCTTTATATCTTGAAACATAAGGATGATGTGTTTGATGCATTCAAAGACTTCAAGAAACATGCTAAAAATGAATTGGGCTGTTACATATCATGTTTGAGATCAGATAGAGGAGGTGAATATGTCTCAACCTACTTTGATAGGTATCTTGCTAAACATGGGATCAGAAGACAGCTCACATGCAGTTATACACCGCAGCAAAACGGTGTTGCAGAGAGGAAAAACAGGGTTTTGATGGAGTCAGCTAGAGCTATGCTGAATGAAAAATGTCTGCCAAATGGTTATTGGGCTGAATCAGTGGTGATTGCTGTATATGTGCTGAATTGAACCCCTACAGCAGGGATTCATGATGTCACTCCGTATGAACGGTTGTATGGTCATAAACTTGATATTTCACACTTGAAGGTATTTGGCAGCATTGCATATGTGCATATACCGGATGAGAAGAGGAAGAAATTGGATCCTAAGGTAGTGAAAAGTGTGTTTATTGGATATGCACAGGAACGGAAAGCTTATAAGTGTTATGTACCTTCTACGCATGAGACACTCATAAGCAGAGATGTGGTATTTGATGAGTTAGCATCTTGGTATGGGAATCCTGTTGCAGTGCCTACTGATGGCTTACCCAGTATGAGTCATGCTGAAAATACTCCTGCAAAGAGTACTTCCATGACTGGTCAGACAGGTGATATATTATCTACAGCGAGTCCTTGGACAAGACGATTACGGAGTCGCACTACTGCATCCACTTACACGGATATGTCAGTGAGGGGGAGAACAGATAAGGGAAAAGAAAAGGTTTTTGAAGATGTAAGAGGTCCACTCACTTGCAGGTTATGATTCATCTAGTAGTGACAGCTTAGATAGTGAATTGGGGATTCCGTCTGTTATGACGCCAGGTGCTAGATAGAGCCATTATGTGCCGCCTCATGAGAGGCAAGCTCACAGTGAGCCACAGCTCAGGAGATCAAAGAGGGTCAGACGACCTGTTGACAGGTATACTTACACTAGATATTCACCCCGTCATTATGCGTATATGACGAAAGTAACACGTTTTAGAGAACCAAGTAAGTTTGATGAGGCAGTTTCAGATGAGAATTGGCGTGCTGCTATGGATGAGGAATATTCAGCTTTGGCTGAAAATTGTACATGGGATTTGGTACAGTTGCCTGAGGGCAAAACACCTATTGGATGCAAGTGGGTATATAAGGTAAAATGTAAATCAGATGGATCATTGGAAAGATATAAGGCCAGGCTGGTTGCAAAAGGGTATGCGTAGCAGTATGGTCTTGATTATGAGGAGACTTTCAGTCCTGTAGCAAAGATGGCTACAGTTAGAACTGTGATTGCTTTGGCAGCAGCTAGAGGCTGGAAACTATGGCAGATGGATGTAAAGAATGCATTTCTCAATGGAGAATTACAGGAAGAGGTTTACATGGAATAGCCTGAAGACTATGTACATCCAGAATTTCCAGCACATGTATGTCGACTGAAAAATGCATTATGTGGGTTGAAACAGGCACCCAGAGCATGGAATGCTCGCATCAGTAGTTATTTACAGCAACATGGTTTTCGATGGGGAGATGCTGATCATAGTCTGTTTGTGAAGAAGACAGATAGTGGCTATGTTTTTCTAGTTGTCTATGTTGATGACTTAATCATAACAGGAGATGATGAAAATGGGATTGCAGAAATAAAGACATGTTTACAGGCTGAGTTTAAGGTCAAGGATCTTGGAGAGCTAAAATATTTTTTGGGGATTGAGGTTGTCTCTACACCTCGAGGCATATGGCTGCTACAGAAGCAGTATGCTCATGACATGTTACAGAAATATGGTATGGCTGATTGCAAGCCTATGGATACGCCTTTGGAGCAGAATGTCAAGCTACAGATTGATGTTAGGACAGAGATTGAGAATGTTACTATGTACAGACAGATGGTCGGTAGCTTGATCTATCTCACGATCACTAGACCTGACTTGAGTTACGCTGTGGGGCTGATCAGTCAGTTCATGCAGAAGCCTCGCAAACCACACTTGGATGCAGTCAGAAGAATTCTGAGATATGTAAAGGGTACCACAGATCATGGGCTGTTTTATGCATATGGGAAAACCCTTGACTTGATGGGGTACAATGATGCTGACTGGGCTGGTTGCACATATGACAGGAGGTCAACCAATGGCTATG
Source organism: Lygodium microphyllum (assembly GCF_053477565.2). Taxonomy (NCBI): domain Eukaryota; kingdom Viridiplantae; phylum Streptophyta; class Polypodiopsida; order Schizaeales; family Lygodiaceae; genus Lygodium; species Lygodium microphyllum. The sequence continues at coordinate 86,203,319 of NC_141151.1, forward strand.
CATTTGGATTGGGTAGTAGCATGATCAGTTGGCAGAGTAAGAAACAGCCTACAGTTGCATTGTCCAGTACGGAAGCAGAGTATCGTGGTGCGGCCTTAGCGGCCTGTGAAGCTAAGTGGTTACAGAAGTTGCGGAATGACTTGGGAGTACACTTGGATAGCAAAGTCAAGCTGTACTGTGACAATTTGAGCAGTGTTATGTTAGCAAGCAATCCTGTTTATCATGCAAGATCAAAACACATTGAGGTTCACTACCATTTCATCAGGGAAATGGTTTTAGCAGATCAGATTGACTTGGAGCATGTGAAGACTGAAGACCAGGTAGCAGACATCTTTACCAAATCACTTGGTAAAGATAAGTTCATTCACTTTAGACAGCTACTTGGAGTGATGTAGATGATTTGAGTTTTGTTTTTGAGCTTGAGAGGGAGTGTTAGAAATCAAGCTCATCGTCAGTGTGTCTTCATCTATGACCGACATCTATGACAGCTAGTGTGTAGAGCTGTCTACATGTGACTACATTAAATAAGTCGGGTTACTAGTTAGTCAGTGACCTGACCAGAGTCAGTCAGTCTAGTCTACATTTACACTAGGTCACTTTATCTTGTAGAGAGTGTGTGTGCTTTTCAGTATAGCATCTATTATAGTTAGCATTTCTTTGTGTAAGATTCTTGTAGTTATCCAATGATTTTGGGACATCCATTCATTGTGTCAACAAGGATGGAGACTAAAGTGATTGACAATAGTGGTTCGCCATATGCTCATGTGAGAAGTAGCGATAGCAAAAGAGAAGTTGAATTGTTAACTCTATGTGTTATTCATCCTTGTAATAGGGATACTCTTAAAGATTATTCGGTTTTGTCTAATACTAGAGAATTCAAGTGTTTTTAGATGGTTCTACTGTAAATGGAGGCTATGCTAGTGCTGATTGGAAGATGTTTTTGCCTCCAAGAAAAGGGGAAACTATTTTTATTACTTGTTTTCAAGAATGGACAACAAATAAGACAAGAAGATCTAAGAGCATTGAAGCCATGTGTAGGGCTAGAAAGGGATATGTGCATCAAGCACAAAATGGTTGTAAGAGATTGTAGTGGGGATAGGCAAGGCAGATTTCAGGATGTTGAAAATTTCTTTTAATGAAAGTGGATTAATGGTAAGTGATAAATCTAGAATGGTCTTTCATACTAGGAAAGACCCCTAAAATGTTTGGTTAACAAGGTGTTCATATGTAGAAGTTATAGGGTCAAAAAGGGCAATCTCTAGGCAGGATTGTATGCTGTAAAGAATGTCGTGCAAAAACTTTTAGGGCTTGATACCTTTAGAATTTGGTCTTGGTATTTTCAGCAAAGCTATAGATTACAAGTGGTGCTACATTTTTGTTTTTAAAAGCTCGGTGATCGGAGTTATTATTTGGAAGATACAAGTAATTTTTTGTAGGGTGGTCTTATAGGATAGTATTCTAGTCGGAATGAGACAGAGTCTAATGAATATAGCATAATACATGCAACATATACTTTGATAAAGTTGACAGAGAGTTACAGGCCATGTAGGATGTCTAAGCTTGTAATACCTTATGATCCAAGAGGGATTGAAGGAAGTTTGGGTCTTCTATCCTAGAAATTCCTTTGACCTTGGTGGTAAGAAGGTCATGAGCATAAGAGTTTGGGTGATATTGATATGGGTAAACATGATAGCAAGCTCTCCTTTAAATTTTTCACCTCTTGCAAGCTCTTGTATATTTAATTGTTGGTCTCAAACTTTAGTGAAATATTCATTGTTCATCAAACTTGAGGAGTTTTGATGGGTTTATGCTCTTTATGTGGATTGTTTTGGGCTATGAATAATAGTTAAGAATAGGGCTACAAGTATAATCATAGTCCAGGCAATAAAACTTGGACTTTTCTTCGATTTGGAGTAGCATTAGTACCATATTTTGTTATTGTAATAAAATTGTCATTAGAGGGTTGAAGTGCTTCTCAAGGCCTCTATAGGGTATTAACAGGGATTTGTATATTCCTATTCATGTGTCTTGTCTATAGTGGATGCTTTCTATCATTTTTCATGAGTAGATTGATGCATGCATGAGATTTTGAGGTGTTACCTACAACTTTTGGATTATGTTCATAAGAGATAATTCATGTTATATTAGTGTATATAGTGATGCGTATTCTTATTTTGTGTTGGGAAACAATGTGTATGTGCCTTTGTCTCTAGTATAAATATTAAATATATTAGATGTAATGTAGATTGATTGTTTTGTTGAGCCATATGAAATGAAGTCACTCGATTTCATCTCTAAATGTATCCATTTGACCTTCCAATTCTAAATTCTCTTTCTTTAATCTTTTTTCACCTCTCAATCTCCCTACATCCTTCTCTCTCTTACCCTTGCAATAGACCTTCAACCTTACATGCTTCGACATTGGTAAGAAATCAATGTTTACTAGAGTGAATGAAGTACCAATAGTTGGTCATATATGTGAGCCTTTTGAAAGAAGGCCATTCCAAGTGAAAGTGGATGCCATAGACAAGATTGAGAAGACTTGTTCTTGTACATCTCAAGTGAGAAGGTTTCTAGGTGAGTGTGTATTTTACTTGCTTCGGATACGCCAATTTGCCCATATTGCACGTGATATGTACCACTTGTTGAGAAAGGGATAGAAATTCGCATCTTGTAGTGAAAACATCCTCTTGATGTGAATCACATAAACTTAGCGGATTCCGAGTCGGCCCACTCTTCCAACAAGCCCATCAGTACCTTAATGCTACTCAATCCTGTGATCTGGACAGCAGTAACATTACATGGGGTTCCCTCCGCAAACCTGGTTGCTCGTGGCCACCAAGATGACATCGCAAATGATAGGCCATCGTTCCTCCGTAAACCTGGTTGCTCGTGGCCACCAGGATGACATCGCTATCAGCTCCGCAAACCTGGTTGCTCGTGGCCACCAGGATGACATCGCAAATGATAGGGCATCGTTATTCCATCTAAGCCAGCGCCTACATCGTATGGCTGCCACGTCGATGCCGATCAATGCTCTAGAAATCACACTAATTCAACTCAGCAAAAAACACGTTGTCCCTTCTTGCTCTAAACACGGCGCCAGCCACCTAGTAGTTTCCTGACTCATGCTCATCATCCTAATGATGACGACTGGCTTTCCACACCAGTCATCCTGAATATACATTGCCAAATATCTTGTACACAAACCATTTGCTAGTCCCTAGATCACAAAACCCAAATAGTATTCTTGCATAAGTCATATTAAGCATCATAGTATCCTCCTGGATCATATGCCAGAACTCTTGTCACCCATACGTGCATGCAACCAATCCAACTACCATCTCCCACATCATATGGGAAGTTCATAAAGTTGGAATAGCATGTAACTATATGCAATCGCATTGCAAGAAAAGTTTACATCCACTTGGATCAAATGGCATAGTGAACCCAGAATGTTTTTGAAGAATATCGTAGCTTGTAGATCCCCTTAGATCATAAGGTAGTGTCAAGTATACCCACATCCCTTTTACTATCTTCTTAGATGCGTGTGTTCCATACAACGTTATATTCACATTTATCCCATCATGATCCACATGAATGCATTTTGTCCTTATATCAAACATCCATATCTCCATGATCTCCAACACAAGCAGAAATGCAAGTGAAGTAGCTTCACCCCCTCTAGCTTTGTAGCCCGCACTATGCATCCATAGAGAGGCAAACTCCATAGCATTTGGAACTATAGAATCACCTTGAAAAGCATATTTATATTCTATTTTCAATAGATGTATAGATTGAAACTCATTATATGAACCATAAACCCTCTCTAAAGTTTCCCCAACCTGTAGAGAAATATCATCACATATACCATGCATATTTTCAAGATAGATAATAGGACCGAATCACTTTGAGACAATTTCAATGACCTATGCATGGCTCAATCAGATAGCCAATACAAACTAATATTTGCATAAAGAGCTAGATCTATGTATAGCTTCTCATATTCAAGTCATTCAAAACTATTCACACCATAATCAAGTAGCTAGAGAGCCTCCATAAATTACATGTTTAATCATGAATATATTAACAATCAAAGAAAGATCTTTAGAAGATAAAAATTATGAGAGGGACATATAAATTCTTGGTGAGTATAATATGCTATAAATTATCAATTGGTTACATAGTATCATATCCCACTTTAAAATGCCCATGGTCGAAACTATCATTTGTATTTTGATCTCAAGTGCTATCCATGTAACATATTGTAAAGTGCCAAAACCACCCCAACAAAAGAAAATACTCATAGCATTACCAAATGATTTCAAAATCACAAAGAAGGACCTTCCTCCATAGTTAAGGTGGATGCTACCCAATTCACGCATGAATTAGTAATTTTAAAATGTATTTGATACCAATTAAACTAGAAGGGTCATTCACTTATGCATGATTTCTTAGTTCAATTTGCTGGGATCGATGGGTCAAAAAATCCACTGAGCCCACCTAGCCAAAAGTTAGAGCAAGCAATTTTTGATTCATAGTAGTGCAACTCTTAATGTATGGGCCATCCCTTACTTTGTTTCCAGAGTAGAGTAGCTAAAGAATGCAGTATTTTCTTTTTTATTAGGCATTTCCTTTGTTAAAATAAGTGGGTTGAATTAATGTACATTTGATACAAATATTTTCCATCAAGATATCACTAATAGTTTTTGCTAGATAGAATTATTATTTTGAATGGGCTGACATTAGATGAGTAACTCCTAGTACTATAGCTATAGCAACAATGGTTTTTTACTTGTTACTATGATTGAGCCTAGGGTTATCTTTCATAACAATACTAAGTTTATAACTGATAGGTGCAAATAGGGTTGTGGTCATACAAGTTTAACCAAAAAGGAAAAGAAATGAATCCTTTGGTTTTGGGTAGATGGAAGATCTTCATTGAGAGGGAAGCAATGGTGAGATAGAGGTTGAAGCTATGGAGTGCAAGAGGGTTGAGAGAGAAGAACACAAGAGAGTTATATAGGCATAAAATGAATGGTACCCTTATTCTTTGGTAACTTCACTTATACAAGATTGTGTAGTGTGTACATATATAAGGGATATGCACCCAACTATTGACCATTGGCCTTTACTCTAGCAACCTTCAACCTAGCAACCAATGTGCCGTTATGGGAATATGAAAAGAAAATGAAGATACAATCCAGTGCCCATTAGCACTTTGTAGTGTGCAAAGCACTCAAAAGTAAACTCTTTATGAGAAGATTTGCAAGGTTATCAACTATATGGATTTCGATAAGCTTAATGTGCTTGTCCTTCCTTTCAAAGAATAGATGTGCCACGGGGGATTTACTAGTAGTAATAAGGACACGTCACCTACGTGCAAGAAATATATGAAAATATCCCTTATCCGCCCCCTATTTAAGGGACCTTACCTTATAAAATGTACCTTTCTTTCCTTATGTAACCCCCCTCCCTTACACTCACGTGGTACCATACGATAAACCCTAGTGGACCCCCTGGGAGATGTGCATAGATCTAGTGCCATTCAAGTGTCTCATCATCCTCTTTACTACATCCCAATGCTTCTTGCTAAGCGATAGTCCTTCTAGGCCTAAGCAAGCAATCAATCTAGCTATTACATGCATGCATACAAAGAAACAAGGTGAGTATCTTACTTTCTAATGCATATTTCAAGTGTTGTCATGAGATCCAATTGTCATCACAGTTGCACCTACAAAGATACTAGAAAAACTAAAATATAAGGGACTATCAACAACTTTGTTAATGAGACACTACACGTAAAAAATCTATGATTTAATTGATCATCCACAAAGTATTATAAATCAAGTTCTTAGTATTAGGTTGTTTACCTCCTCCTCTTTAGTTGAACCAAAAAAATATTACACATAATTGAATGATTCATCATTTTGAGGAGCTAACAACAATATTAAAATGAAAACATAACTCAAAGAGCTAACTTCCTAGTAGCAACAATTTGAATAGTAAAAGTAATGCCATAAAAGCAATACTACTAAAATGGCACACATATAAGCATCAACCATTTATAGATACAAGGAAACTAGAATGAGGATACATAGAAGATACAATCATTTCATAAAACTAGAAAGCATTTTATTCAGAAGAACCTAAGGTAAGACTTGATACATTGAGAAAATGAAGACATTACTTAACCATGACTTTAAGTATTTTCAATTTTACATTATCCAAGATTTAAGAATCTTGCTAGAGATAATTAATTAACAATTTAAGCTTTGGATAAGATCAAAGAACGTCGAAGAACTTAAGAGACACTAAAGAAATTTCAAGAGCTAATAGCCATTATGTAGATATTGTCAAAGAAACCTGAACTTGGATTAATGAAGCTATCAACATGCATTGATCACAATGCATATCCATACTTTCATGCGAGAACATTAGGAATTTTATTGTTAAGAACCTAGCATGAGCTTAATAATACAATGGCTTCTACTGTCATTAGGAGAAATATGGACTCTCTTTTTTTCCCCTTAAGGGGTTTCTCTCACCTCTCTCTCTCTCTCTCAAAAGAGATTCCAAAATAATATTATAATAATAGAACTTTTGGAATCAAAAAAATCTTGTATTTTTATTTTCAATAAATTTCACCTATTATTTTATTCCCAAACTGTAGAATAAGTCACTTTTTCTCAAAATCCTCATAACTAAAAAAATACAATTCTATTTTCTCTAAAAACGGAGTCAATCATTGATATACAACTCTTTAATATCCTCATGACTTTTCAACATTAAAATATATTAGAATCATTCTCTCGTTCTTATTCTAAAAAGGGTAGAAGCTAAAAAATGATATAGAATGATGTATACATCATATTTTAAGATTGTTTTTTACCTAGAGACACCTTTTTGACTCGAGAGTTTTCTTGTAAATTTTTATCTTTTTTAGACAAGTATATGCCCATTATTGGGCTTTTTTCATTCCCTTTGAAAGCTCTAATTTTGTCCCAAATTTTGTGTTCTCTTCTCCTTCCTCCAGAATATGGTTTCTTGCATACAAATTCTTTTCAATTAGCATTGAGAAGTGGTTTTGATACCATTTGTTAAAATCAAATAATCTCTATTTGCAACACTCTCTACCTCGCTACAAGCAATTTCCCTCTTCAGTACTATGCTATAAGATATCTGTCTTCAATAGTCCATACTACAAGCAATCAAGTGATAATGGAGGTATCTTTATTTTTTTAATCTCTATGATGTTATTAGTGTTCACAGTTGTTATTTAATCCTTAAGCATCAATTCAAAGAGAGAGAGAGAGAGAGAGAGAGAGAGAGAGAGAGAGAGAGAGAGAGAGAGAGAGAGAGAGAGAGAGAGAGAGGGAGGGGGGAGGAGAGAGAGAAATTTGTGAGATAAAATAAGAAAATAAGTGATAGAGTGACAGAGAGTAAATTAGGGTAGAAGATCATAAGATGATGTTATTGTTATCTACTTGCCAAGCTTCTGTATAAATGTGTTTAAATATATTTGATCAATTATTGTTAAGAGAGAGAGAGAGAGAGAGAGAGAGAATATTTTGGATAGAACAGAACATAAGATTTGATGCTAATTAGAGGTAGATTAAAAGCTAAGATTACAGGCTCAATATGGATTGATTAGGGTCTATCATAACTAAAATCAAGAGAAAGAGACAAGATCTAACTAGATTTAAAAAAACACGGATATAGTAAATCAAAGGAGTGTAATTGTATGATTTAAATGTTAATCCAAGTTAAAATTGGCATACAGTTTTCTTTATAGAATGCATGTGCAGAACGTACCAAGAGAAAGAGAGATACTCACTTTCAATTGGAGGATTAATATGCACCAATGTTCAAAATAACTGTGAAAAAGGATGACGCAATAAGATACATGATACAACAAGAAAGAAATGCATGGTAAAAAAATGTGGACCTTTAGGTTGATGGGTGCATTTATCCACCTAATCCACTCACTCAAAGGCAACCACAAGTTGAAGGGCTTACATCATTTGCAAAGTTTGTTTGTGAAGGCAATGAAGGATTGTATGGATACACATGCAAACTTGTCACACAAGGATTAGCAAGGGTTCATCAAGCCTTGAAAAATATGCAAACAAGATTACAAGGAAATATGTAGTCTTAGATAAAAAAGAATAAATTATTGGCTCTGAAGGATAGGGAGAACAAGAGCCCATAACAAGCAATGTGTGTCATAAGATGCTATGCATGCTATACACGCACATAATATAGAGTTATAGTCCAAAGTTATGGAGTTGGAGAAGGAGAATTAAAATATAAAAAGGGGAAGCTTACAAAGACTTTGGAGATTGGGCTCACTTTAAAAGCCAAAAAACTAAATGTGAAAGTGTTAGAACTAATTGGTGAGCCTACGTATATAGAACACACATACATATTACAATATGGTGCCAAAGAAGTTGCCTTTGTATTGAATGCATCCAACAACTTTGTATTGGATATATGTAGGGTACAAATTGCTATGGTCAAGTTCTACAATATGTCTATGGAAAAGTGTAGAGGTAAGTTGAAGTTTGACCTCAAACTTAATGAGAGTGAGATTACTAAGGGAAAAAAACTTGAACATGTGAGATAACACTTATGAATCAAGCATTGGATCCCAACATCAATGAAAACCATCCTTTATACTATAGTGTGCAATCAGAGAATGAAATATGGTGGCTTAGAACATTTGAAATACCAAATGAGGACCATGAAGTACTTAAAGTTTTTATAAACCTCACTAATATATCCAATGTTATTCAACAACAAAATAATGGAGCAATTTTATACTCGAGGGGTTTGGAGACTATGAAGTTGAATGGCATCTTACTTGTGATTTAAAAACATTGAAGTGTATGTTTGGTTTATCAAATGTAGTGAAAGAAAAATTTTCATGCATATATTGTAGGATAAAGGGAAAGATGGAAAGAAAGAATGGCTTGCCAAGGCAGGATAACAAGGTGTTCCAACACGTGATTAGAAAGTCATGAGAAATGGAATGCTAGTTCTAGTGGATCCAAATTGGCCTCCTATTTTGAAAATACCACTAACAAGGGTTTACTTTTGCACATTGCATTATTTGGTTAGAATAATTGAGAAGCTAGTATATGAATATATATGCTTTGCATACAAGATGCAACCCGTTTCAGAAGTTGATGCTATATGCAAGAAGATAGAACAAGTCCTCTCTAAAGTTGGATTGTAAGGGGGGAAAGTAGAAATAAAAAAGGACGAGAAAAAATTAGGCAAGAGTGAAAATATCCCTTGTAAACCATCCTTTGGCGGATCCAAGGCTAGGAAGTTTATATCTCCACCTTGAGATGAGGAAGGCAATATACTTGTAAAACAATGAGAGAAGTATGAAGCATGGAAAAAGTTGCACCTTGCTATTTCGGATTGGAGCAATGGGGGACGAACAAGGATTGCAAAGGGAAAAGTGTGGATACACCTAGATACATTAGTAGCTCTCTTACAAAAGTTGAGGTTTAGAGATGGTGATGCCAACATTTAAAGAAACAGTTGCTAAATTTCATAAGTCCATGGTGGAGGCATCGACTACAAATAACATAACACACTACATGGTCAATATTATCCCCACTACAAAAAAAAATCATCATTTCAAATTAGTTTGTGTTTCTAATCTCTCTTCTTGTACAACATTTACTTGAAGCACATTGTCCATACTTTGTAGATCAAGGAAGTTTGGCAGTATGGTCAACTCGAGGCATGGAACGATCTCTCTAACAAGTTCCTTGTGCTTTTCAAAAGGCAACTGATCATAGAGGTGACATCAATGATTCCAATTCTATGAGGAAATTATTCCAATGGTAGTATAGGAGATAAGAGATATGATACAAGGAAAAAGAAAAGAAGTCCAAAGCCTCTCAAGTAGAATTTATAAGTAGAGTAATATATGAAGTGAGAAAAGTAAGATATGAAAACAACACAACTAGACAATACCACATAGAATGGTTGGAAACCCAAGAGAGAGATGGCAAGAAATGGAGACCTAGATAAAGATAACAATTTTGATGCATTTAGAGTCCACGAGCTAAGAGCACATGTACTAAGGATATGACACATCAATACTCCAATATTTAACATGAGATGTCTTACAAATTTTGTTTAACCTTTCCAAGGTTTATCACTATATTTTTCAAAGTTGATTTTAAACTGTGTTTTTTAATTATAAAAAGTTTATTTTAAAATCCTAAGTCAAAGATATGAAAATTACAAATCTTAGAATATTCATTGGCCTAGAGAGAGAGGGGCATGAGGGGGGTTGGTAGGAAACAAAGAGAGATAGAGATGGGATGGAGAAATGAAATGAAATAATAAATTTAAAGTTCATTTACATCACAATAAGTTTAAAAGTTTCGCATTTAAGTTAAGTCTCTCCTTTCATTCACTACAAGGATATGAGGGTATAGCGATGAGAAATAGCGGCATCGCTATTTGCATCGCTATTAGCGTCATAAATGCGACGCAAATAGCGACGGTACCCATAGGAAAAAAATGCGGGCCGAAACCCGAGTGTGTCATTTTTCGTGCATTCACAAGAGAGAGTACGAAAGGGAGATTGAGAGGGAGAGCGAGTATCTTGCTGAGAGGGAGAGAAGAGTGAAAGAAGGAGAAAGAAGGCTTCTCACCACCACCATTGCCACCGCCGTCACCGCCACTGTTCGTGAAGAAGAGGAGGAGGTGTACGGAGGGTGAAGAGGAGCTACCGTCGCAAAGAGGAGCCACTAAACCCTTCTTTGAGCCTTTACAGTGAGTGCATTGTCCATTCTTGCTTTGCTTTTGTGTTTTCTCTGTCTCTTTTACTTGTTTTTTGTATAATTCGTGTGTATTGAGAGAGGGAGAGGAAGTGAGAGAGAAAGAGAGGGAGAGGGAGAGGGAGGGAGAGGAAATGAGAGAGGGAGAGGAAGAGGGAGGGAATGGGAGAGGGAGGGAGAGGGAGAGGGAGGGAGAGCGAAAGAGAGGGAGAGGGAGAGGGGGAGGGAGAGAAATTGAGAGAGGAAGAGGGAGTTTTCTCTCTCTCTTTTACTTGTTTTTGATATAATTCGTGTGTATTGAGAGAGGGAGAGGAAATGAGAGAGAAAGAGAGGGAGAGGGATGGCGTGAACCCATTCGGTTTGCGCTCAACTTCTTACAGTGTGTGGCCTATAGTCCTTGTCAACTACAATATCCGTCCATGGCTTTCTACGAAGAAAGGACATCTCATCCTTAGCTTACTCGTCCCCGGCCGCTACAAAGTCAAAAATTTGGATATGTATCTTCGTCTATTAGTCGATTAGCTTAAGTTTTCTAAAGACGACCAATTATCAGGGCTAAAATCCCATGACTGACATAATATATGTCAGGTTTGTACTATGAATGGATTGTAATTGGTGTGTGCATTTTGCTATTTGGAGTGTAGCCATTGTTCATAATGCTTTCTCATTTGTGGTAGTTTATACTACCGATCGCGATCGCAGGATACCTTACTCTAGAAATACGTAGGGCCATTTACAGGTTGTCAACTTTGGTGCAATGGATCTCACAGAAGGAGATAAAGACCCTTTGGTGCGATGGATGTTCTTTTTGGAGTGCTTCGTGAAAACCCTGAAAGGCTTTGTGCGATAACGAGCTCGGCCAGAAGGTGGCATGGCTGAAGGTTGGTTGGTGTATGAGGCACTAGTGCATATTTCACAATGGCTACCAATGGTGAATCCAGACAACAAAATGCTATGGTCGCTGAAGGACGATGATAGATTGCCCAGAGGTGTGGTGGTTGGAAATGGAGTAGAAAAAAGAATGGATGTTGCATTGGAGGAGAAGGTGAATCACTTTTGTATGTTGCACCATGCCTCTATGGAGACGTGGCTCAGTATGCACCGTCGATCGATTTGATATCCCGAGGGCATGGAGAAGATGCCGTAGTTCATGTCAACGCGATGGTTACATGGAGCTTTGACCGTAGCGTCTCACGAAGGGGCGGAGGTCTCAATGGAGAAGTGGGAATTCTCGAGGGAATGTAGTCTAAAGGTGATGACATGTTTAGGATTTGTCATATCTATATTTTATATGCGACAACTAATTTGAGTGTTTCAATGTGCAGTACAAAATATATAGTGCAGTGTGGTCGCGTGGACGACATTTTCTTGTGGAGCGTATTGACGAAATGCACTCCATAATGGACTACGGTATCATGGCAAGGTTCGAGCAGGAGAGCCAACAATGAGCAACGGATCCAAACACGGTTATAGATGAGATGGAATATTTTGGAAACTTGCAAAGTATTGTTATGGTGGATTACCGTAGCTTCTCCATGATACTATTCGATGTGCAGTGGTTCAAAGTGGTACTTGAAGGAGCTGGAGCAACAGTTCGACGAGGTCCATCTGAATTTCTCGAAATAGATTCTAAGAAAAAATGGACGGATTTGCGCGACACCTTTGTGTTGTCGGCGCATTGTGAACAGATGCATGAACTCATTTGTTTGTTAATTGTATTATGACATGGTACATGTCACAATAGTTTAATCTTGCTTGTACGTATTTGTGAATAGGTAATTCTCTATCCAAACCCCCAACAACCTCGATGGTGGTATGTTATACCTTCAGCTCCCCGAAGTGTGAGAGTATATGATCAAAGCAATATTCCGACCATAGATGAGGACAATATGCAAATAGAGGGGTTGATATTGCAAGGGGTGGAGGCCATTGAAAGCTTGAAGCATGTAGAGGAGCTAACATTGGCTAACAATGATGGAAATACAGGAGTCCAAGAATTCTTTGAGAACAAGGTGGACTCATCCTTTTGTGGTGACACGTCTATTGACCTTCCAATGTATGTGGAGTTGTGTCAGGAGATTGACATGGGACCATAGGATACTTTATACTTGAAGCATCTACTTACTCAATTCATTGACTAAGCTCTTATAAGGATACATAAGATATATATTTTAAGTGAGATCATTTTATAAGGATTTATATTACCGTGTTTTGTATGATTTAAATTGATTATGCTAACATCATTTTTTCTATGTGCTGGTGACCTTTTCAGGATGAGTCGAGGGATGAGCGATGAGGAGCTGCAGGATATCTTCGTGCACATGTCTCTAGATCAGATGGTGAGATTCAGAGACATGGCAGACCAGGAGTTGTCTCTCGGACATTGTCCGGCCACTCTATTAGATCTACTTTGGCGCGATCAGATGCTTCAGCTTCGAGCATACGATGAGGTCGACGCTCCAGACTTGGGCTAGACGGAGGGAGTGCTTCAGGATCAAGGGATGCTTTAGAGATACAGAGGCAGTGAGCCCGTGGTCGGCATCGGATACAGGTGCGACTCCTTGCTCTCGTGGCAGCTCTAGGGAGCATGGCTTAGGTGGAGGTATGGACGCGGTGTCTCCGTCTCCTCCTTCTACTGGAGTTGCGTCACCTCCAAGATTTATCACACCTGTGGGGACGTCTATTCCAGTTACTCTGGCTTTTACTCAGCCATCTGCAAGTGATACTACCCCGATCGGTACACCGGATATACAGGGGTCTCCTGGATATGCCGAGGAGTGTGGACACAGGTGGGAGAGGACCCATCTTAGGCATACCCCAAAGGGATATGCTTATCTTGTCGATGATAGTTCAGGAGCCATCATCATGAATGATGAGGGGAGGAGGGTGATGGCTCGCATGAGAGAGTTGTGCCAACAAGTTTTTCGGCACAACATCTTAGATCATTGGAAAAACATACCGAAGGGGAGAAAGGACTACATAGTAGCATCCTTGCATGAGGAGTTTTTGGTTCAGCCACAACAGATAGATTTTCTACGGGCTAGATGATGGACTGCATGCATGCATATATGTTTCACAGATGATCAGACGCACGCAAGGCATTCAAGAGTGGGGTTGCAAAGCCGGAGTGGCTAGACGTGGACGACTGGCACCGACTGAGGGATGATGTTATAGATTCTCCAGGACGTTGAAGTCAGCAGAGCGCAAGGCGGCGAGGGTATGACTAGAGGCTAGAGTGGTACATCATCTTAGGAGTGGCGGCCATAGGACATATCTGGAGGACTTTGTATGTTTTTTTTTGTTTTTCTTGCTTATTTTTTTGCAATATCCTTTGTATTGACAATCATGTTTCTAAGAATTAGTATTTTGTTTTCTTTGGAGCACTCCATTACAAATCATGATCCGATCGGCCTTGAGATTTGATATGCAGAGAGGTACGGTCTCACTGCATTGATCGACCGATTGTATAGACGCGGCGGCCCTGTAAGTCACTCATCTTTCTTGTCCATAGTTATCATGTTTAATTAGAATGCATTATTGTATGGTAGACTGATGTGTAGTTGTTTCTTTTTTTGTAGAGTCCGTTCGATGCTCCTTTGTTGTGGGACGAGTTTTCGGATGCCGAGGATATGTAGCTCGCCCTTGGATCCCTGGAGCTCACACACCCTTCTTTTTTGGTCGCATGATCTGTGTAGACATTTTCTATGTAGTAGTGATATCTTGTCATGATTGTACCAGTCACTTTCATTATACGATCATGTATTTATTTCATGTATCAGTGTTATGATTTAAGTACACTTTGTTTTTGTATAGCCCAAAACCACAAATTTTTTTTCCCTATTACTGTCACTATTAGCGTCACAAATTTACATGCACGTGTCTTTATTAGCGTCGTAGAACGTCATTATTAGCGTTGCTATTTGCGTCGATATCAGCGTCGCTATTGGTGTTGGTATCAGCGTCGCAAAATGCAATGCTGATACTGACGTAAATAGCGATGTTGATAACGATGCTCATTCCGACTGTTCTATGGCATCGCCAATAACAACGCTTTTTGCGATGACGGGTAAATTTTTTATTTACATTTTCGTCGCTTTTAACGTCCGTATAAGGCCTATATCTTGTAGTGATTTTTTCCCATTACTCTTCACTCTACCGCTCCACCTTTCTATCATTCATCATCATAACCATGGCACGTTCCAAGCTTCCTATCAAGAAGGCACTTGCAAGAGAAAGAGCTCAAAACTCTTCCCAATCTAGTGGGCGTATTGTAGTAACAAAGATCCCCTGGTGGCCAACAATGGTGGCCCTACTGCGGCTAATAATGATGGCACTACTATGGCCAACAATGGTGTCCCTAGTGTGATTAATAATGATGGTTCGCCATTGTCTAGAAATGGTAGTCTAGATACTCCAATTGCTCCACCTCCCACTACTGCTCCAGCTGGTAATACACATCCTCCGACACATAAGAAGTAAAGATGGAGATTAGGCACAACTGCGCTATGTGAGATAAGAAAATTCGACAAGATTTCCAACTTGATTATTCCTAAGGCACCAATCTCTAGGTTGGTGTGAGAAATACTGCAAGATTTGATGTCAAGGCGAGAGTGAGAGCATCATCACAAGTTCTTTTCAAGGAACTAGGCAAGTGGGGTGATGGTCAAGCCAAGCCTTGCTTGCTCTCCAAGAAGCAACTCAAAGCTACTTGATTGATCTAATGAGTGATTGTAAACTTTTAGCCATTCAAGCCAATGCATTATTATTAAGCCCATAGATATGGTTCTTATTCATAGGATCCACAATAACAAGGATGCATTTAATCTTAATGTCAACAATATGCTTCAAAAAGCTACCTTTCGTAATTGGATCTATGTTTTTAGCTTAGGTTTGGTTGTAGATTGTAAGGAGATTAGTTTTGGGTTATCTTTCCAATAGACCTTCAAGAAAGGGTCTAGTTATAGGTTTTATGGATCTTGCTCGCATGTATTCGTTCGACAAGGGATTCTTTGTCACTATGTGCTTAGTAGAGCATACAGTGAGTTCATTGCAGATATGACAAGAGTGGGGCTTGTGCTTCACCACAATTGGATACCCATGTGTGATTCCAAGGCTTATCACCACCCTCTTACTAGAGAGGCAGTAAGATAACAAAATTGGATATATTATTATATTCTATAAAGAAGGTTTGTGTTGCATGCTTTGAACATAAACTTAGATCACTTCAACTGTAGTATGCACTATACCTTGCATCCCAGCCATGGAGGGCCTTTATGGTAGCACGGGCAACCATGCAAACCTGTCCAAAACTTGTTGCAGTACATTTTGATGATTATGTTGATGATGAGGCACTAATTAGTGCTCAATACTCCCTTCTCAAGACTCTAAGAAAGCCACAGATAGTAGCTTGAACCATAGAATGAGAAATCACACAATGCCTACCTTCCCATTGACAATGGCAGCCTGCTTGTTTTGAAAAGACCTAAGGCTTCAGCTTCTGTAGGTCATCTTCACTGCCTCCTCCTCCAAGAAGTCCACCAAGTCCTGCTCTGATACCATGTTCAAAGATGGGAGAGAGAGATAGAGAATACTCCATATCCATGAGCCTTCAGGCTCTCATTGTGTTTTCTTCATTATTCAAGAACTAACTGAGAAGTACACAATACAGTGTAAAAGTAAACTAGACTAGGTGTAGACCTAGCTGACTAACTCTAGTCAGGTCACTAACTTACACACACCCGACTTATTCAATGTAGTAACATGGAGACAGTTGTATACACACACACTAGCTGTCACAGATGTCAGTCACTCATAAAGACGGACTGAAGTGAGCTTGACTTCTAACAAGTGATAGTGAAATGCCTCATGCAGGGCAAGACATTCATCACATAACTGGTTGGGAATCACCAGTAGATGTATATTCATTGTATGCATATTTAGCAAAGGTACAAAATACAAATGTACTTGTGGAAGAGAAAGAAAAGAGAGATGAAGATAATGCAAGTACATCTAAAAGAGTGACAAGAAGAAGTGTGGATTAGCCTAAAGCTATAAATCAGCCACCTCCTGAGCATGTAATGGAAGAGGTCAGTCAAGAGCAAAAACATGATACCAAACAAGAGGGCAAAAAGAAGGGAAAGCAACTAGGATATAAGTTACAGTCCGACATTGAGATAGTCACATATCTTAAGAAGGTTCTTAAAGAACGGATCTTAAACAATCGGGTGGAATTCACCTTGGGAGAGGTGCTTGGCATTGCCAAGCGAGAATTTTATGATGAGATCATTGACATAATTAAGAGGAAGCATCAATTTCTTGGTGATACCACTGGTGCATTGTTGCAATTTGAAGAGAAAACTGGTTTGTTGGGTATTTGGGCTAAATATGAGCATGAAGTGCTGGATTATCTATGCAGGATGCTACCAATTAGTGGACATCATGTGGAAAAGAGAAGAAAGTGGTTGAAAATGCATTGTCTTGTAGTAATATGCATGGTGGAGTAAGGCAGGTGTAACAATATGGGGAAGAGACTCTAGGATTTATTCCTTGAAGTCATTACACAAGAAATCATTGGGCTAGAGGCCAAGACTACCATTGAAATGGTAGTGAAAATAGAGGAATGAGAAACTCCTTGTGTTACTTTACTTGACCACAGGTCTAAGATTAATTTCATTGAGCGTGGATTGTATGAGAATGGTGCATGGCCTATGGACACTAATCATGGTTGGCATATGAGGACTGCAAATAATTCTTCGGGAGAACTCTATGCTGCATGTCCTAATGTAAAAGTGATGATTGGTGATGTACAAGAAGAGCAACACTTCTTTGTGCAATATAATTCCTCATATGCAGTGATTTTGGGATAGCCCTATATTATAGGAGTGCATATGGAAAAAAAGGTGCTTAATGATGGTTCTTCTTATGCAAGAGTAGAAGCAAGGATGGGAGGAAAACAATCCAATTTCATACTGTTTGTGTTAATCATCCTAGAAATCAGGATACGCTTCGAGAGTCTCCTTTGGCTCCAAATGCAAGGGAATTCAAAGACCTCGATTTTCATTAAGCATTGTTGTAATGCAGGCTGCACTAGTGATACTCAAAGGATGAACTCGCCTCTTAATGGAATGAAGCATGTATTTACTATTGGTTATTCTCAATCTATAGCAAACAATTCATGTTTTTTTAAGCCTATGGAATATATATGCAAGACTGGAAGGCATATCTATGTAATAGACTACTTAGGAACCAAGAGCATTGGGACTAGCTGAAAATGAAGGCATTTCAAGCATCTTTTATAGGCTGAATATCAATGACACTATGGTTGAGATTTCAGTAACTATACATGCATAAAATGAGGCTGAAAATAGAGTGTTGTCAGTATGTTCTTTGTACATGTATGATGTTATAGCATTGTTTGCTTAGTAGGAAGGATTACAATGGGCTGAAGCACTTGTAGAGACAAAGTTTAAGATATTTGATGAAAAGGTGAAACCAATTGCTTTGCCACTTTCACCAAAAAGTGAGGGTTTGTATGAAAAAGTGTTAAGGAAATCAAGCTTACGGGATCCTAAAGATATCGGTCATTAGTTTGCATCCGAAACATTACAGGAATTGAAAGTTGGTGCAAAAGGGTTCCTTTTGCCTACTGAAAGATACTATTTTATGCGGATGTTGGCTAGGCATGGAAAGGCATTTGCATTTCAGCCAACTAAAATAGGTCATGTGGATTCAAATGTTTTCTCTTCTATGGTATTATTTACTATGCCACATGTACCATGGAACTTGAGGCCTATTCCACTATCTAAAGCTTACTTGCCAAAGTTGATGGATTTGCTAAATGAAAAGATTTGCATGAAGATCTTGGAGCCCTCTTCAGCCTCAGACTCAAATCGTTTATTTATTGTGCCCAAAAAGAAAGGGGCTTTGAGATTTATTCAAGACATGCAACCGATCAATAAAGTGACCATAAGAAATATGGGTGCATGTCCTATGGTTAATGAATTTGCAAAGGCTTTTGTAGGCAAAGTGATCTATTATTCGGGTGATTTTTATTAGGGGTATGATTTAGTTTTAGCTTGCAGTTAAAAGCATGGATATCACAACAATGAAGACTCCCTTGGGTTTAGTACGAATGTGTATTCTCCCGCACGGTGTAACAAACTCAGAGGCACACATGACAAATGCTATGAATAGAGTACTCATGGATTTTATACCACAATTGACAATGCCCTTCCTGGATGATGGTCCAATCAAAGGGTGTGCACTGGATGAGAAGAATGAAGAGATGGATGCTCATGGATGTAGATAGTTTGTTGCAGATCATATTGTGGATTGTGAGAGGATTTTGATGCATCTAGAATGAAGAAATGGATGCTCATGGCTTTAGATAGTTTGTTGCAGATCGTATTGCACTTTACTCTTTATGGACAAAAGTCTGTCTTTGGAGTTGAAGAGGTTTTGATTGTTGGGCACATGTGTGAACCCTATGGGTGAAGACCATCACCATAAAAAATAGATGCGATTGATAGAATGCAAGATGTATGCACGAATCTATCAGAGGTGTGTAGATTCTTGGGTGCATGTATATTCTATTTGATATGGATTCCTCACTTTGCACATGTAGCCGATACTCTATATCAACTTTTGAGGAAAGGTCAGAGATTTCATTAGGAAAGAAATAATCAGAAAGCAATGAAGAAATTGAAGGAGCTCTTAAAATCTGATCCTACATTGAGAAAGGTTGATTATGCACATGGAAAGCCTATCATTATTATTGTTGATACAAGCCCAATCGGCATTGGATGGGCAATTGGTCAACATGATGAGGAAGGACAAAGATATGCAATATGCTTTGGCGCTAAAGTATTGAGTGACAACGAAGATATCCACAGATAAAACGAGAATTATGGGGAATTGTGACAGCCCTTAAATGTGATAAGGAGTATTTTATGGGTGCTCGTGTAGTCATTGAGACTAATTGTTTGCCTGTATTGGGTATGATTTCTAGTTGTGCTACCCCAGACTTTGCTATGCTCCAGTGGATTGCATACATCAAATCTTTGAGCCCTCAATTTTAGCATATTGCAGGAAGAGATAACCCACTATGAGAATGAAGATGGGATGATGGATGAGGAGGAATAAGATGACTTTCTTGCAGCTAAAAATGATGTTGTAAGAGTGAATTAAGCAATGCAAGGAGGTGCTACACCACTAACAAAAGCTTGGACCAGCAAAGAGAAGACACTTTAGATGTTTTGTATCTTGCGTGGAAGTGTTTCTGGAAGACAAATATGCAGGAGAGTGGTTGAGAATTGGTCAATACCTCAGTACATTAACAAAGAGAGATGAATGGTCAAATGAGGAGTTTAAGAAGTTCAAGAGAAAGCCTATGGGTTTTTCTTAAAAGATGGATACTTATGGAAACATGATAAAAAGAAATGGGGTATGACATTGCGAGTTTTGGGTGATAGAGCTTCACAAGTAAATATTATGCAAGAATTTCATGAAAGGTTGTGGGCTTGCCATAAAGGTGTTTGGGGTACTTTTACAAAGATCAAAGAAAGATATTGATGGTAGGGTATGTATAAGGATGTTGCTCACTTTGTGAAAATATGTACGACATGTCAAATGTATTCATCTATGAGACATCGAGATGGATTGCATCCCACATATCCATTGTCTATTCATTTTAAGTTGGTGGTGGATTTAGTCATGATGCCTACAGGTCTTTGGCACATGATATTTCTTGTGCTTGCATATGAATACTTGACTAATCAAGTGAAAGGGAGAGCTCTATGTACTAATACAAAAAATTCAATGTGTACTTTCCTCTTAGAAGAGATCTTTTGTTGGTATGGCTATGCGGGAAAAATTACAACACATAGAGGTGAGATGGATGCAGATGAAGTCCATGATTTCCTTGCACGGTTGGGGATAAAGGTTTCTTTAACTTTAGCCTATAACCCTGAAGGAAATGGAAAAAGTGAAAGAGGCCATCTACCTATTGTGAAGGCATTGGCAAAACCATGTGAAGAGAACGTAAAAGAGTGGCCATGATTGCTCCCTTATCCTTTGTGGGTTGACAGAACAACTCATAGTGTTGTTACAGGATATATGCATGCAAAATTGATGTATGTTCAAAAACCTATCATGCCGATAGAAGAGATGACATTTGCATAGAGTGTGCTACCTTGGGAAGGAGTTGAATCGAAATTTGTTGGCCTTAGACATTAGACAATTGGAAAGAAAGTTAGAAGACATAGAGGAAGCAATTGCAAAGCTAAGAGTAGCAAGGACAAAGAACAAGAAACGGTTTGTCAAAAGACATAGATTGAGGCCAATAACCATACAAAACGGGGATTGGGTATTTGTTTATAATAGTAGTTTAGACAATCAACATAGTGCCATGTGTAAAGTTTCCAAAAGATGGTTTGGACCCTATGTGGTAAGACATGTGTTTGATCATGCTACTTATGCATTAAATGAGCTGGATGGGAAAGCCATAAAACTTTTGGTAGCAAGGAAAAGAATCAAATTATTTAAGAGGTGGGAATCTAATGCCTATGAGTTTTCAAAATTGGAAGAAAATAGTAGCCATGATATAGGGGCTAGCCCTAGGAAGATATGGAAGATGAAGAAGCAAAGGATATGATTGCAAAGGATAAGGAGGACTCAGAATCTGGTGACAACTAGGATTTTGGCACATATTGGAGGATGTGTAGGTTCACAGGGGGTGGATGTCATGCCACTACGTGGACATAGTGTGAAATACTCTGGAGTGCATCATCATCCGAGTTCTTTATCGATGTAGAGTGTTAATGTGATCTGAGTCATTAGTGCTAGTGTTCGTGGCATAGATGGTCCAAAAATACTAGATTTTTGGACAATTTTAGCATATTATTTATTGTAAATATCCAAAAAATCTAGGAAAACTTCTAGATTTGGATGGCATGCAAAAAGCAAGTTACTTTTTCAGTCAATTTAGGATTTTCCATAGAAAAGACAGATGGGCAAAATTGCGCACGTCGTGATCGCAGTCAACATGCTAAAAACTACACTTTGAACTAGAAGAAGGAGTAAACTACGAGATCCCTGAGCAAGTGTCATGGGATTCTACCCCCCTTTTGAAGTCAATGGAGCCATCAGATTTGGCAAAGCTATTGTATTGATGCACATTTTTTGTCTACAAAGGAGCTCTAGGAGATCTAATGCTTGGAGATTGCTTCTGAGTAGTGCCAAACAAGGGATTTCAGGTTCTATCAACACATATTGATTCAATGCATTGTGGTTTGTGTTTATCGTATTTTCACAAAATTATTTTCAAAAATATGACATTATGTATTCTAATTATTCATAACATGGAATCATCAAACATATAACCAACAACATTCTCATCAATTTTCATCCAATATGAACGCCATTTGATGAATAAAATTTCAAAAAAAACTAGTTTCCTTCATAAAAGAGAGTTACCAATTTTTTTTTCTTGTTGCGGGGTTTTAAAATTTGATTTGGGACAGCCAATTAGCCCACCATTAATGCTCAGCCCATCTTTGGTGATCCATATTTAGCCCCATGTCGGTTTGGAAGCAATCCGATACCAGACCGGACAAGCATTCATCAACCGGTCTTCTTCCACATGAATTGCCTCTTAGAGGACAGAGAGGGAGGAGACTGAAAGACTAAAACAAGATCTTTCAACCTAGGTAGCCATTGGAGGAGTGAAGGGTAGCGATGGAGAGCGAAAAGATCAATCATCTTGTGGGTAGGCTCACTTCTTAGGGTTGCATTGAGGCCTCATAGCCCCTTTCACCTCCAAAAAGTCATCATGCAGCAATGGCACCCTCATTTTTTTTCACACCCAATAAAAAAAAGCCCCCCGGGGGCCCAATCTGTGAGAATTTGGGGGGTGGGAGACCCCAAGGGTCACTCCCCTTGGCTAACAAGCTTATTTACATTACCTCTCTTTTGTCCCTTCACCTTGAGCCCTCCCATTCTCGTGTCCGGTGTCCGTTTAATACTCCAAAAATTTCTACCTAAGCGACTCAAAGTTTCCCACTGTCAGAAACTTCCAAAAGTCTCATCTCACATCCCAAGAAATTATGAAAATTACCCAACCATCGCTCAGTGGGTCTTTAAAGCACTTTTGGAACACATCGGCTGCTTGCTGCTTAAAATCGACCCAATTGCCTATGCTGCCTTCAACGGAGTTTATTTTTCCCTTGAAATTTGGATTTTTTGGCAAATGACTAATACATCCTAAGCCTCAAAAGTAAGCTCTAAATGTTTGTGATGGATCTCTTTTTATTATTGACTCTAGTGCTACAAGATACATGACATATTAGTCCCAATAGTGACATAATTATCATTCTATTCCTATCAAGAAATTGGTTTATATTATTGATGACACAACTTGTCAAGTCAAAGGTATATATGATTTATATCTCACTACTCTTTCTTTACCAATAATTCTGTGTGTATCTTTACATATCCCAGATCTACAAAGGAATCTTCTTTCAATTGCAAGACTTTTGGATCTTGGTCTCTTTGTCGGTCTTGACCATACCAAGTGTGGCATTTAAAAAGATGGCCAAAACCATAGTTGTCCCTCCTCAAAATGGTAATATTTTTGAGTTATCTTTAAATGAAGATGTTGCAAATGTTGTTACAGCTCCTCCTAGTGATCTTACTAGCAAAATATGGCATCATCTCTTCCTTCACTCTCTAATTTTTCTAAGCTTGTTGATCTTTATCAATGTGACCATTTTCAAGGTATAGAATTCAAAGCTAGTCCTCACATGGGTATATGTGAATATTGTACAATTGAAAAGCATTTTTAAAAACCCTTTTCCATTTCCATCACAACTCATTCTAGAGATTTTCTTGATCTTATTCATACTGATATTTATGGACTTTTTTCTCCATCGAAATCTCAATCTCGATATTTCATGACTTTTATTGATGACTTCTCAAGATACATCACTATTTTTCTTTTGCAATAGAAATCAAAAGCTTTATTATCTTTTAAGGAATATAAAAAAGCTATATAATTTCATTGGTCATCGCATCATGAAACTTTGCAGTGGTAATGGTGAAGAATACATTTCAAATTCTTTTTATGATTATTGTAATAATCAAGGTATTCATAAAATGAATATATGGTTCCCTACTCTCCTTAATAGAATGGCATTTTTGAACATAAAAATAGGACTTTCAATGCCATGTGATGTATGCACATTCATTTTGGCTTATCTCAATGTTTTTGGGTTAAAGTAGTCTCAATAGCAATATTTGTGCAAAATCATCTTCCTACGACTGCTCCTTCTGGTGGTAGAATATTGATTACTACTTGGACAAGTGAAACTCCTTGTGTTTCGAGTGCTATTACAAACTATGATGAGAAGTGGTCAATAAATAATGCAACCTTTGCCATTGGAAAGGTTGAACAAATACTTGGCCAAATTTTTCAACAAGAGGATGAAAATGATATATCCCTTGTAGATATGTTAGAGTTAAAGCTCCCTACAACCATTGCATATATGAGAAGCTTTGGAGTGATTAGTAAAAAAGATGAGGAAGATATTGACATTTGTTGCTATCAAGTCCACATATCGATACTATATAATAGTTATATATAAGTGGCTTTCATAATTTGCCTAAATAGTTGCAAGAGAAATAATTATATTTTCCTATATTGAGTTCTTTTTGTGTTTTGTTTAGATTGACTCATAATTTTAGAGATTAGTCTGATTGATAAGGGTACTTTTTGAGATGTGTGGTAGAAACCCAATTTTGTTCATTTTTCTCTCTTCGGTATATTTTGAGAGTTTGAAAAAAATGGTCCCTTGAATAGCTTGTTTAATACAAATTTTCAATATGGGTAACAAGATTATCCCTCATAAAGTTACAAAATTTGTGAAAAAGCTCCAAGTTTTGGAAAATACATTGAAAAACTCCAAGTTTTGGAAAATTTTGTGAAAAAACTTCAAATTGGGGGCTTGCTTTTTTAAATCCCCCTTGTGTTTCATATTTTCAAACCTTTTGATATATTGCTTATATTCATGTACCCAAAGAGACTCTAAAAAAACTTGATTCTCTTGGTTTGAAAGTTATTTTAATTGGATTTTTAAAATTTTCTAAGCGATATAAGGTTAATTACCCATCTTCCAAGAAGATAATCATAAGTCATGATGCTATTTTCAATAAACAACTTATGGGTAGCACATGGTCTCAGGAGGATGCTGGGCAAATGTGGTCACTAGAGGACACTAATGATACAAATTCATTACTCACTTCTTTTCCTTTTCTATATGATGATGAACCTCCTTCACTAGATAATATTGACTCTTCATATCAGGATTCACAACCTGCACCTATTATTGTTGATATGATGACCTTGGCATTGATATTTATATTGATCTTCCAATTGATAATGAGCATGGTACTTATCATGTTTATGATGCTGATATTCTTGAGAATGCTCTCAATATTTGTGAAGACGTTGTCTATTACAGTGATGACATATCATCCCCACAAAAGAAACAATGGCAGGAGGCCATGGAAGCTGGGTATGAATCTCTTCTCTCTAAAGGTACATGGGTTCTAACTGAGTTACCACCTGAACATATTGCTATTAAATGCAAGTGGGTTTTTAAGACTTTAAAAAAAGCAGATGGAACATTTGAAAAATTAAAAGCAAGACTAGTTGCCAAAGGTTTTTCACAAATTGCAAGAGTTGATTATCAAGAAACTTTATCACATGTTGTTTGTATTACCAATATTTGGGTCTTGTTAGTTTTTGCTATTGAGTTTGATTTGGACGTTCACCAAATGGATGTGAGAACTTTTTTTCTTAATGGAGGTTTAAAGGAGGAGACATACATGGAGAAACTTGAGGTATTTGTAGTTAAACATAAGGAAAACCTTGTTTGTAGACTTCATCGAGCACTCTACGGTCTCAAACACTCTTCATGATCTTGGTATCAAAAGATTGATCTCTTCCTTACAAAACAAGGTTTTATCTCTTGTTCTTTAGAGCCTAACTTATATGTCAAGTGTTGCAATGATAGTTTTGTTATTCCTACTCTATATGTGGATGATACCATACTTGTTTTTAACATTGTGAACTTCCTTCAACAAATAAAGAAGGTTTTATATTATGCGTTTCACATGGTGGATCTTGGTGACATACACACGCCTTGTTATTCTGATTCAATGCTATGGAGAAAAGGGTGTTTTATTACTGTGTCAAATAAAGCTCACTGAAGATATTATTCAGAATTTTGGTTTGGGTTCTACACATCCTACTAGTACTCCTTGTCTTGTGAGCTCTACCACAAACTCTCACTTTCTGTAGAATGATGGACAATTAGCATTACATCAACCTTATGCTAATCTTGTTGGATATCTTCAATTTTTTGGCTTAAATTCTTACCCTAAAATTCTTTTTTCTACAAATTTTCTTGGATAACATATTAGTTCTCCATGTCTTAAACATTGGACTACACCTAAATGAGTTTTGAAGTATTTGAAAGGCACTAAATATTTTAAGTTGTTTTATCAGCGCCAACAAAACTCTAATTCACTACATTCACTTCAACTTTTGGGTTATGCAGATGAAGATTGGGCAATATGTCACTTATCTATGCATTCTACAAGTGGAAATTGTTTCTTTATCAAGGATTGTCTTGTTTCTTGGACTAGTAAGAAACAACAACACGTTGTTGTTTCCACTACAAAGGCTGAATATGTAGGTGCATCTTTAGTGGCTCAAAAGTTAGTATGGTGTCAACAAGTTCTATATTGGCCATCCTCCTCTGTCAAGCACACCACTTCAATGTGATAACCAAAGTGCTATTAGTATTGCTAAAGACTATGTTCAACATAACAAGTCTAAACATATTGCATTGCATTTTTTATTATGTTTGATATAAAGTATGAAAGGCACGATCATGATTGAACATTGTCCAAGTGATCAAATGATTGTAGATATATTCACCAAAGGGCTCAATGAATCACATTTCACTATGTTATGCTTGGAGCTTGGAGTTACCTCAACTTCAATCTTTGGGAATTAATCTACTATGGCATTATTGTAGTGCCATTGTACATACTCCTTGTAGGTACCATACACTTCACATATGCACACATACCTCAGACCTCTTGGTTATCTTTATACATACATATTTAGTTTCACTTCACATGCAGAGATTCACTTTACATGCACACAATAATCCTTCTTGATCATGTTTGTACATTTTTATATAGGATCTCGGGTTTTTTCTTTATGCTCCCCAAGGGGTTTTTCATCCATAGATAGAGACCATTGTTTGAGTGGGGGTGTTGGAGCTATATATAGCTCACCCTATCTAGACTAGGTCTCACCTATATATATGTAGATTGTGATTAATATGAAATAGTCTTTTGAAGTGTGCATGGTTTATCCCTTCTCTCTCACACATCTCTACATATCTTCTCTCTCTATATCTCAATATACTATGGGAACTGCGGCTGACATGTCTTGTTTTGGCCACTGATGGTTAGTATGGGTTATGAGCCAAGTAGCGATTGACCATCTTTCTATTCTATCATGGATGCCTTGGATCATTCAATGGTATATTTGTAGGATACCCTTTTCCATTTATGCAAGGGGGTTCACTAATAATTTCATGCATTTAGTATAGGGCATGAATGGCCATCCCCGGTCTAGTTTTGTGCTTTAGGTGGGGTCTACTTGGTGACCAAGGGTTTGCTTTCAATAGTAGATTGTTGAATGGTGTAATTTATGGTTATATTTTGTTAGGCCAAGAGGTTTTTCATGTAAAGAATTATTTGATTTTGTCAGGCTAAAGGGCCCTTTGTTCTTGTAGAGAATTGTTTGATTTTGTTAGGCAAGAGGGTCGCTCTTGTTGGATTTAATGTTTAATTTTGTTAGGCCAAGTGGGCCATTCCTGTTGGATTTAATATTTGATTCATCATGCCAAGAGGTCCATTTGTTTGTTTAGTGTGGGTATATTTAATGGGTTTTATTTTAGTGCTACACTAAAATAGATTTGATGCATAGAAGATTGTTGTGGCCAATTCTAGGTGATATCCTTCCTTTACGAGTTCTTTTCCTTTATGTTGTATGTGTATATGTACGCGGGGGATTTTTCTTTTATTGGGGATCGGCATTGAAGGCACGAAGTCCCAAGGTTAGGTTAGGTGTGTCTAGGGAGGTTTGAGAAATTGTCCACCTCTTGTAAAGACATTGCCCGACACTCTAAGAGGTGATTTGAGGATAGTCCTAGTGACCTTGTTCTGCGAGCCTATTAGTAGGCAGTTGTCTTTAGGAACCCTTATTAGTTGTGAGGTAGATAGGAAAGCTTGCCAAGTAAAAGAGGAAAATAAATGAATATATTTGAAATATATAAAATACAAAGGTATGTAAAAAGGGATTTTAATCCCTAAAATAAGAAAATAAAGGAAGGAAATTTCCAAAATCAATTCTCATTGCCTTGTGAAGGCCTATTAGGTTCTGGGGGGGGGCATGAGTCAGACCTAATGTCGATGCCTTGTCTTCTAAAGGGTGGTATTTAGCCGAAAAAATCAATAAGGATGGTTGGAGCAAAAACAAAAGTGAGTAGAAGAAAAAGGATTTAATCTCGCCTTGCAAGAGCTTGGTATATGATCACTTGGATAATGTTCAATAAAATCATGTCTTTCTTTATTTCATATCAAACATAATGATGATGCACTGCAATATGTTTAGACTTGTTATGTTGAACATAGTCTTTAGCAAGTCTATTAGCACTTTTGTTATCATATCGAAGTGGTGTGCTTGCGAGAGGAGGATGGCCAATATATGATAGAACTTGTCAAAGCCATACTAACTCTCGAGCCACTAAAGATGTAGCTACATATTCAACCTTTTGTAGTAGAAACATCAACATATCATTGTTTCTTACTAGTTTAAGAAACAAGAAAATCATTGATAAAGAAACAATTTTCACTTCTAGAATGCATAGACAAGTGAAATCTTGCCCAATCTGCATCTTTATAACCATAAGTTGAAGTGACTGAAGAGAATCAGAGTTTTTTTGGCATCGACAAACGAATCCAAAATCTTTAGTGCCTTTCAAATACTTCAAAACTTGTTTAGGTACAACTCAATGTTTCAAGCATGGAAAACTAAGATGTTGTCCAAGGAAATTTGCAAAAAAAATAATATCAAGGCAAGAATTAAAGCCAAAAATTTGAATATATCCAACAAGATTACCATAAGATTGATGTAATGCTAATTGTCCATCATGTTGCAAAAAGTGAGAGTTTTTGGTAGAGCTCAAAAGACGAGTACTAGAAGGATGATGTACAGAACCCAAACCAAACTTCTAAATAATATCTTCAATGAACTTTGTTTGACATAGTAATAAAATACCATTTTCTCGATAGTGTTAAATCTAAATACCAAGACATGAGTGTGAGAAGATAAAACCTTCTTCACTTGTTGAAGGAAGTTGAGATTGTTAGAAATAAGTTGGTATCATCCACATGTAGAGCAAGAATAACAAAACTGTCATTGCAATGCTTGAGATATAAGTCAGGATCTAAAGAACAAGAGATAAAACCTTGTTTTGTAAGGAAGAGATCAATCTTTTGATACCAAACTCATGAAGATTGCTTGAGACCATAGAGTGCTCGATGAAGTTTGCAAACAAGATTTCCCTTATGTTTGACTACAAATCCCTCTAGTTGTTCCATGTATATATTTTCCTTTAAATCACCATTAAGAAAATAAGTTCTTGCATCCATTTGATTAATCTCCAAATCAAACTCAATAGCAAAAAATAAAACACCCAAATATTGGTAATATGAACAACAGGTGAGAAAGTTTCGTGACAATCAATTCCTGTAATTTGTGAGAAACCTTTAGCAACTAGTCTTGCTTTGAATTTGTCAAATATTCCATTTTCTTTTGTTTTAGTCTTGTAAACCCACTTGCATTTAATAGCAGTACATTGTCTACGTGCTAACTCACTTAGAAACCATGTACCTTTAGAGAGAAGAGATTCATACTCAGCTTCCATGGCCTCCTGCCATTCTTCATTTTGTGGGGATTACATGACATCACTATAAGAGACATGTTGTTCACAAATATTGACATCATTCTAAAGAATATCAACATCATAAACGTGACAAGTACCATTCTCATTATCAATTGTAAGATCAACATAAAGATCAATGCCAGGGTGATCGTCAATAATAATAAGTGCAGGTTGTGAATCCTAATTTGAAGAGTCAATATTATCCCATGAAGGAGATTCATCATCATATAGAAAAGGAAAAGAAGCGAGTAATGGATTTGTATCATCAATGTCCTCTAGTGACCACATGTGCCCAACATCCTCCTGAGACCATGTGCTTCCCATAAGTTGCTCATTGAAAATAGCATCATGACTTATGATTACCTTCTTAAAGATAGATTATAAAACTTGTATTCCTTAGAAAGATTTAAATTGTGTTTAAATACACAAGATTGTATTTATGAGTCCAAGTCTCAATCTTGGAACCTAATTCACTTGTGTAACAAATTTGTCCTAGTCAGGGTCAATGTCTTCATGAGTTTCTTTCTCCTCTTTTAACCTCCATAGCTTCCGCATCTGCCATGCTCTAGATCCCACGTATTTCACATGGTATCAGAGCTCAACTGAGCATGGCCCAACTCTTCTTTCACTCCTCTTAGCTTCTTTCCATCTCTTCTTAGCTCAGTTTGAGTATTGGACCCTAGCTCCAACTTTATTTGCATTCCTATCTTCAATGAAGCTTCCATGGCCATAGCCAACAACATCCTATCAACTAGAAGCTTTCATATCTCTCTCCACAGGCCAAATCTCTCTAAATTTCCTTCTAGAGAAGTGTTTCTTTACTTCCAGAGCTCCTCCTTCGCACCTCAATCATTGAGATTGGGCAACTATAGCTTCAGCAATGTCTCTTTTCAGAGTCACTACCATAACTGTGTCTATGGACAACACCTACCTACCTCTATTGGAGCAGCCATATCTCATCAATCAGGCCATATCTCTTCAATATTTCTTCTTGAGACTTGTTATTCAAGTCAAGGTACCACTTCTTGGAACAAAAATCAAGGAGATTGATACACACCATGGTCGGCATTTGCATTTTCCCAAAATCTAGGTGCAGTTTTGACAGCGACTACGCTTAGATCTCTCAACTCGGGCAAAACCCTCTTAGGGGGAGTTAGACCCATTAGTAAGGGTCCTCTATCTCAAAGGGTTTGAGTAGATTCGATCTGTCGATATTGGGCCCCTGCTACAGCCTCTCGATGTCCATCATTTTTGTGGTACCCACACATAGCCTTTTCTACGACAGCCTCTGGTGTTTTGCCATGTTTATGGTGTGCCCACACTTTGCAGGTGTTGCTTTCACTAAAGCCTCTACACACTTTGTAATTTTGGTTGTGATTAAGGAGAGGTGTTGAGATATTTGCAATCACACCTACTCCAGTCCCTTTGTGAGGAGCAGTGAGGGCTCAGAACCAAAATCCCATATGCATAGTAGGAGAAAGTACCACCACTCAAATCCTATAAAGCATTGTACTTGCACTCTTTTTCTAATGCAATGATAGTACTCTTTTCTTTCTAGTAAAGTGTCATGTTGCTGTTGTTTTTCCCAACAATCATCTATAATGTGACCATTTCGATTGCAATGAGAACAATGTCTATTAGGAAATTTGAGACGAGAGAACTTACCACCACAATGACTCCTACGTGTATATCATGGAAAGGGGTGCCTTTGAGCAAGTAAAGCTTGGTTGATTTGTTCTGACTGTGTCATTATAAAGAGTTTAACATTCTTCAAAGATAGGTCATTTAGTTACAAGGGTATTATCATGAGCCTGATCAATTGGTTGAGGTAGACATTCATAATTACCAAGAACAATATCATGCAAGTCATCGCCTTCAAGAATTAGCACCATCTTTACTTTCCATCCAAGGAATCCTTGTTCTTGAAAGTGAGGGATGGAACATTGTCTAGAAGGACATTGAATGACAATTTTAGAATTTGACATAGCTGGCTAAGAAAATATGTACAATATGAGATCATAGAATTTGCACATCATACACAAAACGACAACAAAAGTGTAGCACAATAAGTCGTACGTAGAAGCTATGATGTAAAAAAAGATGTTTAGTTTGACAAGCATACTCCAAAAGAGAGAGATCCAAGATAGACAAAATGTGGGCAAGAATAAAGTGACCCAAAATAGATGAAACATGTGAGAGAAGAAATTGACCCAACATAGATTGTGATGAAACTTGTATCGTAAAAGCCTACACGAAAAGCTATTGTCCTGTTTGTTTTCTTATTTCAAGTCTAGCTTACCTGAATTGACATAAATTTTCACACATAACTTCAAATTGAGCATGGATTTGCTAGGAAGAAAGCTTGTGAGTCCTAGCACATCACAAAAATAGAAAATTTTTCATGAGAAATGTATTTTCTTAAGATTTTTCTAAATAGAAACTTTTAGGGTGTCCAAGCAAGGCATATCTACAATTCAACATATCTATAATCTAAATGATGATCGAGTGAACTTCTCCTATGCTTAAAATTTTTAACATAATATGCTCATAACATACAAAATACATCAAATTTAAACATAAAAATAACATGAATCAAGAATTGAAGAGATACTACATAGGTATACTTCGTGATTATCTTCTTCAGGAAATTGGTTGTAGTTGATCGTGATAGCTTTGATACCATGTTGAGATGTAGAGAGAGAAGATATGTAGAGATGCAAGAGAGGAAGAAAGAGAGAGAGAGATAGAGATAGAGAGAGAGAGTGAGTGAGAGAGTAAGAGAGAGAAGAGACACACCATGTACACTCCCAAAGACTATTTTATATTTATCAAAAGCTACATATATATAGGTGAGACCTAGTCTAGATAGGGTGAGATATATATAGCTCCAACAAGAGAGACTAATGGACTGAAACTATTCCATTCAACTATCTTATATCTATGAAAGCCACCTATTCCAAGCTACAACTTGTGAAGTGGAATCCCTCATGTGCCTTGATCCTACTTGTGAGATGTAGAAATCATTGAGTCTCTACAAAGCTTGGATGATATCTTCTTATTTATTGAGTGTTGAAATGACTTTTTTTTGGCTGATTTTTGTTGTTTTTGAGAGCTAAATGGTTGATTTTATGAGATGATTGATTAGTTTGGAAGTGGTTTGAGAGTGTTTTGGATGATATTGATTGTGTTTTGGAAGTTTATGATGTTTATCAGTGGAGATATGAGGTTCTGTGATGTTCTGATAGGTTCTGATTGGTTATGTATACCTTCTGTATAGCTTCTCTTTTGTTCTGTTTTGTTCTGGTTGTCTTCTGTAAGGAGGGATGGAGTATTGATTGATGAAGATTGAGATATTGTGAAAGCTTATTGAATAGTTTGTGAGAGTTTGGAGTGGTTTGAGTATGAGTTATGTGGGTTTGATGACCTTCTGTAACCTTCTGTAGGTCTTCTGTAGAGCCTTTGTCTCTGTTCTGTTCTGTTCTGTACTGTAGGTGTTCTGGTTCTGTTCTGTGACTGTTCTGTATGCTTCTGTATGTGTTCTGTTGGATGAGAGTGTAGCTTGGGAAAGTTTTCTAGCCTTGGAAAGAGGTGAATACAAGTGCAAAAGAGCTGAAAGAAGTGGAAGAAGTAGCTGCTGAAAACTCAAGTAAAGACTGGAGTGAAGTGACAGTAGTGAGCTATGAAAGGACATTGTAGTGGCTCTGGTGACTCTTCATATCAAACATACCTCTTGGGAGGGGTATCCACGATCTAAGAAGGATTATTGAGAGTGATTTTTGAGAGATTTTAGTGAGGATATGATGTATTATTGATAGAGAAAGAGAGAGAGAGAGTCAGAGATAGCCAATTCTACAAAAACAGAGTGATTGTATATGAGAGATTGAGAGAGAAGACTATGAAGATATTGAAGATGAATACTATGTGATGTATTTTCATTTAAAGATGGTGTATTCCTTTGCTTTCTTTGTTCTATTGATGGATTTTGTGAAGATATTGAAGAATATGATTGATTCTATCAAATCCGTGGGAGATCTACATGATGCTGCATGAAGATTTGTTGTGCTTGGTGTTCTTTTCTTCATTGTGATCATATGAAAAATAATAAACAAGCTTGTTGATGTTACAAGATAGATTTTCTTGCAAGAGAATTCCCTTTTCCTTGGTGTTCCTCTTGGGGCTCCATGTTTTTGGTGCGTAACCGGGGAAACTTGCCATCAACAAGCACCAGAAGAGGCTGAAAATGAAGAAAATGGCATTGCCAAGAAGAGAAGAATTCAATGGATGTTTGTAAAGTTTCTTCTTCCACTGAAGAGTTGGAATTTCTCATAATCAGATCCACTTTCCACAAGAAGTTCATCCCACAATGGTGGAAACACATCACCATCATGATGCATGCTCTATGTGGTGGACAGTTTCCTCTTCCTGTTGAAGCAACAGAAACTTGCATCTTGGTGGCAAACTGTTTGGGAACAAACTGAAGAGCAGAAACAGAGAGAATGACCATCCATGGAAGATTTGGCATTCATTGAGAAGTTTCCAGACATCATCAAGTGGGAGATTGTGAAGAAGCTTCAGGAGTCTTGGTCTGTGGAGGTTCACAGAGACAAGAAGGA
Source organism: Lygodium microphyllum (assembly GCF_053477565.2). Classification (NCBI taxonomy): domain Eukaryota; kingdom Viridiplantae; phylum Streptophyta; class Polypodiopsida; order Schizaeales; family Lygodiaceae; genus Lygodium; species Lygodium microphyllum. The sequence continues at coordinate 86,237,822 of NC_141151.1, forward strand.
AAAGAGTTGGAATTTGTTCGTGGATGCTCAACAGCAAGATACGTGGGATGCTTGATGTACTGATAATCTTCTGTTTATTCAAATAGCAACCCACTGAAAGTTGGTAGACAGAGTGCTTTTCACAACATACACTGTTGAAACCATCAGAAGCTGGCATTACTATGATGATGGCACCACCACAATGCTTAGACGTATGCATTTTGACACCTTCAGAACCGAATACCTTCCTCTGTGCAGTGGCATGAAAGCAGAATTCAAAGACGTGGAAAGGGAAGAAGTAGAAGAAATGTTGGCAAGATAGTCCTCCAGAGACTGAAGCCTTCTGTTAACCCTCTGTGGAGCACTAACAACATAGTGGAGCCAACACCCTGATGAATGAGGCAATAAAGAGGCAAGCGTTAGAACAAGTCCAGAGATACGTGAGAAGAGAGAAAGGAAAAATCAAAGCTGAGAACGAGCTTGCAGCAGAAGCCGCCTTTGCGCCCTTGCGGAACTCTTTACAGAAGTCCCAATGGCACATCAAGCCCTTCCTCCTCCTGCTGGAGGTCCACTTCCAAGCCAGATCCATCCTGGAAATATTGATGACAGGCCAGCGAATGTAGTCCCATTGCCAATTTTTAAGGGAGAGTACAATGAAGATCCTGATCTTCACGTAGCAGAGTTTATGGTAGCATGTGTGGCTAATAATGCCAGAACCCCTGAGCATTGGTTAGCAATATTCCCCGCCACTTTCAAGGGAGCGGCATTTCAGTGGTATGAGAGACAAGTAGCAGGAACTTTTGGCACATAGGACGACCTGAAGTTGGCCTTCCTCACTAAATTCAGGCGTGAAGGTTTTGAAGAGCGGATGTGAGAGGAATTTATGAACCTAAGTCAGTCCTCTGGAGAAAGAGTAGAAGCTTATGTCTCACGAATGGAATCCATCCTGAAGAGATGGACTAACCATAATCTAGATGATGGCATTCAAAAGGGAGTGTTTCTCAGAGGATTACAACCAGAAGTCTGTAAGTTTGTGGAGCTGCAAAGACTAGCCACACTGCAAGCTGCAACAAAAGGTGCAAGATTGTACGATGAAGTGGAAGCTAGATTGGCGATGAATTCAGGAAGAGGAGTCCTACCTCCTCTGATGCCAGGAATGATGTACTCACCAAATGCAGTCCCAGGACTGTCCCCTACCCTTACCCACAGATGCCCTCAGTATCACAGTACAGTGCACCAAATCCACAATGGCCACAATCAATGCCTCAAATGATGGTTTAACCACAACAACAATGGTCTCAACCAATTTTCCCAATGCCAAATTAGCAGCAACAGTGGAACCCTACCAACTGGAGCCAATAGCCAACAGTTCAAATAGGAGCTCTGAATCAGAATCAGAGCAGAGACCCCTCTGCACCAGCCCAACCTGTTTATGCAGTGATTACAGAGACTCCTCAAAACCCTACTGCCAGTACCTCAGGAAGAAAAAGCTTGAAGGATTACTTATCCAACTCAGTTGCAAACATCAAAAAGGAGTTGATGGATGTGATTACAGAGTAGCTACAAACGCTGAAAGTGAATACTGCTAGCATATCCAACATTGGAGGAGCAGGAAGAGATGTGATGCGATCAAATACTTGGTGTGGTAAGTGTCATCAAGCAGGTCATTTAGCCACTGAATGTACACGAAAACCAACCATCCGTGGAGCCTTCTGTTCCTAATGTTTGTGGAAGAACCATACAGAGGACATTTGCTCTCTGAAGGAGATGCATGATAGGCGAAAAAAGGAAGAAGATGCAAGGTTCAACTTACTGGAATCCAAAATGACAACACAGGATATTGGACCCAAGCCTAGAGAGTTTGGTCCTAATTTCGGACCCAGAAGATTTCCATCCCAAAGTTACAGAGGAAGACAGTCTGGCGGTGGTCAGAGCTCAGAAGTGGAGTGTTATAGATGTGGAGAAAAGGGACACATCTCACCAAATTGTGCAAATCCCAGAAGGTCAGTGGATTACAAGCCCTTATGCAGTCGATGCAAAGGAGAAGGCCACACTGCAAAAGACTGTCCAAGCCCAGCCCCAGTGAAAAACAGTGCTACTGATAGTTTGGCTAAGGCCCAAGAGCCTACCTCCAATTTAGTGGAATTGAAAGTTGCTGCCATCACACGTGCAAAGAAGAAGGAACCACCTATCCAGAAAGAAAATAATCCTCCTGATAGAACAGTGAAGTTCAATCTTCCACTAGAAGAACAGAACAGATTAGAGCCTGACAGTGCCGTACAGAGTACTACAATGCCACAGAGAGTTACAGAGACAGTTCCAGAGACAAGACCAGAGGTCCAGGAGACAGAAGAGGCGGAGGTGCCGCAAGTGGCAGAAGAAGTTCCCATGATTCCTCTATTGGAAGAAAGAGGAAAAATGAAAATGGGTGTTGCCCCATTCCCTAACCGGTTAGAGAAGCCAGTGGATCCTATTAAGGAATACGATCTGGTCAGAGATCTAGATACCTTTAAACCAAACCTTACATTTCGACAATTATTGATGTTGTCTCCCAGTTACCGAAAAAGTTCAAAAGTATACTGACAAGAAGACGTGGATTAAGGATTGCTCCCTCAAGAGCAATAAAATCCAATAAAGCTCCAGATCCTGTCAAAGAAGTGGATGTGGCTAACGGCTTCCTAGATCCGGGTACTCCAGAGACTGGCGTGTGGATAGAAGGCTGCTTTATTGCAAATGCACTGATTGATGGAGGTTCATTAGTAAACATTATGACGGATGTGACAATGAAGGATCTAGGCCTATAAGGTGTGCAACCAACCCAAGGGCTTATCAAATTGGCGGATCAGAGCAAAATCAAGCCTTTGGGCATTCTCCCATATGTGAAGACTACAGTGGCTAGAAAAGATTATTGGCTAACCTATTTGGTGGTGAAGGCAAACTCTTATGTTATATCCTACCCTCTGTTACTGGGCAGACCATGGCTTTTTGAAGCCAGAGCAAGGACGGATTGGTTCAAAGGAACCTTGACCTTGGGTAGAGGGCCCAATAAAGTGGTGTTGAAGCTATATGGTTCTCAAAAAGGACATGGATCCACCTCCTTGGAATTATTATTCTGACTCCCCTAATGAGGCTACAGATGGAACATCAGCAGACGAAGATGCTGTCAAACAGATCCTTCCCAAGAAAACAGTGGCACGTTCCTTAACAGTGGATACTGTAAGCCGACTTCCAAAAGATGCAAAGCCATTATCAATGGGTGAATACTTCGTGCCTGAACCAGGAACAATTTCCGAAATCACTTCTGACAGTGAGATAGAAGCATGGATGTACTGCTCTCCCTGTTACATGGCCATAGCAGAGCCAGAGACAGAGGCAGGAGAGGAAACAGAGAACCTGTTCTTCTCTTACAGAGCTCCTACAGAGAAAGAGACAGAAGCAGAGACAGAGACAGAAGGAGAAGCAGAGACAGAGACAGAAGCAGAAGCAGAGACAGAGACAGAAGCAGAAGCAGAGACAGAAGAGGATAGATATGATATGGACGAAGAAGGTTATGAAAGTGAGCCAGAAGAGTCTATTCCACCCGAAGAGGATACATTTGGAGAAGAAGTTCCAGAAGCATTAGAAGCAGACGAGCTCATGCTGTGGGACAGAATGACGATGGTACCATTTGGTTTGGTAAATGGATCTTCTTATATGCAAAATCTTTATAAGACATGGGTTAAGAAGAACAAGCCGTCTTTCAATAGTGGCTCTTGCCGTCCTCAACCACCTTTGCCAAGAAAAGATGATGATGATGCACCGTGCCAACAAGCACTAGTCCCACCAACCTAACAGAAATCAGAGGGTCCCTGTTATGTGACGTTCCTAGACGTGTCATCAGAAGATGAGTCTTCAAGCCAGGAGGTAACTAATCATGAAAACAAACCCGAAACGGCTCTAATCCCATTTCAATATCTCAAGGAGCAACCTAAGTCCCCACCAAAAGAAGAAGTTGGTCCTAGTGGGACATTAAAAGAGGACATCACTTCCTTGAAGGAGTCGGATTTGTATCCAGAAGCAGTCCGTGGGATCTTCATCCATGAAGTAGAAGGTGAAAGGCAGTTAATTTTTGTGGATGCAGATGGCACTGAACGCCACTTGAAGGTGGGTAGCAGCCTCCCAGAAGAGGAGTTGTCAACCTTGTACAGCTTGTTGAAAGAAAATTTGGACGTGTTTGCATGGTCCTACAAATACCTAAAGAGAATTGATCCCACAATATGTCAGCATCATATTGACTTGGAGCCTGATGCCAAGCCAGTACGGCAACGACAGAGGCGAATGAACCCGAATTATTCCACATTGGTAAAAGCAGAGCTGCTGAAGCTTCTGGAAGCCGAGTTCATCTATCCAGTGGCAAATAGTGAATGGGTTTCACCCATCGTGATTGTACCCAAGAAGAATGGCAAGCTTCATATATGTGTGGATTTCCGAAAGCTCAATTCCAAGATGAAGAAGGATCACTTTCCTATCCCTTTCACAGACCAACTGTTGGACACAGTGGCATGACATGAGCTTTATTCCCTTCTGGATGGATTCAGCGGATACAACCAAGTGCAGATAGGAGAAGAGGACCAATCCAAAATAACCTTCACCACAGAATGGGGGACCTACGCTTATCGAGTGATGCCATTTGGGATTTGCAATGCCCCTGCTACTTTCCAACGAGTCATGATGGCCGCATTCCAAAATCATTTGCATGACTTTATTGAGGTATACTTGGATGACTTCTGTGTCTATAGTTTAATCCATGAACACTGGGGACACCTGGAACAATGCTTTGATCGATGCCGGGAGTATGGGATTTCCCTCAACCTCGACAAATGCATCTTTGGAGTCTCTTCTAGATTTATGTTGGGCCACATTGTCTCTACACAAGGGATATCAACAGAGTCTGCAAAGATCGAAAAGATTGTAGCTCTGACAGCACCCACCAACCTCAAATAGTTGAGGGGATTCCTAGGCCATATGGGTTACTATAGAAGGTTCATAGCCCATTTTGCAACAAAGGCAACCTCCTTGCACAAGCTTCTGAGGAAAGATGCAGAGTTTGTTTGGATGGAAGAATGTGACAAAGCCTTCAACACTCTGAAGCAGTGTCTAATGGAGGCACCCATTCTGCAACCTCCTGATTGGACGAAGGAGTTCCATGCACATACTGATGCATCTATTGAAGGCTTAGGCGCAGTCCTATGCCAGAAGGGCTCCTCAAAGCTGGATCAACCAATCTATTACGCAACCTGAAAAGTCACTGATAGGGAATGGAACTATACAGTGACAGAGCTGGAGTGCTTGGCAATGGTGTTTGCCTTAGAGAAGTTTCGCCACTATCTCATGTCTACTCACTTTAAATTTTATGTGGATCACGAGGCCCTATCCTTCCTAATGAACAAAGCAGATGTGAAAGGACGAATGATGAGATGGCTCCTTCTATTTCAGGAGTTCAACTTTGAGGTGATTACTAAGCCTGGTCCTTCCCATGTTTTGGTTGATCATCTGTCGCGTATCCCACAAACTGCAGACGAGGAGCAAGATGATCCAGATCTCCCTGATGCTTCCCTATTCTTGGTAGAAACTGTAACTCCCTGGTATGTAGACATTGCCAATCTACTGGCAACCCAATAGTATCCTCTTGGTATTTCTAGTCGGGAGAGGAAGAAGCTCATGTTAGAATCAGCCCCCTACACCCTGCTAGGCGGTGCACTATACAAGAAAGGCAAAGATGAAGTGCTTAGAAGATGTGTTGCGGGAGATGAGATTGGGATTGTTCTGAAGGCTTGCCATGATGAGCCATGTGGAGGTCACTTTGCATGAGAAGCTACAGCCAGGAAGGCTCTGCTAGCAGGATATTGGTGGCCTACCATCCACAAGGATGCCTATGATTACTGTAAAAGATGTGATGTTTGTCAGAGAATAGGGAAACCCACAAAGACAAGTGCCATGCCACTGCGACCTATCCTTCCCCTGAAGCCGTTTGAGAAGTGGGGCATCGACTTCGTAGGTCCGATCGATCCTCCTACCCAAAGGAAGCAGAACCGATACATCCTTGTATGTACGGATTATGTCACAAAGTGATGTGAAGCTAAAGCCCTAAAGCGGGAGGATGGTAACAGTGTGGCCCTGTTCATGTACGAGAATATCATCACCCGTTTTGGCAGTCCCTTAGAGCTAGTAAGTGACAGAGGCACTCATTTCCTTAACAAAGTCATGGAAGAGTTGACAGAGTTGTATAAGATCCGCCATCGCAAGTCCACTCCTTATTACCCCAGAGCCAACGGCCAAGTCGAAGTCACCAATTGCATCCTCTGCTCGATTTTGACAAGAACAATTGCCGCACATCATCGTGATTGGGATGATCGACTTATAGAGGCCCTCTGGGCGTATAGAACCTCCCATAAAGCAGCAACAGGACAGACACCCTTCCAGTTGGTGTATGGTACAGAAGCTGTTTTCCCTGTTGAACTGGAATTACTCTCTTTAAGAGTGGCTATCAAAGAGCGTTTGGGGAACGATGATTCACTGCAACACTGTCTCCTTCACTTGGAATATTTGGACGAAACTCACAGGATGGCTCTACAGTGCATGGAAGCCATGCAAGCTCGACGTAAGGCTTACCATGACAGCTTCATCAAGCACAAGGAGTTCAAAGAAGGTGATTTGGTTCTAGCCTATGATTCACGATTCGGAAAGTTTCCTGGCAAGCTCCAACAGCGGTGGATGGGCCCATATAAGGTACTTGCCGTAACCCTAATGGCTCTGTCCAAGTGCAGACCGTTGATGCCTCTAATGATTCCTTCCTGATCGATGGATATCGTTTGAAGAAGTACTTCCCTCCTTGGGGATCTTGACAATCATGGTCACTTGATCCTTTCCCCCGTTGGCGTGGCACTATCACTCTTATGATCCTATTTCTGATAGCCTTTCTTCAGCCACTCCTGATGAGGTGGACATAATCCTCTGTCCCCTCAGCCCCACCTTCCAGCCTTGATCTCTTATCCTCTATTTTTGACCAGCGACAGTGGCGAGGTTGGTTTTGATAAATGGTATTTCCACCATTCCCTTGTTTAATTCGAAGAAAAAAAAAATACATATTGGTTATGGGAGAAAAGGACTTAGGTCCCTGTCATGCCGACCTATTCTTCGAGAAAAGGTGGAAACACCCTCGGGAATAGGGGAAAACAAAATTAAAAAAAAAGAAGAAAAAAAAACAAGATTAAAAAAAAAATCTATTATGGGAGAAAAGGAAGTAATTCCTTGTCATAGCAGGCCTCGTTCCAAGAAAAGGTGATAACCACCCTTGGGCGGGAAGCTGGCTGTGGAAAAGGTGGCAACACCCAGCAGTCCAGAAAGTGGATTCATCACTTGAAATTTCCAGGATCCAATTCCGAAGCTTCCTCCCTTGGTACGCTGTGTCCTAGGTCTCTCTGCAGAGTGGCTAACTGTCCTCTAGCAGACGACATGTCCTATCCAACACAATGTTCGATTTGATGGCTACCTCCCTAGGTATGCCTCTTCAGCAACTAACGACGCGATCTTCATCGACAAACAATCGAGTGACGTGAGCTTTCATCCTAACCGGATGGGGAAGTGAGTATGGATTGCCCTCTGTAACTATCAACCACGAGTGAGACAGAGGGTGGGCCGAGTGACCAGTCTTTTCCCTTCAAATCAAATGAGAGGTGAGTAGTGTGAATGAAGTATTGCATGCACGGGATGGGCCTCTCAATGCACAAAGCACAATTTGTTTCTGTGCATTGCACCATAAGGCTCCCTAGCCTTCCTTCTCGCACCGTATGCCAGCACCGGGCGGGATGCACAGTTGCACCATCAAATACGCACAAGCATACGACCTTTGCACACGTGACTGTGAGGATTACATCAAAGGGTTTGAGGAAATGGCTGCCCTCTTGTATCTATCAACAACGAGTGAGACAGAGGGTGGGCTGAGTGTGACTGGAGTTTCTTCAATCAATTACCGAGAGGTGAGATTGAGGGAGGCTACGACACTTGGAGTCAGGTATGTTCCTGTTTCCCTATGCACCCACGGGATGGGTCCCTACCGTCCACACAGGACACGTCACCCTGTTCTGTACACCGCACTCTAAGGCTCCCTTGCCTTTCTCCTTGCACCTATGCCAGACGGGTTGGACGCACTAATGCACCATCAACTGTGCACCCTGGCATACTCCTTCTGCACCATCCCCTTGTTGATTCCTAAACTGAGTATGCGATATGGATTTCAATCATTCTTCCTCGAGTGATATTAGTCATGGGGCGAGTGATAGTTCTTTCATTCCATTTGAGTGACTGTGAGTGGAGTGTAGTATCCCTTATCATCGACAAATTTCCTGCGATTCCTTCAACCCACTACCTCCGTGGGAGTTGCCGCGTGGTCTCTGCCATGACGGACATGTGCCGAGAAGATGCCTCGGTACCTCCAGCACACAGGATGTGCCATCGACACTCAACCTTGATTCTTGACAAAATGGGCCAAGTTTTTCTAACCCTACACCTTCTGTTTCTCAGTGACATTCATGTTTTAAGTGTCGGGATGTTAGTGGATGGTCTGAGGCGTGGTTCTAGGTCCCTGTTGCTCGGTTAACCCTATCCGTTAAGGTCTTAAGTGTGGGGACGCGTCCCTGCGCGTCTACATTGCATACCCCTCTGCATATGCCTTAACTTGCTAATGCCTCTATGCCATGACTTGTTATTACCCTAATGGGGTCCTTTCCCACCCACCCGTTCCTTTTTCACCCACCCTTGGGATTGTTCCCTTGCAGTTTTCCTTCATTCCCTAATTTTGAGGTCCTACAATGTGAATGCATCCTACGTTCACCGAAGTCCAAATCCAACCTTATAGCCCTGTTCCTTCCTTTGAACTGACCATTTTTTCTTTTTACCTACCCTTGTTCTGGTGCACCCTTGTTTTGGTGCACAGTTTTTGAGTTATTAATTTTTGCAGCATTTTATGCCAATTACCCGGTTTTCCATATGAATGTGCTTTTTTGCTTCGGAACCGTGATCCGATATCATAGCCCTGGTAACCACTTTTCCCTTGACATTTTTCCTTTTTATTCCGAGTCCTTCCGATGCACGGTTTGTCCAGTATTAATTTTTCAAATTTTTAAGACTTTTTCGTGCGTCTTTTTGACATTTTTCCATGTGAACGTGCCCTGTTTGCATCGGAATTCCAATTTGATCTGACAGCTATGTCCCTCGTGCCTTCCCCCACCTTTTTCCTTTTTCCTCCCCCCTCTTTCGCCTTTCGTATTTTTAATTATTAATTTTTAAATGAGTTTTTAGGCGTATTTTTGGAGTTTTTCGCATGTGAACCCCTCCTACTTCCACAGGAACTGCGTTTTAACAGGCCAACCCTGTGCCACTCCTTCTTGCAGACATTTTTCCTTCTTATTGCATGGCATTCCGGTGAACGGATCAGCCAATATTAATTTTTGATCCCATTTTCGGGTTTTTTTTGGGTTTTTCCCATGTGAACGCGTCTTATCTCAGTCGGAACTATGTTTTGATGTGACAGGATTGTCGGGCACGTCTTTCTGCACAGTTTTCCTTTTTCCTGCACCTTGTTCCAATGCACGGATTTTTTGATATTAATTTTTAATTGTGTTTTTTGATACATTTTTTTGTATTTTTTGCACGTGGCCGCCCTTTACCCCTCCCGGAATCTCCGTGCCTATTTTCCCTCTCTTCTCCCTGCCGTCCTGCCCAATTTGTTTTTACGTCATTTCGTTTTGACGTTCGGATTGGGAGTTATTAATTTTTCTTTATTTTTCTGAGTTTTTGCGCGCCTCATCCCGCGCGTAAACGCGCCCTTTTTCAATTTTACGCATCTTAACGCGCCTCGATCGCATCCGCGTGCCTCGTCCCCGTATCCGGGCACCCTTTCACTCCCGTCACGGCAAATTTTTTTACCCTCGCCCCGCGCACGCGCGCAGGACGAGGGGGTACGCCTCCCTTGCATGGGCCCCTGCCCATTTTCACCCCCATCCCCCTATGGGCACCCCCATGGGCCCTGCCCTTCCCTCTACCCCCCCTTGCATGGGCCCCTGCCCATTCCCACCCCCATCCCCCTATGGGCACCCGCCATGGGCCCTGCCCTTTCCCACACCCTTCCCTATCCCCTTACCCTCCCCACCTTCTCTCTCCCTGACCCCTCCCCATCCCAACGGCCTTCCCTCCCTCTCTTCCTCTCTCGCTCCTTCTGCGTGCCCCTCCCTCCCTACTTCCATCTCCATCTCTCTCCACCTCCCTCCCTACCTCCATCTCCTTCTCTCCCCTCCTCCCCTCTCCTTCCCCTCCTTCCTCTCCCTCCTGCCCTCGTCGCCCCACAGCGCTTGCGCCTGCCTCGCCCTCCCGTCGCCTCTGCCGTGCAATGCCCTCGCCGTTGGAGCCGCCGCCGTCCGCCTCCACGTCGTCGGCCGTCCCTGCCCGCAGTTGCTCGTTTTTAGTCAATTTTGGATTTTTCATAAAAAAATATAGACAGGAAAAATCCCACACGTTGCGATCGCAGTTAACATGTTGAAAAGTGCACTTTGAACTAGAAGGAGTGAACTAGGAGATCCTTGATCAAGTGTCTTGGGGTTTCACCCCCCTTTTGAATCCAATAGAGCCATATGATTTAGGTTCCGAGGACTAGAGAGTAAACTTTGTATTGATGTATGTTTTTGGTCTACGAAGGAGCTCCAAGAGATCTAATGCTTGGAGATTGCTTTTGAGAAGTGCCAAACAAGGGATTTCAGGTTCTGTCAATACATATTGATTCAATTAATTGTGGTTTGTCTTTATCATGTTTACCTCTTTTCTATTTTTTTAAATCTTCCATTTCCGATCTCTACTTCCTTCTATCTCTGATGCCTGATGGATACAACCTTTCGACTAAAACCCCTCTGACATTGGTGAACTCGATGTGAAAGATTGTCAAAAGAAGGAAAGACAAGATGGGAGAACCTTCAAGCACAATTTCTAGTGATGTTTTGCAACAGTTGGTGCAGAATAGGAATATGCTTATGTAGATACAACAACAACAACAGGTGATACATGCTTCTACTCAAACAGAAAGTGTTGTTATGAATGCTCTGCAAAGTAGTTGAGCCTGAGATGAAGTTATTCAATGGTAGGAATGTATCAGCATATGTACATACCTATGCTCAAAAGATGGAATTCTTTGGATTGGATCAACTTCCATGGAGCTGAGATTTTGTATATGTTACTGTACATGAACTAAAAGCACAAATTACTGAATTATACATGTAGGATGTTGATTGGGTAGCTTTCAAGAAGACACTCAAGGAAGAATTTTTGTAAGTGTTACTGTACATGAACTAAAAGCACAAATTATTGAATTATACATGTAGGATGCTGACTGGGTAGCTTTCAAGAAGACACTCAAGGAAGAATTTTACATTGAAGATACCAGTTTGATTACATGCAAAACTTTTCACGAGTGGGTTTTACAACCCAATAAGGATCTTGTGGCTATAGAATTGTTAAGAGAATTTAAGCAGTTCAATCTTGCAGAACAACAAGCTCCTACAAGTCAAAAAATTGAATTGTTTCTACAAGCACCAGATCCTGAGCTTCAAGAGAAGCTTGATGATTTGCTAGAGGATTAGACTATAGAGACATGTCTTAAAACAGAATGGAGACATGTTAAGGAAGTTGTTACTATATTTGTGAAAAAGCATAGAAGAAGAGAAAGATTGCATGTCTCTAGCTTGCCCACTATTCCGGCCAAAAGAATTAATGTATCCGGTAAGCCACCCACTTACATGGCTAGCCCTATGGCTGTCTTACATGCTATTGTTACCTCTGTTAGGGAAAATGTATCAGATGAATTCGTCAAAGGCATGCGGGATCTTCAATTGAAGGTTGCAAAATTGGATGAAAAAGGACAAGAGGAAAGGGGGATGGGCAATAGCCCCTAAGCCAGGAAAAAGATGTATGTGGTGTGATAGTTTGCAGCATGAGAGAAAGGATTGTGCTGCCTATCAGGAGGCCTTGGCACAACATCTTATCTTTTGGAAAGATGACAAGATCCATGCACAAGCAATAGGATTTCTTTTTGCTTTGAATTTTGGAAAGGGAGGCATGCAGAAGTTGTTGGAAGACTTGGCTATTCGAAATGCTTATGTGGTTGTACATGCTTCTACTTTTGGTCTACAGTTGGATAGAATGCATGGCCAAGTGATGGTTGGTCCAAAAGCTACAATATGGATACATGCTTTTCATGCACTTGAGAAGAGATATGTTATTGATAGTGAAATGTCTCATGTAGGGCAAGACATTCATCACATAATTGGTTGGGAATCACTAGTACATGCATATTCAGTGTATAAATATTTAGCAAAGGTACAAAACACAAATGTACTTTTGGAAGAGAAATGAAAGAGAGATAAAGATAATGCAAGGACATCTAAAAGAGTGACAAGAAGAAGTGTGGATCAGCCTAAAGCTACAAATCAACCACATGTAATGGAAGAGGCCAGTCAGGAGCAAAAACAGGATAACAAACAAGAGGAAAAAAGAAGGGCAAGCAAATAGGATATAAGTTACAGTCAGATATTGAGAGAACCACATATGTTAAGAGGCTTCTTGAAGAAAGAATCTTAAAAAATTGGGTGCAATTCACCTTGGGAGAGGTTCTTGGCATTGCCAAGCAAGAATTTCATGATGAGATCATTGATATAATTAAGAGGAAGCATCAGTTTCTTGGTAATACCACTAGTACATTGCTGCAATTTGAAGAGGAAGCTGGTTTGTTGGGTATTCGGGCTAAATATGAGCATGAAGTAAGTATTGGATTATCTATGCAGGATATTACTAATCAATGGACATCATGTGGAAAAGAGAAGAAATGGCTGAAAATGCATTGTCTTGTAGCAATATGTATGGTGGAGTAAGGTAGATGCAACAATATGGGGTAGAGACTCTAGGATTTATTCCTCAAAGGCATTACACAAGAATTTATTGGGCCACGTGCTACCACTAAAATAGTAGTGAAAATAGTAGAATGTGAGACTTCTTGTGTTATTTTACTTGACCATGGGTCTTAGATTAATGCCATTGAGCATGGATTGTATTAGAATGGTCTATGGCCTGTGGGCACACATCATGGTTGGCGTATGAGGGCTACAAATAATTCTTCGGGAGAACTCTATGCCAGATGTCCTAATGTAAAAGTGATGATTGGTGATGTACAAGAAGAGCAACACTTCTTTGTGCAAGATAATTCCTCCTATGCAATGATTTTGGGATAGCCCTATACTATAGGAGTGCATATGGAAAAAAGGTGCTTGATGATGATTCTGCCACCAGAAAGTGAGGGTTTGTATGAGAAAGTGTCAAGGCAGCTAAGCTTACGGGATCCTAAAGATTTAGGTCACCAGTTTACATCTGAAACATTACATGAATTAAAAGTTGGTGTAGAAGGGTTTCTTTTGCTAGCTGAAAGATACTTTTTTATGCGGATGTTGGCTAGGCATGGTAAGGCATTTGCATTTTAGTCAATTGAAATAGGTTGTGTGGATCCAAATGTTGTCTCTCCTATCGTAATATTTACTGTGCCACATGTAACATGGAACTTGAGGCCTATTCCAGTGCCTAAAGCTTATTTACCAAAGCTGATGGATTTGCTAAATCAAAAGATTCACATGAAGATCTTGGAGCCCTCTTCAACCCCATACTCAAATCGTTGGTTTATTGTGCCCAAAAATAATGGGGCTTTGAGATTTACTCAAGACATGCAACCGATCAATAAAGTGACTATGAGAAATGTGGGTGCAAGTCCTGTGGTTGATGAATTTCCAGAGGCTTTTGAAAGCAGATTTATCTATTGTTTGGGTGATCTTTACTTGGGTTATGATCAGTTTCAGCTTGCAATTAAAAGCATGGATATCACAACTATAAAGACTCCCTTGGGGTTAGTACGGATGTGTACTCTCCCGCAGGGTGCAACAAACTCAATAGCACGCATGACAAATGCTATGAATAGAGTACTCAGGGATTTTATACCAGAATTGACCATGCCCTTCCTGGATAATGTTCCAATCAAAGGGTGTGAAGTGGAAGAGAAGAATGAAGAGATGGATGTTCATGGGTGCATATAGTTTTTTGTAGACCATATTGTGGATTGTGAGAGGATTTTGATGCGTCTAGAAGAGGTGCATTTAACTCTTTCTGGACAAAATTCTACCTTTGGAATTGAAGAGGTTTTGATTGTTGGGCACATGTATGGCCCTATGGGTGAAGATCATCACCAGCAAAAATAGATGGGATTGATAGAATGCAAGATATATGCAGGAATGTATTAGAGGTGAGTAGATTCTTGGGTGCATGTGTGTTATATTTGATATGTGTTGAGATATCGAGCTCCACTCGTGATACGCCAGGGTGACCATTGTGTATTTATGTCACCGACTTGTCAGTTGCAGACGCGGTTGGTACACCGCCCATGAATAATAGCCACATGATAGCTATCCTTATCTACTCTAGTTCGTGGCTCAGTTAGTATGCCACCTTAGTTAGTTGAGTTTGGTTTGAGACCTATATCTAGGGTTCTTTTATTTCTCTTTGTACTTGAGTTCTTTTGGCTTACACACAACTAAGAAGAGAAAAACGTTTTCAGCCTCCATCTCTGTGTGTCTTCCCCCATTGTGCAAGTGAGAAAGCTTCGAGCGAGACTCCTTCCTTCTCTCCCACAATCTTGACATGGTATCAGAGCCTTGTTCGTGGTAAGGAGCTCAAGAAAGCAAGCCAAGCTCGCGGTGTTCTGGTAAGAGGAGCAGTGTTGCTTTCATTTTCTGTTTTGGGAGCAGATCTCTGCAGGCAGCACAATCGGAAATTGCAGGTGACCTTGTTTTTTTGATTTGAGGCCATTTCGGGGCCTGTTTTGGAGGCGGAAGTTTTCTGCACGCACTCAGGAGAAAGCCCTGTTTTATGCTGTGCGACCACTGCTCTACAGGTTGGTGAAAAGTTACCACAGAGATTGCATCGTATGCTTGTGTGCAGAGACATTGGGTTACAGAATCATCCTTGGTTCCTGTTTATGCAAAATCGTCACTAGGAAGTGACTGTGTGGTCAAATACCACTTTCGCCAGTTTTGCAGTTTTTCCCTTGTGAGGGTGAAGCTGTGGTTTTTGCAGTGACAGAATTTTTTGCAGTCTTCTGTAATGGCATCTGATTCTCTTTCCCAGATTGTCACTGAAAAACTTGACAAGAACAACTTCCAAGCATGGAAGTTTAGAATGATGAATTTCCTTATGGGAAAAGGATATTGGGAATTTGTTGCAGGAAATGAAGAAGAACCAGTTCTTCCTGATGTTCCCAATCAACAGCAAATGCAGGCATTCAAAGCATGGCATGAGAGAGCCAGGAAAGTTATGTACTGGCTGTCTATTAGTATTTCGGACTCTATGATTGTGCATATTCAGGATGCAAGTACGCCAAAGGAGGCATGGGATACTTTGTCAAAAATGTATAGCACAAATACGCAAGCCAGGAAAATGCAGCTCAAGCAAGAGTTGCATAATGTGCAGAGAGAAAGTATGAGCATCAACGACTACCACATGAAGGTGAAGAAGATTGCAGATGCACTTGCTTCCATTGGGTCGCCAGTGGAAGATGATGATTTAGTTTCCGTGACCTTGAATGGTCTAGGAAAGGATTATGCATAGTTTCGGACATCCATTTCAGTTCGTGAAAGATTTCCTGATTTTGAGGAGTTGATTGCTCTTCTAATTTCTGAGGAGCAGAGAAATGGTGGTGCATCTTCTTCAGGAGGAACTTCAAAAGAAGCTGTCTTCTACTCAAATGCTGGAAGAGGTAGAGGCAGAGGTAGAGGAGGCCGTGGTAGAAATCAAAGTATGCAGCAAACTCAAGAAAACCAGTCCTATGGAGGAGGACGTGGTAACTCTAGAGGCAGGGGGAGCCAAAGAGGTCGTGGTGGATGGCAAAGAGGCCAAAATGCAAACAGTAATGTTGAATGCTACTATTGTGGTAAAATGGGTCATATGGCTAAAGACTGCTATAAAAAGCAGAATGACATCATGAATGGAAAACTGCAACAAGGGAATTATGCATCTTCTAGTAGACAGGGTGATGACAGAAATGAGCATTTGTTCATGGTGCAGCACATGAACAATTCTGTGACAAGTGTAGAAGAAAGAAATGATGTATGGTATGTTGACTCAGGTGCATCAAACCACATGACAGGTCATGCAGAATGGATGGAGGATGCAAGGAAAATGGAAAAACCAGGATTTGTGGAGACTGGTGATGATACTGCACATCCTATTGTGCAGATTGAAAAAATTCCATTGTCTATGCAGGATGGGAAAAAGAAATACTTGTCCGATGTATTTCATGTCCCGAATATCACCAAGAATCTGGTTTCTATCGGTCAAATGGTTGAGCAAGGCTTGCAGGTCAGATTTAATCCTCATGGATGCTTTGTTGAGGATATGAAAAATAAAGGTCGCTTGATAGCAAAAGGAAAGAAGAAGGGCAGAATGTTTACACTGGATGCAGACATGTCTGAAATGAGTGCAGCAATGTTTGCACATGGGACCGGTGTAGTTGTAGATATTGATATCTGGCATAAACGCATTGGTCATGTTAATGTACAGCGACTTAAATCAATGCAGGCCCAAAATATTGTTGCAGGTTTGCCAAAATTCAAGGTTGCAGAAATGCATAAGGTATGTGAAGCGTGTCAGTTTGGAAAACAGGCAAGGAAACCATTTCCTAGACATGTTCAAGAGAGTAAGAAGCCATTGGAATTAATCCACTCTGATGTGTGGACTACTAAAGCTGCATCTCTTGGAGGCTGCCATTATTTTGTCACGTTTATTGATGACTATAGCAGAAAAGTTTGGGTGTATTTTATGAAAAAGAAAAGTGAAGTTTTTGGGCATTTCAAAACCCTTAAAGCTATGGCTGAAAAAGAAATAGGTCTGCAAATAAAATGCCTAAGGTCAGATGGAGGGGGAGAGTACCTCTCAAATGAGTTTGCAAAGTTCTTGCAGGAGCATGGCATAAAGCAGCAATATTCATGCAGTTATACCCCACAACAAAATGGAATTGTAGAAAGGAAAAACAGGCATATTGGAGAGGTATCTCGTGCCATGCTCAATGAAAAAGACTTGCCAGATTTTTATTGGGCTGTAGCAATTGCTACAGCAGTCTATATAATGAACAGGACTCCCACTGCAGCAATACATGGGATGACTCCAGAGGAGAGGTATACTGGTAGGAAACCAGATATTTCTCATTTGAAAATTTTTGGTTGCATTGCCTATGTACATGTGCCAGATGAGTTGAGATCCAAGTTGGATCCAAAAGCTGAGAAGTGCATCTTTATTGGTTACTCTCTGTAGCAAAAAGGGTATAGATGCTATAACCCTTCTACTCGTAAGTTTACAGTGAGCAGAGATGTTGTTTTTGATGAGATGAGTAGCTAGTATAAACCAGTAAATGTGATTGATGATGTAGATGCACAAAATGGTAATGCTGCACAAAATTCACAGCAGCAGTCACAAAATATTAGTGGACCTGGAGCGTCCTCTAGTATTGGTTCACATTCTTCGCCATGGACAGGCAGATTGAGATCAAGAGAATCTTCTCAAAGTAATGCAGATAGTGGTATGCAGATATCACGAAAAGGAAAAGAGAAGGTTGATCAGCCCATGTTTGATGTGAATGCAGGTCACTCTTATGTGGATGGTGAATCCAGTGGCTCAGAACAGAGCATTGATGATGAGTTGGGTATTCCTTCTATTGTTACACCTGGAGTAAGGAAGACCAGGGATGTTTTGAGAGACCCTGGGAGTGAACCTACTTTGCGCAGGTCTACGAGAACTAGGTATCCTGTGGATAGGCTGAAATATGATGGATTTACAGCCACTCACTATGCATATATGGTGAAGGTGATACAGGAACCAGAACCCACTTCTTTTGAGCAAGCTATGGGAAAAGAAAAATGGGAGAAAGCCATGGATGAAGAAATGGATGCCTTGGAAGCAAATGCTACATGGGAGTTAGTACCTTTGCCTAAAGGTAAGAATGCAATTGGCTGTAAGTGGGTTTATAAGGTGAAGCACAATGCAGATGGTTCTGTGAACAGATACAAGGCAAGATTAGTAGTCAAGGGGTATGCACAAACATATGGCATTGACTATGAAGAAACATTCAGTCCAGTTGCAAGGATGGCAACTATAAGAGCAGTCATTGCTTTGGCTGCATCAAAGGGATGGTCTTTACATCAGATGGATATAAAGAATGCCTTCTTGCATGGTGATTTGCAAGAAGAGGTCTATATGGAGCAGCCACCAGGTTATGTGCATGCTGTTCATCCTGAGTTTGTTTGCAGGTTGAAGAAAGCCTTGTATGGATTGAAGCAAGCACCTAGAGCATGGTCTGACAAGATAGGACAGTATCTTGTCACTATTGGCTTTCAGATTTCCAAGGCAGATTTCTCACTTTATGTGAAAAAAACAGAGAAAGGTATCATGCTACTTGTCATTTATGTTGATGATTTGATTATGACAGGTGACAGTGAAGAAGATATCCTTCATGTGAAAATGCTATTGAAGCAGAAGTTTGAGATGAAGGATTTGGGAGAGCTGCGTTATTTCTTGGGCATTGAGGTGATTAGATCACTAAGTGGGATACAGCTTTTGAAGAGGCAGTATGGATTGGACATGCTGTCCAAATATGGGATGACAGGCTGTAAGCCTATTTGAGTTCCTTTGGAGCAGAATATGAAGCTGAGCACAGATGCAGGTGAGCTTCTAGAAGACCCTACTATGTACAGACGCATAGTAGGAAGTTTGATTTATATGACTATTACCAGGCCAGATTTGAGCTATGCTGTTGGACTGGTAAGTCAGTTTATGTAGGCTCCAAGGAAACCACATTTGGATGCGGCTAGACGCATACTCATGTATGTGAAGTACTATTTTATGAGACTGGGGTTCAGATACAGTTGCATGGATACACTGATGCTGATTGGGCTGGTAGTATTTCTGATAAACGATCTACCAGTGGATATGTGTTCTCTTTTGGGAGTGCTGCAGTCACTTGGAGCAGCAAGAAACAGCCTACAGTTGCCTTGTCGAGCACAGAGGCTGAGTACAGGGGTGCAGCAATGGCTGCATGTGAGGTAGCTTGGTTGCATAAGCTACTTTATGATATGCATCAGTCTACAGATGGGCCAGTTGTCATTTATTGTGACAACATGAGTAGTATACACTTGGCAAATAACCCAGTCTATCATGCTAGAACAAAGCACATTGAGGTGCATTATCACTATGTGCGAGAGAGGGTTTTACTAGGTCTTATTGATCTAGTTTATGTTAGCACAGAGGATCAGGTAGCTGACATATTCACGAAGGCATTGGGCGCAGAGAAGCTGCGCAAGTTCAGAGACCTGCTTGGTGTGCAGGAATTGGGATTGAGCTCGAGGGGGAGTGTTGAGATATCGAGCTCCACTCGTGATACGCCAGGGTGACCATTGTGTATTTATGTCACCGACTTGTCAGTTGCAGATGCGGTTGGTACACCGCCCATGAATAATAGCCACATGATAGCTATCCTTATCTACTCTAGTTCGTGGCTCAGTTAGTATGCCACCTTAGTTAGTTGAGTTTGGTTTGAGACCTATATCTAGGGTTCTTCTATTTCTCTTTGTACTTGAGTTCTTTTGGCTTACACACAACTAAGAAGAGAAAAACGTTTTCAGCCTCCATCTCTGTGTGTCTTCCCCCATTGTGCAAGTGAGAAAGCTTCGAGCGAGACTCCTTCCTTCTCTCCCACAATCTTGACAATATGGATTCCTCACTTTCCCCATGTAGCCGATACTGTATATTAGCTTTTGAGGAAAAGTCAGAGATTTCATTGGGAAAGGAAGAATCAAAAAGCAATGAAGAAATTGAAGCAGCGCTTAAAATTTGCTCCTACATTGATAAAGGCTAATTATGCACATGGAAAGCCTATCATTATTATTGTTTATATAAGCTCAATCGGCATTGGATGGGAAATTGGGAAAGATGATGAGGAAGGGAAAATATATGCAATATGCTTTGGTGCTAAAGTATTGACTGAGTGATAGAGAGAAGATATCCACACATAAAAAGAGAATTATAGGGAATTGTGACAGCCCTTAAATGTGATAAGGAGTATTTTATGGGTGCTCGTATAGTCATTGAAACTGATTGTTTGCCCATATTGGGTATGATTTCTAGTGGTGCTACCCCAGACATTGGTATGCTCCAGTGAATTTCATACATCAAATCTTTCAACCCTGAATTTTAGCATATTGCAGGAAGAGATAACCCAGTGGCAAACATGTGAGCTTGGGCACACTATGAGAATGAAGATGGGATGATGGATGAGGAGGAAGAAGATGACTTTCTTGCAGTTGAAAATGATACTATAAGAGTGAGTTTAGCAATGCAAGGAGGTGCTACACCACTAACAGAAGCTTGGATAGGAAAGAGAAGACACTTAAATTTTTTGTATCATGTGTGGAGGTGTTTCTAGAAGACAAATATGCAGGAGAGTGGCTGAGAATTGTTCAATACATTAGTACATTAACAAAGAGAGATGAATGGTCAGATGAGGAGTTTAAGAAGATCAAGAAGAAAGCCTATGGGTTTTCTTAAAACATGGATACTTATGGAAACATGCTCAAAAGAAACAGGGTATGCCATTGCAAGTTTTTGGGTACTTTTGCAAAGATTAAAGAAAGTTATTGGTGGTAGGGTATGTATAAGGATGTTTATCACTTTGTGAAAACATGTACAACATGTCAAATGTATTCATCTGTGAGACATTGGGATGGATTGCAACCCACATATCCATTGTCTCTTCATTTTAAATTGGTGGTGGATTTAGTATGATGCCTACAGGTTTTTTGCAAATGAGATATCTTGTGCTTGCCCATGAAGACTTGACTAATCAAGTGAAAGGGAGAGCTCTATCTACTAAGACAAAAAATGCAATGTGTACTTTTCTCTTAGAAGATATCTTTTGCTGGTATGGTTGTGTGGAAAAAATTATAGCAGATAGTAGTGAGCTGGGTGCAGATGAAGCTCATGATTTCTTTGTACGGTTGGGGATAAAGCTTGCTTTAACTTCAGCCTATAACCCTGAAGGAAATGGAAAAAGTGAAAGAGGTCATCCACCTATTGTGAAGGCATTGGGAAAAGCATGTGGAGAGAAGGTCAAAAAGTGGCCATGATTTCTCCCTTATGCTTTGTGGGCTGAGAGAACAACTCATAGTGCTCTTATAGGATATATGCATGTAGAATTGATGTATGGTCAAAAACCTATCATGCCAATAGAAGAGATGACAGTCACATGGAGTGTGCTACCTTGGGAGGACGAGTTGAATCAAGAGGCATTGTTGGCCATATTGTTGAGATATTTGCAATCACACCTACTTTAGTCCCTTTGTGAGAGGCAGTGAGGGCTCAGGACCAGAATCCCATATGCACAGTAGGAGAAAGTACCACCACTCAATTCCTATAAAGCATTGTACTTTCACTCTTTTTCTAATGCAATGATAGTACTCTTTTCTTTCCAGTAAAGTGTCATGTCATTGTCAATACACAAGATTGTGTTTATGAGTCCAAGTCTCAATCTTGGAACCTAATTCACTTGTGTAACAATTTGTCCTAGTCAGGGTCAATGTCTTCATGAGTTTCTATTCCTCTTTCAACCTCCATAGCTTCCGCATTTGCCATGCTCTAGATCTCGCATATTTCACATGGTATTAGAGCTCAGTTTAGCATGACCCAACTCTCCTTTCACTCCTCTCAGCTCCTTTCCATCTCTTCTCAGCTCAGTTTGAGTATTGGACCCTATCTCCAACTTCATTTGCATTCCTACCTTCAATGAAGCTTCCATGGCAGCCATAGACAACAGCACCCCGTCAGTTTGAAGCTTTCATATCTCTCTCGATAGGCCAAATCTCTCTAAAATTCCTTATAAATAATTGTTTCTCTACTTCTAAAGCTCCTTCTTGGCACCTCAATCATTGAAATTGGGCAACTATAGCTTCAACATTCCCTCTTTTCAGAGTTGCTACCATAACTATGTCTGTGGACAGCACCTACCTACCTCTGTTGGAGCAGCCATATCTCATCAAGCACGCCATATCTCTTCAAGAATTCTTCTCAAGAGTTGTTCTTCAGGTCAAGGCGCAACTTCTTGACACAAAAATCAAGGAGATTGATGCACACCACGCCCGTCATTTTCATTTTCCCAAATCTGGGCACAGTTTTGACAGCGACCACTTTGAAGGCTTAGATCTCTCAATTCAATCATAATGAGTATAAACAATCTTAGGGGAAGTTAGAACAATTAGTGAGGGTCCTCCATATCAAAGGGTTTGAGCAGATTCAACCTGTGGAGTGTGTGGGAGCTCATTTACCAGCTGTTGGTTCCTGTTTTGACAGGATAGCGATAGCCACTTACCTTTAAGCTCATTTTTCCTTCATTTTCTCTCTCGTGTCACTTAAGACAAGCCAAGGCCACTCTAATATGAAGATTTTAGCAAGTATTCAACCATAAAATCAACAAGGAGGGAAAGCTATGAAGAGTTTTTGAAGATCATCAAGTCAAACTCAAGCAACAAACGTCAAATTTCAAACTAGTATCTTTTGATACTTCACTGCCATTGCTTCTGTCTTTTGACACATACAAATATCAACTCATTCCTGGTTATTCTCAGTCATTTGAACCTAATTTTCTGCTGGTCTCTCAAGTTGAACATGGGCAAAGATTCTCCAACTGCCCTTTTCAAAGGAGTCGGGTTTCATACCTGGCCGACCCGCATCAAATTGATCCGGATGAAGAAGGGCCTCTAGGCCATTACCACTGGAAAAGAAAAGAAGCCTCGTGATGCGGATCTTGCTATCACTTGGCAAAAGAACGATGATAAGGCTCAGGCCATTATCAAACTGGAGCTAGATGATAGCTATATCCACCATGTGGATAACTGTAAAACCTCACATGATACATGGAAGAGACTTGACACCTTGTTCGGTGCACAATCTAAATCATCAAAGTATGGTCTCCTAATTGAGTTTTTCAGGCTTGAAATGAAGTCCAACATATCACTTGCCACACATCTAAATTACATGGAAGGACTTCTAATCCAACTTTGAAGAATCAACATTAAAATGGAAGAAGATATTTGCATCGATGTTCTACTTAAGAGTTTGCCTCCTAAATATAGTAATATATCAACAACTCTAATTAATATGCAAAACCGTGAACTTGTTGATATCCAGGCATAACTGTTAGAGGAGGAAAAGAAGTTAAAAACTAAGGAAGAACCAAGTACCTCTAGAGATGAGTTTGCATTATATGTTGGCAACAGGTACAAAGGCAAGAAGGATCAGCTCTTCTGTGACTTTTGCAAAAGGACTGGACACACCGAGAAGTTCTGCCATGCTATAAAGAGGTCCCAAAAGGCCTATCTAGTTGCCGTCAAATAAAAAGAAGAAAATGGAGCAAAGGAAGAAAAAGAAGAAGGAGAAGACCACTAGAAGAAGGACAAACCTCATCAGTCCTTCTATTCAGATAGACTTTTTTAGTTTTGTATTTCCTAGCCCTAATGCCTCAAACATAAATTTGTAAACTCCTCAGTTATCCTTGTACTACAACCTCTGTACACTTTGTGAGATCCCTGCTATAGCCTGAGGATGTCCATCATGTTTGTGGTACCCACACTTAGCCTTTTCTACAATAGTCTCTGGTGTTTTGCCATGTTTATGGTGTGCCCACACTTTGCAGGTGTTGCTTTCACTAAAGCCTCTACACACTTTGTACTTTTGGTTGTGATTGAGGAGGGGTGTTGAGATATTTGCAATCACACCTACTTTAGTCCCTTTGTGAGAAGCAGTGAAGGCTCGGGACCAGAATCCCATATGCACAGTAGGAGAAAGTACCACCACTCAATTCCTATAAAGCATTGTACTTGCACTCTTTTTCTAATGCAATGATAGTACTCTTTTCTTTCCAGTAAAGTGTCATGTCACTGTTAATACACAAGATTGTGTTTATGAGTCCAAGTCAATCTTGGAACCTAATTCACTTGTGTAACAATTTTTCCTAGTCAAGGTCAATGTCTTTATGAGTTTCTTTTTCCTCTTTCAACCTCCATAGCTTCCGCATCTACCATGCTCTAGATCCCGCGTATTTCACACTTATGAGATAGTTGGAAAGAAAGTTAGAAGACATAGAGGCATCAATTGCAAAGTTAAGGGAAGCAAGGATAAAGAACAAGAAATGGTTTGTCAAAATACATAGATTGAGGCCAAGAACCATACAAGATGGGGATTAGGTATTGGTTTATGATACAGGTTGAACAGTTAGCATAGTGCCATGCGTAAAGTTTCCAAAAGATGGTTTGGACCCTATGTGGTAAGACATGTGTTTGATCATGCTACTTATGCATTAAATGAGCTGGACGGGACAACCATAAAACTTTCGGTAGTAGGGAAAAGAATCAAATTATTCAAGAGGCGGGAATCTAATGCTTATGAGTTCCCAAAATTGGAAGAAAATAGTAGCCATGATATAGGGGCTAGCCAGGAAGATATTTGCAATCACACCTACTTTAGTCCCTTTGTGAGAAGCAGTGAAGGCTCGGGACCAGAATCCCATATGCACAGTAGGAGAAAGTACCACCACTCAATTCCTATAAAGCATTGTACTTGCACTCTTTTTCTAATGCAATGATAGTACTCTTTTCTTTCCAGTAAAGTGTCATGTCACTGTTAATACACAAGATTGTGTTTATGAGTCCAAGTCAATCTTGGAACCTAATTCACTTGTGTAACAATTTTTCCTAGTCAAGGTCAATGTCTTTATGAGTTTCTTTTTCCTCTTTCAACCTCCATAGCTTCCGCATCTACCATGCTCTAGATCCCGCGTATTTCACACTTATGAGATAGTTGGAAAGAAAGTTAGAAGACATAGAGGCATCAATTGCAAAGTTAAGGGAAGCAAGGATAAAGAACAAGAAATGGTTTGTCAAAATACATAGATTGAGGCCAAGAACCATACAAGATGGGGATTAGGTATTGGTTTATGATATAGGTTGAACAGTTAGCATAGTGCCATGCGTAAAGTTTCCAAAAGATGGTTTGGACCCTATGTGGTAAGACATGTGTTTGATCATGCTACTTATGCATTAAATGAGCTGGACGGGACAACCATAAAACTTTCGGTAGTAGGAAAAAGAATCAAATTATTCAAGAGGCGGGAATCTAATGCTTATGAGTTCCCAAAATTGGAAGAAAATAGTAGCCATGATATAGGGGCTAGCCAGGAAGATATGGAAGATGAAGAAGCAAAGGATATGGTTGCAGAGGATGAGGAGGACTCAGAATCTAGTGATGACTAGGATTTTAGAACATATAAGAGGATGTACAGGTTCAGAGGGGGTGGATGTTGTGCCACTACATGGACACAATGTGAATAACTCTCGAGTGCATCATCATCCGACTTCTTTAATGATGTAGAGAGTCAATGTGATCTAAGTCATTAGTGCTAGTGTTCGTGGCATAGATGGTCTAAAAATACTAAAATTTTTGACAATTTTAGCTATTATTTATTGTAAATATATGAGAAAGCTAGAAAAACTTCTATATTAGGATGGCATGCAAAAAGAAAGTTGCTCTGCCAGTTTTGGATTTTTCATAGAAAAGACAAATGGGCAAAATTGCGCACGTCGCGATCGTAGTTAACAGGTTGAAAACTACACTTTGAACTGGAAGAGGAAGAAGGAGTGAACTGAGAGATCCCTAAGTATGTGTCTTGGGCATTTACTCCCCTTTTAAAGTGAACAGAGCCATTAGATTTGGGTTCCAAGCAACAGAGAAGAAGCTATTATATTGATGCACGTTTTTTGTCTATGAAGGAGCTCCAAGAGATCTTATGCTTGGATATTGCTTTTGAGTAGTGCCAGACAAGGGATTTGAAGTTCTGTCATTAATACATATTGATTCAATTCATTGTGCTTTGTCGTTATCGTGTTTACCTCTTGTCTATTCCTTTTCTTCTCTTCCATCTCCTATCTCTACTTCCTTCTACCTCTGATCTCGAGTGTGGATACGAACTTTCGACTAACACCCCTCCGACACTGTCTACTTGCTTCATAGGTACTAGCTCTTTCCTTTCTATGCCTGCTTCATGAGACATTTATAGTTTAACCTATTGGCTACCTCCCTTTACAATCTTGTTTCATCTACCTCTTATCTCTTATCGCATCAATTATCCAATTCAAAACAAGGCATTATGGGCCTTTTATGTCTCATGCAAGGTATAGTTTAGAAGACATTTATATTTATAGGAATTTATGAAACGTTCTTGAGGGAGTTTATGGATTATATTGAGTCTGAAGTGATACACATGATGGTACATGAAACTCTATTTCTTCATGTCTATTAAATGTTAGATCGAGGGAGTTTGTAGATTGTATTGAGTCTAAGTGATACACTTGATGGTACATGAAACTCTATTTCTTTAGGTCTATTAAATATTATTGATGCATCATGAGCCTTGGAGATTGCATAAAGTTGTCTTTCAGTAGTAGATGAATGCAAGCATGCTCATCTTAATTCAAGGAAATGTTACTTGTATGTGTTAAAACTATCTTGATGTGTTGTTACACATGGATCCCATTTGATAGAAGGTCTCCAAGTTGTTAATAGTCATGGGTGGGAAACTCATTGGAAGTTAAATGAGACTCTGATATTTGAATGGATTGAATATCAATGAAGTAGCTAACGTAATTATATTGTCAAGTTGTTACTCAAGCTTGTGGCTAAAATGATCATGAAAAGTAGCCAAATCAATTATTTTGTCAATATTTTGACACCATCTTGTGATCAAAATGATCAAAAACTTTACAGAGGTGCATACAAGGATCTCTTATGTCCCTCACCATGCTATCCAAGTGATCCATAACTAGTGTTTCAAAAATAACCTAAAAAATATGTCTCCAAATGACACCATATTTGGCTATAAGCGAAGTGCTTGATATCCCCCATAAGGTAGATGCTTCAAGTTTACATTAGAATGCACTTGACATTTTATGTAGCAAACTTTCCAAAAATTTTCACAATAAAATAACACCCTATGTAGGACCTATTTTAGCCTTGACTTGACCAGTCAGCACTATTTTCCACCCAAAGAAGCTTATGAGAAACTTAGACAACTAATGACATTGTTTAGGCCCTTATGAGGTTTGAGTAGATGTTGGAGCTCTAACTTGACTGCCAAGACCCACAAATTGCTTATAGTTTCAAGCGTTGCTAGAGGGGTTTTATTCGAAAGGTCGTATCCATCGGGGATTAGAGAGAGAAGGAAGTAGAGAATAGGAGATAGAAGAGAAGAAGAAGAATAGACAAGAGGTACACAAGATAAAGATAAAGCTCAATGAACAAAAGCACTATGTATTGATAGAACTTAAAAAGATAAACAAAATCCTTGTCTGGGACTACTCGAGAGCAATTTCCAAGAATTACATCTCTTGGAGCTCCCCAATAGACCGAAAATGTGCACCAAACATTAGCTTTCTCTTTGTTTCTCAGACCACAAATTTGATGGTTCTATTGGCTTCGAAAAGGGGGGTAAAACCCCAAGACACCTTGTTAGAATTCTCCCAGATTAATCCTTCTTCTCCCCCTTCTTTGGAGTCTTGTTTTGTACCCGTAAACTGCAATCGTGCACCGTGTGAATTCTGAAACCCTTCTTTTTCCATTAGATCTCCCAAAACTGGATGAAAAGTAACTTTTTTTTTTCATGTCACCCTATTCTAGAAGTTTTCTACATCATTTTTGGATATTTTCAAGGAAGGAATTTTCTTAAGAGTTTCCCAAATAGAAACTTTTAGGGTGTCCAAGCAAGGCATATCTAGAGTTCAACATATCTCCAATCTAAATGATGATCAAGTGAACTTTTTCTATACTCAAAATTCATAACATACACAATACATCAAGCGTAAGCATGAAAAGAGCATGAGTAAATAATTGAAGAGATACTACATAGATATACTTCCTGATTATCTTCTTCAAGGAATTGGTTGTAGTCAATCTTGATAGCTCTGATACCATGTTGAGATGTAGAGAGAGAAGATATGTAGAGATGTGAGAGGGAGATGGAGAGAAGAGACACACCATATACACTCCCAAATACTACATCATATTGATCACACTCTACATATATATAGGTGAGACCTAGTATAGATATGGTAAGCTATATAGAGCTCCAACAGTAAGTGCCATGGGTATGGTAATGTGCCTGATTCCCTCTTGACTAATGCCAAACCATCCATTTTTTTGTACATTTTCCTAAAGACAGGGCATTTGGATACAAATTGTTGGCACAAAATTGGTCAAGAGCAACAACAAGCATGGGCCATGTAGACAAATTACAATTATATGGATAGGATAGTACTACTTACAAGATTGGACCACCTAACCAACCATTTAGGCCATGAGATTTGCCTACCCAATGAAGACCTCTAGTGCCCTGAAACAATTATAGTAGTGATTGGAATTACAGAAGAAATCTGCATTTTAGAGAAATAACAAAATTTTTGTAATACAATGGGACATAATGGACAGTAAAGAGCTAGAGGACTAGTAATTTGTAATCAATTCCAACATGAAGGTCACATAGCTACATACTGTCCAAATGCATGCAAAAATCAAGACTTTATGCATCTTTAAAGAATGTGAAGTGGCAAAGTGCATTATGAAGAGATTTTTCCCGAGCAAGATGATAGCAAGATTAATGATAAGGGTAAACAAGTCTCTAATGACCCCTTAACTTCATTTGCAAGTCTAGCTGGGTAGAAACAAAAGAGCAAGAGTATAAAGTTAAATCAAAATTCCTACCTCGTAGGGTGAATTTTAAGGCTAACCCCATGATTGGTATTATCACTATAGCATAATAGTAGCAACAACAAGAGCAAGGTCTAAAGGAAGAGAGTCTGCAACAATCAAAAGGAGTTGCGAGAGAAAAATTTAAAGATGTAGATCCTAATGTAGAGTTACCTGAATCAAACTCTCATCACAACACTCTTAGATCATCCATTAAAGAGCAAGTGGAAATAGTGAATAAAGTCTATGATCTTTGGTAAGCATTGAAGGAAGTACACTTAGCAATTAACCTTTGACAATTTCTTGAAATAGTGTATACATGCCGAATATAGCTTTATCATAAATTAGTTCCACATAGAAGGAAAAGAATCAACACTAATGCTTCTAAAGTAAGCACGAATGTATCCAAAAGGAAAAAAACTAAAGAGGTAAAAACAATAGATCTATTTGTGGATTTAGGAGTGCTAGTAATAGATACTACCATCAATGGCCATTTGTTGAATGAAGTAAAATTAGATGGTGGATTAGCAATCAATTTGATGACATAACAAACCATGTAAGAACTAGGGTTGAGAAATCTAAAACCTACTTACATAGTTTTACGTGTGGTTGATAAAAGGAAAGTAACTCCTTTGGGGCTACTTCATAATGTGAAATTTGTAATAATTGGATTAGAATTCCATATGAAATACTTAGTAATCGGTTCCTCAATAAATATCTCTTCATATTATGTGTTGTTGGGTTACCAAGCAAGATGCAATTAAGATTGGTATAAAGGTTGAATTATGAATTGGTCCTCAAAATGGTAAGGTAAAAAATGTAAGTTATCTCTAAGGGGTATTTGAGAGAGTTAGGAGATAAACTAGTTATTGGAATGGATGAGAAATCCAATAGCGAGTTCTATGGTTTAGAATTAGAGAGAACAGATAACAAAGGCCCCTGCGCCTAGTTAGAAGAACATAAAAAGTAGAGGTAAATGTAGTACCATATCCTCACAAAGTAGAACAAATAGATATTGGTGAATACATTGTTTATTTCTCATCTATTCTAATTGTGATATTACCCACTGGTTGTCTACATCAAAATATATAACTCTAAACTATTTTATGATTTCAATAGGGAAGATAAAGGTCATAATGCTACAATACACGATGACCATGGTTTGAATGATTCATTTGTTGAAACATATCCTAGATTCTCTACGAATAAGGAGGAAAGTGACATTGAGGATGCATTGTGTGCATATAATGAGTTGGAAATATTTTCCATTGATGACTTAAAATAGGAGGTGGTGGATGAAATATTGACATCATATCTAGAGATAGAATCTTAATAAATTGTTAAGCAAGTATGGAAGAAATTTGTGTTGATGAGAATGATTACAAGGAACCCAAAAATAGTGTATTTACTATTTTTCCTTGTGAGGTAGATGTTATGCCTTTTGGATTTGAAAAATTTCTAGTTGCAAATAGAAGGACTTACCATTGCTAGCTAGAAAGGAAGAAAGGGAAAGGAGAAACAATGATAGTTGCAAACCTTTACAATGATCGGTGTTACCTAATGATAAGGATGACCCATCTCTAGCTTTGAATAGATTTGTGTAGACTACCAATGGATATCAAGGTAGTTATGAACATATAATTAGAGGATTAAATGAGGAATTTTAAGTGAGTGAGAACTAGTAGTGTCACTAATATAAATAAAGTGATAAAAAATTTTCTGAGCTACAAAAAGAGAAGCTAGAATTCCAAATTAGAGAGGGGTGATATCTAGAAAGAAATTTCAATCTTAGAGATGTATTTGAAAAGAAGAGCATGAATCTCAATTAAACAGTGATGCTCTACAAATGGAACAAGCCTTGCATACCTATAAGAATATTCAATTGAACATGAGCAGAAGGATAATTTCTAGAGGGAAGAGAAGTCTACATTTCATCTTGAAATTGGAGTTCAAGTGAAAATTTCTACTAACACTTCTGTGCTTGGTTGGATGTATTAGATATAGGAAACAAGCTACCAAGGTTAATCTTCTCATCACAGCCTATGATTCCTTTAGCTCGTCTTGAGAATTCTTTATCCACTCCTTAGTTTTATCAATAACAACAAATTATTGGACCTAGATAAGCATAGTTTTTTACTAGTGTCTCTTTTTTTGTAGGCAATGTTGTAGTGGCACTTTTAGCACTTGAGATAGCGACAATAAGCAGCAGTGAGGATAGGTCTTCACTTTTTAATTTGAGTTCACCCTGTCTTCTCCATTTCTTGGAACTTTTCTTGCCAATGACCTATCCATTCAGGGTTATTGGCCCCTCAAGATAAATTCCTTTGGCTTCACTAAAGTCGAGCTTCTTCAGTGAGACATAGTCGAGTGATCATAGCTTGATTGGCTATGCTCATTCTAAACATGGAGAACTAGTCTTTCTTTTTCTTGACCCATGTCTCGGCATTTATTTCTATCTTTAATCCTTCACTATTAAACTTAGGTAGTCTAACTATCTTTAATAGAAAATTATTGTTCTATGGATTGACCAAGGAGATTTGTGATGGGGGTGCTTGAAATATGTATAGTGACCATAGATAAGATTATTCACGACAAGATTATTCACACCACAAAAGCTCACTTTTTATTGCTTTAATAAAACTTAAGATTTTTGATATATTGTATAAGGCTTTTTGACACATTCTATAAGTCTTTTATTCGTGAAATTTGGCTAGAAGTATTTCTTTGAATACTAGAACTTCCTCATAGACTTTAAGAAGTCAATAGTGGCTTGATTATTAGGGAAATCCCTTGACAATGTAATCATTTTGTTTTTGTCTACTTAGGTGAGCTATTCCATCAGGAGGTGGGATGTTGGTAACTTGATCATAGATATATCAATCCTGATGGATACTTTGATCATTCACAATTATAATGGTTTTACTTGCAACTCTTCAAACAAAAATATATTGAAAAGTTTGAGTTCCTCCATCCATCAAATTATTTTTAGGTTTGTTTCAAGATAGGCCAGCCTTTCTACGTCAATGTAGTAATAGACACCATGTGGGTCCATAATCTCTCTCTATAATATCCATGAGAGTAATAAAGCTCTCTAGGATTTTCATGAAGTCTTGTCACCAAGTATAATCCAAGAAATGCATAGAGGATTCATACATCATGTGAAAGACGAGGAAATTGTGCCAAGGTAATTAGCCTTGAATCTATATATGACAAAGTAGATTAATTTAACACAATTATATATACTAAAGATAGAACAAATTAGTGAAAAACCAAAAGAAAACCAATTGCATTATTTCTTTACTTATATATATGGGATTTTTTAAAAGTCAAAAGGCATATGATATACAATGTCAACCATGGGATTGCTGAAGTGAGATAGCCTTATATTGGTGGGGTGGCTCACTCAAGATATCTAATGCTAGATACTCAATAGGAAGATTGGGAAATCCGTCTAGATGATAACTAGAAGAGTAGAATCTATAGGAAATACAAGTCGGTTGGGTCCTATGACTATGATAATCATACTATATACCCACTAGGCTCGAGTCATAGCCTCACCCTCATGCTACTCTATATGATGTGGAAAACCTAGGTAGAAGATAAATAGTCAAACTTTGTTGAGCCTCTTGATCCAACAAATCCTCTACAATTTGTACTCAAGGTTGTTGATGTGGTCAACGTGCATGTAGTAGTAGTAGTAGTCGAGAACCAACCCATATACTGCATCCACTAAGAGCATGAAAGAACTCATAACAGGGTGGTACCAAAATCAATTAGAACACATGCTCTCTCATGGGTAGGCTACACTGCAAGCCTACATTGTATACTAGGGGAACATGAAACAAAAGTTCTCCTATAGAGGATAGCAAGTATAAGAGAGTGCCTTAAACATTTTTTCTTTAAAATAGTTTAATGACTAATGATGCTCATCAACTGATTAACTATTCCCTTACTAAAGTACAAGCCATAGAATTCTTCGAATTTAATATGTTATTCTCATATAGTTTGGAAATTCCCAATATAGTTAATATTTGGCCACATGAACTAATTACTATATAGGTTGTGTTTCCAAGTCCCACTTTGAAGCATGGGTTACGATCTAGCCACATGGCCAAATCTTTACCCCTTATTTCAAAGTGGGACTTCGGAGATTCCCAAACTCTCTAATATGGTGTTTTAGCCTAAATTTATACTTTATTGGCGAATTGATGGTAGTTTTTCTAGGCTTGACTATAATTTTTAGGATGATTATCATTTATATCCATGGTTAAAAGGGGGTGATCAAGGTGACTTGATATTCCTAGGTTGGGCATGAAGGAATTATGAGGTTGCATCACAATGCAAATAGGGTTTATAACTCCTATGAGTTGTGAGTACATAAATTGATTTTGGTTGACTAGTTTGCTTATTTATAAGAATAAGGGCTTTCAAGTATTTGGTTTTGAAGAACCAAAAGGCTTTAATCAACTTAAGTTCTTTGAGAATTGAAGCTCTTAAAATATAATTTTCAATGTACTTGATTTTCTTAGCATCCACTAGGTAATTTTCACTACACAATTATCAACTTTTCTCTTGGGCTTCCTGCCAATCCAATTCAAGGATGGTCCTAAGAGTAATCAAGGCAACATTATGCCTAAACTAAAACTTGTTGGATCTACAAGCCATAGTATATAAGGTCCAAAATATCTCGTGGCCCATAAGATGATTAAGAAGTCCCTTTAAAAAAATATCTCAATTTTACTCCATTGATTACAACACTAAATAAATTAATAATCCTTATCTAATAATTTTTAAATATCATTATAATGGTGGAGCATAGCTAAAATTTAATCCTCTGATACCACCTAAAATATACCCAACCTTAATTCACTTAGGGAGGGTAGTTCAATACTCATCAAGAAAAAACTTTAAGTGTGCAAACTTAGATGATTAGGTGTTCCCTAGGTCTACCTCATGTGCAAAGCATCTAACCACATCCCATGAGGATCAACCTATAGGATCCTAGAGGCACAACTATGGGCTCTAGTAGCAATCTAACATTAAGCTTAAAACAAACACATTTTGTGAATCATCCAAGATCAAGGTAGTCAAGCACCGCACTTGAAAATGAGAGTGAGAAGCGAGGGAAAATTGAGCATCAATCGCTCTCCCATAAGGCATAGTCTCACACCTGCCCCCTAAAATAGTGTTTAATGGTATTCTTAGGAAGGTCAAGCTTGATATCCTTTACTCTAAAATTGGGAAAATCCATCTAGCTAAATGAGTCCACTCAACTATAGGATGATTCCATTGGGAAATACCTACTTCCCATGGTTTTGATACATATTTTAGTACATGCATGCTACCATGCTGTGATGACATTTACAAACAGCTTCGTTAATTAGTGTTTGCACATGGTTCATTGGCATGCCCTTAAGATACAAATATTAAGTGATTCAATTGAAAAAGAAAGCCATGTTTTGATTTGTATTCTCATATACAATCGCATTAAAAGTGAACCAACCTACAATTGGGTTAGAACCCTTGCCCTGTTCATCCTAAGTCTTCCAATGCTCAACCACAATGGTCTTGTATAAGTTTCCAATCCCATCTTAAGCATAGGACTAAGATTACAACTCAAACTAGAGCCCTACTAGTTCTCACTCGCCATAAGGATGAACCTTCTCATATGGAAGAAAAAACACATCTAAGCACTAGTCGATAACATTAGGTAGCATATAAATACTCTAGGTGAAGAGTAACCAAGTTAGCCCTAGGGATGACATCATTTCTCTTTTTTGTTTGGTTTTACTAAAGCCATAGATGTGATTAGTATAATTATGTTCATACTTTAAAGCAATTGTACTCACTTTCTAATTTTTCTACCAAAAATTTCTTTCAAAATAAATATTTAGTAAATAAAAATTAACAAATAGAAATTTTTCTATGATTTCTTAACCAAATGCAGTTTATCTTCATGCATTTGCATGTATTTCACTTTATGTGCATGTAAATGCACCCTCTTTTATATTTTTTCATTCATGAAAGTAAAACAAGTATTTCATTGTGTATGACTACATTCTAACGAAATAAAGAGAAACTAAATTAGTTATATTTGCAAAAATAATATCAATTTATAGCCATTTGAGTATTTATCCTCTCTGTGTGTGTGTGGAGTTGCTTTATCCTCTATATAGCAATTTATTAAATGATAATACTATTATGAAATAAAATTACAAATTTTCTTAAAATCAAATGAATATCTAATGATTTTTATACATTTTTTAAAAACTAAAAATGTTAACCATAATTAGAAAAAGATTAGTGGCCAATAAAATAAATTAAAATTTTGGTTTTGGATCCATAAATATTTTAAGATTATTCTTGAAAAATATAAATTAAATTATTTTAAATTATTAAAATCATAATTGATCGATAAAAATTCATTTTTATCGAAACAAGTATTAATTAACTTTTTGTAAGCTTGTTTGAAGTAGAAATTGGCAATAAATAAGGCCGAATTGAGTATCTTTGAATGAAAAATTCAAGGTATGCTATACCGTTTCGAGGCGCACTACTTATCCAACTCTTAATGTACCGTATGAGTTTCAAAGCACTTCGGTGCTTGTCTCATTTTACGCGAGAGAGAGAGAGAGAGAGAGAGAGAGAGAGAGAGAGAGAGAGAGAGAGAGAGAGAGAGAGAGAGAGAGAGAGAGAGAGAGAGAGAGAGAGAGAGAGAGAGAGAGAGAGAGAGAGAGAGAGAGAGAGGAAGGGAGAGGTGAGAAGAGAGAGAAAGAAGAAGAAGAAGGATAAGAAGAGAGAGAGAGAGAGAGGGAGTGACAAAGAGCAAGAGAGAGAACCTTCCAAGAAGGTTCTCCTTCTCTTCCCCTCCTTAGAGGATGATCACACGCGATGTTCTTCTCCCCCTTGTTCCACTTGGATTATCCACAGTATAATTTTCTCCCCAATTGGCCCCGCTAATCAAGTACAAGGCGCATAAGTCTTGTGCAATTCACATCCAAGAGAGACGAAGATTGAGAATGGCCCCCAAGTGGAAAATGTCACACATGAATGGCAATCCCACAATGAAATCCTCGAGCAAGGACATCACTGCCCATCCAATTGTGGTACCAGTCGTAAGTAAAGTATTTCCAGATTGATGAATGCTTGCTTTGATTCACACATAAGATTCATTAGAAAAGGACATTGAAAAGGATAAATTTCATCTAAATTATTAGGAAATGGAGTTTGTGAAGTGCATGTTTGAAGAGAAGTAGATTGCTTCACATTAATATGTGTTAAAATCCATGCATATCATAAGTAGAATATAAGGCTCTAAAGTATCAAGCATCGATAAGTATTCAATTAGCCTATACTTAGGGAAATATCGTTTAGAGTTCTCAAGGTTACCTTAAGGGTTATGTACCTAGACGATACATGCATGGAAAAGGTTATATGAAATAAACATCGATGGTACACAAGTTGATCTTGCATTAAAGACTTGCATCCATCCTATGAGGTTTCACATTGAATAAAAGTTAAAGGATTTACCTTGGGTTGCCAAACCATGAGTTGATTACAACTTGCACAATAATTCAGGGATTATTTTACATTGGAAGATAGTCTCGCATCATTACACATTTTCCTCACATTCTTTGCGTAAAGGGAAAGGAAGATAAATCCAAGTTAAAATTTTGCAATATTTGAAAAAATAAAATTGATTTGTTGCATTGTAGTTTGGATAATTATTCCAAGTGCTTGTGATTGAAGGTAAATTCATGGCAGGGGTGTGTGATGACAAGTTACCATGAGAATAAAGGAATGTTTACTTGGAAAATGATATTAGGGGTGAATTCCTTGTTTGTGCTTGACTCTTAATTGTATTAATTAAGGAAATGATATTTTGCATGGGTGGCTCATCTCCAAGGGCACACTGCTTTTCAACCCGAGAAGGACACTACCCAATTCACAGGTCGAAGGTCGAGTGGTGAAAAGGCCAACTACAGAAATTGTGTCTCACTCTTAGGCTACTTAGTGTGAGCTCTGGACACCCTTTGCCAGTCCAAAATGGAGTTGAAGAGTGCTGTGAGCCCAACGTCTGGTGTTGGAAGATCCTATTCTAGATAAAGGATGGAATTTGTCACGCCACATGATTTGGACCAGTTACTTCTGCTGGGCAAAAGGGATATATAGTTTCTCCTGTATGGGTAGGAGACAAAGATTAATGTGAAGATAAATTAAGAATTTTGATTTAACTTGTTTGTCAAAGGATTGCTTGCTCTCTATTCGTGTTTGTTCCATAAATTACGCCAAAAAACCCTTTTCCCTAAAAGGCTTAATTAAGGAAGCTGATTTTAAATCTCACTCATAAATGTGATAGGACCTAATTAGATAAATAAAGAGCACCTATTGAGGTAAGCGGGTGGGCGGAACCCCCAATGGATCTGTCCTACGATAGGGTGGTTCTAGAGAACTGGGAGGCTTCTCACAAGGTTTTACCATTGTTTGACCTTTAGGCAGCGCTAGGTTAGAACCCGATTCATGTCGTACTAGGGGACTCGAATGGGACTATGCCCTATGGGTAGAGAGGTTGAGCATCGCATCCCTCTTGTTTTTCATTCTCTTTGAACCAAGTGCGGCATGGATCTTCTTTGTCTTAGGTGTCTCTTCGTAAAGTAGGATGTCCAGGACCTTTCCAGGACCCAACGCTAGAGTGTTGTTAGGAGACCTTTACTCTTAGGAACCCATTGCAATAAACCCCGTAACATTCCATGGGAGTGTCAGATGGTATCGCTTAGATTCGTCTCTTGATGGACCACGTAAAACTTGCTTGGACATCCGATAGGCGGGAACGTTACAATGACAAGAAGCATGATGACTGAGACTAGACACATTGATTGTTACCCAAGTGAATTAGGTTCCAAGGTAGATTATCTTGGACTCATGAACACAATCTTGAGTAGAGAGAGACAAGACTGAAAGTACAAAGCATAATAGCACTCTTATCAAATGATTATCAAGTACATTTCTTTATAGTTCCATGATGGTAGTACTTTTCCAAACTATGCCTATGGGATACATGCAACTTCTCCTAGGCTATTGCATGTCCCTTCCCCTATTTCTCCATACAAATAGGCTATCTTAGGAGTGAGATTGCATAAATCTCAACACCCCTCCTCAATCACAACCATAAAAAGCACTGTGTATACAGAGGTTATCATGAGTAGAACCTTGCTAGGTAGTGTAGACATGGAAAAACCAAAAATATAAAGCTAGAGACGATCAAAATGCCTCACTAAGTGTACAGAGGCTATAGTGCACATGTTACATAAGGATTACAAAGCTTATGATTGGAGCATTAATGCTAATACATACAAGGCTTTAAAAAAGTTGGTTTGAATAGTGGGAATGGAAGGACTAATAAGGCTTGTCCTTCTACTATTGAGTGTCTAGTTCTTCTTCTTCTTCATGGTCTTCTTCTTCTTTGTCAAGTTCTAGGTAGGTCTTCTGTGATCTTTTCTTGGCATGACAGAAATTTTCAATGCATCTTGTTCTTTTGTAGAATCATAGAAACCTATTCTTCCTTTGAAGTGCTTTCTTCCTCTTTACCTTTGAGCTTCTTCTCTTCCTCCAGGAGTGAAGCTTTGATGTCTATTATCTTTGTATTTAGCATATTAATTAGCATGGTAGAGACATTACCAAATTTAGGATGAAGACACTTGAGCAAAACTCCAATGCATGTCTTCTTCCACTTTTAAGTTAATCCCTACAAGTTGAGTCAGCAGACTTTCCATATAATTAAGGTGAGTTGCAAGGATATATTAGCCTTCATATCCAACTTGAAAAACTCAATCAATAATCCATACTTTGAAGATTTATATTGGGCACCAAAAAATGTGTCCAAGTGTTCCCAAGTGGCATGAGATGTATCACATGTGATTACATGGTGGATATAAGTATCACAAGATCAAGCTTGATGATTGCTTGGGCTTCATTCTTTTGCCATGCTACTACAAGAGAAAGTCTTTGGGTTTCTTCTCTTGGCCATTGGTTATTGACCAAAGGCTCTTCTTCATTATGATCACCTTGATCCTTGTTTGCCAAGTGTGGAAGCCCATTCCTTTGAAGCGGCATGACGTTGAATATTTCATCATACTAGATGGCAGGAATAGCAAAAAATGAACACCAAAAATCTCAAATCGGACCACAAAATGAGTTGCTTGGATGTGTCAAGAGATATAAGTGCCAAGAAGCACTAATGAGTATCAAAAGATACTATGCTTATTGAGCTTAATATTCAACTTTGATGGTTGAATCTTCCCCTCCTTGTTGATTTGATGTGGAAATCTTGCTAGAACTTTAGTGGTACAATGGATCAAAGTGGTAGATACTTGAGTGAGCTGAGAGGAGTGAGAAAATGGAGTGAAAAATGAGCTTGGGTGAAAATGGATATGCGTGCCCATTAGGGTTTCCTCATCCTGATTGGTTTTTTTGATGTAGCAACTCTGATAGTGGAATATTTGAGTTCAAAATTTGTTTGGAGAGAGCCCATAGCATTATCCTAAAAATCTTTAAGGTAGATGGATGAATCATGTTGCATGTAGCTGGCAAGAGTTGTAAAATTAGTAGATGGTGCAATTTTGACAGCAAGCTAAAGCATGCACAATGTAGCTTAATGTTAGTTTGAGATGCGACAAAGAGATTCTCCAAAAGCAATGGAAGAAGTTTCCAGAAGAAATCACGTAGAGATATGTCTTCTATTG
The DNA here is from genome assembly GCF_053477565.2 of Lygodium microphyllum. Lineage (NCBI taxonomy): Eukaryota > Viridiplantae > Streptophyta > Polypodiopsida > Schizaeales > Lygodiaceae > Lygodium > Lygodium microphyllum. The sequence goes on from NC_141151.1 coordinate 86,277,493, forward strand.
AGAGATCCAACAGTTCCAATAGAGGTAGGTACTCATGGCTATAGCAGACAAAGGAGATAAAGTGAAACTAGAGTGAGAGATGAAGTCATCTAAAGAGTGGAGCTCACCAGAGGTTGTGGGGAGCTAGAAGAACACTAAGCTGAGCTCAACCATGCTCATCATGGCTCTAATACCATGTTGAGAAACATGGATCCTTGAGAAAGGTCTAGCTATGGAGGATGGAAGTCAATGACCGAAGCATGATGATTGAGACTATACACACTAACTATTACTCAAGTGAATTAGGTTCCAAGATATATTAGCTTGGACTCATAAACACAAGCTTGAGTAGAGAAAGACAAGACTAAAAGTATAAAGTACAATATCATTCTCTTGTCAAAAACATTACTTTATCGTTCCATGATGGTAGCCATTTTCCACGCTGTGCCTATGGGATACAAACAACTTCTCCTAGGCTGTTGCATGTCCCTTGCCCTACTGCTCCATACAAAGAGGCTATCTTAGGAGTGTGATTGCATAAATCTCAACAATTTAAGTTGTGCAGGGATTAAAGGAAAGGATATTTACAAACAATATAGGATACACTATGATTTCTGTCTTCCTTACTTGTCTTGCTTACAATTTCTTTTGTCTCTCATTTGTGAACTAATATTCTCATGAGCCTAGTGGTTTTAGGACTGACACTTTACTCTCCCCCCCAACATGAGGTGAACTTTATGTGAAAGGTGAGCTCTAGAAGTGAAAGATGGGAGTCCAAATAGAATAGGTTGTTAAAGCAAGAGATATCAAGTATTTTATTCACATTTATGAGATGATTAAGCATGAAGAGGTAGTTAATAAAGCTTTGCAAGAAGTAATTATAAAAATATTGATGGAAGGAATATATCCAAGTTTTGATGTGGAAAAACTAGAGATGACAACCAATGTTTCGGCTAATGAGATGCCATGGTATGTTAACAGGGTTGTGGCTCATGAGCTATGAACCCCAACAAATGCAATTAACACAAAATTGGGATGATTTCAAGAAATCCTTAAAAGATGAGTATTATATTGAGGATGCTAATAGGGTAGCAAAAAGCTCCTTTCTTATGTGGATTACAAAAGTTTCCAAAGGGCTTTCTCTTCTCCAAATTTTTAAAGGGAATTTGAGCAGTGTTATGACTAGTTAAGTGTTGCTGAACAGCTTACTCTAGGGAAAGAGAAGATTATTTTATTCTTGTAGGCTGCCATCACAAATTGAATTAGAAAAACTCTTGGAAGATGATATATCAAAGCAAGGTATCAAGACTGAGTGGAATGTTATTCAAGAAGCTATTTCTAAATTGGTGGAGAGAGAGATAAGAAGGGAGCACTTAACTATGCCTAGGGCAGTCACAAACACAGATAGTGCTAAGATAACTACAAAAAATGCATTCTGTTGTTCCTACAAAGGATGATATAATTGATGAGCTTGTCAATAATATGTGGGGTTTCCACATAAATCTTTCAAAGCTTGAAGATTTGGAAAAACCGGTATCTTTGAAAACTTCGACTAGGGAAGGATTTATCCACATATGTATCTGATGTGACAATCTAGATCCTAGTTGTAGAGATTGAGGTTTGTATAGGGAAGGATTTATCCACATATGTATCTAATGTGACAATCTAGATCCTAGTTGTAGAGATTGAGGTTTGTATAGAGAGGCTTTGCAAAAGAAACTAATACTATATTAGGGAATTTGGGAATTCTCATATAGTATGAAAATTCCCAATATAGTTAATATTTGGCCACATAATCAAATCGTATTCTCTTACTTAAAAGTGAAATCTACCCTAATTACTATATAGGTTATCTTTCCAAGTCCCACTTTGAAGCATGGGTTAAGATTTAGCCACATGATCAAATCTTTAGCCCTTATTTGAAAGTGGGACTTGGGAGACTCCCAAGTTCTCTAATATGGTGTTAACTAGTTTTCTAAAAGGAATGTCAGAGTCATGCTAGTAGAATAGGATGTTCTTTTTCTAGAAATTTTGAAAAGGGAGGTATTCAAAACATTCTTGATGATTTATCTATACGGAATGCCTTTTCAGTAATGGATGTTGTAGCCTATGGACTCCATATAGAAGAAATTCCAAACAATGTTGCTATTATAGGAAAAAAATATAAAAGTTGTGGACGCATGCCATGTAGGTTGTAGGTAAGAGAAAAATCCCTAAAATAGAATTGAATAATGCAATGAGAAAGTTTAAGGAAAATATTGGATGAGATTCACCCGTGGATTCTTATTCAATTTGTGCATATTTGGAAAATATTAAAAAACAGAAATATTATTGTTTAAGAAAAGAGAAAAAGGGAAGATGGCAATCTAAGGGTTTCCAAGAGGGTAACTAGAGAGGGTGGTAGGATTGATCATGAACAATCTACACCTCCTGCTCATCCTACACCAAAACATGTCATGGAGAATATTTAGAAATAGCAAAAGGTAGAAAAGTAGAATCAAAAGTTGAAGGGTAAACAACTAAGTTACATGTTGCTTTCTAATATAGAGACTATAATAAATTTAAAGAAGGTTTTAGAGAAGCATATTTTAAACAATAAAGTTGAATTTACTCTTGGAGAAATAATTGGCATTGTTGAGTGGGAGTTTCATGAGGAGATAATAGATATTATCAAAATGAAGTCAAAAATTTTTTTTGGAGAGCCATCGCCGGCTGTGATAGGGGGTGAAGAGGAAATAGATTTGCAAAGTATACATGTGATTTATAAAGAATATAGAGTGAAGATGATAGTAAAGAAGTTGAAATTGTCATTGATAATGCAAAGGTTGGGAAGGTAGTGACTTGCAATACTACAGCTAAGGTTGTGTAGCCTATGAATTATATAGATGATGAGGCTTCACGTATGATACCTCAAAGTTACTATTCCAGTAATCATTGGGCTTGTGATGCTACAAAGACAATAGTGAAAATTAGAGAGCATGAAACTCCATGTGTTGCTTTCATAGACCATGGCTCAGAGATTAATTTCATGGTCCAAAGTTTGTACTAAAACTGAAAGTGACCAATGAATGTTGATCATGAATGGAGAATGCAAACAATAAATAACTTAGCATGAGAGTTGTATGTGGCTTGTGTGAATGTAAAGGTTTCTATAAGTGATGTGAGCATAATTTATTTGTGTAAGATTCTAATTCTTATCTTGTAGCTCTTAGGCAGTCTTATATTACTTCTAGGAATATGGAGACAAAGGTTTTAGATGATGGTTTAGCTTATGTGTGGATCAGGAGCAAAGATGGAAAGAGAGCTATGTTGTTTTCGACTATCTGTGTAAATCATGCTAGAAATCTTGATACTTTGCGATATTACCTTCCACCTAATGCAAAAGAGTTTAGAGAACTTGGTTTTTAGTATACTGAGTACCACTGTAATGTGTGAGATGATATTGGTGATAAAATGAAAAAGCTCTCACCTATCACTATTGGCACATGTGCTTTTTCTTTAGGTTTTTAGAATTTTCATCAGAAGGTTCTACGTGTTACCCTTGGGGAAGTTACTATGTGTATATCCTCTACATTAGGTGCATTCAAGGCCTATTTATTAGTATCCTTATCTATGAATTTAAGAGTACAGAGATGAACAAGGTAGCAAGATAGTACATATGTAGAATTGAGAAAAACATGAAAGAGCATGGACTGTTGCAAGATCATGAATGTTTTTTGGATTTATATGATGGAGTTTCTTATGCAGACATATTGTCAAAAATTACAGCCAAAGAGCAAAGTGGAGGCCATCCCCAATGAAATTCAATGCCATAGAGAAGCTTGAAGAGACTTATTCTTCTACTTTGAAGTGAGAAGTTTTTAGCTGTATGTGTGTTTTACTTGATTTGGGTACCCCATTCTATACTAGTTGTTGAGAAAGGGATAAAAATTCTATTGGGATAGGAAATAGATGAAGACCATGAGAAAATTGAAGAATCTATTAAGGATAATACCTAAGTAAATATATTACATAGGTGGAAGACCTATTATCATTACTTTTGATACCAGTCCAATTGGCATCAGTTGGACTATTGGAAAGGATGATGATGAGGGTAATAGCAACCATGCAATCAAGTTTAAAGCAAAGGTCTTGAATGAAAGATAGAGAAGATACCTGTAGATAAAAAGAGAGTGGTGGGGAATTGTGACAAACCCAAAGTGTGACAAAGAATATTTCATTGGAGCACCACTGATAGTGGAGATGGGTTTTTTGCATGTATTAGGGTTGATTACCAACTATTTGACTCATGCATAACTATGTTGAGATGGATTGCATACATCAAATCAATGAATCCATAGTTTTGACACATTGAAGGAAAAGAAAATCCAGTGGTAGTCATGTTACTAGGGACATGTATGAGGGTGAAGAAATTTTAGCTAATGATGATGAGGTTGAAATTTCAGCCACTTTAGTTGATGATAAGTGCCATGTATCTCTAATAAAGACCTTTGTAGAAGAATTATATCAAGAAAAGTGGTTATAGATTGGCTAGTATTTGGAAACTTTGACTAAAAGAGATGATTGGAAAATTGTAGACTTTAGAAGAATCAGAACAAAAGCATATGGTTATTTCCAGAAGAATAGTTTTTTGTAGAAGCATCCAAAGAAGAAGAGAGGTTACCCCTACAAATACTTTATGATAAGACTATGCAACTAGAGGTTATGAGGGACTTTCATAAAAGCTTATGGGCTGATGATAGGGGTGTACAACAACTTTTGAGAAAATCAAGGAGTGTTATTGGTGGAACAAGGCTATGTATAGGGATTGATCCCAATTTGACGGGTCTTGTAGGATGTGCTAGATGTACTCTTCAATGAGGCATAGAGACAATTTTCATCCTATATATCCTTTTTCTATGCATTATAAGCTGATTGTTGATCTTGTGACTATGCCTATAGGTTTGTGGAAGATAAGATACAACTTGCTTGTACAAGATGGCCTAACTATTCAAGTTCAAGGGCAGGCTCTGAGAACAAAAACCACGTGTGTTGTTTGCAAGTTTCTTCAAGAGGATGTATTTTGTAGCTATTGTTGTGTTGAAAAAGTCACTGCATACAAAGGAGATTTTGATGTTGATGAAGCTAGAGACTTCTTCAACGGATTAGGAATGAAATTAGTACTAACATCGGCTTATAATCCAAAGAAAATGGTAATAGGGAAAGAGACCATCCTCCCAAATTCAAACCTTTCGCAAAAATGTGTGGAGGTAGAGTAGGAGAGTGGTCAAATTCACTTCCACTACAAAGGATTTAAGATCCACGTTAAAAAGCACATTTATTTTTTGAAAAATAAACATGCTTTTTTGTGTCTTTGTGGACACAATTTCCTGCAATTTTCATGGATACATTCATGTGATAATGAACATGTAAGATAAAGGGAAAAAAACCAAAGAGTTACTAGCTACAAAAGGTATAGTTGAAGCCATAGTCATGAAACTAGTATCTCCTTGGCCTTTTTTACCCTCCCTTGTATGCACATTACACATTGTTTATACGAACTTAACCCACATTGTATTGAAATATACACACACTATCATTACTTGACATAACAACATATTGAAGGACAAAAAATAGATGAGCAAAATTGTACTCTTTTTTTCATTATAATTGAAATATATACACAATATCATTGCTTGACATAACAACATATTGAAGGAAAAACATTGTTACGTGAGTGGTGATCGAGAGCAAGCCTCACTCACAATCCGATAACGAGACGTTAAGGAGTGCCGGTTGGGATAATTGATTTTGTCGAATACAAAACACAACTTGAAAAATTCAAATATTTGAAAATACACCACAAGCCACACACGAAAACAAAACAAAACACAATGCCTCTTATAACTCAAAAATCAAAAAACCCGTATGCGGGTAGAGCATCACACAATCACACAATGAAAATACCAAAAATTTGAAACAAACCAAGTGAGATATATTTTTGTACCTTAACAACCTTGAGCCGATGCTCAACGCTTTGACACCCAAAAGCTCCAACTTCCAAATTAGCATGACAAGAGCTCACTCTAGCATGCAACCCTCCACTCTCCTCTCTCACATAATACAATTATAATCAAGGGGGAAGGCCCTTAACTCTCTATTCTCATCTCCTTATATAGTTTTCTATCCACATTCATACACATTAGGCTTTTTGCTTTCATCTTTTGGCTTTTGCTTTTCTACTGCTTTTCACTATTTTCGTTTTTTGAAATTTATGCCTGTTTGCAACTTGTTTGGATCATAACTTCATCATTTGAAATCCGAATATAGTCATTTGGGTACTCAAAACGATTGGAACGCATTTGGTTGACAAGCCTACGTGAGAAAAATTATGAAAATCCATCAAAATCGAGCAAAAATTTTGATATTCGTAAATTGCATCATTTTTCTCCACCTTTTAACTTGGACGACTTATTCCCTTCCTTGGCTTATTGTTCTTGTGATTGCATACACTTTCAACACACATGTCCTCTTTTTCTTCAAGAAATACTTGCTGACGATGTAAAACGTACGACCTTTTTCCTTTAATCCTCGAGTCTTCAAAATAAATATTTTGTGGATATGAACCTGTTTTTTATGCGGTGTGCCCTAGCAGGAATATGCTTTTTTGAAATGAACTCCATGCCCAATCATTCATGATTTGAAAAAATATGCAATATTGGATTCATGATATGCAACCAATCAATCAATGCTACACACAAAAAATAATGTATGCATTGAAGAATTGTGCCTTAGTCTATCTAGATGTGATCGTGCGTCATGCAAAATGCAAACAAAATTCCTTATTAATTTAAAATTCCTTATCCTCACCTCTCAACTCTCATAAGAAGATATGATATACTCCACTCCACCCATCCATAATCTCACAATCTCTCTAGGAAATGGTGGTCCTAAAGATGTTGACCAATTATGAACAACCCTTCTCACAATTGATGGCGTCCTTCATGACCCTCGAAATCTCCCAACTACCTTACACTCTCAACCAGAGGTTCCTAACTTTGTGATGAACATCCCAAATGGTGCGTGCAAGAAATGTGTGTGCTCAATGACAGGGGTTCTCTCATGTGCACGTGCATCTAAGATTTATTGCATATAGCTGCGGACCTCATGCCGTGCTAGTGCTCAATGATGGTGCAAAACGTGCATAATCCCAACCCATGGCATGGAAGTATTTGATAAGAACAGGAGAGGACCCCCGAGTGCAGTGCATCAACAAGTGCAATGTGAAGTGCTCGTGAATCCATAATCCTTGTGATGTGCAAAAGTCTCGACAAGAAAACATACCTAGCTCCTCAATGTTCAGTAGCTATTAGCAAACTCTTACTTTATCCTGTTCAAAAATATACCAAGCTCGACCAAGGCTATCAAGTTTCACACTCAACAAATCAAACAAAATGACTGAAATAAATCCCAAGCTAGACAAACACAATAAATCGAATTACAAAACAACAAAACAAACTGTCACACAACAACTAAACTAGCTAAAAATCAAACCTAACTACAATTTGATTAGGGGATTTCAGTTTTCAGAAAAATGCTTGACAACGTGTGCATAAAGCACAAGTTTGACTTGCATATAATACAATGAAAATTGAAAGCTACTCAATCTTGTCTTTGATTTTTAAGTAGAAATTCTAGAAAATCCTAACAAGCATATCTTATTGATGCACATGGGGCTCACTCCCTTGGGAAGTGCTTGTTGTGGACTAGGGTTTAAATCTTCTTGTGAAGATGTACATATCATGCGTGGAGTGAGTGCAATGTACTTTTGCTCTTTTTCATAAGCCTCCACCTCCTTTACAATGTTTTTCTAAATAAAGCACTCCATTGCACCATAAACTAGTATAGCACCCACAACTATGTAAATGAGGATACGTGCCTCTATCTATTTAAAGAAATCAAAGGAAATGAAATTAAGCATATTAATATTAAACTAAAGAGGTATTGATTAATAATAATAATCTAAAATCAAATAAAACTATAGATTCTTCCATATTTAAGAAGGAGAAAACAAATACCAAATTGTCAAAAGCCTTGCTTACCATTATTATATTTTTTCTCCCTCTCTTGTTGTTGCCCTTTATGTAACTACATACACAAATAAAGTGTCATAATTAAACTTTTGAAAAATAAAAATTAGAGCTAAAAACTTCCTGCAAGATCTTTCAAAATATACCTAGTTGTATTTGAAGTTAATTAAATAAGTATCCACACAGCTTCTAGTTCTATTTTCATAGACTTGGCATGTTAATAAATGTGTGTAACTTTGTGTTCTACCTACAATTTATCCACACATTTACATGCTCTATGGCACTCTTTCTATTCTCGCTATGCAAAGATCTACTCTTATATAGAGGTGATGAAGCATAAAAAATGGAATTTTAGTGCACATCTGCAGACTTCACATGTTTTTTCATGCTAAAATGCATGTAATTCCTACTCCACAATCCTAGCAGAGCCTTCTTTTTAGCTCATGATAATAAAAAATAGATTTAAAAAATTATAGCAATAATATACAAAAAAAATACATGCAACATGAGATACTAAAGCAAAAAGAGAAAAGATCATTCCTTAAGGTGAACTTGACTTATTTCAAACCAAGATTTTTTTGTCTCCTTTCAAAAACATAGGGTGCCTCCTTTAAAAAATAAGAGAAATAAGAAGAAGAAAAACAAGGATACAATGAAGAGAGATGAAGAGAGTGTTGAGAACTAGGCAATCACACCTAGTGTAGCCTCTTTGTATGGAGCACTTGGGACAAGGGAAATGCAAGCAATATAGAAGGGACTAAATCCCATAAGCACTGTGGTGAAAAAGTGCTACCTATCCAAAAGACTATAAAGCATTGTACTTGCCTATCATTTTGAATGCAATATTATTGTACTCTTTGTCCTTTTAGTTAGTTTCATTGTCTACACACACAAGATTTTATTTATGAGTCCAAGCTTCCATCTTGTAACCTAATTCACTTATGTGACAGTCATTATCTCTAAGTCAATGTTATCATGAGTCTTGTCTTTCTCTTCCATCCACCATAGCCATGCTCGAGATCCATGCATTCCAACATGGTATCAGAGGTATTTGAGCCATGGTGAGCATTGCTAAGCTCGTCAAACTCTTCCTTTAGCTCCTCTTCATCTCTATTCAATCATCTCTGGTCAACTCATTGTCAGCTCATGAGTTCATTTCTCACTCCAACTCCACTATTTTCTTCTTGGTAGCCATAGCCATCTTGTACCTACCCTGCTTAGAGCTTTCATATCTCTCAAATCAGGGCATATCTCACTAAACTTAATTTGTGTATCTCTTTCTCTTCTTAGGGGACAACTTCTTATCACCTTAAACCTCAACATTGAGCAATTTGGAGGCCAACATTGTAGAAAATCATTATCGTTGCATGTTTTGTGCTTGTGCTTGTTTGTGCGACATGCTCTTCCTGCACATAATGAAATTCTTGCTCAGTTTATAGGGCAACTAAAGCTCCATACCTAAGCTCTCTCCCACTCAAAGGGTTTTCAAAATGGTAATCTTTGTGAGCTGCAATAAGTGAAAAAATCAAGCCCCTGTCCTGAAACCCTAAATAGGAAGCCATAGCCATTTGGGTTGAAGCTCATAAAACACTATATTTTCTCACTACTACCACTTGAACCAAGTTCTGGCTACTCTAATCAATTTATTTAGTAAGTTTCTAGCAATATTTTCTCATCAAATTGGCAAGGAGGGGAAGATCTATGAAGATTTAAAGGATTCAAGCTCATCAATTCAATTCAACTAGTATCTCTTGATACTATTCATCACCCTACCATTACTTGTGTCTCTTGACACAACCAAAGTAAACTCATTTTTGAGAATTTTGGTGCTATTTTTCTTCTATTCTAGTCACTGTAGCATGGGAAAAGATTCTTTGACATGTCGCTTCAAAGGAGTCGGGTTTCATGCCCAGCAAACATGCATAAAGCTTATCCTGATGAAGAAGGGCCTATATGGGCCATCACTATGGACAAGAGAAGAATCCCTAGGATGAAAATCTTGCAATTTCTTGGAAAAAAAATGATGACAAGGCTCAAGCCATCATAAAGCTTGAATTGGATGACGGCTTTATCCACCATGTGGATACCTATGATACGTCCCATGACACTTGGAAAAGATTGGATACTCTATTTGGTGCACAATCAAAGTCTTCAGAGTATGGTTTATTAATTGAATTTTTCATAATGGACATGAAACCTAACACATCTCTTGCAACACATTTGAAATACGTGGAAAGTCTCTTAACTGTGCAAGGATCAACATTAAAATGGATGAAGATGTATGCATTTGTGTTTTGTTAAAAAGTCTACCTCCAGATTATGATAATTATCTTCACTACTTTAATAAATATGCCAAACCCTAAACTTGTTGACATTCAAGATTCTTTGTTAGAAGAAGAAAAGAAGATAAAAAATAAAGAAGAGCCAAGTACCTCTAAGAATGAACAAGTATTATATGTCACTAATAACAAATACAAAGGCAAAAAGGACCATCTAGTTTGTGATTTTTGCAAAAGGACTGAACATTTTGAAAAGTTCCATCATGCTAGAAAAAGGTCTCAAAAGGCCTATCTTGCAGCTATGAAAGAAGAAGAAGACCATCATGAGCAGAAATACAAGCCTCACCAGTCCTTCTATTCACACTACTCTAATAGACTTTTTTGAAGCCATGTATAACCTTGCCCTAATGTTCCTTTTAATAACCTTGTTAACTCCTCATGTAACTTGGCACTATAGCCTCTATACACTTTGTGAAGCCCCTATTATGGTCTTTGGATATCCACCATGTTTTTTGTACCCACACTTAGCTTTTTTTGCGATAGCCTCTAGATGATTACCATGTTTGTGGTGTGCCCACACTTTGTATGTGGTTGCTCACTAAAGCCTCTACACACTTTGTGCCTTTCTGGTTGTGAGTGAGGAGGGATGTTGAGAATTAGGTAATCACACCTAGTGTGGGCTCGAGCCCTTGGGCCAACGGAAATGCAAGAAATCTAGGAGAAGGACTAAATCCCATAAGCATAGTGGTGAAAAGTTCTACCTATCCAAAATACTATAAAGCTTTGTACTTGCCTATCATTTGGAATGCAATGTCATTGTATTTTCTGTTCTTTCAGTCTCAGTGTCATTGTCTACATACACAAGATTGTGTTTATGAGTCAAAGCTTCCATCTTGGAACCTAATTCACTTGTGTGACAGTCATTATCTCTAATTCAATGTCATCATGAGTCTTCTCTTTCTCTTCCATCCGCCATAGCCATACTCTAGATCCATGCATTCCAATAGAGAGAAGGGAAAGAATTAAGCAAATGAAACCACCTTCTCCTGTATGGAGAAGAATAGGAGGTGAGGACTCAAATGTCCTCTCTCCATGAAACCTCTCAAGCATAACATCTCTCACATGAGAGCTCATGGATTCGTCTTGTGTTTCATCTATTACAATGTACTCTCTCAACCCTTCTCTTTCCATGTTTCACTCAATAGAAAGATTCAAATAAAAATAAAAATAAGTGTAATATTTTATTTTAGTTTTTAGTGTCTCATTAAATTACAGGTTTGTGGGGAATTTTAAAATGCAAGTGTCTACATGAACATACATGTTTTAAATGTCAACTTGTTGCATCTATTTGTGTGTTTCTTTTGATTTCGAGGGTCTCGACTAGTCCCACAAACTTAAATGGGATTTTTCATGGGTTTATAAACAAGATCGTAAGATCGTGTCATCCATCCACGTCTTTGACTTTTTCATAGTGTTTCTTATGCTATATGGGTTGATCAGATAGCACACAATGCTATTGTGGGATACATGCCAATGCAGCTTATGTATGGACAAAAGCCAATTATGCCTACAAAGACAGTGGCTACTACATGGAGTGTTTTGCCATGGGAGGAAGGAATGAGCTAGGAAGAACTCTTAGCACCTAGAATCTACTAGTTAGAAAGAAGACCTAAAGAGATAGAGATTGTAGTATGGAGATTGAGGCTTGGGGGGTGCATCTATAAGAAATCATCTATATAACATGTATTAAAAGGTTATTAAGAAATATACTTCATTTACATGCTATAAGACCATAAAATGACCACTTTTACTCTACTAAAATTACAAAAATTTTTCAAGTTGTAATTAAAAAACCCCTTTTATAAATATAATTCTATAAATTTTACTAAATAAGATACCATTTCTTTTGAGATCACATGGTATCCTACATATTTTCTAAGATGTACCCCCATGGGAAGAGATGAGACTTTGTGACAAAGAGAGGTTTGACAGTAGACATAGGTTTAGACCGAGAAGTAGGCTTATGATAATGCTATATATACTCTATGTGAATTAGATGGGACTGTTGAGATGGCAAGCTCAACATGTGCGGACATTGATGATGGACCACCTGGCTAGATGGGTCCGCATGACTAAACTTAGCATGTTGGTGGTCATTATGAGACTCACATGGACACTGACTTATTACTTATTATATTTAATTTGTTACACCTACCTACAACTGGCAAAGATATAGCGCCAGTTGATTAGTGTAGTCGGTTATGCACTGTTTGACTTAGAAGGTCACTTTTCTTTATGTTGTATATTATCTATAATTTTTGTATATTTTATAGTGTGTGGAAGAAGAAGAAAACTCAGCAAGGAAACGTTTTGGCCTCCATCTCTCTTCTTGTGTTCTTGAGTGAGCTTCCTCTTGTGTATACAGTGTGTGTTTGGCACAGCATCTCAAGAAAATCCCCCCATCATGCGATTCTTGACATGGTATCAAAGCCGCACCACTGAGAGAGGCTAATTTTGAAGGCTGAAGTTATTTTGGGCGTCTAAGACCATTTCAGGCCCCATTTTAGAGCCGCAAGGTTGTGGACCAATAGTTTCAGGTTACACTGTGATTTTGGCTATATTGATCGAAGTGGATGCATAGGTTACAGATTTTGAATCTGTAATTTTTGAGGTGTTTGCAGGAAGAAAACATAAGGTTTATTTGTAAATAGGTTACAGATTACATGTACTTTTGAGTAATCAGTAAAAAAGGTTTCTTGGTGTATTGTTGTGCACATGTTGTGAAAGATTGCAGAAGACTAGCTTGCTGTGTTGTATTCTTGTTTGTGATAATAGCAGAGAACAATGGAAATCCCATTATTAAGAAGCTTGATAAGAACAACTACCCTTCATGGAAGTTCCGTGTGATAAACTTCCTCATTGGAAAGGACCTTTATGAGTTTGTTTCAGGTGAAAAAAAGGAGCCAAAGCTAGTATGCCTCCGCAACTATAGATGAAATAAAAGCATGGAAAGAATGGAATGCGAAAGACAACAAGGTGATGTACTGGTTATCTGGAGTCATTGATAATACAATGTTGGGACATATCGGAAATGTAGAAACTTCGCATGCATCTTGGACAATTTTTGAGAACATGTTTTCAGTAAATACAAAGACACGAAAGATTCAACTCAAGCAAGAGTTTAATGCCTTGAAGAAAGGGAAAATGTCTGTCATTGAGTTTGTGGTGAAGGTGAGGAGCATTGCAGATGTTTTAGCAGCGATTGATGCAACTCTTGATGATGATGATTTGGTTTCATCCACTTTGAGTGGCCTTAACAATGAGAAGGCATGGAAATCATTTGTCACTTCAGTATATGTACGGAAGCCATTTTCAGATTTTGATGAGCTAATCTCTCTCATGATTACCAAAGAGATCAATATGCTGGGTGATTCGTCTGAAAGAAATGGTGAACAAGTCCAAGAATTTTACTTAGGTTCAAAAAGGGGACATGGTAGATCCTCTTCGAGAGGCCGTGGTATGGGACATGTTGGCGATAACCAACAAAAATGGTTCAATCAGCAATTTGGTGAAATGCAAGTTTCGGGAGGCGGAGGAAAATTTAGAGGCAGAGGGAGCTCTAGAGGAAGAGGTGGATGGCAAAATAGAGTTTCTGGAAATTCTACTATTGTTTGCCATTATTGTGGCAAAATAGCCATATTGCAGCCCATTTCCATGCTAAGAAGGATGATATTTGCAGTGGTAAGTTACAGCAAGGAAACTATGCATTGTCTTCACGACAGAATGAAGACAAAAATGAGCGTCTATTTGTTATGCAACATATGATGAATGCACTTACAGGAAAGGGTACACATGATGATATATGTTATGTGAATTTAGGTGCATCTAATCATATGACCAGTCATATTGAATGGCTTGGAGAGATGCAGGACCTACAAAAACTAGGCTATGTGTAGACGGATGATGATTCATGCCACCAAATTTCACACATTGGAAAGGTTCCCTTGTCCTTGTATGATGGCCAAACAAAGAGTCTGACAGATATATTACATGTGCCATCAATCACAAAGAATCTAGTGTCTGTTGGCCAAATGGTAGATTAGGGATTGTGGGTCCGATTCAATGCAAAAGGTTATTTTGTAGAAGACTTTAATGATAAGTGTAGGTTGATTGCCAAAGGAAGTAGAGTTAGCTACATGTTTACTTTAGATGCTGGAATTCCTACAATGGATGCTGCTATGTATGCTAAACAAAAAGGAGTTGTTGCAGATATTGAAATATGGCATAAACGTATTGGACATGTAAATGTGCAAAGGCTAAAATTAATGTAGTCCAGAGGATTGGTTACAGCATTGCCTTCCTTTAGAGCTGTAGAATTGCATAAAGTCTGTGAAGCATGCCAATTTGGTAAGCAGGCAAGACAACCCTTCTCGCATGACAGAGAAGTGAGTAGAAAAATACTTGATGTAGTGCATACAGTTGTTTAGGGGCCTACACAAAATGTATCTCTTGGTGACACTAAATACTTTGCCACATTTATTGATGACTGTTCAAGGAAGTTATGGATATACTTCATGAAGGAAAATAGTGATGTGTTTGAGCACTTTAAATCTTTGAAGGTAGCTATTGAAACAGAAACATGCTCAAAAGTGAAGTGCTTGAGATCAGTTGGAGGGAGAGAGTACCTCTCTAATGAGTTTAGTGTCTTCTTGAGGACTCATGGGATAAAGAGGCAATATACTTGCACGTATACCCCATAACAAAATGGGATTGCAGAAAGACAAAATAGGCATATTGTAGAAGTCGCATGGACATTAATGGCTGAAAAAAATATGCCCAAATATTTTTGGTATGAGGCTGTCCATATTGTTGTCTATATTATGAACAAAACCCCCATAGCTCAGTTCATGGGATGACTCCTGGAGATTGCTTTATTGGCAAGAATCCTGATGTGTCACAATTGAAGGTATTTGGATGTGTTGCATATGTTCATGTGCCAGATGAGCTATGGAAGAAGCCTGATCCAAAGGCAAAAAAAATGTATTTTTATTAGATACTCTTTAAAGAAGAAAGGGTATCACTATTATAACCCTATCAGAGGTGAGTTCAGAGTGAGCAGGGATGTTATCTTTGATGAGATAGGTAGCTGGGATGCACCTGATGGTGATCTATCAGATGATGATAATGACTAGGATAGCTATGTGTGGAAAGAAAAACAAGAATCATGGAGTTTTAGTGGACCAAAAACATCATCTCGTACTATACCTACAGTGAGCCCTCGGTTTGGGAGACTAAGGAGTAGCCCCACATCTTCACGTGGATCTATAAGTGTTGTAAGGAAGGACAAAGGAAAGAAGAAAGCGTTGGATGGTAATGATACATCTACAAGTCATTTGGGATTTGACAAAGATTCTAGTGGTTCAGAGAGTTTGGATGATGAGCTTGGTATTCCTTCAGAGGACACCAGGTGTACAGAGAGATCATACTAATGTAAAGGCTCCATTGAGTGATCCGATAGTACGCAGATCTGGTAGGGTCACATACTCTGTTAAAAGATTTGGTTTTGAAGGTTATGGAGCTCACCATTGTGCTTATATGGTGAAACTAGTTGAGGATGTTGAGCCCACTTGTTTTGAAGATGCCGTTGGTCATGCTCATTGGGATGCAGCAAAATGGATGAGGAGATGGCTACATTACAAGCCAATAAGACTTGGGATTTGGTACCCTTACCTAAGGGTAAGAAAGCTATTGGTTGTAAGTGGGTTTACAAAGTCAAGGATAATGCAGATGGTTCAATTAGTAAAAGGCTATGCTCAAGCATATGGCATAGATTATGAAGAGACATTCAGTCCAGTTGCTAGGATGGCAACTATTAGATGCGTGATTGCCTTGGCAGCAACCAAAGGTTGGAGTTTACCGCAAATGGATGTTAAGAATACCTTCTTGCATGGTGAATTGCAAGAAGAAGTGTATATGGAGCAGCCAATAGGTTATGAGGATTTAGAGCATCCCACATATGTGTGCAGGTTAAAGAAGGCGCTCTATGGGCTAAAGCAAGCACCTAGAGTATGGTCTGACAAGATTGGAGAGTATCTTGTCAATATTGTATTTTGTATTTTTAATGCTGATCACTTACTTTATGCGAGAAAGGGAGATGCAGGTTTGGTCATCATAGTCATCTATGTGGATAACTTGATTATTACAAGTGATAGTGACAATGGGATTCCTGAACAAAGACTTCTTGAAGAAGAAGTTTGAGATGAAAGATTTGGGCGAAATGAGATACTTTCTTGGTATTGAGATGATCAGATGTGATGATGGTATATGGCTATCCCAAAGATAGTATGGCTTGGATAAGTTATCCAAGTATGGTATGATAGCATGTAAGCCTCTTTCAGTACCATTGGAGCAAAATGTGAAGTTGAGTTCCGAATTTGGGGATGAGATAGAAGACCCTACTATGTTTAGGAGGATAGTAGGGAGTTTGATTTACATGACTATCATAAGGCTAGACTTGAGCTATGCTATTGGCCTTGTTAGTCAGTTTATGCAGATGCCTAGAAAGCCTCATTTGAATGTAGTTAGACGTATATTGAGATATGTGAAGTCCACTTTACATTATGGACTTTTTTATGAGGCAGGTAAGGACGTAGAGGTCTTTGGATACACAGATGTAGATCGGGCTGGCAGAGCAGATCAGATAGAAGATCTACAAGTGGATTCATGTTTTCCCTTGGTAGTGCAACAGTTACATGGAGCAGTAAAAAGAAACCTACAGTTGCTTTATCGAGTATAGAGGTTGAGCTGATATTGCACTATGTAAGTGGTATGGTTGCAAAAGTTATTAGGTGATTTGGATGTATAGGGAGACAGTCCAGTTTTCATTCATTGTGACAACATGAGTAGCATACAGTTAGCTAGGAATCTAGTGTTCCATGCTAGGACAAAACACATTGAGGTGCACGACCACTTTGTGAGAGAGAAGGTATTTGCAGGAGAGATTGACTTGGTATATGTCAGCACACACAATCAGATAGCTAACATTTTCAAAAGGCATTGGGTGCAGAGAATATTCAAAAGGTCCAAAGCTTACTTGGAGTTGTAGAGATAGAATTGAGCTTGAGGGGGAGTGTTGAGATGGCAAGCTCAACATGTGCGGACATTGATGATGGACCGCCTAGCTAGATGGGTCCACACATCTACACTTAGCATGTTGGCGGTCATTATGACACTGACATGGCCACTGACTTATCACTTATTATATTTAGTTTGTTACACCTACCTACAATTGGTAAAGATGTAGCGCCAGTCGATTAGTGTAGTTGGTTATGCACTGTTTGACTTAGAAGGCCACTTTCCTTTATGTTGTAACTTATCTATACTTTGTGTATATTGTATAGTGTGTGGAAGAAGAAGAAAAATAAACAAGAAAACATTTTGGTCTCCATCTCTCTTCTTATGTTCTTGAGTGAGCTTCCTCTTGTGTCTACAGTGTGTGTTTGGTACATCAGCTCAAAAAAATCCCCCCATCACGTAATTCTTGACAGAGACATATCTAAAGACATTTATTATAGGGAAGATAATCAAGTTATTCAAGAGAAGAGAGTCAAAAACTTATGAGGAGGAGCAGCTTAATGAATAGTCTACACAAGAAATCATTAAAGATGATGATAATGATGATCTTTTGGAAGATGAGAATGCCTTCGAGCTTGTAGAAGAGTAAGACAATTTGGCACATACTGGAGGATGTGCACCTTTAGAGGGGGTGGATTGTTGAGAAACATGGATCTTGAACATAGATTAGCTATGGAGGCTTGAGTTCAAAAGCAAGAGACATGAAGATTGATGACTAGACACAGACTTTCACTCAAGTGAATTAGGTTCCAAGATAGATTAGCTTGGACTTATAAACACAATCTTGAGTGGATAGAGTTATAGACTCTAAGTAAAAATTACAATATCATTGCATTAAAAATTGAACTAAGTACATGCTTTTATAGCTTTCTAGCTTCCCCAATCTCCTCACTGTTCATATGGGATTCAAGACATCTCTTCCTACAACATATATCATTTGTTATTTCTCAACACCCCCCCTCAAATGATGAGTCCCTACACTTGCTTGTTTTTTCCCCCCCTACATGATAACATGGCCCAAAAGAATAGCTCATAGACATCCTAGTCAAGTTAAAGCTTGAGACTTTACATCTTTGGCAAGGGTTTTTACAAAGAAAATCCACTAAGGGAAACATAGAGATCCACTATGGGAACAAATTTCTTAGAACAATCGGATGCATCTTCTTCTTCTTCTTCTTCTTCTTCTTCTTCTTCTTCTTCTTCTTCTTTCATGAATAGGTTTTGATGATGGTCATTCTACATCTATTGTGCTCTTTTCTTGTGAAAACATTCAATGGCTATATGGCCAGTCTTACCATAATAATGACATGTCATGTGAGTTTTGTTGTCAGAGTTGAATCCTCAACCTCTTCCTTTGGGTCCAACAACTCCTTTGCTGTATAAGAAATTTTTCCTAGATGATGGAATACCATATTTTGTATCCTTGTTCTTTTGTTTTTTCTCTTCATGAAGGAGAGAGTACTCAATATCTTTAAGTGAGAGTCTAGGAACATTACTTAGTGTTGAAACAAGGTTCAAATATGGTTCGTGATTAACATTGGCAAGTAGCACTGTTATTTCCTCACCTTCATCAATGTTCTTTTTAAGAGTTGCTAGCCAAGTTTTAATGCTCTTGAATTTATTGATGTGTATAGTCATATATGGGCTATCTTTTACATCCAACTTATAAAACTACATAAGTAATTTTACCTTTGAATTCTTTGATTATGTACCAAAGTTCTTGTCAAGTTCTTCCCATACCTTCTTTGCATCCCTGCTGATGCCAGAGATGTGGTATAATACATCATTTGATAGACCCCATGCAATAATACCTAGAGCTTTGTTATTCATCTTCTTCCATGCCTTTGTTTTAGGTTGATCTTTGATAAAAGAATGGATCTAGAGCATGGCTATGGTGGCTTGAAGAGATAGAGTGAACTCATGAGGACATAGAGTTGAAGATGGAGTGTCACACAAGTGAATTAGGTTCCAAGGTTGATTAGCTTGGACTCATAAACACAGTCTTCTGTGGTTGGACAATGACTCAGACTCTCAACTAAAAGGACACAATTACCATCATATCACATCACTCATCTTGCAAGTACAATGCTTTATAATAGTTAGGTTGTTTCACTCTCCTCACTGTGCATATGGGATTCAGGACATCTCTTCTTGGAGCATACATCATTTTTCTATTTCTCAACACCCCCCCTCAAATGATGAGTCCTTGCGCTTGATGGCTTTTGCTCCCCCTATAGATAACATGGCCTACAAGACTAGCTCACAGGCAACCTAGTCAAGTTAAAGCTTAAGACATTACATATTTGGCAAGGGTATTTACAAAGTAAATCCACTAAGGGAAACATAGAGATCCACTATGGGAACAAATTCCTTTGAACAATCTGTTAGAGTTGTTGATGGTAGTGGAAGCATCTTCTTCTTCATCTTCATTCATGAATTCATTTTGGTGGTGGTCATTCTACATCTGTTGTGCTCTTTTCTTGTGGAAACATTCACTGGCAATATGGCCAGTCTTACCACAATAATGACATGTCATTCAACTTTTGTTGTTGGTGTTGAGTCATGGACCCCTTGCTCTGGGTCCAAAAGCTCCTTTTGTATATAGGACATTTTCCCTTGAGCTGGTTTCTTTTACATCCTTCTTTTTAAATTTGCTTTCTCCATCACACAATGAGTGCTCAATGTCTTTGAGTGAGTGACTATGAACATTACTTAGTGTTGAAACAAGGTTCTCATACGATTCATGATTAACATTGGCAAGTACCATTGCTATTGCCTCATCCTCATCAATGTTCTTTTTAAGAGTTGCTAGATGAGTTCTAAGGCTCTTGAACTTATTGATGTGTACAGTCATAGATGAACTGTCTTTTACATCCAACTTATAAAACTGCATAAGTAATTTTAGCTTTGAGTTCTTTGCTTGTGTACCAAAGGTCTTGTCAAGGCTTTTCCATGCCTTCTTTGCATCCCTAATGCCAGAAATATGATGTAATACATCATTGGATAGACCACATGAAATAATAACTAGAGCTTTGTTGTTCATCTTCTTCCATGCCTTTGTTTTAGGCTGGTCTTCTATAGCATCTTCCTCTTTAGCATTGTCATTTGCATCATCTTCCTCAAAGAGATCCGAGAGGTCTTTCCTTATGAGATGGTACATGATATTCTCCTTCCAGGCATGAAAACCTTCACCATTAAACTTTTCTATCTATTCCAATTCAGTCATTTTAGAAGGCCTTACCACGCGACTTCTTGGGCATTATCTATCCTTTTACAAGAGATTTGATCAATGTGACTTTAAATCATTACACAACCTGAGAATATTATTCAAAAAAAGAGTCAAAAGGTGAGTTACTTTTGAGTAAGCTGAAAAACTCAAGTGCCAAGAAGCACTATTTGAGTATCAGTAGATACAGTGTCTTGAAGATCTTGATATTTGGCTCAATGTTGTTGGGTAATGTTTGAACTTCCTTGGACACTTCCAGATCTGTAGTAGGATTTAGAGATTCTATTAGGGTGATTAAGATCATTATTGATGATGGCAGTGAGAAAAGACAAGTTTGCCAAGCTTTTTTAAGTTTTTGGCTATGGTGGAATTAGGGTTTGCAAGAACAAGCAATTGATCTTTGGGCTATAGTAGATCGTACTCGCAACTATTCGGGACAAGTTTTTTTGGAGAGATAGCCTATGAGATAGGCTTTAAAAACCTTATGATAGAAGGGTAGATTGTATTGCATGGAGGACGAACTGATCGTACAAACTAAGATCAGTGCAATTCTAGGCAGCGACTTGGAAAACACACAATGTCAAGCAAGGAGGAGACCAATGTAAAGGTTCCATGTATTGGCCTAAAGTGCCCTCAATAGACGAAGGTTTTCTTAGTTTAAAGAATTGGCTATCTCCTCTTCATTGACTAGATCCAAGGCCTCCAAACAGATAGGGTGCTATTGGCTATGGCTGCCATAGTATGTCAAGTGAAGATAGAGATGAAAAATGAGGTCATTAGCTAGCCTTGAGTTGAATTGAAGTTGAGAAGGCTCGAGAGAGTAGAGAGGAGAGATAGATTGAGCTAGGCCATGCTCAGCTGAGCTATGATAACATGACAAAAAAAAAAAGATCTACATAATGGCTATGGTGGCTTGAAGAGATAGAGTGATATCATGAGGACATAGAGTTGAAGATCGAGTGTCACATAAGTGAATTAGGTTCCAAGATTCATTAGCTTGGACTCATAAACATAGTCTTGTGTAAGAGAAGACACTTTAGATGTTTTGTATCTTGTGTAGAAGTGTTTCTAGAAGACAAATATCCAGGAGAGTGGCTGAGAATTGGTCAATACCTCAGTACATTAACAAAGAGAGATGAATGGTCAGATGACGAGTTTAAGAAAATCAAGAGGAAAGCATATGGGTTTTTTTAAAAAGATGGATACTTATGGAAACATGCTAAAAAGAAACAGGGCATGTCATTGCGAGTTTTGGGTGACAGAGCTTCACAAGTAAAAGTAATGAAAGAATATCATGAAAGCTTGTGGGCTAGTCATAGAGGTGTTTGGCGTACTTTTACAAAGATCAAAGAAAGATATTGGTGGTAGGGTATGTATGAGGATGTTTCTCACTTTGTGGAAACATGTACGACATGTCAAATGTATTCATCTGTGAGACATCGGGATGGACTGCATCCCACATATCCATTGTCTCTTCATTTTAAGTTTAAGTGGGAGGTGGATTCGGTCACAATGCCTACAGGTCTTTGGAAAATGAGGTATCTTGTTCTTGCTCGTGAATACTTGAATAATCAAGTGGAAGGGAAAGCTTTACGTATTAAGACAACAAATGTTGTGTGTACTTTTCTCTTAGAAGAGATCTTTTGTGTCGGTATGGTTGTGTGGGAAAAATTACAGCAGATAGGGGTGAGTTGGATACAGATGAAGCTCATGATTTCTTTGCACGGTTGGCGATAAAGCTTGCTTTAACTTCAGCCTATAACCCTGAAGGAAATGGAAAAAGGGAAAGAGGTCACCCACCTATTGTGAAGGCATTGAAAAAAGCATGTGGAGAGAAAGTAAAAGAGTGGCCAGGATTGCTCCCTTATGCTTTGTGGGCCGATAGAACAACTCATAGTGCTGTTATAGGATATATGCCTGTAGAATTGATGTATGGTCAAAAACCTAGCATGCAGATACAAGAGATGATAGTCACATGGAGTGTTTTACCTTGGGAGGAGGAGTTGAATCGAGAGGAGTTGTTGGCCTTATGCATTAGACAGTTGGAAAGAATCTTTGTTGGAAACTGAGTTCAGACTCAGATCAAGGTGGCAGACATTGGACTAAGAAAAAATGAGGAGTTTTATGAATTCTTAGTGTAAATGAGCTATGGTGGAATCTAGGGTTACACAAGTGATTGAGTATTTAATTGCATCATCTCGATGTGTGAACCATTTGATGAAATATTTGATGAGAGGATGGCCCATGTAGTGAGCTTTAATTGCCCTATGATCATAAGCAAAATGGTGGACTGTGTG
Source organism: Lygodium microphyllum (assembly GCF_053477565.2). Classification (NCBI taxonomy): domain Eukaryota; kingdom Viridiplantae; phylum Streptophyta; class Polypodiopsida; order Schizaeales; family Lygodiaceae; genus Lygodium; species Lygodium microphyllum. The sequence continues at coordinate 86,300,477 of NC_141151.1, forward strand.
GGTGGTGATAGCAATATGACAGAGAACAGGCAAAGAGAGGACAAAGACTTTGAATTATTGTAATGTCAAGCTCCACAGTGAACAATATCACACTTTGATGTGATAGGAAGCTGCGCTGGGAGTAGAAAAAGAGTTTCCCAAAAGACACCTTGAGCTAAAATAACTTGTATGATGAGATATAAGTGCTCAACTGAAGATACGTGCAATCTGGCTATGGTGGCCAAGAAGAGACGTGTGAGAATGAAGTAGGAGATGAACTCAAACACTTGTCCTGAGCTAGAGTTGAGCTATGAGAAGTTGGAGGAGTAGGGATAAGAGCTAAACTGAGCTCACCATGGCTCTGATACCATGTTGGAATCTAGGGTTACCCAAGTGATTGAGTATTCAATTGCGGCAGCGTGATGTGTGAACCATTTGATGAAATATTTGATGAGAGGATGGCCTACTTAGGGAGCTTTAATTGCCCTATGCTTGTAGGCGAAATGGTGGATTGTGTGGGTGGTGACAGCAATGGCAGAGAACAGGCATAGAGAGCACAAAGACTTGAAATTCTTGTAATGCTGAGCTCCACAGTGATCAATGTCACACTTTGATGTGATAGGAAGCTGCGCTAGGAGTAGATGAAGAATTTTCCAGAAGACACCTTGAGCTAAAATTGCTTGTATGATGAGATATAAGTGCTCAACTGAAGGTAGATGCAATCTGGCTATGGTGGCTAAGAAGAGATGTGTGAGAATGAAGTAGGAGATGAACTCAAACACTTGTCCTGAGCTAGAGCTGAGCTATGAGAAGTTGGAGGAGAAGGAATAAGAGCTAAACTGAGCTGACCATGGCTCTGATGCCATGTTGAGAAACATGGATCTTGAACATAGTTTAGCAATGGAGGATTAAACTCATAAGCAAGAGACATGAAGATTGATGACTAAACACATACGTTCACTCAAGTGAATTAGGTTCCAAGATAGATTATCTTGGACTTATAAACACAATCTTGAGTGGATAGAGTTATAAACTCTAAGTACAAAGTACAATAGCATTGCATTAAAAAGTGAACCAAGTACATGCTTTTATAGCTTTCTAGCTTCTCCACTCTCCTCACTGTGCATATGGGATTCATGACATCTCTTCCTAGAGCATACGTCATTTGTTATTTCTCAAAATGGATATCATGACACTTTGTGTTTACATGTTGAAACCTTACAAGTTCTCTATTATTTCTATGACTTCATGTGTTTTTCTATGGAATGGGTTTGCTAGTGTCCACGACAATTATACTTGATCTAGAATGAGTGCATATTAGGAGTTTTTAAAGTCAGTTTACATGTCAATTGGAACAAAGTATGTCATGTACCCCTTGCCAAAGATCAAAGTGACCATTTCATTGCCCAAGATTGAAGTTTGAGTGTTGAATGTGTCACGATTGTGGGAGAGAAGGAAGGAGTCTCACTTGTAGCCTTCTTGCTTGCACAATGGGGGAATACACACAAAGGTGGAGGCTGAAAAACAGTTTTCCTCTTCTTAGTTGTGTAAGCCAAAAAAGAACTCTGGTACAAAGAAATAGAAGAACCCTATATATGGGTCTCAAACCAAACTCAACTAACTAAGATGGCATACTAACTAAGCCACGAACCAGAGTAGATAAGGATAGCTGTCATCTAGCTATTATTCATGGGCGGTGTACCAACCGCATCTGCAGCTAACAAGTCGGTAACATAAATGCACAACGATCACCCTGGCATATCAAGAGTGGAGCTTGATATCTCAACACTCCCCCTCGAGCTCAATCCCAATTCCTGCACACCAACCAAGTCTCTGAACTTGCACAGCTTCTTTGCGCCCAATGCCTTCGTAAATATGTCAGCTACTTGATCCTCTGTGTTGACATAAACTATATCAAAAAGACCTAGTAAAACCCTCTCCCGCACATAGTGATAATGCACCTCAATGTGCTTTGTTCTAGCATGATAGACTGGGTTATTTGCCAAGTGTAGACTACTCATGTTGTCACAATAAATGACAACTGGCCCATCTGTAGACTGATGCATATCATAAAGTAGCTTATGCAACCAAGCTACCTCACATGCAGCCATTGTTGCATCCCTGTACTCAGCCTTGTGCTCGACAAGGCAACTATAGGTTGTTTCTTGTTGCTCCAAGTGACTATAGCACTCCCAAAAGAGAACACATATCCACTGGTAGATCATCTATCAGAAATACTACCAGTCCAATCAACATCAGTGTATCCATGCAACTGTATCTGAACCCCAGTCTCATAAAGTAGTCCATACTGCAATGTGGCCTTCACATACCTGACTATGCATCTAGCCGCATCCAAATGCGGTTTCCTTGGAGCTTGCATAAACTGACTTACCAATCCAATAGCATAGCTTAAATCTAGCCTGGTAATAGTCATATAAATCAAACTTTCTACTACGCATCTGTACATAGTAGGGTCTTCCAGAAGCTCACCTGCATCTGTGCTCAGCTTCACATTCTGCTCCAAAGGAACTGAAATAGGCTTACAGCCTGTCATCCCATATTTGAACCGTATGTCCAATCCATACTGCCTCTGCAAGAGCTGTATCCCACTTGGTGATCTAATCACCTCAATGCCCAAGAAATAACGCAGCTCTCCCAAATCCTTCATCTCAAACTTCTGCTTCAATAGCATTTTCACATGAAGGATATCTTCATCACTGTCACCTGTCATAATCAAATCATCAACATAAATGACAAGTAGCATAATACCTTTCTCTGTTTTTCTCACATAAAGTGAGAAATCTGCCTTGAAAATCTGAAAGCCAATAGTGACAAGATACTGTCCTATCTTGTCAGACCATGCTCTAGGTGCTTGCTTCAAGCCATACAAGGCTTTCTTCAACCTACAAAACAAACTTAGGATGAACATCATGCACATAACTTGGTGGCTGCTCCATATAGACCTCTTCTTGCAAATCACTATGCAAGAAGGCATTCTTTACATCCATCTGATGTAAAGACCATCCCTTTGATGTAGCCATAGCAATGACTACTCTTACGGTTGCCATCCTTGCAACCGGACTGAATGTTTCTTCATAATCAATGCCATATGTTTGTGCATACCCCTTGACTACTAATCTTGCCTTGTATCTATTCACAGAACCATCTGCATTGTGTTTCACCTTATAAACCCACTTACAACCAATTCCATTCTTATCTTTAGGCAAAGGTACCAATTCCCATGTAGCATTTGCTTCCAAGGCATCCATTTCTTCATCCATGGCTTTCTCCCATTTTTCTTTTCCCATGTCTTGCTCAAAAGAAGTGGGTTCTGGTTCTTGTATCACTTTGACCATATAGGCATAGTGAATGGCTATAAATCCATCATATTTCAGCCTATCCACATGATACCTAGCTCTGGTAGACCTGCACGAAGTAGGTTCACTCCCAGGTGCTCTCAAAACATCCATGGTCTTCCTTACTCCAGGTGTAACAATAGAAGGAATACCCAACTCATCATCAATGCTTTGTTCTGAGCCACTGGATTCACCATCCACATAAGAGTGACTTGCATTCACATCAACCATGGGCTGATCTACCTTCTCTTTTCCTTTTCGTGAAACTTGCATACCACTATTTGCATTGTTTTGAGGAGATTCTCCTGATCTCAATCTGCCTATCCATGGTGAAGAATGTGAACCACTACTAGAGGACGCTCTAGGTCCACTAATATCTTGTGATTGTTGCTATGAACTCTGTGCAGTATTACCATTTTGTGCATCTACATTATCAATCACATTTACTGGTTTATACCAGGTACTCATCTCATCAAAAATAACATCTCTGCTCATTGTAAACTTACGAGTAGAAGGGTTATAGCATCTATACCCTTTTTGCTGCAGAGAGTAACCAATAAAGATGCACTTCTCAGCTTTTGGATCCAACTTGGATCTCAACTCATCTGGCACATGAACATAGGCAATGCAACCAAAAATTTTCAAATGAGAAATATCTGGTTTCCTACCATTATACCTCTCCTCTGGAGTCATGCCATGTATTGATGCAGTGGGAGTCCTGTTCATTATGTTGACTGCTGTAGCAACTGCCTCAGCCCAGTAAAAATTTAGCAGGTCTTTTTCATTGAGCATGGCACGAGATACCTCTCCAATATGCCTGTTTTTTCTTTCTGTAATTCCATTTTGCTGTGGGGTATGACTACATGAATATTGCTGCTTTATGCCATGCTTCTACAAAAACCTTGCAAACTCATTTGAGAGGTACTCTCCCCCTCCATCTGACCTTAGGCATTTTATTTGCAAGCCTGTTTCTTTTTCAACCATAGCTTTAAGAGTTTTGAAATGCCCAAAAACTTCACTTTTCTTTTTCATAAAATACACCCAAAATTTTCTACTATAGTCATCAATAAAAGTGACAAAATAATGATAGCCTCCAATGCAGCTTTAGTAGTCCACACATCAGAGTGGATTAATTCCAATGGCTTCTTACTCTCTTGAACATGTCTAGGAAATGGTTTCCTTTCCTGTTTTCCAAATTAACAAGTTTCACATATCTTATGCATTTCTATAACCTTGAATTTAGGCAATCCTGCAACAATATTTTGGGCTTGCATTGATTTAAGTCGTTGTACATTAACATGACCAATGTGTTTATGCTAGATATCAATATCTACAACTACAGCGGTCCCATGTGCAAACATTGCTACACTCAATTCAGGCATGTCTGCATCCAACGTAAACATTCTGCCCTTCTTCTTTCCTTTTGCTATCAAGAGACCTTTATTTTTCATATCCTCAACAAAGCATCCATGAGAATTAAATCTGACCTGCAAGCCCTGCTCAACCATTTGACCAATAGAAACCAGGTTCTTGGTGATATTCGGGACATGGAATACATCCGACAGGTATTTCTTTTTCCCATCCTGCATAGACAAAGGAAAATTTCCAATCTGCACAAAAGGATGTGCAGTATCATCACCAATCTCCACAAATCCTAGTTTTTCCATTTTCCTTGCATCCTATATCCATTCTGCATGACCTGTCATGTGGTTTGATGCACCTGAGTCAACATACCACACATCGTTGCTTTCTTCTACACTTGTCACAGAATTGGTCATGTGCTGCACCATAAACAAATGCTCATTTCTGTCATCACCCTGTCTACTAGAAGATGCATAATTCCCTTATTGCAATTTTCCATTCATGATGTCATTTTGCTTTTTATAGCAGTCTTTAGCCATATGACCCATTTTACCACAGTAGTAGCATTCAACACTGCTGTTTGCATTTTGGCCTCTTTGCCATCCACCACGACCTCTTTGGCTCCCCCTGCCTCTAGAGTTACCACGTCCTCCTCCATAAGACTGGTTTTCTTGAGTTTGCTACATATTTTGATTTCTACCATGGCCTCCAGATCGACCTCCTCTACCTATGCATCTACCTCTTCCAGCATTTGAGTAGAAGACAACTTCTTTTGAAGTTCCTCCGGAAGAAGATGCACCATCTCTGCTCCTCAAAAATTAGAAGAGCAATCAACTCCTCAAAATCAGGAAATCTTTCACGGACGGAAATGGATGTTCGGAATTGTGCATAATCCTTTCTTAGACCATTCAAGGTCATAGAAACTAAATCATCATCTTCCACTGGTGACCCAATGGAAGCAAGTGCATCTTCAATCTTCTTCACCTTCATGTGGTAGTCATTGATGCTCATACTTTCTCTTTGCACATTGTGCAACTCTTGCTTGAGCTACATTTTCCTGGCTTGCGTATTTGTGCTATACATTTTTGACAAAGTATCCCATGCCTCCTTTGACGTACTTGCATCCTGAATATGCACAATCATAGAGTTTGAAATACTGATAGACAGCCAGTACATAACTTTTCTGGCTCTCTCATGCCATCCTTTAAATGCTTGCATTTACTGTTGATTGGGAACATTAGGAAGAACTGATTCTTCTTCATTTCCTGTAACGAATTCCCAATATCCTTTTCCCATAAGGAAATTCGTCATTCTAAACTTCCATGCTTGAAAGTTGTTCTTGTCAAGCTTTTCAGTGACAATCTGTGAAAGGGAATCAGACGCCATTATAGAACACTGCAAAAAACTTCTATCACTGCAAAAAAAACAGCTTCAGTCTCACAAGGGAAAATCTGCAAAACTGACAAAAGTGGTATTTGACCACACAGTCACTTCCTAGTGACGATTTTCCATCAACAGGCAACAATGATGATTCTGTAACTCCCAATGTCTCTGCACACATACGATGCAATTTCCACAGTAACTTTTCACTGACCTATAGAATAGTGGTCGCACAGCAAAAAATAGGGTCTTTTCCTGAGTGTGTGCGAAAAAATTCCGCCTCCAAAGCAGGCCCTGAAATGGCCTTGAATCAAAAAAACAGGGCAAAAATTAATATTCCCTCTTGCTACACCGCGAAGGTTTTCTCAATCTGAGACAATGCACTCTTGCAGTTTTCGGCTGTTCTACCTGCAGAGACTTGCTCCCAAAACTCGAAAAATGAAAGCAACACTGGTCCTCTTACCAAAACACCGGGAACTTGGTTTGCTTTTTTGAGCTCCTTACCACGAACCAGGATTTGATACCATGTCACAATTGTGGGAGAGAAGGAAGGAGTCTCACTTGTAGCTTTCTTGCTTGCACAATGGGGGAATACACACAAAGGTGGAGGCTGAAAAACAGTTTTCCTCTTCTTAGTTGTGTAAGCCAAAAAAGAACTCTGGTACAAATAAATATAAGAACCCTATATATGGGCCTTAAACCAAACTCAACTAACTAAGGTGGCATACTAACTGAGCCACGAACTAGAGTAGATAAGGATAGCTGTCATCTAGCTATTATTCATGGGTGGTGTACCAACCGCATCTGCAGCTAACAAGTCGGTGACATAAATGCACAATGGTCACCCTGGCATATCACGAGTGGAGCTCGATATCTCAACAGAATGATGTGGTAGTTGTCTCAAGAGTAGCCCTACTTTTTCCAATGCAATTTATAGGTTGCAAAAATGCACCTATAGGACAAGGAAAAGTGGTAGGGAAAGCTTAAATTTTGTCATGCTAATACTCAAGAAAGAAGAAGGGAAAAGCAAGGTGATGACAGGAGTAGATGTTCAGATGTTTGTGGATGCATGTAAGCTTAAATTTTGGGATTGCTATACTATTGTTATATATGGATTTATAGGGCTGAAATACTGAATTTAGAGTTTGTAGAGAAGGTGCTATCTTTTGCATGCTGAGTATCAGAAAGAGGGTTTTTTGGGCAGATTTACATCTCTCTTTTTCAACTACTTTAGGTGAAAGAGTGGAGAGATTTAAAATATAGGTTTTTTGAAGCTCTTGCTCAAGGAATATCCTATTCTTTGGTCTATTTTGATTCAAGTGTGTCTTAGGGTTATATTGCACGTGTATTAGATCCTACTTGCATTATTTGTGTAGAGATTGATGTATTACTATGATTAAAGTTTTTGGATTAAAGTATTTGGTTCAGATCTATCACCTTAGAAGTGTTATTTGACTAAGCTACCATCTTGGTCACATGATTGTAAGTCTAAAAGTGATAGTGAAGTTGTATAGTGATTGAAGTAGAGGATCTTTGCAAGTAAGATAGGATGAAATTTGATTTATCTCTTGCATACTTCTCTTGCCTATAGTTTTTTTTCTCTCATTTGTAAATTGATATTCTGAGGTACTTAGTGGCCTTATGCTGACAATTTACCTCTTCAATAATGATGGTATAAGTTAATATAGACTTTTGTATCCTTGTATCCTCTTTCGTTGCATGATTGCACATGCTATTCTTAGAGGGATTTGTACATACATGACATCCTCAAAATTTTGTTTTTAGCATGAGGGATATTTACTAGAAAAAGATAATTTGTTGTGTCTATATGCAAGTATAAGGGAGAAGAAACACTAATAATCCCTACCATAGTAATAACTTGGTCTCCTTTGTGGCATGAAGGGGATGTTGAATTTAAGAGAGAGGTATTACCAAAACAAGATTTCAAGTTCTTGTTTGATAAGATGTTCTATGTATGGGAAGGAAACCATTACTTGAGCTACTTGGACATAGTTGATCTCACAAATGTGTAAAGAAAATGTAGCTCGTCACATTAGGGTTATGTGCTTTGTTATTGATCTCAAACACACCTCAAAGATTGCTCTTCTAGATGATCTCCAAAGAGTCAATAGGTAAGTGCTCATATTTCTTGCAATAAACTCATCGCTAACATTTTTACCTATGCAACTCAATTTTAAAAAAATTCTTTGTTAGTATGAACAAGTATATAATTGTGAAACCAACCGTGTGAGATGTTCTTTACAACTACAACAATATCTTCAAGTGTGACATTAATTCATTCTTGAGTACCTTACCTCAAGATCAAGAAAAACTTCTCGAGTCTTAAAGAGCAAGAGATAGTAGTGTCAAGGGAAAACAATAATGGTACCCATTGAGAAGAGGCTATTTCAACAAGACTTGTATTCTAGGTACTATTTATTATGGTCATTGTTAATGTGGATGCAATAGATATGTTTCCACTTTTAGGGCAACTTTTAAAGGTTTTCCTATCTTGGGAAGGTTTATTATTCTTCATAACTACACAATGTTGAAGAGTTGGTATTAAGTACAACTTCCATGTAGAACAAAGAGGAGGCATTAAAAAGAGGATGGGCCAAGATATATAAATGATTGGTAGACAAAATGGGTATGTACTTTCCACTTCTTGGTTTACTTTGATTGTAGGTAAAGTATCCACATGTTATTTACGTATTTACTTCATAGGTACTAAATGTGCTTGATCCAAATCTTGGTGAATAGTGGTTGGATAAAACATTTGAATTGAAATTTAGTAACTTTGACTTTGTGATTGCAATTACCAAGATGAGATTCATGAAAAATGTTGTGATGAGACAAGACAAAAGGTGGGTGTTGCTATCTCTCTTGGATTCAAACAAATTATTGAAAGATATATATGATATGCCATCCTCCAACAATGAATATAGATTGTGAGTGTTGATCCTAATATTGCTAGTGTGATGTATATTTTGTTATGCTAATGGTTTGTTTATGTTGTTAAGGTGATTGGTATGAGGATTCTTTCTAGAAAAGGTAAAGATTTAGGTTATTCAATCATTGGAGGACTTGGAAAACTTGTAAGTTTGGGATATTCCATTGGATCTTCCATAAGATTACTCATTGCAAGATTATATGGAGCCTTGTGAGATTGGAGGCTAGAAAATGTAAGTGTACTCAACTAAGGGAAAGAGACCAACCTATGGATGTAGAGGATCAAAGAAGAAAAAAAGTGATTGGTAAAGGAAAAGGAATCAAGTAGCTACAATTGCTTATAGAACTCTCTAGAAGTAGCTATGCTATCAAGATAGGCCTAACTTTTAGTTATGATTATTTATCAAGTTGTCTATAGGTAGCTTTGCTATCAAAATAGCTTTGAATCTACTAAGTCTTTGCTTCTTTTTATAACTTGTGGTATTATGTGATTCAAATGGTATTTATTTCATTTGGTTGGGGAAAAGAAGATTGATCCATTGAGTGACTATTGGCCAACCCATTACCTTCTAGAGAGAGGTAGATTGGTGCAATGATCTTCTTCAACACTTTAGCATGGAGGTCTTCAAAGATCAGCTATCTTCCTATTTTGTATGTAGGATATCTTGTGTCTGCCATTAGAACTGGTTTTGGAGATAGGTTGTGGCACTAAACCTCTCATGTATGTATGCCAAAGCATCTCTTGGTCATGCTTCTCATTTTATTTTGTGAGGATATAGTAGATGCTGTGGTTCAATTTCGTAACAAGCAGAATACACACCGACTAGGGTTTAGACACTGAGTCACACTGATCGGGGTATATAAGGTGTAAGAGCCCCAAATTAGGACAACTAGTTATTATCAAGATCATACTCTTCATCTTCTTCTCTAGCTTCCATGGCTTCCTTCTCTCCTCTTTTCTCTCTTTCTCTCTCCTCTTCTAGTCTTCTCCCTTCTTCTTCTTGCTATATTTCTCTCTCCTCGTCTCTTCTTCTCTTTCCTCTCAGCTTCTTTCATTACAAGTGGTATCAGATCTTTAGGCTCTCATCCTTTTCTCATTTCCCCTTTCTTCCTTTTCAAATCCCAAAAACCCTAGTTACTCAGCTTACAGGTATAGATACAGCAAGAAGGACTGTAGTTAACTTCAACTTTTTGGAGCAAGCAGGAGCTATGGCTAGAGACTCAGACATATCTGGATGTAAAATGGTTAAAATAGCATGTCGTCACTTCTTTTCATGAAAATTTTAAGGGATCGAGGCTAAGTTTGGAGTTTCAGGAAACGGAAGAGGGCAAAATCCTAGTTACTTTTTGCCTTAGCCCCCCCTCTCTCTCCTTCCTAAGAGCCTGCAGTGAGATGATCTGCTAGAGACAGACGTCCACCTAATAGATTTCAGTCCTCTATGCATTATTTTTTGGTTACAAATGCAGGAGAGCCTTTCACTTATGATGAGGCTATGCGTAGGGGTGATAGTCACTCCTGGGAGAGGGCTATGCAGTCTGAGATCGACTCCTTGCATAAGAATGAGACTTGGGATTTGGTTGCCTTGCCTAAGGGCAAGAAGGCTTTGCCATGCAAGTGGGTGTACAAGCTAAAAAGTACCCCTGGACACCCCAAGCCGGCATACAAGGTTAGACTGGTAGGAAAGGGTTTTAAGCAGGAGCATGGTGTAGACTTTGGTGAAGTCTTTTCTCATGTGGTTAAGATGAGCACCTTGTGCTTGGTCTTGGCTTTGGTTGCTCAGCTTGACTTAGATCTATATCAGATGGATGTCAAGATGGCTTTCTTACATGGGGACTTGCATGATGAGATCTATATGGAGCAGCCTAAGGGCTTTGCAGAATCTGGTAGGGAGCACCTAGTGTGCAAGTTGAAGAAAAGTCTTTATGGCTTGAAGCAGGCACCTAGGAAATGGTATCATAAGTTTGATGCCTTTATGCAGTCACAAGGCTACAGCAGGAGTGCTATGGATCCGTGTCTTTACACGAAGAAAGCCCGTGATGGTTCATTGCTTATCTTGGTACTCTATGTGGATGATATACTGATAGCAGGGAAAGCTCATGATGAGCTAGATGCTCTTAAATCTCAGCTGAGGAAGAGCTTTGAGATGAAGGATTTGGGACAGGCCTCTCACATCTTTGGTATGCGCATTAGACGCGATAGGCATTAGGGACTCCTCTACTTGTCACAGAGGGATTATATTCATAAAGTCTTTGAGCGCTTCCGCATGTAGGACGTAAAGCCTATTGGTTGTCCATTGCCTTCTTATGTGAAGATATCACAGGCCGATTGTCCGCAGACAGATGAGCAGAGGGCAGAGATGGCCCAGGTCCCTTATGCTTCAGCCGTGGGCAGTTTGATGTATGCCATGATAGCCACTCGTCCAGATATTGCCTTTGCAGTTGGTGTTGTGGCACGCTATATGGCTACACCTGGCAGGAAACATTGGGATGCCGTGAAGGGTTATCATGAGATACCTGAAGGGAACAACAGATATGTGTATTTGCTATGGCAGCCAGGATACAGGGGTCGTGGGGTACACTGACTCTGATTATGCAAGACATGCAGATAGTAGGAAGTCCACTTCTGGCTATGTATTCACCTATGCTGGAGGTGCTGTCTCTTGGATGTCCCGGGTTCAGAAGTGTACGGCTTTGTCTACCACTGAGGCTGAGTAGTAATACATTTTAGTGACTAGTAAATAAAGGAAGGCCTGATCATACATTGTGATTGTTGGAGTTTCCATTTCTTGTCTCTCTCTTTCTTGCTCTTGCTCTCCCGCCATAGCTGGCGTGCAAGCTTCGATCCTTCTCACGTTTCACTACCCACCTAAATTTCATTGTCAAGGGCTTAGAGTAGTACTCTGGAACCCTCCCTTAGCCCATCCATCAACCCTCTATTTCTCCTTGCTTTTTAGGGAAAAAACCTTCAGAGTGGGGATGGATTGTAACAAGTGGGATACACATTGACTAGGATTTAGACACCCAGTCACACTGACTGGGGTATATAAGGTGTAAGAGCCCTAGATTAGGGCAACCAATTATTATCAAGAGCATACTCTTCACCTTCGTCTCCAACTTCCATGGCTTCCTTCTCCCTTCTCTCCTCTTTTTCTCTCTCCTCTTCTAGTCTTCTCCCTTCTTCTTCTTGCTCTCTTTCTCTCTCCTCAGCTCTTCTTCTCTTTCCTCTTAGCTTCTTTCATTACAAATTTGTTGTACAAGAAATCAGTGCAAAGAGAGCAAGCTTTGGTCTTGAGGAGAACTTAGAAATTGATGCTTATAGAGTTCAAGTTTTGGGAAGTCCATATAATGACTAGTGATGAGCATCCACACTTAAGACACCTTGGTAGCTTCTTTTGTTATTGTAAATTTTATTAGCAAAACTTATCGTGTGATTTGAGAACTCTAGTTTGGTTATGCAAAAGTATCATGTTTAAATTGTAACGTAACTTCTTGGCTACTACTTTATGCACCAAATATTTCAGAATTGGACATTCAATGCAATTCATTATATCTTGTTCTAATCACTTTCTTGTTTGTCAATCAAGATAGAGTGCATCATTGCAAGTTGGAAAATTAATTAAATTACTTGCATTCATTTCACCTAGAAAAGAGTGGACTTGTCCCCAGTCGTTTTCTTGAATAATCTTGAGACAGTATGAGATGTCATTGTGTAGTATTCTATGCCTTCTAGTGCAAGTTTCAAATACAAATTATGTGGTCAATTAAAGGTAGCAATAAAGTGACATACATTTCTCCCTGATAATGCTTGGTACATTTCTCCATGACAATCACCTATAACCTTTGAGCCTGAGGAGTCCACCTTATAGAATATGTAAAATACCACATGAGTTTAAAAATAAAGGGTATTACATTTAGTAAAATCTATAGATTATATTTACAAAAGGGGTTCTTTAATTATAATGTGAAAAAAATCCGTAAGTTTAGTAAAGTAAAAGGGGTCATTTTAAGGCCTTATAGTATGCAAAGAAAGGGTATTTCTTAATATCCTTTGAATGCACATTATATAGATGATTTCTTATAGGTGGATCCCCCAGGCCTCTGAGGCTTCCTATTACCTACATAAATGGACTCAGATTGTCATGGAGAAAAGTGCAAAACAGTCTTAAGGAGAAATGTATGACACTTTATTGCTACATTTAATTCAGTCCAAAATTTCTAGATTCTATTTGTAACTAAGAATCATAAAGAAAATATATAATTTTTCAATTACACAATAAAACTTTCAATAATTTCCACTGAAAGGCATAGAATATGAGATGTCATTGTTGGAACATGAGATGCCATTAGTTTTGATATGATAAATTGTTTCTAGTGTGAACATCCAACAAGAGGAGTTCTTGATTTCTAAATTAGTGAGATGTTCATACAAGCAACAATTTATCATATCAAAAGTAATCTAGACATTGTTTCAAGGAAATTATTAGGAGTGACTCCACTCTTTTCTAGTTAGTAAAACAAAGGTAAGAAAGAAATTTAGTTCTTTTTACACATATTGACATTTTGATCTACCCTTCGTCACAACATGCACATCATATTCTAAAATTGGAGTCATCGTTTCTCCCAAAGATCTTGCATAACATGCAAGAATTCTTTAAAAAAACACATAATAAGAACAAGAGTTTTATGTCCAATTTTGAAACATGCGATGCATAAACCAAGAGCCAATGAGTTAGGATGAACACACACACACACACACACACACACACACACACACACACACACACACACACACACACACACACACACACACACACACACACACACACACACACACACACACACACACACACACACACACACACACACACACACACACACACACACACACACACAGAGGTGTGGGTTTTCAAGTACTGCATGTTTTTTTAGGTTTGCTCAAGAAAACTTGCTTAACGAATGGATTTCCTCCATGGGGGGGAGATAATACCCATTGTTGGTATCATGCACTCTCTTGCTTTCTCCCATATTCATATTTTCTTCATTTTTTGTGAATTTCATATATATGATGAGATTAAGCTATGGTGTGAGGTTCTAATAACAGCCCTTAATGACAACAAAAGTTCTAGATGACATCAACACAATACACCAAAATAACAATGATCTAATAAAACCATGGAGCTTTCACATAAAGGGGATGAAGATTCGAAACCTCAATCTAGATGGGGAGAAATTTGTTTCACATGTCTACCTTAGGATTAGAGTGACCACTTATTATGGAAGTCAAATCCAATGATCTCATAAATGACGTAATAAAAATGATCTAATAGAACCATGGAGCTTTCACATAAGGGTGATGATGAGTCAAAACTGTCAAGATTGTGGGAGAGAAGGAAGGAGTCTCACTTGTAGCTTTCTTGCTTGCACAATGGGGGAATACACACAAGGGTGGAGGCTGAAAACAGTTTTCCTCTTCTTAGTTGTGTAAGCCAAAAGAACTCTCATACAAAGAAATAGAAGAACCCTATATATGGGTCTCAAACCAAACTCAACTAACTAAGGTGGCATACTAACTGAGCCACGAACTAGAGTAGATAAGGATAGCTATCATGTAGCTATTATTCATGGGCGGTGTACCAACCGCATTTGCAACTAACACGTCGGTGACATAAATGCACAACGGTCACCCTGGCATATCACGAGTGGAGCTCGATATCTCAACACTCCCCCTCGAGCTCAATCCCAATTCCTGCACACCAAGCAGGTCTCTGAACTTGCACAGCTTCTCTGCGCCCAATGCCTTCGTAAATATGTCAGCTACCTGATCCTCTGTGCTGACATAAACTAGATCAATAAGACCTAGTAAAACCCTCTCCCGCACATACTGATAATGCACCTCAATGTGCTTTGTTCTAGCATGATAGACTGGGTTATTTGCCAAGTGTATACTACTCATGTTGTCACAATAAATGACAACTGGCCCATCTGTAGACTGATGCATATCATAAAGTAGCTTATGCAACCAAGCTACCTCACATGCAGCCATTGCTGCACCCCTATACTCAGCCTTTGTGCTCGACAAGGCAACTGTAGGCTGTTTCTTGCTGCTCCAAGTGACTGCAGCACTCCCAAAAGAGAACACATATCCACTGGTAGATCGTCTATCAGAAATACTACCAGCCCAATCAGCATCAGTGTATCCATGCAGCTGTATCTGAACTCCAGTCTCATAAAATAGTCCATACTGCAATGTGGACTTCACATACCTGAGTATGCGTCTAGCCGCATCCAAATGCGGTTTCCTTGGAGCCTGCATAAACTGACTTACCAATCCAACATCATAGCTCAAATCTGGCCTGGTAATAGTCATATAAATCAAACTTCCTACTATGCGTCTGTACATAGTAGGGTCTTCCAGAAGCTCACCTGCATCTGTGCTCAGCTTCACATTCTGCTCCAAAGGAACTGAAATAGGCTTACAGCCTGTCATCCCATATTTGAACCGTATGTCCAATCCATACTGCCTCTGCAAGAGCTGTATCCCACTTGGTGATCTAATCACCTCAATGCCCAAGAAATAACGCAGCTCTCCCAAATCCTTCATCTCAAACTTCTGCTTCAATAGCATTTTCACATGAAGGATATCTTCATCACTGTCACCTGTCATAATCAAATCATCAACATAAATGACAAGTAGCATAATACCTTTCTCTGTTTTTCTCACATAAAGTGAGAAATCTGCCTTGAAAATTTGAAAGCCAATAGTGACAAGATACTATCCTATCTTGTCAGACCATGCTCTAGGTGCTTGCTTCAAGCCATACAAGGCTTTCTTCAACCTGCAAACAAACTCAGGATGAACAGCATGCACATAACCTGGTGGCTGCTCCATATAGACCTCTTCTTGCCAATCACCATGCAAGAAAGCATTCTTTACATCCATCTGATGTAAAGACCATCCCTTTGATGCAGCCATAGCAATGACTGCTCTTACGGTTGCCATCCTTGCAACCGGACTGAATGTTTCTTCATAGTCAATGCCATATGTTTGTGCATACCCCTTGACTACTAATCTTGCCTTGTATCTGTTCACAGAACCATCTGCATTGTGCTTCACCTTATAAACCCACTTACAGCCAATTGCATTTTTACCTTTAGGCAAAGGTACCAATTCCCATGTAGAATTTGCTTCCAAGGCATCCATTTCTTCATCCATGGCTTTCTCCCATTTTTCTTTTCCCATGGCTTCCTCAAAAGAAGTGGGTTCTGGTTCCTATATCACTTTAACCATATATGCATAGTGAATGGCTGTAAATCCATCATATTTCAGCCTATCCACAGGATACCTAGCTCTCGTAGACCTGCGCAAAGTAGGTTCACTCCCAGGTGCTCTCAAAACATCCCTGGTCTTCCTTACTCCAGGTGTAACAATAGAAGGAATACCCAACTCATCATCAATGCTCTGTTCTGAACCACTGGATTCACCATCCACATAAGAGTGACCTGCATTCACATCAAACATGGTCTGATCAACATTCTCTTTTACTTTTCGTGATACCTGCATACCACTATCTGCATTGTTTGAGAAGAATCTCCTGATCTCAATTTGCCTGTCCATGGCGAAGAATGTGAATCACTGCTAAAGGACGCTCTAGGTCCACTAATATTTTGTGACTGCTGCTGTGAATTCTGTGCAGCATTACCATTTTGTGCATCTACATCATCAATCACATTTACTGGTTTATACCAGCTACTCATCTCATCAAAAACAACATCTCTGCTCACTGTAAACTTACGAGTAGAAGGGTTATAGCATCTATACCCTTTTTGCTGCAGAGAGTAACCAATAAAGATGCACTTCTCAGCTTTTGGATCCAACTTGGATCTCAACTCATCTGGTACATGTACATAGGCAATGCAACCAAAAATTTTCAAATGAGAAATATCTGGTTTCCTACCAGTATACCTCTCCTCTGGAGTCATTCCATGTATTGTTGCAGTGGGAGTCCTGTTCATTATGTAGACTGCTGTAGCAACTGCTTCAGCCCAATAAAAATCTGGCAAGTCTTTTTCATTGAGCATGGCACGAGATACCTCTCCAATATGCTTGTTTTTTCTTTCTGCAATTCCATTTTGTTGTGGTGTATGACTGCATGAATATTGCTGCTTTATGCCATGCTCCTGTAGGAACCTTGCAAACTCATTTGAGAGGTACTCTCCCCCTCCATCTGACCTTAGGCATTTTATCTGCATGCCTGTTTCTTTTTCAACCATCGCTTTAAGAGTTTTGAAATTCCCAAAAACTTAACTTTTCTTTTTCATAAAATACACCCAAACTTTTCTGCTATAGTCATCAATAAAACTGACAAAATAATGACAGCCTCCAAGAGATGCAGCTTTAGTTGTCCACACATCAGAGTGGATTAATTCCAATGGCTTCTTACTCTCTTGAACATGTCTAGGAAATGGTTTGCTTGCTTGTTTTCCAAACTGAGAGGCTTCACATACCTTATGCATTTCTGCAACCTTGAATTTTGGCAAACCTGCAACAATATTTTGGGCCTGCATTGATTTAAGTCGCTGTATATTAACATGACCAATGCGTTTATGCCAGATATCAATATCTGCAACTACACCGGTCCCATGTGCAAACATTGCTGCACTCAATTCAGGCATGTCTGCATCCAACGTAAATATTCTGCCCTTCTTCTTTCCTTTTGCTATCAAGCGACCTTTATTTTTCATATCCTCAACAAAGCATCCATGAGGATTAAATCTGACCTGCAAGCCCTGCTCGACCATTTGACCAACAGAAACCACGTTCTTGGTGATATTCGGGACATGAAATACATCGGACAGGTATTTCTTTTTCCCATCCTGCATAGACAAGGGAATTTTTCCAATCTGCACAATAGGATGTGCAGTATCATCACCAGTCTTCACAAATCCTGGTTTTTCCATTTTTCTTGCATCCTCCATCCATTCTGCATGACCTGTCATGTGGTTTGATGCACCTGAGTCAACATACCATACATCATTGCTTTCTTCTGCACTTGTCACAGAATTGTTCATGTGCTGCACCATAAATAAGTGCTCATTTCTGTCATCACCCTGTCTACTAGAAGATGCATAATTCCCTTGTTGCAGTTTTCCATTCATGATGTCATTCTGCTTTTTATAGCAGTCTTTAGCCATATGACCCATTTTACCACAGTAGTAGCATTCAACATTACTGTTTGCATTTTGGCCTCTTTGCCATCCACCACGACCTCTTTGGCTCCCCCTGCCTCTAGAGTTACCACGTCCTCCTCCATAGGACTGGTTTTCTTGAGTTTGCTGCATATTCTGATTTCTACCATGGCCTCCAAATCAGCCTCGTCTACCTCTGCCTCTACCTCTTCCAGCATTTGAGTAGAAGACAGTTTCTTTTGAAGTTCCTCCGGAAGAAGATGCACCACCATTTCTCTACTCCTCAAAAATTAGAAGAGCAATCAACTCCTCAAAATCAGGAAATCTTTCACGAACTGAAATGGATGTCCGAAACTGTGCATAATCCTTTCTTAGACCATTCAAGGTCATAGAAACTAAATCATCATCTTCCACTGGTGACCCAATGGAAGCAAGTGCATCTTCAATCTTCTTCACCTTCATGTGGTAGTCATTGATGCTCATATTTTCTCTTTGCACATTGTGCAACTCTTGCTTGAGCTGCATTTTCCTGGCTTGCGTATTTGTGCTATACATCTTTGACAGAGTATCCCATGCCTCCTTTGGCGTACTTGCATCCTGAATATGCACAATCATAGAGTCTGAAATGTTGATAGACAGCCAGTACATAACTTTCCTGGCTCTCTCATGCCATGCTTTGAATGCCTGCATTTTCTGTTGATTGGGAATATCAGGAAGAACATGTTCTTCTTCATTTCCTGCAACAAATTCCCAATATCCTTTTCCCATAAGGAAATTCGTCATTCTAAACTTCCATGCCTGGAAGTTGTTCTTGTCAAGCTTTTCAGTTACAGTCTGTGAAAGAGAATCAGACGCCATTACAAAACACTGCGAAAAATTCTGTCACTGCAAAAACTCAGCTTCACCCTCACAAGGACAAATCTGCAAAACTGGCGAAAGTGGTATTTGACCACATAGTCACTTCTTAGTGACGATTTTGCATAAACACGAACCAAGGATGATTCTGAAACTCCCAATGTCTCTGCGCACAAGCATACGATGCAATTTCTACAATAACTTTTCACCGACCTGTAGAACAGTGGTCGCACAGCATAAAGCTGGGCCTTTTTCTGAGTGCGTGCAGAAAACTTCCGCCTCCAAAACAAGCCCCGAAATGGCCTCAAATCAAAAAAACAAGGTTGCCAAGGGCTAAAGGCCTCTCCCGCAGCATATAATGCCCTCTTACTTCACCGCGAAGGGCGTCTCAACTTGAGACAATGCACTCCTGCAATTTCCGGCTGTGCTACCTGCAGAGATCTGCTCCCAAAACAGAAAATGAAAGCAACACTGCTCCTCTTACCAGACCACCGCGAGCTTGGCTTGCTTTCTTGAGCTCCTTACTACGAACAAGGCTCTGATACCATGTCAAGATTGTGGGAGAGAAGGAAGGAGTCTCACTTGTAGCTTTCTTGCTTGCACAATGGGGGAATACACACAAGGGTGGAGGCTGAAAACAGTTTTCCTCTTCTTAGTTGTGTAAGCCAAAAGAACTCTCATACAAAGAAATAGAAGAACCCTATATATGGGTCTCAAACCAAACTCAACTAACTAAGGTGGCATACTAACTGAGCCACGAACTAGAGTAGATAAGGATAGCTATCATGTAGCTATTATTCATGGGCGGTGTACCAACCGCATCTGCAACTAACACGTCGGTGACATAAATGCACAACGGTCACCCTGGCATATCACGACTGGAGCTCGATATCTCAACAAAAACCTTAATCTAGATGAGGAACAATTTGTTTCATATGCCCACCTTAGGATCCAAGTGACCACTTATTAAGGAAGTCAAAGACAATGCTCTCATAAATGAAGGTTCTAACTTAGGATCAGAGTGACCATTGGGAATGCTCATAAATGAAGGTTCTAACTCCAACACCTTGTCCTATTAAGGATGGAATCAATTAAGCTATCACATGCACCAATTGATATACAAAATGAGTAAATCATTGCACCAAAATAACCTAGTCCACATTTATTAGATCTCAACATAGGCTTCTAAAAGTAATATATAGTGAAGTAAATTATTTTGGTCATAATTTTTATATTTAGATCCCTAAACACATCAATCATGCAACCAAAACCCCCTAGTCAACAACTAGTAAATCTCAACTCAAGCTACCAATGGAATATATAGTTAAAGTTAAAAATCCTAAGGAATCAATAAAGAAAGCTCAATTTAAGAGGACTATTTGGATATGTAAGCTAAAGGTATTCCAAACTCTTCTTACAATTGTGCCAAACACACAAGCATAAAGAGAACAATCATTTCAAAGAGGTGCAATACCAACACAACTTGTGTGCTACCTAGGCCTATCAACTAAATATAGAATCCATTTAAAAAATAGTTGGGACTTACTCTACCATGACTATATCATGATAAGCTATAAATCCAATTAAAAATGCACAACATGTGAAAATTGTTGAATCTAAGTAGAAAGTGTTGGAACTATATATAGCTCACCCTATCTAGACTAGGTCTCACCTATATAAATGTAGATTGAGATCAATATGATGTAGTCTTTGGGAGTGTGTATGGTGTGTCTCTTCTCTCCCTATCACATCTCTACATATATTCTCTCTCTACATCTCAACATAGTATCAGAGCTATCACGATCAACTACAACCAATTCCTTGAAGAAGATAATCGAGAATTATATCTATGTAGTATCTCTTCAATTATTGATTCATGTTCTTTTCATGCTTAAATTTGATCTATTATATATGTTATGTGCATCTTATGTAATGAATTTTAAGCATAGAAGAAGTTCACTCGATTATCATTTAGATTGCATATATGTTGAATTGTAGATATGCCTTGCATGGGGACACCCTAAAAGTTTCTATTTGGGAAACACTTAAGGAAACACCTTTCTCAAGAAAACCAATTTTGTCATGTGTTAGGACTCATAAGCTTTCTACCTAACAAATCCATGCTCAATTTGGAGTTATGTGTCAAAAGTTATGCCAATTTAGGTAAATTGGACTTGAAATAGGAAAACAAATAGGACAATAGCTTTTCATGCAGAATTCTACGACAAAGGTTTTGTCACGATTACTCACTCTTACAATTCTCTGTTTCTACCAAAATTACTTATATGTCAAGCATTGCAATGATAAATTTGTTATTCTTACTCTATATGTGGATAATACCATACTTATTTCTAACAATCTCAACTTCCTTCAACAAGTAAAGAAGGTTTTATCTTCTGCATTTGACATAGTCAATCTTGGAGACATACACTCATATCTTGATATTCAAATTCAATGCTATCAAGAAAAGAGTGTTTTATTATTATGTCAAACAAAATTCATTAAAGATATTATTTAGAAGTTTGGCTTGGGTTTTGCACATCTTGCTACTCTTTGTCTTGTGAGCTCTACCAAAAACTCACTTTTTGCAGAATGATGGAAAATCAACATTACATCAACCTTATGCTAATCTTGTTGGATGTCTTCAATTTGTTGGCATAAATTATTGCCCTGACATTCTTTTTGCTACAAATTTTCTTGGACAACATCTTACTTCTCCATACCTTAAACATTGGATTGCAGCTAAATGATTTTTGAATTATTTGAAAGGCACTAAAGATTTTGGGTTGGTTTATCTCTACATTCACTTCAACTTTTGGGTTATATAGATGTAAATTGGGAAAGCTCTCACTTATCTATGCATTCTACAAGTGGAAATTTTTTCTTTATCAATGGTTGTCTTATTTCTTGGACTAGAAAGAAACAACATTGTGTTGTTGTTTCCACTATAGAGGATGAATATGAAGCTACATCTTTAGTGGCTCAAGAGTTAGTATGGCTTCGACAAGTTCTATAAAAAATTGGCGATTCTCCTCTCTCTATCACACCACTTTGATGTGATAACCAAAATGCTATTAGTCTTGCTAAAGACTATATTCAACATAACAAGTCCAAACATATTGCAATGCATTATCATGATGTTCAATATGAAGTAAAGAAAGTCACAATCATGATTGAACATTGTCCAAGTGATTAGATGACTGCAGATATATTCACCAAAGGAAGTGATCAGATGACTGCAGATATATTCACCAAAGGAATCAATGAAGCACACTTCACTCTACTGCACTTGGAACTTGGAGTTGTCTCAACTTCAATATTTCGGAATTAATCTACTATGACATTGTAGTGCCATTGTACATGCTCATTGTATAGGCACCATACACTTCACATATGCACACACACCTTAAATATCTTAGTCATCTTTGTACATACATATTCAATTTCACTTCACATGCACGGATTCACTTTAAATGCACACAATAATCCTTCTTGATAATGTTTGTACATTTGTATATAGGAGCTTGGGTTTTTCCCTTATGCTCCCCAAGGGTAGTTTTTCATCCACGGTTAGAGACCTTTGTTTGAGTAGGGGTGTTGGAGCTATATATAGCTCACCCTATCTAGACTAGGTCTCACCTATATATGTGTACATTGTGATCAATATGATGTAGTCTTTGGGAGTGTATATGGTCTGTCTCTTCTCTCCCTATCCCGTCTCTACATATCTTCTCTCTCTACATCTCAAGAGAAAGAGAAGGAAAGTTTCCAAGTAGCACCTAATATCAAACCAGTAAAACAAATCCATATTTATTGGAATGGTGTAAAGCCAAAAACTACTCCATGATCAATCTATCATTCGCAACAACATTGGCTGAGAAAGTCAATATGCCAAGCACTCACTACTTTTCCTTATTAGATACAACATTCAAGATGCTCACCATAGCCTAATGGAATGATTAGCTTTGTGAGGTTGTCTCCCTTACGAAATCACATGGAAAGATAATGAGCATATCTCATGTAAAATCATGTCAATCCAGTAAGACTTGTTGACAACAATACTTGAAAAGAACATTGAAGCCCTAAGACCCTAGGTTTAAACCAAGATCTAATAAGAAAAATTTAGGATCAATTTGAGGTAGCCAAAATCAAGTAAAAGTGAAACTATCAAAACAAAGAAATGGTATGCACATTGAGTTGACATCGTTAGCAATGGTAGTCCAATTATCACCAATGTTGAGTAGCCCCTACACCATCAAAATGCTTTAATATGATCAAAATCAGTATGTGTTAACCTACACTTCTTGCAACAAATAGGCACATTTTGAACGCTTCATTGATAAAATCACAAAATTCTAAACATTGAAATTATGTAACTTCTTTAAAAACCCATTTTCAAAACATTGTATAAGGTATGGCTCAAATCTATAAAGCCATGACTTTTTAAGTGTCTATTGAAAGATACCAAGAAGCTAGGAATTTGTTCTTTTCTATAGGAATAATAAGGTCTTAGACCTTGGCTCATTATTGTAATATCAATATGAAATAATAGAAAAAGGGGTGGTTATGGGAGTTGGTTGTTGGAGGGAGAAGGCACGAGTAGTTTATGTCTCTCTTCTCCTTTCTTTCTTTATATCTCTCTCAACATCACACATTTTTCCAACTTGCTCCTCTCTTCTTGGGGTTTCCATGGTTTTCTTGGATATGAAGAGTGAAGCTTGTGAGAAAGAGGGCGAGAGTAATGGTGATGTTTCTTGTGGTTCAGTATAAGTTTTCATGGCAAGAGGGTATGCTTTGCAAATTTCATGGTCAGAGGACAAAGCTTCAGCCATATACCTTGGCACCTTACGACCATCATTGTGTGTCTTTCATGGATGCTATGGGAGGGTCTCCTCATTGTGCCTTCTATCCCTCATTTTCATCACAAGATGGTGCCTCGGGTGGATTTTCTTCATTTCAAAGGCACCGATTCTGAGTACCAAAATTCCTTCATCTAGCATTTTGAGGTGGCTTATGGGATTAATTTTCCCAATCTAAATGATCCAGCTTATCAAGAGGTAGTGTTTGAGCCCTGTATGTGAAAGAAGGTGGTTTCTTGGCTAGCTAAGGAGCAAGGATGGCCTACATATGTAGCAACAAATGTGGCATTTACCAAGTAGTTTCAATAGGACACGACTCATACCTAGAAGTCAAAGTCTCAAACAAGGTGGTTCTACTATTCAAAACTACATAGTGTCGTGAAGCTATAGGTTTAGTGAAGGAAAAACAAGGAAAAGGCATCCATACATGAGAGCAGAATTTTGATGCCGAGAAGTGCTTAAAAATAGCTAAAAATTACAAATATCAAGGGAAAAATATTCAACGTTGAAGGCGGCGGCTCGATCTAGGACGATTTTAAGTGTCAAAGTGCTTTAAAGGCGCCCGAACGACACTTGTTAATTTTTCATAATTTTTCAGACTGTCGTGCAAGTTGACACGAGTTACCCGCCAATGCAGGATGCCGAGCCGGACGCCCAAGATTTTTGAGAGCTTAATTCGGAGTCCGGACGGGTAAGGAGCTAAGAAACCGGTCAAGATACGAAAAGGTGGACATTAGAGTGGCCAAATGTAAGTGACTTTTGGGGGGCATTTTATGCCACAACAAATCATGGCATTAAAAAAGGAGCAAAAACGTGAGGAGAGGGCGCATCATGATGGCACCGAAATTTGCGCTAAGAGCATAGGAAATCAAGCATGCTGCCTGTGAACAACCATACCAATTGATCATTGCCCTTCAATCCCCTCTGGATGCTGGTCATATCGCCGAGCTTCGCTCCTCCAATGGTGGTCTCTATGAAGAACTCTGATTTCAATATTTATCTCTCCTTCCTCTCTCTCCTCTAAGGGCAGATTCATATGGTGAAGAAGAAGAAGAAGAATGGATGATGGATGCTTGTCCAATGAAGACCGGATTGCTCCGTGGTTCAAGAGGAATGAAGATTGCTGATTGTGGACCGTCACGAGCATTAATGGCTGCTGGAAATCAGTCGTGAGACATGGAAAATAAAAACCCGCAACCTGCTATCAAAGAGTTTACTATTCATGATATAAATCATGGGATTCTTATGAACACAGAAGAGTTTCACTAGAAGTTATATGAGATATTTGCATACAAAATTCAGGCATTGTTACCCAATAACCACCTTAGTTATACAAGTTCTTTTGTATTTAGCATATAATTTTCACTTATACCATGCACATTTATAAAAAATAAGTCTATAGGAACCTACAACTCAGACATCTGGAAGTAATTGACAGTCTGTAGGATAAATCACATTAATTCAAGTACAAAAATATGGTCAGAACCCAAGAATGATGCCAAAAATTGTCAAAAGTCCACTAGGTCCACATGGGACCAGAAGTAACTAACTTAAGTGACCAGCAAGTGACCTAGGCTAGTCAAAAAGTGACCAGAGACTGAGCAGAGAGCAGCCCGCATTTTTTGGCTCAAAATGCAGGCTGCACTGTCTGATGCAAACTGGAGAGAGTTGGAGCTATGGTGCATGAAATGGAGCATGCAAACTGAAGATTAACAGGCCCAACTAGTGAAGATGTAAACATGGTGAGAGCTCCACTTCTCTGCCTCTTTGGTCTGACAAAAATGCATGCTGAAACAGTCTATAAAAGAGGGAAATCTGAGAGAAGAGTATTCAGCCTGCTCTTATGCACGACTTCTCTCATCTTGTTTACCTTATTCTTGGTCCAATGAAGCCCGACTTGTACCCAAGTACTTGAGTGACTTTGGGGCAAGCAAAGGGTGAGGATATTGAAGACTTATGGACTGTTATGGGCTGTAATAACCAGTCATAAACATGGCAGCCCACTGTTATGATCCATTTTTATGAGCAAACATGGGTTTTTTATGGTTGTAATGGAGGGAAATGACCTTTTTTCTTCAGGACATTGTTCATAGATGATCAAAACTGCTTCTTCTTGAGTTTATGCACTCATTTTGAACTTGATTATGGGCTGGAATTTTTTGTTTTAAAATTATACTTTTTCAATTCATTTCAAGTATCTTTGGCCCAAATCTTGGATGCATTTGAATCTATCAACAATATACTTGTTCCAAAGGGTTGAAATTCATCTATGTACATGAAATAAATGCCATTAGAGCTTGCATTTGACATTCATAAATGAATTGAGAATCTGAAAATATCCTTTATGATATTATGTATGTATCCTGAGGCATTTGATGTAATCAAGTTAGTCTTATTCCTTCTGTTCATGTATGCTAAGTACATAGTGAGAAGGCTTGAACTCTTCTTCCATACTTAAATCATTTCTAAATACCGGATCTTATTAAACCTCAATCCATTTTCCCTTTCCGAATCTTGAATCCTAAACTCTTATTTGGCACTAAAAGCCCCGGTGGTAGACCTTCAACTCTTAACGCGACGAACACCGCAAAGAACGGTAATTTCATTTTTACAAAGGAAATTGATATTTTATACAAGTTGCTTCATGTATACTTGTTCCCATGGGATGATTATGCATCATAATGTTGTTTTCTTTGAGTTTGATCAGTTTATGCTCAGAAAATCAGAAAATCATAAGTGTTGTGAGACTGAAATTAATGGTGTAAAACCTGTAAAACACGCGAAATATGGGAAAATTGGGTGTTTTTGATATATAAATGGAAAATATAATAAGACACACAAACTAAATTTGTGTTTTTGCTGCAAATGAACCTAAGGGCCACAGCCCACAACTCATTTTGTATTTTCAATTATTTAATATTACAAAAAATACAAGAAAAATAGGGAAAATAGAGAAAAATAAGGGAAAAATGGATTTTGAGTGCCGAAAATTAAGGAAAAATAAGAACCATGTTTGTGAATGTTTGTGGGGTCTGAAGCATGAGGATTTGCCTCAGTTCAGCCACACATTTTTATTCTAGTATGGTTTATTCTAGTATGGTTTTCTTTGCGTTTATACACAAAAAAATGTGGAAAATGAACCCTAGACCAATCAATAATGCACAACTTAAACGAGTGAGGGGGTTGAGTGTATAAAAGGTGTTTGAATACTGAATGAAATGATGAAAAGCTTTCTGGTTTTTATGCATACCATTTAGGTTGGTCGATAATTACAAATTAAGAACCTAGTAGCACGAGGGTTTCTCGGTGCTAGGTTCATGCAACGCCGTATACAAGCGATAGTTAAATTCATTGAAAGAATGCTTTTGCACTAAGCACAAATGCTGATTTTCTTAATTGTTTGAGCAGATGGACATTCACAATTTTCATGGAGCATAAAATGATAAAAGGTATCAGACAATACCTCCTGGATGCATAACACATGTATTCTCTAGATCGTGACCAACGTTGAGTGAGTAAGGTTGTCCTAAGCTGTAGGCTAGGCCTTGGGTCTAGGGGAAAGAAAGTGAGGAAAATAGTACAATCCTGGAATGAAATAATTGGTACCTTGAGAGAACTATGTGCGAAGTGTTATATATGTTTAGCGACGCATTGAGGGGCCAATCCCCAAGATGTAGGAGAGTCATAGTGAGGTAGCGGCAGTCAGTTGTGGGAGGACCTCCTATGTTTGTACTTCGTGTCTTTAGGCAATGTGCTAGGGACTCCTCCTGAGGAGTGTTAATTGGGTCAGAGTTGGACTATGATACGTGATAAAAATGCAAGATGTTTAGGAAGATGATGTATGTGTCATCCATGCTCTTGGCCGCGAGGCCGTGGGGTTGTTGAGCGCATGATAGAGGTCTGGCTAGTGCATGAGCCAGTGCCGGCCCGTTTTAGGTCCCATCAGTGGTGTGTCTGCGGGGAGCCACTTATAAGTGGTGGTTTTCGGATCTAGGGTTTCTAGGGACCAAAAGGAAGTTGGTTTATGTCCTCTGACAAGGACCGTCAAGCCGAAATCCAAAAAGTCGAACTTGCTGAGAGGGCTAGACGGCGGTTAGAGATCGTAAGCCGTTATTCTCCTCAAAGGGGTAGTCGAGTATGTATATGAAGCGGTGGTCTTAGTCATTTAACTACTCCACCTATTCCATTAGGGGCAAGAGGAAGCATAAGTTCTTCCTCTTCTCCACTAAGTTTACCCACTTCAAGTGGGGGTGTGAATCCATCATTTCAAGCTCCTATTGCTAATCCGATAGTCACCATGGCACAGCCAATTGCGATTCTTGCAGGGACGTCGGATTTACCAGCCTTAGGAGTTCCCTTGCCCATTTTTAATGGGTTAGCAAAAGAGGATGCAGAATTTCACATTTGTGAATTTCAGAGGTTGATGTTCAATTATCGCATCCAAGACGAGGGACATCTCATGATGTTCTTCAATATGACGTTAAAAGGAAGGGCTGGGGTGTGGTATCACAGCATAGAGTCTGGAACCATAACCACCATTGATCAATTCTATGCAGCTTTCCGAGCAGAATATGCCTCTAAAAGAGGTGGCCAATATTGGTTGCGGGTCTTGAATGTAACACGTCAAGATCCTCACGAGAATGTAAAAGCATATGCTAAGAAGTTAAAGGAAATATTCCGTAAGTTGCAAACTTACATTCCCATTCCACTAGCTGCCCAATTGCAATACTTTTTGCATGGGTTGGACTTTAATATCCAAGTACAATTGAGCAGTGTGGCCTTAGCGGATATAGACACCGCTATTACACAGGCAGTGGGAGTAGAAGCACGATTACAAAAAGCCAACTCCTCTCGAATGAATGTTAATGGGGGTTTAGTACCTAATGGCAATCCAGCATTGACGAATGGAAGTCAAGGGATGCCTATGACTAACCCTAATGGGAGAGGGAGTATAGTTTCAAATGTACCTTTACTACCGGCTCCTCCTAGTGTGACTATGCCCATGGCAAGTCAGTTGGCCCCACCAAATGTTGGAGGTCAAGTTTCAAATTCTAATGTTATTCCTGTGGGTCAACAGCCAATGCCAAATCATATTGTTAGGCCAATGGAACGGCGGGTTGATGATCGAGGTTACGAGTCAAGTGCATCTAATGTCCTTGGCGAAGTTAAGGACATGATGAAGCATTATACCGATATGATCTCCGAGCAATATCGAAAAATAGCGTCGACGTTAATTTCTTGAAGAAGCAACAAAATTTGATAGGGAGTCGATGCCCTGAAGAGGGTGGACCCTCTAGATTCAATTGTAAATGGTGTGGTGGACAGCACTTTCCTAGAAACTATCCAAATGTGAAATGTGACATTTTGTTGAGATATCGAGCTCCACTTGTGATACGCCAGGGTGACCGTTGTATATTTATGTCACCGACTTGTCAGTTGCAGACGCGGTTGGTACACCGCCCATGAATAATAGCTACATGATAGCTATCCTTATCTACTCTAGTTCGTGGCTCAGTTAGTATGCCACCTTAGTTAGTTGAGTTTGGTTTGAGACCCATATATAGGGTTCTTCTATTTCTTTGTACTTGAGTTCTTTTGGCTTACACAACTAAGAAGAGGAAAACTGTTTTCAGCCTCCACCCTTGTGTGTCTTCCCCCATTGTGCAAGCAAGAAAGCTTCAAGCGAGACTCCTTCCTTCTCTCCCACAATCTTGACATGGTATCAGAGCCTTGTTCGTGGTAAGGAGCTCAAGAAAGCAAGCCAAGCTCGCGGTGGTCTGGTAAGAGGAGCAGTGTTGCTTTCATTTCCTGTTTTGGGAGCAGATCTCTGCAGGTAGCACAGCCGGAAATTGCAGGAGTGCATTGTCTCAGGTTGAGACGCCCTTCGCGGTGAAGCAAGAGGGCAGTATATGCTGCGGGAGAGGGCTTTAGCCCTTGGCGACCTTGTTTTTTTGATTTGAGGCCATTTCGGGGCCTGTTTTGCAGACGGAAGTTTTCTGCACGCACTCAAGAAAAGGCCCAGTTTTATACTGTGCGACCACTGTTCTACAGGTCGGTGAAAAGTTACTGTAGAAATTGCATCGTATGCTTGTGCGCAGAGACATTGGGAGTTTCAGAATCATCCTTGGTTCCTGTTTATGCAAAATCGTCACTAGGAAGTGACTGTGTGGTCAAATACCACTTTCGCCAGTTTTGCAGATTTGCCCTTGTGAGGGTGAAGCTGTGTTTTTTGCAGTGACAGAATTTCTTGCAGTATTCTGTAATGGCGTCTGATTCTCTTTCACAGATTGTCACTGAAAAGCTTGACAAGAACAACTTCCAGGCATGGAAGTTTAGAATGACGAATTTCCTTATGGGAAAAGGATATTGGGAATTTGTTGCAGGAAATGAAGAAGAACCAGTTCTTCCTGATGTTCCCAATCAACAACAAATGCAGGCATTTAAAACATGGCATGAGAGAGCCAGGAAAGTTATGTATTGGCTGTCTATCAGTATTTCAGACTCTATGATTGTGCATATTCAGGATGCAAGTACGCCAAAGGAGGCATGGGATACTTTGTCAAAAATGTATAGCACAAATACGCAAGCCAGGAAAATGCAGCTCAAGCAAGAGTTGCATAATGTGCAAAGAGAAAGTATGAGCATCAACGACTACCACATGAAGGTGAAGAAGATTGCAGATGCACTTGCTTCCATTGGGTCGCCAGTGGAAGATGATGATTTAGTTTCCGTGACCTTGAATGGTCTAGGAAAGGATTATGCACAGTTTCGGACATCCATTTCAGTTCGTGAAAGATTTCCTGATTTTGAGGAGTTGATTGCTCTTCTAATTTCTGAGGAACAGAGAAATGGTGGTGCATCTTCTTCAGGAGGAACTTCAAAAGAAGCTGTCTTCTACTCAAATGCTGGAAGAGGTAGAGGCAGAGGTAGAGGAGGCCGATTTGGAGGCCGTGGCAGAAATCAGAATATGCAGCAAACTCAAGAAAACCAGTCCTATGGAGGAGGACGTGGTAACTCTAGAGGCAGGGGGAGCCAAAGAGGTCGTGGTGGATGGCAAAGAGACCAAAATGCAAACAGTAATGTTGAATGCTACTATTGTGGTAAAATGGGTCATATGGCTAAAGACTGCTATAAAAAGCAGAATGACATCATGAATGGAAAACTGCAACATGGGAATTATGCATCTTCTAGTAGACAGGGTGATGACAGAAATGAGCATTTGTTCATGGTGCAGCACATGAACAATTCTATGACAAGTGCAGAAGAAAGCAATGATGTATGGTATGTTGACTCAAGTGCATCAAACCACATGACAGGTCATGCAGAATGGATGGAGGATGCAAGGAAAATGGAAAAACCAGGATTTGTGGAGACTGGTGATGATACTGCACATCCTATTGTGCAGATTGGAAAAATTCCCTTGTCTATGCAGGGTGGGAAAAAGAAATACCTGTCCGATGTATTTCATGTCCCGAATATTACCAAGAATCTGGTTTCAGTTGGTCAAATGGTTGAACAGGGCTTGCAGGTCAGATTTAATCCTCATGGATGCTTTGTTGAGGATATGAAAAATAAAGGTCGCTTGATAGCAAAAGGAAAGAAGAAGGGCAGAATGTTTACATTGGATGCAGACATGTCTGAATTGAGTGCAGCAATGTTTGCACATGGGACCGGTGTAGTTGCAGATATTGATATCTGGCATAAACGCATTGGTCATGTTAATGTACAGCGACTTAAATCAATGCAGGCCCAAAATATTGTTGCAGGATTGCCCAAATTCAAGGTTGCAGAAATGCATAAGGTATGTGAAGCCTGTCAGTTTGGAAAACAGGCAAGGAAACCATTTCCTAGACATGTTCAAGAGAGTGAGAAGCCATTGGAATTAATTCACTCTGATGTGTGGACAACTAAAGCTGCATCTCTTGGAGGCTGTCATTATTTTGTCAGTTTTATTGATGACTATAGCAGAAAAGTTTGGGTGTATTTTATGAAAAAGAAAAGTGAAGTTTTTGGGCATTTCAAAACTCTTAAAGCTATGGTTGAAAAAGAAACAGGCTTGCAGATAAAATGCCTAAGGTCAGATGGAGGGGGAGAGTACCTCTCAAATGAGTTTGCAAAGTTCTTGCAGGAGCATGGCATAAAGCAGCAATATTCATGCAGTTATACCCCACAACAAAATGGAATTGCAGAAAGGAAAAACAGGCATATTGGAGAGGTATCTCGTGCCATGCTCAATGAAAAAGACTTGCCAGATTTTTATTGGGCTGAAGCAGTTGCTACAGCAGTCTACATAATGAACAGGACTCCCACTGCAGCAATACATGGAATGACTCCAGAGGAGAGGTATACTGGTAGGAAACCAGATATTTCTCATTTGAAAATTTTTGGTTGCATTGCCTATGTACATGTGCCAGATGAGCTGAGATCCAAGTTGGATCCAAAAGCTGAGAAGTGCATCTTTATTGGTTACTCTCTGCAGCAAAAAGGGTATAGATGCTATAACCCTTCTACTCGTAAGTTTACAGTGAGCAGAGATGTTGTTTTTGATGAGATGAGTAGCTGGTATAGACCAGTAAATGTGATTGATGATGAAGATGCACAAAATGGTAATGCTACACAGAATTCACAGCAGCAGTCACAAAATATTAGTGGACCTGGAGCGTCCTCTAGCAGTGGTTCACATTCTTCGCCATGGACAGGCAGATTGAGATCAGGAGAATCTTCTCAAAGCAATGCAGATAGTGGTATGCAGGTATCACGAAAAGGAAAAGAGAAGGTTGATCAGCCCATGTTTGATGTGAATGCAGGTCACTCTTATGTGGATGGTGAATCCAGTGGCTCAGAACAGAGCATTGATGATGAGTTGGGTATTCCTTCTATTGTTACACCTGGAGTAAGGAAGACCAGGGATGTTTTGAGAGCACCTGGGAGTGAACCTACTTTGCGTAGGTCTACAAGAGCTAGGTATCCTGTGGATAGGCTGAAATATGATGGATTTACAGCCATTCACTATGCATATATGGTCAAAGTGATACAGGAACCAGAACCCACATCTTTTGAGCAAGCCATGGGAAAAGAAAAATGGGAGAAAGCCATGGATGAAGAAATGGATGCCTTGGAAGCAAATGCTACATGGGAGTTAGTACCTTTGCCTAAAGGTAAGAATGCAATTGGCTGTAAGTGGGTTTATAAGGTGAAGCACAATGCTGATGGTTCTGTGAACAGATACAAGGCAAGATTAGTAGTCAAGGGGTATGCACAAACATATGGCATTGACTATGAAGAAACATTTAGTCCGGTTGCAAGGATGGCAACCGTAAGAGCAGTCATTGCTATGGCTGCATCAAAGGGATGGTCTTTACATCAGATGGATGTAAAGAATGCCTTCTTGCATGGTGATTTGCAAGAAGAGGTCTATATGGAGCAGCCACCAGGTTATGTGCATGCTGTTCATCCTGAGTTTGTTTGCAGGTTGAAGAAAGCCTTGTATGGCTTGAAGCAAGCACCTAGAGCATGGTCTGACAAGATAGGACAGTATCTTGTCACTATTGGCTTTCAGATTTCCAAGGCAGATTTCTCACTTTATGTGAGAAAAACAGAGAAAGGTATTATGCTGCTTGTCATTTATGTTGATGATTTGATTATGACAGGTGACAGTGATGAAGATATCCTTCATGTGAAAATGCTATTGAAGCAGAAGTTTGAGATGAAGGATTTGGGAGAGCTGCGTTATTTCTTGGGCATTGAGGTGATTAGATCACCAAGTGGGATACAGCTCTTGCAGAGGCAGTATGGATTGGACATGCTGTCCAAATATGGGATGACAGGCTGTAAGCCTATTTCAGTTCCTTTGGAGCAAAATGTGAAGCTGAGCACAGATGCAGGTGAGCTTCTAGAAGACCCTACTATGTACAGACGCATAGTAGGAAGTTTGATTTATATGACTATTACCAGGCCAGATTTGAGCTATGCTGTTGGATTGGTAAGTCAGTTTATGCAGGCTCCAAGGAAACCACATTTGGATGCGGCTAGACGCATACTTAGGTATGTGAAGTCCACATTGCAGTATGGACTATTTTATGAGACTGGGGTTCAGATACAGTTGCATGGATACACTGATGCTGATTGGGCTGGTAGTATTTCTGATAGACGATCTACCAGTGGATATGTATTCTCTTTTGGGAGTGCTGCAGTCACTTGGAGCAGCAAGAAACAGCCTACAGTTGCCTTGTCGAGCACAGAGGCTGAGTACAGGGGTGCAGCAATGGCTGCATGTGAGGTAGCTTGGTTGCATAAGCTACTTTATGATATGCATCAGTCTACAGATGGGCCAGTTGTCATTTATTGTGACAACATGAGTAGTATACACTTGGCAAATAACCCAGTCTATCATGCTAGAACAAAGCACATTGAGGTGCATTATCACTATGTGCGAGAGAGGGTTTTACTAGGTCTTATTGATCTAGTTTATGTCAGCACAGAGGATCAGGTAGCTGACATATTCACGAAGGCATTGGGCGCAGAGAAGCTGCGCAAGTTCAGAGACCTGCTTGGTGTGCAGGAATTGGGATTGAGCTCGAGGGGGAGTGTTGAGATATCGAGCTCCACTCGTGATACGCCAGGGTGACCGTTGTATATTTATGTCACCGACTTGTCAGTTGCAGACGCGGTTGGTACACCGCCCATGAATAATAGCTACATGATAGCTATCCTTATCTACTCTAGTTCGTGGCTCAGTTAGTATGCCACCTTAGTTAGTTGAGTTTGGTTTGAGACCCATATATAGGGTTCTTCTATTTCTTTGTACTTGAGTTCTTTTGGCTTACACAACTAAGAAGAGGAAAACTGTTTTCAGCCTCCACCCTTGTGTGTCTTCCCCCATTGTGCAAGCAAGAAAGCTTCAAGCGAGACTCCTTCCTTCTCTCCCACAATCTTGACACATTTGTGGGAAGTTGGGCCATCTAGCTGCTACCTGTTGGAGTAAGATTAGTTCTCTCCAACAAGGGAGTAAACAACCAGGCCCAGTGAATCATAGAGTGCAAGGAAATAACTTGCAGCAGAATGATGCACCTAGGCAAATATTACAGAGGGGAAAAACAAATATAGAAGAGTTGCCACAAGGCAATGAAGTCAGCCTTATTGAGGCTGTACGAGTCAATGATGCTGAAACCTCTAACTTAAGAGCCGTGACAAGAGGCCAAAAGGCTAAAGAGGTTGACAAAGATAATGTAAAACTGGCTGAGGGAAACCCTAAACAAGGGGATAAGGGAACGCAAGTCCAGAATCCTAGCATAGAAGGGGGACTGCTAAAGCCGGTTGACAGAAAAGGCGACCCTAAGAAGGATGAGGAGATGCCAAGAAAGAAGGCGAGAGCCAATAAAGAAGCACCAAAACCGGTCCAAAGACCAAAAGAGAGGATGGTTTGACGAGAAAAGAGAGCTTTGGCTACTTATCAAGACTTTGATTTAGCGAGTTCTCTTTGCAAAGTTAAACCAGATGTGAACCTCTCGCAATTGATCAAATTATCTCCAGGAGTACGCCATGTATTTAAGAAGATCCTGCGTATCGGGTATATTGTGGAACCTCTGGGCATAACACAAGTAGGGGAAGATTGGTTTGACCATGCTGAAAAGAACTGCCCTAGGGTTCTAGCTTATGTAGATAAAATATTAGTGGAACATGCCATTGTAGACACTGGATCCTCTGTCGACATCATGAGTTTAGAGTTGATGGAGAGGCTGGGTCTAGGCATCCAGAAAGACAGCTCCACCCTTCTGAGAATGGCTGATGATAGTCTAAGAGAGCTAGAAGGTTGGGTTACTAAGGTCCATGTTACAGTTGCAAGTGTAGAATGTTTCTTGGACTTTAGGGTGATAATATTTGCAAGACGTCCTAGCTATCGGGTGTTGCTATAGGTAGGCCTTGGATCTTACGAATAGACTATCAAGTTGATATACTTGCTGGTCGAGTGGTTCTT
The DNA here is from genome assembly GCF_053477565.2 of Lygodium microphyllum. Classification (NCBI taxonomy): domain Eukaryota; kingdom Viridiplantae; phylum Streptophyta; class Polypodiopsida; order Schizaeales; family Lygodiaceae; genus Lygodium; species Lygodium microphyllum. The sequence continues at coordinate 86,336,380 of NC_141151.1, forward strand.
GGTAGAGGTGCTAAACGAGTAATAGTCGATGCTTATCTTGAGTCTCCTCAAAGTGAGAGAGCTCCTTTATCTTCTACGGAATTAGAGACATCAGACGATCCATCTGGCAGTGAGACATCATCTAGTGATGAATCTAAAGCGGGGTCCACTACAGAGGATATCTATCAGATAACTCTAAATGAGCCAATAGATCCGAAAGATAGGATAAGAGATGTGGATGTGATCGAGTTAGACCTTGGCACGTCAAATGATTCGCAGCCAATTAAATTAGGTTCCATGCTCAGTTCAGTAGAAAGAGAGGACTATTTGTCCTTGATTCAAGAATTCTAGGATATCTTTGCTTGGAGTTATGATGAGCTGAGAGGCATCCCTCCCAGCCTAGCTGTTCATACTATTCCTGTAAAAGATGGCAGTCGTCCTGTGCGTCAGAAAGTAAGGCGTATGCCTTTTGAACTAAGGGACGGGTTGTTTGAGGAGTTACAGAAGCTAAGGAAAGCTGGTTTAATCTTTCATGTACAACACACAGAATGGTGTTCACCTGTTGTTATCAGGAAGAAAAAGAAAAACCAGATCCGATTATGTGTAGATTTTAGAGGGCTAAATAAGCAGATAGTTAAAGATTACTACCCGTTGCCGTTTATTGACTAGATTTTGGATCAATTAGCGGGTAGGGAAATATATTCGTTCATGGATTGCTTTGCGGGATATAACCGGATGGCAATTACAGAAGAGGACAAGTTGAAAACAACTTTTATAACGGTCTTTGGTACTTTTGCATACCATGTGATGGCCTTTGGTTTATGCAATGCACTTGGATCGTGGCAACAAATAGCAGACAAGACCTTTGGTGACATCTCCCCAGATGAGTTGAAAGTATTTATTGATGACCTGGGGGCAGCCACTGTAAGGGAAAGGATGTTGGTTATTTTGAGAAAGTGCTTTGAGCACTGCAGACAATTTTGTATCGCTCTTAACCCACGGAAGTGTGTCTTTGGAGTACCTTATGGGCTGTTGCTAGGCCATGTGGTCAGTTCAGTAGGGATCAACTGACCCTAAGAAGATCAAAGTCATAGTTGTTATGAGCCCACCACGCACTCCAAAAGAGGTTCATAACTTTCTGTCATCGATAGGGTACTATCGGAGACTTATAAATGCCTTGGCAGAAAGAATGTTGCCATTAACGAATTTATTATCCTTTAGCTGTTCATTTGAATGGAGCGACCCTTGTAAGGTAGCTTTTGAGGATGTGAAACAGGAGCTAGTAAAAGCACCCATTTTAAAGGCACCTAAAAGAGGCGAGGTGTTCTATATATTTTCAGCAGCCACCATGCATAGTATAAGCTACTATTTAGCCCAAATCTGGGAGGAAAAGTGGTATCATCCGATAGCTTTTGCTAGTTGAAAATTGGGCATTTCAGAGATCAATTATACCTACATAGAGAAGTTGTGTCTTGCGATGGTCTTTGGAACTAAGAAATTCAGGCACTACATCCTCTATGAAAAGATAGCATTCTATACGAAGGCGGAAGGACTTAGATTGCTTATGAACAAGCTGCAGCTGCCTGATCATTTGGCAAAGTGGTTAATCACTTTGCAGGAGTTCGACTATGAGCTTAAGAGTAAACCACCGAGGTTGCAGGGTATTGTGGAATGCCTTGTGGATTTCGGGGAGCCGAAAGAGATTTTGGCCGAAGGAAGTGATATTGAGGAAATTTTCAAAATTGATACAGCTTCTATTCCATCTTGGTATGCTGCTATTACGCATTATCTATCAACATGAGAGACTGGAGCTGGTTTGTCAAAGTTTGAAAAGAGAAAAATCAAACAGCAAGCTTTCAAGTTTTCCTTGATCGCAGGGATGCTATATCGGCAGGGTGTTGATGATATCTATCGCCGATGTGTGATGCTTGACGAGGTTCCTTTTATCTTGGAGGAGTGTCATGACTCTGCATGTGGGGGGCACTTTGTAGGACGGTTGATGGCGCAGAAAGCTTCAAGAGCTGGATATTGGTGGCCCTCTATCTTCCAAGATTCTTTTGAGTATGTAAAGAAATGTGATACATGTCAAAGGCATGACAGCCGAGAGAATAGGAAACGCCCACTTACGCCTATCATGGCTATCCTTCCATTTGAGAAGTGGGGCATTGATTTTGTGGGTCCTATTACCCCGTCGTCTACTACTCAGAAGAGGTATATTATAGTAGCCACTGATTATTTTACAAAATGGTCAGAAGTGCGGGTGATGAGGTAGGACAATGCAAAAGAGACTGCAAATTTCCTGTTAGAGGAGATTATTTGCCGCTTTGGTTCACCAAAAGAATTAGTGTCAGACCGTGGGACCCATTTTCTAAATAAGGTGATCAAAAGCTTGACTGAGGCTTGGCAAATCAAGCACAATAAAATGACTCCTTATAATCCGCAAGCGAATGGGCAAGTTGAAAGTACTAATAAACAGCTTGTGGGTATCTTGTCTAAGATAGTCTCTGAGAAGAAACGAAACTGGGACAAGAAGTTGTGTGTGTTACCCCTTGAAATCGAATTACCGACCATACGGTTTGTAATTAACCATTCGTTGGGAGATAAGGATTCCCTTTTTGAACGTTTCACGACTATAGCCCACCTGGATGAGTTGAAGTTGCAGAGGTTATTACACCAGGAGGTGGCCAAACGTCGGATGAAGCAGTTGCATGACCTTAGAGCAAAGAAATATACCTTTTAAAAAGGACAATTAGTCTTCTATTATGATGTGCGTAGGGAGTTGTTTCTAGGGAAGTTGGAACCTAAATGGGATGGTCCTTACAAGATTGTTAGGTTAGGGAAGAATAGGTCTACAACCTTATCAACTGATTTACAGGGAGTAGAGTTTAAAAGTAAGGTTAATCTTAATAAGATTAAACCTTATTATTTCTAAGTACACTAATATGGAGAAATGCATTGCAGGTCCATGCTAGGAATGATCTGAGACCTGTGCAAAAGAGCTTAAAGTTGGTTGACGGTCGGTTAATCCCTTATTTGGAGCACCCATATCTGGAGCAGAGATACCATCGGGGGAAACTCATCTGGTGGAGCAAAGGATACAAAGTGATTGAGCATGAGGATGGAACCTTTGTGTGGGAGATCAAAGTCTTCTGCCATCACTGTTTACAATTGTTGACGAGTATCCCTGTTGAGTTTAATGAAGAAGGTGGGATGGAGCCGTCAGTTCATCCTCTTAACATGCTAAACTTTGATTACCATAGTTACGAATAGAGGAGTTCGTGATGGTAGGCTATGTAAACCCATTGTGGACGTATACATTATATTTTGATGGAGCGTCCAGGGGCCCTAATAAAAAAGGAAGTGTTGGAGTAGTAATCCAAGATCCCCGACGTAGAGTGACGATGAAGTTAGCTGCTTATCTCGGGGCATGATTCACTAACAATATGGTGGAGTATAAAACCTTGATTATGGGACTGCATATTGCCAAACTAGGTGGTATTCGTCGGTTGTTAGTAAAAGGGGATTCCCAGTTGATCCTGAATCAACTAGATGGGACATACATAGTGCAAAATCCCATTCTTTCTATGTATCATCGAACTAATATGACCCTACTTGAAGAGTTTGAGAGAGTGTCTTTTCAGCTAATTCCACGTTACTGGAATCAATTTGCGGATTCATTGGCCAAATCTTGCTTATGAGGAAGACCTCTTCTTTAATTGTGGTCCTAGTTTGGATACTGTGATCAATGATGAAACAGGACCCGGTCGCTTGTGGGGAATGTTATCAGAGCATGCGATATATGGCAGACGATGGTTGATATGGGTGATGCAAAGAGTAGCCGAGACCAATCTACCATTATTATCTTGGACCCATAGGCTAATTAGACAACATGTTATGTGTACGCCTCTTTCTATCTATGCAGGAGGGATGGGTCATAACCTTATGTATTTAGTTTAGGGCTGCGAGCTTGTTTTTCCTGCTTGGAAGGAACCTATTATTGTATATCTGGATTCTTCCAGGGAAGGATGTGTAGGTGCTCCTTTGTTTTATTTCATTAGGCCAAGAGGGCCGATAAAGTTACGTAGTGAAGTGCTTTATTTCATTAGGCCAAGAGAGCCAGTTGTCTGTTTAGTGTAGGTGCGTTTAATGGTTTTTGTTTTAGTTTTGTGCCAGACAGGTTCGGAGAAAGAGCTTGGAAGGAGCCTTTTGTTGCGCGGAAGCTTCTTGTGGCCCTTTCCAGGTGATATCTCTCCTTTATGAGTACTGTGGTTTTTATGCTATATGTGTTTGTGTACTTGTTAAGGGGGTTTTTCGTTTCTTGTTGGGGACCGGCATCCAAGGCATGAAGTCCCAGGTTTAGGTTAAGTATGTCTGAAGGGAGGTCTGAGTAGTCATTACCTCCTGTAAAGACATTGTCAAGCATTGAAAGACCTGTTTTAGACATAAGACATAGTGACCCTGTTCTTCTAGCCTGCTAGGTAGCCGTTCGAGGAGTTCTTGTTAGTTGTGAGGCCATTAGGGAAGCCTGTAGAAGAAAAATGATGAGGCCGTTAGGGAAGCCTGCAGAAGAAAAATGATAATGATAAGCAGAAGGAAAACCCTTAATACCTAAAGAGAAAATATAAATACAGAGGTGTGTAAAAAGGGGTTCTAACTCCTATCAAAAACAGAAGAAGAAAAGAAAGGAAAATTTATAAGCAGTTGATCATTGCCTTGCGAGGACTTGGTAGGTTCCTGGGGACGAGTCAGACTCGGGGCCGATACCTTGTCTTCCTAGGGGTGGCATCTTGCTAGAAAAGAAGAAACTAAGGAAGGTTGGAGTGAAAATAAAAGTGAGCGTTAGAAAAGGATTAAGTGTCGCCTTGCAAGGGCTTGGTAGGTTCTTGGGTACCGAGACAGGTCCTGAGGCTGATGCCCTGTTCTCCTTGGGTCACTATGCTCAGCTCCCTCCTTTTTACATGCCCAAGTATGGAAGAATAAAAACCCTAAAAGAAGAAATGTGTTAAAAGAAAATACTTCTTGATCAAGCTATAGGAGTCCTCGCCTAGTAGGAGCTCCTAGTTGTGTTGTCCTTAGTTAGGTAGGTAGTTCGAACCACCACTTAGGGCAACCTCTTTGATAGTTCTTTTTAGTTTGGCCATGTTGGAGCACTTGGTTAATGACTAGCTTGGGACCTTCTATCAGATTATGCTAGGCCTACTCCTTGTAGATGTCATGCCTTGGTTTTGCCAGGGGGTAGGTTGAGCATTGTGTTGTGTCTAGTATGTATCTATTTTGTATCAGCTTGATGCTTCCTTTGGTTGTTTTGTGCAGATCTCTTGTGGGATTCGACGGGCTGAGTCACCCTATCCCGTGGTCGCCAATGAGAGCAAAATTTTGATGCCGAGAACTGCTTAAAAAAAGCTAAAATTTACGAATATCAAGGGAAAAATATTCAACGTCGAAGGTAGCGGCTCGATCTAGGACGATTTTAAGCGTCAAAGTGCTTTAAAGGCGCCCCCGAGCGACACTTGTTGATTTTTCATAATTTTTTAGACTGTCTTGCGGGTTGACAGGAGTTACTGGCCAATGCAAGATGCTGAGCCACACACCCAGGATTTTTCAGAGCTCAATTCAGAGTCCGGACGGGTAAGGAGCCAAGAAACCGGTCAAGATATGAAAAGGTGGACATTAGAGTGGCCAAATGTAAGTGACTTTTGGGGGGCCTTGGAGGGCATTTTATGCCACAACAAATCGTGGCATCAAAAAAGGAGCAAAAACGTGAGAAGAGGGTGCATCCTGATGGCGCAGAAATTTGCGCTAAGAGCATGGGGAATCAAGCATGCTGCCTGTGAACAACCATACCAATTGATCATTGCCCTTCAATCCCCTCTGGATGTTGGTCATATCATCGGGCTTCGCTCCTCCAATGGTGGTCTCTATGAAGAAATCTGATTTCAGTCTTTCTCTCTCCTCCCTCTCTCTCCTCTAACGGCAGATTCATGTGGTGAAGAAGAAGAAGAAGAATGGATGACGGATGCTTGTCCAATGAAGACCAGATTGCTCCGTGGTTCAAGAGGAATGAAGATTGCTGATTGTGGACTGTCTTGAGCATTAATGGCTGTTGGAAATCAATCCTGAGACATGGCAAATAAAAACCCGCAACTCGCAAAGAACGGTAATTTTATTTTTACAAAGGAAATGGATGTTTTATGCAATTTGCTTCATGAATACTTGTTTCCATGGGATGATTATGCATCATAATGTTGTTTGCTTTGAGTTTGATTAGTTTATGCTCAAAAAGTCAGAAAATCATAAGTGTTGTGAGATTGAAATTAATGGTGTAAAACCCGTAAAACACGCGAAATATGGGAAAATTGGGTGTTTTTGATATATAAATGGAAAATATAATAAGACACACAAACTAAATTTGTGTTTTTGCTGCAAATGAACCTAAGGGACACAGCCCACAACTCATTTTGTATTTTCAGTTATTTAATATTACAAAAAATACAAGAAAAATAGGGAAAATAGAGAAAAATAAGAGAAAAATGGATTTTGAGTGCCGAAAATTAAGGAAAAATAAGAACCATGCTTGTGAATGTTTGTGGGGTCTGAAGCATGATGATTTGCCTCAGTTTAGCCCCACATTTTTGTTCTAGTATGGTTTTCTTTGTGTTTATACACAAAAAAATGTGGAAAATGAACCCTAGACCGATCAATAATGCACAACTTAAACAGGTGAGGGGGTAGAGTGTATAAAAGATGTTTGAATACTGAATGAAATGATGAAAAGCTTGCTGGTTTTTATGCATACCATTTAGGTTGGTTGATAATTACAAATTAAGAACCTAGTAGCATGAGGGTTTCTCGGTGCTAGGTTCATGCAACGCCGTATACGAGCGATAGTTAAATTCATTGAAAGAATGCTTTTGCACTAAGCACAAATGCTGATTTTATTAATTATTTGAGAACATGGACATTCACAATTTTCATGGAGCATAAAATGATAAAAGGTATTAGACAATACCTCCTGGATGCATAGCACTTGTATTCTCTAGATCGTGACCAACGTTGAGTGAGTAAGGTTGTCCTAAGCTGTAGGCTAGGCGTTGGGTCTAGGGGAAAGAAAGTGAGAAAAATGGTACAATCCTGGAACAAAATAATTGGTACCTTGAGAGAACTATGTGCGAAGTGTTATATATGGTTAGCGATACATCGAGGGGCCAAATCCCGAAGATGTAGGAGAGTCGCAGTGAGGTAGTGGCACTCAGCCGTGGGAGGACCTCCTATGTTTGTACTTTGTGCCTATAGGCAATGTGCTAGGGACTCCCTCTAAGGAGTGTTAATTGGGTTAGAGTTGGACTATGATACGTGATACAAACGCAAGATGTTTAGGAAGATGATGTATGTGTCATCCACGCTCTTGGCCGCGAGGCCGTGGGGTTGTTGAGCGCATGATAGAGGTCCCGCTAGTGCATGAGCCAGTGCCGGCCCGTTTTAGGTCCCATCAATACAAGTATTTCAAATATGTGCTTATGGGATACTTAAATAGGATCTTTACAAGATTTTCAAAGATTAGAACTGGTCCACCAAAATAGGCTAACTTTCCAATATTAAGTTTTGATTACTTAATGAGAAGTTTGAAGGGATCCAAATGCATATAAGGATCTATCTTGAATAGTACAAATCATACAAGATTAGAAATGTATAAAAGTTGTGTTTTATGAAAAGCATCATTTTTGGATATTTTGAGAGGATTTTTGTATTTCTACTTGCATTGGCTTGTAGATCATGATTGTTTTGATCATTTTTTGTACTTGAATGACCATGTTTGGACTTTATATGACAAGTTTATGGCCAAACAAGATGCATCCAAATTCAAGACCTGCAAAAAAATGAAAACAGGGAAAGTAAAAAGCAAAAGCAAGATTTTGTGTTTGGAAAGCAAGATTTTGAGTTTGTAAACAAGAGATAGAGTTGTATAAATAGAAGCATAGATGACGGATGCAATTTAGGCAATCAAGAAAGCTAAGAAAGTTGGAAATTCAACTGTTGAAGTGGTCTTGCCAACCAAAATTGAATAAGCACTAGTCACATGCCTTGGCCCAAAAAGGCTCACTTGACAATTGTTTAAATTAAATTATTTTGTTTGGATCTCTTTGTATAGTCTTTGTACTATTGTGACAAAGATTTGGGACTCACAAAGTGGATGGACTTTATGCTATCAAGAGTTGAGATCAAGCTAATAACTTGAGATAGGGTTTGTGATTTCCAAGAAGTATTTTACAATGTAGAAGATTGTATAGGGTTTATTTATTCAATATAATACATTGGGTTTCTACTTTTCATATATTGTATTCCATCTTGTTTATTCTCAAGAACCCCTATGCTTCGTGGCTGGGAACTCCCTTCCCTCCCTTGACATTTATTGAACACAATGTGAAAACCACATCATTATTCAACAAGATGGTAGATAGTGATAATGACATAGAACCTATCAAAAATAGGAAAGATGATAGAGGAAATGTGTTCAACAAGAACTTCAATGCTACAAATATTCATATGAATAATGAGATGTGCAACTTTATGTTGACATATGAACACAAAGCATGAGTAAGCCATGTATAGGGCTCTACAGGCTATTATTACAAAGACAAAGCAGTTGATCGTAGGAACATCTCTAGATTTCTACGGTTTTATTGATACAAGCTTGAGTTTGCAAGTGTGGTAGTCAACGATATGCAATGGTATTTCAATAGAGTTGTAATTTAGGGAATTGTGGTTTAACATGGGCTAGCTTCAAAAGGGCTTTCAAAGGTGAATTTTTCTTAGAAGATGCAGATCCTGTAACAAAACAATCATTCTTAGAGTGGGTCATGAAGCTTTGTAAAGGACTTTCACCTACCGTAGAGCTACAATGGGATTTTGGACAGCCAGCTTACTGCCACTAAGCAACAACTTCTACTTTTTGAAATAATTGACATTTTCTATAATTTGCAAATCCTACACTGCAATTAGAGCTAGAGAATTTCAAAAAGATAATCCCAAGGAGAATGGGCTGAAAGTAGATTAGGTTGATGTACAAGAAGTAGTTTCAAAGTTGGTAAAGAGGCAACAAAGACATGAGTAGTTGATGGCTTTGCAACCTATGATTCTTGCTTCACAACGCCTTTGCCTAGACCTTAGCCTTCGGTACTTACTCCTACATCAAGTAAGGATTATATAATTGATGAACTTGAAAAAGATATGAGAGATTTAAAGCCATTGATCATGAAAGAAATGATTGTGAAGACTTTCAAGATGCTACGGGGAGGAACTTGATCTTCTGGAAATATGGAAGGATTTGTGCAAGCAAGATAGGAATGCCCATTGCTACAAACTTTGGGAAAAAAGATATGAAGAAACTTTTAGAATATCTATTTGTACAAATAGCTTATGCAACCATAGATGCAGCAACATATGGATTGTAGATAGAGAAAAAGAAGTCAAAAGAAAAGTAGACATAACTATGGTCATTTGACAAGTAGTATGTTTGCAAGAAAGAGAAAGAGTTAAGAAAACATAGCTTATTGTAGAGTAACAATGGGTTGTCATGTATAGATACTATTACATATATTTTAGTTATATTGAAATCAAAATTATAGAGATGTTCTAGTTTAAGTGCAGGTTCATTCCTTGGATATGTACTATGACATTGTTGATTATATGTAGAAAAAACAATTGGATGCTGAGTTTTCTCAGCAAATCGACAAAGAGTTGTCCACTAATTTATTTTAGCAAATAGAAAAAATGGCTGAATTATTATAGCCAAAAGAGTCAAAAGATGATTTAGTCTAGGAAAATGAATTTAGGGTTGCTTTTATAGATAAAAAAGGAAAGAAGGCTAAATTATTTCAGCCAAATGTCTTGTAGGGGGGTGATTTATTTCACCCAAGAGAGTTGAAGGTTATTCAGATTAGAAAAAATAGTAGTTTTCTCATTTATTTCAACAAATAGAGAAGAAAGCTTATTTATTGTATTGAAAAGAGTTGAGTAATGATTATTCACAATAAAGGAGTTGTCTTCAACAAAACAGAGTTTATGAAAAATCGAGTGACATAGAGGAGGATGGTTTGCTTGAGGAGACTATGCTAGCCACTGATATTTTTCCTAAAGAAGTCACTGAGCTTGTTGAGGTAGAGTCAAGAGAAGAATAGGAAGAGTGGACAGAGAAGTAAGAAGAGAAAGGGAAAGCCGCTCTGAATACATATTATAACCAGATTGAGGTTCTCCATTTGCAAGATGTAGAAGAGCTGGATGATGCAGAGTTTGTAGATGTAGATGATCTACTAGTAGAGGGCTTACAAGATACTTATGTCTTATCTAATTCTTTACCAATGCAAGTAGAGATTACAATGAACTATGATGAAAAAGAAGGGGATGGAGATGATAGAAAAGAGTGCAAAAAGGATATTGAGCAAATGTCTCCACTTATGCTTGTGCTAGAGACTTTCAAAGGTGTCTTCTCTGAATTAGACACAAAGATATATGCTATGGATTTCAGTGTGGATTTCAAAGCTACAAGGATGGCATTACCCTACATATGGTAAAAATTTGAATGTTGGACCGAGGGAAAGTATACTTTTATGTATATGCTGAAGGATTATATGGGTTACAAGAACTTGAGGAGATTACCAAAGTAAAGCTAAAAACCTTGTAGTTATCTTATGATCCAAGGGGATCTACAAGGTATGATATATTTGATGGGTTACCTCTACCATTTGATTTGGAAGGGCCTATGGATTCCATAGAATAGGATATAGATAGATACATGTTACTTGGACTTGATCTTTTGATGCCATATGATACAATAGAGTTTATAGGGATTGGGATGCTAGAAAGGTTTGATGAGCTATTATTGCTAGGGTTAGATGTAGAGAGAAAACAATAGTTGGGATGTCTAAGCTCTTGATGCCTTATGATCCGAGTCACAAGCTGGTTGGATTAGCTACATGATTGTGAGGATGATAGGAGTTTAGATTTTTGACCATGATGGTATGCATGATACTCCTCCTCAACCTGAAGTCAAATGTTGTACTATAAGTAGTTCTTTGAAGTGAACAAACTTATCTCTACCAAGTGATTTGATAAAGATATCAGCTACCTAGTGTTCAGTCTTCACACAAAGTACATTTATCTATCTTGCAAGTACTATTTCCTTGATAAAGTGATAATGAATTTCTCTGTGCTTTTGATCTAGCATGGTAGATTGGGTTACTAGCCAACAACACATTACTCATGTCATCACAATGCAATGTGACCTTCTTGTTCATATGTATACCCAAGTTGTGTAGCAATTTGAAAAGCCAAACTACTTCACATGTAGCTAAGGTTGCATCTCTATACTTTGCCTCTATGCTAGAGAGATCAAATCTCATAAAACAACCCATAATAAGTAGTACCCATAATCAACATCTATAAATCCTATCAAATCAAGTGGCTTTTCAAGCTCATAGAACAACCCGTAGTAAGAAGTATCCTTCATGTACTACAAAATCCTCCTAACCACGTCCAAGTGAGACTTACATGGCCTCTACATAAACTAGCTAATCAACCCCACTCAATAATGGATGTCATGGGTAATAGTAAGGTAGATCAAGCTGCCCACCATCTACCTATACATGGTGATATTTTCTATCTCATTTCCAACATCAATTGCAAGTGTGAAGTTCTAATCTAGTGGTGTTTCTCTGGGCTTAAAATCTATCATTCCATATTTCAACACCATATCATGTGCATACTATTTCTATAGCAACTAGATTCCTTGAGGTGTAGACACAACCTCAATGCCAAGAAAATATTTTAGCTCTCCTAAGTCTTTCACCTTAAACTCAACCTGTAACATGGATTTAATTTCAACAATACCATGGTCATCATCTTGAGTAATGATCAAGTCATCTACATGAATCACCAAGAATACATAACCTATCTCTATCTTCTTCGTAAACAGAGTATGATATGCATTTTCCATCCCAAAACCAAGGTAATGTAAATAGGAGCTAATGCGAGAATTCCATGCTCTTAGTGCCTATTTAAATCCATAAAGGGCCTTTTTTAGCCTATACACATTATTTGGATAATTAGGGTATACATAGCCCTCAGGTTGTTCCATATGTACTTCCTCGATCAAATCATTATACAAAAATGCATTGACATCCATTTTCCAAAGATCCCATTCGTTAGACACTACTAAATCAATGATTGTTCTCATGGTTTCCATCTTTGCAATCAGGCTAAAAGTCTCCTCATAGTCCAAACCATACTCCTACGCAACCACCAAGCTTTGTATCTTCATAGGCTCTTTGTGAGCTATCACTTTAGTCATGTAAACAAAAATTTTGGCTTAATACCTACTGTAGGTAAGCCTATAGATAGGCTTCCAACCCTTTCTGACCTTCTTAAGTGTGGTGCACTATGTGATTCCCTCTCATGAGGAGGCACATACTTGCTTTGCCTAACTCTAAGCATTGTAATAGATGATATACCCAATTCACTATCAAGACTATCACTGCTAGGTGACTCATATCCAAATGTAAGTAGGTCAATAACATCATCAAACATCTTCTCTTTTCCTTTATTTATTTTCCCCCTCGCTAACATATTTTTGTTAGTGGATAGAGAACCATGACTACACAAACGTCCTATCCAAGAACTAGCAATAGAAGACATGTTACCTATAGGTCCACTCATTGTAGTACTAGAAAAATGATAATTTTTAGCATGAGTATGGTTGGCTCATTAGAAACCACTACATTTTGACCACCATACCATGAAGAGAACTCATCAAATACTACATCCCTGCTAATAAGTGACTCACAAGTAGATGGGTTGTAGCATTGTGCATGGCCAACAAAGATACACTTAGCATCTTTTGGATCTAACTTCTTCCTCTTCTCACTAGGCACATGTAAATAAGTAATGTAGCCAAATACTTTAAGATGGATAATATTTGATTTGTATCCATATGGTTTCTCATACATTGTAAGATCATGAATGCAAACTATAGGTTTTTAGTTCAAGACATAAACTACAGTTACAACTACTTCAGCCCAATAACAATTCGAGAAATTCTTTTTATTGAGCATGGCCCTTGTAGATTCCATAAAGATATAATACCCAAATTTATTTTTAACATGTGTTTTGAAATCCTTGAAAACATCTAACACTTCATCTTTGTGCTTTAAAATATATAGCCATGTATATCTATTGAAACCATCATTAAATTATATATAATAACTTGCACCACTATTTAAGGATCAATTATGGGCATGACTCCATATATCTGAATGCACCAATTGCAAGGGTCTAGAACTATTTCTAATATGTTTGACGACAAACAAAAATCACACCTACTTTCCAAAATGAGAAGCGGAACATACATGTCCTAAATATATATACTTGAACTTTGGTAAGCCAAGTACAATCTCCTTCTTCTACATGAATTTTAGCCTTTGTATGTTTACATGTCCAATGCGCTTATGCCAGATTTTCATATCTCAAATTGCTCCATTATCATGAGCAAACATGGTTTCCTTAAACTTAGGAATAGAAGCATCCAAAGTGAATAATCTTCAAAAAAATAGCAATCTCTGTTGAGTCTAACTTGTAAATTCTACTTTTGTCCGATAGACAATAGATTCTTAATGAGATGGTACATGTGGCACATCAAACAAACTCTTTTTCTTGCCATCATGCATAACTAATGATATAACACCTATATGCTTGATATCATGCTCTCTATCATCACTAGTGCAACATACATAGACATGAGAGCTTGCAGTCATCTCATCAAACCACTCACTATGCAGAGTCATACGATTGGATGCACGTGAGTCTATATACCACTATTCATCAGCATATCCTTTGAAATATATTGCATAGCAAATAGCCTATATGTCTGATCATCTTGAGTATTATTGAAGGATAAATAGTTGCTATGTTCTCTACCTTTTGCCTTCATGTCTACCTACTTTTAATAACATTCCTTTACTATGTGTCCATATGTGCCACAGTCATTTATTTCTATTTGATTGATAATGAGACTGCCAAGAACCACCTCTGTCTCTAGGTGATCTCCTCCTACTCTAAATGAGAGGCAAACTTTTTCAAAATTTTGGACAATTTTAGATGGATCCATAAGGCTTTTGTGGGTGAAAATGAAGATTTTAGGCTCAAAGTGGTTCGTGGTGCAAAGTGATCAAGATGCAAGAGACAAAGTGTTTTGAAGTTTGAGATGCAATGAATCACCAAGTTGAGTCTACAAATAATGAAGAAGTGTCTAGTCATCACTTGGACATTAATTTTGCATGCTTGGGGTGAAATTTAAGGTCATGAAACCTTAATTTATGTGGGAGTGTAGAGAGTGGATAGGCAGGCCAAAAAAGGCTCCAAAACCATGTGGGCATGCCCAATTTGAAGGGGCAATTATGGTAGGCCTCAAAGGGGTGATTTTTCTTGATTTCTAGTCAGTTGGAAGAGAGAAAGAAGGGGAAAAGATGGGCAAAAAATAAAAAACGCCATAATGTTGAGTATTTGTTGATTACTCTACATGAGATCTTCATCATTTCTCGTGTGTGATGGATAAAACGAAGCCCTTTTGTCATCCTCTATGCGATAATGTAAATTTTTTGGCCTAATATAAAGAATAAAAAATTTTGCTTTTTTAGTATTTCTTTCTCCTCTCTCAAAACAATATTTCTCTCTCCTTCCTTTCCTCTTGCATAATGGCTATTCCTATGAGAGAAGGGGAATGGGTTAAAAAAAGGAAGAGGTGAGAGTTATGTGAAAGATACAGTTTGTGGCATGTTAATGGAGCATTATAGAGTACTATCGAGTATGTTAGCAGCTATCTCAAGTGTCAACAGCCTTGGAATTCACATGACATTTCATTTGTGTCACGACATGTAATCATTTTTTTATAAGTTCATTAATTTTTATAGTAAATGGAATGGAATTGAAATTCTTATTTTAGAGGGTAAAAAGGAATATGAATACTTAATTTTTAGTATTTCACATTTTTTATTTGTTATTTTTTTGAATTTCCATGAAATAAATAGATATAAAATTTAAAAAACACAAAAACTAAAGAAAATACCAATAAATAGAAAAATACTATGAATGAAATGAAGAAACATTAAATATAATTATATTTTACATATGGATTTAAAAATCATGAAAACAAGCATTTTTGTGCCTAAATAAGATGTTTTGAGACATGGAAGTGGTCCCGGTGCCATTCACGGTGTGCTAAAGGAATCCAAGTATAAAAAATTAGAGAATAATTGCTTAAAAGAATGGATTTTTGCTATACTTCATGAGTAAGATGGTCGTGTGTTATCTGTGTTCCCAAAGATAGCATAAGTCAAGAGGATTTAATGCCTTGGGGCATGTTTAGTAGTGTCACAACAAGTAGGAAATTCATGGAAAGATGTAAACAAATGATTAATGCACATTCACACTATTATTGTCTCATTAAACATTTCTACACACATTCATTTATATTTTGCATACAAGCATAATCTTTCATATACCATCACACAACAATTGTATTCTTTTTTTCGAGCCTGCAAGATACATCCAAGCCATTGAGATACATGGGTCATAAGGGATATTAGTGAGGAAAGAGTGGATTATGTTTTTTCATTCTTTGTGTATTAAGATGGTGCATCTTGGGGACAATCTTTGGGGGGGTAGGAGAGACGTAGGGGCCACAACACTCTACTGGGGGGTGTCGTTTATGTGTGTATATCGAGGTTAAGTAGTCAGCTATGTGCGGGAGACTCCCTTTGCTTAAAGTTGGGATGGGTAGTATGTTGGGGACTAAAATTTGAAGATTATATCTACAAATTCATTGGTTATATACATTATTTTGTAGCATCTAGATGCTCTTGGACACAAGGCCATGAGGGTTATTTGGAGAGTGTAGAAACCCATCTAGAGCCTTCGAGCCGGTGTCTTACCTATTTTTGCTCTCAAGACTAAAGGATTTAGATCATATCTAGCCTTGTGCATTTTGATTCTACCATTCATTCTATTGCTGCTAGTCCATAGGCATTTTGAGTGTCACCATGACCTCGAGAAGCTCCATGACCTCTGCTACCTCTAGTTCTCTAACTAGAGTAAAAGGTGGTATCTCTACTTTGAGAGGTACTCAAATCTATATTCAAGCCAAGCTTGACTTCCTCAAGTAGCAACAATGCAAGTAATTCATCCCAATCAAGGGGGTCTAATCTCATAGAAATCGATGTTTCAAAGGCTTTATATTCCTTACTCAAGCCATTCAAGGTGACTGCAATCATGTCATCCTCCTTAACTTTTGAACCAATAGAAGCAATATGATCTACAATGGTTTTAATATCTATAGTATAAGCTTGTATGCTCCTGCCACTTCTTGTCATATTATTCAACTCCTGCTTTAGTTAAAATTTTTGTGCATGAGTAACACTACCATAATTCATCTTAAGAATTTTCCAAGGATCCTTTGTGGATTGACCAATCTAGCACTTTGCTTGCTCTTTTCAACCAATTTTTTTTAGCGCTCTATTGTGCTACTTAGGAGACAGATTTCTCTCAGCGGCATTTTCAATTCCACTTTCGTTTCAATACATAGATCCCAATTTCATTAGCCCAATAAGATATTTTTGCACTCTGAACTTCCATAGATCAAAGTTTTTGTTATCAAGTCTCTCACCTATAATCTGAGTGATATTATTAGTTCCTATTGCATTTTCCATACTTGTAGCTATAAGGATTTACTGCAATATCCAAGTTGTTCAAACTAACAATGCCTAACTCCCTATTGACCAATATGTCTTTTCAATGATAAAATTCTTGCATAACATTCAAGCAACACATGGACATTTTCAACTACTTAGTGTCCAGTTTTGTCAAGCTGAGACATATAGTAGACATGAGTTCTTCAATGAGAATCCCAAAAATTTGAGTCAAGTAGCATAGGTATGCCACTTCTCAAACATTACAATTTTTTTCCTAGAGTTAATGATAGTAAAAACTCTGCAACAACAACCAAGGTATTTGAGCTCAAAAACGTGCCAAGACATCTCCCAACATTTATCATAACATTTATGATTAGTAGCATATCATGTAGATATCATTGACTACATAAATCTTACGTAGACATGAAGACTATTCTTCCAACCAATGATAAAAAAATAGTCTATGAGGAAATAGCAATAAACTCTCTATTATTACCAAGGTATTATCTACTCATAATAGCCTCAAAGTATACTAGACATGTGCCATAACCTCTAGGGTTGATACATGGTCATATGAGCAAAAACACTTGTACATACATCACATACTAGTGACAAAGGAGCTTCTCACAGGCTGTAACCAGCCACCAGACCTATTTTGTCACTGGTAAATAACTTTGAACTTGAACATTCACTACTCATAGCTCTTCATAAACCATCCCAAAATCATGTGGCAACATCCAAGCATGAATGGGCAACAATTCAGGCTTCAGTGAGCACAAACTATCAAGTACAAGTTGTCACATGCTTTATGACAGTACCTTGCCTATGATATACATTCAATTGATACACTTCAGTTCACTCTTAAGATGATCAAGTGTATGCGATTGATGCTATGCTCTTTGACAAGCATCCATTGATGTTTGAGTATGCCAAATCAAATCATTTGATAGTCAAAAACTCATGATAGTTTCAAGCAAACATAGGTGCAATTTATCTACAGTTCATGTTGATTTCAGGATGGCTAATTAGGTGCTACTTCTCATGTACACTATGAGCACTCCATTAAGCATTGAAGAGTGCTTGGTAAGCTCTATAATGTAGGCTAATTCCACACCAAAAATCAATGCAAAATATTCTTACCTCTTGACTATCAATCTGTCCCAACGTGACAAAGGTTACACTCACAAATCTAAGAGTATGACATTGATATGTTGATGTCAATGCTAGTCACAATGATCCCATCCAAAAGATCTAATTCATGCTAATAGATCCACCAAGTTGAATGTCTCAATAGGCCCTAGGAAAGCCACAAAACAAATGCATACCTTTTCAATAATGCAATGGAAGTCCTAAAGGGAATGATGCAGGTCAAGTCCACCTCCAGCTTTCCAACTCTTGCTCATTTCAGCGTCAATTTCTCTAGCTCTAATACCATGTTGAAGGAGAGGGGAAGAGACCAAACAAAAGGATGGAGCTCCTAACTAAGAGCAATGTAGACTCTCATTCCCATTATTCATTCATTATTTGTAACACTCTCTAAAGTCTAAGCCATCACACCATACAAAAGATAAGATAGGTCACAAATTGACCAAACATGACTCATTATTACAACACGCATGTTAATAACAACTAGCTATAGCTATACAACTAGGTCGATCATAAGTATTGAGCTTAAATCTCAACATAGAGGAAGTGGATATTGTGAGGCTATAGATCCAATGAAGGAAAAGCAAGGAAAAGACATCCACATAGGTCTTTTGAATATGTGCTTATAGGGTACGTAAACAAGATCTTTATAGGATTTTCAAGGAGTAGAATTGGTCCACCAAAATAGTCTAAATTTCCAATATTAAGAGTTAATGAATTAATGAGAACTTTGGATGGATTCAAATGCATACAAGAACCTATCTTGAATAGTACAAATCGTCTAAGATTAGAAATATAAAAAAGAAATGTGTTTTATAAAAGTATCATTTTTTTATATTCTGACAGGATTTTCTCAAAATTTTCCACATTTCCATAAAGATCAAGGCCATTTGGATTGTTTTGAGTATCTCAAAAACCATATTCAAAGTTCATATGATAAAGTTATGGCCAAAATAAGTTGCAATGAGATGAACTTGGCCTAGATTGAATCAAAATGGCAAGAAAATCAAGAAAAAACAATTGGATTAATTGGCCATAGCCATATGCCATAGTTGAAAATGAATTAAAACTACATCACAAATAAGCCATAGTTAGGTTGAATCAAAGGTATAATGAGAATCATAGATGAGAGGCTGCTATAAGAAATTCACATTTTGCAATGGTGGACATTGAGTTTTTACCCTCAATGTTTGTGGGGAAAGCAAGAACCCTCAAGCTCCAAGAAAATGGAGTTTACAAATGTGCTAAAAATATCATTACAATGGCACGCTCTTTCCTTTTATACTCCATCACTAGTTAAGCTAATTTCCCCAAACTAAAGGATACAATTTTTTCTAATTACTGTAGTGGCAATCAACTGCCAAGACCCACGGACCGCTTATTGTTTCAAGCATTTCAAGCAAGCTCTCATGGCTATCTCTCACCTAACGAACACACCGTCGATCCTCTCGGGGTGTAGTGAGCTTACCTTGATGCCAGAATGAGTTGCCTCCTCTCTCACACATGCCGGTAGCTCCACGATCCTAGATGCTAGCTCAAGCATCCTCAAGCATCCTTGATCCCCAAGCTCCATCCGCCATAGCCACACGCGCGAGAAAAGAGAAGAGAAGAGAAGAGAGAAGAAGAGAGAGGAGGAGATGGTGAAGGGCTTCACCCTCTTGAGCCCTCACTCCTATACCCTCACTCACTCCCTCACACTCTCACACTCCCTCTCTCAAGATCACACACACAAGCAAGGTGAAGAGAAGAAGAGAAGAAGAGAGGACTCTTGTTAGCCACAGACCAAAGAATGAGCTTCCATTCACTTTTCAACTTTATATACAAAACCCTAAATCCCATGGGCACCCATCCCTTTTTACATGACCGGTCATTGTGGCAAGGTCCCGTTTTCGAATTCCCTCTTCTTGCTTCATGCCCTTAGCCTAAACTTGTCGATTCTTTTACAAATGGCACAAGAGGGAGCCTGGCACTCTTTTACAAGAGTTTTTAGAGTTTTTTGAGGTGCCTTTCATTTAAAATTACACTTTTTGCCTTAGCTTAGCTTTAGGGACCGCCTCTATGCCTTTGCTCTTTTTCCATCCTTTTTCCACTTTTTCCTTCATTTTTTCGCTATCTTGAATTGAGGTTAACAAATACAATCCATCCCTACCCAAAATTTTTGTCCTCAAAACTTGAATTCATAAAAGGTAAATGAATGGTAGAAATGAATAGGGAAGAATCCGATGTTGAAGTAGCCTTGTAGAAGCATAATCAAGATGATAAATAGTGAATTTCTAAAATGTTGTCCTAAATAGTGTAGCTATAGAAAATAGCCCATAACTTTGGATAGACATGTTGGATTGGTGTGTATGAGGTATACAAATGAAGTATACTTCCATAGGTAACCATCCATGTCTTCAAAAAGCAAACTTGACATCAATAGGCCAATTATTTTGACTATAAAAATTTTATATAGCAAGTTGTCAACTTTTCAATGAGCTAGTATCCTCTTGGAGAAGCCATGGATATTGTTTCAAAATACAAAATATGATATTAAGAAGGTTCTTCCTATAATATCCCCACACAGGAACCATGTTTTAACAAGTAACTTGAATTTATTTCTTAATTGTTAATTAACTCATAGGGAATTCTGGGATAACTCTTTTTGCAACCAACGATGAACTTGCATAGATTTATGTATATGACACGTTGAGGTTCACACAAAACCTTGTACCCAAACACAATCATTGCATCAGTGCTACAGACAAAATCAAATGTATCATGAAGGGCATATAAGGTTACCTTGAGGGTTGTTTTCTTGAAGGTATGCATTGTAAGTTTGTGGTCTTCATTGGAAAAAATGCTAGCAATGGCTTGTTGGGGAGACTTGTAAGACTTCATTGAGCACATTAGAGTGCCTGGTCATCATCATTACCTTCATCATGTGCTGATGGAAACAAGATTACAGATCTACGTGAATGCGCTTGATACATGCTCAAGCTCCATTGCCCTCAAATCAACACATTGGTTGCATTCTAAGTGATAGAATGCTTAGTTATGCCCTTGGGGAGGTGCTCAAAGGTTGTAAGAAGTGAATGCATTGATGGTAGCTCATGTGTGAGCTGTAACAGTGATATATAGATATGGAAAATAGTGAAGAGTACTTGATGTTAACAATGACAGGGCATCATATATGTTTACCGCAGCACAGAGGAACGGAAAATGGAAAAAAAGTGTGGAAAAAATGGAAGCCTGGAAATTTGAATGATTTAAACGATGGTGTCACCTCGAGAAAAGAAAAGAGTAAAAGCGTGTCATTAAATATGAAGGCGCTCTCGAATCTTTGTAAAAAGAGCGCCGGGCTCACTCCTGTGCAAATTGTAGGCATTAATGGGAATGGGATGAGTTGGAACGGTGGGAAATAGGAAAAGCAAGCCTAGGCTAATGGCCGGCCATGTTAAAAAGTGTGGATGACCGCCCAAAAGGTAGGGGATGTATATAAATTTCAAAAGTGAATGAGAAACTCATTCTTGGGTGTGGCTAAAGCTTCTTCTTCCTCTATCTTACTTCTTACCTTCATGCATGTGCTTAAGTGAGGGATTGAGGGAGTGTGAGGGAGTGAGGGAGTGAGTGTGTGAGAGTGAGGGATCATGGAGAAGAAGCTCCCCATCTTCTCTCTTCATCATTCCTTCCCTTCTTCTCTTCTCTTGTCTAGCACGGCTATGGGGGATGGAGCTTGAGGGAGGGGGCTTGAGGTTGCTTGAACTTGCCACAAGGATCATGGAGCTACCAGAGTGTGAGAGAGAGGAGGGGACTCTATCGAACATCAAGGTAAGCTCACTACACCTGCAAGGTAGGCATTGCACGTCGACTATGTGAGAGGTAGCCATGGTCGCTCGGCTTGAAATGTTTGATCAATAAGCGGTCTGTGGGTCTCAGGGTGGAGCTCCGTAGCTCCCCAACATTTTGGTTTCATTGCCGGGACAGACGGAATCGAGCCTTGATCGCCACGCGCATCAAATCGATCATGGCAGTAGGGTTGGTGGCCTAAATTGGTGCTCAAGATAGTTAGGAGGATTAGGAGGTTTTAATCCCTCGAGCAAGTGTGGGAGCTTTCACTCAACCGCCAAGACCCTCGGACTGCTTATTGTTTCAAGCATTCCAAGCCGAGCACTAATGGCTACCTCTCACATAGCCGACGCGCCATCCATATCTACGGGTGTAGTGAGCTTACCTTGATGCCATTCGAGTTACCTCCTCTCCCGCGCACTCCGGTAGCTCCACGATCCAAGTGCAAGCTTCAACCAAGCTCCATCCTCAAGCTCCACACTCCAAGCTCCATTGCCGCGAGCAAGACAAGAGAAGAGAAGAGAAGAGAAGAAGAGAGGAGACAATGGAGAGCTTCTCCTCCTCGGTCCCTCACCCTCACACACTCGCTCCCTCACACTCTCACACTCCCTCTCTCAAGCACAAGCTCAAGCAAGCAAGAACAAGAAGAAGAAGAAGAGGAGGAGAGCTACTTTTGGCCACACACAAGAATGAGCTTCTCATTCACTTTTCAACTTTATATACAAAACCCTAAATCCCTTTGGGCGGTCATCCCCTTTTTCCCTTTTTTACATGGCCGGCCATAGCCTAGGCCCTTTTTCCCATTATCCTTCTATCTTCCTAGCTTCCTTTCGACCGCCCGTCTACATTTACAAATTGCACGGGTGAGAGCCCGGCGCTCTTTTACAAGATTTCAGGGTGCGCCTTTTTATTTTAAAATGTGCCATTCCCCTTTTGCCTTTGCCTTGGACTTTTAAGGTTGCCCTTGCGCTTTTGGCCTTTTCTCATTTTTTTTCTTCAGTCGGGCTACCTTTTTTTCGCCTTTGCCCTGCGTCTTTTCCACTTCTTTTTGCTTTCTTCGTGTTGGGGTTAACATTACCCCCCTCCTAGATGAGTGCCAGTCCCATGGCACTCACCGTCGTAGGTGGCAAGCCGTAGCATGCACCGAAGACGTGGGTGACAAGGACGCCTGTGGTTTCCATGGAGGAGTGTTGGTGGTGGTGTGGCAGAAGGTCGTCTTGGGGGCCTGTTGGTGGCCAAGGTGGTAGGTGGAAGGTTGTTGGAGTTGGTGGTAGGGCTATGCTGTGTTGGGGATTGCATTGATGGCCAGCACAAGTGTTGGTTTGTTGGGGATTCTGCGCATGACGATTCCTTGCGGGCTTGTCGGATGGTAAGGGACAAGCATTCAAAGTTGAGTGTTGATAAGGAGCGATTGGAATTTCGTTGGAGGCTTCAATACCTGCAATTTGAAAACCTCTCATGTGATCTCTCCCTAAGGGGTAGTGCTAGTCTTCTTATCGTGCACAAGACATATTTGATTAGTTTGGGAGACAGGTCGAACTCTAAGCAAGCTGAGAGTATTGTCCTGCACTTGAGGACCCAAACTGTGTATATACTTCAGTGTAGGTATCATGTGGGTGCTTGTGCATACTTAGATATTACTTAGTTAGAAGACTGTCGGCCTGGTTTCTTGTATAGCAATGGGTCGGTGAAGCTAGGGGCTAAGTTGATGGAAAATTTTGTCAATGAAGACGGGGAGTACACTTGAAGATTGCTTGAGATATCATTATGGTCTTGTCAAAGCAATGTAGCATAATTAAGCTTCTTGATGTCTTAGCTATTGGTAGCTAGTGGCTACTTGTAGTGCTTGGAACGTATGGTGTACTTTTCCATTGTCTTTCAAACCTTGCTTACCACTTTTGATTGTAATGGCATTGATTTGGAGTGTAAAAGAATTGTGCAAGTGGTTCAGGGTGACAGGTTTAACCATAGGCGAGGTGAGCTCCCAAGGTATGTCCTGCCCTTGATGTGCCATGAACAATTGTGGGGGATGTACAAAGGGCTAGGGGATTAGGGACGGAGCCAACCGACCAAGGCCACTAGACGTACCTAATTTGAGGACCCCTAGGTGCGGTGCTGTGATCGTGAGTGCTCTTTTTTCTCTCTCTCTTTTTTTCTTTTCTTTTTCATTCATTCATTCATTCATTCTTTTTCTTTTCTTTTCTTTTCTTTTCTTTTTTCCTTTTTTTTTCTTTTTTGGAAAAAGTGAATACAATCAATGCCATACATTGAGGCTGTTAGCCTTTCATTTGGATTTGAGAAATGTTGGGATCCAAAGGCTATGAAGAATGGATGTTACAGAGATGATTGTGTACCAGCCTTGTTGCTAGAGGAACTATTGTTGAGATGAAGAGATACACTTGAGATTTTGCATACCTCTTTGTAACATGTGGGAGATTGAACAATTGAGGTAGCACTTGGAGTGAGCTGTGCATGGACAAGGGGAGAGCATCTTGCGAATTGAATCTTGGATGATGAAGAGACGTTCCTGCCCGAACATAGAGTTGGACAAGAAGAAGGAGGTAATCGATGATTATGCCTTGGCCATGCTCAATTGCAATATGTGCTTTTTCTGCAAAGGTGTCCTTGGGTTCCCATTCGGTGGCGTTTCCGTCATGGCTTTTGTTTTTTGGTATCATGTTACTTCCTCCATAATGGTTCTTTGTGGGGTTGGTGGTCTTGTGGTGACTTGGATATTAAATGCTTCTAGCCCTTGACATGTGTCATTCTGCATCCACTTGTCACTTTGTGAGAGTATATGCTCACTCGCGTTAAGTACATCGGACCAATGCAATCATGTTAAGACATAATTTTTCAGAATGCTATGATGCCTATCCCATTACTTGTTAAGGTCGCATACATTAACAGTGGGTGAAGGAAGTGTGTACAAGTGGGGATCTTGCCCCTTTACTCATCAAAAAACAAAAAGTTCTGGTATGATGACTTGCCAAGCTACTTGTACATCATAGGGGCTTAGTCGATAGGTACTAGGCGGGATGAGTCCGGTTGGCTAGGCGACCGAGGCAGTGCTAGTGCGGGGCTCCTGTGAGGCTAGGCAGGGAACATCTCGGCTGGGACATAAATGGTGTAGTCCTGGGCCGCTACCGTTTCTAGAATGTCTTTAAACAATTCATTAAATTCTACCCTATCTCTAGCCGCCTTGTCACTTCGTGAGCACCTGGTACCCGAGCGTGCGTTGGGGGTCTGTGCAACTGGCATTGCCACCTTTTGCCGCTCCCCTGGCCATTCTTCGGCCTTCGTTCGGGGCGGTGTCGCTTGGGGCCGTGTTTCTTGGCATACCTTTTAAGAGTGGGCACATAATGCACTGGCGGAGGGGCGTGTGCTGCATGTTCCCATCGGCTGCGGAGAGCGTCCTTGCAAGCTAGCTGCCCTTGGTTCTCCATGCTTTCCTCGCAAGGGGACCTGTAAGATGCGAATCAAGGATTAGGATTTGTTACATGATAAGACCATTCATATGTAAGGGATTATAGAGCGGGTTATCAAGCGCATAGGACGAGGAGGGGAGGGGTAGGGCATGCAATGCTTGTTGTAGGGGGATGGCCCCCGTGATGTATATTTAGCCTCCTGCCATTAGCAGATCCTGGTTCACGCCGAGTTACCTCGGCTGGCGGTCATGGATTTAGGCAGGGCTCCTCCTCGGAAGGATAGACCGGAAAGGGAAGAAGGTGTATAGAAAGGGACTATACCTTGTCTACACCATCAGAGTTGTTGGTCAAGGCTTCCTATGGCGGTAATGTGGGTTGCATGCCCTTCACTTGGAGGTGAGGATGGTCACACAACTTTTTAAAGCATGATGAGAGGGGGACCTAAGGAGCTTAGCCTGTCAAACCCAACTCTTCTCCCTGCGCTTGACTATCATTGCTTGTGTGTGTTGATAGTATCTATACAGGGTAACACAAAAATCATTGTTTATATATACATTTATACATATATGAATCCATGTCACCTCACGAGGAGAGAAACCAATTGTAGAACTCAGGATTGTACTGGAGCGTGGCACACGCATCTAGTATTCGTGGCAGCTTACTCAATACCGATAGATATTTTGCCACATCGAGTAGCATGGAACCTTGTCCGAGTCTACTGGCAATATGTAACTCCTCCTCAGTGAGAACCTTATCAAACAGAGCGTTCTCTTGGCTAGTTCTAGCCAAGTCCATACCCCGAATGGCAGTCAGCACTCGAAGGGAAGTTGGTGCCACATAGGTTGGGTCCCTTTGGGATCGCCATTTGGCCAATCGCTCCTCAAAGACTGTCATGATCTGAGCCCCTAGTTCGGCCATTACAACGCGGTTTTCGCACCAACGCTGCTCAAATTGACTCTGGCCTGCTGATAGTCGCTTTAGTTGCTCTATGTCTACGAGATTCGGTCGGCAGAGCATTTCATTGAATGTGACGGATAAGCGCAGTTCGTCAACCTCCTCGTCAGGGATGAGTCGCATGCATTCATGTAGGAACCTGTTGTAGTGCCTGTTAAGATGTTCTTGTTCTTCCCATGTTAGAGGAAAGGTCAAGAAATCTCCGAGCTGCTCTTTGGGGATTGTGCCCATGTCCGCAAGGACGTAGACTCGTGCGACCACTTTGAGCTTAGCCTCCAACTGAGTTAAGCATTCTGTGAGACTTCTATGTTCAATGAGGGCTTGCTCGGTTGCTATCTCATGCAAAGTTCTAAGAGTTTCCTTAGGCTTTAGCATGGCTGTGGGCTCAGGCCTGGATGAGCAAGATTGATCAACGCTAGGATTTCTCATGCTCGTGGGGTTCTCACGTTGCTCCTAAGGTTTTGCTGCTATTTTGTCATGGTTCTTCTCGAGTGTGACTGGTAGGACCTTGTCACCCTGTTGTGACAGCGTTGTATCCACTCTTGATTGATCAATGTGAGTTCTATTGTCAGTGGATAGAGTGTTGCAAGCAACCGTTGATGGCAACTGTTGCTCGGGTTTTTCAGAGCACACGGATGTGTCTGAGGATTCACCGCTATTAGGAGAGGCATTAATGGGTTCATTGGTGGGTGGACTCGATGCTTTATTCATCAGCTCTCCAGTGCCCTTCGTCTCAATGTTCTTGGGGTCCACAACCACCTGCAACTGTTGTTGTTTTCTCTGCTTTCTCCTCTTTTTCTTGGTTAGTGCAGGTGCATCTAACAGCTTAGGACCTTGGGCCAGATCGACCGCTGTTGTGTCCTCATGGGACCTAGTTGTGGCCTATGGAATAGCCTTGCCAGGTTGCATGGGTACAACTGTCTCTCTTTTGGGGGAGTCTAGCTCTTCAGCCAACTCCTTTGTGTTTAGCTCCTCCAGCCTAGGCTTTAGGCACTTTGAAAGTGTTGGAGTTTTTGAGGAAGTTGGTTGCGACACCTCCTCCAGAGATAAACTACTAAGGACGCGTTCCACATAGAGCATTGTCACGGCCAAGGGCTGTGACTGCTGTGATCCCTGATTGGAAGTAGTAGCAGCTAGTTTAGTGGGCTAGCTACCCTTGGTGGATTGCGGTGTCAAGTCCTTAGGAAGATCAGAAGTGGTTGTGCCTTTTGTTGCCCGTAGAGCATTCACTTGCGCAGATTGGTCTAGCAACGGTGGATTGCACAAGCACATCCTTAGGTTGAGAGCTAAGGGTGGTGTCGTGTCCTGCCTCTTGGACGTTTGGAAGCTTTGATGTAGGTCGAGATAGGGATTGAGTAGCCGCACTTAACGAGTGTTGTGCTTCCTGTGTCCGTTTAGGGGAAGAGGGTGTAGGAGACTTGGGACTCCTAGGTGGCTTTGACACTGGCTTGGAGATTTGCTCATGGCTGTTAGATTATTTTGCTAGTTGCTTTGTTGGGCATTCAGCCTTATCATGAGCCATGTTGTGCGTGTGGTGCTCATTATTCTTTTGGGCAGTCAAAGGCTCCTTGAGCACTTGCGGTCCTTGTGCACGCTTGAGAGTTACCTTTGATATCTGCTTGCTAAGCTTGCTAGGCTGAGGATCTACCCTCCGATTGGTCCTGTTTGGTTTCTTAATTTTGACCATGAGGGGCTTAGTCACTTCACTATTGTTGACTCGAGACTTGGTTTTTCGTTTAGATCTCCTCCTACGCTCCTTTGCTCTTGATATGATCTGGCCTTTAGTCGACCAAGGAGGTTTAGCAAGGGGTTTTGGCACCCAAATCCATCGGTTGCTTGCGTAATACCCTTGAGACCGAAGCAACGCCTTGGATATCCATCGTGGCGTTGTGATGGCTCTCCATGGACGCCTTTGTCTATAAGGTTTGGACTTCTTTTGGGATCTTCTAGGATATTTGTAAGTCCAAAGCCCGTCCTTGGCATTGTCTCTTAACCTTCTTTTTTCAGGCATGGCCTCACTCACTGGTTCTCGTTGTTCGACATGTGCTTGTATCAACTCTTTCAACAACTCCTTGCTCTCATTACTAAGCTTGCTTGGTATGTTAGAATGCTCCTTGCCCTTCCTTTGAGGTTTGGCGAGGTCACCTTTGCTAAAAGTTGTGATTATCCTCACACCTGGTAGTGTTAGGTGTATCCTCTATGCTATATAGTCGGCTTCACACTTCGTTGCCTTTTTGAAGGGCCTTCCTAAGAGGATTTCCTTTCCACAATTCTCGCTATTTGGAGGAACATAGAACAGGACTTGCAAGCTTTCTGTTTCAATAGCTACAAGGATTCTGCACTTCCCTAGAAGTGCTTGTGGGTGTTCCCTGTAAGGGTTAAGAGTTGCATCAGTCGGTTTGAGCTCTGGTTGACCTAGTAGAGTCCATGCTTCATAAGTCAAGATATTGAAATCTGCTCCTTCATCAATGAGAGCATCAACACTATGCTCTCTTTCCGCGGTGAGTTTGACCCTAAGATAAGCAGGTGGTACTATGTCTTCATCTTCCGGGTCCTGGCTTGTAAATTTAAGCCTTCTGATGACAGATGCCCTTGAGCTCTCGACTGCACGACCAGATGTGGATTCTCCACTGCTGTCTTGGATCGTCAGTGCAGTGCTATTCAAGGTACATCTCTCGTCAAGAGTGTCATGTTTAGTCATCTTGACCTTTGTAGTTTGCTGATGTTGCATTTCGCTCCGACTAGACACGTTGTGAACACAATGTCTTTGTGTTCTCGTGATGTGGCCCTTTTGCCCTTGATGGCTAGATTGGCCCATTGATGTTCTAGGGTCTCTGTTTCTCTCTGTTCAGGTATGGGCTTTTGGTTGCTCTATTGCAAGTGAGACTCCATGCTGGTGCAGAGTCATTACTTCACTAGGGTCCAATTTGGAAGACCTGTCACGGCACGCGTTTTCTCTCCAACCTACTCGGGGGAGGTGCGGAGGGGGTAGAGCCCCCTCTGCGGGGGTCCGGGGGGGCAGTCCCCCCCGGCCCGCAGGGCTGTTACGGTAGGCGCCATATGCAATTTGAAGGACCGTTTATAGGCAAATTTTGAACTACGTGCTCTAAATTTGCCCGGTTATGGATCTGTGATGTGCCTTCAGCTCTACGTAGCCTTAGGGGTCAATCTCGGGGTTTAGATGTATCAGAATTTGTGTTCTAGACACGTGTCCGATTTTGACAGTTTTTGTCCGATTCTCAGATGTCCGATTTTCAGGAGTCCGATTTTCAGACTCGGACGTCCGATTTTGGGTGGGTCCGATCGGACCAGTGGTCCGATTTTGGTCACGTCTGATTCTAGGAGTCGGATCAAAAAGTGGTCCGATTTTCAATTGGTCCGATTCTGGGAATCGAATCGAACAGGGTAGTCCGATTCTGGCTGGTCCGATTGTGAGTGGTCCGATTATGGACTCATCCGAGTGTCCGAGTCGGACAGATTGGTCCGAGCGGTCCGAGTCCGAGTGGTCCGATTTCAAAAATCGGACGGGTTGGTCCGAGTGCCACATGGCACGTCCGATTGGAATGGTCCGATTCTGGGAATCGGACAAGGCTGGTCTGACTCTAGTACTCGGACGGTCCAATTCTGGGACTGGTCCGATTCTTGGTGGGTCCGATTCTGGGACTCGGACGGCCTGGTCCGACTATGCGGCCGACGGCCCGTGAGTTGCACGCGATGCCTCTAGACTGACGTCTACTACACCGAATCGCCCAGCGCCTTCCAGATATGTGCAAGACACTACCAGGGAATGCCAGACATGCCTGGAACCACTGTGGTGCTCGAATCGAACGTCACTCCAAGGATCTGTGCCCCTATTTCCCTGTTTTAGCCTGTTATACAGCAACAGAGAACCCCACTGTTTGCCTGTTTTTTTCTTCTTTTTCTTTGTTTTTTCCTACCCTAAATGCATCCAAATCACAAAATAAATACCTATACTACTCCATTCCACAATATAAATCTCAAAAAGCAAAAAACCTACTTGCCAAGGAGATCGAATACCATCTTCAATCCCCTCGCTTCCTACCTATCTACCTCAAGCATCGGTTCGGGGGAAACCCCTTACTTTGATGCTTGATTCGAAGCACGCAAGCGCTCAAGGCTTGAATCCGTTGGTCCCGGCAACGGAACCAAAATGTGGGAGCTTTCACTCAACCGCCAAGACCCTCGGACCGCTTATTGTTTCAAGTTTTCCAAGCCGAGCACTAATGGCTACCTCTCACATAGCCGACGCGCCATCCATATCTACGGGTGTAGTGAGCTTACCTTGATGCCGTTCGAGTTACCTCCTCTCCCGCGCACTCCGGTAGCTCCACGATCCAAGTGCAAGCTTCAAACAAGCTCCATCCTCAAGCTCCACACTCCAAGCTCCATTGCCGCGAGCAAGAGAAGAGAAGAGAAGAGAAGAGAAGAAGAGAGGAGACGATGGAGAGCTTCTCCTCCTCGGTCCCTCACCCTCACACACTCACTCCCTCACACTCTCACACTCCCTCTCTCAAGCACAAGCTCAAGCAAGCAAGAACAAGAAGAAGAAGAAGAAGAAGAAGAAGAAGAGGAGAGCTACTTTTGGCCACACACAAGAATGAGCTTCTCATTCACTTTTCAACTTTATATACAATACCCTAAATCCCTTTTGGGCGGTCATCCCCTTTTTCCCTTTTTTACATGGCCGGCCATAGCCTAGGCCCTTTTTCCCATTGTCCTTCTATCTTCCTAGCTTCCTTTCCACCGCCCATCTACATTTACAAATTGCACGGGTGAGAGCCCGGCGCTCTTTTACAAGATTTCAGGGTGCGCATTTTTATTTTAAAATGTGCCTTTCCCCTTTTGCCTTTGCCTTGGACTTTTAAGGTTGCCCTTGCGCTTTTGGCCTTTTCTCCTTTTCTTTCTTCAGTTGGGCTATCTTTTTTTCGCCTTTGCCTTGTGTCTTTTCCACTTCTTTTTGCTTTCTTCGTGTTGGGGTTAACAGCAAGTAAGTATTTTTATTTGTTGCTAAATGTTAGAGTAGGACCATCTGTCTTTATTTCTGGTTCTGATTTCTGTTGCAATAGGTTAAGGGTAGGATAGGAAAAAGAAGGGATCAGCAGGGTTCTGCTGCTGTTGGAGACAAGGAAGTTGGGGCGTAGATTCAGACATCTGGCTGGAGGAGTGTATGAGATTAATCTCTGAGTCTACAACAGACTGAGATGAGGTAATAAGGGGCCCAGGGGCCCAGGGGACCAGGGGCCCAGGGGACCAGGGGAGGCCACATTTGGCACCCTGCCTTTTGGGAATACTGTGAGCCTGAGAGCCAGGGAGAGAGTGAGAGAGAGAGAGAGAGAGCTGCGGGAGATCATGAAGTACTGACCGATCGGGTGCCCCATCACTTCGAGGTATGCCAGATGTTTCCTTCTATTGCTCGCATCTATTTGGAAGGCACGACATGATCTGATAGAGTAGGCGTTGACCTAGAGGCACCGTGCGCAACTTGTAGGCCGTCGTCCGTGCCATCGGACCTGTGTGTCTGATTCCCAGAATAGGATTGTCTAATTTTGAGAGTCAGATAGTCCAACTCCCATAATCGAACCAATTGAAAAAAAATCAGACCATTGGTTCGATCGGATTCTTATAATCAGACCAGCCCATCACACACCACGTGTCCTAGTCCTGGACTTGAACCACTCGACCCATTGCAAGGGTCGGAACACCCCCGTCCGACTAGAGAAAGGACCTGAGTAAGATTGGACCCACCTGTCCTATTCCCAGAATTGGACCATTCTGTCCGATTCCCAAAATTAGACCATTATGTCCCATTGCTAGAATTAGACCTTCACTAGAGTTTGAATAGAAGTGTGTTTACCTGGGCCACAGTCTTGGGTACCTTGGTCACGTCTCTAATCCCCCAGGGAACCCAGTTTAATATTGGAAGTTGGAGACCACATAGGGTGACCGAAGATTCACCCCGAACAGCTAGACACTGGGCAAACCTAATTTGGAATTGGACGTGACGTTCGGCGACCAACCAACCAACTAATGAACCCTGAAGCAGAATAGAGAATGCATCAAGGTCTTTCTGTAAGACTTTAGATTGGCCAGGACCTGTGCCTAGAGCCACATTAGGCTACAAAGGTAAGTAGTAGGGTGGAGTCTGCATTAGGCATTTAGTGCATCCTCACCTCACCTTTTGATTTCATCACCTAGGGTGCACTATAAGGAAAGGAAAAGCCTACTTCCACACTGAGCACTAGAAAGCACGAAGCACAAGTTGTGGATAAGATTGACAACACTTTCTAGTAACAAGGAGCTCAACAGGAAACATAATAACATCAAGGAACCCAGTATTAGGAGAAGATCCCAAAGCATAGCTGGCTACTAGGGAACCCCATCAGTAGGGCCCTAAGAGGACACAAAGATTTGGACATAAAGAATTGGACGCTACCAGAGTTTCTCAAGCTGATCAACGACCTTGTGGAGTTGGAAGTGGGAGCAATGTCAGGATCACAAGGCGGACAAGGAGAGGACCGACTGGACTTGGGAGAATTCCCAGTCATGGTGCATGATTTAGTCAACGAGTATGACTTGCTGGCCCGGATGGTAGTTCAGGGTAGGCCACTAGAGGAAGTGATAGCAACCCTAGAAGAGGTAAGAAAGGAAATCAAAAGGGCACTAGAGAGCATGATCGCCTATAACCACGAGCAAAAGGCTAGGAAACTTCAATAAGACGTGGATATATACAAGGCCCAACGTGTACTAGCCCTGGCGGGAGCAGCAAAAGCAGGACCAAATGCGGAGAGAGAGCGGGCAGGAGGCTAACTTATCATTAAGTGAACTTGTAGCCAGGTGGCTCATGGACAACATGTGTCAAGATCCTAGATCTAGGCTGTGTTCGAACTGTGGTAGGTTTGGTCATGACACGTTGCACTGCAAATTGCCTAGGAGGTTTCCATATGCACAGCAATACAACCCTCCTTACCTAGGCAACAATCCATCTAACTTCCTTGGCAAGGGAGCCTAGCTAGCACTCCCAGCACCAAACAACACAAGACTAGCCATCTCTAGGCTAGAGATGAACCCAACAAGCATACCCAGACCACCAGGACCCTGCGTAACCCAACCACCGAGTGATGCTCCTGTTCATTATGTGGAGGAACCTAGTGAAGAAGAAAGCTACGTAAACCCATACATCTCCTATGACGAGGAAGGCAATCCAATCCTGATGGATTATCGACTAGTTCCAGTAATGGCACTAGGCAGAGGAAGAGGCAAAGGCTTTGGAGGACCAAGCCAGGACCCAATCTCATGTTGGACTTGCAGTCATCCAAGACATATCTCATCACGCTGCCTAGAAAGGGAACAAGCAAACCAGGACAAGGCTGACCTTCGATGTGATGAATGTGGGATCACACACATGTTTCTTGAGACTGCCCTAGACGAAAACCATTAGCCAACTCGGCCAACGTGCCCTTTGTTCCCTTGGGGCTATTCGGGGTGGATACCTTTGGCCAAGAGGACACACTCATCCCATTGCATGTCATGATGCGAACACAAACAAGATGAACAGGCATCTCACTGCATGGGCCAAGTAACCTAGATGCAGCCTTGCTAGGAAAGAAAAGCCAAAGGAGAAGGAGAGAGAGAATAGACGCAAGGATCACCCTTAAGACTAAGGAAGCTACAACCTTAGTGGCAAGAAAGGGGTTCACAAATGCCGAGGCAGAGGCCTCAACCCCCAAGACGGCGGAACTAGGTAGTGCCAAGGTAGGGGAATATCCTCATCCTAGATGGCAACTCGAGGCTATAGCCAAGGTTAAGGAGTGGGTCAAGGATGCCCAAGAACACCTTAAAGATGTAGAACCCATATTGAAGGATCCAATGGAGGACCTTTCTAGTGCAAGCACACCTGCTTTGTCATCGCGACCTCAATCGGGGAATGCGCCCATAGCACGAGAGATGCCACAAAGGCAAGACCAGGGAGAAGCTTATCAACAAGCTAACCAGGACATGTGGCCAAAGAATGGTGACCAAGGAGGAAGCCAACTACCCAGCAACCTCCTCACCACCTTAGTAACCACCCCAGTGACTATGAGCTTGGGAGTTTTGCTTTGGCAGCACCCTCCATTGTGGCAAGAATTGAGGCATTGGGTGGAGGGAAAGGGGGAGCATGCTGCCACTGACTTGCATGAATAGGAAGTAGTCGCGCAAATTCCAAGCCTAACACTGCACTCAGCTCCAAGGTCACTGCACATCAACGCTTTCTGGGAAGGCACAGAGAAACATGCAGTCCTACCTGTTTTAGCCTTGAGGGATGCAACACGGAAAGGAATTGTAGACACCAGCACCGAGGTTAGTGTCTTGAGCCACGTAGTTCTACAGACCTGGGGAAACCCACCTGTGGAAGCAGCTAGGTTTAATGTTACATTGGCCAATGCAATGAAGGTCAGACCATTTGGGGTCTTAAAAAACTTACCAGTGATGGTCGCAGGAGTGCAGTTTTCAGTGAACTTCATCATCATGAAGGGTGTGGACTACGACATACTATTAGGCCAGCCCTAGATGAGGAATGTGTGATTGGTTGAAGACTAGGGAAACAACCTCATATTCTTGGGGAATAGGATGGAAGCGGTAAGGGTTGAGATGGACACCTGGAAGACTACCCTAGCCGAACTCAATGCTATCTCAACCATGCTAAAAGGTGATGGCCAGGCACGCAAGCCCTATGGGACACTGACCAAGTACGTCCCCTGCCTTGAGGACAAGAGGGGTTTGATGCATGTCTTGGCAACTGTTGACCTGCCATTCTCAGATGAGGAAGAGCTGTATAAGCAAGCTGCTAAATCACCAAGCATGCTAGCAAAGGATCCCACTATGCCACCCTACATGATGGTGGGAAGCTCACGGGACCCAGGAAGACCACACCCCCACTAACAAGCTCGAGCTTCAGGAAACCGTAGAGTACCTGACCACTAAACTGAAAGGCAACAAAACGGCTAATCTAAAACCCCTAAGTGATCTCTTGGCTCGGCCTGATTGGGAATGGACCAAAGTTCACAATCTTAACCTATTATACAACTGGGCTTTAATCACCAACGAAGAGGAGATCAGAGAGAAAAACCTGGGGGATGACGAGTAGTCAGAGGGGCAAGATTCCGGTGATGAGGGGTATGAGCATTATTGCTCTCAGACGAACGAGAGCAAAGAAGAGTTTAACACGATAGATTATGACACTGAAGGGAGAGCAATCGAACAGATCGAGGCAAACTCTAGGCTAAAAAGAGAAAGGGCATGCAAGAATGGAAAAGGAGTCGTGTGGATGGAATGCGATAGGAATGGAAAAGGAGTCGTGTGGATGGAATGCGACAGGACCTGGCTGGAGCAGGTTGGAGCCATGGATTATGAGTAGGAAGGGGTGGCGCAATCGCTGGTAGTCCCAATACTAAAGACGGATTCACCTATTGAACTACAATCCTCAGGAGAAACCCCTTCCTCAAGCGAGGGATGTGAGTTTAACTCGGAGTCTGAAGTTAGTACATAGAGTGACCTCGAAATACCCCAACCCTCTAAGGTCAGATGCACCAAAGGGGACTTGCTAGTCCACTTAAGGCGCAAATGGATAAAGGAGGAAGCCAGGAATCAAACTAGAGACTCAGAGGTGGAGATAAAAAAGAAGCCGCAGGACCTCCCCAAATGCTTCACGAAGTTTAAGAAGGGTGATAGAGTGGTGGTTTTGCTAGGAGCAAAGAGACAAAGGCAAGCCAATGAACCAATTGAGGGACCTGCCATGGTCAAGGAATTCGACTTGGCAGGGGAGGGTAAGAAACCTCGACCTGTGTTCATTGCTAATGACCTGGCCAAGGAGGAGGAGGCAACTGGTTGCTCTCCTGCGAGAGTATGTCGATGTGTTTGCTTGGTCCTTGGAGGAACTGAAAGGATTCAATCCTAGGGTTGTGATCCATGATATTCCAATGGTCCTAGAAGCGGTGCCAATAAAGTAGTGACCTTACCCTATGAATCCTAAACATGACCATGCAGTGAAGAAAGAGATCGATAAGCTCATGAAGGCGGGATTTATATATGAGATCGATCACATAGATTGGGTATCGCCCATAGTGATCGTTATGAAAAAGAACAACAAGATTTGGGTGTGCGTGAATTACAAGAAGGTGAATGCCGCTATGAAGAGGGATAACTACCCCTTGCCATATACCGAGCACATGCTGGAGAGAGTGGCAGGCAAAGAAGCTTACAGCTTTCTGGACGGTTTCTCTAGCTATAATCAAGTGCAAGTGCACCGTGATGACAGGCACAAGACTGCCTCCTTTCGCCATGGAGTGGGGTGTATTCACCTACATCGTTATGCCCTTTTGGCTAATGAATGCACCTGCAACCTTCCAATGATTAATGTGTACGATCTTCAAGGATATGCTGCAAGACGAGCTCGAGGTATTTGTAGATGACTTATGCATGTACTCTAGTTGGACCAAACACTTAGAGAGGTTGAGAGCTGTCTTCAAATGATGTCAGTTATACAAACTC
This sequence comes from Lygodium microphyllum, assembly GCF_053477565.2. NCBI lineage: Eukaryota > Viridiplantae > Streptophyta > Polypodiopsida > Schizaeales > Lygodiaceae > Lygodium > Lygodium microphyllum. The sequence goes on from NC_141151.1 coordinate 86,372,996, forward strand.
TCGCCGAACCCCTTGAAGTGCTAGTTCTAGGTGAAGCATGGATGCATCCTAGGGCATGTAGTGTCAAGGAATGTCATTGCCATTGACTTCTCAAAAGGCAGGGCCATTGCCAACCTCCCACTGCCCACCAACTACAAAGGCGTCCAGTGTTTCTTAGGCCACACAGGATACTACCGACGTTTTGTATTGAACTACGTGCTGATTGCTAGACCATTGTACAAGCTGCTGATTGTATTCAAGTGGACTGAGGAATGCCAACACGTGTATGAATAGTTAAAGAAGGCTCTCACCACTGCACCAATCTTACGAGTCCTAGACTGGAGTGTAACATTCCATGTACACATAGATGCCTCCAAGTTTGCTATCGAAGCCGTTCTATGCTAGCTTGGTGAAGATAGTATTGATTACCCTATGAGCTTTGCCAATAGGCAGCTCACCGAAATAGAAATGAACTATTCCACTACAGAAAGGGAAGGGCTAGCCATGGTGTTTTCCGTAAAGAAATTTAGGCATTACCTGTTGGCCACACCCTTCATCTTTTTTGTGGACCATCAAGCCTTGTTGTATCTTGTGAACAAGCCATGCGCCACAGGTCACATATCAAGATGGTTACTTCTCCTGCTAGAGTTTGATTTCTCAGTGATTTTCCATAAGGGAAAGTAGCACTACATGGTAGATCACATGTCCCCATACCCACAGGGGAAGCTGCTGGTCAAGGCATACCTTATGACTTACCGGACGTGCACCTCTTTGGCCTGTCTAGCGAAGGGGACTTGTTTAGAGCTGATTTGACGCCTTATTAGGTAGACGATGTTGTCCAAGTGTTAGAAAACGGCCTACCAAAGAGACCTATTGAGAAAGCCAGGCTAAGGAGACTTATCTTAAAAATCCAGCCATACCAAGTGATCGCTAGTCAACTCTATAGGTTGGGGCAGGAGAGGGTGTTACGTAGATGTGTGTGCGAGCACGAGATGCATGATGTATTGAGAGAGGCGCATTGCAGGATAGCTGGCAGGCACTTTAGTGGGGACATGACCGCCCGTAAGGTATTACAATCCCAACTCTGGTGGCCCACCCTGTTCCGTGATGCCGCTAAGTTTGTCAAACACTGCAATGAGTGCCAGAGGACTAAGGTGCCCATGTGCAAAGATAAGATGGAGTTAACCCCCGTGATAGCGGGACAGCCCTTTGAAAAATGGGGCATTGACTTCATCGGACCTATCAGTCCTACAACTCAATACTCCCATGCACGCTATATCATTGTGGCAATGGATTACCTGACAAAGTGGGTGGAGGCAAGAGCCACTAGAAGGAACGACGCTAGGACCACTGTGAAGTTCCTGTGGGAACAGGTCTTTTCACGGTTTGGTTGTCCAATCGAACTAGTAAGTGATCAAACTAACAGATCAAGATGAGGAAGCAATAGCACCCGCCTACCTCCAAATCACAATCACTATAGAACGGACATATTCTTTTGATGCCCTGATCGACGAAGGGGCCGACTGTAATGACTTGGCACATGACCATTGGACACGCATTGGTCAGCCTAAATTACAACCCACAAATGCGAAACTTAGCCCATTTGGGGGCAACACTTACTCTCTCTTAGGAAAATGCCAAGTGGCTATCTTTGTCGAGTCTGGAAGTATCCTAGTCGTCTTTTATGTGTTACCAAACACTAAAGGGTCTAGTGATAAATCATTGCTAGGGCGCACTTTCAAAGAGCAGACAAACTGCAATGTGGACTACAACCTAGATCTCATTCACCTGACTGTGGGCAATGTGTGCATAGTAACTACTTTCAACAAGGGCCATCTTGCGCCTTCTACAACTGCAGAGCCACCGATAGAGACCCCCACGGCCAAGCCTAAGAAGAAGGGCATGGACATTTTACCCCGTGCCCCAACCGCCAGAAGAAAACCCACCCAAGCCATTCACATGGTTGGGGAGCCCATGCACTTATGGGTGCCAAAGCGGCGAGTGCCACCTCCCTGGTAGACCACAAAAGCGCGCTCCTAAATGCAAAAACTATCAGTTGCAGCCTAAGAGGCAGCCCAGTCGCCATCGACATGGGCACACCGCCACGCCACGATGGATATCGAAAGATCTTCTACGAGCACAAGGATACTATGAGGGCAACCCTTGGATATGGGTGCCTAAGGGCAGACACCCAAGAAGATCAACTTTGGGCAACCCCACTCCAACTGGACAGACTGGCACAGACAAAGCACAAGTCACAAAGAACATCAAACCAGCAACGGTGATGATTAAGGACACCCAACACATTTAGTATCCCAAACCAAATGATCCAGCACCATCCAGGTTAGAGGAGGTGCACACCCCCATACCCGCTCGAATGGATTGCAGCACGCCTCCTATGGCACGAGAGCCCATTGCAATGTTTCCAAATGACCCAAAGTGCAAAGTCCCATTGACGACGCCTGTAAGGGAATCACCACTGTCACGATCCTTCCTTTCAACGGCCAAGGATCTTGCTTAGACCTCAGGGAATGACGTAGTGACATGCATCAAGGAGTTGGACGACATCTTCACTACATTCAGTAGAAGCTACGAGAGGCTTGACCTAGGACTTCTTGATGAACCCCTCGCTTCTGATGTTTTCTTGTTGCCATGCACTTGGGAAGACTACAAGTTCATGACCATCAAATTTCCCAAAGTTGCGGCCGAGCTAATCACTAATGGAGAAATCTCGAAGGAACAAGTTGTTCTCAGATGACTAGTCACCTCATACCGCAAACTTGCTCGCTCTACTCCTAAACAAGAATTGGAGGATCTCATGCAGCTTGCCAGCTCTTCTTCTCCATTCCTACAACTGTGGTACGCCTTACGACTCCAATGGGAGGAAAAAGGCCATCGGATCATGACCAATGCTGAGCAAAGGAGGGCAATCAAAACAATTGAACACGACCCTACGTACGTGGCACCTCTTTCATACATAGTTTTGGCCATTACACGCAACTTACACTTAGATGATTGGCCCATCTGTACATTGACCAATTCCTTACCACAGAGGAGGAGTTGCACATTGCTAGTCGCCTCAATTCGGGGGACATATTTCATAACATCTTAACCTACATCACTCAAGCTTCCCTACAACCATGCAAACTTGATCGTCATGCTCAGATTGAATACAACCCTAACCTTTATACCTGGCTTATGGCCAAGTAGCTCACCCCACACAGCCCATGTGAGCCTTCCCCCCTCCCCTGCAAATCTTGAAAAGGATCCCCATACCACTTAGGAAGAGGGGGGAAGAGCAAGTGACAACCAAGGGACTAACCAAGTGATGTAGCAAGAAGTGTAAAGGCTAATAGTGCTCAACTAAATTCAAATAGGAAAGAAAGCAAGGAGGAAGTAGATGTTGGTTGTGAATTATTTCTAAAAAGTTTCATCCCCTTAAATCCACCCGGCAAACTATCACACACATTTTTTCTTGGGGTATGCTAGGAATGAATCAAATCATAACTCTAACGTTGATTGGGGTAATGACAGACACCTACCATGGTAGGACAGGGTAGACTTCCATTTACGGAAGCAGAGATGACAAAATATGGAATCAGCATCGAGACGCAGGGATTCAGCCAATTCACATTTAAGCATACCATAAACTTGGATGAGGCCATCTCGGAGGAGCCGGCTGTAAGAGAGTTGGTGGACAAATGCAGCCTCCAAAAGTACATAGAGAAAGTCAGGCAGGCTGTAGACTATAGCATGTGTGAAAAATTCTTAAGAAATTTTGATGAAGGACGAAGCTGTGGCACAGTCATGGTAAGGGCAGGTGATCAAGAAAGACGGGTACAAACAAGAAAGCAAGAATAGAGCACATGCTCCTCTAGAGTTGGTGCATGCTGACTTGTGTGGTAAGATGCTTACACATGCCTTGGGGGATCTTCTTATTTTATGTTGATTGTCGACGACTACAGTAGAAAGATGTGGGTGTACTTCCTTCGTGATAAGGCTCAAGCTTTTGGTAAGTTTAAAGAATGGCTAATACTTGTTGAGAATGAAACAGGGAAAAGTGTGAAGAAATTTAGAACAGATGGTGGTGGTGAGTTCAACTCAAAGGAGTTTGAAGGCTTTTGCAAGAGCAAAGGGATCAAGCGTCAATTGACGACGCCTCACACACCTCAGCAGAACCGTGTTGTGGAACGCAGGAATCGCACCATTGTGGAGATGGCAAGATGCATGCTAAAGGGCAAGGGATTGCCTAACCATTTTTGGGCTGAAGCTGTTAATACTGCAGTCTACATTCTAAATCGGAGCTATACAAAGGCTCTCAAGGGAAAAACACCTCATGAGGCTTACACTGGTAAGAAACCATCTATCTCACATTTCAGAATTTTTGGATGTGAATGTTATGCACATGTTCTAGATGAGAAGAGAAACAAGTTACAACCAAAAAGTAGAAAATGTATCTTCTTGGGTTATACTGATGAGCAGAAGGCTTACAAATTATATGACCAAGAGGCAAAGAAGATCATCGCGAGCCGTGATGTGATGTTCAAGGAGGAGCCGCATACAGTGGAGGAGGAGAAGGCAAGTTCTTCCACTTTATCATCAAGCGAAGAAGGAGTCCACTATGAACCTATCCCGAGAGCTATCCCTATCCTTAAGGAGGAGGAAGCATCATCTTCAGATGATGAGGAAAAAGTTCACCAACCTGACATCACCCCACCGGAAAAGCCATTGCCGCGCTGGGTGAAGTAGCTCTATGACCACAATAATCCTATGCCTGCATCTGTTGAGGAGAAGGCAGACGGACCAAGGAGGTCTCAGAGAATAGAGGAGCAAAGGAGGGCTTCTGCTCACATAGTCAATATGGCCTTGATGGTTGAGATTATGAGAGAAGTAAAGGAGCCAACTGACTTAGAAGAAGCACTTGCAGATCCATCATGGAAGGCTGCTATGCAGGCGGAGTATGACAGCATAATGAAGAATGACACTTGGGAGCTAGTGGATCGACCAGCAAAGCGGAAGGTTATTGGCACCAAGTGGATCTGGAAGGTAAAGTACAAGGCTGATGGTACCTTAGAAAAGTACAAAGCTAGACTGGTTGCCCAAGGATTTTCACAAGTTGAAGGTTTTGATTTTCAAGAGTCATTTGCCCCAACTGCCAGAATGACCACTATTCGCACGGTACTTGCAGTGGCTGCCCACAAGAAGTGGCCAGTGTACCAAATGGATGTTAAGTCAGCATTCTTAAATGGTGACCTCAAGGAGGAGGTGTACGTGGCTCAGCCACCAGGGTTTGAGGCCCCCCATTCTGAGAACAAAGTGTGTAAACTGAAGAAGGCATTGTATGGGCTGAAACAAGCCCCCAGAGCATGGTACCAGCGGATAGATATGTTCTTTTTAAACCTAAACTTCAAAAGATGTGTCTCAGATGCTAACTTGTATGTTTACAGGGATGGTAAAAAGTCTGTAGTGATTGTCCTATATGTGGACGGCCTTCTTATTACAGGTGACTATGAAGATATGATCAACCAAACTTGAAAGGCTTTGAGTTCTGAGTTTGAAATGACAGACTTGGGCTTGCTGCACTATTGTTTGGGGATTGAAGTCTGGCAAGAGCCAGGAAAGATCTTCATCTCTCAGAAGAAGTATGCATGGGAGATCTTGAAGGCATTTGGCATGATCGAGTGCAAGGAGATAGCTACACCTATGGAGGTGAATGCAAAGTTATCCGTCGAGGATACATCAGCACTAGCAGACATTGGGAGGTATAGGAGGTTGGTCGGCAGTCTGATCTACTTGTGTAACACCAGACCAGATATCAGTTTTGCTGTTGGTGTTTTGAGTAGGTTCTCAAACAAACCTCATGAGAGTCATTGGAAGGCTGGGATGCGGGTGCTCAGATACTTGAAGAAAACTCTTGACTATGGTATCACATACAGTTTTGGAACATCTCTTGTGGGGAACTGTGACTCAGATTGGGCAGGAGACATTGATTCCAGGAAGTCAATTTCTGGTTATTGTTTCTCTTTGGGTTCAGGAATTTTCTCTTGGATTAGTAAGAAGCAACCAATAGTGGCATTGTCTTCTACCGAAGCAGAGTACAAGGCAGCTTGTTTTGTTGCATGTGAGGCCGTATGGTTGAGAAGGATTCTATGGCATATGGGAGTGTATGTTAGATATGATCAATGCCCCACCCTCATTAGGTGCTACCAATGATCCATGGTGCTCAAAGTTGTAAGGCCCCCATTATGAGGAGAAGCCAAATGTGAGCCCAGACATTGGTTGAGTCCTGACTTGTATATCAGATGAGGTCTATGTGACTGGATGGCAAAAAGGTGACTGTTGTGGGTCTAATCTTTGGGTTAGAAAGAGCGGTTAAGCTGGTAGCAACTCGAGGCGCATTGCATCGAGTTGCGGTGTAAGGGAGTTAAAAGGGGCCCCTATTGTGGCGTCCGAGGGCCGCGGAAGCGGCCCCTGGCTGGGGGGGTCCCAGGGGGGCCAGCGGCCCCCCTGGCGGGGGTCCGGGGGCAGCGCCCTCGGCCCGATGGTAAAGGGAATATTCCCTGGAATATTCCCTAGCCGACTAGTGGAGGCTCATATGGTAGGTCGGTCAGTAGGCCGACCTAACGACCTTCGCAGGCTATAAAAGCTAAACCCCTTCGCAGCCATCACTCACTCATCTTTCACCCAGTCAGAGTTGTTGTTCCAGCTAGCCTTAAGCTCTTCACCTATCTTCTGTCTAGATCGCCATCTAAGCTTCACTCAGTGGAAGCACACGGGTGGACAGAGCCATCTTTGTATCAGTTGTTTGAAGTTAAAGAATTTACTGATTCTCCTCTTATCTATTGTGTACTCTCTATCTCTTTCTCAGATTCTGTTTGCTGCGCCGTGTAATATTTTACAGTGCAGGATGAAGAACCAACTGTGCTGAGATGTGACAATCAGAGTTGCATCGCCATTGCAAAAAATCCAGTGTTTCATGCACGCACCAAACATATAGAGATCCAGTATCACTATGTGCGTGATTTGATGGAGGATGGGATAGTGGAATTGGTCTACTGTCCAACAGAGGAGAATGGAGCAGATATCTTCACCAAAGCACTTACGAAGGATCTGCTTCAAGTTCATCTTCAGAGACTCGGCATTGGGCCGAGGAGATAGTTCACCTATGGGTGGACATTGAGGGGGGGTGTTAGATATGATCAATGCCCCACCCTCATTAGGTGCTACCAATGATCCATGGTGCTCAAAGTTGTAAGGCCCCCATTATGAGGAGAAGCCAAGTGTGAGCCCGGACATTGGTAGAGTCCTGACTTGTATATCAGATGAGATCTATGTGACCGGATGGCAAAAAGGTGACCATTGTGGGTCTAATCTTTGATGGTAAAGGGAATATTCCCTGGAATATTCCCTGGCCGACTAGTGGAGGCTCATATGGTAGGTCGGTCAGCAGGCCGACCTAACGACCTTCGCAGGCTATAAAAGCTAAACCCCTTCGCAGCCATCTGACACTCATCTTTCACCCAATCAGAGTTGTTATTCCAGCTAGCCTTAAGCTCTTCACCTATCTTCTGTCTAGATTGCCATCTAAGCTTCACACAGTGGAACCGCACGGGTGGACAGAGCCATCTTTGTATCAGTTGTTTGGAGTTAAAGAATTTACTGATTCTCCTCTTATCTATTGTGTACTCTCTATCTCTTTCTCAGATTCTGTTTGCTGCGCCGTGTAATATTTTACAGTGCAGGATGAAGAACCAACTGTGCTGAGATGTGACAATCAGAGTTGCATCGCCATTGCAAAAAATCCAGTGTTTCATGCACGCACCAAACATATAGAGATCCAGTATCACTATGTGCGTGATTTGATGGAGGATGGGATAGTGGAATTGGTCTACTGTCCAACAGAGGAGAATGGAGCAGATATCTTCACCAAAGCACTTACGAAGGATCTGCTTCAAGTTCATCTTCAGAGACTCGGCATTGGGCCGAGGAGATAGTTCACCTATGGGTGGACATTGAGGGGGGGTGTTAGATATGATCAATGCCCCACCCTCATTAGGTGCTACCAATGATCCATGGTGCTCAAAGTTGTAAGGCCCCCATTATGAGGAGAAGCCAAGTGTGAGCCCGGACATTGGTAGAGTCCTGACTTGTATATCAGATGAGATCTATGTGACCGGATGGCAAAAAGGTGACCATTGTGGGTCTAATCTTTGATGGTAAAGGGAATATTCCCTGGAATATTCCCTGGCCGACTAGTGGAGGCTCATATGGTAGGTCGGTCAGCAGGCCGACCTAACGACCTTCGCAGGCTATAAAAGCTAAACCCCTTCGCAGCCATCTGACACTCATCTTTCACCCAATCAGAGTTGTTATTCCAGCTAGCCTTAAGCTCTTCACCTATCTTCTGTCTAGATTGCCATCTAAGCTTCACACAGTGGAACCGCACGGGTGGACAGAGCCATCTTTGTATCAGTTGTTTGGAGTTAAAGAATTTACTGATTCTCCTCTTATCTATTGTGTACTCTCTATCTCTTTCTCAGATTCTGTTTGCTGCGCCGTGTAATATTTTACAGTGCAGGATGAAGAACCAACTGTGCTGAGATGTGACAATCAGAGTTGCATCGCCATTGCAAAAAATCCAGTGTTTCATGCACGCACCAAACATATAGAGATCCAGTATCACTATGTGCGTGATTTGATGGAGGATGGGATAGTGGAATTGGTCTACTGTCCAACAGAGGAGAATGGAGCAGATATCTTCACCAAAGCACTTACGAAGGATCTGCTTCAAGTTCATCTTCAGAGACTCGGCATTGGGCCGAGGAGATAGTTCACCTATGGGTGGACATTGAGGGGGGGTGTTAGATATGATCAATGCCCCACCCTCATTAGGTGCTACCAATGATCCATGGTGCTCAAAGTTGTAAGGCCCCCATTATGAGGAGAAGCCAAGTGTGAGCCCGGACATTGGTAGAGTCCTGACTTGTATATCAGATGAGATCTATGTGACCGGATGGCAAAAAGGTGACCATTGTGGGTCTAATCTTTGATGGTAAAGGGAATATTCCCTGGAATATTCCCTGGCCGACTAGTGGAGGCTCATATGGTAGGTCGGTCAGCAGGCCGACCTAACGACCTTCGCAGGCTATAAAAGCTAAACCCCTTCGCAGCCATCTGACACTCATCTTTCACCCAATCAGAGTTGTTATTCCAGCTAGCCTTAAGCTCTTCACCTATCTTCTGTCTAGATTGCCATCTAAGCTTCACACAGTGGAACCGCACGGGTGGACAGAGCCATCTTTGTATCAGTTGTTTGGAGTTAAAGAATTTACTGATTCTCCTCTTATCTGTTGTGTACTCTCTATCTCTTTCTCAGATTCTGTTCGCTGCGCCGTGTAATATTTTACACTGAAGGCCATACCTTAGTACCCAGGTAGTTAATTCGAGTTTCCTTCTCACCCTCTCCACTGAATCATCACCTTGTGCTTGGATGACATGTAGCACGGTGCTGAGAAAGGCTTGCCTCTGTGCGTGGGTGCATACATCGACTGCTTTAGCTCTGGATTCGGCAAGCACTCTCTTGCACTCTATCACCGCCAAGCACTGCGTTAATTGCCTAATTCTTTCAAAGTTGTTCGCTTCCCAAGCATTGGCCCTTTCATCCATCTTTCTTCTTTCTTCTTCTAGCGCACTTGCCGGTGTGGTTACCACCTGTTTTTGTTCGTTCGTTAAGGCCCATAGTTGGTGCCACTCCCTGGACTTTTGAGCCAACTATTCTTTAGCGATTTCTTTTGCCTAATTTGTGATACTGAATTTCTGTTCTACCTCAGTAACTAGTTTTGATCTTTCTTGCACTAGCTGCTCATGGTTCTAGATCTCTGCAAGGTGCAGTCTTCGTTGCATGAAGGCCAGTCCATGAGGGCCTCTGTGTCTTCCTTGGCAACTTCCAACGCACCTTTCAGCCGTTGTGCCTCCTGTTGTTGTTCTTGTGCTTCTGTTGCAAGGGTTTCCGGCCATTCCCATGCTAGGAACTCTATCTCTCTCTCTAGCCTATTTCGTTCTTCGAGCTCATACTAAAGCTTTGCCATGGTATTTCCCTGCCACTCACTTGGATCACCTCTTTGAGTTGCCAATGGTCCATACCCCTCCAGTCTGGCAGTTCTCTACTCTAGGTCAGTATATTGTTGCACTAGCAACTTTAAGCTCCGCTGCTCAGCCCCACCAGGTTTTGTTCTTTGTCCTCTAGCCTCTGTCTCAGGCAGTTTTCATGATCCTGGGCCTCTTTCTCTTTTGTCTCCAGCTGATCTTGTAACACCTTGATCTCCCTTTGTGGATTAGCCCCTTGCCTTGAAACTTCGAGCCTCATGGCTACCAAGGTTTCCCTTTCCTTTTCTAGCTCCAGTAGGGCCACCTTCTTTTCCTCCTTTGCCTTATCCAGCTGCGCTAGGAGTTCGGCCACGTAGGCATCGTAGTCTGCACCAAGTGACATGGGGATAGGAGCTATGGCGGTTGATGCTTCGAGTTTTTGCCATTTCTGGTCTTTCTTGGACTCAGCATTAGTAGTGGCAGGTCTTTTCACTCCAGGTTGTGGGACAATCTCCGCCACCTTACTGACGAGCATCTGCATCATGCTCATTAGCTGAGCCATGTCCAGAGAGGGCGTGGGTTGTGGGGCATTTGGGGTGTCTGTTGGTGCCGGCATGAAGGAGGGAGGCAGGGGGTGTAACAGCGACTTTCCCTTGCCTGTAATTATTGGGGCTGCCCTCGCGCTACCACTTGCTTCGGCCTCATGGTGAGGACCATAGGGGTTGATTTCTCCTCTTCCATGAGTTTCTTCAACAGACCTGCGAGTGGCCTCAGCCAACTTAGCCAGTTCCTTCATGCTTAGCTTGTGGGCTTCCTCTTCCACCCTTCTTTGTCGTTCCTCTTCCGCCTTTTTTTATTCCTTTTTAACTCTTTCGAGTTCTTCCTCCTCCTCCTTCTGCAGTTGTTCTTCCAACCTACTTGACTCTTTTTGAGTTCTCTTCACTTTGCTCAGTCTCTTCCCCTTCTTTGGCTCTTGCCATTCTTCATTTTCTTATGAGGCTCAGCCATTTGCGTGGGCAGTACTTCAGGCTCTCCTTCATCGCTAGCATTAGGGGAGTTTTGAGGTCTCGAAAATGCCCTGTAAGAGATCCTAGAGAGAGAAAACAATTTACGAAATAAAATCATTTTATAGAATTTTTAAAAGGTTTATATTTTGGTAAGTTAAAATATCAAAATTCGTTAATAAGTCATTGTCGTGATATTCTCGTGGTCACATCAAACCTAGAAATCTAGGTCGCCATAAAGTTGGCAAGGTTGTCATAATGAAGATCTTACCTCTCCTCATTAAAGTGAAAAGTAATATTCAATTTGAATTTTGGTGGATACTCGATTGCCTCCCTCCATCGTTTCTCCATCGTTTCTCTCTTCTTTTTTTCTCCTCCTTATTAGTCTCTTCTTTGTTTTCGTTCTTGCTTCTAATCATATCCTTAGCTATGGATCAATCACCCAATGATCTCTGTAACTCAACTATGGATCAATCATCTAATGATCTCTGTAGCTCTCATAAAAGACCTCTCTATCATCTTCATATTGAGTTGGACAGTGAGTATGAACCGATAAGAAAGAGAACAAAATCTATCACGGTTACAGAGTCTATGAAACATATACTGAGGTTTGAAGGAAAGAAGAATATTGATCTTTGGTTAGATGGAAAGCTATATCCCAAAGATCCTAGCAGAAATAGCACTCCTCCTTTCTATAATAGCTCGTCATTAATGAGGTTTATTGGCGATGGCTACAATGGATTTTTAGGTTATACACTTAATCTTGTTGCAGAAAAGGATATCCTTGGACTAGAGAATCATCTTTTGATGAAACACAATATAGAGTTGTTGCAGAAGCTAGAGGATTGTCAACAAAAAATTCATTCATTGGAAAAGCGTATCAAAGCTTATCAACAAAAGCAAACTTTATTAGGCCTTCGAAATCGACAAAGAGCTCTTAAAAATATTGAGAATCTCAAACGAGGAGGAGGAGGCTGTGGTAAAAGAATCCAAGCAGCAAGGTATATTTTTTTTCACTTGAAAAATCTTAAATATGGCTTTATTTAAACTACTTGCATTGATTTGTGATGTTAATTTTGCTTAGATCTCTTCTACAACCAAATGCAAGTGAAAGAGATTCTTTAAAAGCAGCTCAGTTTTATTATCATCTTCTTCCTTCAGTGGTTTCAAAGGATATTTTGGAGAAGAAGAAATTTAAAAAGGCAAACGTATTTTTGGAAAAAGAGAATGCGCACGTCTTCTGAGGAGTTTATTACGCTGTCACTTAAGTCACACACGTGTATTTCCATTATTACACAAACTTTTTCGTTGGAACTATCACCACATGCTTAACGGTCGATATAAAAGCATTTCAAACCCATTTCTCCGACATTGTCTTCTTCTCTGCCAAAATTTCGTCTCGACTTCCCTTCAAGGTCCTTGCATCCTGTGTGGAGAGCAGTTCAACAATCTTTGATAGGTAACAATTTTTTTTATTACAAGCATTTTAACAAAATAAATTTGATTAATATAGAAAGAATGTTTTATAACACTTAAACAATTAAAGATGTTATGTGCTTTCTATCTTTCAAATGCATTATATCTTTTCCAAAAATGATTATATCATCAATTTGTGTGTTTCCATAGAATTTATTTATTGTTCATGTTTCTTTTCTTCATTTGCAATTTTTGACAAGTAAAACGCGAGACAATGTCTGTGTTGATGATATTTTTCTTAGTATCGCGTTTCACCGGCCACATTTTAGAATAATTTTTGTCTTCAAGCTAGTGTCTGATGAAACGCGATTCCTTCACAGGCATTTGCCTTACACACTTGAATTTTCGCGTTTCACCGGTCAACTAAAAAAATTCTCGTGTTTTGATTTTTTTGTCTTGGAAAATCAATGTTGGGGCCTCTTTCCATGATATCATCTTGTTTTATTGGATATTGGTTCTTTTCTGCTTTTTTTTTTCAGGGATAAATATTTTTCTGGTCAAAATGACAAAGAGGAAGCTATCTCTGGAAGGAATGGATGAGGAGGAGATAATTGAGACATCTGATGATAGGCTCTTTGATTTTTTACACATCACTGGAAATTCTTCCAAGTTTTGCTATATCAGGGAAATTTTCAATGTTCCTTTTGATTTGAAGGAGTTATTAGAGGATCTTGATGATAAACTTAAGGAGTACAGATGTTTTTATGATAGACATGTGCAAGGTTTGGAAGTCAATGGATTTGTTCATTATAGTGATGTCATGGGAGCCACCAATACATCCAGGTCAACTTTGCTCGGCAGGTTCAACCTCATTGATGAGGAATTCAGAAAGAAAGAAACATGTTGCCCTTTCCACAGGTACCAACACCAATGCCTTCTAATCCACAAGGACGTTGGATTTATTGTGTATCTTCAGTACATGGAAAATTCTTCTCCAGATATAGACCAACAGAGAAAGCTAGAGGATATTGCAAGTATGGATAAGGAGGTCGAAGAGAAGGAGGAGATGTTCCAAGAAGATGTTGAGAATCAACTTGTCCAAGGTTTTGATGTAGGTTTATTCAAGAGTGACAATATCACAATGGTGGAAGAAAAGGAGATTGAGCCAAGTGCACAGGTTGATGAAGAAGGTCCTCTTGCCTGTGTTCCAACATTTCCCACTTATCTTATCAACAAGAAGAGATATGTGTTGCTAAATGATATTCAACATCTTTTTGATCTTAGAGAAGATTATTGCTTAGCAATCCTTGCAGGTTGGGGCAAAAATGACATGAATTTTATAGGTTATGAACAAGAACCACTAGCAAGTCTTGATGTTGAGGGAGAGAATTTCCAAGATAGCTCTATAGCCTTACATACATGTATTAATCAGATCATAGAATACGAAAAGGGGGGGCTACCTACAGAAGAAGAGTTCTTGCAAGTCCAGAAGAAACTTCATATTGATGATGTAGGGTATGAAGAGAGATTGAAGTCACCATCAGATGAGAAGCCCAAGAGTTCAATAAATCTTTATGATGATAGTCTTCTTGAAGAAGATGAACACCCTAAGGTATGAAATATAATTCGAAGTTACCCATTGAGTTTATGTTAGACTTTATTATGCATTATAGATAAATATCTTATATCTTGTACTGTTGTGGTTTGTTCTATAGATTGAGATTGAAGATCTGGACAACTTTCTTGGAAGGGCCAAGGGCTCTAGGCCAATGAAGCTTGGAAAAAATCAAAGCCTTGGCCATTATATTGGAAACTTAAACAATCAAACAATTGTAATATATCATAGTAGATTGTCAAGCTCTCCAAGTCTACCAATGATGGCTTTGAGAGCTATCTCAAAGGTTATTGGATCTCAAGTTTTCAGCAAAGGTTTGGACAAGATCATTTTGGTGGAGAAGGAAGAAGCCATAAGAGTTTTTGGCTTTATGCCTGGATACAGTGGATCTAGAGCTGGATATTTTGGAGTTCTTGGCTCCTATTTGCTCTCTTATGTAGGAGATAGTAAGAATTTGAAGCTTCTTCCGGGCTATCGAAAACAAGAGTTTTTGAAATACAGAGGTCTTATTGAGTGGGATGAAACAAAAGATTCCTCTAGAGGCCCTGTCGAGCTACCTGAAACCAAGGACTCCACTGAAGGCCCTGTTGAGGTGCCTGAAACTAAGGACTCTTCTGCAACACAATCAGACTAGAAGATGCCAAAGATTAAGGGTTTCTTGAAACCCATCTTTTCCCAACTCTTTGTTTGGTTTGTAACCATTCTGTAAATCTTTGCTTTGCGCAAGAATTTAAATATCTATCTTTTCTTCTTTGGGTAACAATTTGTATAGTCCTTGCTAAAGATGATGTATTGCTTGATGTGGTTGTATCTTTAAGCTTGAATTTATGCCAAATTTGTCGATAGAACCATTGAAAGACCTCTAATAAACTGTTGGCTTTGTGTCTTCCACCTCCATGTCTTGTATGTCTGAAATATTTTGTTCTTGCTTGATAATGTGATTTTTCCATACCTTGGGTTGACCAGATAGATAGAGATCCATATTGTTTAATAAAGTATGGAGCATGGTTGTATAGAATATGCTGCATAGTCAACAAATAAGGAAAGTTATTAAAAAATATTATATGAGTTCGACAATGAAGAAACAAACATATACAAACTTCTTACCATATAGTGAGTAAAGTGTTGATCACCCCAAGCTTCTGTCATTGCCTTTTTGAAAAGGTTCAATTGGTTTTTAAAGTCTTTGAGATCATCGTCATTCCATTCAGTCTTATCACAATAAAAAAACACTTTGTCTAGTGTTTCCCAAACTTTAGCTTTTCTATTTCGAGCTTGTCCATTATCAGTGTGATCCTTAACTGCATTATGTAGGGATTTCCACTGATTAAATTTAATAGTTGAGCCACCATTTCTCGAGTTTATCTTGCCAAGTCTCCCATGAAAGCCTAGAAACCTTCTAGCCTTCACTCCACCAATAGATGGTTTTTTTGGGACACAATTACCATCCTTAGACTTTTGAAGATCTGGTTCAATAACAACATTGCCACCATGCAAACCAATTGCAGAGAGAACTTTTTTAACCTTTGTTATAGCATCTGTTCTAGTTGATAATGGCTTCAACTTCCATGCAAATCCTATATAGAGATGAACAAGCTTTTCGATTATCCTGCAAAGTGCATGAAGTGTACAAATATGGGCATTCGCTAAAGGAATGTCCAAGACTGGTTTAAACTGTGGATCCTTATTGTGCCTAGAGGGAGCTCTATTCCAATTGCTTGAGTTTAACTCTACAGCTAGTGACATGCAGTATAAGCAAGGAGATCTCGAGTTAGCTCCCTTTGATACATTATACATACATTTGAGTGTCTTTAGGTCACCAGCTATGTGCCACTCAATCCTGTAGTTCCCTAATCCTTCAACAAATAGCTCTTCTCCTGCTTGTTGCCTTTGAATAACATTAGGTATTGATGTTTGATGAAAAACCCAATATAGTATATCAAAATTCTCAGTATCTACCTCAAATGCTCCTAGCCACCAGATGTTATATTCAGATTGAACACTAAATGATGTTGAGTGATTGCAATGACTTGACGAAAGTGCTCTATTCATCAAGGTGATAGAGATTCTCTCCAATTTTTAACATTTCAGAATCTCACTTTCATCAAGTTTAATCACAAATCTAGCCACTCCCTGTGCCTCAACTACTGACAAGTCATAAAATTTGATCATTAAGCATTGTAGGGTGGGCAAGTCAAGGAAAATATTGTTAAATTCATTGAATGTAACCTCCTTTTTCTTGCCCTTGAAGCTAGCCTTGATATGAAAAGGCTCACCTAGAATCTCCATCACTTTGTTATTAACTCTCTGTCTGATAGTCCTAACCACAAATGGTTTCGGAAGTATGCAATTGTGTACCTGTCCTTGCTTCATATTTGATTGTAAAAGTTGGAAAAGTTGCATATAAGCATCTCGACTGATACCAATACTATCCAGTGTCTTCTGTACTAACTCAGAATCCAAAGAATGATCCTTCACAAATGACTCCAAGCATTGTTTGTGTTAAATAACCCTTTTCCAAGTAAATAAAAAATTCCGATAACTGAGAGTACGTCACACGTGTGTTATTAACACTTTGCGAAGAACGTTGAGTCCATGCAAATTCACCGCCTTCAGCTTTCATCGCATTTCATCGCTACTCCATCTTTGTTTTTGGTGTTCCTTCCAGTCTCCACGCATTTCCTTCCAATCTCCAAGCATTTCACTGCTTCCCCAACAAAGCAAACCTTCAAGCATATTGTCATCTTTAGGCTGAGATTGTGAAGAACAAGCTAAGAAGAAGGTATGGTTTCTGCATCTTGCTTTTCAATAACAAGCTCCATTCAATGCATTGTTTTGATATTTTTCCTTAATCCTTTATGTTATTATTAGCTCATGACCACTACAAAAGAATTTTTTCCACAGTGAAAGCATTCCTTAATATTGTGGATATTTAAGAAAATCTTACTGTGATCTGCATGAGCTATCTGAAATCCATGCTGCTGTAAATAATTACTTATCTGAGAATTCCATGCTCTCGGTGCCTGTTTCTTTCCTCCCTAATTCTATGGATATTTTAAGTAATCTTAAAAGCTTTCCTTGGATCAAAGCTCTTTTTTCTTGGTTTTGTCAATTTTTATGCTATTCATGAGCTGTCCGGTGAAACGCGAAAATAAGGTACTTCAAGCAGGTTTCCTGGCTTAAATTCGCGTTTCACTGGACACAATGGACAACAAGTCCGGTGAAACGCGAAAAGAAGCAGCTGCAAGGAGGCGCCTTGCTTGACACTCGCGTTTCACTAGACAGCTCGAGAAAAATTCCGCTGATACGAGAAAATGCCATGCAGCATAGATAACTCTTGTCTGGGACTCGCGTTTTGCTTTACATGCTGGAGAAGAAGTAACATATGTTTTTTTGGCAGATGGCTAGGACTAAGGCAACAGCAAGAAAAGAGAAGATTGATCCTAGGGATTTAGCATCAAAGATTCATCAGTCTTCAAAGCCTCAGAAGCTCTCTAGAAAGTCAAAGCCAAGGAGAAGGTTTTCTCAAAATGTCAGGTGTCTAAGGGAGATTAGGAAGGCAGTAAATGCTCTTGACAATGCAATTCCAAAGTTGTCTTTTCAGAGGCTTGTCAGGGAAATTTGTGACAGATATAGTTTGGATAGTTTCAGATGGACAAGAACAGCTCTTAATTGTATACAAGAAGCCACAGAGGATTTTCTAATTGAGTTTTTCCAAGATGCCTACATTTGTGCTGCTCATGCTCATAGGCTCACACTCATGGACAAGGACATGGTAATTCTTAGGAGGCTAAGATATAGATTTTCAAAGGTCCTTGAGCCAATTCCCCTCACTGATATGAAGACATTTAATATCCTTAATGTGCCCCCAGCTAGAAGAAAGAAAGATGATTCTGGTGTCAGGGTTGAGGATGTCACCCATGAGAAGGATACAAGGCAACATGAAAAAGAGGAGAAGGCTAAAGAGGAACAAGCAGATAAATGGAGAGAGTGTAGGAGGCAAAGGGTTGAAGAAAGGGAAATAGAGCAACTAGAGTCCTTTGAAAATGAGCTAGCCACCCTTCTTGAAGCAACTAATCCAAAAGGATTCAGTGTGTTTTGTTTCTTACCTGGTGACTTAGGCAAAAGAACTGAGGTTATCTCCTTTGATGCTGCATGTGTTCAGATTCTTAAGGATAAAAGAAGAGAAGTAAATGACAGTCTTATTCTTGCTGGCCTAAGGTATGTCCATCCATAATTACTTATACTTTTTGATATTTTTTTAGCAATAAGATTTTTCTTGTTTATACTCACTATTTCTATGCCTTTTCTAGGTGTATAATGCATGAGTTTCCTTTCGATATACAACAAAAAATTGAGGTTTTTGATCCATCTATCTCATTCTTTATGAGGAATGAGCTTGATGCAAGTTTTATTGAGCACTGGCTCAATTTGATTGACTTCGATACTTTGGAGCTGCTTATAATTCCATATAATGAAAAGTAAGTGATTCAATATTCTATTAGAGTTTTTGAGATTTTATCCTACTAATTTGTTGAGATATGATTGCTTTTAGTTCTCATTGGAGCTTGATTGCAATAGACCTTGTGGATAAGCAATGCTTTTTAATCAACTCTATGAAAGGAAGCCATGGAAATGCTAAATTGTAAGTTATATTATCCAAGGGCTCCTTGATATTTCAATTCTTTTTTTTGTAAGTACTCTAAATTTCAACATATTTTATATACAGAGGTGCCAAAAGATTAATTGAAGAGCTAGAGAAAAGACCCCCTATGCCATCTGATTTGCTTGCAACAATGCAATATAGACAAGTTGCAGTAAGTTATTCATTAAAATAATTGAAACATGAGTTTGTTCTATGAACTACCATTCGTCCTCTTTATAGTTTTACTTTGTGTTGGTGGTTGCAGTGTCCCCATCAGGATGATAGCCATTCTTGTGGCTGGAGGGTGATTGCAAATGCTAGAAGAATGGTTAACTTTGTTTATCTTAATGATGATAAACATGTAAAGGTAATATGAAAGATGCTAAACTTTAAGATAGATATTAATTGCAAATAGTCCATTGATGATAAAAATATAGTCTATTGTAAGAACAATAATGAACTAAAACTCTTTTTTCTATAAATGTGTGACAGTTTTCGAAGGATTGCTATACATCTGAGCATATTTGGTACATCAGAGCAAAGCTCTTGAAGTATATGATAATCAATTGTATACAACCAACAACAGAGATTGGTGGGGATTTGCACCATGAAGGAGATGCGGTGCCTATAACCACGGAAGGCAAATCCACAGCTTCAACACCTTCTATACCCAAGACATCAAAGAAAGGCAAAAGGACTCCTAGAAAGGATAGTTCTCCAAAAAAGAAATAGCTTTGCCATATCGCCTTGTAGGCCTTCATATATAGAAATTTGCCCTTCAGCCCTTGTATATCTCATAGAGATGGCAGATAGACATCTGCTACAAAATTTGTACATGTATTTTATATTGATAGTAAAGATATCTTTTCTTGAATGTCATTGCAGTGTATTTTATTTTCTCTCCTTTTCGATATCTGCAAAAAATAAATTACAAATGTTTGTTAGTTAGAAAGTGAGATCTTGATATACATCTAAGTAGATATAATATGATGTGAAAACTTACTCGTTTCTTGTCAAGTTGGAATACAAAGGAGCATGGTAGTTCAATGTCTTCATTTTGTAAATCCATCCTCACTTGATGTAGCGTACATGATTTTCTGATCTTTAAGATTGCAATAATATACTCGTTGAACCAAATATCAAGATCCACAATAGGATCCTTGCTGAAATCATTAAGATTCTGGTCTAAAGCAACTAGACTACTACCAACAAAATGCCATCGACTATAGTAAAAGCTAAGGATAAAATTTTGAGTAGCAATCATATATTTACAAGCTAGTCATCTTCTTCTCTAGATGGAGATAAGAATAACAAAAACCATGCTTTCAGTGAAGAGACTAACAAATTGTATGATATGATCATATGTTAGTCTCTTCACTGAAAGCATGGTTTTTGTTATTCTTATCTCCATATTAGAGAAGAAATCAATAAATATATTAATAGGCATAAATAAAGTAACTTTGCTTAGCCTACTTGAGATATTAGATTTTAGTGCTTTCTGGATCTCAGAAAATATCTTACATCTATAGCCCTCACTAGTAGCTGGACTTGGCAAAGGCCACTCAAAGCTTGAAAAATCTGGCAAAGGAAGGAGTTTTATTGATCCCCATTGGCAACACCGCATAGGAATAACATAAGAATGGTCATAAAAGAATATTCCATTCTCTGCAAGCTCTGTCTTCTTTCTACCTCTATACATTTCTTCTCCAATTGAACCATGTATAACATCAATAACATCAATAATAGATTCCACTGGTTGCCATTCCTCAAGATTAGAGGGATAGACATCTACAAGACAAACAAATATTATAATGGAAAAACCTAAACCATGTTTAAGAAAGGAAAAACTTTAAGAATCAAATTCTTACAATTTGGTCTATGCATTGGAAGCTTTGAAGATCCAGGTTTCAAACACAGCTCTCTATGCATGAACACATGTTGCACTAGTACCTCTTTGATACTATTCTTATTTGCTCCAAGCTTAAAATCTCAGATTCTGCCCTTCCAAGCAGAGATAAACGAGCTCTCATGTCTTTGCCTTTTTCCACGTTTTGCTTGTTGCATGGTGATCCAACTACCTTTGCTAATGATAGTAGGAATCCATCTTCCATCAGTTTGGAATGAGTTAAACACTGATATGGATGTGATTTGGGAGCTTGGACGCCTTGTTGAAGGTTGAATTTCTGTATCCATGGTAGAAGAGAGAGATACATGCACACAGAGAGAGAGAGAGAGAGAGAGAGAGAGAGAGAGAGAGATAGAGAGAGAGAGAGAGAGAGAGAGAGGACTAGGCTATCATAACGGAGGGAAAAACAATAGAGGAATAAAAGAAACGAGGGAAAAAACTGAGCGCCATGCTTTTCACCAATTTGAATTTCGATTACATCAGTCATTATCATTAATCTAGAAACATCATTAAATAAAAGTAGCTGAGACTCTATGCCATTAATGCAAAATATGTCATAATCACGAATATAAGAGACTAAAAATACATAATAAAAATACAAATTCGTAATATTATCATATTTATATATTTTTGTAAAATGATTTTTTATTTTTTTTAAATTAGAAGTTTCGTTACGGAGGCTTTGCTCTTATTGGTCTAGAGCACTCTCTCTCCACATCCTAAAAGGCATTTTCGAGACCTCAAAACTCCCCTAATGCTATCCTTTCACTCGAGCCTTTCTCCTCACGACGTGGTGAGCCTTGGTGCTCAATTTTCTCTCCCTCCATGTGGGCATCCTTGATAGCCTCGTCAATGATTGTTGTAATGATTCCTCCATATCTTATCGTAGAGGCTATCAAGGATCGTAGAGGCTATAAAGTTTCTTCCTCATGGATCATGTGGTGGAGGTCGTAGATTCCCCATCGGCTGGGGCTATGGTTGGAGCTAGAAGGGTGGCTGAACTCTTTATAGTCTTCTGGACAAAGCCGTTCTAGTCCACCTCCTCCGGGACTCCTACCGCAATGCTTTCCAATAGTGGCACGTTGATTCTATTCATGAGTGTATTGTACCTATGGGTAGAGAAGAGAGAATGGATCATCTTAGCCTACATCCTCCTCGTCGGGTCTGGAATGTTAGCTAGACTAATTCCATTGACCGTGTGCACATCTTCTTTTCTGACTCCCAGCATGGCATATACATCTTTTTTTTTGTAGGTAGGTGAGCAACCATACCTTGCTTTTGCATCTCCTTCAATACTGCAAATCCGATGTGTCCAAATCTTTCATGCCAAAGCTTACTTGTGCCCACTCCAGCGGTGGTTGTAAGAGCACTTAGCTCATACAGGTTGTTCCTTCTTTCTCCTTTGCTAACAATTGTGCCAGCACTATCAATAATTTCTGCACCTGTCTTCTTGAACTTCACTTCATGACCAAGATCAGTTATGGCAGCAACTGATAAGAGATTTCTCCTGATTTCGGGAACATACAACACATTTGAAAGCTTTTTGACTTCACCATTTGCAGCAACAAACGAAATAGTACCTGTGCCCGCAGCAGGGCATTTAGCATCATTTCCAACCGTCACAGTGATGGATTCTTGTAGAGGCTGCATAGAACTGTATAGACCTTTCTTGTTGGTCATGTGACGGGAGGCCCCACTTTCCAACACCCATGAGTCAGTGGTAGATTCTTCTTGCGCTGAGGAGCACACTTCCTCAATGGTCGCCATGAATAATTCCAACTCTCCTTCAGCCGTATTGGCTATCTCTTTCCCTTTACTTTTAAGGGTACCATTCTTTTCATCTGCCTTCTTGACACGACAATCTGCAATTGCATGTCCTTTCTTCTTATAGTAGAAGCACTCTCCTTGAAACTTCTTCTTGCTGCCCTTCTTCTTTTTGTCACCATCATTTTTGGTGGAGGAAACACCTTTGCCTGTTGCATTGGCAGAGAATGCAGCATCTCCATTGTTGCTTCCTTCTCAGGCTTTCAGCCTCAACTCCTCCTCCATTAATAATGCACAAAACTCCTCAAAATTCAAAGCTTGAGGTCTCACCTGAGTATTAAGGGCAGTTACTAGTCCATCAAACTTTTGTGGACAAATCCGAAGACACCTCCAAGCTAGCTCTTCACTAGTCTTTTGTATCCCAGCGCCAGCCATCTGGTCGCGCAGATTCTTAATCCAAGTGATGAATGCTTCAACCGTCTCTCCTTCAGCAAACTTCTCCGCTGCTAGTTGATTCTCCAAGTTTTGAATCCTTGTTTGGTTTCGTGTTTCATACTGACTCCTTAGTACATTCCAAGCATCTGACACTTTGGTTGTATGCTGAATCAGAGTCAAAACACTGTCAGAACAGCTTGTAACTAAGGCACACAATGCATCTGCATTCCTTCGTTTCCAAGCTCGTAGAAGATCTGCATTCGGAGGAATCATCACACTAGGATTTGATGGGTTGGGGGTAGGCTGTGGTTCTACGTCAGTCCCCAGCACAGTCTCCAGAAGCTCATAAGAATCAAGGATAGTTGTAAATTTGAACTTCCACAAGGTGTAGTTTGTACCATCTAACTTGCCTTCGCTGAAGGTTGGTGGACGAATCCTCAGTGTTTGAATAGCCGGTACAGCAGCACCACCTCCTGCACCACTTCCTGATGCGCCAGAACCGCTTCCCGAAGTTGACATAGTTTCTCTTTGCTGTTGAAGCCTTTGCCTCTTGCATGCTCTCCGATCTCTAGAGCCCCCTGGGCTCTGATACCATGTAAAATATTACACGGTGCAACGAATAGAATCTGAGAAAGAGATAGAGAGTACACAACAGATAAGAGGAGAATCCGTAAATTCTTTAACTCCAAACAACTGATACAAAGATGGCTCTATCCACCCGTGCGCTTCCACTGTGTGAAGCTTAGATGGCGATCTAGACAGAAGATAGGTGAAGAGCTTAAGGCTAGCTGGAATAACAACTCTGGCTGGGTGAAAGATGAGTGTCAAATGGCTGCGAAGGGGTTTAGCTTTTATAGCCTGCGAAGGTCGTTAGGTCGGCCTGCTGACCGACCTACCATATGAGCCTCCACTAGTCGGCCAGGGAATATTCCATGGAATATTCCCTTTACCATCGGACTCCCTTACACCGCAACTCGATGCAATGCGCCTCGAGTTGCTACCAGCTTAACCACTCCGTCTAACCCAAAGATTAGACCCACAATGGTCACCTTTTTGCTATCCGGTCACATAGACCTCATCTGATATACAAGTCAGGACTCTACCAATGTCCGGGCTCACACTTGGCTTCTCCTCATAATGGGGGCCTTACAACTTTGAGCACCATGGATCATTGGTAGCACCTAATGAGGGTGGGGCATTGATCATATCTAACATTCAGGAACGGGAGCTCCCCACTGACACGCGACTCACCAAGGAGCAGCAATTCCAAAACCTGCGCAGTGCCGACCTCTCCAATGTTGAGCTCAAGGAACTGGGGTTCGAAGAACAGGAGCAGCCCGCACCACCACCACAAATGACCCTAGCTGTGGCCGAACAAGATACGGAGGAGGGCCCGAATTTGGAGCAGGAGGCCGACAAAGAACAATGAAAATTGCCCAGTCCCCCTCTACCAGACCTCCCGCCAGACGAGCTTGAAGATGCCCACACGCTGGAGCATATCATGGAAGCCAGAAGAAGGAGGCAGGAGCTGGCAGAGGATGCACAACACAGAGTAGGGTCACTACCCAAACAATTCTTTGATGAGCCGGTACCACTACGAGGGGACCGCAACCCTATTGATTGGCCTCAGGAATTGATCATTTGGTGTGACCAGGAGTTCTAAACAAGACCTTTTGAGCTGTCATTTTCCTATCCACGCTCGCTGGACCGGGCATTGCCACTAAGTATCCTATCAAAGATCAAAGATCTGACCAAGGACCTGGCAAACAGATGGATGGAAGAGAGGAGCCTAATTATAACCAGGTGGAGGGAAGAGCCCATAGATTACTGGTAGGTCAAGGTGAACTAGATTCCCAAATCCGTCCAAGGCTATGAGGCGCAGCCGAAGTAGTGGAGGAGGATTTGGGATGCCAATATTGATGCCTGGACCACCTTCTGTAGCTCACTCCTCGAGGAACGAAATGACCCCACCTACATGCCCTACCTCTGCAGGCATGGAGTGGATTATGACCGCACTATTCATGGGGATTTTGATTTTCCTAGAATATATAATGTAAATGCCCGAACTCCCGAGGAATGCTTAGTTTTTAGAGTAGAGGATATCCTTCCATCCATCAACCGTTTCCTCGCGGACTTCTCCTCCTGCCTGAATCCCGCCTTCCTAACCACCTGCAATTATCTTAGGTTGATCAAATTCCTATTAATACATGAGCCTACCACTGAGAAAGCCCACCTTCCCCCTCTCTTTTTTGACATCAATCTAGGAATAGATAGTAGAGCTATGACTAGATTAATGATGAGGGCAACCCTCCTTCCCTCTTTTTGCTTAGAACTCTTAAGAAATATGAATGACACCTGCTTCACAAGGTGTAACCATCCCTTTTTGTCATCATCTCTGAAGGTACGGGCTTCTATTAAAGAATATCTCCAAATCCATG
Source organism: Lygodium microphyllum (assembly GCF_053477565.2). Taxonomy (NCBI): domain Eukaryota; kingdom Viridiplantae; phylum Streptophyta; class Polypodiopsida; order Schizaeales; family Lygodiaceae; genus Lygodium; species Lygodium microphyllum. The sequence continues at coordinate 86,398,284 of NC_141151.1, forward strand.
TGATGGAACCTAGAACGGGCCGGCATTGGCTCGTGCACTAGCCGGACCTCTATCTCACGCGCTCAACAACCCCACGGCCTCGCGGCCAGGAGCGTTGATGACACATACATTGCCTTCCTAAATGTCTTACGTTTGTATTACGTCATTTGTAGTCCACTCTTCTCTCACCCACTACTCCTCAGAGGGAGTTCCTTACACATTGCCTAATGGCATGAAGCACAGACATAGGGGGTCCTCCAATGGCTGAATGCCGTCACCCCTCTGCGACTCTCCTACACCTTGGGGATTGGCCCCTCAGTATGTCGCTCAACATATGAACATTTCACACAAAATCCACTCAAGGTGCCATTTAATCGTATACAGCAATGTACCATTGTCCTTACTTCTCTTTTCCCTAGACCCCACGACTAGCCTATGGCTTAGGGTGTCCTGTCTCTCACTCAGCGTAGGCCAAGGTCCTAATGAAACCAATTGCTGTGCATCCAGGATTTCTGATACCTTTAAATATTTCCATGACTTATGCATATTGTGGATGCCAAGTGCTCAAACAATTATAAAATCAATATTGTGCACATGTGGAAAACATCTTTTCAATGATTTTCAACTAGCATTCTTATGCGGCGTTGCACGAACCTAGCACCAAGGAAACCCTCATGCTACTAGGCTCTTATTTTATAATTATTCACCGACCTATATGGTATGCAAACAAAAATAGCAATATTTTCATCATTTTACTCCACATTTAGACACATTCTAACCATTCTACCCTTCCAACGATCAAATGTTGCATTGTTATATAGATTTATAGGGCATTTTACCATCATTTTATGTGTAAAAAGCAGGAAAAACACACTAGAACAAGAAGGTGGGATCAAACCGAGGAAAATCCTCATGCTTCAGTCCCCACAAACATTCACAAACATTGTTCTTAATTTTCATTAATTTTCCACACCCAAAATGCATTTTTTCCCTATTTTTAGTGATTTTCCTCTATTTTCCTTGTATTTTCCCTTATTTTTTGCATTATCTAATTACTGAAAATTCAAAATAGGTTATGGGATGTGGCCCTTAGTTCCTTCTTGCAGCAAAATGAAAATTTAGTTGGTGTTCCTATTCATTTTCCCATTTTTATGCCCAAAAACATCATTTTCCCTTGATTTTCCATATTTTACGTGTTTTAGTGTATTATTTTGAGCCACAAGATGCATATTTTTCTGATTTTTTGATTATGATCAACAAGTACTCATGGAAAACATCAACATAAACAATTTTTAGCCCACATAAACAACATTTTATCAATCAAAAGCCATGAAATCTCAAATTTCCTTTGAAAAAATTGAATTACCGCTTATTTGCGTGTTTCGGGTTTCATGTCCATGGCTACAAATCTGAAGATCAGCAGCACTTCATGCTCAGAACGATCACAAATCACCATTTCTAGCCCGTGAAGCAATCCGATCCATGCCGGACAAGCCTCCACCATTCTTTCTTCTTCCTTCTTCTTCCCACATGAATTCCCCCTTAGAAGAGAGAGAGAGAGGAGAGAGAAAGACTAGATTTCTATCTTAGCATTCAAGCCATCAATTGAGGAGCGAAGGGCAGTGATAAGATCAGCATACAGAGGGGAATGAGGGGCAATCATCATTTGCAGGGGTTGTTTGCAGCCCCACATCTCCATCTCCATCATGAACATCGCATTTTTCACGTGCATGCTGGCGTGATCTTCTCCTCTCTCTCTCCACAATTCTTCTCCAACATTTCATGTGGCATTTCATTCTTGGGCTCCCAAGGGTTGGGCCAAATTTTGTCCACCCCTTCGCATCTTGACCGTTTCCTTGGCCATTTCCGAGTCCGGACTCGGAATTGAGCTCTGAAAAATCTTGGGCATCCGGCTTAGCATCCCGCATTGGCCAGTAGCTCGTGTTAACCGGCACAACTGTCTGAAAAATTATGAAAAATCAACAAGTGTCACTCGGGCACCTTTAAAGCACTTTGGCGCTTAAAATCGTCCTAGATCGAGCCGCCGCCTTTGATGATGAATATTTTTCCCTTGATATTCATAATTTTTAGCTATTTTTAAGCACTTCCTGGCACCTAAATTCCGCTCTCATTGGCGACCACGGGATAGGGCGACTCAGCCCGTCGAATCCACGAATATATTTGCACATAAACAACCAAAGAAGCATCAAGCTGATACAAAACAAATATATAATAAAACTCAGCACAATGCTCCCCCTACCCCTGGACTGAAGCAAGGCATGACATCCACAAGGAGTAGGCCTAGCATCATCTAATAGAAGATCCGAAGTGAGTCACTAACCAGCTGCTCCAACACAGCCAAACTTAAAAAAACCCATCAAAGAGGTTGCCCTAAGTGGTAGTCTGAACTACTTACCAACTAAAGACAACACAACTAGGAGCTCCTACAAGGCGAGGACTCCTATAGCCTGCTCAACGAGTATTTTCTTTCAGTACATGTCTTCTTGTAGGGTTTTTATTTTATCAACATACTTGGGCATGTAAAAAGGAGGGAGCTGAGCGTAGTGACCCAAGGAGAACAGGACATCGGTCTCAGGACCTGTCTCGGCACCCAAGAACCTACCAAGCCCTCGCAAGGCGACACTTAATCCTTTTCTAACGCTCACTTTTATTTTCGCTCCAACCTTCCTTGTTGTCAAGATTGTGGGAGAGAAGTAAGGAGTCTCACTTGTAGCTTTCTTGCTTGCACAATGGGGGAATACACAGAGGTGGAGGCTGAAAACAGTTTTTTTTTTCTCTTCTTAGTTGTGTAAGCCAAAAGAACTCAAATACAAAGAAATAGAAGAAACCTATATATGGGTCTCAAACCAAACTCAACTAACTAAGGTGGCATACTAACTGAGCCACGAACTAGAGTAGATAAGGATAGCTATCATATAGCTATTATTCATGGGCGGTGTACCAACCGTGTCTGCACAACTGACAAGTCGGTGACATAAATACACAACGGTCACCCTGGCGTATCACGAGTGGAGCTCTATATCTCAACACTCCCCCTCAAGCTCAATCCCAATTCTTGCACACCAAGCAGGTCTCTGAACTTGCGCAGCTTCTCTACGCCCAATGCCTTCGTGAATATGTCAGCTACCTGATCCTCTGTGCTGACATAAACTAGATCAATAAGACCTAGTAAAACCCTCTCTCGCACATAGTGATAATGCACCTCAATGTGCTTTGATCTAGCATGATAGACTGGGTTATTTGCCAAGTGCATACTACTTATGTTGTCACAATAAATGATAACTGGCCCATCTGTAGACTGATGCATATCATAAAGTAGCTTATGCAACCAAGCTACCTCACATGCAGCCATTGTTGCACCCTTGAACTCAGCCTCTGTGCTGGACAATGTAATTGTAGGCTGTTTCTTGCTGCTCCAAGTGACTGCAGCACTCCCAAAAGAGAACACATATCCACTGGTAGATCGTCTATCAGAAATACTACCAGCCCAATCAGCATCATTGTATCCATGCAACTGTATCTGAACCCCAGTCTCATAAAATAGTCCATACTGCAATGTGGACTTCACATACCTGAGTATGCGTCTAGCCGCATCCAAATGTGGTTTCCTTGGAGCCTGCATAAACTGTCTTACCAATCCAACAGCATAGCTCAAATCTGGCCTGGTAATAGTCATATAAATCAAACTTCCTACTATGCGTCTGTACATAGTAGGGTCTTCTAGAAGCTCACCTGCATCTATGCTCAGCTTCACATTTTGCTCCAAAGGAACTGAAATAGGCTTACAGCCTGTCATCCCATATTTGGACAGCATGTCCAATCCATACTGCCTCTGCAAGAGCTGTATCCCACTTGGTGATCTAATCACCTCAATGCCCAAGAAATAACGTAGCTCTCCCAAATCCTTCATCTCAAACTTCTGCTTCAATAGCATTTTCACATGAAGGATATCTTCATCACTGTCACCTGTCATAATCAAATCATCAACATAAATGACAAGTAGCATAATACCTTTCTATGTTTTTCTCACATAAAGTGAGAAATCTGCCTTGGAAATCTGAAAGCCAATAGTGACAAGATACTGTCCTATCTTGTCAGACCATGCTCTAGGTGCTTGCTTCAAGCCATACAAGGCTTTCTTCAACCTGCAAACAAACTCAGGATGAACAGCATGCACATAACCTGGTGGCTGCTCCATATAGACCTCTTCTTGCAAATCACCATGCAAGAAGGCATTCTTTACATCCATCTGATGAAAAGACCATCCCTTTGATGCAGCCATAGCAATGACTGCTCTTACGGTTGCCATCCTTGCAACCGACTGAATGTTTCTTCATAGTCAATGCCATATGTTTGTGCATACCCCTTGACTACTAATCTTGCCTTGTATCTGTTCACGGAACCATCTGCATTGTGCTTCACCTTATAAACCCACTTACAGCCAATTGCATTCTTACCTTTACGCAAAGGTAACAATTCCCATGTAGCATTTACTTCCAAGGCATCCATTTCTTCATCCATGGCTTTCTCCCATTTTTCTTTTCCCATGGCTTCCTCAAAAGAAGTGGGTTCTGGTTCCTGTATCACTTTAACCATATATGCATAATGAATGGCTGTAAATCCATTATATTTCAGCCTATGCACAGGATACCTAGCTCTGGTAGACCTGCGCAAAGTAGGTTCACTCCCAGGTGCTCTCAAAACATCCCTGGTCTTCCTTACTCCAGGTGTAACAATAGAAGGAATACCCAACTCATCATCAATGCTCTGTTCTGAGCCACTGGATTCACCATCCACATAAGAGTGACCTGCATTCACATCAAACATGGGCTGATCAACCTTCTATTTTCCTTTTCGTGATACCTGCATACCACTATCTGCATTGCTTTGAGAAGATTCTCCTAATCTCAATCTACCTGTCCATGGCAAAGAATGTAAACCATTGCTAGAGGACGCTCCAGGTCAACTAATATTTTGTGACTGCTGCTGTGAATTTTGTGCAGCATTACCATTTTGTGCATCTACATCATCAATCACATTTACTGGTTTATACCAGCTACTCATCTCATCAAAAACAACATCTCTGCTCACTGTAAAATTACGAGTAGAAGGGTTATAGCATCTATACCCTTTTTGATGCAGAGAGTAACCAATAAAGATGCACTTCTCAGCTTTTGGATCCAACTTGGATCTCAACTCATCTAGCACATGTACATAAGCAATGCAACCAAAAATTTTCAAATGAGAAATATCTGGTTTCCTACCAGTATACCTCTCCTCTGGAGTCATTCCATGTATTGCTGTAGTGGGAGTCCTGTTCATTATGTAGACTACTATAGCAACTGCTTCAGCCCAATAAAAATCTGGCAAGTCTTTTTCATTGAGCATGGCACGAGATACCTCTCCAATATGCCTGTTTTTCCTTTCTGGAATTCCATTTTGTTGTGGGGTATGACTGCATGAATATTGCTGCTTTATGACATGCTCCTGCAGAAACCTTGCAAACTCATTTGAGAGGTATTCTCCCCCTCCATCTGACCTTAGGCATTTTATTTGCAGACCTGTTTCTTTTTCAGCCATAGCTTTAAGAGTTTTGAAATGCCCAAAAACTTCACTTTTCTTTTTCATAAAATACACCCAAATTTTTTTGCTATAGTCATCAATAAAAGTGACAAAATAATGAGAGCCTCCAAGAGATGCAGCTTTAGTAGTCCACACATCAAAGTGGATTAATTCCAATGGCTTCTTACTCTCTTGAACATGTCTAGGAAATGGTTTCCTTGCCTGTTTTCCAAATTGACAGGCTTCACATACCTTATGCATTTCTACAACCTTGAATTTAGGCAATCCTGCAATAATGTTTTGGGCCTGCATTGATTTAAGTTGCTGTACATTAACATGACCAATGTGTTTATGCCAGATATCAATATCTGCAACTACACCGGTCCCATGTGCAAACATTGCTGCACTCAATTCAGGCATGTCTGCATCCAATGTAAACATTCTGCCCTTCTTCTTTCCTTTTGCTATCAAGCGACCTTTATTTTTCATATCCTCAACAAAGCATCCATGAGGATTAAATCTGACCTGCAAGCCCTGCTCAACCATTTGACCAACAGAAACCAGATTCTTGGTGATATTTGGGACATGGAATACATCGGACAGGTATTTCTTTTTCCCATCCTGCATAGACAAAGGAAATTTTCCAATCTGCACAATAGGATGTGTAGTATCATCACTAGTCTCCACAAAACTTGGTTTTTCCATTTTCCTTGCATCTTCCATCCATTCTGCATGGCCTGTCATGTGATTTGATGCACCTGAGTCAACATACCATACATTGTTGCTTTCTTCTGCACTTGTCACAGAATTATTCATGTGTTGCACCATAAACAAATGCTCATTTCTGTCATCGCCCTATCTACTAGAAGATGCATAATTCCCTTGTTGCAGTTTTCCATTCATGATGTCATTCTGCTTTTTATAGCAGTCTTTAGCCATATGACCCATTTTACCACAGTAGTAGCATTCAACATTATTGTTTGCATTTTGGACTCTTTGCCATTCACCACGACCTCTTTGGCTCCCCCTGCCTCTAGAGTTACCACGTCCTCCTCCATAGGACTGGTTTTCTTGAGTTTGTTGCATATTCTGATTTCTACCATGGCCTCCAAATCGGCCTCCTCTACCTCTGCCTCTACCTGTTCCAGCATTTGAGTAGAAGACAGCTTCTTTTGAAGTTCCTCCTGATGAAGATGCACCACCATTTCTCTACTCCTCAGAAATTAGAAGAGCAATCAACTCCTCAAAATCAGGAAATCTTTCACGAACTGAAATGGATGTCCGAAACTGTGCATAATCCTTTCCTAGACCATTCAAGGTCACAGAAACTAAATCGTCATCTTCCACTGGTGACCCAATGGAAGCAAGTGCATCTGCAATCTTCTTCATCTTCATGTGGTAGTCATTGATGCTCATATTTTCTCTCTGCACATTATGCAACTCTTGCTTGAGCTGCATTTTCCTCGCTTGCGTATTTGTGCTATACATTTTTGACAAAGTATCCCATGCCTCCTTTGGTGTACTTACATCCTGAATATGCACAATCATAGAGTCTGAAATGCTGATAGACAGCCAATACATAACTTTTCTCGCTCTCTCATGCCATGCTTTAAATGCCTGCATTTGCTGTTGATTGGGAACATCAGGAAGAACTGGTTCTTCTTTGTTTCCTGCAACAAATTCCCAATATCCTTTTCCCATAAGGAAATTCGTCATTCTAAACTTCCATGCTTGGAAGTTGTTCTTGTCAAGCTTTTCAGTGACAATCTGTGAGAGAGAATCAGACGCCATTACAAAACAGTGCAAAAAATTCTGTCACTGCAAAGAACACAGCTTCAGCCTCACAAAGGCAAATCTGCAACACTGACGAAAGTGGTATTTGACCACACAGTCACTTTCTAGTGACGATTTTTGCATCAACATGCAACAGGGATGATTCTGTAACTCCCAATGTCTCTGCACACAAGCATATGATGCAATTTCTACAGTAACTTTTCACCGACCTGTAGAACAGTGGCTGCACAGCATAAAACTAGGCCTTTTCCTGAGTGCGTGCAGAAAACTTCCGCCTCCAAAATGGCCCCGAAATGGTCTCAAATCAAAAAAACAGGGTTGCCAAGGGCTAAAGCTCTTACCTGCAGCATATACTACCCTCTTGCTTCACCGCGAAGGGCGTCTCAACTTGAAACAATGCACTCCTGCAATTTCCGACTGTGCTGCCTGCAGAGATCTGCTCTCAAAACAGAAAATGAAAACAACACTGCTCCTCTTACCAGAACACCGCGAGCTTGGCTTGCTTTCTTGAGATCCTTACCACGAACAAGGCTCTGATACCATGTCAAGATTGTGGGAGAGAAGAAAGGAGTCTCACTTGTAGCTTTCTTGCTTGCACAATGGGGGAATACACATAGAGGTGGAGGCTGAAAACAGTTTTTTTTTTTCTCTTCTTAGTTGTGTAAGCCAAAAGAAGTCAAATACAAAGAAATAGAAGAAACCTATATATGGGTGTCAAACCAAACTCAACTAACTAAGGTGGCATACTAACTGAGCCACGAACTAGAGTAGATAAGGATAGCTATCATGTAGCTATTATTCATGGGTGGTATACCAACCGCGCCTGCAACTGACAAGTCGGTGACATAATTACACAACGGTCACCCTGGCGTATCACGAGTGGAGCTCGATATCTCAACACTTGTTTTGTCATTGTTTTTTCCAGCAAGAAGCCACCCCTGGGAAGAGAAGGTATCGGCCCCGGGTCTGACTCGTCCCCAGGAACCTACCAGGTCTTCGCAAGGCGATGATCAACTGCTTATATCTTTTCATTCCTTTTCTTTTCTTTGATAGGGGTTAGAATCCCTTTTTACACACCTTCGTATTTATATTCATCTTTTAGGATGTCCAGGGTTTCTTGGCATCATCATTATTATCTTTCTGGCAGGCTTCTCTAACTGCCTCACTACTAACAAGAACTCCTAGAACGGCTGCCTAGCAGGCTAACAGAACAGGGCCACTAGGACTTCCTTCTAAAACAAGTCTTTCAATGCCTGACAATGTCTTTACAGGAGGCAATGACTACTCCGACCTCCCTCAAACATAATTAGCCTAAACCTGGGACTTCATGCCTTGGTTGCCAGTCCCCAACAAAAATATATCCCCTCGATAAGTACAAATACACATATAACAGGAAAGAAAGATACTCGTAAAGGAGAGATATCACCTGGATTGGCCACAAGAAGCTTCCATCGCAGCAAAGGCTCCTCTAGGCTCCACCTACATTCACGAACACGAAACCTGTCCAGCACAATACTTAAAACAAAAACCCAATTAAATGCACCCGCACTAGACAGGGAAATGGCCCTCTTGGCCTAATGAAATAAAACATGACTACTCATAACATCCTCCTGGAAACAACTATGATAGACATCAAAGCATACCATTCCCAGGGGAACAGGGCTCGTAGCCCTAAACTAGGTGCATTAAATTATGACCCATCCCTCCTGCGTATATCGCAAGAGGTGTTCGCATCACATGTTGTCTAATCAGTCTATGGGTCCAAGATAATAAAGGCAAATGAGTCTCGCTTACACTCTGCATCACCCAGATCAACCACCGTCTGCCAAAGAGGGCATGTTCAGAAAGCATACCCCACAAACGACCAGGTCTTGTCTCACCATCAATAGATATATCGGGACAAGGGCCACAATTAAAGAAGAGATCTTCTTCATACGCAAAATTAGCCAATGAATCAGTAAACTGATTCCAATTTCATGGAATCAGCTGAAAAGACACTCTATCAAATTCATCTAGCAGGGCTATGGCAGTATGATGGTACATGCAAAGAATGGGGTTTCCTACCATGTACGTCCCATTGAGTTGATTTAAAACCAACTGAGAGTCCCCTTTCACCAATAACTGGCGGATACCACCCTTCTTTGCAATATTCAAACCCATAATCAGGGCTTTGTATTCGGCCATATTATTGGTAAAATTCACCCCAAGATAAGCAGCTAACTTCATGACAATGCGTCGGCGGGGGTCTCGGATGACAACACCTACACTTCCTTTTTTGCATGCACCCTTGGACGCCCCATCAAAGTACAAGGTGTACGTCCATAAAGGGTTTACATATCCCGCCATCCAGAACTCTACTCGTAATTATGGTAATCGAAATTCAGCATATTCAACGGGTGGGCTGTAGGCTCCATCCCTCCATCATCATTAAATTCAACAAGGATGCTCGTCAAAATTTGTAGGCAGTGATGGCAAAAGACCTTGATCTCCCAAATAAATGTCCCGCCTTCTTGCTCAGTCACCTTATATCCTTTGCTCCACCAAATGAGCTTTCCCTGATGATACCTCTGTTCTAAATATGGGTGTTCTAAAATAAGGGATTAGACAACCCATCAACCTCTATCACGATTTCCTTGCAGATATTTGATCGATCTCTCCTAGACTTGCAAGGCAATCATAGCATTAGTGCAGTCAGAAATAATAAGGTTTAATCTCTTTTAAGATTAATCTTATTTTTAAATTCTATCCCCTCAAGGTCGACTAACAAAACTGTGGATTTATTCTTTCCTATTCTAACGATCCTATAGGGCCCATCCCATTTGGGCTCTAGCTTGCCTGGAAATAATTCACGTCGTGCGTCATAATACAGAACAAGCTCTCCTTTCTTGAAAGTGTATTTCTTGGCTTTAAGGTCGTGTAGCTGCTTCATTCGGCACTTCGCCACTTCTTGGTGCAATAAGCTTTGCAGCTTAAGCTCATCTAAATGTGCCAATGTCGTCAAGCACTCAAACAGTGCATCTTCACCACTCAAAGAATGATTGATGGCAAACCGAATAATCGACAGCTCAATCTCTAAAGGCAAGACACACTCCTCCCCATATACTAACTTGAACGGGGTATGGCCAATGGCTCGTTTGAAGGTCATATTATAGGCCCACACTGTCACATATAACTTTTTATCCCAATCCCGTTTCTTTTCTGACACAATTTTGAACAGGATGCCCACAAGCTGCTTGTTGGTGCTTTCAACTTGCCCATTGGCTTGTTGGTTATATGGGGTTGTCTTGTTATGCTTGATTTGCCACATCTCTGTCAAACCTTTGATCACCTTATTCAGGAAATGGGTTCCATGGTCCGACACTAATTCTTTCGGTGGGCCAAAACGGCATATTATCTGCTCTAAAAGGAAACTAGCAGTTTCTTTAGCATCATCTTTCCTTGTTGCACGTGCTTCTGACCACTTTGTGAAGTAGTCAGTTGCTACAATGATATACCTCTTTTGCGTAGTCGACGACGGAGTAATAGGACCCACAAAGTCTATTCCCCACTTCTCAAATGGAAGTATCGCCATAATAGGGGTGAGTGGTCGTTTCCTATTCTCTCGACTATCATGTCGTTGGCAAATATCACATCTCTTAACATACGCAAACGCATCCTGGAAGATGGCCGGCCACCAATAACCTGCTCTTAAAGCCTTTTGTGTTGTAAGCCGTCCAGCAAAATGGCCACCGCAAGCGGAATCATGGCACTCTTCCAAAATGAATGGCACCTCATTAGGCATCACACATCGGCGATAGATGTCATCAACCCCTTGCCGATATAATGTACCTACGATCAAGGCAAACTTTAACGCTTGCTGCTTCATTTTCCTTCTCTCAGCTTTAGATAATTCGGATCCCGCCTCTCCTGTCGATAAATAATGCGTTATTGCAACATACCAGGAGGGAATAGATGCCATATCTATTTTAAATAACAACTCCATGTCACTACCTTCAGCCACAGATTCTTTCGGCTCCCCAAAGTCCACAAGACATTCCACGATGCCTTGCAACCTTGGTGGCTTACTCCTGATTTCATAATCAAATTCCTGCAAAGTTATCAACCACTTTGCTAGACGATCAGGCGGCTGTAGCTTATTCATCAATAGTCAAAGTCCCTCCGCCTTCGTATAAAGCACGACTTTCTCATAGAGAATATAAATGCCTGAATTTCTTGGTCCCAAAGACCATCGCTAGACACAACTTCTCCATGTAAGTATAATTGATTTCGGATACCCCCAACTTCCGAATAGCAAAGGCTATCGGATGATATCACTTCTCTTCCCAAATCTGGGCTAAACAACAGCTGATACTATACATGGTGGCTGCTGAGAATATATAGAACACCTCACCTCTTTTAGGTGCTTTTAAAACGGGCGCTCTTGCTAGCTCCTGTTTCACATCCTCAAATGCTATCTTACAAGGGTCACCCCATACAAACGAACAGCTAAAGGACAATAAATTTGTAAGCGGCAACGTTCTTTCTGTTAAGGCGTTTATGAATCTACGGTAATAACCAACCGAAGACAGAAAGCTATGAACTTCTTTTGGAGTGCGTGGTGGACCCATGGCAACTATAACTTTGACCTTCTCGGGGTCTGTCGCAATTCCTACTGAACTGACCACATGACCCAGCAATAGCCCATAAGGTACTCCAAAAACACACTTTCATGGGTTTAGAGCGATGCAAAATTGTCTATAGCGCTCAAAACATTTTCGTAAAATGATCAACTGCCTTTCTCTCACGGTGGCGGCCCCTAAGTCATCAATAAACACCTTCAACTCTTCAAGGGATATGTCACCAAATGTCTTATCTGCTGTTCGTTGCCACGAACCAGGCGCATTGCATAAACCAAAGGCCATCACATGGTACGCAAAAGTACCAAATATAGTGATAAAAGTTGTTTTCAACTTGTCATCTTCTACAATTGCCATTTGGTTGTATCCTGCAAAGCAATCCATAAACGAATATATCTCCCTACCCGCTAATTGATCCAAAATCTGGTCAATAAATGGCAATGGGTAGTAGTCCTTAATTGTCTGCTTATTCAGCTCTCTAAAGTCTACACACAATCGGATTTGATTATTATTCTTATTTCTTATCACAACCGGTGAACACCATTCCGTGTGTTGCACAGGAAAAATCAAACCCACTTTTCGAAGCTTCTGTAATTCTTCAAACAACCCGTCCCTCTGTTCGAAAGGCATACGCCTTACTTTCTATCGTACAGGACGACTGCCCTCTTTCAACGGAATTGTATGAACAGCAAGACTAGGAGGAATGCCTCTCAGTTCATCATAACTCCAAGCAAAGATATCACGGAATTCCTGGATCAGGGCCACATAGTCCTCCCTTTCTGCTGTGCTGAGCATAGAACCTAATTTGATTGGCCGTGAATCATCAAGCATACCAAGGTTGAGCTCGATAACATCTGCATCTCTTATACGATCTTGTCCCTCTATCGGCTCGTTCAAAGTAATCTGATAGATGTCTTCCGTGGTGGATCCCTCTTTGGACTCATCACTCGATGATGTCTCACTGGCAGATAAATCTTCTAATGTCTCCAATTCTATAGAAGATAGAGGAGCTCTCTCACTCTGCGGGGACTCAGGATAAGCATCAACCACCACACGTTGGGCACCTCTACCGAATATTAGTCGACTGATGGGTATATCTACTTGGCAATCCGCTTGCAAGATCCAAGGTCGTCCGAGTAATACTTGATAACTTGGACGGCCTGCAAAATGAATCACCCTAAAGTCCAACAGGCATTCTACATTTGCAACAGTGACATGGACCTTAGTGATGCAGCCTTCTGGCTGTCTCAAACTATCATCTGCCATTCTGAGAATTGTGGAGGTATCTTTCTAGATCGCAAGACCCAACCTTTCCATCAGTTCAGAACTCATAATGTTAATAGATGATCCCATGTCGACAATGGCATAATCTACTAATATCCCATCGACATAGGCTGCAACCCTTGGGCAATGCTTCTCAGCATGCTCGAACCAGTCATCACCAACTCGCGCAATACCCAAAGGTTCTACGATATACCCGGTATGTAGGATCTTTCTAAATTCCTTGCGTACTCCTGGGGAAAGCTTAATAAGCTGTAAAAGATTCATATCCGGCTTGACTTCGCAAAGAGAGCTCGCCAAATCGAATTCATGATAGTCCGATAGAGCTCGCTTTTCACGCCAAACCATCCGCTCTTTAGGTCGCTGAATCGGCTTTATTGCCTCTTTCTTAACTTTCACCTTCTTCTTTGGTGGTTCCTTATCGGCTTTACTCTCTACGGGCTTCAAAGGTCCCCCTTCCATGGCAAGATCCAAAACTTGCATTCCGTTGTCGCCTTGTTTAGGGTTTCCGTCGACAGGCTTATCCTTGTCGGCTTCTCTACCCTTTTGACCTCTTGTAAGAACAGCTCGCAAATTAGAGATTTCAGCATCATTAATGCGTACAGCCTCAATCAAACTAACCCCACTACCACTAGGTAGCTCCTCCACTGTAGTCTTTGGTCGTTGAAGTATTTGTTTAGGCCCATCTTCTCGTTGGGAATCATTTCCTTGCGCATGATGATTAACAGGCCCTAGCTCTGCCGACTACCTCGCTGGAGGGAACTGATCTTACTCCAGCAAGTAGCTGCTAAATGGCCGGATTTTCCACAAATGTCGCACTTAACATTTGGGCAATTTCTTGGATAGTATTGCCCACCACACCATTTGCAACTAAACCTCGAAGGTGCACCCTCCTCTGGGTATCTACTTCCTATCAAATTTTGTTGTTTTTTTAGGAAGTTGACATCGACGGCTATTTAAAAATACTACTCCGTAATCATGTCGGTATAATGCTTCATCATGTCCTTAACCTCACCAAGAACATTGGAAGCGCTCGACTCATAGCCTTGGTCATTATCATGTCGTTCCATTGGCCTAACAATTCGATTAGGCACTGGTTTTTGAGCCACAGGCATGGTGTTAGAATTGACCGCCTGGCCTCCACCATTTGGAGCCATTTGAGTGCTCGTAGGCATTGACATGCTAGGGGGAGCTGGTAATAAAGGGACATTCTGCATCATGTTCCCTCTCCCATTAGGGTTAGCCATCGCTATTCCTTGGCCACTACCACCATTGGCCATTGCCACATTATTTCCCAATATTAAACCCATATTCGAATTGCCTCGAGAAGCATAGGCTGCTTGTAGTCGGGATTCCACCTCTTGTGCTCGTGTAATGGCAGTATCTATATTCCCCAAAGGGACACTACTCAACTGCAATTGGATATTAAAGTCCAAACTATGTAGGAAATATTGCAATTGGGCAGCTGCGGGGATAGGAATAGAGGTGTCCAACTTACGGAAACCTCTTTTATTTTCTTCGCATAAGCACGAATATCCTCGTGTGGTTCTTGACGGGTCACGTTGAGTACCCACAACCAATATTGTCCACCCCTTTCAAGGGCAAACTCCCTTCGAAAAGCTCCATAAAATGCATCAATATTCAATATGGTTACGGCTTCTAAACCATGATACCATATGGCAGCTCTTCCTTTGAGAGTCATATTGAAGAACATCATTAAATGTCCTTCTTCTTGAATGCGACAATTAAACATCAGCTTTTGAAACTCCCTAATGTGGAGTTCCGCATCTTCCTCAACTAGCCCATTAAAAATGGGTAGCGGGTAACTTAGAGCCAGCAAATCCATTGTTCCTGCTAGAATTGCAATAGGCTGCGCCATCACGAGGATTGGATTTGCACTAGTAATAGGGGACGGTGGGGTTGCACCTCCCGCACTTGATATAGACTGACTTATGGTAGAAAGGGGAGCACTAGAGCTTCCACCTTCTCCTAACTTACTGCTTGTGGCACCAAGACCACTAGATCCACTCCCTCGTAAGGGTTCAGCACCGCTACGCTCAGGGGAATATCTCCTAAAAATTTCAGAACGTTGCCTAGCTCTTTCATCTCTCTCTTGCTTTTGGATTTCTGCTAGACGATACTTATCAATAAATAACGGATCAATCTCAGTATCCTTTGGCATAAACTGCTAGTTGGTCCCTAGACAAACAGGATTCGAGGACCACCACTTTTAAGCGGCTCCCTGTAGATGCACCACTGATGGAACCTAGAACGGGCCAGCACTGGCTCGTGCACTAGCCGGACCTCTATCTCACGCGCTCAACAACCCCACGGCCTCGCGGCCAGGAGCGTTGATGACACATACATTGCCTTCCTAAATGTCTTGTGTTTGTATTACGTCATTTGTAGTCCACTCTTCTCTCACCCACTACTCCTCAGAGGGAGTCCCTTACACATTGCCTAATGGCACAAAGCACAAACATAGGGGATCCTCTAATGACTGAATGCCGTCACCCCTCTGCGACTCTCCTACACCTTGGGGATTGGCCCCTCAATGTGTCGCTCAACATATGAACATTTCGCACAAAATCCACTCAAGGTGCCATTTAATCGTATACAGGAATGTACCATTGTCCTTACCTCTCTTTTTCCTAGACCCCACAACTAGCCTATGGCTTAGGGTGTCCTGTCTCTCACTCAGCGTAGGTCAAGGTCCTAATGAAACCAATTGCTGTGCATCCAGGATTTCTGATACCTTTAAATATTTCCATGACTTATGCATATTGTGGATGCCAAGTGCTCAAACAATTATAAAATCAATACTGTGCACATGTGGAAAACATCCTTTCAATGATTTTCAACTAGCATTCTTATGCGGCGTTGCACGAACCTAGCACCAAGGAAACCCTCGTGCTACTATGCTCTTATTTTATAATTATTCACCGACCTGTATGGTATGCAAACAAAAACAGCAATCTTTTCATCATTTTACTCCACATTTAGACACATTCTAACCACTCTACCCTTCCAGCGATCAAATGTTGCATTGTTGTATAGACTTATAGGGCATTTTGCCATCATTTTATGTGTAAAAAGTGGAAAAAACACACTAGAACAAGAAGGTGGGGTTGAACTGAGGCAAATCCTCATGCTTTAGTCCCCACAAACATTCACAAACATTGTTCTTAATTTTCATTAATTTTTCGCACCCAAAATGCATTTTTTCCCTTTTTTTGCTATTTTCCTCTATTTTCCTTGTATTTTCCCTTATTTTTTGCATTATTTAATTATTGAAAATTCAAAATAGGTTATGGGTTGTGGCCCTTAGTTCCTTCTTGCAGCAAAATGAAAATTTAGTTGGTGTTCCTATTCATTTTCCCATTTTTATGCCCAAAAACATCATTTTCCCTTGATTTTCCATATTTTACGTGTTTTAGTGTATTATTTTGAGCCACAAGATGCATATTTTTCTGATTTTTTGATTATGATCAACAAATACTCATGGAAAACAGCAACACAAACAATTTTTAGCCCACATGAACAACATTTTATCAATCAAAAGCCATGAAATCTCAAATTTCCTTTGAAAAAATTGAATTACCGCTTATTTGCGTGTTTCGAGTTTCATGTCCATGGCTACAAATCTGAAGATCAGCAGCACTTCATGCTCAGCACAATCACAAATCACCATTTCTAGCCCGTGAAGCAATCCGATCCATGCTGCACAAGCCTCCACCATTCTTTCTTCTTCCTTCTTCTTCCCACATGAATTCCCCCTGAGAAGAGAGAGAGGGAGGAGAGAGAAAGACTAGATTTCTATCTCAGCATTCAGGCCATCAATTGAGGAGCGAAGGGCGGCGATAAGATCAGCATACAGAGGGGAATGAGGGGCAATCATCATTTGCAAGGGTTGTTTGCAGCCCCACATCTCCATCTCCATCATGAACGGCGCATTTTTCGCGCGCATGCTGGCGTGATCTTCTCCTCTCTCTCTCCACGATTCTTCTCCAACATTTCATGTGGCATTTCATTCTTGGGCTCCCAAGGGTCACTTACTCATTTGGGCCAAATTTTGTCCACCCCTTCGCATCTTGACTGTTTCCTTGGCCATTTCCCCGTCCGGACTCGGAATTGAGCTCTGAAAAATCTTGGGCGTCCGGCTTAGCATCCCGCATTGGCCAGTAGCTCGTGTCAACCGGCACATTTGTCTGAAAAATTATGAAAAATCAACAAGTGTCGCTCGGGCACCTTTAAAGCACTTTGGCGCTTAAAATCGTCCTAGATCGAGCCCCGCCTTTGACGGTGAATATTTTTCCCTTGATATTCATAATTTTTAGCTATTTTTAAGCACTTCCTGGCACCTAAACTCCGCTCTCACCGTGCCTTTCTATCCCAATGCCTACGACCACCCCGCGCTTCGGCTGACGGTGATCGGCACTAGCCAAACGCCTTCTATGTATACTGTCGACTTTTTTTTTAAAGAAAAGAAAAGAAAAAAAAAACTCACCTTGCTCACTGCACCTAGGGTTCACCCCTAGCCCCTCTCCCCACTTCACGCTTTGGGGCACATCAAGGGAAGGACTTCCAGACCTGTCACCCTAAGCTCTACACTGCACCTCCAACAACACACGAACTGGGTCCTCAAGTGTGGGACATTACCGAGGGCAAGCCCAAGGTTAGACCCATCTGCCAGTTCCACTACACATGCACTTACACCTCACCGGGAGGCAGACACACCCCTTAGGGAGTGCACATCCTTCTCTTACAGGTTGTTTATAACTGAATCAGGGCCTGCCATTGGCATAGATTTTGGAACCATGTGTTTTTCCATGGCTTGCAGAGTCCCGATTGTGACAGTCATGGCCAACTACAAACTCCAACTAGGTAACAAAGGCCGAGCACCTTCATGAAGATCAAAGCAATCCTAAACCTCTCCAAATCATCTTGAAGCAACACCCCATCATGCATCCTTCATAACAGCACCTTTTTTTTAAATCACGGTCATCTGTTCGCCAATTCCACTTAGCACTGATCCCAACTTTGCTGCTGCTCCCCACCCCAGTGCCATGGGACTAACACTCCCTAGGAGGGGGGTAATGTTTACCGTAGCACAAAGGAACGGAAAATGGAGCAGAAGTGCGGAAAAAATGGAAGCCTGGAAATTTGAATGATTTAAACGATGCTGTCACCTCGAGAAAAGAAAAGAGTAAAAGCGTGCCATTAAATATGAAGGCACTCTCGAATCTTTGTAAAAAGTGTGACAGGCTCACTCTTGTGCCAATTGTAGGCATTAGTGGGAATGGGATGAGTTAGAATGGTGGGAAATAGGAAAAGAGGGCCTAGGCTAATGACCGGCCATGTAAAAAAGTGTGGATGACCGCCCAAAAGGTAGGGCATGTATATAAAGTTCAAAAGTGAACGAGAAACTCATTCTTGGGTGTGGCTAAAGCTTCTTCTTCCTCTTCTCTTGCTTCTTACCTTCATGCTTGTGCTTGAGTGAGGGATTGAGGGAGTGTGAGGGAGTGAGGGAGTGAGTGTATGAGAGTGAGAGATCGTGGAAAAGAAGCTCCCTATCTTCTCTCTTCATCGTTCCTTCCCTTCTTCTGTTCTCTTGTCTCATGCGGCTATGGGGGATGGAGCTTGACGGAGGGGGCTTGAGGTTGCTTGAACTTGCCACAAGGATCGTGGAGCTACTGGAGCGTGAGAGAGAGGAGGGGACTCGATCGAAACATCAAGGTAAGCTCACTACACTCGCAAGGTAGGCATTGCGTGTCGGCTATGTGAGAGGTAGCCATGGCCGCTCGGCTTGAAACGCTTGATCAATAAGCGGTCCGTAGATTTGTGCCTGTATGCTTATGTTTGGATTGCTACATGTACTAGGAGATGTTTATGAAGGTTTTGGACATGTATGACATGTATAAGACTCAGTTTTAGTACTAAATAAGCTGTTGGTCACTGGTAGTCTACAGTTTACAGACTGTATGTATGCATTTTGACAGTAAGGTTGTAGAAGATAAAGCTAAAGCAACTACATTGTGTATGCATTGACCATTGTACCTACAGGAGGGATTACCTATTTGTGGATATTTTTGAGCTGTCATTGGACTGAAATACACTTGTTTTACAATGAACATGTTGCAAAAAAATTGTCATAGACAGTTAAGGACTACACTTGGTCAATCACACTTGTTAGCTTGTAGGAAGTCACGCATTTGACAAAAAAAGTCTATTACAACATGGAAAATTCGTAGGGCAGTGACAACATTACACAGATTGTCGGTGAGAAGTTGGATAATAAGAATTTCGCATTGTGGAAGTTCTATATGAAGAATTTCTTGGTCGACAGAGGATATTGGGACCTATGCACAAGTGATGAAGCTAAACTTGTAGTGCTTGAGAGGAACCCAACCAATTATCAAAAAAGAGCCCATAAGCTATGGACTAAGAGTGCATGCAAGGTGTTGCACTAGTTTTCTTTATGTATATCTAATGCTATGGCAATACAGATCACTAGATGTGAATCCCCGAAAGATGCATGGGACATACTCATGAAGAACTATGGAAATGTAAGACATGCAAGGAAGATTCAGCTAAAACAGCAGTTCAACAACATGTCTAGGAATGGTAGAAGCATCCATGTCTATACGATAGAGGTTAAGACCATAGCAGACCAACTTGCCATCATTGGATCAAAGATATCTGAAGATGATATGATTGCTATCACACTGAATGGACTTAGCAAAGAATACAAAGCTTTTGATACATCTATTTCTATTAAGAGCTAAACCCCCTAACTGGGATGAGCTAGTTGGTTTGCTATTGCATGAGGAGGTAAAGCTTGGATTGAATACAAGTTCTAGTGTGTCTCAAGGTAGAGACATTGTTTTGTACTCTATCCAATGTAGCAGAGGCAGTAGAGGCTATGGTTCCTTTTGAGGTCATGGTGACACTTGAAACACCTATGGACAGCAGCAGCAGGGTAATTGGCATGGCACAAATACATGAGGCGAGCATGGATTGGCGGCTTTAGATGCAGGGGGAGATCACCCCTTGGTAGAGGTGGTGGATCTAGTTCTCATGGTAGTCGAATGATTAGTCAAACAAATATAAGGACTGTCATTACTGAGGTAGATATGGATATATTACAAGGATTATTACAACAAGCAGGAAGATATGAATGTTGAGAGTGGAAAAAGACTGAATTTTTTACTGTTTTTTGTTGTTTTTGAGGACTGAATGATTGATTTTTGATGGATTTAGAGTGATGTATGGTTGTTAATGGAAGTGTTTGAGAGTGTTTTGGATGATATTGATTATGTTTTGGAAGTTCATGATGATTATCAGTAGAGATATGAAGCTCTATGATGTTCTGTTGAGCTTCTGATTGGTTCTGTATACCTTCTGTATAGCTTCTGTTTTGTTTTGATTGTCTTCTGTATGAAGCATGGATTGATGTTTGATGAAGATTGAGATATTTTGAAAGCTTATTGAATATTTTTTTATAGTTTGAAATGGTTTGAGTATGAATTATGAGGTTCTGATGACCTTCTGTAGACCCTCTGTCTCTGTACTGTAACTGTACTGTAGTTTTTCTAGTACTGTACTGTAACTATTCTGTAGACCTTCTATAAGTTTTCTGTAGAATGTATGTGTGAATTTGGGAAAGTTTTCTAACCTTTGGAAAGGATGAATCTAAGTTCAAAAGAGCTAAAACAAGTGGAAGAAGCAGCTGCTGAAGACTGAAGAGAAGACAAAGTGATAGTGACAGTAGTGAGCTATGAAAAGACACTGTAATGGCTCTGGTGACTCTTCATATCAGACATACCTCTTGGGAGGTGTATCCACGACCTAATAAGGATTATTGAGGGTTATTATGAGAGCATTGTAGTGAGGAGATGATGTACTATTGATAGAGAGAGAGAGAGAGAGAGAGAGAGAGAGAGCCATAGATAGTCAATTCTATCAAAACAGTGTAACTGTATATGAGAGATTGAGAGAGAGAACTATGAAGACATTGAAGATGAATAATATGTGATTGATTTCCATTCAAATATGGTGTATTATTTTGTGTTCTTTGTTATATTTTGGAATTATATGAAGATGTTGGAGATTATGGTTGATTCTATCAAATCCGTAGGAGATATCTACTATGATGCTGCATGAAGATTTGCTGTTTTCTTTGTTTTGATTATCAAAAGAATGAAATAAAAGCTTGTTGATGTTACAAGGATTTTCTTCCAAGAGAATTCCCTTTTCCTTGGTGTTCCTCTTGGGGCTCCATGTTTTTGGTGCGCAGCCGGGGAAACTTGCCATCAACAAGCACCAAAAGAGGCTGAAAATGAAGGAAATGGCATTGCTAAGAAGAGAGAATTCAATGGATGTTTGCAAAAGTCCTTCTTCCATTGAGGAGTTGTAAATTCTCATAATCAAAGTCACTTTCCACAACAAGTTCATCTCACAATGGCGGAAACATATCACCATCATGATGCATGCTCTATGTGGTGGACTGTTTCCTCTTCCTGTTGAAGAGGTAGAAACTTGCATCTTGGTGGCAAACTGTTTGGTAACAAACTGAAGAGCAGAAAAAGAGAGAATGACCATCCATAGAAGATTTGGCATTCATTGGGAAGTTTCCAGACATCATCAAGTGGGAGATTGTGAAGAAGCTTCAGGAGTCTTGGTCTATAGAGGTTCACGAAAACAAGAAGGAAAAGCATTGGAATTTGTTCATGGATGCTCAACAGCAAGATACGTGGGATGCTTGGTGCACTGACAATCTTTTGTTTGTCCAATTAGCAACCCACTGGAAGTTGGTAGATAGAGTGTTTTTCATAACATACACTGTTGAAACCCTCAGAAGCTGGCATTATTATAATGACGCAACAACGATCCTAAGAAGAATGAGTTTTGATACTTTTAAAACGGAATATCTTCCCCTCTGTAGTGGTTTGAAATCCGAATTCAGAGATGTTGAAAAGAATGAAGTAGAAGAGATGTTGGCCAGAGAATCCCTCAGAGACTGAAGCCCTCTTTGATACTATCCTGTTGAGTCCAGACCAACTGGTTGGAGCCAACCCCCTGATGAATGACATAATAAAGAGGCAAGCATTAGAATGAGTCCAGAGGTACGTGAGAAGAGAGAAGGAAAAAATCAAAGCTGAGAACGAGCTCGCACAACAGAAGCCTCCTTCGACGCCCTAAAAGCACTCTTTACAGAAGTCCCCATGGTGACTCAAGGTCCCCTTCCTAGTCAGATTCGTCCTGGAAATATTGATGATAGGCCAGCAAATGTAGTCCCATTGCCAGTCTTTAAGGGAGAGTACAATGAAGACCCTGATCTTCATGTAGCAGAATTTATGGTAGCATGTGTGGCTAACAATGCAAGAACCCCTGAGCATTGGTTAGCAATATTCCCCACCACTTTCAAGGGGATGGCATTTCAGTGGTATGAGAGACAAGCAGCAAGAAATTTTGGCACATGGGACGACGATCTGAAGTTGGCCTTGCTCACTAAATTCATGCGTGAAGGTTTTGAAGAGCGGATGCGAGAGGAGTTCATGAACCTAAGTCAGTCCTCTAGAGAAAGAGTAGAAGCTTATGTCTCGCGAATGGAATCCATCCTGAAGAGATTGACTAACCATCATTTGGACGAAGGAATCCAAAAAGGAGTGTTTCTCAAGGGCCTACAACCAAAAGTTCACAAGTTCGTAGAATTGAGAAGACCAGTCAATCTGCAAGCTACAGTGGAAGGTGCAAGATTGTATAATGAAGTGGAAGCAAGGCTGTCAATGACTCTAGGAAGAGGAGTCTTACCTCCTCCCATGCCTGCAATGGTATACCCACCAAATACAGTCCCAGGGACAGTTCCCTACCCCTATCCCCAAATGCAAATAGTGCCGCAGTATAATGCACATAATCCAGTATGGTCACCATAGACGACAGTGCCTCAAATGATGGTTCAACCACAACAACAGTGGCCTCAAACAGTTCCTCCAATGGCAACTCAACAACACTGGAACCCTACCAACTAGAATCAACAACCCCAAGTCTCAATAGGAGCTCTAAATCAGAGCCAGAATAGAGGACCTTCTAGATTCGACCCAACCAGTTTATACAGTAATTACATAAGTTTCCCAAAACCCTACTACAAGTACTTCAGGAGGTGAAAATTTGAAGGACTACTTATCCAACTCAGTTTCAAGTATCAAGAAAGAGCTTCTGGATGTGATTACAGAGCAGTTACAGACATTGAAGGTGAATACTGCCAATATATCCACTCCTAGGAGAGCTGGAAGAGATGTGATGTGTGCTAATACATGGTGCGGAAAGTGTCATCAAGAGGGACATTTAGCCATTGAATGTACCCGAAAACCAACCATTCCTGGAGCCTTCTGTTCCTACTGTTTGCGGAAGAACCATACAGAGGATATTTTCTCTCTGAAAGAGATGCATGAACAAAAACAGAAGGATGAAAATGCAAGATTCAACTTGCTGGAATCCAAAATGACAACACAGGATATTGAACCAAAGCCTAGGGAATTTGGTCCTAATTTTGGTTCAAGGAGGTTTCCCTCTCAAAGTTACAGAGGACGACAATCTGGCGGTGGTCAGAGATCAGAGGTGGAATGTTATAGGTGTGGAGAAAAGGGACATATCTCCCCAAATTTTCCAAACCCTAGACGATCTGTGGATTACAGGCCCTTGTGCAGTCGATGCAAAGGAGAAGGCAACACTACAAAGGACTGTCCCAGTCCAGCCCCTGTAAAGGCCAATGCCAATGATAGCCAACAGAAGGTACAAGAGCATGCTTCCAATTTGGTAGAGTTGGAAGTTGCTGCTGTTACGCGCACCAAGAAGAAGAAACCAGTGGTTCATAATGAAAATAACTCTCCTGCCAAGATTGTGAAGTTCAACCTGCCAACAGAGGGACAAAGAAGTACAGAACAGAACAGTGCAGTACATAGCACTACAGTGCCACAGAGAGTTACAAAGACAGTCCGAGAGACAGGACCAGAGGTCCAGGAGTTAGAAGATACAGAAGCACTTCCAGAGACAGAAGAAGTGCCTATGCTACAATTATTGGAAGAAAAAGGAAAGATGAAAATGGGTGTAGCTCCATTCTCCAATAGGCAAGAGAAGCCTGTGGATCCTATCAAAGATTATGACTTGGTAAAAGGCCTAGACACTTTTAAACCAAACTTAACATTCCGACAGTTGCTGATGCTATCTCCCAGCTACTGAAAGAAATTCAAAAGAATCTTGACAAGGAGACGTGGACTAAGGATCGCTCCTTCAACAGCAACCAAGATCAATAAGGCCCCAAAGCCTATAAAGAAAGTAGATGTGGCTAATGCCTTCCTAGATCCTAGAACCCCAAAGATTAGTGTATGGATAGAAGGATGCTTTATTTCAGATGCATTGATTGATGGAGGCTCATCAGTAAACATAATGACGGATGTGACAATGAAGGACTTAGGATTGCAAGGAATTCAACCTACACAATGGCTTATCAGATTTGCAGACCAAAGTAGAGTCAAACCGTTGGGCATCCTCCCATACGTAAAAACAACCCTTGCAGGAAGAGACTATTGGCTGACATGTTTGGCGGTTAAACCAAATTCTTATGGGACCGCATACCCTCTGCTGTTGGGAAGACCTTGGCTTTTTAAAGCAAGAGCCAGGATGGATTGGTTCAAAGGACCCCTAACCCTAGGCAGAGGACCCAACAAAGCGGTGTTAAAGTTGTATGGATAGCAAAAAGGCAATGGATCCACATTGAAGTCATAACTGACTCCTCTAATGAGGTAACAGATGGTACATCAGGAGATGAAGAGGTTGTTAAGCAGATCTTTCCTAAGAAAACAAAGGCACAATCCCTAAGAGTGGGCACTGTAAGCCAACTGCCAAGGGAAGCAAAATCCTTGTCCATGGGATAATACCTCTTGCCTCGACTAGAATTAACTTCTAAAATCACCTCTAACAGCGAAATAGAAGCATGGATATATTGTTCTCCCTCTTACATGACAGTCGCAGAGACAGAGCAGAGACAGTACAGAGATAGTACAGTTACAGTACAGAGAGTACAGAGGCAGAGAAAATATAGAGCAGCTACAGAGCAGAGACAGATAGGATACAGAGACAGTTACAGAGACAGTAATAGATGCAGAGCCAAAGCCAGAAGCAAAGTTAGCAGCTCTGATAGGAGCAGAAGCAGATGCAGAGGTAGAAGATCTGTTCTTCTCCTACAGAGCCTCTACAGCAGCAAAGACAAAGCCTCCAGAGGAAGAGGATGGAAATGATAAGGAAGAAAATGAAGCAGGTTATGAAATTGCAGATGAAGGATTCCCTCTGATAGAGGATGATCTTGTTGATGTCCCTATAGAGACCTCAGAGGCCGAATATCTCAGGGTACTAGATGGAATGACCATGGTTCCATTTGGGTTGATCAATGGACCATAAAGTATGCAGAATCTGTATAAGCAATGGATTAAAAGCATAAAAATTAAGTTCACCAGTGGCTCCTATCGCCCTGACCATTCAGTCCAAAGAAAAGATGATGATGACACCCCCTGCCAACAGAAACCAAAGCCCTTAGAGCCCCGGCCTCTAGCAGTTCCGTGCTATGTGACATTCTTGGACGCATCCTCTGAAGATGAATCCCTGAGTCCATAAGAAATTACCACTCACACAGAAGAAAACAAAGCTCTGATACCCTTCTAGCAACCTAAACAGACGAATGAGTCATCTGTACAAAAGGAGGACACTGGTTCTAGCGAAACATCAGACGAGGATACTACTCTCTTGAAAGAGTCAGACCTCTATCCAGAAGCAATCTGTGGGACATTCATCCGTGAATTGGAAGGTGAAAGGCAAGTAGCATTCTTGGATACTGACGATACTGAACGTCACCTGAAAGTGGGTCTCAATCTTCCAGAAGAGGAATTAATGGTCCTGCGAGACCTACTCAAAGAGAACTTAGATGTGTTTGCTTGGTCATACAAAGACCTGAAGGGGATTGATCCCATAGTATGTCAACATCACATTGATCTAGAGCCCCATGCCAAACCTGTAAAGCAAAGACAAAGGCGGATGAATCCTAATTATTTTGCTTTGGTGAAGGCCAAATTATTGAAACTTCTTGAAGCAGAGTTCATCTATCCCGTGGCTAACAGTGAATGGGTTTCGCCCATTGTGGTAGTACCCAAGAAGAACGGGAAACTTCAAATATGTGTCGACTTTTGAAAGCTCAATTTGAAGACAAAGAAGGATCATTTCCCTATCCCTTTTATAGACCAACTATTGGACACAGTGGTAGGCCATGAGCTTTGTTCCCTCTTGGATGGGTTCAGTGGATATAACTAAGTCCAAATCGTAGAAGAGGACCAATCCAAAACAACCTTCACCACAGAATGGGGGAGCTATGCCTATAGAGTGATGCCATTTGGGCTCTATAATGCTCTTGCCACCTTCCAGCGGGTAATGATGGCTGCCTTCCAAAATCATCTGCATGATTTCATTGAGGTGTATCTTGATGACTTCTATGTCTATAGTTTGATCCGAGAGCACTGGGGACACCTAGAGCAATGTTTTGACAGATGCTGAGAGTATGGGATCTCTCTCAATCCCGACAAGTGTGTTCTTGGCGTCTCCTCAGGAGTTCTGTTGGGCCATATTATCTCTGCACAAGGGATTGCAACAGACCTAGCAAAGATGAGAAGATTGCCACCTTAACAACACCTACAAACCTCAAGCAATTGAGAGGATTTGTTGTCCATGTGGATTACTACAGAAGATTTATTGCACATTTTGCAACCAAGGCAGCCCCTCTACACAAGCTCCTAAGGAAAGAGGAGGATTTTCTTTGGACTGATGATTGTGAAGAGACCTTTAATACCCTAAATTAGTGCCTGATCCAAGCACCTATTTTACAGCCTCCTGATTGGACGAAGGAGTTCCATGTGTACACCGATGCATCGGTTAAAGGCCTAGGTGCTGTCATATGTCAAAAGGGCCCCTCTAAATTAGATCAATCGATATATTATGCAAGCCGAAAGGTCATTGATAGGGAACGGAACTATACAGTGATAGAGCTTGAGTGCTTGGCAATGGTGTTTGCACTTGAGAAGTTTCGACACTATCTATTGTCCACACATTTCAAGTTCTATGTGGATCATGAAGCCCTGTCCTTCTTGATGAACAAAGCAGATGTTAAGGGACGAATGATGAGATGGTTGCTCCTATTCCAGGAGTTTGACTTTGAAGTGGTCACTAAGCCTAGCCGTTCCCATGTCTTAGCCGATCATCTGTCAACGAATCCCTCAAACAGAAGAAGAGGAACAGGATGATCCAGACCTTCTTGATGCTTCTTTGTTTCTAATTGAAACAGTTACTCCCTGGTATGCACACATAGCCAATTTCCTGGCAACTCAACAGTATCCTCCTGGCATCTCAAGCTGTGAAAATAAGAAGCTTTTGTTAGAATCAGTCCCCTACACTTTGCTAGGTGGTGCACTGTACAAGAAAGGAAAAGATGAAGTGCTGCGAAGATGTATTGCAGGAGATGAAATCGGCATAGTATTGAAAGCATGCCATGACGAACCATGTGGTGGACACTTTGCCAGAGAAGCGATAGCCAGAAAGGCTCTATTAGCAGGATACTAGTGGCCGACCCTCCATAAGGATGCATAGAATTACTGCAAGAGATGTGATGCTTGTCAGCAAATGGGGAAACCCATCAAAACAAGTGCCATGCCACTACAACCCATTCTTCCCCTAAAGCCGTTCGAGAAGTGGGGGATTGATTTTGTGGGTCCCATGGATCCGCCCACCAAATGGAAGCAGAATAGATACATCTTAGTATGTATGGATTATGTCACAAAGTGGTGTGAAGCCAAAGCCCTAAAGCGGGACGATGGTAATAGTGTAGCCTTGTTTATGTACAAGAATATTATCACTCGTTTTGGTAGTCCCCTCGAGTTGGTAAGTGATAGAGGTACTCATTTTCTTAACAAAATCATGGAGGAGCTGTGACTGAGCTGTATAAGATCCACCATC
Source organism: Lygodium microphyllum (assembly GCF_053477565.2). Classification (NCBI taxonomy): domain Eukaryota; kingdom Viridiplantae; phylum Streptophyta; class Polypodiopsida; order Schizaeales; family Lygodiaceae; genus Lygodium; species Lygodium microphyllum. Next base: position 86,426,591 of record NC_141151.1, read on the forward strand.
ATAAGTCCACTTCATATTACCCCAGAGCCAATGGCCAAGTTGAAGTCACCAATTGCATCCTCTGCTCGATTCTTACAAGAACGATTGCCGCACATCGTCGTGACTAGGACGATCGACTTACAGAGGCCCTTTGGGCATACAGAACCTCTCATAAGGTAGCTACAGGACAGATCCCTTTCCAGCTAGTGTATGGTACAAAAGCCATCTTCCCTGTTGAACTGGAATTGCCCTCTTTGCAAGTGGCAGTTAAAGAACACTTGGGAGATAATGAGTCATTGCAACGCCGTCTCCTGCACTTGGAATGCTTGGACGAGATATGACAGATGGCCCTACAGTGCACGGAAACTACTCAAGCGCAACGCAAGGCCTGTCATGACAGTTTCATCAAGTACAAGGAGTTAAAAGAAGGTGATCTTGTTCTAGCCTATGATTCGAGATTTGGCAAGTTTCCTGGCAAGCTTCAACAATGGTGGATGGGCTCGTACAAGGTACTGGCCATCAATCCTAACGGCTCTGTTCAGGTACAGACCGTTGATGCCTCTGATGATCCTTTCCTCATCAATGGCTATCGCTTGAAGAAGTATTTCCCTCCCTGGGGATCTTGACAATCACAATCGACCTACCCCTTTCCTTTTGGACATTGCACTTTCTTGTCATGCTTCTAACAACCATTATGATTCTCCTCATGAGGCGGTCTCGTTTTGCTACCCCCTTGCAGAAACATCTCAATCCGACATTGTTCTCTTCTCGTCTGATAAAAAAATGGTGGCAAGGTTGGTCCTGACATATGGTATTTCTACCATTCTCTTTCTTAATGAAAAAAAAGGGAAAAGAAAAGAAAAGAAAATAAGAGAGAGAGAAAAAAACAACAAAACTGTTATGGGAGAAAAGGAAGAAATTCCCTATCATAACATGCCTCGTTCCAAGAAAAGGTGGAAATACCCTTGGACGAGAAGCTGACTGTGGAAAAGGTGGTAACACCCCGTAGTTCAGAATAGCTGACTCACTTGCAGAATCTTTCTGGCAAGTAATTTGAAGCCACCTCCCTTGGTATGCTGTCTCTGCAATATCAATCCGTCTGCCCTTCTTAATAGACGACTCTCCTTACCAATCATTGAAGTACAAGATTTGTAGGATGCCTCCCTCGGTACGCCTTATCCTCAAGATCCTGGTGACACCAACAAGCTTAGATGATCTTCATCAGGAACCCCTTGAGTGATGTGAGCTTTCATCCTAAAAGGATGGGGACGTGAGTATGGGCTGCCCTCTGTATCTAACAAAGAGTGAGACAGAGGGTGGGGTGAGTGACCAGTCTTTCCCTTCAAATCAAATGAGAGGTGAGATGTGTGAACAGAGTGTTGCACGCACGGGATGGGCCTCTCTATGGACAAAGCACGATCTGTTTCTGTGCACTGCACTACAAGGCTCCCTGGCCTTCCTTCTTGCGTTGTATGCCGGCACAGGGCAGGATGCAAAACTACACCATCAAAAGCACACAAGGCATACAACCTCTGCACAAGTGACAACGAGGATTACATCAATGGGTTTCAGGAAAGGGCTTCCCTCTGTATCTTTCAATAGAGCGTGAGACAGAGGGTGGGTTGAGTGTCACTGGTGTTTTTTCAATCAATTACCGAGAGGTAAGGATTGAGGGACGTTACGACCTTTGGAATCAGGTACATTCCCGTTTCCCTATGCACCCACATGAAGGGTCTCTACCCCATCAGCACATGACACATCACTCTGCTCTATATACTGCACTACAAGGCTCCCTGGCCTTTCTCCTTGCACCTATGCCAGATGGGTTGGACTCACTGATGCACCATCAATTGTGCACCCTGGCATACTATCTCTACATCATTCCCTTGTCGATTCCTAAGCCGGGTGTGAGCTCTGGGATTTCATCCTTATTTCCTCGAGTGATATTAGTAATGGGGTGAGTGACTGCTCTTTCAATCCATTTGAGTGATCGTGAGTTGAATGTAATATCCCTCGCTATCGACAAATTTCATGTGATTCCTTCAATCATCTACCTCCTTGGGTACTGCCGCTTGGTCCCTGCCACGAAGGAAAAAGGACATGTGCTATGAAGTCACCTTGTTACCTCCTGCAACCGACAACGCCTCCAGACGCAATCTTGATAGTTGACATTCCTTCTCAGCAATATGGGCCAAGTTTTTCTAATCCTACACCTTTTGTTTCTCAGTGATGGTCATGTTTTAAGTGTGGGGACATCGTGGTTGGTCTCATGTGATGTACTAAGTCCTTGATGTTTGGTTTAACCTTCTTGTTAAGGTTTTAAGTGTGGGGACGTGTCCCTGCGCGTCCATGATGCATACCCCCATGCATACACCCTGTTTTAATCATGCATCTATGTCGTGACTTTATTTTACCCTGATGGGGTTCCTTCCCCACCCTTACGTTCTATTTCACCCTGTCCTAGGGGTTGTTCCTTGACCGTTTGCCTTATTCTTGGTTTTGCGCTTCTTTCATGCGAACGGACCTTATGTTTACTAAAAGCTCAATCTAACTTTACAGCCCTGTTCGTCCCTTTGAATTGCCTATTTTTTCTCTTTACCAACCCCTGTTCCGACAAACGTGTCTCAAGTTATTAGTTTTTGAAGTAATTCTCGTGAATTGGACAGTTTTCCATGTGAATGCATCTTTATTGGTTCAAAACCCTAATCTGATGAGTCAGGCCTATCCTACCCCTTCCCCCTAACATTTTTCTTTTTTACTCCATGTCCTTTCGATGCACGGTTCATCCGTTATTAATTTTTGCGGGTTTTCATACCTTTTTCGTGTCTATTTTTTACATTTTTCCATGTGAACCTGCCCTATTTTCACCTGAATTCTAGTTTGATTTGACAATTGTGTCCTGCCACCTTTCCCCCACTTTTTTCTTTTTTCTCCCCCCTCTTCTGACAATCTTATTTTTAGTTATTAATTTTTTGAAGCGTTTTTAAATGTATGTTTTGTGTTTTTCCATGTGAACCCTTCATCATTTTCCCCAAACTAAGTTTTGACGTGCCAATCTTGTGAATTCCTTTTTTTAGACAATTTTCCTTTTAACCACCTGCTATTTCGATGCACGGTTTTTCCCATATTAATTTTCGAGTCCCTTTTCAAGCTCATTTTTGGGGTTTTTCTATATGAATGCATCCTATCTCAATCGGAACTATGTTTTCTCATGGTAAGCTTATCGGACACATTTTTCTGCACATTTTTCCTTCTTTCTGCACTTCGTTTCAATGCACAGATTTTTTGATATTAATACACGTATGTGTTTTCAGGTTTTTTTTTGCGTTTTTCCCATGTGAACACCCTGATTTTGCTCCGAAACCCATGTTGCATGTTTCCAACATTTTTCCCTAATCTCCTGACCCATTTTTCCTTTTTACAGATTTTTGATCTGACAAACGATTTGGATTTTATTAATTTTTCTTCATTTTTCTTGTTAACCATGTTTCTCGCCTCGCGCGTGAATGCACCTGTTTTTGGTTTTACGCGCCTCGGGATGCCCCCATGGCGTTCGTGGCTAACCCTAAAAATTAACTTAAAACAAATTAATTTTAAATTTTTTAAAGAAAAAAATAAACAACTAAACTTTATATTATTATTAATTTTAAAAAAGAAAAGAAAAGAAAAAGGACGTACCTATTTGGGTTCCCCCTTTTCCGCCGGTGCTCCCGTCGCCCTCCTGTGCTCCCATCACCCTCCTGTCATTTCCGTTGCTGTCGGGGCCGCCCTCTGCCGTCCGTGCCGCCTCTACAGCATTCTCACCGTTGGTCCGCTGCCCTCCGTCGGCCGCCCGTGCTGCTCGATGCCGCATGCCGTGTCTGGCCATCCGCTGGCTCCCCACTTGCCTGTAGCGCCTTTTGGCTCCCTTCACGCCGCGCCTCCACCTCTACCTCCTCGGCCGCCTCCTTCACGCCACGCCTCCACCTGTCCTCCTCGGCCGCCTCCTTCACGCCACGCCTCTAACTCTCCTCCACCCGCCGCCTCGCCCACCTGCGCGGCTCCCTCCATCTCCTCCACCCTCACCCGTCAGCGCCACCGAATCGGCCTCTCCAACCGCCGTCTGGCCTCTCCAACTGCCGTTGACCGCCTCCCTGTCGGCCTCCTCGTCGCGCCGCCCTCCTCCCACCACCGGCCTCCCCCCTCCTTCTCTTCCCTCTCCTCCTCCTCCTCCCCCATCACCTCACTGCCAGGTTAGAAACTAACCTAACTTAGGTTAAACCTAACCTAATTTTGGTTAGAAACTAACCTAACCTAGGTTAAAACCAACCTAATTTTGGTTAAACTAACCTAACTTTAGTTAATTAACCTCACCTTAGTTAGTCCTAACCTAACCTCCCTAGAGTCAACTAACCTAACTAGGGTTAGGTCCCAACTAACCTAACTAGGGTTAGGTTCCGACTAAACTAACTCGGGTTAGGTTCCAACTAACCTCACTAGGGTTAGGTCCCAACTAACCTAATTGTAGTTAGTATCACTAACCTAACTCAGGTTAGTTCCACCCCCCACTAACCTAGTTGGTTAATTGACCCCTAGTTAGTTTCCACCCCTACTAACTGTACTATGGTTAGTTATCAACCCCACTACCTCACCCTAGGCTAGTTAGTCTAACCCTGGTTAGTTAGGACTTGCCTAACTAACTTAACTTGACTTACTAACCCTAGACTAACTTAACTTGACTAACTAACCCTATACTAACTTAACTTGACTAACTACCCTACACTAACCTAATTGACCTAACTAACCTAGACTAACTCAAACTAACCTAATCAACCCTGACTAACCTAACTAGCCCAAACTTGACTTACCCTAACTTACTTGACTTATCTAGACTAACTTGACTTAGTTGACCTAACTTGACCTTACTTACCTAACTAACTTGATTTACATCATTTAATTGATTTAATTAATTGAAAAAATTCATTTAACTTTAGAAAAAATTACATGAAAATTTCTAAAAAATCCCTAATATTTTTATCATTTTTTGGAATATTTATCAGGTGGAAATTCAAACCAAAAATTTTTATTAAAAAATAAAATTTGAAAATTCATTCAAAATTACCTGAAAATACATAAAATTAATTTAAAATTAGTAAAAATACATAAAAATATCAAAAAAATCTCAAAAATTCCATCCACCCCCTGACCTTTTTCCACTAATTTCTCACTTCAAAATATTTTCATACAAGGCACAAATATTTTTTTAAATAATTAAAAAAACTTATTTTCATAATATAAATTGTGGATATTTTCTCCATGGTTGAAATGGTATTATTATTTTTTCCTTCATCACATATTCATGTGCTATATATCTTGATTTCATTATTATTATTATTATTTGTAAGAAGCTGGGAATAACAAATAAGTGTTAATAATATTGATATTATGCCATGTCACACTGACATTGGTATAAAAGGAGAGAAGATGTAATTTTTCACATCTTTTTGACACATTAATACAATTACAGACTTTCTCTCCCTTCTTGCTCACAACTTCTATGGCTTCCCCTTTTTTCTTATCTTTCTCTCTCCTCATCACTCTTCTTCTCTCTCTTCTTGCAGTCTTTCTCTCTCTTCTGCAGTCTTCTCTCTCCTCTTTCTCTCTCCCTGGTTCTCTCTCTGACAAGTGGTATCAGAGCTTGAGTCTTTGATCCATTATTTTCTTCCATTTTCAGTCCCATTTTCCTATTTCAAAATCAATTTCAGACAAAAATGGTACAAGACAGTGACTAGTGGAGTGCTGCATGACATCTACAGTTAGTAAGAGACTACATCTGGAGATATCCAAGGTCAGATATGGCAGATAAAGGCTTAAATGGCTGGACGTCATCAAATTTCATGCAAAAATGGAGATAACTAGGATAAAGGATGGTTAATTGGGCTTAGTTAGAAGCTAAACTATAGTTACTTTTCAAAAGAGAGCTTCTCTTCTCTCTCCATCAAGCTTTTGGCTGAAGCTTTCATGGTGGCTGTCAAGAAAGTCCCAAATATCTCTCTCTGCTAAACATTTCTCTCTGTCAAAGCATGGGGCAAATGATCTTTGTTGCATAAGCTTCAGGAGGAATACCATAGTGAAGCAGTGGTGCTGATTATCAGCCAAGAACAGCCCAAAAATTGCACCGAAAATTGCGCTAAATTTCCTGCTCTCTCTCCGTGCTCAGCCTGCTCCAAATCTTCAACTCTTTGATCACAGCTCTTGAAGGCTTCATCAAGCACTTGTTGACAATAATCTTCAGCCTCTGAAGCATCCTGATCAGTCATTCTCTTGCTCAAACCCTAATACACAGCAGGGAAGCCATAGCCACAGATCTGGAAGCTCAAATTTCTCAAAATTTTGGACTTTCTCGACCTCCAAAGCTTCTCTAAAGCTAAGTACAAGCTGGATAGACTCCAAGATTGAAGATATTGAAGAGATTTCAGCTCGTGCATGACATTGGAGCTCAAATGGAAGGATTATTTTGGGGCTTTTCATCAAGGAGCTTGAATCTTTGATGTTCAAGTGTTCAAGCAAGGCTGGAGCATTGATTCTTCAAGGATTTTATCATATTGAAGCTTGTATGGAGTGATTCTATGGAGATTTCAAGCTTTATGACAGATTTATGATGGATTATGAAGGACTTTTGCATCAACGGGGTTGAAGCTGACATCTATCATATTCTTCAAGCTTAATGGAGGTATTTCCCTTTTACTAATCTCTGAAATCTCTCAATAATCCAATTGCTAATGGCTTTTCCACTTGTTGATGGGAGATTATTGATCAATTAATTCAGTGGATTGATCAATAGATTAGAGATTAATGTTAATTCTCCTTGATTCCAGCCTATTTCATTGAATTTCATTTTGATTCAAACCATTACTTCATCATAGGTATCATTTGATCAGCTTGATGCATAACCTTGATTTGTTTTGTTGAACTCACCCAAGCTGAAATATTGTAAAAGGGTAAGTACTAGCAATCAGTGAGTCACTGAATTGCATCGGTAAGACCCTTCTTCTATCCCAATTTTTCTAATCTCATTCAATTGCATCTCATGAAAGGCTGAATGAATATTTCAGAAATGCATATCATGTTGATTGCTTAGAACACTAGCCTCTGCCATGTTGATATTCCCACCGAGGAAAAAGGTGGATGCCGGGGGAGATAGTGGGACAAAAGAGAGGTGACCCTCCCTCACTATCGAAGATCCCGAAGGGGTGCAACCAACCGACCCGGGGGGAACTTTGCCCACCTCCTGGTGATTTGGAGCCCGTGTAGGGAGCTTGTCATGCCATTTTATCCCTCACATAGGTACAGCGAGTGGAGGATTGAAGATTGAAGACTTTCCAAGGACTCAAGTACCTACAAGACTAAAACAGGGTAAAACAGGTCACTTACAGGGTATTTACAGGTGGTTACAGGTACACCATTCATTACTGAAGCACAAGTGCAGGTATTACAGGGTACCCACAGGTCCTATATACCCTTTTGCAGGGTTTGGTAGCCATTTGGGGTTACTATCTTGCATTACAGGGTCAAAACAGGGCACTTACAGGTCTAGACAGGGTATAGGACTAGACAATTCAGACTTTGAAATCCAGCTACAGAATTTTCTGTCCTAAACCTGTTATAGCGTGCTATACCTCATCTCGAAGAGGGCATTCTTAGCTTCGATTCGCACAAAAAAGTTCTGAAATCGAAGTTTCCTAGCCAAAGTTATAGCCGTTTTTCTGACAAGGGGTACTATAGGACTACACTAATATGGCAGAACATAAAGAAAAAAATAAGGTCCAGGAGGATTATGCTCAGCAAATCAGGGATTCCATGATGGATAGCACACTTCAAGAGAACCCTGAAGAGCTTCAACAACAAGGAGAAGTCAATATACTCAATAATACTTTGTGTGCCCATGAACAAAGACATAGGAAACGACATGAGGCCATCTTGTCAAGAATGGAGCAGATGGTTCTATCTACTAATCAGACCAAGGCTTCTATTGATAAGTTGGTAGAATCCAACGAACAACTCATGGCACAAATCTCTAAATTCATGCAGTTGCAAATGGCATCAAAAGAAGTTAATGAGAAGGCTTGTTCAAACAATGGCCTTTCAGTCCCACTTTAGCCATCTAACCAAAATGGTCATGGTAATGGGATTATTGGAAGAAGAGGCATTCCAAATAGTCAGTATGAAGTAGGAGAAGCTTCACAAAGTCATGATGACTATTTGGGCAGTTTGAATGGGGTCAATACTCAAGCTTTTGGATTGCATACTCAAAATTCCAGGGGTACTTTACCAACATGAAGATTACATAGTAATTCTCAGCCACCTGTTAGAAGATTTCAGTCTCAATTTGGAGGTTCTGTACTTGGTAATCCTGATCAGCCAATTTTGGAACAGCAACCCTTTCTTGAAAGGGAGTTTAAGGACAAAATTGTTTTAGCCAAATTTAATGGCCAGTCATCTTCACCATCAGACTTAGAGGAATGGACCTCTAAGATGGAGTCCTACTTTGATATATACCCTGAAACTGATGATATGAAGATTCGCTTTGCTTCCTTGCATCTAGAAGGATTTTCCCATACTTGGTGGAGGTATATCAAGAAAGAGAATATACTTGTAGAAAATTGGGAAGCTTTTAAGGCACTTATGGCTGAAGTCTTTGTTTTGCCTCTTGAGAAAGAGAAGTTAGCACGAAGATGGTATGGTTTGGAACAAAGGGGACTAAATGTAAGAGAGTATACAAACCAATTCCTCAACTTGACCATGTATGTGGAAAGCATCAATAATGAGGCTAAGCTTCACAAGTTTATGTATGGTTTGGAGTCATCTTTGTCAGTTGATGTTATGACGCAAAATCCTACTTCACTTTTCAAGGCTATTGAGCTTGCGGAGCACTATGGAAGAAATTATAGGAAAGAATCTTCATTTCAGCCCAGTTATGGACAGCCAAGGACTGTTTTAAAGCAGGGACAAGTTGGTAACATTTATGGCAGCAATCATGTGCCTAATGGGAGCTTACGGGTACCAACTTATCCTCCATTTAATGATTCTAGGCCTCAAAGTAATTTCAGGACAACAAACAGTCCAAAGGTTGAATTCAAACAGGGGGACAACAAGCCTAAGTCCATTTCAGCTAATACAAATCCCAAATCTATTCCCATGGATCTTTACAAGGAAAGGAAGGAGAAGGGCTTATGTTTCAAGTGTGGAGAAAAGTATACACATGATCATGCTTCAAAGTGTGTATACAAAAATGTCAAGCCCAAGCTTCAGAGTATGCTAGTTTTTGAGGACTTTGAAGATGACATAGATGAAGCTAATGCACTGGCAATTAATGCTGAAAATGAAGATCTTGAGGAGGAAGTTGGACATGAGTACTTTTATGATCCAGCCGACTCTTTTCCTTTTGATCCAGGTGAAAATATTCCGTTTGACCTTGGTGGATCTTGTGATGAGTCGCTTGCTGCCACAAATTGTTCTATTTCTATGGATGCTTGGACAGGATCTAAGAGCCCTAATACACTTCGTATGAAGGGAAGCATATGTGGAAAGCTAGTGTTCATCTTGATAGACAGTGGCAGTACTTATAGTTTTGTCAATAAGTCCATCATGGACAAGTTAAATTGTGTTCCCACAGACTTACAATGAAGATGTATGCTGATGAGAAGAGGAGGCCTTTAGAGTTCCAAGAAGGAGAGATGGTTTTGTTGAAGGTGCCCAAATCCAAGTACTCTATGTTAAAAGATGGATCTAGTAATAAGCTTTCCCGCAGGTTTTATGGCCCTTACAGGATCCTTAAGCAAATTGGAGATTTGGCATACAAACTAGAGCTTTCCTCTTCTACAAAGATTCATAACGTCTTCCATGTTAGTCAGCTCAAGCCCTATTATGGTGATCCAGTGGATATAGTTGATGAGCTGCCACCTATTGATGAAGATGTTCTTGTTCAATACATCCCAGAGGCTGTTATAAGTCAGCGCGAAAAGAAGTTTCAATCACGTTCTATTGTGGAATATTTGATCAAATGGAGAGGTTTACCATCTGAAGAGGCTTCTTGGAGACCTGATTCTATATTGGATGAGTATCCATACTTGAGGGAGACATTGGTGGCGGCTGAAGCCTATTGCTTATGGAGCTAGTAATGATGTAGACTGGTTCAGGACAACACGCTGTTTTAGAACAGTTTTTTATCGTACCTAATTTTTAGAATTAAGCTATCTATATGGGCTTAAATTACTCTTCAAGAGCTTCATTTTGATATATGGTACATCTCATTTGGACGCTTCTATCAAAAGTTATGGGGCAGATTTGGTCCAGCCAGGAGCTGTTTATTCAGCAAGCTATCTACTTTGTTCTGGGACTATTTGTTGAAGACTTTATGGCTCCATTTGCTTCTGAAGTATTTCAAATCATGTATATAGTTGGGGCTTACTTCCGTTCTTTGTAGTGGTCATTTTTCATTCATTTCCCATTTGTAAACATGTAAAACAGAGTAGTACTATGTTCTATCCATCTTCTTTCTAGTTGTTTCTAGGTTTGTTTTTTAGGACAAAAACTTTTGGGAAGGGATAGATTGTAAGAAGCTGGGAATAACAAATAAGTGTTAATAATATTGATATTATGCCATGTCACATTGACATTGGTATAAAAGGAGAGAAGATGTAATTTTTCACATCTTTTTGACACATTAATACAATTATAAACTTTCTCTTCCTTCTTGCTCACAGCTTCTATGGCTTCCCCTTCTTTCTTGTCTTTCTCTCTCTAAATCTAGTCTTTCTCTCTCCTCGTCACTCTTCTTCTCTCTCTTCCTACAGTCTTTCTCTCTCTTCTGCAATCTTCTCTCGCCTCTTTCTCTCTCCCTGGTTCTCTCTTTGACATTATTTAAAAAACAAACAAACAAAAACCACAACAAAAACCAACCACCAATAATAACAAATTAAATTTAACAAAAAACCAAATTAAAAAAATAAACCAAACCACACTATAAAACCAAAACAAACGCACCTAAAATATAACCTAAACACAATCCAAAATAAAAAATTAAAACTACATTAAAATTTAACAAACCCACTAAGGTGTTTTCTTTTTTGCTCACTCAATGGTCTTTGATTTTGTTTGACTGGATTCATTGCTTTTGGGGGGCTCCTCCGTGCGCATTCCGGCCATTTTATGAGATTTATTTATTTTCATTCCCCCTTAATCATAATTAATTGCTAAAATAAACTATTTATTCACCCACATTTTCCACGCGCATTTATGCTAAACACACCATTTAATAATTTTAAAAATTAACCAACCATTCACTTTACACACGCTACGTGCGCTTAAGAGGCACTTAATTTATAATAAAAATAAACCAGCCGTCACGAAGAAGCACGCACTGGCAAAAAAAGTGCTCCACATTACTCTTAGTTTTTAATTAAGGAATTTGCATTTAGAGACCCAGTCTGGGAATCGTAGTCCGCGTTGCGATAAAGCACCGTTTGACCTTAATAATTTGTAATTAATTTTTTAAGAAGGAACCACCATTTTCTTATTAAGGTTTATCACCTAATAAAATGTCAACCATTGGTAATAATTTCTTAAAATGAACCCTTCATTAAAATAAATTTCCCTCATTGCACTTTTTTCTCCTTTTTAATAAATACGCTTCGTGGGATGGGCACGTAAAGGTCTTTTAGTTGACACTGATAGTCCAGGTTACGGTCAAGTCTTGATGTACATTTTGCTCGTAGTCTGATTTGTCTATGTGTTATGATTATAGGTGCGGTATGTAGTTCTTTCCTTTTTGCCTGATACAGGGATTTGGGTGTCTGTTTGTTGCATCGCATGAAGTTTTCGGTCGCATCTGTGTAGAGGTCATGCCGAATTTTTTCTAGGCTGTGTATTGTCTGGGGTGGTAAATGGGTTAGTTACGTCTATGTATATATGAGTGTCCTTCTTTTAGATTGATTCCTTTTTTATAGCCCTTTGGTTGTTTTGCAGGCATTCTTTGTGACTGTCTGTGTTGTAGTGTGTGTGTTTATCATCTGAATGGCACCTCACACTCCTCCTCCTATCCAGTATGTCCCACTGGTTAGTAGGGATTACTCTTCCCTACTCACTTTTGAGCCTATTGGGAAGGCAGGACTCGCAACTTTCGTGGCTACCTCCTTTCCCTTGATTCCAAAAGATCCATCCATATGTGATGAGTTTCTTGCCTCATACAGCAAGAAGTCGGGACTGGTCAATGGTACTTCCATGACACTGATACCCCGAGGGTTAGGGAAGGCTCTGTCTCTTTCCTACAAAGGAGAGTCCTTTGTTAAAGCTCAACAACTATTCTCTAATGATGAGATTTTGAAGCTGTTACAGAAACAGACAAAGGAAATTCTGGATGTTAAGAAAGTGATCAACAATTCAGGAGTCTCTTTTTCCATGATCATTTATCCTGTGTGGAAGTTGGTCTGCCAGTTTCTCCAAGACAGGTTTATGCCTGCCAAGACACCATCCCATTACTTGTCCAAAGAGCTCTTTACGGCTTCCAGGATGGTGTTAAAAAGAGTAGCTATTGATTGGAGCACTTGTCTACTCACAAAGATGGATCAACATTTTGTCAAGGTAACCATGGGCAATGTTACAAATGTCACATATGGATCCTACCTGTATGCTTTCTTGACATACTTAGTCCTAAAGAAGGGTGTGCTTCCACCTCCTCCATTTGATCCAGTACCTCCTCCTCCACCTTCAGAAGAGTCAGAACCTATTGAAATAGAGGATCTAGATTCTCCTCCTCCCCTAGTCATTCAGCGAAAACGCTTGAAGCGGGTAGCAGATAAAGCTCCTTCAGTTACAATTCCTACTACATCGGGCAGTGACCTCCCTACTTATCTCACATGTAACAACCTATTCAGAGCACATAGAGAGGGTTCCTTGGATATATCAATCCCTTCATTGAGCAGTCTAGTTTCGGGCGATGCCATTCCATTCCTCTATAAAGGCATCCAGAGTTCAATTGAACTTTCAGTGACAGCCTGTGTTCAACAGCTGTATGCTTCCTTTTACGAAGAACTGATGCAGTCCAAAGACCAGTTGCATAATGCAACATCAGAGTTAGCATCTGCTAAAGACAAACTAGCAAATCTGTTTAAGCAGATGGAGCAATAAACCCAACTGATTGAGACCCAAAGAGAAGAGATATCTTCTTTGAAGATTCAGTTAACAGAAGCTCAATTAGAGGTCACTAAAATCTCAGAGGAGAAGGAGAGGATGTCTAAAGAAGCTCAAGAGTTTCAGACTCTTTTAGATGCAAAACTCTTAGCCTTACAGACTATGCATAACACAGTGGAATCACAAGCTTCCCAAATCAAGCAGTTGCAAGACCAACTAGCACAGTCATGGTCTATTCCTCCAAGTCCTAATATTCCTCTGATCCCTTCTCTCTCACAGTAGGACTTGGGAGTTCTCCAGAGACAGGATACCTTGTGTCCTTTATTCCAAGATAAAGTGGAATGATTGCAGTCCAGGATGGATCTGCTATGGTCTACATTTGAGCATTTCTAGGAATATGTTCCTCCGGACCATTCTTTCTTTGTCCACTATCAATTGCAGAAGTTGGCCTTTTACATGAAGCTTTAAACGATGGATCTTCCTCTTCCAGAGGATGGTTAGAGTGGAGCTTAGTATCCTGAGTTACTGACAGAAGTGTTCCGTATGGTGTTTAAAGATTCTGTGACGATGGATACCATGTTGTTGTCATATATGTATCTACGAGGTGATCTGTTGATTCCAGATGAAGTAGATATGGCTTGGTATGTGGGAGACGTGGTTTTACAAGCTGTTTTATATGTCAACTATTTGGAGTTGCGAATAGATGATATGTTCCAGAGTTACTCCTCAAAAGTGGCTACTTGCCCTGATAATTCTTGGCACTCAATGATTGATTATGTGGTCTTGAATCAACGGCAAAACACGGCTTCTACCTATGTACAGAGCACTAACCAACTGAGGGTGGATCTCTTAGCTCACCTTTCCAAAAACCATCCATTTGATTCAACCTTTTTTTATGCCTATCAGAGAAGATCTATCTTAGGTCCCTCTATTCCTAGCCTATTGTACTACAACAAATGGCTCACCGTTATGATACCTATCTTCCCCTTTATCAAACCATTTCACCGGAAATCTTACCCATTCTTTTCCAACCTCAATCTTTTCCTCAAATTTCCATATTTACATATGCATCCATGTACCTTCTACCTTTCCTATTTATCAATTGACACCCTTCCTAACTGATTCCCTAAAATTTTCAGCCACTCCTTGTTTAACTTATTCCTCCTTTTATGATTTTTCCTACCCATCTCTTCATCCCCTTTTACTTATTCCACTTCCATCTCCTACCACTTCTATCTCTCAACCCCCTCAGTTGGTTAGTGAATATGAAGGGTTTGATCAGCTGATTACCAGAAGAAGAGGATGGAGCTCGACTGATTTTCTTACAGGGCCCCAGATAAATTGGCCAATAATTCTAGGAGATTGGACAACTGCCAATCAAGCATACCAGAACTACCTTCATTTTGCTTACCAATATTCACAATCTCTAGATTCTTCAAGGAGATTGACAGCTCATTTTGCTTGGTATCTAGCATACATGCATAGGCATTCCCATAATGATCAAAAGGCCATTCCAAAACTTTATATGAATGTCAATGTGAACATTGACTCCCACCAGTTGGATGTCTTGTATTTTCATGCCCTATGTCTCCCTAGCAGATACTTTGTTTTGCTAGAAAGGATGTGCTGCTTGCAGTTGTTTCAAAATCCTCCAAAGACATTTGTAGATGAATCCTTCTCCATGGATTGATTTCGAAACCACCAAGCCTTCAAAAGGGACCATCTTCATTGATGCCTTTGCAATGTATCTTGGATGATTCTTAATGATAGATATCTCTTTTTGGAGGTGTCATGGAAGTGAACCTCATATCCTTTACAAATTTATTATGGTTTTTAAATGATTAATCAGATGAGTTAATGAATGGAAGTTTTCCTTTAGTACTTTTTCCTATCAAATACAGGTAATAAGTTGGGGTTGTGGTTTTGGAGAGATTATTGAAGATCCAAAGGAAGATAAAATTGAGCTCTTTAGTGAACTTGTATTCTTCTTTTCCTTAGGTCGTGAGGACGCTTTCTTTCTAAGTGTGGGGATATGTTGAGAGTGGAAAAAGATTGAATTTTTTACTGCTTTTTGTTGTTTTTGAGGACTAAATGATTGATTTTTTATGGATTTAGAGTGATGTATTGATGCCAGGAGGCATATTACACGGTGGATTCCGTGCCACGGTGGATCCCGTGAGGTTTTACGGTGGATTCCGTAAACTTTTATTATCGGGGCTCATACATAAAGTGGATTCTTTGTGCAAGAAGTCGATGGGGACGTCTATCCTTTTCGTGCGTTTCTTTAATTTAGTGTGTACATGGGTGATTCCATAGCGGGTGATTCCGTAAAATACATATTAAATTAATAAACGTTTATGAGTTTAGAGTGCGCACTCGTGGTAAATTAAGGTTAGGATTGATTTCTAACCAATTGATTTATTTATGTAGCTAAAGACTGCTAGATATTCACTTTTGTCAGTTTAATTGTATTATTTTACTAACGATTATGAATGCTTTAGTTGATGTGTAGAGATAGCAGCAGTGGCAGTGGAAAGCATTGGAGGATAGCATGTATTCGAGTTATCATATATATTTTGATGGGCGTATACCTTAGGCATGGTGTCTATATTTTGTCGCGCCTATTTATTAAGGTGTTGGATATTTATTTATTATTTTTATATGCGCATGGGCGCACGGTTATGATATTTTTATTTGGACATTGTATTGGGTATGCTTGACTTCTTGGGCACCTGCTCATTAGCTTATTTAGTACTAAAGCAAACTCAAAAGCCAAAAGCGTGCTATTTTGTAAATTGGGCTATTATTTGAGCTTGAAGATGATTAATACATAAAATACATGCTTTGTGGAGCGCTCACACAAGGCATGGGGGGAGATTGCACCCAATTGGCCTCTTGTTCATGTCATGCACACTTTCTACCTTGAGTTTTGTGCAAAAAGTAGAGTTATTTTGTTCTTGGGGACCTTCCGACACTCACTACACGTGCTTACAGCATTTGATCTATGCACCAGTGGTATCAGAGCGAAGCTGAGATTGAGAGCTTAAAATCGCTACCCATCTTGCGCGAAGGCGGAGCTCCTGGAACGATCGAGATCTACAGTCAGTTTCATCACGAATGGTTGATACAGGTGGATTCCTGGCGGTCAAGAACCTCTATCTACAGTCTTTGATCGTGAAGGACCAGCCTGAGGAGGCGGAGGACCACTCCTACATCTCCTTCATCAAGTCGTTTTTTCATAGTCAACAACAGATAAGCTTCCATATCTAAAACTTCATAAGCTTAAGTTAAAGGTTAGAATTAAGCTTTAAAAAATCTTAATCTATTCAATTTAAAAATCGGCGGCAGCATCGGCATATCAGCGTGATTTTTAACGGACAAAAAATGGCCCCCCCTCAAAATTTGTCGACCACCAGTTAGTTTACTATCAAGATTAATCACCTAAGCTACAAGTAAAAAATCTTTCTAATCTACCAAGTTCTGCAAGTTGTTTTACTCTATAAGTTTTGCAAGTCCACAGAGATCAAAACAGACTAATTCCAATAACTCCCATAAGGACTGTTCCTGAGCAGAAGCACAGAACTACAAAATTGTTCCCTGGAAGACTCTATTCCCACACGCAGACTTGCTAAACCAGTTTCAGCACACACAGAAGGTCACACACAGTTTCAAAGAAGACTACAAATCCTGCAACCACAAAAGACGAAGACCGTAAAAGCCCAACAAAAATCTATAAGCCTTGTATACCTGACTTTGAGCTATGCTCATCCCACTAATTGGATTTTGAGAGTCTGAGGTCTTTTCACTTTTTACAAGATGACGAAACAAAATATGGATGATTTAATGGCTGAAGGTGATCTTCCTGAACCTACGATGGAACAAAAATTTGATTTAATTATGATGCAGCTTGATGAAGAACGAAGAGCCCGACAAGCTTTGCAAGTTCAATTGGCCAATTTGCAATGATCTACCAGTGACAAAGATGGACCACAACTCGAAGATCTTATCCGATGAACCATCGATATGACACTCGAAGCTCAATCCATCCGCAAAGAAACAAAGATAAGTAAAAGAAATTTCAAATTCCGTACTTTCAATGGAACTCGATATGGAAAGACTATACTTGCATTCATTAGTCAGTTTGATGATTACTTTCATGAAGAGACATACGCTGAAAGACAAAATTAAATGTGTCACTAATCATTTAGTCGATCGAGCATCTCTTTGATTGACCGTGGTTCGTAAGAGTATTGATTGTCCCACTGCCTGGGAGAGTTTCAAAAAGAAGTTTATGCAAAATTTCCTTCCTCCTCAATTCCATGAAAAAGCCATAAAGCAATAGGATCTTCTATAGCAAAGAGATCGTGAGCCTATTTCCCAGTACACCGAACGCTTTTGGAATGCCCTACTACAACTCCAAATGCTTGAAGATGTACCTGAAGTGACTCACAAACGCAAGTTTATGTTTGGATTACTTGGGCATTACTACGCTGAAGTCAATATGTTCAAGCCTATTTTTTATGAAGTTAAAGATATGATTGCCAAAGCCTAGCAATCATATACAAAACAATCCAATAAGAAAAGACAGGCCATGAATTTCAAAGTTGATGACTATGTTTGGTTAAGAATAGAAAAACGTAGATTACAAAGTGTAGATAAATACCCAGTTGTGAAATTAGCACCTAGATTCTATGGACCATTCAAGATCATACACAAAATCAACGACAATGCTTTTAAACTAGAATTACCACCACATTGGAAAATTCACAACACCTTTCATATTAGTTTATTACGACCCTTTAGAGGCCAATTACCTGTGTACCCTATCTAGGAAAACCCACCTTTGTTAGATGAAGAGACTGAAATCCTTGAGCCTAAAGCTATTATACATACTGACTTTATGACCACTAGAACTGACTGTAGATATTCTAGATATTTGGTCAAGTTTAAAAACCATCTTGTTGAAGAGGCCCAATGGATGCAGGCTAGAGACTTAAATGCTTTCCCCACTCCGTTAGCTTCACATTGAGCTAATAGCAATTGAGGACAAATGCTATCCCACCCCGGGGGTATGATGCCATGAGGCATATTACACGGTAGATTCTGTGCCATAGTGGATTTCGTGAGGTTTTATGGTGGATTCCGTAAACTTTTATTATCAGGGCTCATACACAAAGTGGATTCTTTGTGCGAGAAGTCGATGGGGACGTCTATCCTTTTTGGGTGTTTTGTTAATTTAGTGTATACATGGGTGATTCCATAGCGGGTGATTCTGTAAAATACATATTAAATTAATAAACGTTTATGAGTTCAGAGTGCGTACTCATGATAAATTAAGGTTAGGATTGATTTCTAACCAATTGATTTATTTATGTAGCTGAAGACTGCTAGGTATTCACTTTTATCAATTTAATTGTATTATTTTACTAACGATTGGTAATGCTTCAGTTGATGTGTAGTGATAGCAGCAGTGGCGGTGGAAAGCATTGGAGGATAGCGTGTATTCGAGTTATCATCTATATTTTGATGGGCGCATACCTTAGGCATGGCGCCTATATTTTATCGCGCATATTTATTAAGGCATTGGATATTTATTTATTATTTTTGTATGCGCATGGGGGCACGATTATGATATTTTTATTTGGACATTGTATTGGGTATACATGACTTCTTGGGCGCCCGCCCATTAGCTTTATTTCTATTTAGCACTAAAGCAAACTCAAAAGCCAAAAGCGTGCTATTTTATAAATTGGGCTATTATTTGAGCTTGAAGATGATTAATACATAAAATACATGCTTTCTGGAGTGCTCACACAAGGTATGGGGGGATATTGCACCCAATTGGTCTCTTGTTCATGTCATGCATACTTTCTACCTTGAGTTTTGTGCAAAAAGTAGAGTTCTTTTGTTCTTGGGGACCTTCCGACGCTCACTACACGCTCTTACGGCATCCGATCTATGCACCATGTATGGTTGTTAATGGAAGTATTTGAGAGTGTTTTGTATGATATTGATTATGTTTTGGAAGTTCATGACGATTCTCAGTAGAGATATGAAGCTCTATGATGTTCTGTTGAGCTTCTGATTGGTTCTGTATACCTTTTGTATAGCTTCTGTTTTGTTATGATTGTCTTCTATATGAAGCATGGATTGATGATTGATGAAGATTGAGATATTTTTAAAGCTTATTGAATTTTTTGTAGCTTGTAATGGTTTGAGTATGAGTTATGAGGTTCCGATGACCTTCTGTAGACCCTCTGTCTCTGCTTTGTCTCTGCTCTGTCTCTGCTCTGTCTCTGTACTGTAACTGTAATGTAGCTGTTCTGATACTGTACTCTAATTGTTCTGTAGACCTTCTGTAAGTGTTTTGTAGAATGTATGTGTGACTTTGGGAAAGTTTTCTAACCTTTGGAAAGGATGAATCTAAGTTCAAAAGAGCTAAAACAAGTGGAAGAACCAGCTGCTGAAGACTGAAGAGAAGACTAAGTGACAGTGACAGTAGTGAGCTGTGAAAAGACACTGTAGTGGCTCTGGTGACTCTTCATATTAGACATACCTCTTGGGAGGTTTATCCACAACATAAGAAGGACTATTGAGGGTTATTATGAGAGCATTTTAGTGAGGAGATGATGTACTATTGATAGAGAGAGAGAGAGAGAGAGAGCCAAAGATAATTTTATCAAAACAGTGTAACTGTATATGAGAGATTGAGAGAGAGAACTATAAAGACATTGAAGATGAATAATATGTGATTGGTTTCCATTCAAAGATGGTGTATTATTTTGTATTCTTTGTTAAATTGAAGAATTATATCAAGATGTTGGAGATTATGGTTGATTCTATCAAATCCGTGGGAGATATCTACTATGATGCTGCGTGAAGATTTGTTGTTTTCTTTGTTTTGATGATCAGAAGAATGAAATAAAAGCTTGTTGATGTTACAATATAGATTTTCTTGCAAGATAATTCCCTTTTCCTTGGTGTTCCTCTTGGGGCTCCAATGAAGGCAAAGGGAAAACAACATGGGCACCATGCATCTTCTAACTATGCTCATGATGTGCAGGTTGACAGATTCTTTGCCATGCAGCATGTGTCCAAGAATGAATCTAGGTAGAATAGAGATGATAGATGGTACATTGATTGTGAGGCATAAAATCATATGACACCCCATGGAGAGTGGTTCGATGAGATGGTTGCAAGTTCACATGGTTATGTGTGTACTGGGGATGACACCCAGCATGACATTCAGTACACAAGAATTGTTTCGTTGATGATGCATGATGGCAAGATAAAGAGCCTGCATGATGTATTACATGTACCATCAATAACCAAGAATCTTTTGTCTATGGGATAGATAGCAAAACAAAAATTGCATGTGAGATTCAATAAAGATGGATGCTTTATTAAAGAATACGATAATGGCTACAAATTAATTGCCAGAGGTAGAAGGGATGACAGGATGTTTACATTGGACACATCCATTCCAAAACTCAAGGTAGCCATGTTTGCACATGATGAGAGTGCTATTCGGGATGATATAGAGATTTGGCACAAAAGGATTGGCCATGTCAATGTACAAAAGCTAAAATCTATGCAACAGAAGGAAGTGGTAGTTGGATTACCTAAATTCAAGTATAATGACTTTGGTCATGTATGTCCTACATGTCAGTTTGGAAAGTAGGCAAGGTTTTCCTTCATGAAGCATGTAAAGAATAGTTTGAGACCCTTGGAGTTAGTGCACTTAGTTGTCTGGGGTCCGTCACGTAATGCTTCGTTTGACGGACCCATATATGGGTCATTGGAACACTACAAGGCCAAGCTAGTTGCAAAAGGGTATGCGCAGCAGTACGTCTTGACTATGAGGAGACTTTCAGTCCTGTGGCTAAAATGGCTATTGTTAGATTTGCCATTGCATTGGCAGCACTTAAAGGCTGGAAACTATTGCAGATGGATATAAAAAATGCCTTTTTGAATGGTGAGTTGTAGGAAGAGGTCTACATGGAGCAACCTAAAGGCTATGTGCATCTAGAATTTCGAGCACATGTATGCAGGTTGAAAAATGCATTATATGGGCTAAAACAGGCACCCATAGCATGGAATGCTCAAATTAGCAATTATTTACAATATATGGGTTTAAATTAGGTGATGTTGATCATAGTTTGTTTGTGAAAAAGACAATTCATGGCTATGTATTTTTGGTTTTCTATGTTGATGATCTTATCATCACTGGAGATGATGAGAGTGGGATTGCAGACATTAAATCATCTTTGCATGCTGAATTTAAAGTCAAAGATCTTGGTGAGCTAAAATATTTTCTAGGCATTGAGGTAGTGTCTACGCCTCAAGGCATATAGTTGCTATAGAAGCAGTATCCTCATGACATGTTATAGAAGTATGGTACGACTGAATGCAAGGTTATGGATACACCCTTAGAGCAAAATGTCAAGCTGTAGGTTGATGTCGGGATAGAGATTGAGAATGTAACCATGTATAGGTATATGGTAGGCAGCTTGATCTACTTGACCATTACTCATCTTGACCTGAGCTATGCTGTGGGGCTAATCAGCCAGTTCAGGCAAAAAGCCTTGCAAATCGCATTTGGATGCAGATAGGAGAATCGTGAGATAAATAAGGGCGACAAGTTATGCGCTATTTTATGCATATGGGAAACCCCTTGACTTGACAAGGTTGATTGATGTTGACTGGGCTGGTTATGCTTATGACCAGGAGGTCAACCGGTGGCTATGCATTTGGATTGGGAAACAACAATATGATTAGTTTGGCAGAGTAAGAAATAGCCTACAATTGCATTGTCTAGTATAGAAGCTGAGTATCATGGTGTGGCCTTAGCGGCCTATGAAGCTATTTGGCTACAGAAGTTATTGAATGACTTGGGGATTCGCTTGGATAGCAAAGTGAAGCTAAATTATGATAATCTGAGCAATTTTATACTTGCAAAAAATACTGTCTATCATGCAAGATCAAAACACATTAAAGTTCATTACCATTTCATAAGAGAAATGGTACTAGCAGAGCAGATTGACTTGATGCATGTGAAGACTGAAGACCAAGTAACATATATCTTTACCAAATCACTTGATAGAGATAAGTTCATCTATTTTAGGTAGCTACTTGGAGTGTTTCAGATGGTTTGAGCTTGAGGAATGTTAGAAATCAAGCTCCTCGTATTTCCTCGTCCTTCTTTATGTCGTGTGTGATAGACCAACTCCAGCTAGATACAGCTATTCATGTGTGTGTCATTGAATAAGTCGGTGTAGGGTTAATCTGGGTATTGGTCAATTAGACCTAGATTAACAATTACTCTTACTTTGTGTTTTTTAGACAAAGTGTGGAATAATGAAGAAGAAAGTACATGAGCCTGAAGGCTCTTGAGTCTTCTCCACTCTTTGTCTATCTCTTCCTCTCTTCACATATCTCTTCCCCACAACTTATTTTTCATGGGTTAAACCCCCTTCACAATAGAGGAGAGTCGTCTTAGCATGCTACCTCTCCGAGCACACACACACACACACACACACACACACACACACACACACACACACACACACACAAGAGAGAGAGAGAGAGAGAGAGAGAGAGAGAGAGTGTGTGTGTGTGTGTGTGTGTGTGTGTGTGCGTATGTGTGTGTGATATTTATAAGCCAAAAGTATGGCCCCCAAACGGAGGGAGACACACACCAATGGTAATTCCATATCCTACAATGGAGCCACCAGTGAGGGTGTTATTGCTAATACAAACACAACATCAGGTATGGATAATTTATATCCGAATATTCAGGTATTATTTGCCATCTTTGCTATTCGTTGAGACATAGGTATATTGCTTTGGCATGCGCATGAGTTGGTTTTAACAAGTAACCTGAATTTATTTCTCAATAGTTAATGAACTCATAGGAATAATGGGATAACTCTTTCTGCAACCAAATATGACCTTGCATAGATTTATGCATATGGCGTGTTGAGGTTTGCACAAAACCTTGTACCCAAACACAATCATTGCATCCCAGTGCTGCACGATGACAAAATCAAATGTAGCATGAAAGGCATATAAGGTTACCCCGAGGGTTCTGCACATAGATGATACATGCATGGAAAAGGTTATACGAAATAAGCATCGAGGGTACACAAGTTGATCTTGCATTAAAGTCTTGCATCCATCCTATGAAGGTTTCGCATTGAGTAATGGTTAAAGAGTTATCTTGTGTTGCCAAACCATGAGTTGAGTAAAACTCGCACAATAATTTAAGGATTAGTTTGCATTAAAAGATAGTCTTGCATCGTTACAAATTTGTCTCGCATGCTTTTGGGGAAAGGAATATAAAGTCAACTAAAATTGTGCATAGTACCGCTCTTTGATCCCAAGGGGGAGAGCGGATATGCAATGGAAATGATATCGTGGCCTTTATTGCATTATTTGAAAAAAGATACAATTGGTTGCTAGTTGATCATCGAACAACACCGTAAATGTTTTTACATTCGGGTGATTGTTGGATTGTTGTTTGGATGATTATTCCAAGTGCTTATATTTGATGGTAAATGCATGGCAGGGGTTTATGATGACAAATTGCCATGAGAATAAGGAATGACTTCTTGGAAGATTGTATTATGTTGATTTCCTTGATTGTGCTTGATTCTTAATTGGATTAATTAAGGAATGATATTTTGTGCGGGTGGATTAACTCCAAGGTCACACCGTGTCTCAACCCAAGAGGGCACTACTCGATTCACAGGCAGAAGATCAAGTGCTGAGAAGGCCAACCACGGAAGTTGTGTCTCACTTCTAGGTTGCTTGGGGTCTATGGAGTTCTGGACACCCCTTTCCTAGTCCGGAATAGAGTTAAAGAATGTCGTGAGCCCAACTTTTATGGCGTTGGAAGATCCTATTCTAGATAATGGATGGAAATTATGGTGCCATGTGGTTTGGATAGGGTACTTCTGTTGGACAGAAGGGATACATAATTTCTCTTGTATGGGCATGAGACAAAGATTAACTTAAAAAATCATCTAATAACTTGGATTGGGCAATCATGACAAAGATAATCCCCAAGAACAGGACAAGAGATGCCACACGTGCGGAGAGATAGGGCACATCCATAGGAGATGTCCCTAGTCTCAATGCTTCCATTGCAATAAGCTAGGGCATGTCCAAACAAACTGCCCTGCAAATCCAAAAGACATTGAACCTCAAGTAAATGAAGCTATACAAGTATAATCTTTGGATATATATAGGAATCACATGAATACAAAGACCTAGAACATATTACACCTCTTCAGGATGATTAGAAATCTTGGAAATTTTATCGACATGTAATACAACTTATATCGGGAATAAGTCCTACTCTTGTAGCTCCTCTTAATTGCAATAATATGAGTTGCACTACTTGAATCCTTAAGAGTAGCGCAATAGAGGCATGGTGGGTTCAAACAACCCACAGTCCTTAAACCCCATTAATATTTGTCTTCCCTAGTCTCTTCTGAGGTGAGGACATCTCGAGTTCTCTAAGGGGGATAGGATGTGATATCCCCGCACGGAAACCACACCCTGCCCCACTTTAATAGAATTAATCAAATTTTTTTCACGTCCCCTATCAATGCTGCCAGGCTGGCAGAGGGAGGGGGAGTTGCAATAATCAGTCGACGTGAAGGTGGAAGCCGCTAATCATATTGAGAAAGAAGGAGGAAGTCAATGATGCCAAGGCAAGGATGAAGGACGAGATAATGAAGATGGAGAGGGGGGAGGCCACGTGGCCTACCACCCCCTCCCTCCCAATGGGCATAACTGTCATATCATGGGCAGTTGGGAGGCTGCGAGCCCCCGCCGCTATTCAAAACGAGTGGTGGTCAACGCCACCACCACACCACTACTACTCCACGTTCCCACCCCCTGATAATAATCACCTTCCACCCCAATAATAACCCTCCCCTCCTATTATAAAACCCCCCTCGTAAAGGAAAGAGGAAGGAGGTACCATCTCTTTCCCCCCCCTTGCTATCGGCCTGTGAGAGAGAGTGTGTGTGAGTGAGTGAGTGAGTGAGAGAAAGAGAGAGAAGGAGAGCGGGAGTGATGAAGAGAAAGAGAGAGGATTCCCCCCCAAGAAGGTTCTCCTTCTCTTCTCCTCCTTAGAGGGTGACCATACACTCCATCTCTTTCCCACAACTTATTTCCTTTTTTTGTAAGTTAAACCCCCTTCACAATAGAGGAGAGTCACCCTAGTATGCTACCTCTCTGACGAGAGAGAGAGAGAGAGAGAGAGAGAGAGAGAGAGAGAGAGAGAGAGAGAGAGAGAGAGAGAGAGAGAGAGAGAGAGAGAGAGAGAGAGAGAGAGAGAGAGAGAGAGAGAGATTTATAAGCCAAAAGTATAGCCCCAAAATAGAGGGAGACACACACCAAGGGTAATCCCACATCCAACAATGGATCCACTGGCAAGGGCATTACTACTAATACGAATATAATGTCGGGTATGGATAATTCATGTCTAAATATCTAGGTCCTATTTGCCATCTCCACTATTCATTGAGGCATAGGGTATATCGCTGTGGCATGCACATGAATTGGTTTTAACAAGTAACCTAAATTGATTTCTCAATAATTAATGAACTCATAGGGAATTATGGGATAACTCTTTTTACAACCAAAGATGACCTTGCATAGATTTATGTATATAGCATGTTGAGGTTTTCACAAAATGTTGTGCCCAAATACAATCATTGTATCATAGTGCTACACGAAAAAATCAAACATAGCATGAAGGGCATGTAAGGTTACCTTGAGGGTTGTGCACATAAACGGTGCATGCATGGAAAAGGTTATACAAAATAAGTATCAAGGGTACACAAGTTGATTTTGCATTAAAGTCTTGCATCCATCCTATGAAGGTTTTGCATTGAATAATGTTTAAAGAGTTATCTTGTGCTACCAAACCATGAGTTGAGTACAACTCGCACAATATTTCAAGGATTACTTTGCATTAGAAGATAGGCTTGCATCCTTACAAATTTGTCTTGCATTCTTTATGGGAAAAGAAGATAAAGTCAATTAAAATTCTACATAGTACCACTCTTTGATCCCAAGGGGGAGAGCAGATATGCGATGGAAATGATATTGTGGCCTTTATTGCATTGTTTGGAAAAAGATACAATGAGTTATTGGTTGGTCATCTCCAAATGTTTTTACATTCAAGTGATTGTTGGATTGTGGTTTGGATGATTACTCCAAGTGCTTGTGTTTGATGGTAAATGCATGATGGCAGGGGTCTATGATGACAAATTGCCATGGGAATAAGGAATGATTATTAGGCTAATTGCCTTGATTGTGCTTGATTCTTAATTGGATTAATTAAGGAATGATATTTTGCATGAGTGGATCATCTCCAAGGTCACACCGCATTTCAAGCCAAGAGGGCATTGCTCAATTCATGGGCCAAAGGTCAAGTGAGGAAAAGGTCAACCACGGAAGTTGTGTCTCACTCCTAGGTCGCTTGGGGTCAGTGGAGCTCTAGACACCCCTTGCCTAGTCCAAAACGGAGTTAAAGACTGCCGTGAGCCCAACGTCTATGGCATTGCAATATCCTATTCTAGATAATGGATGGAAATTATAGTGCCATGTGATTTGGACCGGATACTTTTGTTGGACAAAAGGATATATAATTTCTCCTGTGTGGGCAGGAGAAAAAGATTAACTTGAAGATAAGTTAAGGAACTTGTTTGTTAAAAGGATTGCTTACTCTGTATTTGTGTTTGTGTCATAAATTTTGTGAATAAGCCTTGTTCCCTAAATGGCTTAATTAAGGAAGTTGGTTTCAAATTTCATACATAAATGTGAAAGGACCTAATTAGATAACTAAAGAGGCCTATTGAGAAAAGCAGGCGGGCCAAACCCCCGACGGGTCTGTCCTACGGCAAGGTTGTCCCAAGGAACTGGGAGGCTTCTCACAAGGTTTTACCATCATTTGACCTTTAGGCCATGCTAGGTTAGAACCTAATTCACGTCATTTTAGGGAATGAAAATGGGACTATGCCCTACGGGTAGAGAGGTTTAGCAGTGCATCCCTCTCATTTCCCATTCTCTTTGAACCAAGTGCAGCATGGATTTGCTTCGACTTGGGTATCTCTATGTAGAGTAAGATGTCCAGAACCCGATGCTAGAATGTTGTTAGGAGACCTTGACTACTAGGAGCCCAAATTTTAGGTTGATTCTAGTGGGTTCGGCCGCGAATGTTTCGTTGCGAGGCGGACTCCAGAAACCCCAGGTGACAAACCCTGGAACATTCCATGGGAGTGTCGGGCACAATGATGCTTAGATTCGTTTCTCGATGGACTATTAAAATGTGCTTGGACATGCACATTATAGTTGGCATCAGAGTAAAACTTCATAACAATATGGGATTGATTTGTGTATGGTTCATAGATATATCTTAAATAGAATAACCTAAGTGGTATGGCTTGATTGTTAAGCACCTTCTGCACCCATGAATACTAACATGCAAGAGAAGAAATTCCTTCTCAAAAAGTCAAGGCCCCCAAGTCTGATGGAGAAGGGATAGACGTCGTCGCAGCAGAGGCAGAGATATGGATTGAGTCAATAAATGATTATTTCTCTACTTCGAGAACTGCTTCTTCCAATCAAGAAATGATAGCCAAACTTGAGCAAGTTGGCCAAGCTGGGATATGGTGGAAGCAATGGTGCAAAGATCAAGGTATTTCTGAAGCTGTTGTCACTTGGGTTTGGTTGAAAAACGTTGTACGCAAACCATATCTTCCGCTGCCAAGCGTTTTTCTGAAAACTGAAATCCCCTAGTCAAATCGTAGTTAGGTTTGATTTTTGCTAGCTTAGTTGTTTGTGTGACAGTTTGTTTTGTTATTTTGTATTTGGATTTCTTGTGTCTGATTAGCATAGGATTTTCTTCTGTCATTTTGTTTGATTTTGAGTGTGAAACGTGATAGCCTTGGTCGAGCTTGGTATTTTTTTTAAACATGATAAAGTTGGAGTTTGCTAATAGCTACTCAACATTGAGGAGCTAGGTATGTTTTCTTGTCGAGACTTTTGCACATCACAGGGATAATGGGTTCACGAGCACTTCATGTTGCACTTATTGATGCACTGCACTTGGGGGTCGTCTCCTGTCCTTATCAAATATTTCCATGCCATGGATTGGGATTATGCACATTTTGCACCATCGTTGAGCGCTAGCACGGCATGAGGTCCGCTGCAACTATATGCAGTAAATCTTAGATGCATGCGCATATGAGAGAGCACCTGTCATTGAGCATGCACATTTCTTGCACGCACCATTTGGGATGTTCATCACAAAGCTAGGAACCTCTGGTTGAGAGTGTAAGGTGGTTGGGAGAGTTCGAGGGTCGTGAAGGACGCCATCAATTGTAAGAAGGGTTGTTCATATTTGGTCAATATCTTGAGGACCATCCTTTCTAGAGTGTTGGTGAGATTGTGGGCGGGAGGAGTGGAGTATGTTATATCTTTTTGAAGAGAGTTGAGAGGTGAGGATAAGGAATTTTAAATTAACAAGGAATTTTTTTTGCATCTTGCATGACGCACAATCACCTCTAGATTGGCTAGGCACAAATATCTTCAGTGCATCCATATTTTTTGTGTGAGCATTATTTAAATGGTAGCATGTCATGGATTAGATCCATTGCATGTTTTAATTCCAAGAATGGTTTCGCTCCTAGTATTCAGAAGGATGCAGTTGCTTAGATTGAAGCAGGAATTTTGGGCACGGGCAAAACCATTACCCTCTCAGATATTCAAAGGGACAGGCTCACTAGGATTGCTCTAGAGAATTGGTCTATCACCTTGAAGGGCGACTCAAAGCCTAAGTTCAATAAATCTCTCGTTGATGGGATTTACAAAACAGAGCTTCATGTTGCCTCTGATGCTTTATTGAACTGTGAGTGTTTCATGGAGCATAGATTTATTGCGGTTTTATAAAGGATTTGAAATCAATGATCACACAAGCGCTCAATTACGTGATGATGATGTGCTTCTTGCTCAATACTTGAAGATTCAAGCCTTCCAATTTCTCTATTTCAAGAAGATTCCAAAGTTACAAGATCTCTCCCTCACTAATGTGGGAGTAATCGAGAAACGTAGTGACCTTACCAAGAAGCTTGCTGTGTTCTTTCCAGATGGATTGCAGGATTTGGTTTGTAATATGTTAAACCTCCTTTACCCAAAGGAAGCTACTATTTCGGAAGTCTAATAAAGATGGTGTAACAGTTTCAACAACCCAAAAAAACTGACAGGAGCAATGGTTCTCAGGTAAGTTCACATGGAGTTGCAAATGCTAACACACAGGTAACAAACGTTATGGGAACAGGAAGCCAGGGTCAATGCAGAAAACTTACAAGATCGAAGACAACCAGGAGCAAGTGCTTCAGATGTTGCAGCTGGAGTGAGATTAAAAGATATTGCAGAAGATAAACGGATTTCTGTACAAGCCCAAAACAGAAGTGATTTTTTCAATGCTCTTAGAAAAAAGCAGCCACTAATGGGAATGCTTCCTTGAGTGCCAATAAATCTGATTCATCAATTCAGACAAAGGCAGATTCAGTGAGCATAAGCTGCGGAACTAAACTATAATACTTGATGAGGCTATTGATGACCTATGCCATGGCTCTGATGTGGAAGAAAATGGAAGAACACAGGCTGCTCTCTAGCCAGATCTCAACTGTGACTCACAGTAACGGTGATTTAAATCACAATCTGGTGAATGGGTCTATGATGAACAAAACTGTTGGCCCTGATCAGATAGCTGAGGTAGTGAGTCGATGGACAGGGATTCCAGACGCTAGATTAGGACAGAATGAAAGAGCGCCTGATAGGTTTGGCTGAATGTCTGCATCAGTGTGTGGTTGCGCAAGATCAGGCGGTTGATGCAATGGCTGAAGCTGTACTCAGATCCAGAGCTGAACTTGGAAGACCACAGCAGCTTGTTGGGTCTTTCTTGTTCCTTGGGTCTCGAAAGGAGAATGGATCTTGCAAGGGTTGCTGATCTTCGCTATGTTGCTTTATCGGATATTGATGCAACAATTCAAAAGCTGGAGGCTGATACGAGCAAAGATGGCATGCTAACCGAAACCGTTGGTTCATCGAAGGGGTCTTCGAATGGTGAATGCTCACAGGAGGTTAGTACAGGTGTTCCTTTACCTGTAGACTCAGAGGAAGAGGAAAAAACTTTTATGTGGTCTCTTGGCTGGGAAGAGAACGCTGAAGGTAGTGAGCTGGTCTGCTGGAGCTTCTGCACATCCCAGAAAAAAGTGGTACAGCATAGCATACCTACAGGGTTTCTTCTTCTCTTCGACCATGAATGTGGTGAGAGAATCTCATCACCAAATCGCACTAACACACCCCTGATGCCATCACCTATTCTTTCTTTGTGCAAGTCCTTTTGCACACAAGAGAGAGAGAGATCCTCAGCCCTCCTCCTTGAGAGAATCAGAAGAAGATAACAACACTCGGAGAGAGAGAGAGGGAGAGAGAGAGAGAGAGAATTCCTGGGCTTGACGTTTTGGCCTATCGAACTTCTCGTTAACGCTGCTGTTTGATTTTGCATCAGAGCATCCTCCACACTCCATTTGTCTTCCTGTTACATTGGCTGCTGCCTATGGAGATTGAGAGTGGAGCTTAGGTCTGTAGGCTATGGAGGACATGGCAGTCTTCAAGATTCCGTTTAAGGTTCGGTGGCTTGTCACGGTCAGATATGGGCCAGGTCATGGTCATTCTGTCCATAACATTTCAAGGTGGAAGACGAAAACAAGCCAGCAGCCATTGTCTGAGCTCGGACAGAAACACACAGAGAGAAAGAGAGAGAAAATCGTCGATGGACTGCAGAGGAAAAGCTTCCATGCAAGTTGCGAAAGATGAAGAGGAAGAAAAATAGCTAAAAAGTTGAAACATGGAAGAGTCTTTTTACCACATAAAGAAAAGAAAGACGAGGATGGTTTTTGATGATTTCTGTGTGCTGTGATTTCTGGAAGCGGAAGAGAAAAGCTAGAAATAAACGCTGCAAACTTCATTTGGATATGGTGATTCAAGCAACAGCAGGAAAAAACAGAAAAGTTGCCCTTACAACCAATCCTGGCAACAATAGAGCATTAATCTATGACTTTCCTGGAGTTTTTTGTAGGCCTTTTTTGCCGAGGCGGCAACAGGTTTTTGGCCCTTTCTGTTGAGACGAAGCAAGCCAGAAGCGCAGTAAACATGAATGGTAGCCAGATGCACGATCTGAGAAAGAAAGAGAGAGAGGAGGCAGGCAAGCTCGGGAAAGAACTAGTGGAGAAGCTTGCCTTTGTTGCCGGGCTTGAAGAAGGAGAAGGTTCTAGTTGCTGATGTGATGGAGGGAAGACACAATAGAAGAAAAAGGACAAAGCAGGCCATAAAGCAAGAGTTGAATTAACTTAACGCAAGGAGTAAAAAATCCTTAAAGGCTTTAAAATTTCTTAAGCTTTAATATCTTAAAAATTAAAAATATTAAATTTCCTTAAAGGCATAAAAAAGTCTAAGGCTTTTTGGGAAAGCAAAAGATGATTCAACGTAAGGGAGGATGTCAAAAAACTATAAAAGGAGAGGAGAGGAGAGAGTTAGGGGCCCCCTTCCCTTGTATCTTCTTGTCATCTTGTGAGAGATGTGAGAGGAGGGTCCCATGCGAGAGATTTTTGGACATGCTATTGTGGAAAAGGAAGAAGTTAGACTTTGTGGTGCCAAGCTTCAGATCGAGGCTATTAAGGTATGAGAATATAATTTATTTGGTTGTTGTCAAAATTTTGGATACTTCTTTGTGAGTTGTCTTGTGTGGTCGTGAGTTTCGTCGAATATTTAAATTTTCCAAGTTGTGTTGTGCATTCGACAAAGTCAATTACCCTAACCGGTAACACCGCCAACCTACCAGACTTTGAGGAAGAATGAATTCTCCAAGCTCAAGCAGCTAGAATTAACCTTGGAGGCTTACTACTCAAAGTTTGTAACCCTACTAAAATACACACCGCCTATGTATATTGTGTAGCAAGTATCCAAGTTTTGCCATGGCTTGAATGCTCCTCTGGATTACCATCTTGAAGCAATGCATCCAAAAGATTTGCAAGATGCATTACTTCAACCAAAGAAAATCATCCAATAATTTCAATCATGCAATCATGACAAAGAGGATTCTCAAGATCAGGACAAGAGATGCCACACATGCGGAGAGATAGGGCACATCCGTATAGGAGATGTCCCTACCATCAATGCTTCCATTGCAATGAGCTAGGGAATTTCCAAAAAGACTACCCTGACTTAAATCCAAGTCCAGAAGACATTGAACCTACAAGAAAACGAAGCTACACAAGTAGAATCTTTGGATATATAGATGAATCACATGAAGACGAAGACCTACAACCTATTACACCTCTTCAAGATGATTAGAAATCTTGGAAATTTTATCAACATGTAATACAACTTATATCAAGAATAAGTCCTACTCTTGTACCTACGGTTAATTGCAATAATATGAGTTGCACTACTTGAATCCTTAAGAGGAGCACAGTAGACGCATGGTGGGTCCAAACCCACAGTCCTTAAACCCCATTAATACTTGTCTTCCCCAGTTTCTTTCGAGATGAGGGCATCTCCGAGTTCTCTAAGGTGGATAAGATGTGATATCCCAGTACAGGAACCATACCCCGCCTCCCTTTAATAGAATTAATCAATTTTTGTTCATGCCCCCCTATCGACGCCACCAGCTAGCAGAGGGAGGGGGAGTTGTAGTAATTAGTCAACATGGAGGGAGAATCCGTTGATCATATCGACGAAGAAGGAGGACATGGACGATGCCAAGGGGCAGGGAGGAAGGATGCGATAATCACGATGGAGAGGGGGAGGCCATGTGGCCTACCACCCCCTCCCTCACAAGCATAACCGTCAGATCATGGGCAATTGTTGGGAGGTTGCAAGCCCCTATTGCCATGCAAAACAAGCGGTGGTCACTTCCACTACCACACCATCACTACTCCACATTGCCCCCCCCCCCCCCCCCCCCTTTATAATAATCACCTTCCACTCCAATAATAACCCTCTCCTCCTATTAAAAAACCCCCCTCGTAAAGGAAAGGGGAAGGA
This sequence comes from Lygodium microphyllum, assembly GCF_053477565.2. Lineage (NCBI taxonomy): Eukaryota > Viridiplantae > Streptophyta > Polypodiopsida > Schizaeales > Lygodiaceae > Lygodium > Lygodium microphyllum. Next base: position 86,459,873 of record NC_141151.1, read on the forward strand.
GGTACCACCTCTTCCCCCCCCCCCCCCCCCCCTCTACTGTCGGCCTATGAGAGAGAGAGTGAGAGAGAGTGAGTGAGTGAGTGAGTGAGTGAGTGAGTGAGTGAGACGAAGAGAGAGAGGGAGAGCTGAAGTGACAGAGAGAGAACCCCCCTAAGAAGGTTCTCCTTCTCTTCCCCTCCTTAGAGGGTGACCACACACTCTGTCTCTTCCCCACAACTTATTGTCTTGTATAGAGGAGAGTCACCCTAGCATGCTACCTCTCCAATGAGAGAGAGAGAGAGAGAGAGAGAGAGAGAGAGAGATTTATGAGCCAAAGGTATGGTCCCCCAAACAGAATGAGACAACACCAATGATAATCCCACATCCAACAATGGAGTCATCGGCCAGGGCGTTAGTGCTAATATGAATACAACGTCAGGTATGGATAATTCATATTCAAATATCTAGGTACTATTTGCCATCTCCCCTATCCATTGAGACATAGGGTATATTACTTTGGCATGCACATGAGTTGATTTTAACAAGTAACCTAAATTTTTTTCTCAATAGTTAATGAACTCATAGGGAATTATGGGATAACTTTTTCCGCAACCAAAGATAACCTTGCGTAGATTTATGTATATGGCGCATTGAGATTCACACAAAAACTTGTACCCAAATACAATCATTGCATCCAAGTGCTACACGAAAAAATCAAATATAGCATGAAGGGCATATAAGGTTACCTTGACGGTTGTGCCCATAGATGGTACATGCATGGAAAAGGTTATATGAAATAAGTATCGAGGATACACAAGTTGATCTTGCATTAAATTCTTGCATGTATCCTATGAAGGTTTCGCATTGAGTAATGGTTAAAGAGTTATCTTGTGCTACCAAACCATGAGTCGAGTACAACTCGCACAATAATTCAAGGATTACTTTGCATTAGAAGATAGTCTTGAATCGTTACAAATTTGTCTCGCATTCTTTGGGGAAAAGGAATATAAAGTCAACTAAAATTCTGCATAGTAGCGCTCTTTGATCCCAAGGGGGAGATCGGATATGCGATGGAAATGATATCGTGTCCTTTATTGCATTGTTTGAAAAAAGATACAATCGATTATTGGTTGATCATCGAACAACACCCTAAATGTTTTTACATTCAGCTGATTGTTGGATTGTGGTTTGGATGATTATTCCAAGTGCTCGTATTTGATGGTAAATGCATGGCAGGGGTCTGTGATGTCAAATTGCCATGGGAATAAGAAATGACTTCTTGGAAGATGATATTAGGCTAATTGCCTTGATTGTGCTTGATTCTTAATTGGATTAATTAAGGAAGGATATTTTGCGCAGGTGGATCATCTCCAAGGTCACATTGCGTTTCAATTGGAGAGGGCACTACTCGATTCACAGGCCGAAGGTCGAGTGGTGAAAAGGACAACCACGGAAGTTGTGTCTCACTCCTAGGTCGCTTGGGGTCAGTGGAACTCTGGACACCCCTTGCCTAGTCTGGAATGGATTTGAAGACTGTCGTGAGCCCAATGTCTATGGCATTGGAAGATCTTATTTTAAATAATGGATGGAAATTATGGTGCCATGTGATTTGGACTGGGTACTTCTGTTGGACAAGAAGGGATACATAATTTCTCCTGTATACGCAGGAGACAAAGATTAACTTGAAGATAAGTTAAGGAACTTGTTTCTCAAAAGGATTGCTTGCTCTGTATTTGTGTCTGTGCCATAAATTACACGAATGAGCCTTTTTCCCTAAAAAGATTAATTAAAAAAGTTGGTTTTAAATGTCACACATAAATGTAATAGGACCTAATTAGATAACTAAAGAATGCCTACTGAAGGAAATGGGTGGGCGGAACCCCCAACTGGTCTGTACTACGGCAGGGTGGTCCTAAGGAATTGGAAGGTTTCTCACAAGGTTTTACTATCGACCTTCAGGCAGTGGTAAGTTAGAACCTAATTCATGCCGTTTTAGAAGACCAGAATGGGACTATGCCGCCCTACAGGTAGAGAGATTGAGTGGTGCATCCCTCTCATTTCCCAATCACTTTTAACCAAGTGTGGCATGGATCTTCTTTGGCTTGGGTATCTGTGCATAGAGTAGGATGTCCAGAACCCAATGTCTAGAATCTGATGCTAGAATGATGTTAGGAGACCTTGACTACTAGGAGCCAAATCTCAAGTCGATCCTAGTGGGTTCTCGGCTGCGAACATTTCATTGCGAGGTAGACTTGGGAAACCCTAGTCAACAAACCCCGAAACATTCCATGCATTAGAGGAGTTTTGAGGTCTCAAAAATGCCTTGTAAGAGATCCTAGAGAGAGAAAAAATTTTAAGAAATAAAATCATTTTATAGAATTTTTAAAAGGTTTATATTTTGGTAAGTTAAAATATCAAAATTCGTTAATAAGTCATTGTCGTGATATTCTCATGGTCACATCAGACCTAGAAATCTAGGTTGCCATAAAGTTGGCAAGGTTGTCATAATGAAGATCTTACCTCTCCTCATTAAAGTGAAAAGTAATATTCAATTTGAATTTTGGTGGATACTCGATTGCCTCTCTCCATCATTTCTCTCTTTTTTTTTCTCCTCCTTAGTAGTCTCTTCTTTGTTTTCGTTCTTGCTTCTAATCATATCCTTAGCTATGGATCAATCACCCAATGATTTCTGTAACTCAGCTATGGATCAATCATCCAATGATCTATGTAGCTCTCATAAAAAACCTCTCTATCATCTTCATATTGACTTGGATAGTGAGTATAAACCAATAAAAAAGAGAACAAAATCTATCACGGTTACAGAGTCTATGAAACATATACTGAGGTTTAAAGGAAAGAAGAATATTGATCTTTGGTTAGATGGAAAGCTATATCCCAAAGATCCTAGCAGAAATAGCACTCCTCCTTTCTATAATAGTTCATCATTAATGAGGTTTATTGGTGATGGCTACAATGGATTTTTAGGTTATACACTTAAACTTGTTGTAGAAAAGGATCTCCTTGGACTAGAGAATCATCTTTTGATGAAACACAATATAGAGTTGTTGTAGAAGCTAGAGGATTGTCAACAAAAATTCATTCATTGGAAAAGCGTATCAAAGCTTATCAACGAAAACAAACTTTATAAGGCCTTCGAAATCGACAAAGAGCTCTTAAAAATATTGAGAATCTCAAACGAGGAGGAGGAGGCTGTGGTAAAACAATCCAAGCAGCAAGGTATATTTTTTTTCACTTGAAAAATCTTAAAAATAGCTTTATTTAAATTACTTGCATTGATTTGTGATGTTAATTTTGCTTAGATCTCTTCTATAACCAAATACAAGTGAAAGATATTCTTTAAAAGCAGCTCAGTTTTATTATCATCCTTCTTCCTTCAATAGTTTCAAAGGATATTTTGGAGAAGAAGAAATTTAAAAAGGCAAAAAAACAATGCATGGAGTCATTTGTAAAGGATTATTCTTTGGATTTTGAGTTAGTACAGAAGACAGTGGATAGTATTGGTATCAGTCGAGATGCTTATATGCAACTTTTCCAGCTTTTACAATCAAATATGAAGCAAGGACAAGTACGCAATTGTATACTTTCGAAGCCATTTGTGGTTAGGACTATCAGACAGAGAGTTAATAACAAAGTGATGGGCATTCTAGGTGAGCCTTTTCATATCAAGGCTAGCTTCAAGGGCAAGAAAAAGGAGGTTACATTCAATTAATTTAACAATATTTTCTTCGACTTGCCCAGCCTACAATGCTTAATGATCAAATTTTATGACTTGTCAGTAGCAGAGGCACAGGGAGTAGCTAGATTTGTGATTAAACTTGATGAAATTGAGATTCTGAAATGTAAAAAATTGGAGAGAATCTCTATTACCTTGATGAATAGAGCACTTTTGTCAGGTCATTACAATCACTCAACATCATTTAGTGTTCAATCTGAATATAACATCTGGTGGCTAGGAGCGTTTGAGGTAGATACTGAGAATTTTGATATATTATATTGGGTTTTTCATCAAACATCAATACCTAATGTTATTCAAAGGAAACAAGTAGGAGAAGAGCTATTTGTTGAAGGATTTGGGAACTACAGGATTGAGTGGCACATAAATGGTGACCTAAAGACACTCAAATGTATATATAATGTATCAAAGGGAGCCAACTTGAGATCTCCTTGCTTATACTGCATGTCACCAGCTGCAGAGTTAAACTCAAGCAATTGGAATAGAGCTCCCTCTAGGCACAATAAGGATCCACAGTATAAACCAGTCTTGGACATTCCTTTAGCGAATGTCCATATTTGTACACTTCATGCACTTTGCAGGATAATTGAAAAGCTTGTTCATCTCTATATAGGATTTGCATGGAAGTTGAAGCCATTATCAACTAGAACAAATGCTATAACAAAGGTTGAAAATTTTCTCTCTGCAATTGGTTTGCATGGTGGCAATGTTGTTATTGAACCAGATCTTCAGAAGTCTAAGGATGGTAATTGTGTCCCAAAAAAACCATCTATTGGTGGAGTGAAGGCTAGAAGGTTTCTAGGCTTTCATGGGAGACTTGGCAAGATAAACTCGAGAAATGGTGGCTCAACTATTAAATTTAATCAATGGAAATCCCTACATAATGCAGTTAAGGATCACACTGATAATGGACAAGCTTGAAATAGAAAAGCTAAAGTTTGGGAAACACTAGACAAAGTGTTTTTTTATTGTGATAAGACTGAATGGAATGATGATGATCTCAAAGACTTTAAAAACCAATTGAACCTTTTAAAAAAGACGATGACAGAAGCTTGGGGTGATCAACACTTTACTCACTATATGGTAAGAAGTATTTGCTTGTTTCTTCATTGTCGAACTCATATAATGTTTTTTAATAACTTTCTTTATTTGTCGACTATGCAGCATATTCTATACAACCATGCTCCATACTTTATTAAACAATATGGATCTCTATCTATCTGGTCAACCCAAGGTATGGAAAAATCACATTATCAAGTAAGAACAAAATATTTCAGACACACAAGACATGGAGGTGGAAGACACAAAGCCAGCAGTTTATTAGAGGTCTTTCAATGGTTCTATCGACAAATTTGGCATAAATTCAAGCTTAAAGATACAACCACATCAATCAATACATCATCTTTAGCAAGGACTATACAAATTGTTACCCAAAGAAGAAAATATAGATGTTTAAATTCTTGGGCAAAGCAAAGATTTACAGAATGGTTACAAACCAAACGAAGAGTTGAGAAAATATGGGTTTCAAGAAACCCTTAATCTTTGGCATATTCTAGTCTGATTGTGTTGCAGAAGAGTCCTTAGTTTCAGACACCTTGACACGGCCTCCAGAGGAGACCTTAGTTTTCGGCACCTCAACAGGGCCTTCAGAGGAGTCCTTGGTTTCAAGTAGCTCGATAAGGCCTTTAGAGGAATCTTTTGTTTCATCCCACTCAATAAGACCTCTGTATTTCAAAAACTCCTGTTTTCGATAGCCTCGAAGAAGCTTCAAATTCTTACTATCTCCTACATAAGAGAGCAAATAGGAGCCAAGAACTCCAAAATATCTAGCTCTAGATCCACTGTATCCAGGCATGAAGCCAAAAACTCTTATGGCTTCTTCCTTCTCCACTAAAATGATCTTGTCCAAATCTCTGCTGAAAACTTGAGATCCAATTACCTTTGAGATAGCTCTCAAAGCCATCATTGGTAGACTTGGAGAGCTTGACAATCTACTGTGATATATTACAATTGTTTGATTGTTTAAGTTTCCAATATAATGGCCAAGGCTTTGATTTTTTCCAAGCTTTATTGGCCTAGAGCCCTTGGTCCTTCCAAGAAAGTTGTCCAGATCTTCAATCCCAATCTACACAACAAACCACAACAGTATAAGATATAAGATATTTATCTATAATGCATAATAAAGTCTAACATAAACTCAATGGGTAACTTTGAATTATATTTCATATCTTAGGATGTTTGTCTTCTTCGAGAAGACTATCATCATAAAGATTTATTGAACTCTTGGGTTTCTCATCTGATGGAGAGTTCAATCTCTCTTCATACCCTACATCATCAATATGAAGTTTCTTCTAGACCTGCAAGAACTCTTCTTCTATAGGTAGCCCCTCCTTTTCATATTCTACGGTCTAATTAATACATGTATGTAAGGCTATAGAGTTGTCTTGAAAATTCTCTCCCTCAACATCAAGACTTGCTAGTGGTTCTTGTTCATAACCTATAAAATTCATGTCATTTTTGCCCAACCTGCAAGATTGCTAAGCAATAATCTTCTCTAAGATAAAAAAGATGTTGAATATCATTTAGCAACACATATCTCTTCTTGTTGATAAGATAAGTGGGAAATGTTGGAACACATGCAAGAGGACCTTCTTCATCAACCTGTGCACTTGGCTCGATCTCCTTTTCTTCCACCATTGTGATATTGTCACTCTTGAACAAATCTACATCAAAACCTTGGACAAGTTGATTCTCAATATCTTCTTGGAACATCTCCTCCTTCTCTTCGACCTCCTTATCCATACTTGCAATATCCTCTAGCTTTTCTTGTTGGTCTATATTTGGAGAAGAATTTTCCATGTACTGAAGATACACAATAAATCCAACGTCCTTATGGATCAGAAGGCATTGATGTTGATGCATGTGGAAAGGGCAACATGTTTCTCCCTTTCTGAATTCCTCATCAATGAGGTTGAACCTGCCTAGCAAAGTTGACCTAGATGGTGGCTCCCATGACATCACTATAATGAACAAATCCAATGACTTCCAAACCTTGAACATGTCTATCATAAAAACATCTGTACTCCTTAAGTTTATCTTCAAGATCCTCCAATAACTCCCTCAAATCAAAAGGAACATTGAAAATTTCCTTGATATAGCTAAACTTGGAAGAATTTTCAGTAGTGTGTAAGAAATCAAAGAGCCTATCATCAGAAGTCTCCATTAGCTCCTCCTCATTCATTCCTTCTAGAGATAGTTTTCTCTTTGTCATCTTGACCAACAAAAGATTTATCCCTGAAAACAAAGCACAATGGCAACAATGTCTAATAAAACAAGATGAAACCATGGAAAGAGGCCCCAAAATTGCATTTTTCAAGACAAAAAATCAAAAAATGAGAATTTTTTTAAATTGACTGGTGAAACGTGAAAACAAGGTGTTCAAGGTCAATGCCGGTGAAGAAATCACATTTCATTGGACACTACTTGAAGACGAAAGTTATTTGAATATCTCACCGGTGAAACACGATAGTTAGCAAAATATCACTAAGCAGAGACATTATTTCGCGTTTCACCGGTCAAAAGATGCAAAACAAGAAGAGAAACATGAACTATGAAATAATTCTATTAATACATAGAAATTTATGATAAGATCCTTTCTAGAAGTGCTGTGCTCCTTTCAAAAGATACAAAGCACATAACATCTATAATTTTTCAAGTGTTATTAAAAATTCTTTCTATATTAATCAAATTGATTTTGTTCAAATACTTGTAATAACAAAATTTTGTTACCTATCAGAAATTGTTGAACTACTCTTCAAACAGGAAGCAAAGACCTTGAAGGGAAGTCGAAACAAAATTTTGGGAGAAAGGAAGACAATATCGGAGAGAATGGCTTCGAAAAGCTTTTATATTGATCATCAAACATGTGTTGATAGTTCCAATGAAAACGTTTACGTAATGATGGAAAAATAAACACGATCGCAAATTTGGACAAAATTTCCAATGTTTTTGCACGCACAAAATACCTCAGAATATGTGCACACGTGTCTCACTTAACACACCGTATCAAATTTCTCAGAGGACGTGTATACTCGCTTTTTTCAAGAATACATCGCACGTGTTTTACTTAACACTTTGCCAAGTAATGCATGTACCATCGAAATCCCCCAATAAAGGGAAGCAACGGCTAAATTTGTTTCATATTTTTATGGTCATGGAGCACATTTTTGTGGTCATGCAGTAGGGCCTTCGAGCACATTTTCGTGGTCATGCTGTGGTTGTGAAGAACGTATTCACGTCTCACCAGACCTATTGACAAAATTGGTTCTAAACGGATTTTTCCCAGCAAAGCGCCAAAGAAGGTATGGTTTTCTGCATCCTCCTTCTCAATGCCCAGACATCCATTCAATGCATTTTTTTGATACTTTTCCTTAAATTTTTCTATTATTATGAGCTTATGAGCACTATAAATGAATTCTTTCTATAGTGTGAGCATTCCTTAATGTTGTGGAGATTTAAGGCAATCCTTCAAACTTTTTTCTTAATTCTGTGGATATTTTAGGCAATTTTAATAGCATTCCTTAGATTAAAGCTTTGTTTTTCTTCTTTTTGTTGATTACTTTGCTATTTATGAGTTGTCCGGTGAAACGCGAAAACACCATGCTGCAAGGAAGCCTCTTGTCAGAAACTCGCGTTTCACAGACACACTGGACAAGAAGTCCGGTGAAATGCGAAAACAACATGCTGCAAGGAGGCGCCTTGTCTGAAACTCGCGTTTCACTGGACACACTAGACAAGAAGTCCGGTGAAACGCAAAAACAATATGCTGCAAGGAGGCGCCTTGTCTAAAACTCACATTTCACTAGACACAGTGGACAAGAAGTCCGTTGAAACACGAAAACAACATGTTGCACGGAGGCCTCTTGTATGCAACTCACGTTTCACTGGACACATTGGACAGGAAGTAACATCTCTTTTTTTTGGTAGATGGCTAGGACTAAAGCAACAACAAGGAAGGGGAAGATTGATCCTAGGGGTTTAACATCAAAGATTCATGAATCTTCAAAGCCTCCAAAGCTCTCTAGAAAGTCAAAGCCAAGGAGAAAGTTTTCTCAGAATGTCAGGTGCCTAAGGGAGATTAGGAAGGCAATAAAGGCTCTTGACAATGCAATTCCAAAGTTGTCTTTTCAAAGGCTTGTCATGGAGATTTGTGACAAATATAGTTTGGATAGTTTTAGATGGACAAGAACAGCCCTTAATTGTATACAAGAAGCCACATAGGATTTTTTAATTGAGTTTTTTCAAGATGCCTATATTTGTGTTGCTCATGCTCATAGGCTCACACTCATGGACAAGGACATGGTAATTCTTAGGAGGCTAAGATATAGATTTTCAAAGGTCCTTGAGCCAATTCCCCTCACTGATGAGAATACATTTAATATCCTTAATGTACCCCCAGCTAGGAGAAAGAAAGATGATTCTGGTCCCAAGGTTGAGGATGTCACCCATGAGAGGGATACAAGGCAACATGAAAAAGAGAAGAAAGCTAAAGAGGAACATGCATATAAATGGAGAGAGTATAGGAGGCAAAGGGCTGAAGAAACGGAAGCAGAGCAACTAGAGTCCTTTGAAAATGAGCTGGCCACCCTTCTTGAAGCAGCTAATCCAAAATGATTCAATGTGTTTTGTTTCTTACCTGGTGACTTAGGCAAAAGAACTGAGATTATCTCCTTTGATGCTGCATGTGTTCAGATTCTTAAGGATAAAAGAAGAGAAATAAATGACAGTATTATTCTTGTTAGCCTAAGGTATATCCACCCATAATTACTTCTACTTTTTGATATTTTTTTAACAATAAGATTTTTCTTGTTTATACTCACTATTTCTATGCCTTTTCTAGGTATGTAATGCACGAGTTTCCTTTGGATATGCAACAAAAAATTGAGGTTCTTGATCCATCTATCTCATTCTTTATGAGGAACAAGCTTGATACAAGTTTTGTTGAGCAGTGGTTCCAATCTGATTGACTTCGATACTTTGGAGCTCCTTATAATTCCATATAATGAAAAGTAAGTGATTCAATATTCTATTAGAGTTTTTGAGATTTTATCCTACTAATTTGTTGAGATATGATTGCTTTCAGTTCTCATTGGAGCTTGATTGCAATAGACTGTGTGGATAAGCAATGTTTTTTAATCAACTCTATGAAAGGAAGCCATGGAAATGCTAAATTGTACGTTATATTATCTAAGGGCTCCTTGATATTTCAATTCTTTTTTTTTTGTAAGTACTCTAAATTTCAATATATTTTATATATAGAGGTGCAAAAAGATTAATTGAAGAGCTAGAGAAAAGACCCCCTATGCCATCTAATTTGCTTGCAACAATGCAATATAGACAAGTTGCGGTAAGTTATTGATTAAAATAATTGAAACATAAGTTTATTCTATGAACTACCATCCGTCCTCTTTATAGTTTTACTTTGTGTTGGTGGTTGCAGTGTCCTCATTAGGATGATAGCCATTCTTGTGGTTGGAGGGTGATTACAAATGCTAGAAGAATGGTTAACTTTGTTTATCTTAATGATGATAAACATGTAAAGGTAATATGAAAGATGCTAAACTTTAAGATAGATATTCATTGCAAATAGTCCATTGATGATAAAAATATAGTCTATTGTAAGAACAATAATGAACTAAAACTCTTTTTTCTATAAATGTGTGACAGTTTTCGAAGGAATGCTATGCATCTGAGCATGTTTGGTTATGTCAGATCAAAGCTCTTGAAGTATATAATGGCCAATTGTATACAACCAACAATAGAGATTGGTGGGGATTTGCACCATGAAGGAGTTGCGGTGCCTATAACCACGGAAGGTGAAGCCACAACTTCAACACATTACCCATACCTTCTATACCCAAGACATCAGAGAAAGGCAAAAGGACTCCTAGAAAGGATAGTTCTCCAAAAAAGAAATAGCTTTGTCATATCGCCTTGTAAGCCTTCATATATAGAAATATTCCCTTCAGCCCTTGTATATCTCATAGAGATGGCATATAGACATCTGCTACAAAATTTGTACATATATTTTATATTGATAATAAAGATATCTTTTCTTGAATGTCCTTGCAGTGTATATTATTTTCTCTCCTTTTCGATATCTGCAAAAAATAAATTACAAATGTTTGTTAGTTAGGAAGTGAGATCTTGATATACATCTAAGTAGATATAATATGATGTGAAAACTTACTCGTTTCTTGTCAACTTGGAATACAAAGGAGCATGGTAGTTCAATGTCTTGATTTTGTAAATCGATCCTCACTTGATGTAGCATACATGATTTTCTAATCTTTAAGATTGCAATAATATCCTCGTTGAACCAAATATCAAGATCCACTATAGGATATTTGCTGAAATCATTAAGATTTTGGTCTAAAGCAACTAGAATACTACCAACAAAATACCATCAACTATAGTAAAAGCTAAGGATAAAATTTTGAGTAGCAATCATATATTTACAAGCTATAGAGTCTTGATCTATCTCACATATAGTTTTTCCTTCTGTCCTTGTATCCCATCCTTCATCAACAAATTGTATGATATGATCATATGTTAGTCTCTTAACTGAAAGCCTGGTTTTTGTTATTCTTATCTCCATATTAGAGAAGAAATCAATAAATATATTAATATGCATAAACAAAGTAACTTTGCTTAGCCTACTTGAGATATTAGATTTTAGTGCTTTCTGGATCTAAAAAAATATCTTACATCTATAGCCCTCACTAGTAGCTGGACTTGGCAAAGGCCACTCAAAGCTTGAAAATTCTAGCAAAGGAAGGAGGTTTATTGATCCCCATTGGCAACGCCGCATAGGAATAACATAAGAATGGTCATAAAAGAATATTCCATTCTCTACAAGCTCTGTCTTCTTTCTACCTCTATACATTTCTTCTCCAATTGAACCATGTATAACATTAATAATAGACTCCACTAGTTTCCATTCCTCAAGATTAGAGGGATAGACATCTACAACACAAACAAATATTATAATGGAAAAACCTAAAACATGTCTAAGAAAGGAAAAACTTTAAGAATCAAATTCTTACAAGTTGGTCTATGCATTGGAAGCTTTGAAGATCCAGGTTTCAAACACAACTCTCTATGCATGAACACATGTTGCACTAGTACCTCTTTGATGCTATTCTTATTTGCTCCAAACTTAAAATATTAGATTTTGCCCTTCCAAGCAGAGATAAACGAGCTCTTATGTCTTTGTCTTTTTCCACGTTTTGCTTGTTGCATGGTGATCCAACTACCTTTGGTAATGATAGTAGGAATCCATCTTCCATCAGTTTGGAATGATTTAAACACTAATATGGATGTGATTTGGGAGCTTGGACGCCTTGTTGAAGGTCAAATTTCTGTATCCATGGTAGAAGAGAGAGACATGCACAAAGAGAGAGAGAGAGAGAGAGAGAGAGAGAGAGAGAGAGAGAGAGAGAGAGAGAGAGAGAGAGAGAGGACTAGGCTACCATAACGGAGGGAAAAACAATAGAGGAATAAAAGAAAGGAGGGAAAAAATTGAGCGCAATGCTTTTCACTAATTTGAATTTCGATTATATCAGTCATTATCATTAATCTAGAAACATTATTAAATAAAAGTAGACGAGACTCTATGCCATTAATGCAAAAGATGTCATAATCACGAATATAAGAGACTAAAAATAGATAATAAAAATACAAATTCATAATATTATTATATTTATATATTTTTGTAAAATGATTTTTTAATTTTTTTAAGAATAGAAGTTCCGTTACGGAGGCTTTGCTCTTATTGGTCTAGAGCACTCTCTCTCCACATCCTAAAAGGCATTTTCAAGACCTCAAAACTCCCCTAATGGGAGTGCTGGGCAACATCGCTTAGACTCATTTCTCGATGGACCGCTAAAATGTGCTTGGATGGGCATGGGATTGATTGATGTATGGTTTGTATGTATATCTTAAATAGAATAGCCTGGTATGGCTTGATTGTCACACACCTTCTGCACCCACGAATAATGACATGCAAGAGAAGAATTTCCTTCTCAAGCAAGTTATGGCACTCGAATTTTATGGAAAAGGGATAGAAATTGCAACAAAGGCAAAGACATGGATTGAGTCAATGGATGATTATTTTCCTATTTTGGGAACGGCTTCTACCAATCAAGCAATGATAGTCAAACTTAAGTTGTTGGCCAGGCTCAAATATGGTGGAATCAATGGTGCAAAGATCAAGATATTTCTAAAGATATTGTCACTTGGGTTCAGCTGAAAGATGGTGTACGTGGACAATACCTCCCGCTAATCTACCAAACTTTGAGGATGAATGAATTCTTCAAGCTCAAGCAGCTAGAATTTACATTGGAGGCCTACTACTCAAAGTTTGTAACCCTACTAAAATGCGCACTACCTATGGATATTGCTCAACAAGTATCCAAGTTTATCCGTGGCCTGAACACTCCTTCGAATTACCATCTTGAAGCAATGCATCAAACAGAATTGCAGGATGCATTACTTCGAGCGAAGCTAATCATCCAAGAACTTGGATCAGGAAATCGTAACAAAGTTGATCCCTGAGATCAAGAGATGCCAAACTTGTGCAGAGATAGGGAATATCCGTAGGAGATGTCCCTACTGTCAATGCTTCCATTGCAATGAGCTAGGACATGTCCAAGTAGACTACCGAGACTTAAGTCCAGAAGACATTGAACCTCCCAGAAAATGAAGCTAGACAAGTATAGTCTTTGGATATATAGAGGAATCAGAAGAAGACAAAGACCTAGAACCTATTATACCTCTTCAAGATGATTAGAAATCGTGGATATTTTATCGGCATGTAATACAACTTATATCAGGAATAAATCATATTCTTGTACATGCAGTTAATTGCAATAATATGAGTTGCACTACTTGAATCCTTAAGAGTACCGCAGGGACACATGATGGGTCCAAACCCATAGACCTTAAACCCCATTAATACTTGTCTTTCCGAGTTTCTTCTAAGATGAGGACATATCAAGTTCTCCAAGGGGGAGAGGATGTGATATCCTTGCATGGGAACCATACCCCACCCCCCTTTAATAGAATTAATTTAAAAAAATTTCACGCCCCCTGTCGATGCCACCTGAGCTGGTGGAGGGAGGGGGAGGTGTAATAATTAGTCGACATGAAGGGGGAAGCCGCTAATCATATTAAGGAAGAAGGAGGATGTCGACGATGCCAAGGTAGGGATGAATGACGCAATAATGAATATGAAGAGGAGGGAGGCCACGTGGCCTACTACCCCCTCCCTCACGAGCATAACTGTCAGATCATGGGCATATGGGAGGTTGCGAGCCCCTGGTGCCATGCAAAATGAGTGGTGGTCACTGCCACCACCACATCACCACTACTCCACATCCCCCCTAGATAATAATCACCTTCCACTATAGTAATAACCCTCCCCTCCGATTATAAAACCCCCCTCATAATGGAAAGGGGAAGGAGGTACCACCTCTTTCCCCCCCTTGCTACCGGCCTCAGAGAGAGAGAGAGAGAGAGAGAGAGAGAGAGAGAGAGAGAGAGACCGGAGTGACAGACAGAAAGAGAGAGAACTCCCCCTAAGAAGGCTCTCCTGCTCTTCCCCTCCTAAGAGGGTGACCACACACTCCATATCTTCTCAGCAACTTATTCTCTTTTCCCACGGGTTAAACCCCCTTCGCAATAATGGAGAGTCACCCCAGCATGCTACCTCTCCAAGGGAGGGGGGAGAGAGAGAGAGAGAGAGAGAGAGAGAGAGAGAGAGAGAGAGAGAGAGAGATTTATAAACCGAAAGTATGGCCCCCAAACAAAGGGAGACATGCACCAGCAGTAATCTTGCATCCAACAATGAAGCCATCGGTGAGGGCATTACTGCTACTATGATAACAACATCGGGTATGGATAATTTATATCTGAATATCCATGTACTAATGGCCATCTCTGCTATTCATTGAGACATAGGGTATAACACTTTGGCATGCTCATGAGTTTTTTTTAACAAGTAACTTGAATTTATTTCTCAATAGTTAATGAAATCATAAGTAATTATGGGATAACTCTTTCCGCAACCAAAGATGACCTTGCATAGATTTATGTATATGGCGCATTGAGATTCACACAAAACCTTGTACCCAAATACAATCATTGCATCCTAGTGCTACACAACAAAATCAAACATAGCATGAAAGGCATATAAGGTTACCCTGAGGGTTTTGCACATAGATGGTACATGCATGGAAAAGGTTATATGAAATAAGAATTGAGGGTACACAAGTTGATCTTGCATTAAAGTCTTACATCCATCCTATGAAGGTTTTGCATTGAGTAATGGTTAAAGAGTTATCTTGTGCTGCCAAACCACAAGTTGAGTATAACTCGCACAATAATTCACGAATTGCTTTGCATTAGAAGTTAGCCTTGCATTGTTACAAATTTGTCTCGCATTCTTTAAGGGAAAGGAAGTTCAGCGGAGATGTGTACATTGCTCAAAAAACAAGAAACTGGTTCTAGGCTTCATTATTCTGTCAAAGTTTATCCCTTAACAATTAGGAGACTAATTATTACTTAGAACACGGTCTTAAAAACCATAGATGTTTTTAATTTCAATTATGCTCTAATACCATGTGTCACATCCTTGTCTAATAATTCCATGGCAGCATGTTTTAGTGGATCATGGTGGAACTATCCTAGATGGCTTTGCTAGGCATTCTCGCAAGAATGCATGGGGTCTATCATCTAGGTTTCCCAGAGTCCACACTACTCCCACCTTATGCTTAGGGTTTCGCTTCCTACCTGCAACTCTTTTTTGGGATCTGCAAGTTATTTCGAGAATCTAATTAGTTATGAGAAGTCTATTTTATCCTTATGATTTTTTTAAAATTTCTGCAGTAAAAGAATATATGGGCATTTATGCCTATGGCAGGCAATTCACGCACTGCCCTGCCCTAACCCGCACTTAGCATGATTTCAAATGCTTTTTCAAGTCTATTTAGACTTCAGAATTTGTATCGAAAATTCTTATCAACGTCCCAACAAGTCCTATAGACTTCCAATATTTATTTAATTTCCTAATATACTGATATTTTTAGGGTTGTTGAGTATTTCAAAGTTGTTTTTGCTTCAACATTCTTGATATTTTAGGTTAGATTTTCTGTTGATTCATATATAGGTCAACTCATGATATTGATGCTCTCGCTAATATAATCATTAGTATTAACGTTGCATGTGCTTTTGGTATATGTTTTATTTTATTCTACGCAATTCTATGGTGTTTAGTTAATGATGTCCAACCATTTACTAAACTTTCAACGTTATCTAGAAAGATCAATTTTTCATTTAGCTATGTCCTAAGTGTAATGCTGATAGTTTTTTTTAAAAAAATTTAATTTCAAGAAATACAAAAATTATAAATGTACTTTTTTGTTATCTTTCAGACATTGAATTATATTTCCACGTACCTAATTTATGTGCATCTAATATATATTTTCCTATGTAATTTTTCGTTGATTTAATGCATTGATTATTTCATGATATTCTCTAAATTGTTTTTTATAAATTATTACAAAATTTATATGCATTTGTTTATCATTAGCAAAATGAAATAGGGATAGTTGCTTTTAGGAAAATTTTAGAAAATATTCCCTTTCCTAATAATGCCTACCACTTTTATGTTATTATGATCATATGCATCATTAATAAAATAACAATAAATATAAAAAAATAAATCATAATTAAGATATTTTCTTAATGAAATGTATATAATAATTTTCCAAGTAAAAGAGTCTCTTCAGTAAATAGTTAATTATTACATTACTTATGTTATTTTCCTAAGTGGGAGTTCATATGTATTTTCATTAGAATGCGTTTATAATCATTTAAAGCCAAATAAAGTGATAAGCTGATAAAAAATTAATTTTTTTCAAACCGATAAGATGTTACCTCTCTTAGGTTTGCTATAATGGGGGACTTGCCGATTCCTACTGCCTAATTTTCTCCATCAGTCGTGTTCCTTACTTTCCTTGCTTCAAATGTGCTTTTTGAATTTCTGCAACCTCGCACAGCCATAGATGTTAAGCGAAATTGATGTGATAGTTCAAGGAGAGTTGGTGTTTGTCCAAAAACAATTCGCTACCGTTTTACTTAGTGCTATGGTTGTATGGGGCAAAGGCATAGCAGGGGGTAGACAAAATTAAATTGAGGTAGAAAGGGGGTATTTTCCTCTTGCAAGGCTCAAGCTTCAATGGATAACAGAAGTAGAGAAAATTTTACATAATCAAGAGGCCTTCCTTCTTGCTTTTTTTGTTAAGGAGAGGGAATGTATTAATAGGCATGAGAGGGAGTATGCAGTCGAGTGATTATTTTGGCTACTTGTCAAGAGCCAATCAAGCTTGATTAAATATTCATTTTGATTAGTTACATATTGGATGGTGGTATGGGGATGATTACTTAATGCTTTCGCTCTCTTCATGCATAAAAAACATCATGTTTTTCTGTCTTTTTTTTTAAATGCCTTTTTTTTTCAAAATGACTTCATCTGGTTGTTTTTGGTCTACTTACCTCATGACTTATCTAGTATATAAAGTCATGTCATACTCTTTGATACTTAACTTACTCAATATCATGCTTGTTCTTGTGTGTTCTTCATCTAATGATTGAGATTTTTGCGATTTGTCTTGTGGATATGAAATCAATGCAATCCTCGACGCATTGAATGGAATTAGGAATGAAAAATCAAATTTAATGTGGGAAAAACTATATGGTCAAGCCGTCATACTATTATTTACCAGGTGTCTTTTCTTTTTGTTGACTGGGAACATTGAGGCATCTTCTCATGTTGGATTAGAGAATTGATTTAATGTGAGACTCGATATCAAGAAAATTATGTGCCATCACTTATGTGATAACTTAACGAGTTTAAAACGCCTCAAGTTTGAATTCACTTCTTGATATGAAGCACTGTGGCGGAAATATTACAACCCATCTCTTTTTGCATGGCCGTCCATTTTAGCCTAGGTTCTCTTTCCTTATTTCTTACTATTTTTACTATTCCTTCACTCATGCTCATCTACATTTACAAATTGCACAAGAGGTACCATGGCGCTCTTTTACAAAATGAGTTACGATGCACCTGGCACTTTCCTTGCTAGAGTATTCTCAATTCACTTATAGTTGTGTGCTTCCGTTTACATTTAAGGCTTTTCCTACATTTTTTGAGCTTACCTTTCACTTCCATTTTTCTCACCTTGGGTTGTCTTTTGTTTTCGACTTTTTGGGGCTTTTTCATCTTGGACTTCTTTCTGGGCTAACATATGTGATTTTTGAGTGTTATGAATATCCTTAATTTATACAAAAATGTCTTCATAAGATTTACACATGCCTATGAATGTAAGTACTTTTTACAACCTCTTTTCTATTTAACCAATCCAAGTTTCATTTTTCTTTAAGACTAATATTTATCATTTTGTGAAAGATTATTATCTTAAATATTATATTTATTTGACTTACATTTATATTTTTTTTCAAGTTATATTTTACAATGGCCTATAATGAGGTCACGATTGTAGATGTACCAACATATGAGCATATATTTTTGCCTCCACCATCAAACAAATGTAATCCTAATAAGAAATATGAGAGAAAATATCTCATTGCATATTGTCACAGTACACAAAACAGAATTTATTGTGCAAATCAAGATACTGTAAGATAGTAGGTAAAATATGTGGAAGAAAACTATAAAGATCTACAACACAAGCTTGGCTTGCAGTAAGAGATGAAAGATTACATTGAGTCTGAGCATCATGAGATTAGGCCACTTGAGTTTCCAAGGGCAACTTATATTTGGAAAAAAGAAGACATCTACTTATATTTCCTTCGAAATATGCAAACAAATAGAAATTTCAAGAAACAAAATATGAGACACTTATTGGAGAGCTCCTCTATGATACACTCTTTTACATGTCTTATGACTTACTTTAATTTTTATGCTACTTAGAATGAAATGTCTTTTGTAGAAATCAAATAGTTCTAGAGTTAGAGAAGATGTTAAACTTGATCAGGAAGAAGCTCAATAGGTTTGTTTTAGAAATTTTATTTCATTTTTGGAGTGATCTTTTCTTAAATTCACTAGAAGATACATGCCACATACCAACGTTTAAAGGGACGCAAATATTAATAAAAAAATTACCCCCTTTGTTACTAAAAGTGTTTATATAAGCGTCTCTACAAAATCATCACAAGTAGCATTGCTTTTTGCGTTGATATCTACATCGCTTAGGATTGCATTTGTGATGCTAATAGTGATGAAAATAGCGATTGATATAGCAACATGTGTGGTAAATTAGTGATACAAATAGCGATGGTTGTAGAGGAAAACAAATTGGTGGCCACCATAGCACCATGTGCTATATAATATTCTTCAAAGCAATTACATATTGGATATGCAATTGTCATTAAGACGGGCCTAAAAACTAATTAAAACAAGCAGATTGATAACTCATAAAATAAGTACAAGAGTAGTGATGAAAACTCATGAAATTATATGGAACCATGGAGAGGAGATCCAAAACAAACATGAAAATCTATCTGTAAATATTGCAAAGTGTGATTTTATACAAAAGGATGATAAGTATATCGAAGGAATGCTATATGAAAGATGCGTGCATGGATCACATGACCAAAAAAGAAAAGGATGTGCCCTCCACGAATACAAGTGTGTGCTACAAGTCCTCCGCATCTGAAAGCTCGTCCAGATACAAAGGAGCATAAAATGGACTCTGCAAAATGAATAACTAGATATTAGTCCACCATACATAATGCATTATTTAAAAAATAGTGACTATAGAAAAGAAAGAGGATTGACTTATTGGGCCACCGTGTGCCTATAATCTATCAATAAGTGTAGTGAGACCATGTCTCTCTACATATCAAGTCTCCAAGCATGTGGGATCGCGGTTTGTGATGGAGTATTACAAAGAAAATAGAATAGCATTGTTGGAAGAAAGATAATTAGTACAATTAATATTTCAAATAAGAAAGTGATAAGAACCAAAAGAAAAATTTCAAAGTAATTCTCCAAATAAGTTATGTGGCCGCCACTCCCCAAATGATGCATGACCCCTACCTTCAATCGTGCCCTCGTTGCCTCCCACTCTGCTGCCGCCATCATCCTAGAGAATCAATGGCCTCCTCCCTGAGTCTTCGCCAATCCTTTGCATCTAGCTGCCACTCTTGATTGCCTTGCATGCATATGATCATCTATGTGACATGTGTACACATACACTCCATCATCCACTAAGTGGAAAATCTCTCTGCTAGTGTAGGTACTGGAAACTCCTCATGCAAAGATGCCATTACATAGTCTTTGCTCCCCTCTCAGGTATATTCTTCCAATGATCCAAAACATTGGGCCTAAATACTTATTGGCACAACTCTCTCATGCAAGACATCACCATCCTCCCCTCATCATTCATGATCACATCACTTGTCATGTCATCCACGAGTTATCTGTACCCTATTGGGGTATGTCTAAGATGTGGCCTCTCCCACTTGTTACTCTTGGGCACAACCAAGCATTAGGGCCAATATGGTATTCTTATCTCCTCCTTTTTGGAGATAGTAGAGTCAAATCCGTGTTTCTCTTCTCTTTTAGCCAAAATCTCCAAACTCTGACATGTCTTGATGGTCCCGAAGTCCTTATTTACTTATAAAATCTGACAAAACCGGTTATGATAATGATGTTGTGAAGTTAATAATAACTTTTTTGAAAGTTGGGAGCTTTTGGCACCCCCACTATATTTTCATTAGTCTTTTCAGTATTTCTTCTTTGTTCATTCGTCTTTCTCGGTGAGCTTCTTTCTTTGCTTATTTTCCTTTCTCAGTGAGTTCTTTTCTCTACGATTTCAATCTAAGTATGGCATCCAAAAGGTACTCATCTTGTTTGATAAACTCTTGCACTGTCTATGGCCAAGGAGTAGACGGAAATTGGGAGCCCAAAACCTTTTGCATAAACGATTGGGTGACTATGTTGCCCTCTTGCAAAGGTTCTCACAAGGTCAAAAGAAGAAAAAGAGAGGATATAAAACATCACTGGAAAGGGCGTATCATTGCTTTCAAAATTATGCATGAAGGGTGGTTAGTCAAAGTGCAACATGTTTACATGGCCAAGGATATGCACTTATCTCGTAATGAATGTGTTTGCCAGCAAACACATTGTAAGTCTTAAGTTGATAACATATATGATTTTTTTTAAAATGTAAGCAAGTATTAATATTGAATTCTTCATTGTAGATACATTTCCATCAACAAGTACTGAATGGCAACCTATGGAGAGTTTGAGTGGAACTTTGAATGCGATTCATAAGGCGTTTGTAGACATTATATATACTGATGAGACCATCGGTTCTTTCAGTGAGAGAAGAATTTATATATATTATGCACAATATGGGGTTCCATCTAAAGAGGGTACATATGGACATATCAAGGATTTACCATTGCCAAGTCTCTCACGTTGAGATGACAAACTCAACACATGCGGACATTGATGGTGGACCACTTGGTTAGATGGACCTACAGGTCTACACTTAGCACGTCGGTGGTCATTATGACTCTCACATGGCCATTGACTCATTACTTATTATATTCAGGTTGTTACACCTATTTACAGCTGGCATAGTTATAGTGCCAGTCGACTAGTATAGTCGGTTATGCATTGTTTGACTTAATAGGCCACTTTCCTTTATGTTGTATCTTATCTATACTTTGTGTACATTGTAAAGAGTGTGGAAGAAGAAGAAGAAACCAGCAAGAAAATGTTTTGGCCTCCATCTCTCTTCTTGTCTCTTGAGTGAGCCTCTCCTTGTGCATTCTGTGTGTATTTGGCGCAGCATCTTGAGCAAGTCCCCCTGCCACATGATTCTTGACATGGTCTCAAAGCCACGCCATTGAGAGAGGCTGATTTTGAAGGTTGAAGTGAAGGAGAAGAAGCAAGGTTCGAGCAAGAAAGCCATGGGTAAGAAGCTCTCCCATTCTTCCACTCTCTCTCTTGGATAGTACCTGTGGAGGCACCGGAAGCAGGGTCGAGCAAAAATCTCAGAATGCAGTGAGATTTGGTGTGCGCGAAGAGCATTGTGTATTTTGCAGATGTGCCCTTTAGGACTTTCCCGCAGTTATTTTGGGCATCTGAGGCCGTTTCAGGCTTCATTTTAGAGCCACAAGGTTGCAGACAACAGTTTCAGGGTACACTGTGACTTCGATTGTATTGACTGAAAGTGGGTGCACAAGTTACAGATTTCAGATCTGTAAGTTCAAAGGTGTTTACCAGCAAGTAAACACAAGGTTTATCTGTAAACTGGTTGCAGATTGTATGTATTGTTGAGCAGACAGTGAAAAAGGCTGTCTGGTGTATTACTGTGCACTACAAGTCGAGGGTTGCAGAAGATTTGCTTGATGCTGGTACTAATTTTGTGATAATGGCAGAGAACAATGAAGGCCCATCATTGAGAAGCTTGACAAGAACAACTACCCTTCATGGAAGTTCCGTGTCACGAACTTCCTTATTGGAAAAGGCCTCTACGAGTTTGTTTCAGGTGAAGAAAAGGAGCTGGAGGTGAGTGATCCTCCAACTGCAGAAGAGACAAAGGCACAAAAGGAATGGAATGCAAAAGACAAGAAGGTCATGTATTGGTTGTTTGCAGTAATTGACAATAATATGCTAGGACACATTATAAATGCAGAGAATTCATATGCAGCTTGGACCATACTTGAAAGTATATTTTCTGTAAATACAAAGGCACGAAAGATTCAACTCAAGCAAGAGTTGAATACATTGAAGAAAGTGAAGATGTCTATCAATGAGTATGCACTGAAGGTAAGGAGCATTGCAGATGCCTTGGCAGTGATTGATGCAATGCCCGATGATGATGATTTGGTGTCGTCTACTTTAGGTGGACTTAAGAATGAAAAGGCTTGGAAGTCATTTGTAACTTCCATATATGTTAGAAAGCCATTTCCAGATTTCGATGAGTTGGTCTACCTTATGATCTCACTGAAGAGATCAACATGTAGAGTGAGACATCTGAAAAAAGTGGTGAACAGGTCAAAGCTTTCTACTCCAGTTCAGGAAGGGGACGTGGCAGGTTCTCTTCAAGAGGCCGTGGTATAGGACGTGGTAGTGATAACCAGCAAAACAGATTGAATCAGCAATTTGGCGATATGCAGGTTTCAAGAGGTCGTGGTAACTTTAGAGGCTGGGGGAGCTTTAGAGAAAGAGGTGGATGGTAGAACAGAGGTTCTAGCAACTCTAGTATTGTGTGCCACTACTGTGGCAAAACAGGTCATATTGTAGCCCAATGTTATGCTAAGAAAGATGATATCCACAATGATAAGTTGTAGCAAGGAAACTATGCATCGTCTTCACGACAGAATGAAGATAAAAATGAACGTCTGTTTGTTATGCAGCATATGCTGAATGCTGTTACAGGAAAGGAAACACATGATGATGTTTGGTATGTTGATTCAGGTGCATCCAATCATATGACCAGCCATGCAGAATGGTTTGGAGAGAGGCAGGATTTGCAAAATGCAGGTTATGTGTAGACGGGTGATGATTCATGCCACCCAATTTCACACATTGGAAAAGTTCCCTTGTCCTTGCATGATGGTAAGACAAAGATTCTTTTAGATGTATTACACGTGCCATATATTACAAAGAACTTGGTGTCAGTCGGTCAGATGGTAGAGCAAGGGCTGCAAGTCAGATTTAATGCAAAGGACTGCTTTGTAGAAGACTTCAATGACAAGTGCAGGTTAGTGGCAAAGGGAAGTAGAGTTGGACGTATGTTTACTATGGATGTTGGAATTCCTACTATAAATGCTACTATGTATGCTTAAGGAAAAGGTGTTGTTGCAGATATTGAAATTTGGCACAAATGCATTGGACATGCAAATGTACAAAGGCTGAAATTAATGCAGTCCAAAGGGTTGGTTATAGGTTTGCCTACATTTAGAGTTGTAGAATTTCATAAGGTACGCGAAGCATGTCAGTTTGGTAAGCAGGCAAGACAACCCTTTTCACATGATAGAGATGTAAGCAGAAATATCCTTGATGTTGTGCATACATACATTTGGGGGCCTACACAAAATGTATCTCTTGGAGGCAGTTCATACTTTGTTACATTCATTGATGATTATTTTAAAAAGCTGTGGGTATATTTTATGAAGGAAAAGAGTGAAGTGTTTGAGCACTTTAGAACTTTCAAGGCTATAGTTGAAAGACAAACATGCTTGAAAGTAAAGTGCTTGAGGTCCAATGGAGGGGGAGAGTACCTCTCGAATGAGTTCAGTGATTTTCTGAGGTCTCATGGAATAAATAGACAGTTCACATGCAGGTATACCCCAGAGAAAAATGGGGTTGCAGAAAGGAAAAATAGCCACATTTGGATGCAGTCAGATGCATATTGAGATATGTGAAGTCCACATTACATTATGGACTTTTCTATGAGGTAGGTACAGATGTATAGGTGTTTGGATACACACATGCAGATTGGGTTGGTAGTATGTCTGATAGAAGATCTGCTAGCGGATACATGTTCTCTCTTGGTAGTGCAGTAGTTGCTTGGAGCAGCAAAAAGAAATCTACAGTTGCTTTGTCGAGTACAGAGGTTGAGTATAGAGGTGCTGCTGTTGCAGCATGTGAGGTAGTATGGCTGCAAAATTTATTGGCTGATTTAGATGTGTAGGTGGATGGTGCAGATGTCATTTATTGTGACAACATGAGCAGTATACAGTTGGCTAGGAACCGTATGTTCCATGCGAGGACAAAACATATTGAGATACACTACCACTTTGTGAGAGAGAAGGTACTAGCAGGTGAGATTGACTTGGTGTATATAAGCACACAGGATCAGATAGCTGACATCTTCATGAAGGAATTGGGTACAAAGAAGCTTCAAAAGTTTCGAAGCTTACTTGGAGTTGCAGAGATGTAGTGGAGCTTGAGGGGGAGTGTTGAGATGACAAGCTCAACACATGCGGACATTGATGGTGCACCGCCTGGTTAGATGGGTCTACACATCTACACTTAGCACGTTGGTGGTCATTATGACTCTCACATGGCCACTGAATCATTACTTATTATATTCAGGTTGTTAAACCTATTTACAGTTGGCATAGTTATAGCGCCAGTCGACTAGTGTAGTCGGTTATACATTGTTTGACTTAGTAGGCCACTTTCCTTTATGTTGTATATTATCTATACTTTGTGTACATTGTAAAGAGCATGGAAGAAGAAGAAGAAACTAGCAAGAAAACGTTTTGGCCTCCATCTCTCTTCTTGTCTCTTGAGTGAGCTTCTCCTTGTGCATTCTATGTGTGTTCAGCACAGCATCTTGAGCAAGTCCCCCCACCACACGATTCTTGACATCTCCTCTCTTATTTGGCAGGTTCCTAATAAGGCAACCATGCATAGTTTTAAATCTAAAATATGCCAAGATATTCAAAAGTTCGTGACAGCTAGAAGGATCTCAAGAAGAATATGCCTATCATGGTTTATCCCCTTACATATCTTTGTGGGTTGCTTCAAAATAGCAAACTTACAGAGAACAAAAGTACCTTGGCTAAGTAGAAAATTTGCAAGTGCAAAACTAGATAACATTATAGGGAAAAAAATGTGGAGATGTTGACCATAAGGGTGACACCATGAGGTGTATTATATGCCCCCAATCCTTGTCTGTGTGTTATAATATAGCACGGCAAACTCTTGCTTTGGGTTTTGATTATAGGAGATACAAACTTAAACTAGGAATGTGGATTCCCTTGGATTCAGATATAGATTGCATGCCCTTCAATCTTAAGGTGCAAGTTATAGAAAAAGAGGTAAATATAACTTTCAATTGGAATCTTAAAGATGTAAGGGATACCTTGGAGATTCTAGACTATACATCCCTAGAATATAAGTTCAAAGTAAACAGTAAAATAGTAGGGAAAAGAGTTGAATGCTCTTTCTCTTGTATGAGTTGCTTGCCTCCTTCAATTGTAAGCTTCGAGCCATAAAATTGAAAACATTACATTGGACAAAAAGCTTTTCATTGAATGAAGAGTTACAAAATTGAAGTGTAGATATACAAAGATCTTGCCATTTGTATCTATTTGTCTTCTTTCATCATTGTAACGTCTTCGTCACTTTTCAAAAAGATAGATTTCGCCATTGCAGTGGCTTTTTTTTTGTTGGTTGAAGAATTTAACTTGGACAGGGGCCCTCTTCTCTTGAAGGGATAGATGAGAAGATGGATGAGAAAGTATTGGCATTTCTGTCTTTTTGGAGCTTGCCTTACTTGTCTTTCCAAGCTGACTTGCCTTTTGCCTTACTCTTAGTTAAGGATTTAAGTGGAGGAGAGTCGGGGTCGATTGGTGTGATTGCCGTGTCCAAAATTAACTCAATACATCTCTCTCTTATCCACCATGTGTATGAATTGGGGTAATCTTGGCACAGCAAGAAAAATTGTAATAAGTTGTTAGGGTAGTGATAGTTCGTACTTGTATGGAGTAAAAACAAAGAAATGGAATGATTATAAAATTTGATAATAATGTTGTTGCTCAAAAAACTAATAACGTTGCTCAAAACAGAATGTGAAAGATACTTACATTAACCCCATTTATCTTGAGAATCTTTGAATCTATTGTCCTACAAACATTTGAAATTATTGTCCATCCACAAGAATACACATCATTTTATAAGGGCACTTCTTGTAAGAGAAAGCTATATGGTTTTTGATGATCAGCAATATCCTCATATGTAGTGTCCAAAAAGGTTAACACCAACCTCCCAGCACTGTAAATGGAAACATGTCATAAAAAATGACAATAAATGAAATAAAGCAATAAACCAAAAAGTGAGGATTTGTATTCAATGCACATTTTTGCTTGACCGTGGATACCCCTAAGAGAGTTCATAAGGATAATTTCTCGAGTGAAAATATCAATATATATTAAGCTCCAATGTCCTTTGCAAAGTAAAATGTTAGTAAGAAATGCATACTATAAAGAAGTATACATTCAACCCTTTGCAAAACTACATACATTTCAACATAAGGAAAAAAAATATGGTAGTTTGTCATTGGATCGAACGATTTGAAAAATAATTCTATGTTTGAACAAGATTTTGAAAACAATTCCACTAATAACAGTGGATTAACGATAAATATAGTTTTAGAGTTCTCTTGGCTAAGAGAAGAAATCAGTGCCCTAAAACCAATAGCAAAACCAAATGAATGTCAATTGCAATGAACAAAACAACACTATCATTCCATTAAAAAATTTTGAGCCAAAAATCCTTACCTTATGCAACAAAAGACTACTGAATCTGACAATTGAATATCTTTCTTAACAAACATTCCTTTGTCCTCAAGGGAAATACTAAGATAGTCTTCTGAAGAAGTGCAAGAGACATTCACAACCATTTGCCCATATACCTCCCCCATTCTCTTCAAATCGACAAGACTAAGAACATCAATTTTTCTCTTGTAAATTTCATCCTCTGACTCTATAGTCTCTTGTGGTCATTCTTGATGGGCATCTTCTTCAGGTTCTTGATAGGCAGAAACTTGTTCGTCTTTGTAGGGTGTAAATGTGTCATGTCCTCAATCACTAGTCGTTTTTCTCTCCTAGACAATTTTGGAGGAATGTTGAGGATCTCAAATGTTTTTTTATCAGTAGTGGGCAAGGGCCTCAATACCTTGTCAAACCTATACCTGATTCTGCTGACCATACTAAAGTCTTTGTTCATCAAAGTCATTCTATGAGCATGGGCAACAACAATGTAAGCATCGTTCATAAAATCAATAATGAAGTCTTCTGCAGTCTCCTGAAGACAAATACTGGCTGCAAGGTGCCTTTTTTTTTGCATTCCAACTTCAGTGGGGACACCCTTGATAATCTAAAAGAAATATCTTTGACAACTCTGATAAATGCTGTCTTTGGAATCACATGCTGTGTACCTTTTTGTGCTTTTCTTATCTCACTAAAACATTTCTATACATAAAAAAATCTAGACTTTCTCTTTCTCTTTGACTGGTTGTACATGATGAAGCTTACTTTGGGGAGACGACACTGCCTCTACACTAGATTGCTTAGATTCCATGGCACGAGACTCAGGGCAACCAGGGGTAGGTGGGATCTCAGGATGGAAAGATTAAGAAGCTGCAAGCCTTGTCTCCTCCTCACTCTCTTTGTTGTCTATATACACCTTCCTTGTAGTTTGCTTTGTCCTAGCCATGAACCTGCAGAAAAATGAAACTTGTTAGAGCATTTAAAAACCATGAGTAAAAAATGAAACTAGTTAGAATATTTAAAAACCATAAGTAACCCAAACCAAAACAACAAATACGGAGCGATAGGAGAAAAAGCCCACGTTTGAAATGAAGCTCCTCGTGCTATATTTGTGGATGATCAATACGGCACGTTAGGAGAAAACTTTGGGTCTAAAATGTTACTCCTCGCGTCATATTTGCGATAGGACTAAAGCACGGTTTAACTTCTCGAGATATAGACTGATATGATGCAAATACAATGAAGCGCAGTTTTAAAAAGCAACTTCTCATTGTGGTGGTATGATACGGCTCAAAAACAGTGAAGCATAAATTTAAAAAGCACCTTCTTGCACCGTATTTGCAGTGACTGATACGGTGCAAATACAATGAAGTACATGTTTAAAAAGCACCTACTTGCGCCATATTTGCGGTGACTGAAACGACATGAATCTGTTGAAGCGCAGGTTAAAAAAACACCTGCTCACGATGTAATTGTGGTGACCGATATAGGGCGAAGTTGATCTCGACATGGCTATGTATTCACGCTCTGGATTTGAAAAATGAGCCATGTAAGCTACCATCGATCTTTTATACCTGTGGCGTAAGCAACACGTGGCAGTGTTTAATTGGCTAGGTTTTGCGTGGGCCATCCACATGGCTGTCTACATAGCTTTGCACGTGGCAAATATTTTTCGGTCTATATAAACATTGTGGTTAGGCATTTATGACTTTTTTTACAAATTTACAAGCATGTTTAGAGTTGAGGTCCACTTTTAGTGTTTCTTATGTGAATTTGCACCATTTTGTGTACCCCTTAATATGAAGTTAGGAGATATTGTTCTTGAGGTCGCTTGTCTAGTTTCGCCTCATATCATAGATTAGCAAATGCAAAGCGAGAAGGCATCGCTCGTGAAGTGGGCGCACACTTTCGTCCCATAGTACACTTTCACTCATGTCTAAACTTAAGGATGTTGCAGGCTCCCAAGAGCAGGTAACCCCTGTCAAGATTGTGGGAGAGAAGGAAGGAGTCTCACTTGTAGCTTTCTTGCTTGCACAATGGGGGAATACACATACAGGTGGAGGCTGAAAATAGTTTTCCTCTCCTTAGTTGTGTAAGCCAAAAAAGAAGTCTAGTACAAAGGAATAGAAGAACCCTATATATGGGTCTCAAACCAAACTCAACTAACTAAGGTGGCATATTAAATGAGCCACGGACTAGAGCAGATAAGGATAGTGTCATCTAGCTATTATTCATGGACAGTGTACCAACCGCATCTGCAGCTAACAAGTCGGTGACATAAATGCACAACGGTCACCCTGGCATATCACGAGTGGAGCTCGATATCTCAACACTCCCCCTCGAGCTCAATCCCAATTCCTGCACACCAAGCACGTCTCTGAACTTGCGCAGCTTCTCTGCGCCCAATGCCTTCGTGAATATGTCAGCTACCTGATCCTCTGTGCTGACATAAACTAGATCAATAAGACCTAGTAAAACTCTCTCTCGCACATAGTGATAATGCACCTCAATGTGCTTTGTTCTAGCATGATAGAATGGGTTATTTGCCAAGTGTATACTACTCATGTTATCACAATAAATGACAACTGGCCCATCTATAGGCTGATGCATATCATAAAGTAGCTTATGCAACCAAGCTACCTCACATGTAGCCATTACTGCGCCCCTATACTCAGCCTCTGTGCTCGACAAGGCAACTATAGGCTGTTTCTTGCTGCTCCAAGTGACTTCAGCACTCCCAAAAGAGAACACATATCCACTAGTAGATCGTCTATCAGAAATACTACCAGCCCAATCAGCATTAGTGTATCCATGCAACTGTATCTGAACCCCAGTCTCATAAAGTAGTCCATACTACAATGTGGACTTCACATACTTGAGTATGCTTCTAGCCGCATCCAAATGCGGTTTCCTTGGAGCCTGCATAAACTGACTTACCAATCCAATAGCATAGCTCAAATCTGGCCTGGTAATAGTCATATAAATCAAACTTCTGACTATGCATCTGTACATAGTAGGGTCTTCCAGAAGCTCACCTGCATCTGCACTCAGCTTCACATTCTGCTCCAAAGGAACTGAAATAGGCTTACAGCCTGTCATCCCATATTTGGACAGCATGTCCAATCCATACTACCTCTGCAAGAGCTGTATCCCACTTGGTGATCTAATCACCTCAATGCCCAAGAAATAACGTAGCTCTTGCAAATCCTTCATCTCAAACTTCTGCTTCAATAGCATTTTCACATGAAGGATATCTTCATCAGTGTCACCTGTCATAATCAAATCATCAACATAAATGACAAGTAGCATAATACCTTTCTCTGTTTTTCTCACATAAAGTGAGAAATCTGCCTTGGAAATCTGAAAGCCAATAGTGACAAGATACTGTCCTATCTTGTCAGACCATGCTCTAGGTGCTTGCTTCAAGCCATACAAGGCTTTCTTCAACCTGCAAATAAACTCAGGATGAACAGCATGCACATAACTTGGTGGCTGCTCCATATAGACCTCTTCTTGCAAATCACCATGCAAGAAGGCATTCTTTACATCCATCTGATGTAAAGACCATCCCTTTGATGTAGCCATAGCAATGACTGCTCTTATGGTTGCCATCCTTGCAACTGGACTGAATGTTTCTTCATAGTCAATGCCATATGTTTGTGCATACCCCTTGACTACTAATCTTGCCTTGTATCTGTTCACAAAACCATCTGCATTGTGCTTCACCTTATAAACCCACTTACATCCAATTGAATTCTTACCTTTCGGCAAAGGTACCAATTCCCATGTAGCATTTGCTTCCAAGGCATCCATTTCTTCATCCATGGCTTTCTCCCATTTTTCTTTTCCCATGGCTTGCTCAAAAGAAGTGGGTTCTGGTTCCTGTATCACTTTGACCATATATGCATAGTGAATGGCTGTAAATCCATCATATTTCAGCCTATCCACAGGATACCTAGCTCTCGTAGACTTGCACAAAATAGGTTCACTCCCAGGTGCTCTCAAAACATCCCTGGTCTTCCTTACTCCAGGTGTATTAATAGAAGGAATACCCAACTCATCAGCAATGCTCTGTTCTGAGCCACTGGATTCACCATCCACATAAGAGTGACCTGCATTCACATCAAACATGGGCTGATCTACCTTCTATTTTCCATTTCGTGATACCTGCATACCACTATCTGCATTGCTTTGAGAAGATTCTCCTGATCTCAATCTGCCTGTCCATGGCGAAGAATGTGAACCACTGCTAGAGGATGCTCCAGGTCCACTAATATCTTGTGACTGCTGATGTGAATTCTCTGCAGGATTACCATTTTGTGCATCTACATTATCAATCACATTTACTGGTTTATACCAGCTACTCATCTCATAAAAAACAACATCTCTGCTCATCGTAAACTTACGAGTAGAAGGGTTATAGCATTTATACCCTTTTTGCTAACAGAGAGTAACCAAGATGCACTTCTCAGCTTTTGGATCCAACTTGGATCTCAACTCATCTGGCACATGAACATAGGCAATGCAACCAAAAATTTTCAAATGAGAAATATCTGGTTTCCTACCAGTATACCTCTCATCTGGAGTCATGCCATGTGTTGCTGCAGTGGGAGTCATGTTCATTATGTAGACTGCTGTAGCAACTGCCTCAGCCCAGTAAAAATCTCGCAGGTCTTTTTCATTGAGCATGGCATGAGATACCTCTCCAATATACCTATTTTTTCTTTCTGCAATTCCATTTTGCTGTGGGATATGACTACATGAATTTTGCTGCTTTATGCCATGCTCCTACAAGAACCTTGCAAACTCATTTGAGAGGTACTCTCCCCCTCCATCTAACCATGGGCATTTTATTTGCAGTCTTGTTTCTTCTTCAACCATAGCTTTAATAGTTTTAAAATGCCCAAAAACTTCACTTTTCTTTTTCATAAAATAGACCCAAACTTTTCTATTATAGTCATCAATAAAAGTGACAAAATAATGACAGCCTCCAATAGATGCAGCTTTAGTAGTCCACACATAAGAGTGGATTAATTCCAATGGCTTCTTACTCTCTTGAACATATCTAAGAAATGGTTTCCTTGCATGTTTTTCAAATTGACAGGCTTCACATACCTTATGCATTTCTGCAACCTTGAATTTAGGCAATCCTACAACAATATTTTAGACTTGCATTAATTTAAGTCGTTGTACATTAACATGACCAATGCATTTATGCCAGATATCAATATCTGCAACTACACCGGTCCCATGTGCAAACATTGCTGCACTCAATTCATGCATGTTTGCATCCAACGTAAACATTCTGCCCTTCTTCTTTCCTTTTGCTATCAAGCGACCTTTATTTTTCATATCCTCAACAAAGCATCCATGAGAATTGAATCTGACCTGCAAGCCCTACTCAACCATTTGGCCAACAAAACCAG
The DNA here is from genome assembly GCF_053477565.2 of Lygodium microphyllum. Classification (NCBI taxonomy): domain Eukaryota; kingdom Viridiplantae; phylum Streptophyta; class Polypodiopsida; order Schizaeales; family Lygodiaceae; genus Lygodium; species Lygodium microphyllum. The sequence goes on from NC_141151.1 coordinate 86,492,414, forward strand.
ATTCTTGGTGATATTCGGGACATGAAATACATCTGACAGGTTTTTTTTTTCCCATCATGCATAGACAAAGGAAATTTTCCAATCTGTACAATATCATCGCCAGTCTCCACAAATCCTAGTTTTTCCATTTTCCTTGCATTCTCCATCCATTCTGCATGACATGTCATGTGGTTTGACGCACCTGAGTCAACATACCACACTTCGTTGCTTTCTTCTGCACTTGTCACAGAATTGTTCATGTGCTGCACCATAAACAAATACTCATTTCTGTCATCACCTTGTCTACTAGAATATGCATAATTCTCTTGTTGCAATTTTCCATTCATGATGTCATTCTGCTTTTTATAGCAGTATTTAGTCATATGACCCATTTTACCACAGTAGTAGGATTCAACATTGCTGCTTGCATTTTGGTCTCTTTGCCATCCACCACAACCTCTTTGGCTCCCCCTGCCTCTAGAGTTACCATGTCCTCCTTCATAGGACTGGTTTTCTTGAGTTTTCTGCATATTCTGATTTCTACCACGGCCTCCAGATCGGCCTCCTCTGCCTCTACCTCTACCTCTTCCAGCATTTGAGTAGAAGATAGCTTCTTTTAAAGTTCCTCTTGAAGAAGATGCACCACCATTTCTTTGCTCCTCAAAAATTAGAAGAGCAATCAACTCCTCAAAATCAGGAAATCTTTCACGGACGGAAATGGATGTTCGGAACTGTGCATAATCCTTTCCTAGACCATTCAAGGTCACGAAAACTAAATCATCATCTTTCATTGGCGACCCAATGGAAGTAAGTGCATCTACAATCTTCTTCACCTTCATGTGGTAGTCATTGATGCTCATACTTTCTCTTTGCACATTGTGCAACTCTTGCTTGAGCTTCATTTTCCTGGCTTGCGTATTTGTGCTATACATTTTTGACAAAGTATCACATACCTCCTTTGGCGTACTTGCACCTTGAATATGCACAATCATAGAGTCTAAAATACTGATAGACAGCCAGTACATAACTTTAGTGGCTCTCTCATGCCATCCTTTAAATGCCTGCATTTGCTGTTGATTGGGAACATCAGGAAGAACTGGTTCTTCTTCATTTCCTGCAACAAATTCCCAATATCCTTTTCCCATAAGAAAATTCGTCATTCTAAACTTCCATGCTTGGAAGTTGTTCTTGTCAAGCTTTTCAGTGACAATCTGTGAAAGAGAATCAGATGCCATTATAGAACATTGCAAAAAATTCTGTCACTGCAAAAAATACAATTTCAGTCTCACAAGGGCAAATCTGCAAAATTGACGAAAGTGGTATTTGACCACACAGTCACTTTCTAGTGACGATTTTGCATCAACAGGCAACAAGGATGATTCTATAACTCCCAATGTCTATGAGCACAGGCATATGATGCAATTTCTACAGTAACTTTTCACTGACATGTAGAACAGTGGTCGCACAGCAAAAAACAGGGCCTTTTCTTGAGTGCATGCAGAAAACTTCCGCCTCCAAAACAGGCCCCAAAATTGCCTCAAATAAAAAAAACAGAGCAACCAAGGCCTAAAGACCTCTCCCGCAGCACATACTACCCTCTTGCTACACCACAAAGGGCGTCTCAATCTGAGACAATGCACTCTTGCACTTTTCGGCTGTGCTACCTGCAGAGACTTGCTCGCAAAACAGAAAAATGAAAGCAACACTGGTCTTCTTACAAGAACACCGTGAACTTGGTTTGCTTTCTTGAGTTCCTTACCACGAACAAGGCTCTAATACCATGTCAAGATTGTGGGAGAGAAGGAAGGAGTCTCACTTGTAGATTTCTTGCTTGCACAATGGGGGAATACACATACAGGTGGAGGCTGAAAATAGTTTTTCTCTTCTTAGTTGTGTAAGCCAAAAAAGAAGTCTAGTACAAAGGAATAGAAGAACCCTATATATGGGTCTCAAACCAAACTCAACTAACTAAGGTGGCATACTAACTGAGCCACGAACTAGAGTAGATAAGGATAGCTGTCATCTAGCTATTATTCATGGGCGGTGTACCAACCGCATCTGCAGCTAACAAGTCGGTGATATAAATGCACAATGGTCACCCTGGTATATCACAAGTGGAGCTCGATATCTCAACAACTCCTTCTATAAAAAGAAGAAGATTGACATCAGGGTCAACAAGAGCTTCTAGTTGTGCTGCCTTATCCCTTGAAATTCCCACAACTTCCTCCCCTTGTTCAACAACAAGTGTGTGAATGCCTAAGAAGTCTCCAATCAAAGGCAAGTCACCATTGAGGGTTTTTGGATTGTCTCAAATCACAGAGGTTTCTCCATCTGAAAGGCTCCTAGACTTTCTTCTTCAGAATGGCATGGAGTTATCTTATTACGGAACTACAAAGGATATTTTCAACCCTGACTAGGATATTGACCATGTATTGAACTCATGTAAGAAGTTTTTCCTGGAGGAGTTTGCTGAGTTTGAAAATCTTGCATTTCCAATAGTTGAAAAGAATGCAAAGGAATATGTTCACATACCTATTGGGAGCTCACCTTCAGAGAAGGCTTTGTTTGTAAGAAAGTGTACATCTCATTCTCTTGACGGGTTTTGTACCTTAGATTTGTTTTGTTCTGCTCATTCTAGGAAATACAGGCTTATGTCCAAAACAATTGCATTCATTACATTTTCTCTTGTTAAATATCCTGTGAAATTTGATGAAAAACAATTAGAAGGTCCAAAATGTTCCAGCTTTTGCCTTTTGGACAAGGTAGCAAATGACAAGGATGCAAAGGAATGTTTGGACCCTGAGCAAGAAGCAAATATTGCTAGAAAACTAGATGTTGCCTAATTCAAAGCTGAGACCATTATTGAAGAAAACCATGCAAATGCAGATCTTATATGTGACTCTTCTTTTTATACTGTTCCTTCTTCCAACTTTCCCTATCAAGGACAAGGAATACATACTGCTAGAGCAGACATTCAAAGGCACTTCAATCTTAGGGAGGATTATTGTTTAGCCATCATTGCAGAGGATTTTGATGCTACAAATGGCATTATTGACGTCGAAAATGAATCGAAAGAAGAGTTACTTAAACTTGACACCGAAATTATGGACGACAAGTTTATTGAAGCAGGGGATGCCCTTTCTCTTTGTTTTCGTAAGGCAAAGAATGCTAAGGAAGAGTATGGGATTACTGAAGAGGAGTTCCACGGCCTTCAAGATCGACTTGGAATTTCCCATTTTGGAAGAGATGAGTCTCAATATATTAAAGAATTGGAAGATACCAATGAGGCACAATCATCAATTAACATATAGAATCCAACTAAGCTAGAAAATGATGAAAATCAATTGGTACTATTATCTCAAATTTTGTAAGATGTATATACATTAATATGTTTGATTTCAACATTCATTTGACATTTATCTTTTTTTACAGTTGGAGATTGAAGATTTTGATAAATTCTTGGGACGGGGTAAAGGGACAAGAGTTGGTATTAGTGCACTGAAAGATATTGCACTTGGCCATTACTGAGCAAGGATTGATCCGCATGTTTTCTTAGTATTTTGATAGCATCTTCTCAGAGGAAGCAACATGGCCTATACTATGTATCAAGGCACTTACAAGGCTACTTGGTTTCTTTGGGTTACAATACAATGCACATAAGGTGATGTTTTTGGAGAAGACTGCGACAATTAGGATTTTTGGTTATGGTCTTGGTTTCTCTGCTTCTAGATCAAGATACTTTCTGGCCCTCTCATCTTATGCTTTGGCAACAAATCGAATTGATATAAAATCTATAGGTTGCTACAAGAAAAGAAAATTTATACGTTATAGAGGAAATATCCCGGAAAGGGACGATGATGTAAAGGCTCCTGAGAGCTAGCTTTGTACTTTCCTTTCTTGAGTTCTCAAGTTGAAGTATTCATTATTTGAAGTTGTTTTCGAAAAATACTATGAATTCTTAAGTTGAAGTATTCATTCTTTGAAGTTGTCATCAAAAAATACTATGAATTCATAAGTTGAAGTATTCATTCTTTGAAGCTGTCATTGAAAAAACCAATTGAACAGCTCCTCAAGAGCATTGCTTTTTTTAACTCCACCTCCATGTCTTGTGCTTTGAAAAAAACTTGTACGTGCTTGATAGTGAGATTTTTCCATGCCTTGGCCGCTATAAGTTGCGAGGGGGCCTTGCTCCTCCACAAAGTAAGGCCCATGGATATGAAGGATATGCTGCAAATTCATAAGAGTAACAATCATTTTTTGCCAATGGAAATTTTATCGAAGAAAACTTGGATTAAATATTATCTCTTACCAAATAAAAAGTGATATCTTTTTCTTCCCATGCCTCCTTTATTGTCTGAACAAGATTTGGAATCGAACATTTGAACTCTTCTGGATACGTGTACGTTTTTGTTTGTTGCTTGAGGAGCTTTAGGAAGACATCAACGTGTCTTCAAACCTCCATCCTTAGAAATGCAAGTCATGGTGTGGTTGCAACATTTGTCATTATCCCACACAGCTCTCTCCAATGCTCCCAAGTAATGCTCACCTGTTTTCCTGTATGGTTAACTAAAAAACGTCTAGCTTTTGAGCCTCCCATTGAGACATCAGCCAAGACATCTCTTGTTTTCCCTGAAAGTGTTGGATGTTTTATTAAATGAACTTGACCTCCATGAAAACCCATTTTGGAGAGTAATGCCTCACATTTGTCAATACACTCATTCGATAAAGACAAAGGCTTGATTGAGCATGCATAGTCAAGATGCAACCTGAGAAGTTTATCAATAATTGTAATCTATGCATGCAAAGTACATATATGAACATTAGTAAGAGGAATTGAAAGAATTGGATCCCATATATCTTCCTTGTTTTATTTTTCTAACTTAGATCTATAGAGTCTCTAGTTGGGGCTCTTCTTACAGGGTGCAAGTTGCTCCAATTTTTAGACCCAACACTTTCCATACAATAAATACAAGGATATTTTGCATTTGCCCCATTACATATTCCAATCATACATTTAATAGTTTCCAAGTTAGCACTCATGTGCCATTCCACATTAAAATTACCAACCCCATCAACAACCAACATTTCTCCTTCACTTTGAGACTTAATAATGTTTGGAATACCTGTATAAGTAAATAACCATTTCAGTGTTTGATGATTCTCAATTGGTACTTGAGCTCCGCCAACCAACCAAATCTCCATCTCAGAGTGGAACTTATGCACTGGTGCTTGACCCCCACCATTGCTGTATTCCAATGCCCTGTTCATGATGCAAATGTTGACTCTTTCCATCTTTCGTCCTTTTTGAATCTGTGCTTTATCTAACTTCAAGGCAAACTTTAAAACACCATGACATTCCTCTAATGTGAGTCTATACATGTGAACCATCACAATCTGCACTCTTCTTAGATCAACCCATATATTTTTAAATACATTGTATTCAAAACTAGATTTTCTTTTTGTCTTTTCATATGGCATAAATGCTTCAATATGAATGTATTCCCCGAAAACTTGTGGAATCTTACAATTCATGATAGTCCTTGCAACTGATACTCTTAGGGCTCCAGATAACCCAAATGCAGTTATTCTATTACATTTTTTATTTTTAAACCTTAATCTTGAGATAGCCCGATAACCTTTTCGACTAATGCCCACAGTATCACATGTCTCTACAATTTCGTTTGGTTTTACAGTGTCCTTTAAGTCCTTCACACTAATTCTTTGAGAGTTGGGCCTCTTAAATCCATATTTTGAGGTGACCTAAGAATCCTAAAAATATCATTCTTGTTCATGGTCTCTTTTAAAAAATTGATTCTCTCCTCACTCTCTTGAATATTAATACCCGACATGTTAGAGACATATTTTTTTGCAAGATTCAATCTTCTTTTCTTTGCTATCTCACACAAACTAGTTATATTTTTTAATGGTCTCTTTGTCTCTCTTAATTATATTGAAGTTTTCTTTAAATGTGCTAACTTGTCTTTTAATGACTTATTAGCATTTTTCAAAACGTCAACCTTATTTGTAAGCTCAGAAATGCTTGTCTGTGCAATAAATAATGCTTTTTCTCATTTCATTCATGTGAGCCATGTATGTGTAAGATGTAGAGTATAACCTTTTACAATACCCAAGCATCCCATGATAACCTTCCCCAATATATCTCATGTAGTCATGAATATTAAAAAAATTAGGAGGTTTACCTGTTGAAAGATCCTTTGGATAAATATTTCCATCTACCCACAAATCTATATGTTTATTTGCTGGAGTTCACAATCTGTTGGCCTCCATCTCATCTGTTAGTACTCGACGATGTATGCTTCTCCAAGATGAATAAATTGGATCTAGTTGGATGGTAAGTTTGTATTTGTATGTGTTCACATCTGTATCACTTGCAAAGGTGTTGCTAAACATTTTAGTAGTTCAACGATCATAGTGATAAGAAAGTGAGTACAAAAAAGAGAATGGCAAAAGAGAATAGAGAAAGAGCATGTGAAAAGAAGACATGGGAGTAGACAAATCGTGATATAGGTGAACATTTCTCGAAAATACAAATTCTCCCAAGTTCCAAGACAAAAAATGGCCGAAAAGGTGACCTAATGGCTCAGCTCTTTAATGAATTCAATATTCTCTAATTAATCACATTTGAGCAACCAAATTTGGCATTTTCATTCTTTTGAAATCTCAACTAATTAGCAACTTAATCATTTTCTTACAAGTGCATTTTTTGAAGAATTTTTGGGCCTAATGGAGACCCCTGATAAATTTGGTGTACCTATCGGGGTAGTATCTCTTAGATTAGCACCTATAGGGGTGCCACCTGTGGATGGTTGAGAAAAACCCAGAGTCATGGGAGTGAATATCTCTACAGGTATAACAAATCCTAGAGGTGACAAGTATGCACTAGACTAATGATATGGAGACATTATATCGGTGCCTCCACAACACCCACCTGAGCCACCCTATTTGAAACTAGTACAAGAGCAAGGAGTAGCAGCCCTCTCTGGAACTCACCACCAGCTCATCACAACATCTACATCTTTGCAAAACCCCCTAGAATCACTCTCTCCATCTAGGGCCAATCTAGAGCATCAACCTTGCCTATTTGACATCAAAGCATTAGAGATTGCTGAAGTAGACCTCACAGAATGGCATGACAATGTCTATGACAGCTCCTCTAGTCTGCCATATCTCTAAAGTGGGACATCTGATTTTAAGACATACATGTGAATATCTCCTACAACTCCTCATCAATCATCCCCCCTCGACTCATTTTGCTCTCTGGGAATCATCAAAGATAATCTACACAGATAGGAAATGATATTAGTATAATCAATAAATGGATTTAGGTAAAGCACGACAACATAACTTAAAGAAAAAAAAGATGCTAATTAAAATACATATACTAAATTATCCTTAAAGGAAAATCATCAATGAGTTAAGCAAGCGGATGTAAATATGACCTATCCTTTGGCCCCATGTCAATCTCTTGGCATAGCTTGACGTACATTATAAGGTCTCTAGATAGGTCAATATAGAAGGAGTCTAGTTTATTCTCAAAAATTTCTTGGCCTCTTCTCTCTTTGTTTACGTTACCCATGCATGTCTCCTCTGCATGCTCCAAGCCCTCTTTGCCCTCCACCCTCCGTAACATCGACCCCTCCACATGCGTACCCTCCTTATCTATGTTAAGGATATTGCTTTCATCATCATATACTCGCACACTTCAAGGTGTTGAAAGCACAACATACCACCACCAAGGTTGTCAAGCATTTGGATAGAAGATTACATGATGAATATCACATATAAAAGTGAATGAACATTTGTGATTGTTTCGTGTCATGAAAAAATTAAAAAAGTAGGTCATGCATATGTTCATATGACCCGGTAGTAGGACAAACTTGTCACACAAATCCATCCATCTTTTCTTGAAATCTATTTCTAGAAATCTAGATGGACTTGTCGAATCATTGCCTCAGCTCCTTGCAATACCACTTTAAACCATTGTACATCGAATATGATCATGGAGAAGCTATGGTAATCCACTAAGATAACACTTTTTGAGCTCCCAAAATACTCTATCTCATCTACTACGGTATTCAAATATTGATTATCCTTATATTGATTATGCTAATACCAATGATATTCCCACTCCTTGGTTAAGATCGCTACCCCTTCATGAGAAGTTGTGATCAAAGCTTCATGCAACTATCGCATAGACATAAACCAGGACATCTCCTCTATGTCCTTAGGATATTGAGCCCATTGATGGCATGTACTGCATCAAAATTTTGATCATGTTCTCTCTCGCTCTTTTTTGGCCTACTCATACCTAGCGAGCCGCTTCTCCATGGATGCATGATGCAACATACAAAAACGATTCACTTTCTCCTCCATAGGAGCATCCATCCTTTTTTCTATCCTATTTCCAACCATCACATCTCCAGTCAGTCTATCATCCTCCTTCAGTGACTATAGCATATTGTTGTCTAAATCCACTATTGATAGCCAATCTAAAATATGCACTAATGCCTTCAATACTAGCCAACCTTCAGCCATGCTACCTTCTGACTGAGCTCATTGCTGTACAAAGCCCTTCAAGATTTTCATGAGGTGCTCAAAGAAGAACATCCATCATGTATAGAGAGAGGTCTGACAATCTCCAGTTTATCTATGAGATGTACCATGAGGTGAGTTTGTATTGTGAGCATGCTCATGGGTAGATACTTCTCAAAGAGATAGATCATCTCCACCACTCCCCACCTTGTGGATTCAATAGAGAATATCTTAATCTCCTTCTGTGAGATCCATTGCACTAAAATTAGCAACCTATAAATTGTTGAGTGTATAGTTGGAGTGAGACACCCTGCAATCATGATTGGTAGTATAAACTATTGGAAATGGAGAAGTGTTACGAACATGGAGTAGACACTAAATAGTGAAATATTAAGGCTGCTTGCTATCAAGGTGAAGACAAACCTAGCATATCTTATGCCAATTGTGGGATTCCAGCCCTAATAGTAGCTGGTTGTCTTTAGAAAAAGAAGGCTTGAGGGAATGCATTATACCCATGGAGGTATGGATAGAACTAATAGTTTCCTTCACATTGTGCTATTCTTTAGTGGACATGATCTAAGGAGTGTGAGGTAGTTGCAAGCGAGCATGATGGCTCTTGACTGTGGCCAAAGGGCCTCCATCTTGCCTACCTTCTACAAATCCATTCGTGCCCCCTACAATTTCTCTATTTTGTGTGATATGGTCCCATAATAAGCTACCCACATTCTTGAAAATATGCATGGGATCCAAAAAAGGGTTGACCTAAAAGTGGGTTCAATATGAAAACTCGTAGAAAACCGAGAACCATCACATTCCACTTGGATCTGACTCCTTGCGGACCATTCTCACTTTGTACCAACTTTGGGCATTCTTCATATTGGAGGTCTTCCAAGAAAAGCTTCCCTTAGTTCATGACCTGCTGGAAGAAAGTAGTGTATCCTTGATATACCATCTTTTTCATGGTTTGTGATCTTTGGGAGTCTAACTATGGCCCCCCACATAATGGACATGCATAATAACTTAAGGTAACCAAACCTATCACAACACCCCTATAACTTGAATGAGCCATGTTTGATATCAGCAATGATAAGAAAATCCCACTTATGTAAGCACTCCCCAAATCCTAGAAAGTCATGCATGGTCCACATGAGAATGGCTTGTATATTAGCAGACCATTGACCATCCTTCTTGCTCATGTCTTCCATAATGACCCCTTCCTTCCACAAAATCTTGAGCTCATCAACTAATGGATGGAGATAGAGGTCCATGTTCATGACTTTGTAGTGCCAAGGAATGAGCAAGCTAAGGATTAGGTGTCCTTTCTTTGTAGAGAAATCCATGATGGGATGTTGTAGTTAACAAGGACTAAGCCACACACTGTAAGAAGTTAAGCGGAGACCGAATAGATTCATGCTATCCATAGCAAGACTACAGACAAGTGATGCTTTCATATGATTACCAGCTTGCATTGAGTGCAAGGACATGGGACACACTAATTAAGATATGCCTCGCAATCTTGGACATCATGACTATCATTGTTCTCCATTTGATCTATGTTACAACAAATAATATGTTTTTATTTTCCTCATTGATGATCTTCATCCATTTTAATCTCTACTTATCTTTCTCGATCTCCATTCTTATATTTCCCACCATTTTTTCTCTCTCCTCTTTATTTCTCTCCCCACTATCATCTCTACGCTTCTCTCCATTTCTTAATTTCTCTCTACCCTCTTTATTTCTCTCCTCGCCCCTCTTTCTCTCTCCCTTTCCCTTTCTTTATTTGCCTTCCCATTTCTCTCTCTCCCATTGTTTTTCTTTCTCTACCATCTCTCTACTTCTCTCCATTTCATTTCTCTCCCCTTCTCTTTACCTTTATATGTTTTTATCTATCCCCCTCACTATTTCTCTCCTACTTGTCTTTCTCTCCCTCTTTCTCTTTATTTCTTTGCCTTCCTCCATCTCTCTTTGTCCATTCCTTTTCTCTCCCCATCTCTCTATCTTTATCTATCCCCCTCTCTATTTCTCTCCCCACCCCTCTTTCTCTCTCTCATTCCATTTTTTTATTTGCTGCCCTTCATCTTTCTTTGTTTCTCTCTCCCCCTCTCTTTCTCTCATTGTTTCTTTCTCTCCCCCATCTTCCCTTCCCAATCTCACTGATTCTCTCTCTTTCTTTCTCTCCCTTCTTTCTATTTCTTTCTCTCTTTCCCTCTCCACTCTCACTCAACGCATCTTGTCAATCAAAATCAAAGATAGAAAATAAAAAACTTATAAAACAAGGATATTGAATGTCCCTCTCTTCCCACCTCTCTTTGTGTCTATTTTCCCCCTTCCCCTTTATTTTTCTATCATTCCATTCTCTCTAATTCTCTCATTGTTTCCATATTTCTCTCTTTCTCTCTCTCGCTCTCTATTTGTTGTTCTCTCTATCTCCTTTCTCTTTCTCTTTCTTTGTTGCCTCTCTCTTTGTTTCTCTACCCCCCTCATTTTTTCTCTTACTCATTATCCTCTCTCTCTCTCTTCATGTCTTGTTTCTCTCTTCTCCTCTCTCTTTGTTACCCTTCCCCCTTTCTCTCTCTCTTTCTCTCTTCCTCTCCCTTCCTTCATATCTCATTTCTTTCTTCCTCTCTTTCTTTGTGACATTTCCCCCCTTTTTCTCTCCCGTTCTCTCTTCCTCTTCCTTACTTCTTCTCCCTCTCTTCTTTTTACTTTTTCTCCCTCTCTTTCAATGCATCTCATTACAAAGAAAACAAAAAAGGAAAAGAAAAAAACACAAAAATAAAGATAAAAAAGAGGCAATCTACCTACCTCTCCAAGGGTCAAAGATGAATTCTTCTCTACCTCCTCTTCATGACATCCCTTGTTTCTCCCTTGCGCACTTCTCCCTCTTCTTCGCGAATGGTGGTGGCAACGGTGATGGCAATGGGGAGCTCTCCTTCTCTCTCTTTCCCTCTATCTTTCCCTCTCCCTCTCAAGGCAACAATCTCTCTCGCTCTCTCTATGTCTCTCTCAAATGTTTGTGGCAAATATTGCGCTCAGGTTTTCAATGCTTTTTTTTCTCAAACCAGATTAACTATTGGTGTGGGAATTAGCATAACTAAGCATTACTATTTGCATCACAAATAGTGATTAGCATCACTAAATGAGAGATGATAATATAGCGATGCTAATTGCAATGCAAATAGCAACGATGCTATTTTAAGTTGTAAATCACGGTCGCTATTGCCCCATTCCCTTGTAGTGATTATGATTTGATTTACATAACAATACTGATATAAATTGTACTTTGTTATTCTATTTTCTTTAAAAACATTGTAGCACAATAGAGGTTTGGATCATCATGCATATGGCACAATAGAGGTTTGGATCATAGTACATGTGGCACAATAGAGGTTTGTCAATAAAACTATGATGCACATAATTGATCATTACTTTTTGAAATGTTTATGCTTTTTATTTGATTATTGAGTTTTCTTTTAAACAAGATTATGGAGATAGAGGATATTTATCATCCAGAACTACCCTCACATACACAACATGATTCAAATAACATAGAAAATGATGAAAATTTTGATACAGTGAGCATGATATTCATAATTATTTTTAATGAAAAAATTAAGTCATTTTACTAATATATTTTCTTTTCTTTTAGGGATGAGATGCTCAAGAAGTATAGATCATTTACTGACCTTCTTGTACATGCTACGTAGATTAGTTATCTTCACTGCTCAAGAAGTGTAGATCATTTATCGACCTTCTTCTTATACATGGTACATAAGTTAGGTTACCTTCTTGAACATGCTACACAGGTTAGTTATCTTCAATGCTCTGTAAATATTCAATATTAATGCATATCACATTGTAATTTAATATGATCATTTTTTTAAATTATAGATTGAGGAGAACACTATATATTGACAAATATTATTATAGTTTTAAATCAAAAAAGAAAAGGAATCCCAAAGGTAATAAGATATTTCTCATACTTTTTATCTTTATAGTTTTATAATTTGTATTAAATATTATTTTTTTTAAATTTATTTATTTTTATCTTTTAGTGGAGCGAAAAGATGCAAGATAACATGAAGGAAAAGAAGAGAAAATCTTCAAGGAATATAGATATTCATAATAAATCCAAGGTATTTTGAGTATCTCCTAAGATAAATATGGATGTCTATATTTTGATAACTTAGCCCTTTTATGATACTGAATCGGGGATGCCATGCCAAGACACTTGATAAAGGCCAATCATCCCAAGTTACATGTATTGTGTTTATTTAGTGTAAATATGTATTACCAAATATGTAAATATAAATTAGTTTTACTAAAATTATTATTTTTAAATTGTAGAGCATATTGAGCAAGGTGGATGAAAAAACAATCTTGTTAAAATATTTGGATATTGGTATGGTGGATGAGCTACTTACATCATTAAAATCCACTTTTAACATGATCGAGAGAGATTCCACTTTCACTACGAATTGTATAGAGCATAATGTGGAGACAACCTACAGTATAGTGGCTTGTGGTGCAAAAACGAGTTATAATCAAAGATAGAATCATTGGAAGTTTAAGCCTAAATGATGCTTATATAGTAGAATAGGGACGATTTGGATTTCACGTTATAGTATATTACTTTTCTATTGTGGCCATCGACAAAAATTCTATTATTCACTTTCTCTATTAAAAATACTTTTTAAATCAAGTATTATTCTATTATTATTCATCTCAAAGATATAAAAATATCATTGTATGAGATTTTATTATGTCACCATATCCTAACTTGTATGATAAAGTTACTACATGGATGTTATATGTTATAATTTTTATATGGTAAGTTTTTCGATGAAGTTACTATATAGGTAATGTCTATTTATGAAGTTACTATATTAACTTTTTTGATAAAGTTACTATATAGAGAGTTATCATAATAAACTTCCTCTATAGTAAGTTAACGAAAAAAAGCTTTCTATAGAGTAAGTTAACTAGAATAATCTTTCTATATTGGAGATTATCTTTCTAGATTGGCCATCTAGTAAAGTTTGATTTTTCCTATATTAGAGTCTTTCTAGTTATGTGGAAATATAACTAGTAAATTCTCTTTTTCTCCTATATAGAAAGTGGTTTAGATTTTCTTATGATTGTAGATGTATCCAGACCTTGCAAAATCCGCTCAACAGGAGAGCTTCATCTCACTAATTGCTGGAGCATCTTGAAGGCGCTCGACTGCCGCAATCTAAAGCAAAGGAGGCGGCAACATATTAAAAACATAAGTAGAGCACACTCTCTCTCCCCCTAACTACACGAATAACGAGTGGAGAACAGAAATAATGAGGATACTCGATCGCCCATACAATCCATCCCCTGTGAATCATCAAAGAAGATGATTTTGGGATATGATCGTTACTATTGCATTGAGGCCGATAGATTCTTCAACATGTAGACTAATCTGAAATTCCTTAAATGGATGAAAATTTTAAAAGTAGTTGAGGTGTTTATGTTTTGTGTCCAAAAGGAATCCACTTATGATTACTAGTGGTTGGCAGATACGTTTAGACTGTTATGTCTATGACAAGGTACCAAAGGTAATTCCAGCCAATTGGATTATAATCCAAGGACATCGCAAGTATCGAGATTACCATATCCATGGTTTTCCAGATCTACCATTTCCACAGTATAGGTTTCTAGACATAGACAACAATTGGCCTACTTTCTTCTACATGAATGTAATTGATATCCATCCCTAAAAAAGAAAGAAGTAATGATATCTTATTTTGAAAATTGTACATAGCATCCATCATCCTAACCTATCAATGATAATGTATCTATACTTGTAAATATCTGCCATTTGTAAATATCCCTTACTTATAAAAATCATAGCTTATCACTGCTAATAATAAAATATAATAGTGGCTAGATTTTGTAAAAATATTGTGCTCTTTGTCCCATCATTGTTTTACAAAACTAGTAAGATATGTTAATGTGGAAACGAAACTGAAAAGTTTAAGCACTAAACTAATTTGTGAACATTATGATAACCCAGGGTAATATAGCTATCGCTAATCCCACTGAAATTTAGGAGAAGACGTATCTCCTTAAGAAGGTTAAGCCACCAGAATTTGATAGCAAGGGCAAAGACATTGAAGCCGAGGCAGAGATTTGGATTGGGACCATGGAGGACTAATTTACTGCCACAGGAACTACCCCTGCTAATCAAGCTATGATTGCCAAGTTGAAATTGACCGTGTGAGACACGCCTGTGGTGGAAATAGTGGTGTAAAGACTAGAGACTTGTTGAGACATCTATTACCTGGGAAAAGCTGAAAGAAGTTGTGCGTGGTCGATATTTGCTATCAGATTATCATGCACTAAAAATGAATGAGTTTTTTAACTTAAGACAACTAGGAATGAGCCTGGAGGCATATTACTCAAAGTTTATTTCACTACTTAAATATGCTCCTCTTAGTTTTGTCATAGATTGAATGCTCCTCTGAATACATGCCTTGAACCTATGCACCCAAATGATCTACAAGATTCTTTGATTTGTGCAGCACCTCTTATTCAAGAGATTCAATCAAAGCCAAGGAATAATAGGCATTGGAATCAAAACAAAGGGACTTCACGGGGCTATGTGAGGCGAGCCCAAGGTCAGTGTTCCCCTGGTTGCCACAAGGACAGTACGGAGGTCAAAACCAAGGTTCAATTGCAAAAGGAAAAGCATATATTGTAATTCTTAAAGATCTTGAAGAAGAGGGAAACCCAACTATGGAAGATGATATGGAGAGGGAATCACTTCACACCACCCTCTATAAGAAATGCCCAAATGGCGGGTTCTCAGTTATTTAAACACCAGCAAAATATCAAGGTAGTTCCTTTAAAATTCTGGTTGACTCTGGATGCACACACTCGTTCATGTCACCAAAGTGTGCCAAGAAATTAGGTATAGACATAAACCCACATCTAGGTTTCTTGTGGAACTTGCCAATGGAAAAGAAATCATGTCTACTTAGCAAACTTGCAAAGTGACATTTAGCCTAGGTAACAATCTCTCTGAAATGAAATTTAGGATTATGAATTTAGGGGCCTATGAATGTCTATTGGTTATGGACTGGCTAATCTCCAATGATGCACATATATTAGTACAGGAAAGGCCAAGTGACTTTTTAAAACCTAAACGGGAAAAAAGTGATGACCAAAGGTGAGGCAGGAAAACCCAAGGTTCAACTAGCCAAATCATCTCGCATAATAAAAGTGTTAAGAAAAGGATTACCTGTGTATCTTATAAAATTAAATAAGGTTGAGAAAAATAATCAAGACGAGGGAGAGTCATATTGGCTCATCTTCCCAAAAGAGCTGACTGAATTACAACCTTGAAGGGAAGTCGATCACGAGATCAGACTTAAACCAAGAGCCACTCCAATTGCTAGGAGTCCGTATGAAATATCTATCCTTGAAGCGATTGAGCTAAAAATGATGCCAGGAGGCATATTACACGGTGGATTCCGTGAGGTTTTACGGTGGATTCCGTAAACTTTTATTACCGGGGCTCATACACAAAGTGGATTCTTTGTGCGAGAAGTTGATGGGGACGCCTATCCTTTTCGGTCATTTTGTTAATTTAGTGTGTACATGGGTGATTCCATAGCGGGTGATTCCGCAAAATACATATTAAATTAATAAATGTTTATGAGTTTAGAGTGCACACTCATGATAAATTAAGGTTAGGATTGATTTCTAACCAATTGATTTATTTATGTAGCTGAAGACTGCTAGGTATTCGCTTTTGTCGGTTTTATTATATTATTTTACTAACGATTGTGAATCCTTCAGTTGATGTGTAGAGATAGCAGTAGTGGCGGTGGAAAGCATTGGAGGATAGCGTTGTATTCGAGTTATCATCTATATTTTGATGGGTGCATACCTTAGGCATGGTGCCTATATTTTGTCGCGCCTATTGATTAAGATGTTGGATATTTATTTATTATTTTTGTATGCGCGTGGGTGCACCATCTAGATATTTGTATTTGGACATTGTATTGGGTATGCCTGACTCCTTGGGCGCCCGTCCATTAGCTTTATTTCTATTTGGCACTAAAGCAAACTCAAAAGCTAAAAGCGTGCTATTTTGTAATTTGGGCTACTATTTGAGTTTGAAGATGATTAATACATAAAATGCATGCTTTGTGGAGCACTCACACAAGGCATGGAGGGAGATTGCACCCAATTGGTCTCTTATTCATATCGTGCATGCTTTCTATATTGATTTGTGTGCAAAAAGTAGAGTTCTTTTGTTCTTGGGGACCTTCTAATGCTCACTACACGCGCTTATGGCATCTAATCTGTGCACCAGAAAGAGCAACTCAAGCAATTATTGGATCAAGGACACATTAGACCCAGTAATTTGCCATGGAGAGCCCTAGTATTGTTTCAAAAGAAAAAGGACAAAACTCTCTGCCTTTGCATTGATTATCAAGGTCTAAACTAGGTAACAATCAACAATAAGTATCCAATCCCAAGAATAGACAAGCTACTTGATAGGTTGTAAGGGAAAATAATATTTTCCAAGATTGATCTCTGATTTGGTTATTACCAAAAAAGGATCAAGGAAGAAGATATCCCCAAAATTGCATTCAATATCAGATATGGTCATTTTGAATTTCTCGCAATGTCTTTCAGTCTAACTAATGCCTCTGCTACATTTAATAGATTAATGCATGACATTTTTTAACCTTATCTTGATGAGTTTGTCATAATCTTCTTTGATGACATCCTAACATATTCCAAGAGAGATCAAGACCATGAGATGCAATTGCACATTGTGCTGGACACAATGAGGATGCATAAGCTCTATGTGAAGAAAAAGAAATATGTATTTTTCAAAAGACAGATGGAATATCTCAGATTCATAGTATCTGCTAAAGGGATCTCTATAGACCTAGCCAAAGTTAGAGATGTTTAAGAGTGGCAACCTCCAACAATAGTTAAGGAAGTAAGAAGTTTTTTAGGGTTGACTGCATGGTATAGAATTTTCATAAAAAATTATGCCTTAATAGCTACACCTCTCACTAACTTGTTGAAAAAGTAAATTTCTATTATGTGGACACCCATTGAGAAAGCTAGTTTTTGAGCAACTCAAGAACATTTTGGACATCCATTTTAAAGCTACCTAACCTAAGTCAAGAGTAATTTGTTGAAAAAATAAATTTCTATTGTGTGGACACCCATTGAGAAAGCTAGTTTTCGAGCAGCTCAAGAACATTTTGGACATCCATTTTAAAGCTACCTAACCTAAGTCAAGAGTTTGAGGTCATAACAGATACAAGTTCTCTTACACTAGGTTGTGTGCTTATGCAACAAGGTCCTCCAATAGCCTATTTCTCAAGGAAACTAAAAATCCATGAGAGGAATTACGCCACCCATGATCTCGAGTTGTTAGCTGTGATCCATGCTCTCAAATTGTGGCAATACTATTTGCTTGGAAGTAAGTTTAATTTGGTCACTGACCACAAAAGTCTCAAATGAATCTTTACTCAACCAGACCTCAACATGAGGTAGCGTCGGTGGATTGAAGTCTTGCAAGAATTTGATTTTGAAATCAATTTCAGACCTGGAAAAGAGAATTTGATTGTTGATGCATTAACTCATTTAAAAGCTTTTTTGAATGCACTTTTCATGGAAGATCCATCTAAAGGAGAGACTTTAGCTACCATGATATTGATGCCTAGCAGTCTAGTCATTGAGCTAGACAAAGAAGAGCCAAACAAGGATCCTAAGTATCAGTTAATGCTTAGAGAAATCCTTGAGTAACTTACTCATGAATATATGTGTGCATCACGTGGGTTCAAAATAAGGTATTTTTAAAATACGACTTTTATACATTTTTTACATATAGAAGGATATAATGTAAAGGGATTATTTACAAATTGAATAGAAAAGGGTTATTTTTTATTCAAAAAAATTCACAGATAAGGATATTTATAAATAGGCCTTGAATGCACACGTGATGTACAGGATATACATATAGTAACTTCCCCAAGGAGAAATCCTAGTTAAGGACACTGATCCTAAGCTCAAAGTCAAATGCCAAAATTTCACTATGGATGATTGACTTGTCTATTTCAAGACAAGGCTCTGCATTTCTCTCAATCAAGTGCTAAAAAATAAGACATTATGAGAAGCCCATGACTCCCCATTCTCAGGACACCCTGGCTATGCAAAAACTCTTAATGTAGTTAGGAAAGTTACTACTGGGATAGACTGAAGCATGATGTACTTAGATTTAATGTTATTGAGTGCCTAAGTTTCCTATGAGTGAAAGCGGAGCTTGTCAAAATGTCAGGTAACTCTAGCCACTTGACATTCCACAGATGAAATGGGAGTTCATCAATATGGATTTCATAATTGGCTTACCTTCTATTCAAGGAGGGTATAATTTAATCATGATGATTGTGGATATGCTAACAAAGGTCACTCATCTTATCCCAGTCTCAAGACCAACTACAAAGCTTCAAATATTGTATGACTATTTGTGAAATAAATCTTTAGGCTTCATGGATTACATAAATGGATCACTAGTGATTGCAACTTTCTATTTACATCACATTTCTAGAGAAGCCTATTTGAAGTAATTGAAACTCATCTTTGCTTTAGTATAGCTTACCATTACCAAACTGATGGTCAAACAGAACGGGTTAATCAGGCCATTGAAGATATACTGAGAGCTTACTGTTCCAGAGAACTAACAAGGTGGATACAATATTTACCCTTAGTAGAATTTTCCTACAATGCATCATATCACCAGAGTATTAAAATGACTCCATTTCAAGCATTGTATGGGCAAGATTGTTTGATGCCATTAAATTTATCTAATTTAACCCTAAAGGTTGGTGCTTCTAAGAAAATGCTAGAAGACATGGATGATCAAGTCAAAACTATCAGAGAAGGCATCCAAGCTACCAAAGACTACCAGAAAGCTTATGCTAATCTAGGATGGCAAGAGCATATCTTCCAAGAGGGAGACATGGTTTTCATCCGTATATGCCCAAAGAAGAGTTCTCTATCATTAGGAAAGTTCAAAAATTTGAGTCCAAGGTATTGTGGATCATACAATGTTCTCAAATGCCTAGGAGCTAATGCCTACAAACTTCAACTTCCTAATAATGTGAAAGTCTAGAATATATTTCATGTTAGTCTTCTAAAAGCTTATGTGGAAAATCAAGATCAAATTGTAATGCCTAGTCAAGGAACCCTTGAACTCTAGCCTGATAAGATTCTAGATGTAAAAGAGAAACCTCTGAGAAATAGAACCATTAAAGAGTATCTTATCTAGTGGATCTAGTGGAAATACTATCCTAAAGAGGATGCCACCTAGATAGAAGAGACAACTCTAAAAAAATAGTTTCCCCAATTCTTTTTTGAGACGAGGATATCTCCATTCCTCTAAGCAAGAGAGGATGTAATATTTTTGCCACATTGCTTCATATCAAGAAACTAATTTGGGCTTGAGGCATTTTAACTAATCATCCCCATGCCACCATCTGACATGTAAGCAATCAAAATGAATATTTAATAAAGTTCAATTGGCTCTTGATAAGTAGTCAAAAGAATTAGTCGACTACATACTCCCCCTCATGCTTATAAATACACCCCCTCTCCTTCACAAAAAAATCAAGAAGGAAGGCCTTGTGATGATGGAAAATTTTCTCTACTTCTCTTATCCATTGAAGCTTGAGCCTTGAAAGAGGAAAATACCCCCTTTCTACCTCATTTTTATTTTCTCTACCCCCTGCTATGCCTTCATTCCATACAACCATAGCACTAAGAAAAATGATATCGAAATTATTTTTAACGACCACCAGCTCTCCTTGAACTACCATGTCAATCTCGCCTGACATCCATGGCTCCGTGAGATCGCAGAAATTCAAAAAGCACATTTGAAGCAAGGGAAGTAAGGAACGCGTCTAATGGAGAAAATCATGTAGTAGGAATTGGCAAGACTCCCATTACATCAAACCTAAGAGAGGTAACATCTCGTCAATTTGAAAAAATTAATTTTTTATAAGATTATTGCTTTATTTGGCTCTAAATGATTATAAATGCATTCTAATGAAAATACATATGAACTGCCACTTAGACAAATAACATAAGTAATATAATAATTAACTATTCAGTGAAAATAATCTCTCACTTGGAGAAGGATTATATGTCTATCATTAATAAAATATCTTAATTATGGTTTTTAAATATTTATTGTTATTTTATTAATAATGTATGTGATCATAATAATAGAAAAATGATAGATATTATTAGAAAAGGATATATTTTATAATTTTTTGCTTGAAAATGACTATCTCTATTTTATTTTACTAATAATAAACAAATGTATATGAATTTTATAATAATTTATAGAGAATCATTTAGATAATATCATGAAATAATCAATGCATTAAATCAACAAAAAATTACATTAAAAAATATATACTAGATGTGTATAAATTAGGTACGTGAAAATATAATTCAATTTCTAAAAGATGAAAAAAATTACACTTATGATTTTTGCATTGGCTAGAATTAAAAAATTCAAAAAAATAATTAACATTGCACTTATGACATAGCTAAATGGAAATTAATCTTTCTAGATAACATTGAAAGCTCAAGGTAAATAGTCGAACATTGTCAATTAAACCACAGAATATGAGTAGAATAAAATAACAATTATTTTCTTATTGAAAACACATGCAATGTTAATATTAATGATTACATTAGCGAGAGCGTTAATATCATGAGTTGACCCACATATGAATCAAGGATAAAACCTAACCTAAAATATCAAGAATGTTGAAGCGAAAACATCTATGAAATACTTGACAATCCTGAAACTATCAGCATTAGAAAATTAAATAAATATCGAAAGTTTGTAGGACTTGTTGGACACTGATAAGAATTTTTTGATACAAATTCTAAAGTTTAAACAAACTTGGAAAAACATTTGAAATCCTACTAAGTGCCAGTTAGGGCAAGGCACCGTATGAATTGTCTGCCATATGCATAAATGCCCATATTATCTTTTAGGATAGAAATAACAAATTTTTCATAAGGATAAAAAAGACTTATCATAATTAATAAAATTTGTGAAATAACTTGTGGATTTCCAAAAAGAGTTGCAAGTAGGAAGTGAAATCGTGAGAATAAGGTGGGACCTTAAAAGAGAAACCCTAGATTTGGGTGGGGTTGCTTCCTATGCTAAAAACACTCACTACAAGGATATAGGGACAAAGTGATGGATAGTTGCGATGCATAATAGTGGCGTCGCTAGCGATGTGAATAGCGAAAAAAATAGTGATGATACTCAGAGAGAGAAAAAGCACGCAAAACTAGAGCATGACATGTTGCCACAAAGAGTGAAAGAGAGAGCAGAAGAGAGCGTGCCTTGGAGAGGGAGAGGAAGAGAGAAAGAGAGAGAAGGAGAGCTTGTCACCGCCACCACCACCGTCGTCACCGTTTGCGAGAAGAAGAGGGGCCGTCTCAAAGAGGAGATGAAGAATCCATCCTTGAGCCTTTGTATTGAGTACATTGCCCCCTCTTGATTTTTTCTTGTTCTTTCTTCTTTTCTTTTGTTTGTTTTTGTTAAGAATGAGGTGCATTCAGGGTGAAAGAGAAGAAATGAGAGAGGGAGAAGAAGAAAAAAGGAAAAGAGAGAGAGAGAGAGAGAGAGAGAGAGAGAGAGAGAGAGAGAGAGAGAGAGAGAGAGAGAGAGAGAGAGAGAGAGAAAATAAACATAAAAGATAACAAAGAATGTAAGAAAGAGAGGGAGGGAGGGAGGGAGGGAGAGAGGAGAATGAATTAGAAAACACGAGGGGGTGGAGAGAAACAAAGAGAGGGTTTGTCGTGAAGAGAAGATGAACAATCCATCCTCCTCTTGGTTTATTCTTATTCTTTACTCTCTCTTTTTTTTTTGTTTTTTAGAATGAGGTTCATTGAGGGAGAAAGAGAGGAAATGTGAGAGAGAGAGAGAGAGAGAGAGAGAGAGAGAGAGAGAGAGAGAGAGAGAGAGAGAGAGAGAGGTTTGTATTATAGTTTAGAGTATATATTTATAGATTTATCTATTAGTTAGTTAGTTTAGTTATATACTTTGCTTTAAATTGTTTAGATTACTAATCAATGATTAAGAGAGAGAGATAGAGAGAGAGAGAGAGTTTTGTATTGTTTAAATTGTTATCTATTTAAATAATTGATTAGTAAGTTAGTAGGTTTGTTTACAATTAGTAAGTTTAGATTTATAGATTTCTAGCTGATTTAACGAGAGATAGAGAGAGAGGGAGGGAGAGAGGAGAATGAGTGAGAAACGACAAGGGGGGATAGATTTATAGATTTATCTAGCACTTAGTTTAGTTAGATACTTTGCTTTAAACTGTTTCGATTACTGATCAATGATTGAGAGAGAGAGAGAGAGAGAGAGAGAGAGAGAGAGCGGTTTGTATTGTTTAAATTTTTATGTATTTAAATAATTGATTAGTAAATTAGTAGATTTGTTTACAAATAGTAAGTTTAGTTTTATAGATTTTTAGCCATGATTTGTAGCTAATTTAAAGAGAGAGCAAGAGACATGGAGAGAGGGGAATAAGTGAGAAAACATGAGGGGTGGGAGAGAAACAAAAAGAGGGTTTGTTGTGAAGAGGAGACGAACAATCCATCCTCCTCTTGGTTTGTTCTTGTTCTTTCTTCTTCTTCTTTTTGTTTGTTTTTCTTGAGAATGAGGTGCATTGAGGGAGAGAGAGAGAGAGAGAGAGGAAACTAGAGAGGGAGAGAGAGAGAGAGAGAGAGAGGAAACTAGAGAGAGAGAGAGAGAGAGAGAGAGAGAGAGAGAGAGAGAGAGAGAGAGAGAGAGAATAAACATGAAAGACAACAAAGAAATGGGGAAAGAGAGAGAGAGGAGAATGAGTGGGAAAACACGAGGGGGTGGAGAGAAACAAAGAGAAGGGCAATAAAGAGAGAGAGAGAGAGAGAGAGAGAGAGAGAGAGAGAGAGAGAGAGAGAGAGAGAGAGAGAGAGAGAGAGAGAGAGAGAGAGAGAGAGAGAGAAGGGGGAGAAAACATAAAACAAAGAGTACAAAGAAAGGGGAGAAAACCAAGAGTTTGGTTGATGTTAATTTTGTTGAGTTACAAGAGAAGAAATCCATTCCCAAACAAATTAAGAAAGAAAAAGAGAACGAGAACAAAAACCAATTGTTTGTCATAACGTAGAAAAAATGGAAAACGATGATGGTCATGGTGTTCAAGATCATGAGGCATATCTTAATCAATGTGTCCCATGTCCTTGCTCTCAATGCCAGCTGGCAATCAGATGAAAGCATCACTTATCTATAGAACACATTGCTTCAGCATGTTTAAATCATGGATCATTGATCAGGGGACCTCAGACTTTGAGCAAACGGTAAGAAAAATGTATATCAATAATGCCTTATTATTTTTGCAAACTAATTCAATATCATATACAAAAACATTAGACATGGTCGTAATATTTATACAGGAAGGTGACGTCTTATCCCAAGGAGGAATGCACCTACTATTACATCCAGTTAGAAGAGTTCATGGGTATGTGAAGGATAGAGTGCCTGAGCCAATCCACCACTTGGAAGGCACGACTAGTCTATACCATCAATACTAGAGAACATAGGCAGCCTTTCATATTTTCCTACAATCTTGGAGCCTGAGATGGAGAAAATGATTGATGCATTGATATCCATGGATTCCGAGACATCTAATCTACTAAGAGAGGAAGCATCCATACCATTATATGATGGGTGGAGTGATGCGAGTGTGACCGAGTTGTTCAGATATCTTCTACGTACACTTCGTTGATTTCTTTTTGGCACCATTATAAAAAAAATTGTGTTTTTTCAAGGTAGTTTATGATTTCTTTTCAGGTTGCTAAAGTATCATATATTGCCACTTGGAAATACCATGCCTGAGTCTCGTGATGCTGCATGACATGTTTTACAAAAGGTTGCAATGGACTATAATAGCATCCATGCATGTGTCAATGATTGTGTGTTGTTTCGAGGAGAGTACAAGACTATGGAGACATGTCCAAAGTGTGGTGCTCATAGGTATCGACAAGACTTGCAATGGCAAACAATCCCTCAAAAAGTTCTTAGACACTTTCCACCTATCCCTCGTATACGTCACATGTTTCATACATCGAGCATGGCGAGCTTGACAACATGGCACACGCAGAATAGCTCCACAAATGGAGTTCAACAAATATTTGTGGATTCATGGGCATGGAGCCACATTGACTCTGCCTTTCCAGGCTTTGCACGAGAGCCAAGAGATCTTCAGCTTAGTCTTTCTATGGATGGCGTGAGCCCATTTGTCTCCGCTCAACTTCTTACAATGTGTGGCCTATAATCCTTGTTAACTACAACATTCCACCATGGGTTTCTATGAAGAAAGAACATCCGATCCTTAGCTTGCTCAGTCATAGCCACTACAAAGTTAAGAATATGGACGTCTATCTTTGTCTGTTAGTCTATGAGCTTAAGATTTTCTGGGAGGAAGGGGCTGCCCTGGAAGAAGATATGAGCAAGTGCAATGGTCGACAATCCGCCAACATATGAGCCATTCTCATGTGGACCATGCATGACTTTTCGGGATTCAGGGAGTGCTTAGGTAAGTAGGCTTCCATTCTCCTTGGTCATATCTATCATAGCTCGTTCAAGTTTGTGTTCACTAAATGGAGGTATTGGGACATGCCTAGCTACCTCAAGTTATCATGCATGTCCATTGTGTGTGCCATAGTTAGACTCCCAAAGGTCACGAACCATGAAGAAGATGTCAAGATTGTGGGAGAGAAGGAAAGAGTCTCACTTGAAGCTTTCTTGCTTGCACAATGGGGGAATACACACAGAGGTGGAGGATGAAAACAGTTTTTCTCTTCTTAGTTGTGTAAGCCAAAAAGAACTCTCGTACATAGAAATAGAAGAACCCTATATATGGGTCTTTAAAAAAACTCAGCTAACTAAGGTGGCATACTAACTGAGCCAGAACTAGAGTAGATAAGGATAGCTGTCCTCTAGCTATTATTCATGGGCGGTGTACTAACCACATCTGCAACAACTGACAAGTCGGTGACATAAATACACAACGGTCACCCTGGCGTATCACGAGTGGAGCTCGATATCTCAACACTCCCCCTCGAGCTCAATCCCAATTCCTGCACACCAAGCACGTCTCTGAACTTGCGCAGCTTCTCTGCGCCCAATGCCTTCGTGAATATGTCAGCTACCTGATCCTCTGTGTTGACATAAACTAGATCAATAAGACCTATTAAAACCCTCTCCCATACATAGTGATAATGCACCTCAATGTGCTTTGTTCTAGCATGATAGACTGGGTTATTTGCCAAGTGTATACTACTCATGTTGTCACAATAAATGACAACTGGCCCATCTGTAGGCTGATGCATATCATAAAGTAGCTTATGCAACCAAGCTACCTCACCTGTAGCCATTGCTGCACCCCTGTACTCAGCCTCTGTGCTAGACAAGGCAACTGTAGGCTGTTTCTTGCTGCTCCAAGTGACTGCAGCACTCCTAAAAGAGAACACATATCCACTGGTAGATCGTCGATTAGAAATGCTACCAGCCCAATCAGCATCCGTGTATCCATGCAACTTTATCTGAACCCTAGTCTCATAAAATAGTCCATACTGCAATGTGGACTTCACATACTTGAGTATGCGTCTAGCCGCATCCAAATGCGGTTTCCTTGGAGCCTGCATAAACTGACTTACCAATCCAACAACATAGCTCAAATCTGGCTTGGTAATAATCATATAAATCAAGCTTCCTACTATGCGTCTGTACATAGTAGGGTCTTCCAGAAGCTCACCTGCATCTGCACTCAGCTTCACATTCTGCTCCAAAGGAACTGAAATAGGCTTACAGCCTGTCATCCCATATTTGGACAGCATGTCCAATCCATACTACCTCTGCAAGAGCTGTATCCCACTTGGTGATCTAATCACCTCAATGCCCAAGAAATAACGTAGCTCTTGCAAATCCTTCATCTCAAACTTCTGCTTCAATAGCATTTTCACATGAAGGATATCTTCATCAGTGTCACCTGTCATAATCAAATCATCAACATAAATGACAAGTAGCATAATACCTTTCTCTGTTTTTCTCACATAAAGTGAGAAATCTGCCTTGGAAATCTGAAAGCCAATAGTGACAAGATACTGTCCTATCTTGTCAGACCATGCTCTAGGTGCTTGCTTCAAGCCATACAAGGCTTTCTTCAACCTGCAAATAAACTCAGGATGAACAGCATGCACATAACTTGGTGGCTGCTCCATATAGACCTCTTCTTGCAAATCACCATGCAAGAAGGCATTCTTTACATCCATCTGATGTAAAGACCATCCCTTTGATGTAGCCATAGCAATGACTGCTCTTATGGTTGCCATCCTTGCAACTGGACTGAATGTTTCTTCATAGTCAATGCCATATGTTTGTGCATACCCCTTGACTACTAATCTTGCCTTGTATCTGTTCACAAAACCATCTGCATTGTGCTTCACCTTATAAACCCACTTACATCCAATTGAATTCTTACCTTTCGGCAAAGGTACCAATTCCCATGTAGCATTTGCTTCCAAGGCATCCATTTCTTCATCCATGGCTTTCTCCCATTTTTCTTTTCCCATGGCTTGCTCAAAAGAAGTGGGTTCTGGTTCCTGTATCACCTTGACCATATATGCATAGTGAATGGCTGTAAATCCATCATATTTCAGCCTATCCACAGGATACCTAACTCTGGTAGACCTACGCAAAGCAGGTTCACTCCCAGGTGCTCTCAAAACATCCCTGGTCTTCCTTACTCCAGGTGTAACAATAGAAGGAATACCCAACTCATCAGCAATGCTCTGTTCTGAGCCACTGGATTCACCATCCACATAAGAGTGACCTGCATTCACATCAACCATGGGCTAATCAATCTTCTCTTTTCCTTTTCGTGATACCTGCATACCACTATCTGCATTGCTTTGAGAAGATTCTGTTGATCTCAATCTGCCTGTCCATGGCGAAGAATGTGAACCACTGCTAGAGGACGCTCCAGGTCCACTAATATTTTGTGACTGCTGCTGTGAATTCTATGTAGCATTACCATTTTGTGCATCTACATCATCAATCACATTTACTGGTTTATACCAGCCACTCATCTCATCAAAAACAACATCTCTGCTCACTGTAAACTTACGAGTAGAAGGGTTATAGCATCTATACCCTTTTTGCTGCAGAGAGTAACCAATAAAGATGCACTTCTCAGCTTTTGGATCCAACTTGGATCTCAACTCATCTGGCACATGTACATAGGCAATGCAACCAAAAGTTTTCAAATGAGAAATAGCTGGTTTCCTACCAGTATACCTCTCCTTTGGAGTCATTCCATGTATTACTGCAGTGGGAGTCCTGTTCATTATGTAGACTGTTGTAGCAACTGCTTCAGCCCAATAAAAATCTGGCAGGTCTTTTTCATTGAGCATGGCACGAGATACCTCTCCAATATGCATGTTTTTCCTTTCTGCAATTCCATTTTGTTGTGGGGTATGACTGCATGAATATTGCTGCTTTATGCCATGCTCCTGCAGGAACCTTGCAAACTCATTTGAGAGGTACTCTCCCCCTCCATCTGACCTTAGGCATTTTATCTGCAGGCCTGTTTCTTTTTCAACCATCGCTTTAAGAGTTTTGAAATGCCCAAAAACTTCACTTTTCTTTTTCATAAAATACACCCAAACTTTTCTGCTATAGTCATCAATAAAACTGACAAAATAATGACAGCCTCCAAGAGATGCAGCTTTAGTTGTCCACACATCAGAGTGGATTAATTCCAATGGCTTCTTACTCTCTTGAACATGTCTAGGAAATGGTTTCCTTGCCTGTTTTCCAAACTGACAGGCTTCACATACCTTATGCATTTCTGCAACCTTGAATTTAGGCAATCTTGCAACAATATTTTGGGCCTGCATTGATTTAAGTCGCTGTACATTAACATGACCAATGCGTTTATGCCATATATCAATATCTGCAACTACACCGGTCCCATGTGCAAACATTGCTGCACTCAATTCAGGCATGTCTGCATCCAACGTAAACATTCTGCCCTTCTTCTTTCCTTTTGCTACCAAGCGACCTTTATTTTTCATATCCTCAACAAAGCATCCATGAGGATTAAATCTGACCTGCAAGCCCTGCTCAACCATTTGACCGATAGAAACCAGATTCTTGGTGATATTCGGGACATGAAATACATCGGACAGGTATTTCTTTTCCCATCCTACATAGACAAATGAATTTTTCCAATCTGCACAATAGGATGTGCAGTATCATCACTAGTCTCCACAAATCCTGGTTTTTCCATTTTCCTTGCATCCTCCATCCATTCTGCATGACCTGTCATGTGGTTTGATGCACCTGAGTCAACATACCACACATCGTTGCTTTCTTCTGCACTTGTCACAGAATTGTTCATGTGCTGCACCATAAACAAATGCTCATTTCTGTCATCACCCTGTCTACTAGAAGATGCATAATTCACTTGTTGCAGTTTTCCATTCATGATGTCATTCTGCTTTTTATAACAGTCTTTAGCCATATGACCCATTTTACCACAGTAGTAGCATTCAACATTGATGTTTGCATTTTGGCCTCTTTGCCATCCACCACGACCTCTTTGGCTCCCCCTGCCTCTAGAGTTACCACGTCCTCCTCCATAGGACTGGTTTTCTTGAGTTTGCTGCATATTTTGATTTCTACCACGGCCTCCAAATCGGCCTCCTCTACCTCTGCTCTACCTCTTCCAGCATTTGAGTAGAAGACAGCTTCTTTTGAAGTTCCTCCTAAAGAAGATACACCACCATTTCTCTGCTCCTCAAAAATTAGAAAAGCAATCAACTCCTCAAAAATCAGGAAATCTTTCACGGACGGAAATGGATGTTCGAAACTATGCATAATCCTTTCCTAGACCATTCAAGGTCACAGAAACTAAATTATCATCTTCCACTGGCGACCCAATGGAAGCAAGTGCATCTGCAATCTTCTTCACCTTCATGTGGTAGTCGTTGATGCTCATATTTTCTCTTTGCACATTGTGCAACTCCTGCTTGAGCTGCATTTTCCTAGCTTGTGTATTTGTGCTATACATTTTTGACAAAGTATCCCATGCCTCCTTTGGCGTACTTGCATCTTGAATATGTACAATCATAGAGTCTGAAATGCTAATAGACAGCCAGTACATAACTTTCCTGGCTCTCTCATGCCATGCTTTAAATGCCTGCATTTGCTGTTGATTGGGAACATCAGGAAGAACTGGTTCTTCTTCATTTCCTACAACAAATTCCCAATATCCTTTTTCCATAATGAAATTCATCATTCTAAACTTCCATGCTTGGAAGTTGTTCTTCTCAAGCTTTTCAGTGACAATCTGTGAAAGAGAATCAGACGCCATTACAGAACACTGCAAAAAATTCTGTCACTGCAAAGAACACAGCTTCAGCCTCACAAGGGCAAATCTGCAAAACTGGCGAAAGTGGTATTTGACCACACAGTCACTTCCTAGTGACGATTTTGCATATACAGGATGTTGAGATATCGAGCTCCACTCGTGATACGCCAGGGTGACCGTTGTGTAATTATGTCACCGACTTGTCAGTTGGAGATGCGGTTGGTACACCGCCCATGAATAATAGCTACATGATAGCTATCCTTATCTACTCTAGTTCGTGGCTCAGTTAGTATGCCACCTTAGTTAGTTGAGTTTGGTTTGAGACCCATATGTAGGGTTCTTCTATTTCTTTGTATGAGAGTTCTTTTGGCTTACACAACTAAGAAGAGGAAAACTGTTTTCAGCCTCCACCCTTGTGTGTATTCCCCCATTGTGCAAGCAAGAAAGCTACAAGTGAGACTCCTTCCTTCTCTCCCACAATCTTGACATGGTATCAGAGCCTTGTTCGTGGTAAGGAGCTCAAGAAAGCAAGCCAAGCTCGTGGGGGTCTGGTAAGAGGAGCAGTGTTGCTTTCATTCTCTATTTTGGGAGCAGATCTCTGCAGGTAGCACAGCCGAAAATTACAGGAGTGCATTGTCTCAGGTTGAGACGCCCTTCGCGGTGAAGCAAGAGGGCCCTGTTTTTTTGATTTGAGGCCATTTCGGGGCCTGTTTTGAAGGCGGAAGTTTTCTGCACGCACTCAAGAAAAGGCCCTGTTTTATGCTGTGCGACCATTGTTCTACAGGTCGGTGAAAAGTTATTGTAGAAATTGCATCGTATGCTTGTGCGCAGAGACATTGGGAGTTTCAGAATCATCCTTGGTTCCTGTTTATGCAAAATCGTCACTAGGAAGTGACTGTGTGGTCAAATACCACTTTCGCCAGTTTTGCAGATTTGCCCTTGTGAGGGTAAAGCTGAGTTTTTGCAGTGACAGAATTTTTCGCAGTGTTCTGTAATGACGTCTGATTCTCTTTCACAGATTGTAACTGAAAAGCTTGACAAGAACAACTTCCAGGCATGGAAGTTTAGAATGACGAATTTCCTTATGGGAAAAGGATATTGGGAATTTGTTGCAGGAAATGAAGAAGAACCAGTTCTTCCTGATGTTCCCAATCAACAGCAAATGTAGGCATTCAAAGCATGGCATGAGAGAGCCAGGAAAGTTATGTACTGGCTGTCTATCAGCATTTCAGACTCTATGATTGTGCATATTCAGGATGCAAGTACGCCAAAGGAGGCATGGGATACTCTGTCAAAAATGTATAGCACAAATACGCAAGCCAGGAAAATGCAGCTCAAGCAAGAGTTGCATAATGTGCAAAGAGAAAATATGAGCATCAATGACTACCACATGAAGGTTAAGAAGATTGCAGATGCACTTGCTTCCATTGGGTCACCAGTGGAAGATGATGATTTAGTTTCTGTGACCTTGAATGGTCTAGGAAAGGATTATGCACAGTTCCGAACATCCATTTCCGTCCGTGAAAGATTTCCTGATTTTGAGGAGTTGATTGCTCTTTTAATTTCTGAGGAGCAGAGAAATGGTGGTGCATCTTCTTTAGGAGGAACTTCAAAAGAAGCTGTCTTCTACTCAAATGCTGGAAGAGGTAGAGGCAGAGGTAGAGGAGGCCGATTTGGAGGCCGTGGTAGAAATCAGAATATGCAGCAAACTCAAGAAAACCAGTCCTATGGAGGAGGACGTGGTAACTATAGAGGCAGGGGGAGCCAAAGAGGTCGTGGTGGATGGCAAAGAGGCCAAAATGCAAACAGCAATGTTGAATGCTACTACTGTGGTAAAATGGGTCATATGGCTAAAGACTGTTATAAAAAGCAGAATGACATCATGAATGGAAAACTGCAACAAGTGAATTATGCATCTTCTAGTAGACAGGGTGATGACAGAAATGAGCACTTGTTTATGGTGCAGCACATGAACAATTCTGTGACAAGTGCAGAAGAAAGCAATGATGTATGGTATGTTGACTCAGGTGCATCAAACCACATGACAGGTCATGCAGAATGGATGGAGGATGCAAGGAAAATGGAAAAACCAGGATTTGTGGAGACTGGTGATGATACTGCACATCCTATTGTGCAGATTGGAAAAATTCCCTTGTCTATGCAGGATGGGAAAAAGAAATACCTGTCCGATGTATTTCATGTCCCGAATATCACCAAGAATCTGGTTTCTGTCGGTCAAATGGTTGAGCAGGGCTTGCAGGTCAGATTTAATCCTCATGGATGCTTTGTTGAGGATATGAAAAATAAAGGTCGCTTGGTAGCAAAAGGAAAGAAGAAGGGCAGAATGTTTACGTTGGATGCAGACATGCCTGAATTGAGTGCAGCAATGTTTGCACATGGGACCGGTGTAGTTGCAGATATTGATATCTGGCATAAACGCATTGGTCATGTTAATGTACAGCGACTTAAATCAATGCAGGCCCAAAATATTGTTGCAAGATTGCCTAAATTCAAGGTTGCAGAAATGCATAAGGTATGTGAAGCCTGTCAGTTTGGAAAATAGGCAAGGAAACCATTTCCTAGACATGTTCAAGAGAGTAAGAAGCCATTGGAATTAATCCACTCTGATGTGTGGACAACTAAAGCTGCATCTCTTGGAGGCTGTCATTATTTTGTCAGTTTTATTGATGACTATAGCAGAAAAGTTTGGGTGTATTTTATGAAAAAGAAAAGTGAAGTTTTTGGGCTTTTCAAAACTCTTAAAGCGATGGTTGAAAAAGAAACAGGCCTGCAGATAAAATGCCTAAGGTCAGATGGAGGGGGAGAGTACCTCTCAAATGAGTTTGCAAGGTTCCTGCAGGAGCATGGCATAAAGCAGCAATATTCATGCAGTCATACCCCACAACAAAATGGAATTGCAGAAAGGAAAAACATGCATATTGGAGAGGTATCTCGTGCCATGCTCAATGAAAAAGACCTGCCAGATTTTTATTGGGCTGAAGCAGTTGCTACAACAGTCTACATAATGAACAGGACTCCCACTGCAGTAATACATGGAATGACTCTAAAGGAGAGGTATACTGGTAGGAAACCAGCTATTTCTCATTTGAAAACTTTTGGTTGCATTACCTATGTACATGTGCCAGATGAGTTGAGATCCAAGTTGGATCCAAAAGCTGAGAAGTGCATCTTTATTGGTTACTCTCTGCAGCAAAAAGGGTATAGATGCTATAACCCTTCTACTCGTAAGTTTACAGTGAGCAGAGATGTTGTTTTTGATGAGATGAGTAGCTGGTATAAACCAGTAAATGTGATTGATGATGTAGATGCACAAAATGGTAATGCTACATAGAATTCACAGCAGCAGTCACAAAATATTAGTGGACCTGGAGCGTCCTCTAGCAGTGGTTCACATTCTTCGCCATGGACAGGCAGATTGAGATCAACAGAATCTTCTCAAAGCAATGCAGATAGTGGTATGCAGGTATCACGAAAAGGAAAAGAGAAGATTGATCAGCCCATGGTTGATGTGAATGCAGGTCACTCTTATGTGGATGGTGAATCCAGTGGCTCAGAACAGAGCATTGCTGATGAGTTGGGTATTCCTTCTATTGTTACACCTGGAGTAAGGAAGACCAGGGATGTTTTGAGAGCACCTGGGAGTGAACCTGCTTTGCGTAGGTCTACCAGAGTTAGGTATCCTGTGGATAGGCTGAAATATGATGGATTTACAGCCATTCACTATGCATATATGGTCAAGGTGATACAGGAACCAGAACCCACTTCTTTTGAGCAAGCCATGGGAAAAGAAAAATGGGAGAAAGCCATGGATGAAGAAATTGATGCCTTGGAAGCAAATGCTACATGGGAATTGGTACCTTTGCCTAAAGGTAAAAATGCAATTGGCTGTAAGTGGGTTTATAAGGTGAAGCACAATGCAGATGGTTCTGTGAACAGATACAAGGCAAGATTAGTAGTCAAGGGGTATGCACAAACATATGGCATTGACTATTGAGAAACATTCAGTCCGATTGCAAGGATGGCAACCGTAAGAGCAGTCATTGCTATGGCTGCATCAAAGGGATGGTCTTTACATCAGATGGATGTAAAGAATGCCTTCTTGCATGGTGATTTGCAAGAAGAGGTCTATATGGAGCAGCCACCAGGTTATGTGCATGCTGTTCATCCTGAGTTTGTTTGCAGGTTGAAGAAAGCCTTGTATGGCTTGAAGCAAGCACCTAGAGCATGGTCTGACAAGATAGGACAGTATCTTGTCACTATTGGCTTTCAGATTTCCAAGGCAGATTTCTCACTTTATGTGAGAAAAACAGAGAAAGGTATTATGCTGCTTGTCATTTATGTTGATGATTTGATTATGACAGGTGACAGTGATAAAGATATCCTTCATGTGAAAATGCTATTGAAGCAGAAGTTTGAGATGAAGGATTTGGGAGAGCTGCGTTATTTCTTGGGCATTGAGGTGATTAGATCACCAAGTGGGATACAGCTCTTGCAGAGGCAGTATGGATTGGACATGCTGTCCAAATATGGGATGACAGGCTGTAAGCCTATTTCAGTTCCTTTGGAGCAGAATGTGAAGTTGAGCACAGATGCAGGTGAGCTTCTAGAAGACCCTACTATGTACAGACGCATAGTAGGAAGTTTGATTTATATGACTATTACTAGGCCAGATTTGAGCTATGCTGTTGGATTGGTAAGTCAGTTTATGCAGGCTCCAAGAAAACCACATTTGGATGCGGCTAGACGCATACTCAGGTTTGTGAAGTCCACATTGCAGTATGGACTATTTTATGAGACTGGGGTTCAGATACAGTTGCATGGATACAATGATGCTGATTGGGCTGGTAGTATTCCTGATAGACGATCTACCAGTGGATATGTGTTCTCTTTTGGGAGTGCTGCAGTCACTTGGAGCAGCAAGAAACAGCCTACAGTTGCCTCGTCGAGCACAGAGGCTGAGTACAGGGGTACAGCAATGGCTGCATGTGAGGTAGCTTGGTTGCATAAGCTACTTTATGATATACATCAGTCTACAGATGGGTCAATTGTCATTTATTGTGACAACATGAGTAGTATACACTTGGCAAATAACCCAGTCTATCATGCTAGAACAAAGCACATTGAGGTGCATTATCACTATCTGCGGGAGAGGGTTTTACTAGGTCTTATTGATCTAGTTTATGTCAGCACAGAGGATCAGGTAGCTGACATATTTACGAAGGCATTGGGCGTAGAGAAGCTGGGCAAGTTCAGAGACCTACTTGGTGTGCAGGAATTGGGATTGAGCTCGAGGGGGAGTGTTGAGATATCGAGCTCCACTCGTGATACGCTAGGGTGACCGTTGTGTATTTATGTCACCAACTTGTCAGTTGCAGATGCGGTTGTACACCGCCCATGAATAATAGCTACATGATAGCTATCCTTATCTACTCTAGTTCGTGGCTCAGTTAGTATGCCACCTTAGTTAGTTGAGTTTGGTTTGAGACCCATATGTAGGGTTCTTCTATTTCTTTGTATGAGAGTTCTTTTGGCTTACACAACTAAGAAGAGGAAAACTGTTTTCAGCCTCCACCCTTGTGTGTATTCCCCCATTGTGCAAGCAAGAAAGCTACAAGTGAGACTCCTTCCTTCTCTCCCACAATCTTGACACAGGAACCAAGGATGATTCTGTAACTCCCAATGTCTCTGCGCACGAGCATACGATGCAATATTTGTGGTAACTTTTCACTGACCTATAGAACAGTGGTCGCACAGCATAAAACATGGCTTTTTTCTGAGTGTGTGCAGAAAACTTTCGCCTCCAAAACAGGCCCCGAAATGGCCTCAAATAAAAAAACAAGGTTGCCAAGGGCAAAAGCCCTCTTCCGCAGCATATACTGCCCTCTTGCTTCACTAGGAAGGGCGTCTCAACCTGAGGCAATGCACTCTTGCAATTTCTGGTTGTGCTATCTGCAGAGATCTACTCCCAAAACAGAAAATGAAAGCAACACTGCTCCTCTTACCAGAACACCACGAGCTTGGCTTGCTTTCTTGAGCTCCTTACCACGAACAAGGCTCTGATACCATGTCAAGATTGTGGGAGAGAAGGAAGGAGTCTCACTTGAAGCTTTCTTGCTTGCACAATGGGGGAATACACACAGAGATGGAGGCTGAAAACAGTTTTTCTCTTCTTAGTTGTGTAAGCCAAAAAGAACTCTCGTACATAGAAATAGAAGAACCCTATATATGGGTCTCAAAACAAACTCAACTAACTAAGGTGGCATACTAACTGAGCCATGAACTAGAGTAGATAAGGATAGCTGTCATCTAGCTATTATTCATGGGCGGTGTACCAACTGCATCTGCAACTGACAAGTCGGTGACATAAATACACAACGGTCACCCTGGCATATCACGAGTGGAGCTCGATATCTCAACAGAAGATGGTATATCAAGGACACACATCTTTCTTGTCGGAGGTTCATGAACTGAGGGAAGGTTTTCTTGGATGACCTCTAGCATGAATGAATGCCCAAAGTTGGTACGAGTTGAAAATGGTCCACATGGAGTTGCATCCAAACGGAATGTGATAGTTCTCAGTTTTCTATGAGTTGCGGTATTGGACCCACTTTTACATATCAACCACTTTTTGGATCCATGCATTTTTTAAAGAATGTGGGTAGGTTACTATGGAACCAGATCAAAAGAAAGAGAGACACTATAGGAGCACGAATGGATGTGAAGGAGGTAGACAAGATAAAGGTGCTTTGGCCATAGTCAAGTGCTCATGGTCGCTTGCAATTACCTCGTGCTCATTGGGTTCTATCCACTAAAGAAGAGCACACTTATGAAGCAAATTATTAGGTCTACGCTCCCTTAGATCCGCTTTTTCTAAAGACAACCAATTATTAGGGCTAAAATCCCATGATTGACATAAGATATGTCAATTTTGTACTACAAATGGATTGTAAGTGGCCTGCATATTTTGCTATTTAGAGTCTAGTCAGTGTTCGTAATGCTTCTTCATTTGTGGTAGTTTACACTACCGATCGCAATCGTAGGATGCCTCACTCCAGAAATGCGCAGGGAAATTTAGAGGTTGTCAAACTTAGTGCAATGGATCTCACAAAAGGAGATCAAGACATCCTCTATTGAATCCACAAGGCAGGGAGGAGTGGAGACAGTTTCTCTCTTTGAGAAGTACCTACCCACCGGCATGCTCATGATACAAATCCTTCTCCTGATGCATCTTGTAGATGAAGTGGAGACTGCAGGACCTATCCATATGTGATGGATGTTCTTCTTGGAGCACTTCATGAAAATCCTAGGCTTTGTGCGACAATGAGCTCGATGAGAAGGTAGCATGGCTGAAGGTCGGTTTGTGTCTGAGGCGTTAGTGCATATTTCATAGTGGCTACCAACGGTGGATTCAGATAACAATATGCTATGGTTGCTAAAGGATGATGATAGACTTATCGGAGATGTGGTGGTTGGAAATGGGTTAGAAAAAAGGATGGATGTTGCAATGGAGGAGAAAGTGAATCATTTTTGTATGTTGTACCATGTATCCATGGAGATGTGGCTTGCTAGGTACAAGCAAGCCAGGAAAGATGGGAAAGAAAGTGCGATCGGAATTTTGATAGAGTACGCACCATTGACTGATTCAATATCCCAAGGA
Organism: Lygodium microphyllum; assembly: GCF_053477565.2. NCBI lineage: Eukaryota > Viridiplantae > Streptophyta > Polypodiopsida > Schizaeales > Lygodiaceae > Lygodium > Lygodium microphyllum. The sequence goes on from NC_141151.1 coordinate 86,530,133, forward strand.
CATGGAGGAGATATCACGGTTTATGTCTATGCAATGGTTACATGGGGATTTGATCGCAACCTCTCGTGAAGGGATGGAGGTCTCTATTGAGGAGTCAGAATTCTTGAGGGGATGGAATCCAAAGGTGACCCCATGTTTTATAAGCTCTTGTGTCTAGATTTTATGTAGCAACTAATCTAACTATTTCAATATATAGTACAAAATATACAGTGTGGCATGGTCACATGGGAGACATTTCCGCATCGAGCACATAGACAAAATGCGCTCCATAACAAATGGTGGTGTCATGGCAAAGTTCGAACAAGAGAGTTGATGGCGAGCCACGGATCCAAACACTGTTATAGATGAGATGGAGTATTTTAGGAACTTGCAAAGTGTTATCATGGTGGATTACCATAGCTTCTCCATGATCATATTTGATGTGCAGTGGTTCAAAGCAGTACTGGAAGGAGGTGAGGAAACCATTGGAAAAGGTCCATCTGGATTTCTCAAAATAGATTCTGAAAAAAGATGGATGGATATGTGGAACACGTTTGTGTTGCCGATGCATTGTGAACATGTGCATGAAACTATTTTTTTAAATTTTATTACGACGTAGTATATGCCACAAATGTTGAATCCCTCTTATATGTAATTTTGAATAGGTAATTTTCTATCCAAACCCCCAACAACCTCAATGGTGGTATTCTGTGCCTTCAAATGTCCGAAGTGCAAAAGTGTATGATGATGAAAGCAATGTTTCTAGTATAGATGAGGATAGTATACAGATAGAAGGGTTGATATTGCAAGGGGTGGAGGTTGAAGATGTCTTAGAATGTGTAGAGGAGGTAGAATTGGATAACGATGATGGAAAGACAGGAGGCCAAGAATTCTTTGAGAGTGAGGTAGACTCACCCTTTTGTGGTGACTTGTCTATCAACTGTCTATCGACCTTCCAGTTTATGCAGAGTTGTGCCAAGAGATTGACATTGGACTATACTCTGTGTCATACTTATAGGATCCACCTACACAATTTGTTGATGAATCACTTATAAGGGTACTCTAGAATATGCATTTTAAGTAACATCCTTTTTTAAAGAGTTATATTATCGTGCTTTGCTTGAATATTTATATTGACTATGCTAACATCAGTTTTTGTCTATGCAGGTGACCTTTGATGATATTTTGAAGAGCACAATAAGTCAAGGGATGAGCCACCACGAGTTGGAGGATATATTTACACGTATGTCTCTAGATGAGATGGATCCATTCAGAGATATGACAGACTAAGAGCTATCTTGGACACCATTAGATCGTTTCATTAGATCTACATCGTCACGCTCTGATTCTTTGATTTCGAGTAGATGAGGTCGACGCTAGACTTGGGCCGAATGAAGGGAGTGCTTCTAGGGAATGTTGGGAGACATGGATGCAGTGAGTTTGTGGTCAGCTTGAGATACAGGTGTTGATCCTTGCTCTGATGCAAGTTTGAAAGAGGGTGGCTCAGGTGGTTGTTATGGAGACACAGATGCAGTATCTCCATCTTGTCGTTCTGGTGGAGTTGGGTTACCCGTAGGATTTGTCACACCTATGGGGACGTCTAGTCTAGATGCGACCAAGCTCATTATCAAGTCTATCAATTGATTCATAACTAGAATTCATCATACCAGGAGTCATCATGGAGAAAATATCATGAAAAACTTTTTATTTTTCTCTACTTCCTACCTTATTTCTCCCCCTCACTGACATAGAGGTGTCAATGGATGGTGATGAGAACTTCTCACTCTGCTAAGTCCATGGAGATACACTGAAAGACACATTACATGTAGGCCCTAACATAGAAGCTCTCTACTGTGAAATGACATGAGAGCCAGTGCCTGATGGCATATTAGTAAGCACGGCAACAGATGATACATACCATGAAGCCATTTCATCAAATATGATATCTCTACTAAAGAGTCTCTCTCTAGTAGATGGATCATAACATTTATATGCCTTCCTCTCTTGTTCATAACCAATGAATACACACTTGTGTGCTTTAGGATCCAATTTCTTACGTTTCTCATTATGGATATGAACATAGACAATACAGCCAAAAACTTTCATGTGACTTATATATGGCTTGTGCCCATAGAGTTTCTGGTATGGAGTCATGTCATGTATACTTGTAGTGGGGGTTCAATTCAACACATACACGGTTGTCATAACAACCTCATTCCAATAGTACAAAGATTTGGTTTTTTCATTCAACATCGCACGAGCAGTCTCCATAAGCACTCTGTTCTTTCTTTCAGCCAAGCCATTCTGCTATGGAGTGTAACTACATGTGAGTTTCCTATAAATGCCATTTATAGCTAACTATCAATCAAATTCATTAGATACATACTCCCCACCACTATCAGATCTCAAGCATGAGATGTAGCAATCAAATTCCTTCTCAACTTGCCTCTTGAATTCTATTAAAATAGCAAACACTTCATCCTTGTGTTTCAAGTTATACACCCTAGTCTATTGGTTGGATCATATATGAAAGACACATAATATTTAGATCCTCCTCCCAGAAAGGCATTATGGGCTGGTCCCCATACATCAAAATGTATCAACTGTTATGGTTTCATATTGTTTTGAATATTCTTTACAAATGGAAAGTGAGATTGTTTGCCAAAATAGCATGCATCATAGACATGAACAATCTCATTGTATGCAAACTTTGGCAAACCTGTCACGAGCTGCTTTCTCTACATAGTCTGCAGCCACTGAATATTTACATGACCAACCTTTTCTACCATATTTCTAAATCTCTAGCAATGCCATGGCCTTGCACAAACATGGTTGATTTCAACTGAGCTAATGTTGCATCCAATGTGAACATTTTACCATGTCTATGACCTAAAGCAATAAGCTTACAACCATTACCAAACTCTTTCATGAAGTAGCCATGTTTATTAAACCGAACCTGTAAGTTATGTTCAATCATCTGACCAACTAGTAACAAGTTTTTTGTAATGGAGGGTGCATGAAATACATCATGCATACTTTTCTTCTACCCATCATGAATGACCAAGGGTAATATGCCCTTATTCTCAATGGTGTGCTAAGTATCATCCCATGTACACATATATCCACTTTTCAAGAACCATATCTATAAACCAATCATCATGAGGTGTCATGTGATTCAAAGCTCCAGAATCAATGTACTTGACAATATTTGTTTTAGCATCTATAGTAGCTGCACGGTTTTTAACATATGTCATGGCAAACATTTTGTCAGTGGAAGCAACCTCTATATGACTTGATGATTTATAATGTCCCTGTTGTTTGTCTTTTTTTATTAGCCTGCTTTTTCCACCACTCTTTGGTGATGTGGCCATACTTGCCATAGTAGTGCCAATCCTTATCTTTATTGTGATTGTCATGAGTATGCTATGACTGCCAGGATCCTCTACCCCTAGGGTTGGATCTCCCCTTCGCTCTATAATGATCACTGCCTCTTACATGCTGACCTTGTAGAGCATTACTACTATGAGACCCATGCTACTATTGTTCCTTGTCCATGATCAAACCCTCTTCCTTGACTACTATGACCTCGTTGATTAGAATAGAACACATCATCTTTGCTTTTGGAGCTACTCGATCCTATAGTAAACCCCAATTTGACTTCTTTATGGATCAGCAATGACACAAGCTTGTTGAAGTCTCGCATTTCATCCTGCATGGATATGGAAGTGTCAAACAATTTGTACTCAGGTCCCAAACCATTTAGGGTAACAACCACTAAATCCTCATCATCAATATGGAAGTGTCAAACAATCTGTACTCAGGTCCTAAACCATTTAGGGTAACAACCACTAAATCCTCATCATCAATATCAGCTCCCAACTAGCGCTAGCTAATCTGCAATGGTCTTAATTTTGATCACATAGTCTTGTATACATCTACCTTTCCTATCCATATTGTTGAATTTCTATTTTAGTTGGGTTTTGCAAGCACTAGTGGTCGTGCCATAATACCACATCAAAATATTCCAAGCATCCTCTTGTAACTTACAGTTCATTATATGAATGACTATTGCATCATAGATGCATAAAGACAACCAATGCAATACTCGTTGGGCTCTTTCCATCCATGTTCAATTTTCTCGTCTCTGTTCAGTTGTAGGATTTCTATCTAAAATTTAAAGTTTAGCTTCAACACTTGTAACTAAATCCTAATAACCCTTTCCAATCAGGAAGTTCTCCATATGAAACTTCCAACTAGCATAATTGTTGTTATCAAGTTTTTTGCCCACTATCTGAGTTATATTATCTTTTCTCTCTTCTCTACATATTCAATGCATTAATAAACTATTAATGTCTGACACCTTGCAAACCAAGATACACTTTGCTTAGAATAATGATTCTATTCATTATATATTCAAGATAGTTTCAGTCCTTTGGTTTTCCGCAGTAAATTCACTACAATATGCACATTATCTCATCTTCCAAACTTGTCTAAACATGTTCCAACATGTATACTCTCAATTGAGCATCAACACATAAGCATTACAGTCATAATAGTAACACAAGCTTCTCGTATTCATGTAAGAAAAAAAACTTCTAGCAGTCAGAAATTGCAGGGAGTTGTAGTATTCAATACAACCTTAGCTCATAGTTTGTGCTCATATCAACTCAATTAGCATGACATAATGATATAGCACCACCCATGCATGTATGATCATCAATTCATGCTTCAATGAGCTATGGAAATGAAAAAAAACATGTCTAGACTTCCTTACAACATATGACATGCAACTATTCCTCTAATTTGTTTTCCCAAGTATTCAACTACATAAGTTGCATGACGAGTTCAATGCCAACATCTTGCTTAGTGCCCAAGTTATATTCCTCTTTTTTTTTTTCATTAATCATTGAATATGGATGGTCCTTTCAATCATACATAATAGCATATTCTGATCATGTCACTCTACTGAATTGTAGCCATCAAGATCTAGTAGGCTTACAATGATGCCAACCATCTGCTGACACGTATACCCAATGTAGACCAAGAGAAGCTTGATTTGTTAACAATAATGATGTCCATACATTGGAAACAACACAAGTACTACCTCCAGGATGAAAGAAGAGTATTCTCAAAGGCGTTTAGTCCTTTGGATAATTCATAAACAAGAAATAAGCATATTGTTGGAGCTCACAGGCTAATCACTAACTTAAGCATTCCAGTAAAATATGGGCTCTCAATCTCATGTACAAGGGCTCCATGAACTTGTGCCTTATGCTCCCACTAGGGCATAGTACCATTCATGATTGTTTGAGCATGCTAATCTCTAGATCTAATATCACTTGAACTCGAGCTCTGATTCAACTCTCAAGAGTATGCATTTCAATCCATGACCATTGCCCAATGCAAGTGGCATATCACTCAAGCATTCTTTAATTGATAAGCATTATACCTTCATTACTCACCAAGCATTTGACAGATAATAAATTCTAGGTATAGATCACCTCCAGGTGCTAATCAGCCAAAAAAATGCAGATCTGTGACCCTAACCTCAATAGGCACACTCAAGTGCTCTATCATCTACCATTAACTCCTCTTTGTAAGGCCTCAACATAGGAGTAACAGCTTGGAGGGATGCAGTCAAGTATCACAACAACTCAAATGCTATCCACATTGTCAACTAGGAGAAAAAGGTACAATCTTTGTTGTCCACATTGATAATGAGGAACGGGGTACAATCTTTGTTTTCCATGCTACTATCCACGCTGATCAAAAATACCAAAAACACATGTGTTTGCTTCTGGTTTGTGCTTAACTAGTCAACACTCAACACTTTGGACTCCCTCGAATGCCTCAGATAGGCCTTGATGATGAGAAGATATATCAACCACATACCTCTCACTTGAGATTGACATTAATTGCAATCCATATTCAGCTCCAGTTATGCCTACACTTAGCAGGAACATGCTCTAATACCATGTTAAGAGATTGAGAGAGAGATGAGGTCACACATAGCTAGTTGCTCTCATTTTCTTCATCATTATTCAAGTAGTCTCAATCTACCTTAGTAACCTAATACATCTACATCTAAGTGATCAAAACCATACTGATCTACTAACTACAACCAAGTCATAACCTAACTTATTCAATGACACACACATGTTAAAGACAGTTCGACACATAGCTGTCATATCGAGCATACATGTAGCTTGAGCTTAAAGTCTCAACAGCTCCCTCCTATGCAATTTGTAAATGTAAATGGGCATGGGTAAAGGCACAATGCAAATAGGAAGGAAATAGGAAAAGAGAACCTAGGCTAAGATGGCCGGTCATGTAAAAAGGGATGGGTGCCCAAAGGGGATTAGGATTAGGGTTTTATATAGAAGGCAAGAAGAAGCTCATTCTTGTGTGTGGCCAAAACTAGCTCTCTTGTTCTCCTCTTCTTTCTTGAGCTTGTGCTTGAGAAAGGGAATGTGAGGGAGTGGCTGTGTGAGGGTGGGGACCGTGGTGGAGAAGCTCTTCTCTTCTCTTGTCTCATGCACGGCAATGGAGCATGCAACTTGGAGCTTGAGGATCGATCTTACTTGAGCTCGCACCTTGGATCGTGGAGCTATTGGAGTGCTTGAGGGAGAAGGTAAGTCAATCGAGCAGCATGGAGGTAAGCTCACTATACTCGTAGGTATGAGAGCATGTAATAACTATATGAGAGATAGCCATTGCACTTGGCTTGAAATGCTTGAAGCAATAAGCAGTCAATGGGTCTTGGCAATCGAGTTAGAAGCTCCCACATTTTGGTTTCATTTTCGAAACCAATGGATTCAAGCTTTGAGTTCTTGTGCACTCCGAATCAAGCATTGAAGTAGGATTTTCCCAAACCGATGCTTGAGATAGGTAGGAAGCAAGGGAACTGAAGAGTTACTCGATCTCCTTTGCAAGTAGGTTTTTCTATTTTTTTGGATTTAGGAAGTAGATTCGAGTAGTGTAAGTTGTTTCTTGTGATTTAATGTATTTTGGTAAGGAAAAAATCAGAAAAAATAGAGAAATCATAGCAAGGTGTCTGCCATAATAGGAAGCCCAAAACAGGGAAAATATAGGGAGAAGAGAGCTTCAAGGCATTAACACATGTAAGAGAGAGAAGGGGGAAGTAACAGGGCAAGAAAGAAAGGGTTTCAAAAGCCAAGAGGGCAAAGAGAGAGATACTTTTTTCATTTATGAGTTAAGAAGAGAGAGAGCTTCACACACACACACACACACACACACACACACACACACACACACACACACACACACACACACACAACGAGTTACAAGATTGGAGACCATTTCTTGCTTGGCAATCTTCGCCACCATGCCTTTGAGCAGCAGGTAACCTCTGAGTGTGCTTTTGTGTTGGTTAATTGCTTCTAGGATCATAGTTGAGAGATTGATCTAGGCATGTGTGAGATTCAGTAAGATTTTTGTCATTTGAGAACTTTTTCCACCGCATTCAGATAGTCTGATTCCCAAAATCAGACCATTTGATTGCCTCAAAGTTGTCAGATTTTCAAAATCGGATGCAATTAGATTGTCCAATAAAAAAAAACTTTGAAGAATCAGATAGACACAATTGGACAATCCAAAATTGAATAGTCGATTCTGGGAATTGGACGAATAAATATGCAAATTGGATGGGAGATAGAACATCAAATTTTGACAACAAACTCTGACCTCACTAAACCTTGTAGAGGCCAAGCCCTAGCTATGGGACACCCTAGTGGATTTCCAAGTGAGTGAACGGGAAAATAGAGCGAGTTAACTCAAGAGCTAAGATCAAATAGTGTAAAAAATGATTGTACTACTGATCCTCAGCCCCGTGTCCCAGTAGAGACCCAGAATAATCGACCAAATCTACTATCCCTTAGACCATACATTTAGGACACTATAGAGATTGAAAAAAACCACCTCGAGTGGTTGCTAAATGCATGAAAGAATCAAGAAAGTATATGATGCACTATATTGTTTTCATTGGATTCGGACACTACATCAATTAAACATTTGATATGCATCACAGAAAAGTTGAAAGCATGATTTTGCATAATGCACCTTGAAGAGCACACCACTAGCATTTGAGTGCCTGCAACATTGAGGATTGCTTTAAATAAGAAGGAACTCACCCAAGTTAAGATAAGCTAAACAAACCCACTAGTAGGAGGAGACACTAGACATTAAACAATAGCCAAGGACCCCAATCATAAATCACTGATAGACTTGAATTATCAAGCCGTATAGGGAGCAATAATGATAGGCACGATTATAAATGTAGGTCTACCCAACTTGATCAATATGATCGATGCCCTAGTTTCTTACAAAGTCAACAATATGTCAAAAGCTCGCACCAACTCAGAAAATGATGAGCTTGACTTGGGAGAATTCCTAGTCAACACCCTGTAATTGATGACCCGTTTTATGACTCGCAAACCAAAATGGAGCATCATGATAGACCACCAATCGAGGAAATCTTAGCCAATCTAGAGGAGGAGAGAATATTGGTAAGGAAAGTGCTGCAAAGCATGACCACATATAGCTAAGAGAAATGACCTTAATAGTTGAGACAATATATAAAAATGAGCGAGGTTCAACGTGTCTTAGCTCTTGCCAATAAAGCCACAAGATAAGACCAAATGCTGAGAGGAAGAGAGCCTTAGAGGTTGATCTTATGCTAAGCGAGATTCTCATGAAATGACTCTTAGACAACACAGCCTACGGAGAAAAAGAGAGCAGGTCTAGCAACTACATTGCTAGAAGGACTAGGAATCACCCCAAACTTTAGGAGCCAGACCAAGATACCTATGGTTGTTAAACAACTCCACAAGTATCAGCTGCCTGAGAATGACTCCTATAGATTTGTGGAGTAGTTTGAGCAAGTATGCAAGGTAAATGGCCTCATGAATCTTGCTCAACTTGCACAAGCTTTCAGCCTTTTCCTAGGAGACAAAGGACAAATGTGGTACACTAGTCTAGACAATGCTGAATGCAATGAATTTAATAACCTCAAGAGTCTCTTCATCAAGAGATTCTTTGAGGTAGGATACTTTGACAACCTCATTGTTAGATTGATGAACATCAGTAAAAATGACAAGGAAGATATCTAATATTATGTCACCCACATGCGAAGTCTCTTTAAGAGAATCTTATCCACAAAGCAACCTAGCTAACAAGCGGTCTCCATCATGTTCATAAGTGAAATCTGAAGCAAAGAGCTTTACAAAGCCTTAGTGAGCAACTCAAACCTGCAAAGGGATGTGCTAGCTAGGGTCTTCAAAGAAGCCATACACGTGGATAACCTATTCAAAGAGAGGAGCTCAAGACCCACAACCTAAGACATCACTACCTCTAGAACTTCAGAACAAGCGATCTAGCCAAAGCACCCAAGTCAAGGGAAAGAATATTGATTAGATCCAAGATTTGGCGGATGTGAAGCTAGAGTTGGCTAAGCTTCAAGAGATGATCAGAAGACCTGCATGACCTCATGTGCAATGTGTGCATTACAGAGGAAACCAAATTGTGGCTGAGTGCATGGATCCTAGATCCAGACCCTATGCAAATTGCTATAGGTGGCCATGATGCAATGCATTGTCGATTGTGGATTGCCAAGGCAGTTTCCATACCCACAGCCATACAATCAGCCTTACTACCTAGGGAATAGACCACCACATTATGGAAGGGAAACTCAACTAACTCTCTCAACACCCAATGATTCAAAGTCAGTTGTCCCTAGGATGGACATCAATCCCATAGGGATACCTAGACCACATGGACCCATCGTGACCCATCCACCAAGCGATGCTCCAATACATTACATAGAGGAACCAAGTGAGGACAAAGCATACGTGAACCTTTAGATCTCATATGACAAAAAGGGTAATCCCATCTTGATGGATTTCAAACTAGTGCCAAGATGATGGTGTTGGGCAAGGGAAGAGGTAGAGGTCTAGGAGGACAAAACCACGAACCCATTAACTTGTGGCCACCCATGACCACATCTCATCTTGATATACCAAAAGGGAGCAAGCCAATCAAGACAAGGCTAACTTGAGATGCCCTAAGTGTGGGATCACACACTTGTATGATGAGTGCCCTAGGCGAAAACCATCCACTAGTTCAGCTATCATGCCATGTGTACCTTTGAGACTATTTGGAGTTGAAACACTTAATGGCGAGCGAAGCCGTACCAATACTGCTGAATGTCATGACCTGAGCATAGGCAAAGCAGGCCTATATTTCATTATGAGAACCTAGCAACCTTGATGAAGCTTCAATAGGGAAGAGAAGAAGAAGGAAAAAATAGGATAATATGAGGATTACACTCAAGATAGATAGTGCCACCACATTACTAGAGGAGAAGCAAGTCATGGATATAGAAGTAGAGACATCTGCTCCTAAGACAACAGAAAAGGGATGTGCCAAGGTTGGAGAATATTCCAATCATCCGAGGCACCAATTAGCAATGGTTGATAAGGTTAAGGAGGTGAGAGAAGCCCAAGTGTACCTAAAATATGTGGAACCTATCATGGAAGATGAAATTGATAACCTCTCTACTGTGAGCACAGTGGTCTCACCTACTCAATTCAGATCAAGAGACACATCCATACCCCACGTAACACCACATAGATAGAGTCTAGATGCCCCAAGTGGATAGACTACCAAATATCATTAGCAAAAGAGTATAGATCCTAATGAAAAGTAAGTAGTTGGAAACTTGCTCATGACATTGATATCAGCCCCTAAGACCCTACCTTTGGGAGAGTTGCTTAGGCAGAACCTGACTCTATGCCAAGGGTTGAAGTAGTGGGTAGAACAACATGACAAGCTTGGAGTAATTGACTTCCTTCACCATGATGTAGTAACACACATATCAAGCTTAACCTTGAACTCAGTGGGTAAGTCTTTGCACATAAATGCCTTTTGGGAAGGCACAGAGATGCACATAGTCTTGCATGTCAACACATTAGGACATTCTGCAAGAAAGGGAATTGTAGATATGAGAGCTAGAGTTAGTGTGCTCAACCATGCCATTCTATAGACTTGGGGTAGCCCACCTCTGGAGACTGCAAGTGTCATGTTGGCTAATGGAATGAAGGTTAGACCATTTGGAGTGCTAGAAGACTGGGCCTTGAAGATATCGGGAGTCCACTTCTCAATGAACTTCATAGTTATGAAGGGAGTGGATTATGATATCCTACTAGGGAGGCCATGGATGAGAAACACATGAGTGATAGAAGAATAAATCAATCGTCTAATGTTCTTAGGCAACATATTAGAGGCTATGAGAGTCAAGATGGATACTTGGAAGACTAGTTTGGTCATCCTAGATGCCATCTCCACTATGTTGAAAGGAGACTCATAAGTTAGCAATTCCTATGGGCCACTGACAAAGTATATCCCTTACTGCAAGGACAAGCGGGATTGGATGCATGTGCTAGCCACCATTGACCTGCCATTCTCAAATGAAGAGGATTACAAGTAGGCTACAAAGTTAGCCAATGAGTCCCATAAAGTCACAACATCTCATTTTTCGAAAGGTAAGAGCCTGCCATTAGCACCACTTTTCATGATGACCAAGAGCCCTAGGAGACAACCAACACTTGTTCCTTTCCACATTCCATCAAAACAAACATGAACTCCAGGGGACTCTCGAATACTTTACAAAAGGGATGACAGGTACCCAGTTTCCAATCTCAAACCCCTCAAGGATTTCATGGATGAGCTAAAGTGGCAGTGGGCCCAAGTGCACAACTTGAACCTAGTGTACAATTGGGCATTAATCATAAATGAGAAGAGGGTTGAGGCTAGAAGCCTAGGAGATGATGTGAGGATTTAGAAAATAATGATTTAGATGATGAGTATGAAGATTGCTATTCTATAAATGAGAAAAGTAAGGAAGAGGCCGATACAATAGAGTATGATATGGATGGCCGAGTGATCAAATAGATAAGAGTAGCCACCATCAATGAGATAGAGGATGAGGGAGAGGAAGTAGTGGCACCTACCTACCTCCACGTATCAGTGACTACCCAAAAGATACACATCTTTGATGCACTCATTGGTGAAGGAACTTAGCTATAATATCCTTACGTAAGATCATTGGACCCTCATTGGTCAGTCCCAATTGCAACCTACCAACAGTATACTCAACCCATTTTGGGAACAATCCTACTCACTCACACCAAGGGTACTAGTAAGGAATTGCTGCTAGGACACACATTCAAGAAACCAGCACATTGCAATGTTGATTATGGCTCACAGGGCATTCACTCACCATTGGCAATGTTTGAATAGAGTGGTATTATGTAGAATTTGAATTGACTTTATCTTCCTTTCCTCTAAAGAATGTGGGACAAATCTGTAACAATGCAATACTATCTTCTAATGCAAAGTATATCCCTGAATTATTGTGTGAGTTGTACTCAACTCATGGTTTGGCAGCACAAGTTAACTCTTTAACCATTACTCAATGCAAAACCTTCATAGGATGGATGCAAGACTTTAATGCAAGATCAACTTGTGTACCCTCGATGCTTATTTTGTATAACCTTTTCCATGCATGTACTATCTATGTGCACAACCCTCAAGCTAACCTTATATGCCCTTCATGCTACATTTGATTTTGTCCTGTAGCATTGGGATGCAATGATTTTATTTGGGTACAATGTTTTTTGTGAACCTCAACGTGCCATATACATAAATCTATGCAAGGTCATCTTTGTGCAAGGTCTAAGGAGGGGGGTTCTAACTTGTCCCACCATGCCAAGAAAAACCGGCCATAACCCAAAGGAGACACATCTAGGACCACTGAGAGTAGCAACTCAAATGGGGGCCCAAATGACACCCGCCACCGGCTAGAAGTCAAACCGCACAAACTTGTAATCACAGAAAATCACACCCTAGGCTGAGAGGAGACATAGCTAGCACTACTACCAAAGAGCAGACAAACAATCAACAAGCTGCGATGGGTGCCCAAAGATCTTTTGCACACTCAAGGCTACTACGAAGGAAATAATTGGATTTGGTTGCCCAAGACTAGGAGCATCACTAGTGCACCTCAATCCAGGCCCTCCATCCCATCTCCACAAAGTGGTGAGCCAACTAGGAATGAGAAATACGTTTTTAAGAAAAGCACCAAATCCATAGATCCTCAACGAGTCTATCAACCAAAGTCAAAACCAGCTAACCCTAGGCCATCTCAACCTAATACATCCAATATCCTAGCTGCTCCACATGCCAAGAGCAGTACATCAACTCAGCTATAGGACCAATCCATCACAGAAGTGGACGATAGACACCCTCATTGGACTACCAGGCAGGCATCAATAGTTGAGTTATCAAGCTCAACCAAACCCCAAGCTATAAGCATAGATCTATCCTTACATTGGCCATGGACCTAGCTTTGAAAATAAGGGATGACTTAGTCACCTGCATCTGATGCTTGGACACCACAATCACCATGCTAGCCACAAGGACTATGAACAACTGGACTTAGGCCTCCTTAAGGAGACATTAGCAATGAAAGTGCACTACTTTCCATGCACTTGAGAGGACTGTGAGTTTGTTTTCATCAAAATTCCCAAGGTAGCCAAGGAATTGATTGACATTGAGATCTCTCAAGGAGAGAAATCTTGCACACAATGGCTAATCACATCCTATCGCACAAGCAAGGTCTTTGCAACAAGCCAGAGTTAGAATAATTGACAATGCTAGTCAACTTTGACTCTTCCTTTGTGCAAAAATGGTATGTTTTGTGTCACGAATGGGAACAAGAGGGCTTCCAAATCATAACCAATGCCAAGCAGAGATGTACAATCAACACTGCTGAGTACGATCCTGCCTATGTGGCTCCTACTGTTGAGAAATAAGCCAAAAGTCTAAGTCATAGTCTAAGCCTTATCATATTGTTGTATGTAAAGTGTCCTTAAGTTTGGGGGCATCTATCTTTTGAGGATACCACTTTAGTGAGCGGACTATTGTTGGAGATTAGTGTGGGAGAATACTGAAGAAGAAGAGAATGAAAAAAGCTTGAGCCTCTCCTTGTCAACTACCTTTCGTTGTGCATCCCCATCAAACCTCTTATCTAATTTCATTTGGTATCAGAGCGGGAGTGAAGGATTGACGCGAGGAGCGCGTCAAATCGAGGTCTACATCAGATTGATAGCTTGCTGTTCGTCATTATAATTAGGTACAAATCCCTATCTAAATCACCCGCAACAGGTCTATGGATTGGATGAGCTACTAAAGCTCTGATTTGGGGGCTAGTGAAGCCCAAATTGGATGTATTTGGTAAGTCCAATGAGGCTAGAAATGAGGTATGATGGCAGGACATTGGTAAGGTGATCAGAGATGCTGTAGAATTCAAGGTTGGCGGCAGCATCAACAACTAATATTGGTTCTTCAAATATGCACCATAACTGCGTGTTCGAGAGTGTCGATAACTTAGCAGAGGAGACCAGAGAAGCAGACCTAGAGGCTGTAATGTGATGGGATGCTATACCAAGAACACCTAGCAACTGCAATTAGATGACGTACTATTGCCAAGGGAGCTCGAAAGCTGATTAACATATCAGCGAGATCTGTTTTAAAAAAATCTCTCTGCAACTACAGTGCAAACTAGGACTGCCATGAAGACAGTATAACTGCTTCATCGAGTTCAGGAGATTGCAAGTCGTAAGGGCTCCACTAAACAGTCGATGTTACAGAGTGAGAAGCTACATTGGATGGTGTGTAAGTCTGTCTGCTTGATGAGATCAACGGATATCTAGTAGTCTTTGTAGCAAAGGGGACGTATGCCAGGTGGAGAAGAAATGGAGGAGAGTTAATTGAAGAAGCATCGACGAAGAAGAAGCGGCAGTAGCAGAGGAAGTTTGGAGCGAGGAGGCGCCATATGTATTTGACCAAATTGATCTCCACGATGCCATGAGTATATGCCACATACTGATTCAGAAAAAAAATCGGCGCCATGAATGGTCACCGTACCTCATATTGAGTTCTTTTTTTGGATAAGGCTTATTAAGCCTTAACCACTAAGGCTTACAATTTAGAATTACCTTATGTTCACATGGACATTGAAAACTGGTTATCCTGTGGAGCTGCTTTCACACTGAAGGAAGACATGAACTGGTTATTGTCCAAACTGGTTCACAGTCAAAGGATTTCACACTACAGAAGAACTTGCTTGAACTAGTTGTTTTAGAGCTAAGAAGGGCAGTTTCTATGCAATTTAGGGGAGACCATTTGAAGGCCAATTTTTGCTCAAAAAATTCCAGGAAAATTTCTGCAACTTCCTCTTGATATGCACTTCTAGCCTGGCATGAAAAACTATAGAAAAATTGCAGGAAAAATGGTCAATTTTAAGCCCGTGTTTTGATGCATTTTGGGTCATACAGACACCAGTTGAGGTTCGATTTGGATGTTTCTTGTTGGGAACTGAATGTATGGCATGTTGGCATCATGGATGGATGGATGTATATAACCATTTTTGGACACATGTATGACAGTCATATTGCTAAATACCATTTTTGGACAGATTGTATTATTGTATTCTTCTAAATTTGCAACAGTCATAATGTCCGACATGGCACAAATCACTCAGATCGTGGGGGACAAATTGACCAAAGACAACTATAGTGTTTGGTCCTACAGGATGGAGAAATTTTTGATGGGTAGAGGTCTATGGGATCTCATAACAGGTGATGATGAATGTCTAGAAGTTCCCGAACATCCAACTGAAGAGCAAAAGAAAGCGTACAAGGATTGGACTGGGAAGAATAGGAAGGTTTTGCATTGGATCTCCATATGTATTTCAGAAACATTGATTCATCATATCAAAAAGGTAAGTACTTGTAAGGAGGCATGGGAAATCATAGAAAAAATATATGGAACATGTACAGAGGCTTGTAAGATACAACTTAAGCAGAGATTACATGGTGCATGGAGAGGCAATCGCAGTATCAGTGACTATGTGGCAGAAATCAAGCAAATTGCAGAAGACCTTGCATCCATTAATGCACTTGTTGATGATGATGATTTAGTGTCAGTGACACTAAATGGGCTTGGACCAGCTTTTAAATCTTTGGATACCTCTATTTCTGTTAGGGGAGGCTCTATGCCTGACTTTGAGGAGCTTATTGGATTGCTACTTATAGAAGAAATCAAGTTGGGATTGAATGCATCTAGCAGTGGCAAAAATGTAGGTGGAGATAGTGTTTTCTATCACTAGAGAGGTCGTGGCAGCTCATCTAGAGCTAGAGGCTCTTCACCTGGTCGTAGTAATTATGGTTTTTCTCATGGAAGAGGCAACTTTGGTCGTGGTGACTTCATGCATAGAGGCAGGGGGAGATCTTTCCCTAGAGGTAGAGGACCGTCTAGTCCTTCTTCACAGAGAGATGGCACTTGTCATTATTGTGGGCATTTTGGTCACTTTGAGGGGGATTGTTATCAAAAATAGAATGCTATGTCTAGGGGTCGTGGAAGGACCCAATATGGCCACTATGCAGGCACTTATGGTGGTACAGGTTATGGACCTAGAGGTGGATCGCCTAGAAGTCATTTATTTGCTATGGAGCATGTGCTTGGGAGCATGAATCACCCTTCTCGTGAGAATGACTGGTTTTTGGATTCAGGAGCTACAAACCACATGACTCATCATGCTGAGTGGTTTGACAGCAAGGAGCAAGTGCAAAATGATGAATATGTTGCCACTCGTGATGATACTTTACACAAAATTACTCATATTGGTAGTGTGCCACTTGTTACTAAAGATGGGATTGAGAACAAGCTTGGTGATGTACTTTATGTGCCCACAATAACTAAGAACCTAGCAAGGATTGCAAGTGAGATTCAATAAGTTTGGATGTTTCATTGAAGAGTTCCATAATGGGAGAACTGGCAGGGTGATTGCTCATGGTAGAAAGAAAGGGAGATTGTTTGCCTTGGATGCAGGTACTCCAGTGATTCAAAACTCTATGTATGTTGAGAGAGGACATGGGGAAGATAAGGATGTGGAATTATGGCATAGACGGATTGGTCATGTTAATTTGCAAAGATTGAAGCAAATGCAATCAAAACGGATAGTCCGTGGTCTATCACATTTAGGATATGTAAATTTTGATCATGTATGTGAGGCTTGTCAATTTGGCAAGCAGTCCAGACTGCCATTTCCAAAGAGGGGGAGAATAAGCAGCTATCCTTTGGAAATAATACACTTAGATATTTGGGGCCCGTGTCAGAATGTTTCCATGAGTGGATAATGTAGATTCCATATCACTTTCATTGATGATTTCAGTAGGATGACTTGGGTGTACTTTATGTAGCATAAAAGTGAAGCGTTTGAAAAGTTATTGGAATTTAAATATATGGCTGAAAAGCAGTTTGGATGCTACATAAAATGTTTGAGGTCAGATAATGGTGGAGAGTACATGTCATATGAGTTTTGTGACTTCTTGAGAGATCATGGTATCAAAAGGCAATTGACATGCAGGTATACACCTCAACAAAATGGTGTGGCTGGAAGGAAGAATTGGATTATTGCAGAGGTTGCAAGGGCAATGATGAACCAAATGAACATGCCATTGTCATATTGGCCAGAAGCAGTGCATACTGCAGTTCACATTATGAATAGAACACCTACAGCCTTGATTCATAATATGTCACCATATGAGAGAATGTATGCATGAAACCTACTGTTGCATACTTTAGAGTCTTTGGATGTGTCTGTTATGTTCATGTTCCGGATGATTTGAGGAATAAGATGGAACCTAAGGCTATGAAATGCATTTTCCTTGGATATCCTGATGAGAAGAAGGGATACAAATGCTATGATCCAGTGAGTAAGGAAGTATACATAAGCAGGGATGTCAAATTCAGTGAATATGAATCATGGTACAAGCCCAAAATTGTAGTGGATGTTGATTCTTATGAAAGGAATGATGATAATGGCTATGGAAGGAAAATTTCAGCAAACAGCAAGGCTGAAAATTAGCATGTGGAAGATGCTTCAGGACCTCAAGAGAATGTGGAAAGCAATGGTAGCTACAGTCTATGGAGTGGTAGATTGAGAAATGCACAAAGGAGTGCAAAAGTTGCAAAAGGTAAGAGACCAATGACTGAAAGTTTAGAAGATGAATCTATATATGATGAGTATGGCATTCCACATGTTAAAACACCTGGCACTAGAAGTGCAGGAAAGTATGTGCCACCACATGCTAGATCAGATGAGACACACGGTAGTGCGCCTCAATTGAGAAGGTCAGAAAGAGTAAGGTATCCAATTGATAGATTGACTTATAATGGATTCATGAAGATGCATTATGCATACATGGTTTCTTATGTACAATATGTGGAACCTACTTGCTTTGAAGAAGCAGTAGAGAGCAAAGAGTGGAGACAAGCAATGGATGAAGAGATGGATGCACTTAGGAAAAACAAGACTTGGGATTTGGTGAAACTACCTTATGGCAAGAAGTCCATTGGATGTAAATGGGTTTATAAGGTCAAATGTAAGTCAGATGGTTCTCTTGAAAGGTATAAAGCAAGGCTAGTTGCAAAAGGATATGCACAAACTTATGGTTTGGACTATGAAGAAACATTCAGTCCAGTAGCTAAAATGACGACAGTAAGATCAGTAATTGCTTTGTCTTCTATCTATGGTTGGAGGCTTTATCAAATGGATGTGAAAAATGCATTTTTGAATGGAAATTTAGAAGAGAAAGTGTACATGGATCAACCAGAGGGCTATGTAGATCCAAAATACCCACATTATGTATGCAGGTTGAAGAAGGCTTTATATGGACTGAAGCAAGCACCAAGAGCATGGTGTGATAGAATCAACAAATTCTTATGCAGTATGGGATTTGAGCAAAGCAAAGCTAATTATTGACTTTATGTGAGGCATACAGAAGATGGTATGGTTGTTGTGGTTATCTATGTTGATGATCTCATTATTACAGGTACACTTGAGAAGGAGATTACTGAAGTCAAGTATGGGTTACATAAAGAGTTTGATATAAAGGATCTTGGGTTGTTGAGATACTTCTTGGGTATTGAGGTTATTGATACACCTCATGGTATATGGCTAATACAAAGGCAATATGCATTGGAGATGGAAAAATATGGCATGATAGGATGCAAACCGGTTGATACACCATTGGATCAAAATGCTAAGTTGATGGATGATGGATATTATGTTGAGGATGTTACTATGTTTAGAAAGATGGTTGGTAGTCTTATCTACTTGACCATTACAAGACCAGACTTGAGTTATGCTATTGGATTGGTAAGTCAGTTTATGCAGAAACCATGCAAATCACATTTGGATGTAGTAAGAAGAGTTCTTAGATATGTGAAAAAGACAGCTCGATTTGGGTTGTTTTATGGAAAAGGAATCAAGCCTACACTGTTTGGATACTCAGATGCAGACTGGGCAGGTAGCTTTATGGATAGAAGATCTACTAGTGGCTATGCATTCTCATTTGGGTCAGCCATGGTAAGTTGGAGCAGTAAGAAGCAACCTACAGTTGCTTTATCAAGCACTGAAGCAGAATATAGAGGCATTGCATTGGCAGCATGTGAGCAGACATGGTTGAGATTGATCCTATATGACATGGGGATAGAGATTGATGGTGGAGTTATTATGTATTGTGACAATGTTAGTAGCATTATGTTGGCAAAGAACCCAGTCTATCATGCAAGGACAAAACATATAGAAGTGCACTATCACTTCATTAGAGAAAAAGTCATTGATGGAGAGATTGACTTGGTCCATGTGAAAACCAATGACCAAGTTGCTGATATCTTTACCAAAGCATTAGGTAAAGATAAGTTTGAGTACTTCAGGAGTGCACTTGGAGTCTTATGTGTGCAAGCTCATTCTGAGCTTGAGGGGGAGTGTTGAGAAATAAGCCAAAAGTCTAAGGCATAGTCTAAGCCTTATCATATTGTTGTATGTAAAGTGTCCTTAAGTTTGGGGGCATCTATCTTTTGAGGATACCACTTTAGTGAGTGGACTATTGTTGGAGATTAGTGTGGGAGAATATTGAAGAAGAAGAGAATGAAGAAAGCTTGAGCCTCTCCTTGTCAACTACCTTTCGTTCTGCATCCCCATCAAACCTCTTATCCACTTTCATTTCCTACCTGGTTCAAAGTCTTGGCCATCACTTGCAAATGACCTGTAGAGGAATAATCATGGCCCACCCCTATTTTGATCAAATTTTGACCAAGGAAAAACTGCATATTGTTAGCAGGATGAGCTCCTCACACTGATGTCCTGACCTACATTACATATGTAGGCATTGGACCTCAAGACATGGACCATCATGCCCACTTGGAGTATAACCCAAACTTCTATGTTTGGCTCATGACAAAGTAGAGCACATCAAGCATGTGCTTAAATGCTATTAACCCTTCATCCTTCAATCCTAGGAAGGATTTTCATCATTCCTAAGGGGGAGGGGGTAAGATAGAAAAGAAACATGACTTGAACTTCAAAACTTCAAACTGAATTTCCAAAGCAAAAAAATGTTCAAAAGCAAAAAAAAAAAGGGGGGATGAATAAAGGAAATTTGTACTTCAAGAAAATCTTTTATGAAACTCATGCTTGGAATGTGTGAAGTGCTTGAAGTATAAAAGATTTGCATTCCCTACTAAAACAATCGAACCATTCCATAATGTTCAATCTCAACCTTTTTCCTTTTTTGCAAAAAGTACTCTCAAAGGAGCTAATGGGCCATAACAAGAACTCAAGATGGCAAGCCAACATTCATTCTGAAAGGAAAAGCATAACAAGTACCAACTGGATACTCAAACACAAGTCTACAACCAACTAAAGTACGACAGTGTCAGCATTTTGAGAGACCTGGTTAACAAGGAAGGCATGGTGAGACAAATAGTCAACCACTACAATCTCCACAAATACATGGAGAAGGTTGGCCAAAAAATTGACCATCTTAGATACACAAAATTCCTAAGAACTTTTGATGTAAGAAGGAACATTAGCATGGTGACCATCAAGCAGCCCACCATTTGCCTACAGGCTCTCATGAAAAAAATAGGTGTATTGTTATTGGAGAGTCTTGCAACAAATGTTTGAGACGAGGAAAATTGGAATGCCTACATTTGGAAGAAAATACATGCATCAACAAATATACTAGCCACAGCACCAAAAGTGATAGAAAAGGGTTCTCTGACTACCATAACAGAGTCTGAGAGGAAACAACGTGCCTCCAAGGCTTCAACTGTGGAGGAGTGTTAACTGCCATCATTCGGGAAGCTCTAGGGGAGGCAGAAAGAGAAGTAGCAGAGAAGACCCCAGAGCTATCATCAATCCAAGAGGATCATTGCTCTTCCACCCTAGCAAGCTCAACCATCTCACTTTCAGTAGTAGGAGAGCAGGGAGAATCAAATTCCACAAGGAACAGCAAGACAACATGGAGAGAGTTACTAATGAAAAGAAGAATGACCAACCATCTCAACACTAAGAGCGAGAGGATAATTAGTGAGCATCAAGGCTCAAAATTGTCGAGCCAAGGGGAGAGGAAAAGATCACTCTCAAAATCCCCATAAGAAGAACTTGATCCACCTCCAAGGGAAATAGAGAGCTGCAAAGAGTGGAGGACGAATCGAAGAGACTCAAAGAAGAGTGCACGAAAACACCAGAAGAGGAGGAAGAATGACTAAGGCAACAAGAGGAGGAGGAGTTTTCTTTAACAAAGATGGAATCAAAGATTTAGCCTACAATATGGCCCATTCCAAGAGTGAATGCCTCCTGGTGGAAAGAAAATCTAGGACAATCAAGACATGAATGCTAGAGTAGCAATGCGCATTCTTGACCATAGCATTGAATGTCACGTAGCCGAGAGAAGAAGAGACATTGGAACAACTAAAAATAAAACTAGAGATATGGAGAGCACTGCAACATGGACTCCATGTCAGGATACCGAAGCCTAGCACCAGCTTGGGAGTAGAGGAGCAATGTCCTCCCCTAATCTCAACTGGAAAAACCTCATAGAAACTCTCCTTGCTAGGTCTTGGGGAGCCGCCATCAAACGCCATTGCCTCAATAGGAGCCATTGGATCAAATCCATCCAGGAAGAAGGACATGATTCTGAATCCGATCAAAAAAAGAAAGAATGAGTGCAAGAACCAAGCCCCCTCTCTGTGGCCACAAGTATAGTCTGAAGAG
The DNA here is from genome assembly GCF_053477565.2 of Lygodium microphyllum. NCBI lineage: Eukaryota > Viridiplantae > Streptophyta > Polypodiopsida > Schizaeales > Lygodiaceae > Lygodium > Lygodium microphyllum. Next base: position 86,552,316 of record NC_141151.1, read on the forward strand.
CAAAGGGTTATATGCCAAGCCATGCATTCCTTGGCAAATATCTTAGGCCCCCCTTGAAATGTAACTATTGTAGAGCATCAATATGATGTCTAGTGTGCTCCATCCCAATGCATCTCCAAAAAAAAAGGAGAGAGAAAGAAAAAGAAAATAGAAAACAAAGAAAAGACCCACACAAAGCAAAAGGAAAGGAATAGCAAGCTTTCCCACGTAATATTAGAGGGCCAAAAGCACTACACCTAAGGGTTCTCAAGTTAGATGCATCCACTAGCCTCGGTCAGTCGGGTCCAAGCCTAACCCCCTAGCCCTTCCTATCCCCCCACTTCACACTTAGGGCACATCAAGTGAAGAACACACCTAGGGATTTTGTGCTTGCCTATGGTTAGATCTATCTCCCTGAGTCACACCCACAACATCTCCCATGTACAAAAACTAGGTCCTCAAGTTTGAGACAACACCACAGGCTTCCCTAAGGCTCATCGACCCAACTCCCAATTTCATTGGCATGGACATCATGCACTGCATAGTGAGGTAGACACACCACCAGGTTGTAGTGACACTTTCTTTTTATTTTTTAGGTACACTCAACAATTTCAATCAACCAGTGACATCAGAAGCCCCTACTACCAAATCAAATCTATTCTCAGCCTTCGCAATCTCTCATCCAATTTTGTGATGCTTCTCCTCCCCGTCCACAAAGCTCCATCACTGACTCACATGGCAACCCTCCAACCGCATGAGCCCTCATCAACAAGTGCAACAAGAGCCATGGGATTGGAACTCTGAGTGGTGGATTTTTGCCCCAAGAAAGTGCTCAAAATTTGCCAAAAAATTCAAAATTTAAGGGAAAATTGAGCCCAGTCCAAGGCGGCAGAGGCAGTTGGGTCGATTTTAAGCGGCAAGCTTTTAAAAGTGCTTTGAAGACCCACCAAGCGATGGTTGCGGAATTTTCATAAATTTTTTGAGTGTCCGATTAGACTCTTGGAAGTGGCTAGCAGTGGGGGACCCCGAGACAGTCATGCAGCAAAAATTTGTGGCTCATGAATCGTACACCAAAAGCGGAAGAGGTAGTGCCCAAGGTGGAGGACAAAAAATGAATCAATGTGAATGAACTTAAAGGGAAGGGGGTGACCCTTGGGGCCTCCCACCTCCAAAATGAAACGCGATGGGTGGGGGGCAATTTTTTTTTGGGCGGACGAAAAAAACCTGAAGATGGGGATAGTGCGACAAGAAAAATGGAGGGGGGGCTATAAGACATAACCTAGGGTTAATACACCCCTATAAACTGATCACAGCAGCAAGATTAAGGATCCATGTGCTCTCCATCACCACTCTTACCTTCAAAATTGGCTACCTGGTTGCTGAGATCCTAATCTAGTATTTCTCTCTCCTCCCTCTCTCTCTTCCAAATGGGGATTCACAAGAAGGAGATTGAGAAGAAGAGGGGCTAAAGGATGCTTGTCCAATAGTGATTTGGATCACTCCACGATCAAGAGGAGGCTGAGGGAAGGTGTTCAACACTGAAGAATGATTGCTGGTTGGTCTATTGGTAGTCTGTATTAATTATCAAAAAACCCACAACATGTGCATAAGCGGTATGCCTCATTTTTACAAAGGAAATTTTCTTCTTTTTTATGTTTGATGGTCTAAATGAATTTCATATGGAACAAAAATCTATTTGGATATTTTTTCCATCATGATTGAGGGTTACACATAAAAGAAATATAGAACCATAATGATAGATAGTCGTAATAATTAAATTACAACCTGAAAAGAGCCTTTTTTGAAGGAAAATGAAGATTTGGTTGGTTTCGAGTGGGGAAACGAGATACATATGGAATAAAATTCTGATTAAAAACTTCATTCAGCTACTATCATAATCAATCAATAATCATAGATTAAAAAGTAACTTATTTTTATGATCAAGTAAATAGGAAAAAATAGGAAAAATGAGATTAAAAATGAATTTTCATGATTTAAAAATTAAGTAAAAATATGATTAAGGTTTGTGAATGTTTAGCAAGGTTGAGGCATGAAGTATAGCCTCAGCTCATCCTTTTTTGTACGTCTTAGTGCTTTTTTATTGCTTTATATACTAAAAATTATTAAAAAAACAAAACGTTACACCTATGCAATGATGCAACACATAAATGGCAAGGGGAAAAGAGGGGTTGTGGAAGCATTTAAGTGTTAAAAATGATGCAAAGTCTAATCTTTTGTTTGTGCACAACATATAGGGAAATAATCATTTAAGTTTAAAGAGACTAGTAGCATGATTAAGTTCGGTGCTAGTCTTAGCAACGCAGCAACAACACATAGATTGAAAATCATTGAAGGACTGATTTTACACTCCACATTGCTGATTTGTTTTAGAATAAAATGTTTGTGCACAATAGACATTCACATTTTCATTTTGCATACCACACAGTATAAAATCCTGGATGCATAGCACTTGTATACCAAACATTGACCAATGCTAAGAGTGTGAGGAAGTCCTCGCTGTAGAATAGACAAGTGGTTCCTTCCTTGGGGTAAGTTTAGTAAGGAAATATCAACTCTTGGGTCATTCGATATATAAGAGAGTGGAGCTTGTATGCTTGTTCTTTTTATTGAGATAGCGCATCAAGGGGCCAATCCCCGAGATGTAGGAGAGCTGCAGTGGGGCCGTGATGTTTCAATCGAGAGGTTGCCTCCTGTGTATGTGATACGTGGTATATTATACCAATGTGTATGGGATCTCCCTCTGAGGAGTAGGGAAGGGCAAACATTGGACTGTGTCCTATTACAAATGCAAAATTGATATTAGAGTTTAGTGTAGTGTGAGCCTTAGACACTCCTAGCCGCCGCGAGGCCGTGTGGGATGTCTGTGTGTCTTAGAGGTCCATCTAGTGATAGAGAGCCAGAGTCAAGCCTGTTTTTAATCCCAAAAGGTGATGCATTTGTCAGGAGATGCCTATAAGTGGTGATTTCTGTGCCTTGGTCAATTAGGACCTATTCCTTGGTGTATGCCAGAAATTAGTGAGCTAGACTCACAAGACTGTCAAGTGGAGCTCCAAAAGCAAGAGAGGGCTGAAGGAGCTAAACAATGGTGGGCTGAGATAAACTGAAGATACTCTCTGCAAAGGAGCGGTCCAATAGCTTTGCAAGGGTGGGTTTTAATAACCTTAGCTCGGCACATAGTCCATTAGGGGGAGGAAGCTCTAGTTCTTCCCCCCCTCCAATCAATCACCACACCATTTGGCAGTCATTTGGCAGCCATGTGTTGGAGTAAGATTACCTCTCTCCAACAAAGTAGCAGAGAGTCAGGTCCAATTAGCCATCACACACAAGGAAACAATTTTCAGGGAGATGATGGGCCAAAACAAATCCTTCAAAGAGGTAAAGCTACTATAGAGGAGCTACCTGGTGGTAGTGGAGTGAGCCTTATTGAGGCTATACGGGTAAATGGGATTGAAGCCTCTAGTCTATGAGGTATTACAAGGGGTTAAAAGGGTAGAGAAGTTGACAAGGACAATGTTAAGCCTATCAATGGAAACCCTAGGCAAGACGATAAAGGGACGCAAGTCCTTAACCTTGAAAGGGAGGGCGGACCTCTAAAACCCGTAGAAAGTAAAGCCGATGCCAAGAAGAATAAGGAGTTGCCACGAAAGAAGGCAAAAGCTAGGAAGGAAGTGCCAAAGCCGGTTCAATGACCAAAGGAGAGAATGGTCTCTTTGTGATTTTGATTTTGCAAGCTCTCTTTGTGAAGTTAGACCAAATGTGAATCTCTTGCAGTAGAGCTGATTAAGCTGTCTCCTGGAGTATACAAAGAATTCAAAAAAATCCTTTGTATTGGGTATATTGTAGAACCTTTGGGTATAGCATGAGTAAGAGATGATTGGTTTGAGCATGCAGAAAAGCATTGCCCAAGGGTTGCAGTCTACTTTGATGGAATACTAGTGGATCATGCTATCGTAGATACGGAATCCTCTGTAAACATCATGAGTTTAGAATTGATAGAGAGGTTGGGTCTCACAATTCAAAAGGACGCCTCCATGATTCTTAGAATGGCTAACGATAGTTTAAGGTAGCCTGAAGGTTGTATAACTAAAGTCCACGTTACTATTGTAAATGTAGAATTTGGACTTTAGGGTAATTAGATTCGCAGTGCTATCAAGTGTTGCTAGGTAGACCTTGGATCTTGCAAGTAGATTGTCAAGTGGATATACCTACCGATCAATTGATATTTGGTAGAGGTGCCCGATGCATCATAGTTGATGCTTATCTTGAGTCTCCTCAAAGTGAGAGAGCTCATTTATCCTCTATGGAATTAGAGACATTAGAAGATGTATCTGCTAGTGAGGCATCATCGAGCGATAAATCTAAAGAAGGGTCTACTATAGAGAACATATATCAAATAACATTGAATGAGATCAAATAAGAGATGCAAACATTATTGAGCTAGACCTTGGTATGCCAAATGATTCATGGCCAATCAAATTAGGATCCATGCTTAGTTTAAAAGAACAAGAGGACTATGTGTCCCTAATTCAGGAGTTCCGCGATATCTTTGCTTGGAGCTATGATGAACTTAGAGGCATTTCTCCTAGCCTAGTTGTGCATACCATACCTCTAAAGAAAGAAAGCCGGCCCGTACATCATAAAGTAAGGCATATGCCTTTTGAACTAAGGGACAAACTGCTCAAGGAGCTACAGAAGTTGTGGAAAGTAGATTTGATATTCCATGTTCAGCATAGTGAATGGTGTTCACCAATTGTGATCAGGAAAAAGAAAAATAATAAAATCTAGCTTTGCATGGACTTTAGAGAGCTAGATAAGCAAACAATTAAGGACTACTACACGTTGCCCTTTATTGACCAAATTTTGGATCAACTAGAGACTAGGGAAATATATTCATTCATGGATTGTTTTGCGGGTTATAACCAGATGGCAATTGCAAAAAATGACAAGCTTAAAATGTCAAGAATCGCGTGGTGGGGGGACTTGCTCAAGATGCTGCACCGAACACACACACAATGCATAAGGAGAAGCTCACTTAAGAGACAAGAAGAGAGATGGAGGCTAAAACGTTTTCTTGCTAGTTTTTTCTTCTTCTTTCACACACTTTACAATGTACACAAAGTATAGATAAGATACAACATAAAGGAAAGTAGCCTAGTAAGTCAAACAATGCATAACTGACTATACTAGACAACTGGTGCTATAACTATGCCAGCTATAAATAGGTGTAACAACCTGAATATAATAAGTAATGAGTCAGTGGCCATGTGAGAGTCATAATGACCACCGATGTGCTAAGTGTAGATGTGTGGACCAATCTAACCAGGCGGTCCATCATCAATGTCCGCATGTGTTGTGCTTGTCATCTCAACACTCCCCCTCAAGCTCAACTGCATCTCTACAACTCCAAGTAAGCTTCGAAACTTTTGAAGCTTCTCTGTACCCAATGCCTTCATGAAGATGTCAGCTATCTGATCTTGTGTGCTAACATACACCAAGTCAATCTCACCTGCTAGTACCTTCACTCTCACAAAGTGGTAGTGTACCTCAATATGTTTTGTCCTGGTATGGAACACAGGGTTCCTAGACAATTGTATACTGCTCATGTTATCACAATAAATGACAAATGGACCTTCCACCTGCACATCTAAATCAACCAATAACTTTTGTAGCCATACTACCTCACATGCTGCTACAACAGCACCTCTATACTCAGCCTCTATACTCGACAAGGCAACTGTAGGTTGCTTTTTGCTGCTCCAAGTAACTGCTGCACTACCAAGAGAGAACATGTATCCACTGGAAGATCTTTTATTAGACATACTACCAGCCCAATCTGTATCTGTGTATCCAAACACCTATACATCTATACCTGCCTCATAGAAAAGTCCATAATGTAATGTGGACTTCACATATCTCAATATGCATCTGACTGCATCCAAATGTGGCTTTCTAGGTACTTGCATAAACTGACTCACAAGACCAACAGCCTAGCTCAAGTCTGGCCTTGTAATGGTCATGTAGATCAAACTCCCCACTATCCTCCTGAATATAGTAGGGTCTTCTATCTCATCCCCAATATCAGCACTCAACTTTACATTCTGCTCTAATGGGACTGAAAGTGGTTTGCATGCTGTCATACCATACTTGGACAACATATCCAAGCCATATTGTCTTTGGGACAGCCATATACCATCATCACATCTGATCACCTCAATGCCAAGGAAGTACCTTAGCTCACCTAAATCCTTTATCTCAAACTTCTTCTTCAAAAAATCCATGACTTCAACAATCCCACTATCACTATCACCTATAATAATCAATCCATCCACATAGATGACTATGATGGCCAAACTTGGATCTCCCTTTCTCACATAAAGTGAGTGATCAGCATCAAAACCATAAAATCCAATATTGACAAGATACTCTCTGATCTTGTCAGACCATGCTCTAGGTGCTTGCTTGAGCCCATAGAATGCCTTATTCAACCTGCACACATACATGGGATGCTCTAAATCTTCTTAACCTGTTGGTTGATCCATATACACTTCTTCCTGCAAATCACCATACAAGAAGGCATTCTTCACATCCATTTGCTACAACCTCCAACCTTTGGCTGCTGCCAAAGAAATCACACATCTGACAGTTGGCATCCTAGCAATTGGACTGAAGGTTTCTTCATAATCTATGCCATATGTCTGGGCATAGCCTTTTGCAACCAACCTAGCTTTGTACCTACTAATAGAACCATCTGCATTGTGCTTAATCTTATAAACCCACTTACATCCAATAGCTTTCTTGCTCTTCGGCAATGATACTAGATTCCAAGTCTTATTGGCCTCTAATGCAGCCATCTCCTCATCCATTGCTGCATCCCAATGAGTATGACCAACAATATCCTCAAAACAAGTGGGCTCAACATCCTCAACTAGTTTCACCATATAAGCATAATGGTGAGCTACAGAACCTTCAAAATCAAATATTTTAACAGGGTATCTGACCCTGCTAGATTTGCAAACCACCGGATCACTTAATGGAGCCTTTACATTATTATGAGCTCTTTGTATACCTAGTGTCTTGACAGAAGGAATACCAAGCTCATTATCTAAGCTCTTTGAGCCACTGGAGTCTCCATCAAGAACTACATTGATGCCGTCTGACACTTTATTCTTTCCTTTGTCTTTACCTGTAGTGCTACTAGATGCACCTGAAGATGTAGAGCTACTCCTTAGTCTCCCAGACCATGGACTACCAGATGATGTCTCTGGTCCACTAAGAGTCCGTGATTCTTGCTTTTCAGCCTGCACATGAGTGTCATGATCATCATCATTATCCAATGCATCACCACTAGATGCATACCAACTGCTCATTTCATCAAAGATGACATCCCTGCTCACTCTGAACTTACATCTGACAGGGTTATAACAGCGATACCCTTTCTGCTCTAAAGAGTATCCAATAAATACACATTTTTCTACCTTTGGATCAAGCTTCTTCCATAGCTCATCTGGCACATAAACATATGCAACACAGCCAAATACCTTCAAGTGCGATACATTAGGCTTCTTGCAGGTAAAGCACTCTTTAGGAGTCATCCCATAAACTGCAGCTGTGGGAGTTCTGTTCATAATATAAACAGCAGTATGAACAGCCTCAAACAAAAAATGCTTAGGCATATTCTTTTCAGCCATCAAGGCACGTGCAACTTCTGCAATATGCCTGTTTTTCCTTTCTGCAACACCATTTTGCTGTGGGGTATACCTGCATGTGAACTGTCTCTTTATCCCATGAGACCTCAGAAAATCAGTGAACTCATTCGAGAGGTACTCTCCCCCTCCATCTGACCTCAAGCACTTTACTTTCAAGCCTGTTTCTCTTTCAACTGCAGCCTTGAAAGTTCTAAAGTGCTCAAATGCTTCACTCTTTTCCTTCATAAAATATACCCACAACTTTCTAAAACAATCATCAATAAATGTGACAAAGTATGAACTGCCTCCAAGAGATACATTTTGTGTAGGCCCCCAAATATCTATATGCACAACATCAAGGATATTTCTGCTTATATCTCTATCATGTGAAAAGGGTTGTCTTGCTGCTTACCAAACTAACATGCTTCGCATACCTTATGAAATTCTGCAACTCTAAATGTAGGCAAACCTGTAACCAACCCTTTGGACTGCATTAATTTCAGCCTTTGTACATTTGCATGTCCAATGCATTTGTGCCAAATTTCAATATTTGCAACAACACCTTTTTCTTTAGCATACATAGTAGCATTCATAGTAGGAATTCCAACATCCAGAGTAACTCTACTTCCCTTTGCTACCAACCTACACTTGTCATTGAAGTCTTCTACAAAGCAGCCCTTTGCATTAAATCTGACTTGCTGCCCTTACTCTACCATTTGACTGACTGACACCAAGTTCTTTGTAATAGATGGCACATGTAATACATCTAAATGACTCTTTGTCTTACCATCATGCAAGGACAAGGGAACTTTTTCAATGTGTGAAATTGGGTGGCATGAATCATCACCCGTCTACACATAACCTGCATTTTGCAAATCCTGTATCTCTCCAAACCATTCTGCATGGCTGATCATATGATTGGATGCACCTGAATCAACATACCAAACATCATCATGTGTTCCCTTTCCTGTAACAACATTCAGCATATGCAGCATAACAAACAGACGTTCATTTTTATCTTCATTTTGTCGTGAAGACGATGCATAGTTTCCTTTATGCAACTTACCACTGGGAATATCATCTTTCTTAACATAACATTGGGCTGCAATATGACCTGTTTTGCCACAGTAGTGATACACAATACTAGAGTTGTTAGAACCTCTGTTTTGCCATCCACCTCTTTCTCTAAAACTCCCCCTGCCTCTAAAGTTACCATGACCTCTTGAAACCTACATATCACCAAATTGCTGATTCAATCTATTTTACTGGTTGTCACTACCACGTCCTGTACCACGGCCTCTTGAAGAGAACCTTCCACGTCCCCTTCCTGAAACTAGAGTAGAAAGCTTGGACCTGTTCACCACTTCTTTCAGATGTCTCACTCTGCATGTTGATCTCTTCAGTGATCATAAGGGAAACCAACTGATCGAAATCTGGAAATGGCTTTGTGATATATATAGAAGTTACAAAAGACTTCCAAGCCTTTTCATTGTTAAGCCCACCCAAGGTAGATGACACCAAATCATCATCATCGGGCATTGCATCAATCACTGCCAAGGCATCTGCAATGCTCCTTACCTTCAGTGCATACTCATTGATAGACATCTTTCCTTTCTTCAATGTATTCAACTCTTGCTTGAGTTGAATCTTTCGTCCCTTTGTATTTATGGAAAACATACTTTCAAGTATGGTCCAAGCTGCATATGAATTCTCTGCATTTCTAACATGTCCCAGCATATTATTGTCAATTACTGCAGACAGCCAATACATGACCTTTTTTGTCTTTTGCATTCCATTCCTTTCGTGCCTTTGTCTCTTTTGCAGTTGGAGGATCACTCACCTCGGGCTCCTTTTCTTCACTTGAAACAAACTCGTAGAGTCCTTTTCCAATAAGGAAGTTCGTGACACAGAACTTCCATGAAGGGTAGTTGTTCTTGTCGAGCTTCTCAATGATGGGGTTTCCACTGTTCTCTACCATTATCACAAAACTAATACCAAACAGTAAGTAAATCTTCAGCAACCCTCGACCTGTAGTGCACAATAATACACCTGACAACCTTTTTCACTGTTTGCTCAACAATACATGCAATCTGCAACTAGTTTGCAAATAAACCCTGTGTTTATTAGCTACTAAACACCTTTGAACTTACAGATCTAAAATCTGTAACTTATGCACCTGTATACGACAGACACAATTGAAATTGCAGGGTATCTCGAACTGATGTCCGCAACCTTGCGGATCTAAAACGGGGCCTAAAACTACCTCAGATGCCCAAAATAACTACGATCACCCTAAAGGGCTCATCTGTCGAATACATAGTGCTCTTCGCGTACACCAAATCTCACTGCAATCTAAGATTTTTGCTCTGCCCTGCTTCCGGTGCCTCCACAGGCACGATCCAGGAGAGAGAGTGGAAGGATGGGAGAGCTTCTTACCCGTGGCTTGCTTGCTCAAACCTTGCTTCTTCTCCTTCACTTCAGCCTTCAAAATCAGCCTCTCTCAATGGTTTAGCTCTGATACCATATCAAGAATCGCGTGGTGGAGGGACTTGCTCAAGATGCTGCACCGAACACACACAGAATGCACAAGGAGAAGCTCACTCAAGAGACAAGAAGAGAGATGGAGACCAAAAAGTTTTCTTGTTGGTTTTTTCTTCTTCTTCCACACACTTTACAATGTACACAAAGTATAGATAAGATACAACATAAAGGAAAGTAGCCTACTAAGTCAAACAATGCATAACCAACTACACTAATTGACTGGTGCTATAACTATGCCAGCTGTAAATAGGTGTAACAATTTGAATATAATAAGTAATGAGTCAGTAGCCATGTGAGAGTCATAATGACCACTGACGTGCTAAGTGTAGACGTGTGGACCCATCTAACCAGGCGGTCCATCATGAATGTCCGCATGTGTTGAGCTTGTTATCTCAACATAAAATGATATTTATTATTGTCTTCGGTACCTTTGCATACCATGTGATGGCATTTGGTTTATATAATGCACCTGGTTCATGGCAACGGACAGCCGATAAGACCTTTGGTGACATCTCCCAGAGGAGTTGAAGGTATTTATCGATGGCCTGGGGGCGGCCACCATAAGAGAAAGGCAATTGATTATTTTGCAAAAGTTCTTTGAGCGTTGCAGATAATTTTGCATAGCTATTAACCCACGAAAGTGCGTCTTTGGAGTGCCTTATGGGCTATTGTTAGGTCATGTGGTTAGGGACGTGATTGACCCTGAAAAGATCAAGGTCATAGTTGCCATGAGTCCTCCTTGCACTCCGAAAGAGGTGCATAGCTTTCTATCATCGGTAGAGTATTATCGAAGGTCCATAAATGCCTGGCATAAAGAACATTACCATTAACGAATTTATTATCCTTTAGCTGTCTATTTGAATGGAGTGACCCTTGAAAGGTAGCTTTTAATGATGTGAAATAGAAGCTAGTAAAAGCACCAGTTTTAAAAGCACATAAAATGGGCGAAGTATTCTATATATTTTCAACAGCCACCATGTATAGTACTAAGTATTGCTTATCCCAAATTTGGGAGGAAAAGTGGTACCATCCAATCGCTTTTGCTAGTCAGAAGTTGGGCATATCAGAAATTAACTACACCTACATGGAGAAATTGTGCCTTGCAATGGTATTTGTGACTAAGAAATTCAGGCAGTACATTCTCTATGAGAAGGTTGTATTTTATATGAAGGCAAAAGGGCTTCGATTGTTGATAAAAAAGTTATAGCTACCTGATCCTTTAGCAAAGTGGTTAATCACTTTGCAAGAGTTTAATTACGATATCAGGAGAAATGGTGGTGTGGGCATATAACATGATATTTAAACGAGCCATTGGCCACACCCCATTCAAATCAATTTATGGGGAGGAGTGTGTCTTTCCCTTAGAGATTGAGTTGCCGACCATAAGATTCACAATCAACCATTCTTTGGGTGACGAGGATGCCTCTTCGAGCACTTTGACCGGTGGATTTTTGCCTCGAGAAGGTGCTTAAAATTTGCCAAAAAATCTGAATTTGAAGGAAAAATTAAACTTCGTTGAAGGTTGTAGAGGAAATTGGATCAATTTTAAGAGGCCAGCAACAGACAGGCTCCAAAACCACTCTAAAAACCCACCAAGCAACGGTTGCAGAATTTCCATAATTTCTGTTGTTTTTTTTTTCGTGTGGTTCTTGTAGTGGTTGTCAAAATATTTAAATTTTTTATGTTGTATTGTGCATTCGACAAAGTCAATTCCCCCAACCGGCACTCCTTAACGTCTCATTATCAGGTTGTGAGTGAGGCTTGCTCTCGATCATTGCTTGTGTAACAATGTGAGGATCCATCTAGCCAGGTGGTCCATCATCAATGTCCGCACGTGTTGAGCTCACCATCTCAACATTCCCCCTCAAGCTCAACTGTATCTCTGCAACTCCAAGTAAGCTTCAAAACATTCAAAGCTTCTTTGCACCCAATGCCTTTGTGAAAATGTCAACTATCTGATCTTGTATGCTAACATATATCAAGTCAATCTCTCCTACAAGTACCTTCTCTCTCACAAAGTGGTAGTACATCTCAATGTGTTTTTTCATAGCATGGAACACTGAGTTCCTAGCTAGCTATATGCTATTCATGTTGTCATAGTGAATGACAACTAAACCATCTCCCTACACATCCAAATCACCCAATAACTTTTGCAACCATACCACCTCACATGTTACTATAGCAGCACTTTATACTCAACCTTTACACTTGATAAAGCAACTGTAGGTTGTTTTTTACTGCTTCACATAACTAGTGTACTATACAAAGGAAAAACATGATTCTATTGGTAGATCTTTGGTCTAACATGCTACTAGCCCAATTTTCATATGTGTATCCAAACACCTCTACATCCTTACATACCTCATAAAAAATTCCATAATGTAAAGTGACTTCACATACCTCAATATGTGCCTAACTACATCAAAATGAGGATTTCTAGGCATCTGCATAAACTAACGGACAAGGCCAATAGCATAGCTCATAGCCTTGTGAATCATGTAAATCAAACTCCTTGCTATCCTTTTGAAGATAGTAGGGTCTTCTATCTCATCCCCAACATCAGCACTCAACTTCACATTTTGCTCCAATGGTACTACAAAGGTGTCTAGCTAGGGAGAATAAAACCACATATTCAAGAATTTGGGAAATTTCATAAAGTTTGAGAATTTCTAATGTGATTTAATATTTGGACATATACTCAAATCTTATCCCCTCACTTGAAGGTGAAATTTTCCCTAGATATTATATAAGCAATCTCCCTAAGTCCCACTCTCAAATATAGGGTTAGGATTTAGCCACTTGGTCAAATATTTACTCCTTATTTGAAAGTGGAACTTGGGAGATTTCCAAAATCTCTAATATGGTGTTACAAGGAAAAAACCCAAGCTCCTATATGCAAATGGACAAACATGATCAATAAGGATTATTGTGTCCATGTAAAGTAAAACTGAATATGTATGTACAAAGATGACCAAGATGTGTGAGGTGTATGTGCATATGTGAAGTGTATGGTGCCTTGAAGGAGTATGTACAATGGCACTACAATGCCATAGTAGATTAATTCCCTAATATTGAAGTTGAGAAAACTCTAAGTTTTGAGCATAGCAGAGTGAAGCGTGCTTCATTAAGTCCTTTGCTGAATATATCTCCAGTCATCTAATCACTTGGACGATGTTCAATCATGATCTTGCCTTTCTGTACTTCATATCGAACATAATGATAATGCACTGCAATATGTTCAGACTTGTTATGTGGAACATAAACTTTAGCAAGACTAATAACACTTTGGTTATCACATCGAAGTGGTGTGCTAGAAAGAGGAGGATATCCAATACCTGACAAAACTTGTCAAATCCATACTAACTCTCGAGCTACTAAAGATGCAGCTACATATTCAGCCTCTATAGTGGAAACAACAACACAGTTTTGTGTCTTGCTAGTTCAAGAAACAAGACAACCATTTATAAAGAAAAAATTTCCACTTGTAGAACACATAGATAAGTGAGAGCTTGCCCAATTTGCATTTGTATAACCCAAAGGTTGAAGTGAATGCAGATAATTAGAGTCTTTTTTGTCCCGATAAACCAACCCAAAATCATTAGTCCCTTTTAAATACTTCAAAACTCGATTATAAGCTACAATCCAATGTTCAAGGCATGGAGAACTAAGATGTTGTGCAAGAAAATTTGCAGCAAAAAAAAAAGTCAAGGCAAGAATTTAAGCCAACAAATTGAAGACATCCAATAAACGTAATGCTAATTGTCCATCATTCTGCAAAAAGTGAGAGTTTTTGGTAGAGCTCACAAGACAAGGGTTACTAGGAAGTGTGCAAAACCCAAACCAAACTTCTAAAGATTATCTTCAATGAACTTTTTTTTATGTAATAATAAAACACCCTTTTCTCAATAGCATTGAATCTTAATACCAAGACATGAGTGTATGTCTCCAACATCCACCATGTCAAACGCAAAATATAAAACCTTCTTTACTTGTTGCACGAAGTTGAGATTATTAGAAATAAGTATGATATCATCCATATACAGAGAAAGAATAACAAAACTATGATTATAGCACTTGACATATAAGTTAGGATCTTAAGAAAAAGAGATAAAACCTTGTTTTGTAAGAAAGAGATCAATCTTTTGATACCAAGCTATATAAGTTAGGATCTGAAGAACAAGAGATAAAACCTTGTTTTGTAAGAAAGAGATCAATCTTTTGATACCAAGCTCGTGAAGATTGTTTGAGACCATAGAGTGCCCGATGAAGTCTACAATCAAGTTTTTCCTTATGTTTTACTACAAATCCCTCTAGTTGCTCCATGTATATCTCTTCCTTTAAATCACCATTAAGAAAAGTAGTTATTATATCCATTTGGTGAACCTCCAAATAAAAATCAATAGCAAAAACTAACAAGACTTGAATACTGGTAGTACAAATAATACTTGAGAAAGTTTCTTGATAATCAACTCCTACAATTTTCGTGAAACCTTTGGCAACTAGTCTTACTTTGAATTTTTTCAAATGTTCCATCTTCTTTTGTTTTAGTCTTATAAACCCACTTGCATTTAATAACAGTATGTCCAAGTGGTAACTTAGTTAGAATCCATCTGCCCTTAGAGACAAGAGATTCATACTAAGCTGATTATTGGTTTCAACCTCACATGGCTGATTTTTTTAATCGTAAAATGGTTGTGCACAATTGTCATACACCTTGCATCAAGCATGCCATGTGCTATCTCCTGGAATGCATTGCACTTGTTTGATAAAATTTGGCCAATGCTGAGAGGACAGAAAACCCAAGCTGTAGGGTTAGACGGGTGCTTCCGTTGGGGAAAATCTTGTGAGGTAAATAATAATCTCATCGAATGCTGAATTATGAAAGAGTGGAGTTTGTGCGAATGTCATATGTGTTAGCGTCGTATCTTGGGGCTAATCCCCGAGGTGTAGGAGAGTCATAGTGGAGCCGTGGCAATCAGCCCGAGAGGTGCTTCCCTATGTGTGTATTACAAGGCATTATGCCTATATGTTATGGGATCTCCCTCTGAGGAGAAGGGAAGGTGAACATTGGAATACATATTGGATACAAATGCAAAATCGTCATAACCATTTAGTACAAAGTGAGGTTTAGATGCTCCTGGCCCGCGAGGCCGTGTGGTGGGGTTGTCTGTCATATGCATGAGGTCCAGCTAGTGCCATAGCCAGTTTCGGCCCATTTTAGGTCCCATCAGTGGTGCATTTGCGGGGAGCCGCCAAAAAGTGGTGGTTCTCGAATCTAGGGTTTTTTAGGAACCAAATAGTTGGTTTATGTCCTCTGACAAGGACCGTCAAGCCAAAATACAAATAGCAGAACGTGTTGAGAGGGCTAGACGGCGGCTGGAGATTGTAAGACAATATTCTCCTCAAAGGAGCTGCCCGTTACGCATAAGTGCAGTGGTTCTAGTAACCTAGGTGTTACGAGTAGCTCTTTGAGTGCAAGTGGAAGTCTTGGTACTTCCCTATTTCCAATTAATCAACCCACAACAAGTGGGAGTGTAGTGTTGCCTACACAAACTCCTATTGTCAATCCGGTTGTAGCCATGGCACAACCTATCGCAATTCTAGTAGGTACACCAGATTTACCGGCATTAGGAGCACCGTTGCCCATTTTCCATGGGTTAGCAGAAGAAAATGGAGAACTCCACATGAAGGAGTTTCAAACGCTTATGTTCAATTATCAAATCCAAGATGAAGGACACCTAATGATGTTCTTCAACATGACGTTAAAAGCAAGAGCGGTAGAGTGGTATCACGGTCTAGAAGTTGGAACCATAACTAGCAGTGCCCAACTCTTTATGCATTTCCGTAGGGATTTTTCCCCTGACAAGGGTGGGCAATATTGATTGCATGTTCTGAATGTATCATGCCAAGAGCCAAATGAGAATGTCCAGGCATATGCCAAGAAACTAAAGCAAGTTCTTTGCAAACTTAATGCTTATATTCCCATTCCAGCAGCTACACAGTTGCAATATTTCCTACATGGATTGGATTTTAATATCCAGGTGCAGCTGAGTAGTGTTGCTTTGGCCGATATTAACATTGCCATTACCCAAGCAGAAGGAGTAGAGTCGTGCTTGCAAGCTGCTTATGCAGCAAGGATAAATTGGAATGGTAATAATTTGGCCTTGACCAATGGGATTCAAGGGGACCCCATGCTAAATACGGATGGCAAAGGGAATATTATGTTGAATCTTCTTATGTTACCAGCTCCTCCTAGCATGACTATGCATATGGATAGTGAGGCGGCCTTGCTAAATAGTGGTGGAAACCAAACAATGAATCCTAATGTTATCCCAGTTGGTCACGGATAATTCCTAATCAAGTGGTTAGGCCCATGGGGTGACAGACTGACGATGGCAGCTATGAGTCAAGTACTTCTAATGTCCTTGATGAAGTTAAGGACATGATGAAGAACTATACTAATATGATCTCTAAACAATACCGACAAATAGCTGTGGATGTCAACTTCCTTAGGAAGCAGCAGAATTTGATAGGAGCCGACACCCTGAAGAGGGTGGCCCCTCAAGATTCAGCTGTAAGTGGTGTGGGGGCCAACATTTCCCTAATAATTGCTCGAATGTCAAATGTGATATTTACAAAAATTTTGGCCACTTAGCCACTACCTGTTGGAGTAAGATTAGTTCTCTCCAGCAAGGGAGTAAACAACCATGTCTAGTTAACCATCGTGCACAAGGGAATAACCTCCCACAAGATGATGGACCAAGGCAAATACTACAAAGAGGAAAGGCTATTGTAGAGGAGTTACCTCATGGTAGTGGAGTCAGCCTTATTGAGACTGTACGTGTCAATGATGCGGAAACTTCTAATCTACGAGCTGTAACAAGCGGCCAAAAGGCTAAAGTGGGTGAAAAAGATAATGCAAAACCTGTTGAGGGAAGCCCTAAGCAAGATGCTAGGGAAAAGCAAGTCTTGAATCCTGATAAGGAAGGCGGACCATTAACACCTATTGGTAGTAAAGTCGATCCCGAAAAAGGATTGCCAAGAAAGAAGGTAAAGGCTAAAAAAGAGGCACCAAAGCTGATGGAAAGACCAAAGGAGAGAATGGTTTGGCGCAAGAAGAGAACTTTGGCTAATTACCACGTCTTTGATCTAGCAAGTTCCCTTTGCGAAGTCAAACCAAATGTGAATCTCCTGCAATTGATTAAACTTTCTCTAGGAGTATGCAACGAATTCAAGAAAATCCTGCGTATAGGGTATATAGTAGAATCTTTGGGCATAGCTAGAGTGGGGGAAGATTGTTTCGATCATACTTAAAAGTATTGCCCTAGGATTCCAACATATGTGGATGGAATATTAGTGGAGCACGCTATTGAGGACACTGGATCCTCCATCAATATCATAAGTTCAGACTTGATGGAGAGGTTAGGTCTAGAGATACAAAAAGACAGCTACACACTTCTTAGAATGGCTGATGATAGTCTAAGACAACCAGAAGGTTGCATTACTAAGGTCCACGTTACAGTTGCGAGCGTGGAATGCTATTTGGACTTTAGGGTGATAAGGTTTGCAGGATGTCCTAGCTATCGAGTTTTGCTAGGCAGGCCATGGATTCTACGGATAGATTGTCAAGTCGATATACCCACTGGTTGAGTGATTCTAGGTCGAGGTGCCCATCGTGTAATAGTGGATACTTACCCTGAGTCTCCTCAAAGTGAGAGAGCTCCACTATCCTCCACCGAACTTGAAACAGTAGATGATCCATCTAGTAGTGAGATGTCATCGAGCGATGGATCTAAGGAAGGGTCCACTATAGAGGATATTTATCAGATAACCTTGAATGAGCCGATAGAGTCTCATGATCGAATAAGAGATGTAGACGTTATTGAGCTGGATCTTGGTACGCTGAATGATTTGCGGCCAATCAAATTAGGATCCATGCTCAATTTGCAAGAAAGAGAGGATTATGTGTCCTTAATTCGAGAGTTCCACGATATCTTTGCTTGGAGCTATGACGAACTTCGGGGTATTCCTCCCAGTCTAGCTGTGCATACTACTCCTGTAAAGGAAGGTACCCTCCCTATACGTCAGAAAGTAAGGCAGCGTACGCCTTTTGAATTAAGGGACAGGTTGTACGAGGAACTACAGAAGTTGCGAAAAGTGGGTTTGATCTTCCTTGTTAAGCATACTAAATGGTGCTCACTAGTTCTGATCAGGAAGAAGAAGAATAATCAAATCCGTCTTTGTGTAGACTTTAGAGAGCTAAATAAGTAGGCTGTTAAAGATTACTACCTGTTGTCATTTATTGACAACTAGCAGTGTAGGGAAATCTATTTGTTTATGGACTGCTTTGCAGGGTATAACCAAATGGCGTTCGATGAGCAAGACAAGCTAAAAATGACTTTTAATACAGATTTCAGTACCTTTGCGTACCATGTGATGCCATTTGGGTTGTGTAACGCACCTAGTTTGTGGCAAAGAACAACCAACAAGACCTTTGGTAACATCTCCCTAGAGGAGTTGAAAGTATTCATTGACGATCTGGGGGCATCCACTATAAGGAATAGACAGTTGATCATTTTGCGCAAGTTTTTTTAGCATTGCAGACAATTTTGCGTAGCTCTTAACCCACGGAAGTGCGTCTTCGGAGTCCCTTATGAGCTCTTGTTAGGCCATGTGGTCAATTCCGTAGGGATTGCGATTGATCCTAAAAAGATCAAGGTCATAGTCGCCATGAGTCCGCCACGTACTCCAAAGGAAGTGCATAGCTTTCTGTCATCAGTAGGGTATTATCAGAGGTTTATCAATGCCTTGGTAGAAAGAATATTGCCGCTGACAAACCTATTGTCCTTTAACTATCAATTTACATGGAGTGATGCTTGCAAAGTATCATTTTGATGATGTGAAGCAGGAGCAAAGCACCTATTTTAAAAGCACAAAAAAGGGGCAAAATATTCTATATATTTTCAGCAGCAACTATGTATAGTATCAGTTGGTGCTATTTGGCCCAAATTTGGGAGAAAAAGTGGTACCATCTGATAGATTTTGCTAGTCGAAAGTTGGGCATATCGAAAATTAACTACACCTATATGGAGAAGTTGTGCCTTGCGATGGTGTTTGTGACCAATAAGTTTAGGCACTACATTCTCTATGAGAGGGTGGTTTTTTATACGAAGGTGGAAGGGCTTCGATTGTTGTTGAATATGTTACAACCATCTAACTGTTTAGCAAAGTGGTTAATCACTTTGTAAGAATTTGATTATGAGTTTAAAAGGCAAGTTGCCAAAGCTTCAAGGCATTGTAGAGTGTCTTGTGGATTTCGGAGAGCCAAAAGAGGTCTTGGCTGAAGGAAGTGACATGGAGACTTTGTTCAAGATTGATACGACGTCTATTCCCTCTTGGTATGCTGCTATAACGCATTACCTTTCTACGGGAGAGACTCAAGCTGTTGTATCAAAATCGGAGAAGAGGAAGATTAAACAGCAGGCATTGAAGTTTTCCTTTATCACAGGCACATTATATCGGCAGGGTGTTGATGATATCTATCACTAATGTGTGATGCCTGACGAGGTTCCCTTTATCTTGCAAGAGTGCCATGACTCCGCTTCTTGTGGAGGGCACTTTGTTGAGCGGTTAATGGCACAGAAAGCTTTAAGAGCTGGATATTGGTGGCCGTCCATCTTCCAAGATTCCTTTGACTATGTCAAGAGATGTGATACATGTTAAAGACATGATAGCAGAGAGAATAGAAGGCGTCCACTTACATCTATCATGGTTATCCTTCCATTTGAGAAGTGGGGCATTGACTTTGTGGGTCCTATTACCCCATTGTCTACTACTCAGAAGGGATATAATATAGTAGCAACTCATTACTTTACAAAGTGGTCAGAAGCACAGGTGACAAGGTAGGACAATGCAAAAGAGACTACTAGTTTCCTACTTGAGCAAATCATCTGCCATTTTGGTCCGCCAAAGGAAATAGTATCAGATCATGGAACCCATTTTTTAAATAAAGTGATTAAAAGCCTGACTGAAGCTTGGAAAATTATGCATAATAAGACGACCCCCTATAATCTGTAAGCTAATGGACAAGTTGAAAGTACCAATAAGGACCTTGTGGGTATCCTATCCAAGATAGTCTCCAAAAAGAAGCGGGACTAGGATACAAAATTATATGTGGCGGTTTGGGCATATAATACGACGTTCAAACAAGCCACTGGTCACACCTCGTCCAAATTAGTTTATGAGGAGGAGTGTGTCTTACCCTTGGAAATTGAGTTGCCAACCATTAGATTCGCAATCAATCATTCTCTAGGTGATGAAGATGCCCTATTTGAGCAGTTTACAACTATAGCCCACTTGGACGAGCTCAAATTGCAGAGTTTGTTGCACCGGGAGGTAGCTAAACATCGGATGGAATGGTTGCATGATCTGAAAGCGAAGAAATATACTTTTAAAAAGGGGTAGTTAGTTTTATATTACGATGTGCATAGGGAGCTATTTCCTGGAAAGTTGGAACCTTGATGGGATGGCCCTTACAAGATAGTTCGTATAGGTAAAAATAAGTCCACAGTTTTATTAGCTCATCTACAAGGAGTGGAATTTAAGAATAAGGTTAATCTTAATAAGATTAAACCTTATTATTTCTAAGCATGCCAACATGCTAAATGCATTGCAGGTCCATGCTGGGGCTGATTTAAGACCTGCAGGAGAGCTTAAATTGGTTGTTGGGGCGGTTAATCCCTTATTTGAAGCACCCATATCTCAAGCAAAGATATCATCAAGGGAGGCTTATATGGTGGAGCAAGGGATATAAAGTGATTGAGCAAGAAGATGGTACCTTTGTGTGGGAAATTAAATTCTTCTGCATCACTGCTTATAAATCTTGACAAGCATCCCTGTTGAGTTTAATGAAGAAGGTGGGATGGAGCCATCAGTTCATCCTCTAAATATGTTGAACTTTGACTATCATAATTACAAATAGGGGGGTTCTTGATGGCTGGCCGTGTAAACCCATTATGGACGTATACATTATATTTTGATGGAGTGCCTAGGGGCTCTAATAGAAAAGGAAGTGTTGGAGTAGTTATCCGAGATCCTCGACGTAGAGTTACAAGGAAATTAGCTGCTTACCTCTGGGTAGGATTTAATAGAGTATAAAGATCTACTTATGGGATTGAATATTGCTTAAAAAGGTGGCATTAGGCAGTTGTTAATAAAAGGGGATTCCCAGCTGATCTTAAATCAACTCAATGGGACACATACAGTCCGAAATCCTCTCCTTCATATGTATCATCGAACTGCTATAACCCTACTTGATGAATTTGAGAACATATCTCTTCAGCTAATTCCACATTTTTGGAATCAGTTTGCGGATTCCTTAGCTAATTTTTCTTATGAAGAGGATCTCTTTTTCAATTGTGGTCCTAGTCCGGATGTTGCTATTGATAATGAGGCATGACCTGGTTGCTTGTTGTGGGGAATGTTATCAGACCACGTGTTATATGGCAGGTGATGGTTGATATGGGTAAGCAAAGAGTAGCCGAGACCCATCTACCGTTATTATCTTGGACCCATAGGTTGATCAGAAGACATGTTATGCGTACGCCTCTCTTTCTGTATATGCAGGAGGTATGGGCCATAATTTGATGCATCTAGTTTAGGGATGAGAGCCCTATTTTTTTTCCTTGGAATGGAGTGTATTTGCATATATTTGCCTTTTTCCAAGGAGGGATCTCTATGAGCTATTTTTTTTAATTTCGTTAGGCCAAGAGGGCCAATGGTTTTAAGTATCTAATGTCTCATTCCTTGGAATGGAGTCTATTTGCATATATTTGCGTTTTTCCAAGGAGGGATTTCTATGAGTTATTTTGTTTGATTCTGTTAAGACAAGAGGGCCAGTGGTTTTAAGTAGTTAATGTCTCATTTCTTTAGGCCAAGAGGGCTAGTTGTTTTCAGGTTTTAATAATCTATCTCTTTAGGCCAAGAGGGCACGTTAGTTTGCAGTGAAAAGTGCTATTTCTTTAGGCTAAGAGGGCCCTATCACTGTTTGGTGCAGGTATGTTTAATGCTTTGTTGTTTTAGTGATTGCGCCATACAAGTTGACGAAGTCGCTTGAGGGAGCCTTTGCTACGAAGGAGCTTCTTGTGGCCATTCCAAGTGGTTTCGTCCCCTTTCCGAGTCTTTTCCCTTAAGCAATTAATGATATATGTGTGGGTGAGGGTTACTTTCTTTTGTTTGTTGGGGACTAGCACTTGAGGCATGAAGTCCCACGTTTAGGTTCTGTATATCCGGGGGAGGTTTGAGTAGTCATTGCCTCCTGCAAGGCATTGTCAGACATAAAGACCTATTTTAGATGGGAGTTGTAGTGACCCTGTTCTGCGGACTTGCTAGGCGGCCTATCTAGGAGTTCCTATTAGTTGTGAGGCAATTAGAGATGCCTACTAAAATAATGATGGAAAGAGACAAAACCCTAAAGATCTGAAAGACAATATATGAATATACAGAGGTGTGTAAAAAGGGGTTCTAACCCCTATAAAAATAGAAAAGGAAAGAAAGAAAAATCCTTGAGCTATTGTTTATCACCTTGCGAAGGTCTGGTAGGTTCTTGGGGATGAGACAAGATTCAGGGCTGATGCCTTCTTCCTAGGGGTGGCATCTAGCTGAAAAATGAAGAATATAAGAAGGTTGGAGTGAAAATAAAAGTGAGCATTAGAAACGGATTAAGTGTCACCTTGCGAGGGCTTGGTAGGTTCTTGGGTACTGACACAGGACCTGAGGCCGATGCCCTATTCTCCTTGGGTCAGTACGCTCAGCTCCCTCCTTTTTACACGCTCGAGTATGGAAAATGAGAGGTTAAAAGAGATGTGCTAAAAGGAAATATTTTTTTGTCGGGCTATAGGAGTTCTTGCCTAGTAGGAGCTCCTGGTTGAGTTGTCCTTAGTTAGGTAGGTAGTTCAGACCACCACTTAGGATGACCTCTTTGATAGTTCTTTTTAGCTTGGTTGTGTTGGAGCAATTGGTTAGTGACTAGCTTCAGACCTTCTATCAGATTATGCTAGGCCTACTCCTGGTGGATTTCATGCCTTGGTTTTGTCAGGGGGTAGGGTATGAGTTGTGATGTATTGTGTTGTGTATTTTTTGTATCATCTTGATGCTCCTTTTTTTTGTTTATGTGCAGATCTGTTCGTGGGATTCGATGGGCTGCATCGCCCTATCCCATGGTCGCCAATGACAGATGATTTTTTATGCCAAGAACTGCTTAAAAATAGCCAAAATTTATGAATATCAGGGAAAAAATAGACTTCATCGAAGGCGACGGTGGCAATCAGGACAATTTTAAGCATCGATGTTGAGAAGTGCTTAAAAATAGCCAAAAATTATGAATATGAGGGAAAAAATAGACTTTGTCGAAGGTGGTAGTGGCAATCAGGATGATTTTAAGTGGCAAGTCCCTAAAGCGTTATGCTAATCTTCATGGAAAATCAATTGGTGGCGGATGGTTGAGCTGGAGTTTTCCTAGATGCAAAACAACGTCAGGAATCCAACGCAAGTCTCGGATCTCCATTCCGAGATCATTTGATCCCCCATTTCGGGGTTGTGAAGTGGCTACTGGATCTGGAAGTCAAGAAGATCGTGACGGATCCCAGCTTTGTAGATTTCAATGCTAGGGAGCCAACTGTCCAATCGGATCGCGAATCGGAGTCTGTTTGCACCCCCAAATAGGCTGAAAACCTCAATAATGTTGTTGAAGATGAGAATCAGAGTGCATGGGACTTATGGGAGAAGATGCAGGAGCTGTAAACGCCCCGAACAACGTAGTATGCTTAACAATTATGATATTTTCTTGTTTTCGAGATTTAATAGAAAAGATAATGAACACTTAAAGCTGAAAATGAAAATTACTCACAAAATTACAGCCATAAAAATGTAAAAGTAATGGAGACAAGATTGAGGGTTGAAGATGGGCAACCCCCCCCCCCCCCCCCCCCGAAGGAATGTATTTCTGCTCAACCCAAGTCCCTTAGGGAAGAGCTCAGTTACAATCAACCTGAGAGTGAGAAGAAGTAATTCTCACTCTCACAAGATCATGCAAAGATGTACAAACACACATGCATTATCTATTATGCAATGATAAGAACTGATTTCTTTACAGTATGAGAGAAGAAAAAGAGGAATTCAGCCTTTCTCCATCGTTGATCAGCAGTACAGGGATAGAGCTTGCTTCTTGTAGCTAAAATGGAAGAAAGAGCTCAAGAAGGAGGTGCTGTAATGAATTTACAAGCTTGCTGTCTTGTAAAACAGCAGTGATAGAAGAGGGAATATGGAGGAATTTGATAATGGAGAAGTGGGGGATGATGATGGGGATGGATGGGGCCAGTTTCTGGCTATCTGTGGGTGCTGTACATGAGTTTACAGCAAAGGCAAATGATGCTCAATGAAGAAAAACGAGCTCTTATTTATAGGAGAGGGGAGAGCTAGTACAAAAGGGGAAAGTGGAGTAGCACAAGACAAGTGTCCAGCCACATGTCATGAGATGTGACAAGTGGTGGGACACTTGGAAACTTGTGTGACAAGTGTCTTGACACTTGTCTCTTCTTTATGGCCTTCCTTTTTGGGTTGAATACTGTCAAGAATAGAAACAACCAAATTTAGTAAGCACAGTCAGAGTACAGAACTTACTATTTTTAGAATGACATCCCTATTTTTTAGGACTAGCATTTTTAGGCTAATTCGAGGCTCCTAAAATTTAGGGACCTCCTAAAATTTAGGGATCTCCTAGAATTTAGGGACCCCCCCAATATGGGTATCATATGAAAGCTTTTTCCGTGTACATCGCAAAAATGGTATCCGAATCTTCATGTGACTTTCCTATGCAAAGAAATGTGCATTTCAAGCTTTCAGCCCACACATGCACATTATACAAGCATTTCATGATCATGCCATCTTGTTGATTGTAATTGTCTGTTCTGGTGGATCTAGCCCACACTTCAAGGCATCAATCCTTTCTGTGTGCGAGTCTAACCCTGATATGCGTGAGTTCTAGTCACAGGCGCCCAATCAGGTCATATAGGTGGAAGTGTGAACTATCTTTTCTCTAACCCACCGTGTGGGTCCACCATAACCTGTGACCACTCATCAGTGGCCAGCTTCAATGCACTTTTCTTTATATCTAATTAGTGCAAAGGAAATAAATTTAATAAATCATTATATAGATAAATTAATGAAAAAGGATACAAATTTTGTTTCTATAGAGTTGTGACAGCCCTCTAGCTTTTATTCAGCTGTCCTCAGCTGAAAATCTTCTTGATATTGTTGTAGAATATTTGGGTAATCCTTCATGAATTTTTCATCTACCCACTGTGCATCTATTGTGGGTAGATTCTTGAATTTTAGCAAGATTTTTCGTGTCACAAGGCCACTTCTCGTGGTTCGATCCTTGAGAAACAAAATCCTTTCAGGTTCCAAGAGTTGCTCTGTTTCTTCAACTTCTGGGGGATCTTCTGGTCCTATGTTAGGTTTTAGCAAACTTACATGAAAAGCATTGTGTATTTTCCAATGAGTAGGAAGCTCAAGTCGATAAGAAACTTCATTTATTTTCTCAATCACTTTGAAGGGTCCAAAGTATCTACTGGAGAGCTTTGGAAAAGATGAATTTTGACCAGAACCTTATTTGAGCCTGCTTTCATCAAACTTTAGCAAGACATATTGACATTTTTCAAAAGACAAAGGTCTTCTTCGTTTATCTGCTTGCTTCTTTTGTCGCTCTTGCGCAACTTTGATAGTGGCTCGAACTTGATCCATTGTTGTTTTTAAATCTGAAGCAAACTCATCAGCAGCAAAAATCTTATCTTTAGTGCGAATAATTGGAGGAGGAATCACTTTACCCTGTACTATTTCATTTGGAGCTTTCCCTGTGGATGAGTGCACTGTATTGTTGTAAGCAAACTCCAATAATGGAAGATATTTCTCCCATTGTGACTTATGTTCACTAACATAAGCTTTCAACATATCCAAAAGAGTGAGATTCATCACCTCTGTTTGGCCGTCAGCTGAGGAGAACTTTAAAGTGGTTCCCAAATTCTCAAATAAAGCACGCCAAAAGTTACTTGTGAATTTGGAGTCTCTATCTGAAATGATCTCAGAAGGCATACCATGTAATCTGAAGATATGTTGAATGAAAAGTCTTGCAGCTTGTGCGGATTTCAATGTTTTATGACATGGAATAAAATGTGATTGTTTGCTGAATCTATCAATTATGACCCAAATCATATCATGACCTTGAGGTGTTCTTGGAATACCTGAGATGAAATCCATTGTGATAGATTCCCATGGATCTTTGGGCACTGGAAGAGGTTGCAACAATCCTGGAATCTTCTGCCTATCATATTTGGATTTTTGGCATACCAGACAAGCCTCAATGAAGTTATATGTATCTTTTCGTAATGTTGGCCAATAAAAGTAGCGCTCAATTGCACTTAGAGTGGCTACCCTCCCTCTATGCCCTGCATAAGGGGGTTCATGACTTTCTTTAAGCACCTTTTGTCGAACAGGAAGAGTGACACAAAGGCGATTGTTCATGAGAAGGTAACCGTCTTTGATGGGATAATCTGGATGAGAATCTCCTTGCTGTAAATTTGACCAAACTGCTGCAAAATCAGTATCTTCATCATAAGTATTCTTCATCGTTTGAAAATCTTCATGATGAGCCACTGTAATAGTTGCAATGCGAGGCACTCTAGACAGTGCATCAGCAACTACATTTTGTTTCCCTGGAGTGTACATAATTTGAAAATGAAACATAGACAAGAAATTTTCCCATCTTGCATGTTTCTCCTGCAAATGCTTTTGAGTCTTGAAATACTTCAAGCTTTGATGATCGGTTTTAATAAGGAATTCATTGCCTAAAAGATAATGTTTCCATATCTTTAAAGCATGAACCATTGCTAAGAGCTCCTTTTCATAAATGTCATACCTTTTCTCCACATCATTTAGACGGCGGCTTTCAAAGGCTACGGCATGGCCTTCTTGATTTAGCACTGCACCAATACAATCACCGCAAGCATCTGCTTCCACCACAAATGGTTTTACCAGATCTGGAATGATAAGAACACGTCCAGAATTAAGAGCTGTTTTTAGCCTTGTGAAGGCTGCCTTCTCTTTTTCCTTCCATTGGAAAGAGATCTTCTTCTTTGTAAGGTCATGAAGTGGACAAGCCATATGTGCAAAATGCTTGATGAAGTGGCGGTAATAAGAACATAAGCCAAGAAATGATCGCACCTCATGTACATCACGAAGATGAGGCCATTCTTGGATTATCCTGATCTTTTCAGGATCCATCTGAATCCCTTCAAAAGAGATGACATGCCCAAGATAATTTATTTTATGCATGAAAAATTCACTCTTTTTACCATTTACCAAGAGTTGATTTTGTTGTAGTAATTGTAGAACAATTTCCAAGTGTTGATGATGCTCCTCTTCATTCTTGCTAAAGACAAGAATATCATCAAAGAAAGTACCGACATATTGTCGATGCTCTCTAAAGATGCGCTCCATCATTCGATTAAAGGTGGCTGGTGCATTGGTTAATCCGAAAGGAACCACCAAGAATTTATAAAGACCATATGAAGTGCGGAAAGCAGTTTTGTGTACATCTTGTGGTATTACCCTAATTTGATGATAACCACTCTTTAGATCAATGCGGCTGAAAACCTTTGAGCCTCTTAGACGATCCAAAATGTCGTCAATTCTAGGAATAGGAAACCGATTCTTCACGGTGATTTTGTTGAGGGCTCGATAATCAATGCACATCCTGAATGTGCCATCTTTCTTTTGAACAAGAAGAACCGGTGAACAAAATGGTGAGCTACTTGGCCTAATTAGCCCACGATTGAGTAGGTCTTCGACTTGCTTTTTGATTTCTTCTTGTTGAGGACGGCTCACACGGTATGGTGCTATATTAGGAGGAGAACTACCCGGGATAATATCAATATGATGGTCTTCTGGCCTTTCTAGGGGAAGCTGATAAGGAAGATCTTCCGAAAAACAATCTTTATACTTTTCCAAGAGCTGAAGTTGCTCTTGGTTTTTAGCATTCGTATTATCTTTTACATCAGTGACATAAAGCAGACAACATTGAACACAATCCTTGATTGCTCTAGAGACTTGCATATGGCTTATCATAGGTATGGTGTCTCCAGAAACTCCAGCTTGGATCTCGTACTTCTTGCCTTTTTTGGTGAGTTCTACCTTCTTTTTGTGAGAGAAGATGGTTGAATCTACTCTATGATTCCAGGGCATGCCAAGAATCACATCGCAACCATCAAGGTCTCCGATACAGAAGGTATCTTCGTCACTGTAGCCTTGAATTTGAAACTTGAGCTTGCCAATGTAGGGTATCACAGTCTTCACTATGTCACCTTCATCAGCATTTAAAGCTTGGCGAACTTCTGCCGGAGTATCCATCTCTTCATTCTTTAATCCAAGCTCTTTAGCTAATTGCAAGGAAATAATATTTTCATTCGCCCCAAGATCTATTAAGAATAGTGCTTGCTTACCTTGCAACTGTCCCCAAGCTTTTAATAATTTGCGCGTCTCTGGAGTGTGAGTTGTGTTTGCAACTACATCACTGATAGCATTGATTTTCACTGGCGACTTAGGCTTGTTGTCAGAAACCTTGCTTTGTCCCTTGTTTGGACATTGCTTCGCTATGTGGCCTGTTTGTCCACATTTAAAGCACTTCCCTTCTTTCATGAAGCGTTGCTTTTCTTCTTCGGAAAATTGCTTTGCTTGTGGGTATAGATTGGAGCGAAATTGAGGAGCATTAGGAGGTGCATAGGGCTTCATCTTCTTTTGATTTGATGGTGGCTGCTTTTGCCACTGTTTTTGTCCTTCATTTGGGGCTGAATACTCCTCATCATCAGCTACTCTCTTCTTATCATTCTTTTGGAATGATTTGTTGCCATTGTGCTCCATTTCCCATGTCTCAGCATGGTCAATGAGTTCCCTGAGACTAGAACAATGATAATGATTAAGAGCAGTACGAAGTTTAAAATGCAAACCTCCTTGAAACTTCCTAAGCTTTTCCGAACTGCTGATCTTCTTGAAATGTTGGACCTTCAAAAGTAGCTCCCAAAATCTCTTGGTATAGTCACCAAGTGACTCATTTTTCCTTTGCCAAAGCCGATCCCATTCCATTTTTACATCTCTTTTGAAATGAACAGGAAGAAATTGGCTTTGTATCAGGCGAACAAAGGACCGCCATGATTTTGGGGCAGCATGATCATATTCCAACCCCGTCCACCAAGTATGGGCTAAGTCGGTTAAATGTAAAGCTGCAAACTTAATCTTTTCTTTTTCTTTATACTTATCACGACCATACAAAATTTGAAATTGACGAATAAACTTCAGAAGAAGATCAGGATTTCGAGAACCATCATACATACTGAACTTGATCTTCTTTTCAAGTTGAGATAGTGACTTAGTCTTCTTCTTCTTCTTATGCCTTCGTCCATGCTCAGATCTTGAGGGTGAAGATGATGAAGTGCTTGATGGGGATGAAGATGGAGACGAGGGTGAAGAATGTCGACGCCTTTGACGATGATGAGGTCTTCCACGAGAAGGGTGTGACTCTTCATTACTAGAAGAGGATCCATCAGAATAGGCGCCAGATGACTTTGAAGAAGAGGATGAGCTTCGACGCGATCTCTTTCTTTGTCTTGAAGTAGAATGGGACTGCCTCTTAGAAGTAGTTGGACTTCTTGATCGGCTTCTTTCATTGGTATGGCTTTGTCTTCTTGAAGTAGATGGGCTTCTTTCCTTGAATTCTTTGGGATTCTCAACTTTTTCTAGTTTGAGAAGTTGCTCACGAATTTGCTGATTCTCCTCTCTAAGACTTTGAATGGCTTGAAGGATAGCACTCGATTGATCCAGAGACTAAAGAAAAAAAAAATGCTCAAGCACTCAATGCAAGGGCTGAAAACAAACAAACTTATAGTTGTAAGCACTGCCAGTGTTGGGGGTGAGGACCGAGCCAAAGCTCTGATACCACTGTAAACGCCCCGAACAACGTAGTATGCCTAACAATTATGATATTTTCTTGTTTTCGAGATTTAATAGAAAAGAGAATGAACACTTAAAGCTGAAAATGAAAATTACTCACAAAATTACAGCCATAAAAATGTAAAAGTAATGGAGACAAGATTGAGGGTTGAAGATGGGCAACCCCCCCCCCCCCTCCCCCCGAAGGAATGTATTTCTGCTCAATCCAAGTCCCTTAGGGAAGAGCTCAATTACAATCAACCTGAGAGTGAGAAGAAGTAATTCTCACTCTCACAAGATCATGCAAAGATGTACAAACACACATGCATTATCTATTATGCAATGATAAGAACTGATTTCTTTACAGTATGAGAGAAGAAAAAGGGGAATTCAGCCTTTCTCCATCGTTGATCAGCAGTACAGGGATAGAGCTTGCTTCTTGTAGCTAAAATGGAAGAAAGAGCTCAAGAAGGAGGTGCTGTAATGAATTTACAAGCTTGCTGTCTTGTAAAACAGCAGTGATAGAAGAGGGAATATGGAGGAATTTGATAATGGAGAAGTGGGGGATGATGATGGGGATGGATGGGGCCAGTTTTTGGCTATCTGTGGGTGCTGTACATGAGTTTACAGCAAAGAAAAATGATGCTCAATGAAGAAAAACGAGCTCTTATTTATAGGAGAGGGGAGAGCTAGTACAAAAGGGGAAAGTGGAGTAGCACAAGACAAGTGTCCAGCCACATGTCATGAGATGTGACAAGTGGTGGGACACTTGGAAACTTGTGTGACAAGTGTCTTGACACTTGTCTCTTCTTTATGGCCTTCCTTTTTGGGTTGAATACTGTCAAGAATAGAAACAACCAAATTTAGTAAGCACAGTCAGAGTACAGAACTTACTATTTTTAGAATGACATCCCTATTTTTTAAGACTAGCATTTTTAGGCTAATTCGAGGCTCCTAAAATTTAGGGACCTCCTAAAATTTAGGGATCTCCTAGAATTTAGGGACCCCCCAATATGGGTATCATATGAAAGCTTTTTCCGTGTACATCGCAAAAATGGTATCCGAATCTTCATGTGACTTTCCTATGCAAAGAAATGTGCATTTCAAGCTTTCAGCCCACACATGCACATTATACAAGCATTTCATGATCATGCCATCTTGTTGATTGTAATTGTCTGTTCTGGTGGATCTAGCCCACACTTCAAGGCATCAATCCTTTCTATGTGCGAGTCTAACCCTGATATGCGTGAGTTCTAGTCACAGGCGCCCAATCGGATCATATAGGTGGAAGTGTGAACTATCTTTTCTCTAACCCACCGTGTGGATCCACCATAACCTGTGACCACTCATCAGTGGCCAGCTTCAATGCACTTTTCTTTATATCTAATTAGTGCAAAGGAAATAAATTTAATAAATCATTATATAGATAAATTAATGAAAAAGGATACAAATTTTGTTTCTATAGAGTTGTGACAGGAGCTTTATGCACAGCAGAGTCCTGCGTCACAGATGTATTGGTTGAAGCAGTTAATGGATCTTTGCATGAAGGAGGGGGCATCCCTATCATCTCATTTCAGCTAGTTTCATGCTATCATGAAGAATCTGTTGTCACAAGGTATTGAGTTCAAAGACAACTTGCACCCATTTTTTCTACTTAGCACCTTGCCTGAATCATGGGATGTCTTCTGTACTGCCATATGTACGAACAAACTTGATGGGCTGAAAATCAAAGATATTGAGAGTTCTTTATTGACTGAGGAAATCAACACGAGAAACAATGATGCTTCCTGCTCTTCACATGCATTGACCGTTAGAGGTGGCAGACATGGCAGGCATGATAATGATCATAAGAGCAAGGGCTGTTAGAAGTCCAGGTCGAAGTCACGTGGCCGCAATAAGTCCCGTGGATGGAACTCTGATCTTACCTGTCATTATTTTGGAAAAACAGGACATATTAGGCCGCAATGCCATTAGATGTGCGATGATAAGGGCAAGGAAAAGGGAAAAGAGAAAGTGCAAGAAAAGTCTTCTAAGGGCAATATTGTACCTACAAAGTCCAATGTGAAGATAGAAGAGGTTAATGTCATGTAGGCCACTGATTCAAATGAGGATAGCATACTTGCAGCTTCTTCATGCGATGCCTTATAGGCTTCTGAGACACATTCTATGTATGCATGGTGCTAGCTTTTGGATTC
Organism: Lygodium microphyllum; assembly: GCF_053477565.2. Lineage (NCBI taxonomy): Eukaryota > Viridiplantae > Streptophyta > Polypodiopsida > Schizaeales > Lygodiaceae > Lygodium > Lygodium microphyllum. The sequence continues at coordinate 86,584,774 of NC_141151.1, forward strand.
GGGTGTATCATTTCATGTGACACCCTGTAGAGATTGCTTTCATACCTATCGTACCATCTCTGGTTCTATGCGTCTTGGTGATGACAGGTCTCTTGACATTATGGGCATTGGAGATGTTAGGCTATAGTTTCCTTCTGGCAGTTCTTTTGTTTTGCATGATGTACGCCATGTACCTACATTGACTCGCAGCCTTATGTCAACTAGATAGCTTGATGATGCAGGGTATTTTGTGTCTTTTGGAGACTTTGCATGGAAGATTACTTGTGGCAGGCTTGTGCTTGCAAGAGGTGCCAAGTCTAGCAGCCTCTATCCCTTACTTGTATCTGGAGCTACCTTGAATCATGTTTTGTCTGTGGGTTCTATCCCCCATGTATCCCTTTGGCATGCTCATTTGGGGCATATGTCCCTTAAAGGAATGAAAATGCTCCGTGCTTTGCAATATCTTACGCCTTTTGACTCTTCACATTTTGATTCTTGTGATCATTTTTTATATGGCAGGTTGACTAGGAATGCGCATAAAAAGTCTGGTAAGAAATGCATGGGTAAGCCCTTGGCTCTAGTGCACTCAGATATATTTGGGCCCATGCCGTGTCAATCACTAGGTGGGGCAAAGTACTTTGTTACGTTCATAGATGATTACTCACATAAGGTTTGGGCTTATCCCATAAAGAGAAAATCCGATGTATTAGACACATTTCAGCATTGGCTTGCATTAACAGAGAACCAATCCGGGAATAGGCTAAAATGCCTAAGGTCAGATAATGTGAGTGTATATGTATCACGTGCTTTTGAGCAATTTTGTGATGAGCGGGGTATTAAGCATCAGTTTTGACGGCCCCTTACACCCCTCCCGAGAATGGTATGGTTGAACGCATGAATAGGACCATTTAGGAAAGGGTCCATAGCATGCTGGCTTACCGTAGCATTTTTTGAGCTGAGGATGTTACTACTACAGTGCATCTCATTAACAGGTCACCTACCAATGGCATTGACTTTCAAGTTGTAGAGAAGGTATAGGCAGGCAAGCCCCCCTCTTATGATCATTTGTGTGTCTTTGGATGTGAGACATTCTACCATGTGCCCAAGGACAAACACAAATCAACTGGATCCTAAAAGTGTCAAATGCATTTTCATTGGCTATGGAGATGCACGAGTGATGGGTGACCATCTATGGGATCCGCATGCACGGAAAGTGATCTGTAGCCATGATGTCATCTTTCATGAGGACAAAATGCATATGCATCTTGACAAAGTGGTTGAGGTACGTAGAGTTTTAGGAGGAGCCACCTGCTCCCGTACAGTCCACTCCACGGCCAGCCAGACAGTGTGCAGCATCACCTGATGCTAATGGCCCTGATGTTAGACATGCTGATGTTAGATAGGATGTTGGTCAGGAAACATAGCTTGGGTTGAGGCATTCTACTAGAGATAGATGACCTCCTGACCGTTTTGCACCCTTTATGGATTATGTACTGGTTACAGATGCAGGAGAGCCTCTCATTTATGATGAGGCTATGCATAAGGGTGATTGTCACTCTTGGGAGAGGGCTATGCAGTCTAAGCTTGACTCACTCATTGCATAGGATTTGGTTTCCTTGCCTCAAGGTAAGAAGGCTTTGCTATGCAAATGGGTGTACAAGCTGAAAAGTATCCTTGGACACCCCAAGCCGACATACAAGGCTCGATTGGTTGCTAAGGGCTTTAAGCAGGAGCACGGTGTTGAATTTGATGAAGTCTTTTCTCCTATGGTCAAGATGACTACCCTACGCTTAGTCTTGGCTTTGGTTGAACAGTTTGACCTAGACTTGTACCAGATGGATGTCAAGATGGCTTTTTTACATGGGGACTTGCATGATGAGATTTACATGGAGTAGCCTAAGGGCTTTGCAGACCCTGGCAGGGAACACCTAGTGTGCAAGCTAAAGAAGAGTCTATATGGCTTGAAGCAAGCACCCAAGGAATGGTATCATAAGTCTGATGCATTCATGCAGTCACAGGGATACAGCCGCAGTGCTATGGATCCGTGCTTGTACATAAGAAAACCCGTGACGGTTCTTTACTAATTTTGGTACTCTATGTGGATGGCATGCTTTTACCAGGGACAGCACATGAGGAGCTAGATGCTCTTAAGGCTCAGCTCAAGAAGAGCTTTGAAATGAAAGATCTGGGACTTGCCTCTCATATACTTGGTATGCGCATTACACACGACAGATCTCAAGGACTACTCTATCTGTCACAGAGAGAGTACAATCATAAAGTCCTTGAACGCTTCTGTATGTAGGATGTTAAACCTATTGGTTGTTCATTACCTTCTCATGTAGACTGATTATCCGTAGACAGATGAGCAGAGGGCTGAGATGGCCAAGATTCCCTATGCATCAGCCATGGGCAGTCTTATGTATGCCATAATAGCCACCTATCCAGATATTGCTTTTGTAGTTAGGGTTGTGGCACGTTATATGGCTACACCTGGCAAGAAACATTGGGATGCTGTAAAGGGTATTATGAGGTACCTAAAGAGCACAACAGATATGTGTATTTGCTATGGCAATCAGGATACAAGAGTCGTGGGGTATAGTGACTCTGATTATGCAGGACATGTAGATAGTAGGAAGTCCACTTCTGGCTATGTGTTCACTTATGCTAGAGAGGCTATCTCTTGGTTGTCCAGGGAGCAGAAGTGTACGGCTCTTTCTACTACAAAGGCCAAGTATATTGCAGCCACAGAGACTTGCAAGGAGGCTATTTGGTTAGGCCCTTTGATTATAGACCTTGGTATGACAGATGCTATGCCTACACTGCATTCGGATTCTATGAGTGCCATTCAATTGGCCAAGAATCCGATCTTCCATGCGAAGACGAAACATATTGAGGTGAGGTATCACTTCATTCATGAGGTTTTTGAGGACAGGTCTGTTGACCTTGTCAAGATTCCAACTACCCAGAATCTTGCAAACTTGCTCACAAAGAGCCTCACTACAGAGCACTTTGCCTTCCTCAGGAGATTGATGGGAGTTGGACGAGATAACGTCCTTTTTCTCATCCTATTGTACATGTGTACATGTTATACTATCTTTTCTTTTCTTTTCTCTCTCACTGGGACAGATTCGACTTTAAGTGGGAGGTTGTTGGGGATAAAGGCGCCTCCGCCCAGCCGCTCGTGCATTACTACGCTTTACTACACTGACAGTACCCGCCACTACATACTGCAGGTGGTGTGCGCCAGTCACAGTCACTTATTCTTTATTCTTTTAGTGATAGTTTGAATAAAAGGAAGGCCTGACCACACATTGTGGTTGTTGGAGTTCCCACTTTTGAGTCTCTCTTTCTTGCTCTTGCTCTCCATCCGCCATAGCTCTCACCGCCAAGCTTTTTCCTCCTGGGTTCTACTTCCCTTCCATTAAGGACTTGCGTCCCTTTATCATCTTGTTTAGGGTTTCCATCAACATGTGGTACATTGTCCTTGTCAACTTCTCTACCCTTTGACCTCTTGTAATAGATCATAGACTAGAGGCTTCAGCCCCATTGATCCACACAGCCTCAATAAGGTTAGCCTCACACTTAAAGATATTGAGTACTCACTACTCGATGAAGAAGGCAAAGTAAAAACCAAGAATGCAAAAGACAATGTCTCATCATCTAGGGAAAATCTTTTGTACACCAAAGGAGCTGCTGGACCTAAAGGAAGAGGTCGAGGATTCATCAACAACAATAACAAGGATCGGATTACATGTCACTATTGTGGTAAGACTAGCCATGTAGCCAGTGAATGTTTCCACAAGAAAAGAGCCCAACAATTGCAAAGTGATCATCACCAGAACCAATACATGGAAGAAAGAGAAGAAGAAGAATATGCTTCCACTACCATCAACAAACTCTGATAGATTGTTTTGAAGAACTTTCATTGTATCTTTCATATGTTTTTTCCACAGTGGATCTTTCTTTTCCTTAGTGAATTTGATTTGTACAACCCTTGCCAAGATGTAAAGTCTCAAGCTTTAACTTGACTAGGCTGCCTATGAGCTAGTCTTCTGGGCCATGTTATCATGAAGGGGGGGCAAAAGCCAGCAAGTGTAGGGACTCATCATTTGAGGGGGGGTGTTGAGAAATAGACAAATGATGTATGCTCCAAGAGGAGCTGTCGTGAATCCCATATGCACAGTGAGGAGAGTGGAACAACTCAAAGCCTATAAAGCATTGTACTTGACTATGAAATGAACACAATATCATGATGCTTTGTACTTTCAGTTAAGTGTCTGTCATTGTCAATTCTACACAAGATTGTGTTTATGAGTCCAAGCTAATCTATCTTGGAACCTAATTCACTTGTGTAATAGTTTATCTCTACTTGTCCATGTCATTATGAACTTGGTCTTCATCTTTGATCCACCAAAGCTTGTGTCATGTCCTAGATCCACATCATTTAACATAATCAAGCCTAATTGAGGTTAAAAATACTAAGGATTGTAATGGACAAAGTATCTTTGGAGATCAAAGCCCTAAGTCAAATGGATTGGGCTCTCAAGGAAGATATGTTTTACTCCACTTTCTTTGACATCAAGGAGTACCTGAAAATAATTAGCTACAAAGATACCTAGTTAAATCAAATAGACAATTCAATTGATGAATCAATCCTCAAAATCACCTAGCCATTCTTGAGTATTTCAAGCTATGGCTATTGTTTTTTATGTTTTTTCATGGGTAAATACCCCCTAAGGAGTAGATTTCACAATGGGTCAAATATACATTTATTGGAAAGGGCTTTATTCATGCTCAACTAGTGTTTAAGGACAAATCTCACATATGATCCAACCTAATTGAGGTTAAAAAAACCAATGTATTGTAATGGAAAATGTGATAGAGATCAAATCCTTAAGGCAAATGGTTTGGCTTCTCAAGGCATATGTATTTTACTACACTTTCTTTTATGTCAATGAGTATAAAAAAATAATTAGTGACAAAGGTACCTAGTTAAGTCCTTCTAATCCCACAAGTTTTACAAAAGTTGATTTCTTTTTTAGAATTGATAGGCCAATTTAGGATTTTCCTTAATTAAAAATATATCCTCTCTTCAAAGCCTAAAGAATTCAATCAAAAGACAATCCAGGGTGATGGATCAATCCTTACAAAGATACCTAGTCAATCTTGAGTATTTCAAGGTATGGATATTGTTTTTCATATTTTTCATGGGTGCAAATACCCTCTTAGGAGGAGGTTCCACAACGAGTCAATATACGAATTTATTAGAAATGGATTTTTTCATGGTCAATTGATTTAGTGAGAGTTACTCCACCATTTACATTTGTTAACAACTTGTTAGCAAGCTCTTCTCTTGAGGAAAGAGAGTGTGTGCTAACAATATAAAAGAAGATCATACACTTAGTTGGTAACAAGACAATGTAAAGCTACATAGACAATATAAATAAGGATCCTCATGAGAGAAACCACAATACACTTAATAGGGTGGCAACCATGAACAGTGCAAAGCTACATAAACAATATAAATAAGGATCCTCATGAGAGTCAAAACCACAATACACTTTATAGAGCAACATACATATTTCTAACCATCCCTCTTGATACTCAATAAATTCTATAGTAAGAAATGATTACAATGGGACAAAGAAACCAATAAAATGCTAGAATCATGAATGCTCAAGTCTAGCATATCCAAAAGATGTGTCTCGAAGACAACACAAAGAAGAGTCGTCAAGTGTGAAGAGTGGGATAAGAAAACAACTTATCCACATGCTCAAGTCTCACATATAGATAAGATATGCCTCGAAAACAACACAAAGAATACTTGACATTAAGTATGAATCATGGGATAAGAAAACAACTCTCTACAATAGATAATGGTAGGTCACAAATGTCCAAGATGTTAATCAAACCAATCTTGCAAGATTCTCTCTCTCTCTCTCTCTCTCTCTCTCTCTCTCTCTCTCTCTCTCTCTCTCTCTCTCTCTCTCTCTCTCTCTCTCTCTCTCTCTCTCTCTCTCTCATTGTTTGACCTCCTTGCATGTATATAAGATGTATATGCTTGCTTGCTTCATGTCATAAAAGAGGATAACCTGGAGGATGATGATTCTCTAAGAGATGTAGAACGCCCCTAGCCAAATGTTGCTTTTTTAAAAAGCCTATATCACCTTACTTGCTTGATGGTGTAGAAGAGGAAAACTTATAGGATGATGATGATCTATGAGATCTAGAAAGCCCCTCAAAAGTATAGCATACCCCATCCCAATTTAGTGAAAACTTTGCTGAAAAGACATATCGTTTTAAGTCCCTTAAAGCTATGATACAAATTCTTATGAGTTACTTATAGGCTTACTGCGAGTCAAGAAAGATACATATCACATAAGATTTGAGTTGAGTTTGAAGAGTAATGGGATAAGAAGAAGAACTCCACTCATAAAGCTATTGTAGCACATCCCAAACCTTGTAATATATTTCAAAGATTGAATAATGGGTAGTAGAACCCTTGAAGTCCCTCATCAATCACACTCTTCAGGTGACTTCAAAGATTCTTCTTCTTAGCTCTTTGTCATATTTTTGTGGTGCTCTAACTTAAGTTCTCCGCATGAACCAATTATTCTATAATTTCATGCTACTTTCTTGCACACAATCCATGAGCTTGTTTTTTTCTTTTAATGAGAATAGTTAGTGCCACCAAACATATATGTTAAATTTTGATAGGCAAGTGCCATGATGGAAAAATGTAAACACTAAACCTCACAAAATAATAGCTCCAAAATACACAAAAAAGAAAAACTCAAAACTCGATATAATGCACAAACAATATAAGTCACTAAATTTATTGTGTGAGAAACCTTAGACTTTAAGAAATGGTTTAAATCCTTACGATGGTAGCAATTAATGTAGTAGGTCAAATGTTTGTCCACTTAGTTGCTGCACGTAGGTTCATAGGACCGATTGCCAATTGATCCTATAGATTGTTCCCTTTGCGATGATGCCTAGCTTGAAGCTCTATGGATTCTTGGAAAAGTTAGAAAGGATTAATTTGGACATGTTATCCAAAGGTTTGTTTGGCTTTGAACTCAACAAAGATCTTATGCATCCATGTAATATATAAAAGAGCCCTAAATTAACATATTGATGTGATATTTATAATTACCTTTTATCCAAGAATCATTAGGGTTTGTGACCGTTTAGTTTTGGCGCCAAAATAGGGGTGTAAGAGAGAAAGAAAGAGAGAGAGAGAGAGGAAGAAGAAGACGTCGCATTCTTTTCGTGGTTCTGAGAGGAGAAGAAGAAGACATTTAGTCGTGGAAGATAGAGAAGGAAGAAATACTGTTGCTTTGTACGTGCCTTAAGCCACTGAGTTATACTATAGTTTTTTTGGTTATGAATTCATGAATCCATTCTACTCATATCTACAGTGTGTGTGCAGAGCTGGAGGGGGTGTAGATATCGAGGCCCGCATCACATACGGCCTCTATATTATGAGCGGTTCTGAGAGAGAGAGAAGACAACATTTAGCATTCAAACCTTTCGCACATTGCAACATCGACAAGCCAGGTACATTAATAATTCGTTTGGTCTTTGCTTACACGGCCTCCACCTAACAACCAGTCTCCACACTGCTAGCATGAGCTTGCCTCTCTTTGGCAAAACTAATGTTACCAGACCTTTCATGCTATCGTGCATACAGTCTCCCTTTCTCAGCTGCCTAACATAGAATTGAAGCAATGTACAAGGATGAACATCACGTTTGCCTCCGAGCTGTAGGTCCAAACCGGTCGAGTGTCAAGCTTGGGATCAACGAAACAACAAGGCTATAGAAATTACAAATGGCTAAAAAGAAGCTGAGAGGCAATTCCAATAGCACTATGCTATTGCTGGATACTAGTAATAGCAATACTTGGTAAGCTAAATCAGCTTATAGGATGTTCTATTATGAGTAATCCAAAATGGATGTTCACAAGCTTGGCTTCTGAAGTAGGTGTCTATAATACAAACCTATACAAGCCATGCTTATGATCAAGACAGAACATAGAAATATTGGATATTGGTAATATTGGGGATTGGATATTAAATATTGGATTCATGCTTCAAGTTTGTGGTTTGAAACTTGAATTAGTGATAATACAAGGATTTAAATCTTGCCTTTAGATAATAATTATGTGCAATTTCTTCTTCTATTTCTCCACTTCATGAACTCTCTATGATGTGATTGATCGAGTCATCCTTAGTGGCATGATTTAGTGGTCCATCAAGATGATTTTTCTAGGCAATGCTACTCAGTTGCTCTTTCGAATAAACGCAAAGATTACTACCTAGACTCTCTCGAGTCTCCTTCGCAATGGAAAGTCTTGGCCATTCCCATGAGAATCGACTTGAATTTTGATTCCTAAGGAAGCTAAGGTTCTCTATTTGGGGTTAAATAGTGTCGTTCTTCGAGCAACAGCTTGTGCTAGATTACTCGAACTCAAGTCAACTCGTATCGCACTTAGTTTAAGGAGGGTGAACAACGAGGGGAAGTATGAGTATGTCAACCCCTCTACCTATAAGGCAAAGTCTCACTCCATTCCTGTAAAAGGATACGAAGTCAAGGTTGTAATTAGTTCTATGAGTCAATTGTATTGAAATTGTAAGAAGCTCTCGGCTTACCAAGACCACCTTTCCTTAGGGCAGATTCATCATGAATCATGCTCTCTTGCTTCTCTTGGTTGCATAGCTTTAGTTATCTACTTACCTAACATATTTAAGTTATACACATAAAATCAACTTTCTTAATCAAACCTTTTAATCATGGCTCTTGTTCATGTAATTTAAATCACAACACACAAACAATGAAAATAACCCTTTTGAAAGATAGCTTTTTTATTTAATAGAAATTTCTTTTATGAGTATTTACATTTGGCCCATACAGAAGAACATCATGAAGGCCTTTAATTTTCGAAGACTTATGCCCCTTACTAGTACTGGAGCCTCAAGAAGCCCATCCTAAATCTCATAGGGGCTTGGACGATTCCTAAGAGTCTAAGGGTTTCCAGCCAAAGTCCCCTGGCACCCACAACTTCTCTTGCCCAAGGATCTCCCTAAAGAGTGACCTCTTGCTATGGGGGTCAGTGAGGAAGTAATTAATCCCCCTTGGAAAAGGGACCCACAACTAGCTTAGGGGAGGTCTAGTGTGCTTTCCTTTTTATCCTATTGTAGACTTAGTATGTTAAGATTTCTAATTCAATTCACTCAACTTTCTAAGTACATCAAGCTGAACTTGTATACAATGCTACAAGCATAAGTAATTCTTCTTCAAGGAATATTCCTAACAAATAGAGAGGCAATTGAGCGAGATATTAACTTAGAGGCAATTCTTTTCGACTTGGATCTCTTCTTATCTTCTTGGATTTTTACTAGTTTTTCTTCAGATTTGTCTTTTCTAAGTTCCCTTTTTTAGATCTAGACTTCGATTAACTTTCTTTCATTGGGCCTTTACTTGGTTATTTCTAGTCTTTGTTTGTAATTTTTACTCATAACCCTTATCAAGATTGATTACTTAACCTCATTATGAATCTAGAATTTATCTTAATTTGTGAGAACTAATAAGATATTGGAATCATATTTTTTCCTTGGAGATTACTTGAGTCAACAAGGTAAGTAAATTTTCCAGGAATTGTTAAACTGTAACGTGTCCACCTCTTCACTTGCAGGACACATCTTAGCAGCCCATCGGGAAGAGAGTCTAGAAAGCGCCACCCGGCACTCCCACGGAATGACACGGGGTTTGCGATCTGGATCCTCCCAAGTCTGCCACGAAGCGGAAGCATTTCGATCGTTCCCACTTGGGATCGACCTGAATCAGGGTTTTCCTAATGGTCAAGTTCCTAGAACTATAGCTAGCGTCGAATCCCAGGCGAACTACTTTACGCAAAAACGTCAAGGTCGAAGCGGATTCATGCTGCACTTGGTTCAAGGAGAATGGAAAACGAGAGGGATGCAAGCTCGACCTCTCTGCCCGTAAGGCATAGTCCCATTCCATTCCCCTAAAACAGCATAAATCGAGACTCTAACTTCCTAGATTCTAGGTCATCATTTCTTTCTCAATTCTGTTGAGAAAAGTTTCCGGCCAACCGGAACCACCCTTCCGTAGGACAGACCCATGGCCACATCCACCGCACTTTTCTCAGGGTTGCTTTAGTTATCTAATTACCTATCATATTTATTTTGGCATGCAAAAAAACAGCTTCCTTAATTAGCCTTTTAGTCACTGGTTTGTTCACGTAATCTTAGCACTGACATAGAAAAACAATGTCAAACAAGTTTCTTTTCAACAATTGATCTTATTTATCAGTCTTTGAAATACATCATAATAATCCAGCCCGTAGGCTAATCCATAATTCGCCAAAAGGCAATCCATAATCCGCCCGAAGGCAATCCAGCAATCCTTAGGGATTGCTTATCCAAGTTTCCACCTGTAGACTAGTATGCGGGCCTTGAGATCCAATCCTGAGTCACGTCGGCTTCTTGTGCAGGATCCGGAGGCAAGGGATTTACGGCCAGAGCCCCCTCAGCACCCAAGCGTCCTCCTACTCCAAGTAGCACCCACAAAGAGACCTCTCGCGGCGGGTTCGGTCCATGTACCCGGCGCAGCTAACAACCCCCTTGGATAAGGTCAGGCAGATAGTTGGGGGTAACTGATGCTGCCTCTCCCTTCAGGCCTTCAACCTGAATCATTAATTATTTTTCCATCTTTAGTTCTTTGAGCAAAGCAATACAAGCAGTGCTCCTATATTGTACAAACACAATCAATCCAGTGGTCATTTGTTTGGCCAACTGCTAAGGTGTGAATCCATCTCTCCGAATGCATCCAGTATTCGATCTGGGATCGATTACGACTTGGCAAGATCTTAAGGGTTTCATTGCTTATTTGCTCTTTTATCCTTGGGTTAGGGTTTATACCCGATTAACCCAAATTAACAAACACCTTAGGTTCCTTAAATTAAGACAATAAATCCTGGGCAACCTTGTCGCCCCAACTTGATTGGTCAATTTCTTGCTAAGCAATACATATCTTCCCTAACTTGGAAAATCGACCCAAGGAAGGGTGATATAGTAGGATGACTACTCACCCTCTTGCAAATTAACTTGTACTTAGATCCTACCAACCCTTGTTCTAAAGAGTGGCACATCTATCTTGTGACTTAAACACAAAGCCATGCGACGTTGTAACTTGTTGCACAAGTGTCGCATCTGACTTGTGGGATCATTTCTCCCATCAAACGGCGTTTCTTGGTCAAGAAATACACTTGATCAAGATGTAGGGTCGGGAGTCCTCTTGACCTGACCCGACCCTAACCTTGCTAGGCTGATAACGTTTGGCCCTAGGTTTTCTAATTCCAAATGAAAGTCTAGTATTTGGCCAATTTGCCCTAGGGTAAAACCCTAGATCGTTATTGTATGGGTGTCCAATTAACCCTAACATTTCGTGAATGTGGGTAGGACCTTTGGGTTCGAAAGTCTTGACTTGGCATCCCAAGTGCGTATCCTAGGTAGAATTTTCAACGTACTAAACCCTACCCAGCACTTTGAATTGTTCGTCGTACCAACTAGTCATGCTTTTACGAATCCCTTGAGGGTTATGCCATTACAAGTGATCTACCTAAAACAATCCAAATGTCTTGCGACAAGAGTGATCTTTGCTTAGAAGAGATGCACATACTTTTCTTAAAAGGTGCAAATAAATAAATTCAAGATGCAACATTCCATGCAAGTATGTGAATCATAGACTTTTACTTCTATGCAACTATAAGCTTTGCAATGACCATTTTTTTTTCCTTGCCTAATCTATAATGATAGACAATTCACGGCTAACTCATATAAAAATCTACGTTGAGTTTCAACAAGAATTATATCTATAACCCTTTTTTCGATGCATTGAATTCATGATTTAATATGAAATGCATATTTTTTGGAAAACAACTTCGATAAAGAAGTTCATGCATGACGAATGTCATAAGACTAATGTTGATATTATGTGCTTGATCTTTCTTGCGAGGAAGACAAGGATGCATTTAAACAAATCTTCATCCTTTTAACCTATGCAATGTGCGTTTAGGATTGTCACTTTGGAAATGCACGCAAAGAGCAACATGCAACTAAACTTGTAAGAGGAATGAGTAATTTGCATTCATAACCTTCCCATGAAAATTAAACGTGCCCAATGCATTCCTTTTATGCGGAATTAGACCTCTAAAACCTGGGCATGAGGACTCGCAACGATGTCCACATGTAAACTTGGGTTGGAGACTCCTGCGCATGCGCCTTGCGTCTTTTGTTTTGAGGCCATTTATGCAGCATTTTTTTTTGTCGCAGCAGCTCTCCTTGGGTTACTCATGCGTCCTAAGGACTCATAGTCCGCGATCTTCCTCTCCTTGGGCACAGGATCAGGGGCCTTAGAGGCTTGGGTTTAAATTCCCGAGGAAGCACGTGTGTACAAGGCTTATGAAAGCCTTGTTAGAAGCTTCTGCTTCTCAACATAATTATGTGGAGGGAAATGATTGGGGAGGAGAAGATGGACGACGAAGGGGGGGGGAATTATGACGATGATGGTGGTGGATGGGAGGCGGCAGTAGCACGGCTGTCTGGCGGACTGCACGGCGTGGAGGCGGCGACCTGGGGCAGCACGACTGCTATCTTCTCTCTCCTCATGCCTCCCTCCCAAGCTCCGGGGGGGAGGTCTTATAGTGTGTAAGGGGGGGGGGGGGGGAGATCCACACACGTGGAGGGAGGCATGATGCCCTCCTCAACTCCTCTCAACCCCACTTAACTCACTCCCTTTCACACTCCTCTCCCCTGTCATGCATCGGCTGAGGGGGAGGGGTTTATTATTAAAAACATTTACACTAAAGTTATCCATTAACCCCTTTTTCCCTGTGAAGGGTGTTCTCGTGCGGCTTGTAGGTTTTAGCCTCGACCTTATTTGCACAACATGGTTGGGGTTTATTAACGCACGCGCGGGGTAAGCATTTATCTGCCAACATTTTATGATGTGGGAGATCACTTTGGGGTGCCTTATTGCACGAGATGTGCGGGGTTTAAGGTCGACTTAATATTTTGAGTGAAAATATTACATTCTCTCCCCCTTAGAGGAATTGAGATGTCCTCATCTCGAGAAGAACTGGGGGTATTGTTGGTTGAGAGTACTTTCATCCATTCAAGTGGCATTCTCTTCGAGATAATCTTTCCACTAGATGAGGTATTCTCTCAAGGTTCTGGATCTCAAATGCCTCTGCCTAACATCTAAGATCCTATCAGGCCATAGTTCAAGGACTCCTTGGCTAGGCATTACAACTTGTTGATCATCAAGCACGTGACCAGGGTTGGGTATATACTTCTTCAGTAGACTGATATGGAATACATTATGAACCTTTAGGTTCTCAGGGAGTTGAAGTCTGTAAGAATTAGGCCCTAGGCACTTGAGAATCTTGTAGGGCCCACAATACCTTGGACTTAGCTTTTTACATTCCCCCAAGGATAGGGAACTCTTCTTTGGACGTACGCGAATGAAGACCATGTCACCTTCAACGAAGGATCTATCTTGACGCTTCAAGTCCGCGTAAGCCTTCTGTCTGTCCTTGGCAGCTTGGATGTCCTGTCTTATTGAATTTATTTGGTCATCTATATCTTCCAGCTTCTGCTTTGAAGCTTCAACCCTTAAGGTTGTATCCGAGAAGTTTAAAGGACTTCGACAATCGTGCCCATACAATGCTTGAAAAGGGGTCATATGAATACTTTGTTGGTAAGAAACATTGTAGGCAAACTCAACCAGTGGCAAATATTAAATCCACTTTTTGGGTTCTCGTCAACAATGTGCCCTTAGCATATCCTCAATAACTTGGTTGACTCGTTCTGTTTGACCATCCGTTTGGGGATAGTAAGCTGTACTAAAATAGAGTTGAGTCCCAATGGCTTCGAAGATAGCCCCCCAGAAATGTGATGTGAAGAGAGAGTCACGATGACTAATGATTCTTCTGGGTAACCCATGTAGTTTGAATATCTCCTTGATGAACAACCTTGCAATGTCTGAGGCTTTATAGTTTGTCTTAACGGGAATGAGATGTGCAACCTTGGTGAGCATATCCACCACAACCATAATGGAGTTGTATCCTCCCTGAACTTGGGGCATGCCAACAATAAAATCCATACTGATGAATTCCCATTTCATTTGGGGAATGTCAAGTGATTGCAATTTTCCTGCCATTTTGACATGTTCGGCCTTAATGCGTTGACAAGACAAACACTCAGTGACATATTTGAGAACGTCATCTTTAAGCCTTTCCCAATAATAACTCTTTCTGACTGCATTGAGGGTCTTGGCATAGCCAGGATGTCTTGAAAAAGGGGAGTCATGAGCTTCCCAAAGTATTTTCTACTTGAGTGACTGGCTTGCCGGTATACATAATCTCATTCTATAGTAAACAAGCCCACTATTGATAGAGAATTCTAGATACTTTGCTTGTAGCTTCGGATCTTGATCCTTGATGGGGATCTCCCTTAGCATCTTCTGATAGGTTGGATCATGGCATGCCTCTTCTTTAGCTAGCTCAAGTATTGGGTTGCTTGGCATGGATACCTTTGTGGCTAGAGATCTAGCTATTGATGGATCTTGCAAAATCAGAGAATTCAGAAATGCCTTGCGACTGAGTGCATCGGCAACTACATTCTCCTTTCCAGGCCGATATTTGATTTCAAAATCATATTCCTCCAGCACTTCAATCCATCGATGTTGCCTCATATTGAGCTCATTCTGGGAAAAAATCCATTTGAGACTTTTATGATCAGCTACTAGGGTAAACTTGTTACCCAGCAAGTAGTGTCTCCAAAGATTGAGAGCATGGATGATAGCTAACAGCTCCAAATAGTGGGTAGCATAGTTCCTCTCATGGCTCTTCAATTTCCTTAAAGAGTATGCTATAGGATGACTTTCTTGCATAAGCATACATCCTAATGCAAGTGTGCTAGCATCAGTTATCACTTCAAACTCCTTACTAAGGTCCAAAAGTTTCAAGATAGGTGCTGATACCAAGCTTTGCTTTAGTTTATCAAAGCTAGATTGTTCAGCAGTTGACCATACAATTGATGTTTGCTTCTTCAGTAGATCCGTCAGCGGTGTTGCAATCAAAGCATAGTTTTTAATAAAGACCCTGTACCATCCTGTCAATCCAAGAAAACTACGTATTTCTTTGACAATTTTTTGGCGTTGGCCAATTCAGAACGTCTCTGACCTTGGCCGAGTCTACTGAAATTTCTTCCCGCTGATACAATGAATCCCAGATATTCAATCTGTCATTTGAAAAATGCACACTTCTTCTTTTTGGCATAAAGCTTGTGTGCCCTCATTGTCTCATTCATATGGGCATAGCCCTTTCTGAGTACAAGTATTTATGGGATGGTAGAGCAAGCTGATACATTAATTTGGGGAGAATAAGATTATGTTACATTGAGCTACCAGAACTGAGTAATAGTATGGATTGGGGTCATGGATTTTCAGGAATCAATAGGTCACAAGAAGATTAGGGTATCCTTTCCTTTGATATCCGTTCTTCTCGTAACATCCCAACACCTTGATCCTATCGGCAGGGATTATTTGGGTCACTTCCTCATACACATATGTGTTCTGCTTGACCTTTGGACCGCCGACATGTAGGGTTGCATTTGCGTGAGCCTCAACAAAGATGAACAGCTTCACGATCTTTAAGTCCTCCAACCACTTGATTCTCTTTAAGTTGGTTTGAAGGTATGCAAATCGGTGGGCAGCCATGTAATAAATTCCTGAATCACCCGTCCATCTCCATTCCACGTATAGAGGCGAAGGATTGTAGATGCAGTCTAGGATATTCATCATATCGATCCTCCATCGATAATCCACGGCATGCATCGTAGTCATAAACATAACCTGGAACACCAAGAATTTGTTCCATGCTTCACGACTCTGCAAGTCAACATCGATAAGTAAGTAAGAAAATGTTCTTAACAGCAACATTTGCTCTACTTCTCCTTATTAAGTTTTCTTGTAAAAAAGAGTTCCTTGTTGGTTTGCTCTGATACCAACTGTAACGTGTCCACCTGTTCACTTTGCAGGACACATCTTAGCAGCTCATCGGGAAGAGAGTCTAGAAAGCGCCACCCGACACTCCCACGGAATGACATAGGGTTTGCAATCTAGGTCCTCCCGAGTCTGCCACAAAGCAGAAGCATTCCGGCCGTTCCCACTTAGGACCGATCTGAATCAGGGTTTTCCTAATGGTCAAATTCCTAGAACGGTAGCTAGAATCGAACCCCAAGCTAACAACTTTACGCAGAAACATCAGGGTCGAAGCGGATTCATGCTGCACTTGGTTCAAGGAGAATGGAAAATGAGAGGGATGCAAGCTCAACCTCTTTGCCCGTAAGGCATAGTCCCATTCCGTTCCCCTAAAACATCATAAATTGGGACTCTGACTTCCTAGATTCTAGGTCATCGTTTCCTTGTTGTCAATTCTGTTGAGAAAAGTTCATGGCCAATCGGGACTACCCTTCCATAGGATGGACCCATGGCCACATCCACTGCACTTTCCTTAGGGTTGCTTTAGTTATCTAATTACCTATCACATTTATTTTGACACGCAAAAAAAGCAGCTTCCTTAATTAGCCTTTTAGTCACTAGTTCCTTTACGTAATCTTAGCACTAACATAGAAAAACAATGTCAAACAAATTCCTTTTCAACAATTGATCTTATTTATCAGTCTTTGGAATACATCATAATAATCCATCCTGTAGGCTAATCCATAATTCGCCCGAAGGCAATCCATTATACCCTCGAAGGCAATCCAGCAATCCTTAGGGATTACTAATTCAAGTTTCCGCCCGTAGACTAGTATGCAGGCCTCAAGATCCAATCCTGAGTCACATCGGCCTTTTATGCAAGACCCAGAGGCAAGGATTTACAGCTAGAGCCCCCCTGGCACCCAAGTGTCCTCTTGCTCCAAGTAGCACCCACGGAGAGATCTCTCGCAGTGGGTTCGGTCCATGTACCCAGCGCGGCTAATAACCCCCTTAGATAGGGTCAGGCAGATAGTTGGGGGTAACTGATGTTGCCTCTCCCTTCAGGCCTTCAACCTGAAGCATTAATTATTTTTCCATCTTTAGTTCTTTGAGCAAAACAATACAAACAGTGCTCCTAAATTGTACAAACACAATCAATCCAGTGGTCGTTTGTTTGGCCAACTGCTTGTGAATCCATCTCTTTGAATGCATCCAGCATTTGATCTAGGATCGATTGCGACTTGGCAAGATCCTAAGGGTTTCATTGCTTGTTTACCCTTTTATCCTTGGGTTAGGGTTTATACCCTATTAACCCAAATTAACAAACACCTTAGGTTCCTTAAATTAAGACAGTAAATCCTGGGCAACCTCGTCGCCCCAACTTGATTGGTCAATTTCTTGCTAAGCAATACATATCTTCCCGAACTTGGCAAATCAACCCAAGGAAGGGTGATGTAGCAAGATGACTACTCACCCTCTTGCAAATTAGCTTGTACTTAGATCCTACCAACCCTTGTTCTAAAGAGTGGCAAATATATCTTGTGACTTAAACACTAAACCATGTGACATTGCAACTTGTTGCACAAGTGTCGCAGCTAACTTGTGGGATCATTTCTCCCATCAAACGACGTTTCTTGGTCAAGAAATACGCTTGATCAAGATGTAGGGTTGGGAGTCCTTTTAACCCGGACCCAACCCTAACCTTGCTAGGCTGATAACGTTTGGCCCTAGGGTTTCTAATTCCAAATGGAAGTCTAGTATTTGGCCAATTTTCCCTAGGGTAAAACCCTAGATCATTATTGTATGGGCGTCCAATTAACCCTAACATTCCGTGAATGTGGGTAGGACCTTTGGGCTCGAAAGTCTTGACTTGGCGTCCCAAGTGTGATACTAGGCAGAATTTTTAATGTACTAAACCCTACCTAGCACTTTGAAGTGTTCGTCGTACCAACTAGTTATGCTTTTACGAATCCCTTGAGGGTTATGCCATTACAAGTGATCTACCTAAAACGATCCAATTGTCTTGCGACAAGAGTGATTTTTGCTTAGAAGAGATGCACATACTTTTCCTAAGAGGTGCAAATAAATAAATTCAAGATGCAACATTCCATGCAAGCATGCGAATCATAGACTTTTACTTCTATGCACCTATAAGGTTCGCAATGACCGTTTCTTTTTCCTTGTCTAATCTATAATGATAGATAATTCACGGCCAACTCACATAAAAACCTACGTTGAGTTTCAACAAGAATTATATCTATAATCCTTTGTCCGATGCATTGAATTCATGATTTAATATGAAATGCATCTTTTTCGCAAAATAACTTCGATAAAGAAGTTCATGCATGACGAATGTCATAAGACTAGTGTTGACTTAATCCATTCTACGGCACTTAATCTGACTTAAAAAAAACAAGCATGCTCGTATACAAAAGGCAAGTTCATGGTTTCCTTTTCATGCCATGCAATTCTTGGACAACATTCAATGAACGTCAATGATTACTTCCTATGAATCATATCTAGGAAATCATTGCCTAAATGCATGATGCGCTTGATCTTTCTTGCGAGGAAGACAAGGATGCATTTAAACAAATCTTCATCCTTTTAACCTATGCAATATGCGTTTAGGATTGTCACTTTGGAAATGCACACAAAGAGCAACATGCAACTAAACTCGTAAGACGAATGAGTAATTTGCATTCATAACCTTCCCATGAAAATTAAATGTGCCCAGTGCATTCCTTTTATACAAAATTAAACTTCTAAAACCTAGGCATGAGGACTCGCAGCGATGCCCACGTGCAAACTTGGGTTGGAGACACCCGCGCGTGCGCCTTGCATGTTTTGTTTTGGGGCCATTTATGTAGCGTATTTTTTTTGTCGCAGCAACTCCCCTTGGGTTACTTGCGCGTCCTGAAGACTCAGTCCGCCATCTTCCTCTCCTATGCATGATCAGGGGCCTTAGAGGCTTGGGTTTAAATTCCCGAGGAAGCATGTGTGTACAAGGCTTATGAAAGCCTTGTTAGAATCTTCTAAAGAAGCTTCTGCTTCTCAACAGAATTATGTGGAGGGAAATGATTGGGGAGGAGGAGATGGACAACGAAGGGGGGGGGGGGGGGGGGAAATTATGACGATGATGGTGGTGGATGGGAGGCGGCAGTAGCACGGCTGTCTGGCGGACTGCACGGCGTGGAGGCCGCGACCTGGGGCAGCACGACTGCTATTTTCTCTCTCCTCATGCCTCCCTCCCAAGCTTCAGGGGAGGAGGTCTTATAGTGTGTAAGGGGGGTGGGGGGGAGATCCACACATGTGGAGGGAGGCATGATGCCCTCCTCAACTCCTCTCAACTCCACTTAACTCACTCCCTTTCACACTCCTCTCCCCTGCCATACATCGGCTGAGGGGGAGGGGTTTATTATTAAAAACATTTACACTAAAGTTATCCATTAACCCCTTTTTCCTCGTGAAGGGTATTCTCGTGCGGCTTGCGGGTTTTAGCCTCGGCCTTATTTGCACAACACAGTTGGGGTATATTAACGCGTGCGTGGGGTAAGCATTTAACTGCCAACATTTTACGATGTGGGAGATCACTTTGGGGTGCCTTATTGCGCGGGGTGTGCAGGGTTTAAGGTCGACTTAATATTTCGAGCGAAAATATTACATAAACCTTTATTTTTCTCAAGAAGAATTATATCATCCTTTTTTCTTATCTAGTAATCTAGGACTCATATTTCACTTTGTCATGTTGGCATAGCAAATTGGTCTAAATATCCTAAGTATAAAAATAACTACGTGTTTGATTTAATTAATTTTTATGAGTTATGTACACTATAATTTTAACTTAGTTAATAATAGTGAAATATTTTCCTTGAAGAAAATTACTCCTAATAATCAATAAATTTTTATAATCTACTTTAATTATCTTAATCAGTTTAAATGAAGTATAAATACTAAGAGAATTTATTTTTTATGTTCATGTGACTTATAAATAGTAAGAAATTTATTATTGATATTTACGTAATTCTTAAATATAAAATGAAATATCATTGATATAATTTTATAATTTTTGAATGCTCTAAAAATTTTCTTAATATGATTTTTACTTGTTGTAATATTTATATAATTTTTAAATACCAAAATAAATATTATAAATGTAACTTCTAAATCTTTTCTTACATGTACACAATTTATAAATGCCAAGAGATTTGTTATTAATGTAAATTTTTTTATAAGAAAGTAAAAATAATTTATCCAATACAATGCAATGTTAACACCATATTGGGGAATATGGGAATTTCCCATAAGTTCGGGACTCATCATATGGTTCTAAGAAACTTATTGGCATGTTATTCTGCCACCTTTTTAGTATTCAAAAAATGGAAATTGGGAGATTCCCAAACTCACTAATATTGTGTTTTTTATGCAAGTTATCCTAACTTTAGGATTTTAAAACTTTAATTTTATAACTCCCACTTAACTCTACGTTCTTTTCTATTGGATTTCCATTTTTGCTATAATTTCTTTACTAAATTTTGAGACTTCTTTATTTATGTTCCTCGTCTTGTATAAAATGAACGTTAACTTACAAAGGAATCGGGTTTTGTATTGCGAGTGATGGCATGTCAACCATGTTCACGACTGTATTTATAGCTCCCACACTTCTTGCTCTAGAATATCGTTTCTTCAAGGCTATCACGAGAAGGAAGTCAGTGTATGGTAGCTTCAAGCTTTGACAGTCTAGATTGGAAACTCCAAATGATTTGGCAACTTCTTATGAGATTGAGACTTCGTAGAGAGGAGAAGGGCTTGTCCCACGGGTTTGAAAGGCATGAAAGGTGGATGAGTCCTTCACAAGCCGGAGTGATGCTCTCGTTCGTAGTTAAGGATGATCTCCTCTTGCTCTTTATCATCTCACTCACTCTCTCTCTCCTTCTTCACTCTCTTCCTCTCTATCCTCTTCTTCTCTTCATCTACTTCCTCCTTTCTTTTTCCCTACTCTTCCCCTATTCTTGTTTTCTTATCTTCCTCTTCTTGTCTTGTCTTCTATTCTCCTCCTTCTCTTCTCTTCTTCTTGACCTCTTCTATTCTTCTTCTATTCTCTCTCTCTCTCTCTCTCTCTCTCTCTCTCTCTCTATCTCTCTCTCTCTCTCTCTCTCTCTCTCTCTCTCTCTCTCTCTCTCTCTCTCTCTCTCTCTTTGTGTGGAAATTGGCGAGTGGTAATAAGGCAGTAGTCCAAGCCTAAGTCAAGGCTAAGGCTTTATAGCCTTTGCTTAGGATTAATTATCCTTTATTCGCATAGTAGGCTATCAAAGATCCTGATGATTAACAAATGGTCATGGTGTCTTCAGAGCTAATGAGGAGTGGGAGAGAGATGATGAGATATGATGATTCCCAAGTCTTGAGAGAAATTAATGATGGTTTCAAAGAGTGGCGGTGACTCGAGCTCACAGTCTAACATACTAGTCAATAGATTTATTTTCTTTCTTTCCCTTTTAAAAATTATTAAGATGTTTTAACCTTATAATAAGTGGTGATTTCTGTGCCTTGGTCAATTAGGACCTATTCCTTGGTGTATGCCAGAAATTAGTGAGCTGAGGATCATAGTGCTTGTGGGTTAGGAATCATCATTGCTTCTTTTATGCTACGCGACTACATGCATCACCTTGGTTTGAGATTATAACGACAATGTAGAGTATCCTTTATAAAATAGTGCAAGTACGGGGTTCATTATGTTTGAGGAGATTCTTTTCTAATATTTCATACATGCATCACCCTTGTTTAAGATTATAACGACAATGTAGAGTATCCTTTATAAAATAGTGCAAGTACAGGGTTCATTATGTTTGAGGAGATTCTTTTCTAATATTTCATTGGGTTCTAGTCCTTTTTTACAAAAGAAACTAGGAATGTTACTTACATAGGGTGTCCTTGTCCATACAAATGGCATGCTCCTTAGGATAGTATTTTCATTGAATGAGATATTCCCTAATGGTCCCATTTCTAAGGATGAATTCATTTACATAAAGTATACTATCAAGCTAAAGCTCAAGGACTCCTTGACTTATCATTACAACTTGTTGATCATCAAGAACATGATCAGGATTGGATATGTATCCTTTCATAAGGTTAACATGAAATACATTGTGAAATGGATTGCCTAAAAGGATCATCAGCTAAGAAGATCCTCTCTTAGTTAAAACACATCTTCAAGAAAAGAGACATAGTTTTCATTCATGTTTGTCCTAAGAAGAGCTCTTTATCCTTGGGTCAATACAAGAAGATAAGCCCAAGATATTGTGGACCATATAAAATTCTCAAGTGTCTAGGACTCAATGCTTCTAAGCTACAACTTCCTGAACACTAAGCTAAAGATCTCCTTCACAAAGATCCTTGCAATATGTGAAGCCTTGTAGCTTGTTTTAACTGGCATAATGTAAGCAACCTTAGTTAGCATATCCACAATGACTAGGATTCAATTGTATCCTTCTTGGATATAAGGTAACCCAACTACAAAATCCATGTCTATAAATTTTCATCTCATTTTCAAGATATCAAGTGGTTGCATATTTCCTGGCATCTTGACGTGTTGAGCCTTGACCCACTGGTAGCTTACGCATTTAGTTACATATTTAAGCATGTCTCCTTTGATATTTTCCCAATGAAAGCTTCTTCTTACAATATTGAGAGTCTTTGCATAGCCCGAATATCCTGAGAATAGAGTATCTTCTTCTTGAGGCCTTGGCCTTTTGGGATGCATAACCTCATCTTGAAGTAGAAGAGTCCTCCAGTTGTAGAGAAGCTCAAATACTTGAACTTGAACTTGAACTTAGGGTTTGCCTCTTTAGACATGAGTTATTTTATCATATGTTGGCATCCTAGCTCCTTACTTGCTTCCTCAACTATTTCTATGATTGGATTACTAAGCATTGACACATTTGTTGTTAGAGACCTTGCCTTGGAGGGTTCTTCTGAGATAAGAGCATTGTGAAATGCTCTGCTACTTAGGGCATCCACAATGGCATTCTCCTTGCCTAGTCTATGCTTGATCTCAAAGTCGTACTCTTGCAAGACTTCAATCCATCATCGTTGTCTCATGTTTAAGTTGGTTGAGTAAAGATCCATTTGAGGTTTCTATGGTCAATGACTAAAGAAAACTTACTGCCATGGAAATAATGTATTCGTAATTTGTTGCTAAGTGGCACCTACACGAGGAGATGAGCACCTTCAATGATTCTTCCTTGTGTGCACGTTGACAGGATGAGCATCTTAAATGGTTCTCCATTAGTATGTGGCACATTCCTAAGAGTGAATTACTTTTCACCTTGGGCGGAAGGTTGATGGGGAAACTTATCCTTTTTCACATGTGAGACTTGTAGGTATGAATGCGAGTGAAGTCATACGTGGGTGATGTCATAATATTCATATCTCAAGTACTAACATCTACGTGATTTGATTATTTAATTGAATTCCAATGATGATTTGATTTATTATGGCTAACTGAATTTATTTATTTAATTATTTTTTAACATGATTTTTTGATTTTTTGACAACTGATGTGTACAGCAAGATGAATTGGATACATGGGACAATTGCAATTTATGTCATAGACTTCTTCATTGAATTATTTAAATACATATATCGATGTTTACTCAAATACATGCACACATCCTCTTTGTAAATATAATTGATATTTGAGATTCTAGGAGATATATTGAAGATATTTCAGAAATATTTTATGACTCTCAGCAGTTGTGAGTTGTGCAAATTGATTGCACCATTTATTCCATAAACTCAAACTCTTTTATAAGTAGAATGACTGTAAAGGGCATATATTTGGGCAAATCAAGATTCAGTTTAATATTATAAATATGGCATGGAGGAGATGCTCACTCCATGTGTACGCAAAAAAATTGCACCTAATAATGTATCCCTCAATTTTGCTTTACTATTGTTTAAGTCTATTTTGAGTTTTATGAGTCGTGCTTTCAATTTTATGAGTAAAAGCGAGTGAGGGAGAGCTTCTTCTACTCGCTACACGCAAGCCATGCATCAGATATGTGCGCAATAGTGGTATTAAAGACCAGCCTACATCTAGGGCTTCCAATTGCCTACTCTCTTGTGCGAAGGCAAGCTCTCTAGTGCAATTGTGCTCTACGGTCTATCTAAGCCCAAACGGACTTCATGGCTAGATTTCCAAGGCTTCAAAACCCTAAACCCCCCCATCTCTATCCATATATTTCTCAGTCTAGTCCAATATTGAAAAATCACATCCCCTTACCATGGCACTAACATTTTGGAGCTTCTATGGCCAAAGAAGATTGAGAGGAGCTTAATTATGATTTATTGTCTTAAGAGCTTAGCTTACGCTTTAAGAAGCTTAAAGCATCTTTTGAATTTTGTGGGGGACGAGGGGGCGTTTTTGTTCACCATTGAGCAGGTTGACGGTATCCGCTTGTCCCATAAAGTCAATTTTTTAAAAATTAAGACGTAAAGCCTTAGTTAATCATCTCCTACTTCATAAACTCCATCCTCTCCTACACCAAGTCACTGGTAGACTTCACTAGTCTGCCTAAATCACAATTGACCTACAGACCTTAAGAGGGGATTCCTACTGCGTAGTCACTCTGGGAGTGCAAAAATTCATCAAAATCCATAAAAAAATTTAATATTTCTTGCCTATTGTATCTCCTAATTTTGATAAGAAGCCGCTCTTTATTTTGGTGCCTACACACCAAAATTTTCTTACCACGAGCGAAGCGTCTCTTGAATTGCAAGGCATCTTTATTATTCGTATATTTTCCCCAAGCCATATGCAATCATCATGTCTCATGAAGGACCATCCAATACTACAAACTTTGATTCCACATCGCTGCTTCCTAACCCAACCATGGAGCACTA
The DNA here is from genome assembly GCF_053477565.2 of Lygodium microphyllum. NCBI lineage: Eukaryota > Viridiplantae > Streptophyta > Polypodiopsida > Schizaeales > Lygodiaceae > Lygodium > Lygodium microphyllum. The sequence continues at coordinate 86,609,720 of NC_141151.1, forward strand.
CATGGATTAATTGGCCATGCAATTAGAAAAAGAAGGCCAACGTCTAGCCTAACTAGAGCAAGAGCTATGATCTCTGAGGTAGGTGTCCTGCATTACAAATTACTTCTATCGATGAGGCTATAGTTTGCATCATCAATGCCACCCTTGAAGCGCAATCCATCTAAAAGAGGCAAAGATAAGCAAATATATATTTAAATATAATATTTATAATGGTATTAAAGATGGTCGTAAGGTTCTCTCCTAGCTAAGTCAATTCAACTCATATTTTGACTATAAAGAACATGCTTGTTGATGATATAATATGGATTTTCTTGCAATAGACTTCCCATTTTTCCTAGTGTTCCTCTTAGGGCTCTATATTTTTGGTGCATAGCTAGGGAAAACTGCCATCAATAAGCACTTACAGAGGCTAAAAATGGAAAAAGTGGCATTATCGAAGAGGAAGAAAAGCAATAGAAGACTGGAGAATACTTGTTACTATTGAAGAATTGGAGATCTTCATTGCCAAAGCTACTTTGTACAAGAAATTCATCCCTCAATGGCAGAAGTATGTCACTATGTTGATGTCATTAAGGTCATCGTATTATCCTTCTTTCCTTACTAGACTGCAAAGACCGTCCTCTAAAGACAACAACTACGAACGCCGCATCTACATTAAATTCATATGTATACAATTTTGGTAAAAAAATTGGTAAGTATTGATATGTACCTAGGTGTTGTTATTTCTCTCCCACTTACACTACAAGATATGGTCCTTATACCGACGTTAAAAGCGATGAAAATGTAAATAATAAAATTTTTCCCCGTCGTCGCAAAAAGTGTCGTTATTGGTGATGCCATAGAACAGTCGGTAAAAGCGTCGGTATTGGCATCGGTATCGACGCTGATAGCAACTGTTTGCGACGAAAATAACGACGCCAATAACAACGTGAGCAATAAATTTGCAATACTAATAGCGATGGTAACAGGGGAAAAAAAAAGTTGTGGCAGGGTAGTTTGTGCTTTATTTGAGCCATACAAAATAGTTTTTACACTGTGTACAATGCTCGTGCAAACAAAAACGAAGTATACTGAAATCATAACATTGATACATGAAATAAATACATGATCGCATAATAAGCAATTGGTACAATCATGACAAGATATCACTAATACATAGGAAATGTCTACACAGATCATGCGACCAAAAAATAAAGGTATATGAGCTCCAGGGATCCAAGGACGAGCTACATATCCTCGCTCTCTGAAAGCTCATCCCACCGCAAAGGAGCATCAAACAGACTCTGCAAAAAAAGAAACAACAACACATCAATCCACCATACAATAATGCATTCTAATTAAACATGGTAACTACGAACAAGAAAGATGAGTGACTTACAGGGCCGCCGCTTCTATACAATCGGTTGATCAATGAAGTGAGACCATGCCTCTCTGCATATCGAGGCCGGTCGGATCGCGATTTGTAATGGAGTGCTGCAAAGAAAACAAAATGCTAACTGTTAGAAACGTGATTGTCAGTACAAAGGATATTGCAAAAAAATAAACAAGCAAAACAAAAGAAAAACTTACAAAGTCCTCCAAATATGTCATGTGGCCGCCACTCCCAAGATGATGGACCACTTCGGCATCGAGTCGTGCCCTCGCCGCCTCATGTTGCTGACTCCAACGTCCTAGAGAATCTGTAGCCTCCTCCCTCAGTCAGTGCCAGTCATCCGTGTCTAACCACTCGTGCTTTGCAGCCCCACTCTTAATTGCCTTACGTGCGTCGAATCGTCTGTGTGATATATGCACACATGCAATCCATCATCCAGCCCATAGAAAATCTATCTACTGAGGCTGGAACTGGAAACTCCTCATGCAAGGATGCTACTATGTAGTCCTTGCTCCCCTCCGATATGTTCTTCCAATGATCTAAGACGTTGTGTTGAAAAACTTATTGGCACAACTCTCTCATGCGAGCCATCACCCTCCTCCCCTCATCATTCATGATGATGGCTCTTGACACCTATCATCGACTAGATATGCATATCCCCCTGGGGTATGCCTAAGATGGGTCCTCTCCCATCTGCGTCCATGCTCCTGGGCATATCCAAGAGACCCATGTGCATCCGGTGTACCGACCGGGGTAATATCTGTCGGAGTGGCACCCATAGGGGTGCCACTGCTGACGGCTGAGCAAAAGCGAGAGTAACTGGAGTAGACGTCCCCACAGGTGTGACAAATCCTGGAGGTGACGCAACTCCAATTGAACAACGAGATGGAGATACCACGTCTGTGCCTCCACAGCATCCACGTAAGCCTGAGCCACGCTCCCTGGAATCGTCACAAGAGCGAGGAGTCGCACCTGTATCCCGTGTCGACCACGGGCTCACCATCTCCGTATCTCTGCAGCATACCCCTGACCCTGAAGCACTCCATCCCTTTGGCCCAAGTCTGGAGCATCGAGCTCATTTGCTAGTCTTCCATGTCTCTGAATCTCGTGATCTAGTCTGGAGACATGCACATGAAGATATCTTATAACTCCTCATCGCTCATCCCTCGACTCATCCTGAACATGTCACATGCACATACAAAAAATGATGCTAGAATAATCAATTTAAATCATACAAAGCACAATAATATAAATCTTTAAAAAAGATCTCACTTAAAATGCATATCTTATGTACCCTTATAAGCGATTGGTCAATAAATTAAGTGGATGCTCCAAGTATGAAGTATCTTATGGTCCGATGTCAATCTCCTGACACAACTCTGCATACACTAGAAAGTCGATAGACATGTCACCACAAAAGGATGAGTGCACCTCGTTCTCAAAGAAGTCTTGGACTCCTGTATTTCCATCATTGTTAGCCGATGCTGGCTCCAAGCTTTCGGTGACCTCCACCCCTTGCAATATCAACCCCTCTATTTTGCATATTGTCTTCATCTATGCTCGGAACATCGCTTTGATCATATACTCTCACATTTTGGGGAGTTGAAGGTATAACATACCACCATCGAGGTAGTCGGGGGTTTGGATAGAAGATTACATGTTCACAAACATGTACAAGAGAGTTTAAACTATTATGACATGTATCATGTCGTAATACAATTAACAAACAAATGAGTCCATGCACCTATTCACAATGGGCCGGCAACACAAAGGTGTCGAGTAAATCCATCCATTTTTTTAAAAATCTATTTCAAGAAATCTAGATGGACCTCGTCAAGCTGTTACTCCAGCTCCTCCAAGTACCACTTTGAACCACTGCACATCGAATAGTATCATGGAGAAGCTACGGTAATCCACCGTAACAATACTTTGCAACTTCCCAAAATACTCCATCTCATCTACAACCGTGTTTGGATCCATTGCTCGTCATCGGCTCTCTTGCTCGAACCTTGCCATGATACCACTATCCATTATGGAGTGCATTATGTCAATACGCTCCACATGAAAATGTCGTCCGTGCGACCACGCTGCACTATATGTTTTGTACTGTACATTGAAACACTCAAATTAGATGTCACATATAAAATATAGATACGACAAATCCTAAACACCTCATCACCTTTGGACTACATCCCCTCGAGAATTTCCACTTCTCCATTGAGACCTCTGTTCCTTCGCGAGATGTTGTGGTCAAAGATCCATACAACCATCGTGTTGACATGAACCGTGGCATCTCCTCCATGCCCTCGAGATATCAAATTGATCAATGACGCATACTACTTCGGAATTCAGATCGCGCTTCCTCTCGGCCTAGCGATCTGGTACTTGGCGAGCCACATCTCCATAGAGGCATGGTGCAACATACAAAAGCGATTCACATTCTCCTCCATTGAGGCATCCATTCTTTTTTCTACCCCATTTCCAACCACCACGTCTCCAGTCATTCTATCATCGTCTTTCAGCGACCATAGCATTTCGTTGTTTGGATCCACCGTTGGTAGCCATTGTGAAATATGCACTAGCGCCTCAAACACCAACCAACCTTCAGCCATGCTACCTTTTGACCGAGCTCGTTGTCGCATAAAGCCTTTCAAGGTTTTCATGAAGCGCTCCAAGAAGAATATCCATCGCGTATGGATAGGTCCAACAATCTCCACTTCATCTACAAGATGCATAAGAAGGTGGATTTGTATCGTGAGCATGTTGGTGGGCAAGTATTTCTCAAAGAGACAGACCATCTCCACTGCTCCCCACCTTGCGTATTCAATAGAGGACGTCTTAATCTCCTTCTATGAGATCCATTGCACCAAAGTCGACAACCTGTAAATGGCCCCACATATTTCTGGAGTAAGACATCCTGCGATCGCGATCGGTAGTACAAACTGCCACAAATGAGAAAGCATTATGAATAATGGCTACACTCCAAATAACAAAATGCGCACGCCAATTAAAATCCATTCGTAGTACAAACCTGACATATCTTATACCAGTCATGGGATTTTAGCCCTGATAATTGGTCGTCTTTAGAAAATGCAAACCTGAGAGAACGCATCATACATGTCGGAGTGCGGATAAGCTTGACTACTTGCTTCACAATGCGCTCTTCTTTAGTGTACAAAACCCAAGGAGCATGAGGTAGCTGCACGCGACCATCAGCACTCGACAGTAGCCAAAGCACCTCCATCTTACCTACCTCCTTCAAATCCATTTGTGCCCCTATAGTGTCTCTCTTTCCTGTGATGTGGTCCCATAGCAAGTTGCCCACATTCTTGAAAATATGCATGGGATACAACAAATGGTTGACCTGTAAGTGGGTCCAATATGGAAACTCATAGAAAACTAAGAACCACCACATTCCGTTTGGATGTGACTCCGCGTGAACCATTTTTAGCTCATACTAGCTTGCGGCGTTCATACGTGTTGGAGGTCGTCCAAGAAAACCTTCACTGAGTTCATGATCCTCTGGCAAGAAAGCGGAGTGTCCTTGATATACCATCTTCTTCATGGTTTGTGACCTTCGGGAGTCTAATTGTGGCCCACACAATGGACATGCATGATAACTTGAGGTGACCAGACCTGTTTCAACACCACAACCCAGTGAATACAATCTTGAACGAGATAAAATATAGATATTACCAACGAGAACAGAGGCCTATTCACCTGAGCACTCTCCGAATCCCAAAAAGTCATGCATCGTCCACATGAGAATGGCTCGAATATTGACAGACCGCCGACCATCGCGCTTGTTCATATCCTGCACCGTGACCCCCTCCTCCCACAAAATCTTAAGCTCATCGACTAATGGACGAAGATACATGTCTATATTTTTTACTTTATAGTGGCTGGGGACGAGTAAGCTAAGGATGAGATGTCCTTTCTTCGTAGAAAGCCATGGAGGGATATTGTAGTTGACAAGGACTATAGGCCACACACTGTAAGAAGTTGAGCACAAACCGAATGGGTTCACGCCATCCATTGCAAGACCGAGCCGAAGATTCCTTGGCTCTCGGGCAAATCCTGGGAAGGTAGAGTCAATGTGGCTCCATGCATGTGAATCCATTGATATTCATTGAACTCCATCCGTGGACCTATTCTACACAAGCCATGTTGTCAAGCTCGCCATGCCGGACGTACAAAACATGTGGTTTATGTGGGGGATAAGCGGAAAGTGTCTAAGAACTTTTTGACGGATGGTTTGCCCTTGCAAGTCTTGTCGATACCTATGAGCACCACACTTTGACATGTCTTCATAGTCTCATATTCTTCTCGAAACAGTATGGATACATGCATGGATGTTGTTGTAGTCCATGCCAAGCTTTTGTAAAACATGTCGTGCATCATCACGAGACTCAGGCATGGTATTTACAAGTGGTAATATATGATATTTCAATAACTTGAAAAAAATCATAAACACATTGAAAAAGCACAAATGTTTTTAATAATAGTGTCAAAAAAAAAATCAACGAAGCGTATGTACAAGGTACCTGAACAACTCGGTCACACTCGCATCACTCCACCCGTATTTTGCTTGCACACTTAAGAGTGCAAGCAATGTCTTCAGGCGAGATACTCGGCACCCATCATATAATGGTATGGATGATTCCTCTAAGCGGATCAAAAGTTTCGACATCCATGGGAATCAATGCATCGATCATTGCCTCCATCTCAGGCTCCAAGATTGTGGGTAGATTCGGAAGGTTGCCTATCTCCTCTGGCATTGACGGTATAGATTAGCCTTGCAAGTGGTGGATTGGATCATACACTCCATCCATCGCACGCCCATGAACTCTTCTAATTGGCCGCAAAGGGTGTACTCCTCCTTGGGACGAGACATCACCTCCCTAGATAGAAAATTTGCCAACCAGACCCCATCTTATTGTATATGGTATTCAATTAGCTTGCGAGTACAATGCATGATTGATATTAACTTTTCTTACCGTTTTCTGAAAATCTGCAATCGCCTAATCAATTATCTCAGATTAAAACTCGCCAAATCGTCGTACGTATTCTATAGACAATCGACGTTTTCGTCTAATTGCCAGTTTGCATTGAGAGCAAGGACATGGGACACGTTGATTAAGATACACCTCGCGATCTTGAACAATAGGACCTTTATCGTTTTCCATTTTGTCCACATTACAACAAACAATTTTTTTTTGTTATCATTCTTTTTTTCTCTTAAATTTTTATCCTCTCCTTCCATCTCTCTCTTTTTTTTTCTTTCTTAGACTGTTATCCTCTCCTTCCATCTCTCTCTCTTTTTCTACGTTACGACTACGACCACGACCATGACCACGACCATGACCACCACCACCACCACCACCACCACCACCACCATGACTATGATTACGACTACGACTATGACCACAACCACGACCACGACTACGACTACGACTACAACTACGACTACGACCACAACCACGACCACAACCACGACCATGACCACGACCACGACTACAACTACGACGACCACAACCATGACCCACGACCACGACCACGACTACGACGGCCACGACCATGACTACGACCATGACCATGACCACGACCACGACTACGACGGCCACGACCATGACTACGACCATGACCATGACCACGACCGCGACCACCACGGCTACAACTACGAATACGACTATGACTATGACCACGACCATGACCATGACTACGACTACGATGACCACGACCATGACCATGACTGTGACCATGACCATGACCATGACCATGACCATGACTACGACCACGACCACGACCACGACCACGACCACGACCACGACCACGACCACCATGACTAACTACAAATATGACTACGACTACGACGAGTACGACTACGACTATGACTATGACTACGACTACGATGACCATGACCATGACGACCACGACCATGACCACAACCACGACCACGACCACGACCACCATGACTATGGGTAGGTTGCACTCACTAAGAATAGGATTGGTGATTCACCTCATCTTCTCTTCATCATCAATAGAATTCTCCTTTACCATTTACAACTCACTCATCTTCTCTCCACACTATTACACACTACAATCTCTATGAGGGCATGAGATTTGGATCTCCATAGATACCAAAGCATGATCTCTAGCTTGATGGTTGCATATATACTACTACTACTCATGGAATAAACCTTAAAATAGTTATTATGCTCAAATATATACTTGTTAGAGCAGAAATTTGTTCTTAAGACTATTCTAAGGAAGAAAGAGGGTTAATGATAAAAGAGTGTCCTTCCTTGGAAGTGATTTTATATTATATTTTTTAATGAAAATTGATAGTTGAATATGAGTTTCCTAAGAGATTTTGTGGTGATGTTGTTTTAGATTTGCGAAGCATATGAATGATGCTGTTTTAGTTTTCTGTATTTGTCTTTTTAAGAAGAGATTGATTTTTTTGAAATATCCAAAGTTATTTTTGGGATTACATTATGAAAAATGAATGTTTTTCATACTGATAGGCTGATTGCTTTCGTTGTATATTTGCGTGGTGGAGGCTAGGACAAGCCCCATGTAGGAGAGGTCTCTTTGCAAGAAGAACATTATGCTAGGAGGCACAAGTATGCTAGGGCTCTCTAGCCATATATCCCTTAAGTTTGTTGAGGATCGGCATAACCCCTATGAGCCTAGGATGAGCTTATTGTAAGGTCCTACTTACTTTTATCTCTTTCTCTCCCTCTCTCATTTCCTCTCCCTCCCTCACCTTGACCCTCTCTTTCTCTCTTTCCCTACTAGGTTTAATAATTTTCTCTCTTTTTCTCTCTCCTCTCCCTCTCTCATTTATTTTTCTCTCTCCTCTCTATCTCTCATTTCCCTTTCTCTCTTTCTCTCCCTCTCTCATTTCCTCTCCCTCTCTCACCTTCACCCTCTCTTTCTCTCTTTCTCTATTAGGTTTAACGATTTTTTCTCTTTTTCTCTCCCCTCTCCCTCTCTCATTTCCCTTTCTCTCTTTCTCTCCCTCTCTCACCCTCACCCTCTCTTTCTCTCTTTCCCCATTAGGTTTAATGATTTTTCTCTCTTTTTCTCTCTCCTCTCTCTCTCTCTCTCATTTCTTTTTCTCTTTTTCTCTCCCTCTCTCATTTCCTTTTCTCTCTTCCTCTCCCTCTCTCATTTCACCCTTACCCTCTTCCTCTCCCTCTCTCCCCTCTCTCATTTCCTCCCTCTCCCTCTCCCTCTCCCTCCCCTTCTCTCTCATTTCCTCTCCCTCTCTCAATATACACAAATTATACAAAAAAAAAGAGAGAGAATGCACTCTCCCTCCCTCTCGTTCTCTCATTTCATCCCCCTCCCTCTTCCATTTCCTCCCTCTCCCCCTCCCTCTCTTTCTCTCTCTCTCTCCCTCCCTCTCTCTCCCTCTCCCTCTCCCTCTCCCTCTCCCTCTCCCTCTCCCTCTCTTTCTCTTTCTCTTTCTCTTTCTCTTTCTCTCCCTCCCTCTCCCTCTCTCATTTACTCCCCCTCCCTCTCCCTCTCTTTCTCTTTCTCTCCCCCTCTCTTTCTCTTTCTCTTCCTCCCTCTCCCTCTCCCTTTCCATCCCCTCCCTCTCCCTCTCCCTCTCTTTCTCTCTCATTTCCTCTCCCTCTCTCAATATACACAAATTAAACCCTAAACAAGTAAAAGAGAGAGAGAATGGACTCCCCGCAAAGATTTGCAGGAGGGTTTAACGGCTCCTCTTCGCGACAATGGCTCCTCCTCTCCTTCGCGAATGACGGCGGCGGCGGCGGCGGCGACGGTGGCGGTGACAAGCCTTCTTCCTCTTCCTCTCTCACCCTCTATGCAAAACACTCACTCTCTCTCTCTCTCTCTCTCTCTCTCTCTCTCAAAAAGTTTCAGGAATGTGAGAAATCAAACGCACTTGCTTTTTTTTCCCTGTGGGGTGTCACTATTTGCGTCGCTAATTGGGGTCGCTATTGCTTTGTTTCCTTGTAGTGTTAATTGGGAAGTGTCCTCATGAGCACAACTACAACAAGTGCACCAGGAAGATTGCACATCATAGCTATACCACGAGCACCGCTACGCATCTTCAAATAAAAATATACTCTCCCTCACTTAATTGCAAGGTGTCCCCACAAGCATAGCTATAATATTTGCAACAACATAGCACAAAGAAGACTAGTAGACACTAAAAAGGAATATAAATATATTGTTGATTATAAATTAAACAAGACAAATCGTGCAAGTAAAAACTTATGCAAACTAGCATTCCCCTTTACTCACTCTCCCTACTAGAGTGCATAACATAGCTAAATCCAATGCAGGGAGCATACCAACTAGGAAGTGTGCTAGAGCCATTAAGCAACAATAATCTCTCTAGGCAATAAAATGCCACACTACTATCCTACCAGAAATATTGTTTCTGAAATAGCATTGTTGATAAGGTCCATGCCTATCAAAGAACCCATATAAAGCAATGTAATACTACAATACCAAATAGGACTACTATGGTTTAATTGCTAACCCTCAATGTTCTACTAAAACAACTAGTCAATGATCCCCAACTCCCAATTTTTTGGTTTTTTTTAAAAAGTGTTTCCTTCATAACTTTTAATTAAAAGATTATATATATATATTCTCCTTCCCAAAAGGTCCCACCCCAAAGAGATACAAGGCATCGAATGCAAGGCACTCATCAAGGAAATCCCTATAGCCTACTAGGATCTCAGAGGTGATGGTTATATTCTTTTTGTTTTTTGTTTTTTAAAGCCCTTCAGTCTTTAGGGTATTTTTTTTATTGTTTGTTTCTTTCTTTTTCTTTTTCTTTTTCTTTATCTTTGTCTTTCTAGAAGAATAAATAGATATACTCTCTCGAATTTAATTTATTATTATTTTAGTTTGGAGTCTCTTTCCTTTATTTCAAACAAATATATATATAACTTTCCTTTATTTCAAACAAATATAAATCGATAGATTAGATATAAAACAACCTATTACGGGGATATTGCAACTCTAAGAATTGTCAATATAAGTATGCAGCAGCATTTAAATTAAGATGAGAACCAAATCTGCACATAAATCATACACTAACCAATACACGGTTAAAGGGTTAGATAAATAAATATTGGAACTCCCCCACACAAAATAATTTTCATATGCTCATGTCACAATCTCAATTAATGGATCTATCCTAATTCTTCCACTGGCTATTTGTTTATAGCATTGCATTGCTCCACTTGATAATTATACCCCCATATAGAACATCCACCTAGCTAAATTTAAGTATCACTAAATCCTACCATTGAAAGGAATACCCTAATTGTGCATGCAACTAACTACCTAGTTATGTGAAAACTAACTAAGCTATAGTCCGCTAGAATCTAAAATAAAAAGGCATAAACAAGTCGACTTTTTTCAAAGTCTTTTTTTTTATAAATAGGATAAAATAAACACAAAAGAAACCAAGAAAACAAAAGATCTAAACTAAAATCCTCACACTCTCGAAAAACTTCTAACACAAACAATAAAGTCAACCCAAAATCATCTGCACTATCAAAGTTAAACCTATCAACTAAACTATCAAATATAAGATGCTTATGAATAGCCTCTAGTGTAGGCACATTGGAGATCAGAGACCCGCTATTAGGTGCATCGCTAAAAACTTCCATCACATCATGGAGCAAAGTCGTGGTTGCATTATCATAATAGGGCATAGGTGCCACTGGTAAACATCCTAAAGAGTAGCCCTTGGTTACATCCATATACCAACAAATATAATCCCAACAGGGACAACTGACATTTACTTGATCATCAGGATATGATGGAGTAAGACGGTAAACAACAACTTAATATCGGGAAAATTATTACTTCTCTCTATCCACCCTATACTAAGCAATGCCATGCTCAGGTGAAAATGCACTATTATAATCGTGGAATTGATAAATGTAACCAATAGCATCCTGCATAACAATGGTACCATAACGTCAAAAAAGCAAGCGCGACACTGCCAACATAGGAGTTGCACATGCACATAAAAATGCCGCTAAAATTGTCTACAACCAAATGGTGGATGGTATTGCAAACAAAAAATTATCACAAAAGAAGAACCACAACAGGCCTCTCCCCTCGGTGCATATAAAAACATGTCATGCGTTTGAAAATGCGGAACACTATAAGGCCCTGCATGAATTGGATCAGAGCTATCAACATCAAGATGAGGATAAAGCACATCCATCCATAGAGAAGCCATACCTACATCCCATTAAAACCCCCCCAAGAAGAAAATAAATCCAAATGTAGGTTATTCAAGGGTTAATCTAACCACTAACGTAACTGTACCTAACTACCCTAAGTCACAAAATGTTTAAGGTGGAGGCCATTGACCCTAAATATCTCATTTTCATCATTAATATATTGTACATCTAGAGACCCATTATCGTAAACTTTAATAACCTTAAAAGGTCCTAACCAAAAAAATTTGAGCTTCCCAAGAAATTTATAATAGCGAGTGTCATAACGGAGAACTAAATCACCTTCTTTAAACTCTCGTACTTTGATATTTTGATCATGCCATGCCTTATGATGTTTTTGTATTGCTTCTAAGCTTTGTAAAGCTAATAGTAGTTCCTCATCTAGTTTCACCAATTGAAAAATCCTTTGCTTCAAGGATTCAGCTTCCCCTAATGGTAATGATAGAGCTACTCACAAAGTAGGCAATTCTTGCTCAATAGGGAATATAACATTAGTTCCATAAACTAAGTTGAATGGTGTATTTTGCACTATCACCTTGTAGGTAGTTTTGCAGGTCTATAATGCCTCATACAAATGCTCATCCCAATCTCGTCTATGAGAAGAAACCATTTTAGCTAAAATATCATAAATAATTATAGTAGTTACTTCTACTTGACCATTAGCCCTTGGATAATAAGGCATTGATTTGCAATGCTTAATTTGATATAGTTCCATTAATTCGCTAATTAGACCATTCAAGAAATGGGAACCTTGATCACAGACTAATTCTAGTGGGAAACCAAAACATGTTATGATATTCTCATACATAAACTTAACCACCTCAAGGGCTTTATCTATCTTAAGCGCTTTCGCTTCCACCACCTTGGTGATATAATTCATACAAACCAAGATATAACGATTAGATCGATATATGGTAGGTGGATCAATTGGGCCCACAAAATCAATTCCCCACTTCTCAAAAGGTGCTAATGCCAATATAGGTGTCAAAGGCGTAGCAAACTCTTAGAAGGCCGACTAGTCCTTTGACATACATCACATCTTCAACAATAATAATAAGCATCTTTAAATAAAGTAGGCTACCAATAACTAGCCAAAAGAACCAAACTTGCTATTAATTCACCAGCAAAATGGCCATCACAAGGTTCATCATGTAATGCTTTCAGAATCACATGGACTTCATCTTCTCATACACATCGATGATAAATACTGTCTCTTGGAAAAAATTTATAAAGATAACTCCCTAATAATCCATAGGAGCGTGCTTGCATCAATATCTATCAATTTTTTTGTTTATCTATATTAGGTGGATACCAAGCTGTGCTACGAAAATTTGCAATATCAGCATACCATGGAACTTGTGTCTCCACAGTGAAAGTGATGCATCTGACAAATCATCCTCCACACCTTCCTCCTTATCTGATGTTAATAATTGAGAAAGATGATCTATTAAAACATGTGCTCTACCATGATGAGTAACTATTTGAAAATCAAACTCGTGAAATAACAACATCTAACGAATTACGCGCCTTGAAAGTTCTACTTTATTAAGCAAGTACTTTAGTGATTCATGATCAACATAAATGGAGAATTTATTTCCCAATAAATAATGATGAAACTTCTTCCATTGCAAAAACCGTTGATAAGCATTCTTTCTCAGTAGTGGTATAATTTTATTCAACATCACTTAGGTTATGGCTTGCATAATATATCGGATGATCCACCTTATTGTCATCTGCTTGACATAAAATTGCTCCCACAGCATACATAGATGCATCTGCATGGATATGGAATTCCTTCATCCAATCTAGGGGTGCCAATACTAGTCCTTCAATTAATTTGTGCTTAAGATATTCAAATTCTTCTTGATAGGAAGCAACCCAATTAAAAGGATGCATGGATATGGAATTCCTTCATCCAATCTAGGGGTGCAAATACTAGTCCTTCAATTAATTTCTTCTTAAGAAATTCAAATGCTTCTTGATAGGTAGACACCCAATTAAAAGGAGTATCCTTTTGTAGCAAATTTGTTAAAGGTGAGGCCACCTTTGCAAAATTGAAAATGAATCATCGATAATAATTTAGATGCCCAAAAAACCATGAATTTGTTTAAGAGTTGTCGATGGGGGAAATGCAAAAATATTGGCAACTTTAGCCGGATCCATAGAAATCCCTTTCTTAGAAACTTTATGCCCCAACAATGTTCCTTTTGGAACTCCAAAACCACATTTATCAAGATTTAACGATATACCTACCTCATCACTACGTTCAAACACTTATGCCAATTGCTCAGGAATTTCTTTTATTGTCCTATAGACACAAAAGTTATCTAGAAAAACTTCTATCCATTGTCGAAGAAAGTCTTGGTAAGCTGCAATCATAACCCTTTGGAACATTGCGAGAGCATTGAACAAGCCACAAAAGGAATTACTTTATAAGCGAATGTATCCCATTCAGTAGTAAAAGTAGTTTTAGATTGATCTTCAAGATGAATTAACACTAGATTGTAGCTGTTGAACCCATCCATAAAAGAATATAGCTCATGGCTTGCAACCTTATCTAGTACTTGATCTGCAAATGGCAAAGGGAAATGATCTTTTTGTGTCTTACTATTAAGCTTTCTATAATCAACACAGATGCAAATTTTCTTCCTATTCTTCTTTGGTACTACCACAATAGGAGAAACCCATTCACTATATGTAACAAGATAAATAAATCATGCATCAAGGAGCTTAGTAATCTCAACTTTGACCAATTCTGCATACACAGGATCTATTTGTCGTTGGCATTAGCATACGGGTTTTGTGCTTGGGTCTGGATCAATATAATGTTGACAAAGTTCAACTTTAATACCTTTAAGGTCAGTATAAGACCAAGAAAATTCCCCAACATGTGCTTGTGATAATCCTTCAAACCTCTCCCGATCTTGGGATTCCAATTGAGCCTCTGAGTTTAAGTATTTTCCTTCTGCCATTTCTATTTTAACTACTTGCACTTCACGCTCTTTAATAAACAAAGAGGCTATTTTCTGAGGCTTGACCATAGGTACATCTTTTGATATTTCCATTGATACATTTTCAAGCACACTATGCCTAGCACTCGGTTCTGGTTCTTCTTCCCTCACATTCACAAAGTGTACCAAGGGTAAAGCCTTATAAGGTACAATAGCTAGATTATCCTAAATACCCTTAGTCATTTCTATCATACGGACATCCAATATATCTGATAATAGCTTACTCGTGTAACTTCCTTGTCTTTTACTCAAGCCATGCAAAACATGCTTCAAATTTCTATTATTCTTTACTATGAACATGGTATTTATAAAACCTATAATCTGATAAATCTGCTCTTGATCACATGGAAATTGAGCATGTAATGTTCGACAATAACGACGTAAAATTTTATTTTGCTTTTCTAAATGTTCTTGGTCATTCAAATCCCAAGACCATTGAGTATTGCTAAGATTAAGAATTAATGAGCGTAAATCTTCATCTTCCTCACCTGGAATCCGATAGCCTAAATAGCATATAACCTATTTTAGCTCTAGAAAGTCCTTAGGTGCTAGAGGTTCAAACCCTCTAAGCTCTGGTTCACAACTCCATCCCCATAAACAGTAAAATCCATTACTCTTTCTTTAAGATGAGGTAATACTACCTTACATATACTTGGCAAGCAAGCTTTGCTTGATTTCAATTGCCTTCTATGATATCCCCCTAGCTGCCCTTTAGAATACTGATACAACTTTTGCATATTTCTCATAGAGTGCTTAAGGGAATAACATAGCCAAGGGGCGATAGTAGAGTTTTTCTTTTGCAATCCAATTCCCAAAGTAGACATAGATTTACTTTATAGAATTCATTTGTTTGCTCACATTCAACTAAGCATTTCCTAGGAATAGGCAATATTTGTTCCATTTATTGCACATTATTATTTAATTTAGATTTGTTCTCTTCTAAATACATCTCTAGAAGTGAATTTTCTTCTAGATATCACCTCTCCCTAAATTGGAATTCTAACTTTTCTTTTTGTAACTCGGCAATTTTCTTCATTGCTTCATTCATAGCTATCACTGTTGCCTCACGTTCTATTTTCAAAGCCTCCTTTAATTCTCTGATTATCGTATCATAATTACCATGACATTCATTAAAATTCTATGCAAATCTATTTAAAGCTAGGGATGGGTCATCTCTATCATCATGTAACATCGACTATTGTAACGGTTTGCAACTATCCTTGTTTCTTCTCTCTCTTTCTCACTTTTCTAGCTGCCAATAGTGAGATCTTTTATCAACAATTGGAAGTTGTTCGAACCCAAAAGGCAGAATATCTACCTCATAAGGAAATATTGTAACTAAACTCTCCTTGGGTTCTTCATGATCAATCTCAATAGTATCAACTACCTCCATTGTTATTGAGGAGCTTGTTGAATTTCCATCTAGGTCGAATATTCTTACCTCATCCTCCTCTTCTTCTAAATCATTAGGGGAAAAGATTTCCAATCTATTATATGCAAAAAATGCATCCGTAAGGTCACCTTCTTCCTCATCTTTACAAAATCCAGGACATGTTTTGAAAAATGAATCATTAATTATTGAATTCATGGATTACATCCTTAGGATTTTTATCCCCCTTTGCTAAAACCATTAAACAGTTTAGGGTTGTGTCTTCTAATGTGGATAACCAGTGAGTAATATCGCTATCAAAGTAATTATCTGATGAGAAATTAAAATCATATTCACCAATTCCCACTTGTCCTACTTTGTTAGGATGATGCACAATATTCACCTCTACGTTTTCTGGTCATTGTGCTTTAAATAACTAGGCATAAGGCTCTTTGTTATTAGCCCTCTCTACTTCTGAATCATAGAATTCACTATTGGATTTTTCATCCATCTCACTAACTACTTTATCTCCTAACTCCCTTAAAAACCCTTTTGTAATAACTTGTGTCTTGACCCTATCATTTCAAGGACCAATCACAATTGAACCTTTATACCAATCCTGAGTGCACCTTGCTTGGTATAACCAAGGTCGACATAGCAACACAGAGTATGAAGAGATATTTGATAATGAGCGAACTACTAGGTAATTCACATGAAATTCTAGTCCAACAATTACAGATTTCACATTGCGAAGTAACCCCAAAGGAGTCACTTTCCTTTGATTAGCCACACATAAAACTATATGATTAGATTCTAGATTCTTCAACCCTAATCCTTGCATTGTTTGGTCTAGATTGCTGAACCACCATCCAATTGTACTTCATTCAACAAATTTTCATTAATGGCAGTGTCTATAATTGGTGCTCTTGGAACCACAGATAGATCTACAATTTTTACTTTCTTAGTTTTTTCCTTTTTGGATGCATTTGCAATTACTTTAAAAGCTTTAGTCTCGATTCTTTTCCTCGTACGTCGAACTAACTTATGATAAAGCTGCCTTTGACATATAGGGGCTATTTCAACCACTTGTCTCACGTTAATTGTTAAGTTTTTTTCCTCCAATGGTGCCCAAAGATCATAGGCCTCATTCACAATTCCACTTTCTCTTTACTCTCTTCTTTTGGAGATATGAGTCTTTCAGGAAAAGGAACTACCCCTACTTGAATCTTGGGATTTGCTAGGGGCATGGAAAATAATGGATGATCTGAAGATTACTGAGGAAAATCCTATTCAAGTAGCTCTATGTTAGGATCTACATCCTTAGATTTACCCTTCATGGTTTCTTTTGGTTGTGGACTATCTTCCTCTAAACCTTTCTCCTTTAGTTGCTACTTTTGTGCTCTAGTGATGACACCAATCATGGGGTCAGCCTTAAAGGTCACCCTATGGGACAAATTTTTTTACTTAATGTTACTCTCTTGCGCTTTTGTTTCTACTTTGACTAAATTTGCAACATATCTTGAAGGTTCATTAGAGACTTGTTTACCTTTTTCATTAGTTTTTTTTTCCTCTCACTTAGTACAATTCTCTTTGTAATGCCCTTTGCCACTACACCTCCTACAAAGAGGGGTATAGTCTTGATTTCTATGCGCATTTGGACAATATGTAGCTATATGACCTTCCTGTTGGCAACGATAACAAATTACTGGTTCCCTAGGGATCTATTGTCCACCTTGTTCCATTGGATTTCAAAAATTATCATTTTTTCTCCTGAAATGAGAGTTTCTTCCTTGGTTTCCATCACTATTGTAATTGTTTCATGGCATTGGAGGTCTGCCTTGAGTAGGCAATCCATGGGGCTTTAAAGGATGATTGGGTGGCCCAATCTCGTAAGTAGTGTTGTTGCGATCCATATAATTGTAATTTGTTTGCATCACATGATCTTGTTGTTGTTGTTGGCCAATCTTGTGCCAATAATTTGTTTCTAAATGCCATTTTTTAAAACAAAAAGTACAGAATGGAGGATGATCTGGCATTAATCATGAAGGCATTGGGCATTTAGTAGCCACATGGCCATAACCATGACACTTACTGCACCAAATATTTGATCTAGGTGGGTTTGAGGTCATGCTGCTTGAAGGATGTTGCGCATTAGCAGCTTGTGTTGTTATTGAATAAATTTCTTTCAATGGTGCTTGAACCGCACCCATTATTTCCTCTTTAAATTTTCCTAGTGACTTTGCAATAATTTCTGCTACTTTGCCCTCATCTAAACTAGATTGAATTTGAGGCACAGAAGGCATGCATGTCTTCATCATGTAAGAAGGTATATGGATTTAGATGTACACTTGCCACATTGGAATTTTTCATTGTAGATGGATTCAAGGGAACGGTCACATAAGACATGTTCTTAGACAACCCGCTTGAAGTACTAGCAGGGTATTACATTCAAGGTTCTTTAAATAGATCCTTTCGTCATTGTTGGCTGAGTTGCACTTCTTCCCACCATCTAACATGTGTTTTAGCATGCACCAACGTAGTTGGCATTTATATCCTAACGCGCTAATGGACTTTGGGATTAAGTACTTTGATAAATTTACGCTTTTACATAAGCTCATCATCAAGGATTGGATTCATCTTTCAAATAATTGTTTCCATATGCTCAATATAATGCTCAACACTTTCGGCTGCTCCTTGGGATAAATAGTCAAATTGAATAGCTAACCGGTCTTGGAAACCTTGTCATTGAAACTTTTCTAAGAACACTCTTGATAAGGTAGCATAGGTCCCTTTATTTTGAGCATTGAGATTACTATACCATCTAGCTGCTTCATCTTTTAGTGTCGCTAGAAAAATATGTAACTTTTGATCATCATCTACTATCTCATTTGCTAAGCAAGTCACCTCGAACCTTTGCATGTGAACATCAAGATCTTCATCCCACAATCCCCCAATTTGGGTAAAGTCAGTTAGCCTTACGGGATTACAAGCCATTGTCTCTTTAAATAAAGCTCCTAGCCAAAAATCTTGATTAGAGTCAACCCACCCAATTTCCTTAGACTCCCTTAATAGGGATCTCAACCCTAGATTAGGTATGTTTTGAAATGAATCTCCTTGGTGAGGAATCCTAAATAAGAATTGTAATCCAAAATCTGCTACTTGCTCTATGCACGAAGCCTCAACTGGTTCTCTAAATAATTGGTAAAATCCAAAATCTGACTATAAGTCCCAATCAATGGATGGTTTTTTACTTCATGTTCTAGCATTAGCCTCACTTTTTATACTTTCGCTACTTTGTGTACTCCCTTCTCTAACGGGGCTACTAGTACTTGAAACTGCTCGGTTCCATTGATAGGAATCTTCTTCACTTGCTTGTGATGAGATTCTATCAAATGGTATATTAGGATCAAGCAACTCCATGTTTGAGCTTGACGCAACGTCTATTCCCAAATTCAGCAAAGCATTCACCTTTTCGAGCCTCTCTAACAGCCAAGCTTCCTGTCGAGAGGTTCATTCCCTTGCACGTTGGTGTCGAGCATTAGTTTGTCGTCTCTGTCTCTCCTCAGAACTTATCCACCACCAATTTAATACCCATTCATATCATTCTCCACAAATTTCTTGTGACTTATACATTTTTCCTTAAAGCAACAAAGTCAAGGTTTTTTTGGATGTGTATATGCTTAATAATTTGAGAATAGTTGGCCATTCTCAATCTTCTTCCCCATACAGTAGTTTTTCATTTTGCTCAGGAATTAGACCTAGAATTTTAGCTGCCTCTCTCATGTCTTTTGTATCAAAAGAAATTTTCAAACCTCTAGATACACGTATCCAACGCAACACATCACTCCACTTAGTCCTTCTAAACATCCAATAAGCTATGTGATAATACCAATCAAAGTGGTATGACACATCAATCGTATTTATTTCAATTTCTTCTATTAGACCAAAATGTGCTGCTAAGAAAACAATGGTTTGCACACGTTCATTAGACCCCTAACTCCAAGAGGATAATTGTTCAACATCTACTGTTAACTGTGGACCAAAATATTTTCCACCCTTTACTAATTCTGTGTCTCTTGCCCAATCTAACACTTACCTTTGGCAATCATGGGGCAAATTCAGCAGATAGTCTCTTAAGAAAGAGACTTCGTAATCATTCATTAACTTCCCGCCAATGTGCCCTAGGATTCAAATATCTTAAGGAGACTTGCCACCTATCTGAGTGCACTTTTGACTCTCGAAAAATGCACCATGATCGAAGACCAAGCTACTCTAAACTGAGTTTCCAAGCCAACTCCTAAGAGTTGTTGCACTAGATAGGTGATAAGTGTCACTAATTTCAATAACTTTGTCTAACTTTCCAAGTATTAATGATATTATTTTATCGTAGTAGTCCAACTAATATCATTCAATGCCTATGAACTAAGCAAATCTACTCAATTCTCGTGTTTCTCTTTTCAATAACCACTCACAGATAGGTCTCTAAATTGGGCACTAGAATGCTAAGCCTATGATAACTATGGTTTCTCCTCGTCTTTTAAGAACAGCTCCTCACAATTTTCCCCTGCTATACTCGTGGCGGTTTATCCAAGAATTATACTTTATTGAACTTTAAAGAGATTTGTTTCTAAATATAGATATTTTTTATCTATAGTTGTTCTCCGTTTAAATTCCTTTTATATCTTTCTCCACCTTTTTGTAAATTAATTCTTTCTATTTGTGATTAAAATAAAAATATTCAAAAGAAATTAATATAATGTCTCTTAAAACCCATAAATCTTAATTCCACTTTCAACACATAGCCCTCTCCCATATGACATAAGTCAACACAATACGTACACTCTTAGTTGGCATAAAATCACAAACAATATATTTTATATGAATATTTTCTTAAAAAGTAACATTAAGTTTTTTTTCTTCCTCTAAGCTTTAAAAATGTTCACTAAAACATAATAAATTATACTCCCAACTTTTCCATGAGATATCATAATTTTTATTGATATATAACATATTTTTCTATTAATAAAGATCATGATTTTCACTCAAAATAATCATTTTTCAAATTTAAGGCATATTAAATCTTCTCTAAAAATTCTAAAAAATCCATAGAGTTTTAATAGTATAAAATTATTTTAAATAAATAATCACCCATAAATTTTATATATATATATATATATATATATATATATATATATATATATATATATATATATAATTTTAGAGCCATTTTAAGTATTTTGCCATTTTTCATTTTTTAAAATAAAATCAATCATAAATAAATACTAGCCACCATTCATAGTGGAAAAAAGGCTTAAAGGCATTAGATAAAAATTTTAAACCAAGAAAATTATAACATCACATTGCTTATTTTTGTTAAACAAAATAAGCGCTTACTTGGAAACATGATTGTCGTAATCACGTCTTTGGAGGTGCACGTCCCACAATCTAGCTACGAATGTCAGCCTACTTCATCATCTCGATCGGCAAGCTCTTCACTTTGATCCCGATTCTCAAGGCACCAACTTGCCAATTGCTTTGTTGCAATACGAATGGTCTTTATATGAGCTTAAAGCTTGAGTTGTAATTAAAAGCTTAATGACTATGGCTTCTTCCTATCAAACATGGCGACCAATGAAGGGG
Source organism: Lygodium microphyllum (assembly GCF_053477565.2). Lineage (NCBI taxonomy): Eukaryota > Viridiplantae > Streptophyta > Polypodiopsida > Schizaeales > Lygodiaceae > Lygodium > Lygodium microphyllum. The sequence continues at coordinate 86,631,359 of NC_141151.1, forward strand.
GAGGAGACTAATATGAGATCTTGACAATCTATCCACCAAACTACGCTCGAAATAGAGCGATTTGAAGCTGGAAAATTCTTCTACAGGCCTGCAGTCTCTGTTGACCCAAGTACATTGATGAAATATCAAAACAATGGAGGAGAAGAACAATAATTGGTATCATTTTGGAGATCAATTGAATTGGATTGTCTTCTTTCCACTGTCATGGACTTCATTTCTACCCAATTACCAATAGAATGGTCAAAAAATTAGCACCCTCTATCTCTTTCTCTCCTTCAAAAATATCGCCTAGAGAAGATGGCACCTTTCATCTCTCTCTCTCTCTCTCTCTCTCTCTCTCTCTCTCTCTCTCTCTCTCTCTCTCTCTCTCTCTCTCTCTCTCTCTCTCTCTCTCTCTCTCTCTCTCTCTCTCTCCATGTTCATATTTCTAAAGGCTGCATTGCTTACACTAACCTTAGATATTACAATCGGTGTTGGCTGATGAACAATGACATATAATCGTGGATGGACGAATCTAAGACATTGCCATGAAGAGAACCTCCAAGCAAGTCTACAGGACGTCCGACATTTCGATGTCAGTGTTGGCTTTCTTTCTCTTTTAAATCTCTATCATCATCATAGGGGTAAAAAAAAAACCTCTCTCTCGCTTGCTATCTTATTTGATTTGATGGCATCCCATTCTTGAGCATCACCATTTCCTTGAAGATGGCAAGATAGGGCTTATTTTCTACTTCCCCCCCTTTCATTCGATTCTCTCTCCTTTTTTTCCTCAAGCCAAGAAGACGCCCTCCCATGCCCCTTCCCATGCGTCCAAAATCCTAATGTCCTCTCCCATCATGTTTCTAATGGCCTCATTTTTTTCTTTTAAAAAAAATAAAAGTAAACTCCTTATATGCCTCAATCCTTTATCTCACCAATCTTTCGAATAACCCTCCCATAACTATTCCCTTTTTAACCATTAAAATCACTCACTCATCTCCTAATTTTTATGAGATGTATCCCATGGATACTCGTACAAAAATTTTGGTGTGTCATGGACATTCCCCCCCTTCAGTAAACTCTACAGAAGATGAAGATGACCATCCTGGTTTAGACTTATGTACCCATGGCGAAAGAGAAAATACAAGACTAAAAGGGCAAAGTTAGGCTTATATAGACTGCTGGTATTTAAAGAATCTTTTCAATTTCATATATTAACAACAATATTAAACTCTGTACTTCTCCATTTATTTTGCAAGGCTTAAAATTTGGATTGGAACTACCCCGTACAGATCCATCTCCCTATATTCTACAATTTGCCATTAACTCTAAGATTCTCTCAAACACGACATGCAAAATTCCAACTATTATTGCTCTTATCTACCCCAATTACCTTACAACAGTCTTTTCTTCAATATCAATGATTGGTGGCATGTATAGAATGATTGAGAGGACCAAGACCATCCCCAATTGTATCATTGAATCTACCTATATCATTAAGGTCATCGTACTGTCCTTCTTTCCTTGCCAGACTGCAAAGACCGTCCTCCAAAGACAACAACTACGAACACTGCATATGCATTAAGTTAATGTAAAAAGACGGTGATAGTATCTCATATGTATACAATTTTGGTAAAAATTTTGGTAAATATTGATATGTTTCTAGGTGTTGTCACTCTCATTGTTTCTCTCCTTCCCTTCATCTCTCTATTTCTCTCTATCCATCCCTCTCTCTCTTTCTCTCTCCATCTTTCCATTTTTTATGCAACCCCTCCCTCTCTCCTTTTTTATTTATCTTTTCTCTCTTCCTCCCCCTCCCTTCTTCTCTCTATTTCTCTCTCTCCTTCCCTTATCCTCTCACTCAATGCATCTGTCTATAAATAAAATTAAAGAGATAAAATAAGAAATTTTAAAAATAAAGAAATGAAAAGCAGTATCTCACTCTCTCTCTTTATCCCTCTCTCCCTCCTCTCCCTCTACTTTTCTCTCTTTCCTCTCTCTTTCATTATCTCATTGTTTTCCTATTTCTCTCTCCCTCTCTCTCACTCTCTATTTTTATTTTCTCTTCTATCTCTCTCTTTCTCGCTGTCTCTCTCTTTCTTTTTCTCTTTCCCTCCATATCTTTATTTATCTCTACCTTCCTCTCTCTTCATTTCACTCTCCTTCCTTTCTTTACCTCGTCCTTCTTTTCTACCTCCTCCCTCTTTCCTCCTTCCTTCTCTCTTCCTCTCTATTTCTCTCATCACCCCTCTTTCTCTCTCTTTCCCTTTCTTTTTTCTCTCTCTTTTTTTCTCCCTCCTCCCTCTCTCCCTTATTGTTTCTCTCACTTACCCTCCTCTCTTCCCCCTTCATCTCTCATTTCCCTCTTCCCCTCCCTCTTTGTTTCCTTTTTCCCCTTTCTCTCCATCTTTCTCTCTTCCTCTCCTTTCCTTCTTCTCCCTTCCTCCCTCCCTCCCTCCCTCCCTCCCTCTCTTTCAATGCATCTCTCCATAAATAGAAACAAAGAAAGAAAGGAAGAAAACACAAAAATAAAGCAAGAAGAGGCAATGTACCTACCTCAAAGGCTCAAAGATGAAACCCTTTGTGCCTCCCTTTCATGGCATTCCTCCATTCTCCTTCTTCTTCATGTGGCAGTAGCGGCGGTGATGAGATCTTTCTTTGTCTCTCCCTCTCAAAGCTTTGAGCTCTCTTTCTCTCTTTTTCATTCTCTCTTGCAAATGCTTTCGACAAATGCTGCGCTCAAATTTTTGGCACTTTTTTTTTTCTCAAAGCACTTATTAATAGCATCCCAATTAGTGTTGCAAATTCATATTACCAATGCAAATAGCAAGGCTAATAGCAACACCATTATTTTGTGACAGAACTGACCGTCGCTATCTCCCCATTTCCTTATAGTGTTTGCTTAGTCACAACTATTCTCAATTATCAAAATCAGATCTTATTAGTAAGGCATACCTATTTCATTTTGTGGCTCTCTCATTGCCACTCATTCCTAATTATCCTACCTTGTTTGATGAATTCTTAACCTATTATAGTAAGTACTCAAGTTCTATTCATGATACCACTGTCCTGATGACACCTCGAGGCTTGGGGAAGGCTTTGTCTCATCCCTATCATGGAAAAACCTTTCTAGTAGTCCGTTAGCTCTTTTCCAATGTGGACATTATGAAGATCCTACAAAGATAGACTAAGAACTTCTTGGATGATTTGAAATCTTGAAAGAGAAAGAATGCAAGCTAGAGATATCTTGAAGAAGCAGAAGAAGTAGTTGATGAAGACTTGAACTGAATATTGAAGTAACATTGACATTGATGAGCTTTCAAGGGACACTATAGTGGCTGTAGTGACTGTTCATATCGAGCATATCTCTTGGGAGGGTTGTCCACGACTAAGAGAGGATTATTGAGATTTATTCTTGGTTATTCCAATGTACTATTGTGAGAGAGCATATATTAGAGAAAGTTTGTATGAGAGAAAGCCTATTTATCTATGAGAAACATTGTATCTATGAGAGAGATTGAGAGAAAGTCAATGGAGACAATGAAGATGATAAAATATGAATAATATGTGATGGATTCCATTCAAAGTTGATCATTTATTTGTGCTCTTATGGTTCTTTGATGGTTGCTATGAAAGAATTTGAAGAGAATATTGAAGATTTGTTGTGATAAACCCATGGGAGATTCATTATGTGATGTTGCGTGAAGATTTGTGAAGATTGGTATTCATTTTCTTCTTGTGGTTGATTAAACTATGAAGAACATACTGCCCATGAATGATTTCTTTTGCCTGGATGAAGATATTGAACTTAGCATGCATGGGAGCTTTGCGGGTAGCCATGAAATCTTCACTTGAAGCTTCCCATTCTTGAAGCTCAAGCTCGGGGACAAGCGTGGGAGACTTCTTCATCAGCAAGAGCACTCAAAGGCTGAAGCACTCTTCCACGGATGCCCAACCAACAATTGGAATTCATCAATGGAGCAAGTGGCATCATGACAATTCAGGCTTCAACGATCATCACAACCATTAAAGAGGTATGCCACTCTGATCTTAATCTCTCAACTTAGCCACTTGCTGAGCTTAATCCATTGTTGGAGAGATTCAAGATTGCATACAAGCATCATACCTCTTCCCGGGATTTCATTGTAATGGCTGACATTAACCCCTACCTTGTCTTATGATCTTGGAAGAATATTAGCCATTCTAAAGTGGGCAAGTAGCAGCCAATGAGTCACTGGACTACCAAGGTAACCCCTACCCCAACCCTCATCATTCCTTGCATCTCATGAAAAGGCCCAATGTCTCCTTTCCAATGCATCTCATGCTGATTACTAATTAAAACATGTCTACCATGTATACTCCGGCTGAGAAAAAAGGCCGATGCCAGGCGAGGTGGTAAGACAAAAGAGAGGTGACCCTCCCTTACCACTTAAGACCCTGAAGGGGTGCACAACCCGGCCTGAGGGGAACTTTGCCCACCTCCCGGTGATTTCGAGCCCAATACTTGTTTTTAGGTGCAAGTACTTCCATAAGCCATGAAAGCTTCACTGGAACTTCCCATTATTGAAGCTCAAGCTCGGGGACAAGCGCGGGAGACTTCTTCATCAGCAAGAGCACTCGAAGGCTGAAGCACTCTTCCACGGATGCCCAACCAACAATCAGACTTCATCAATGGAGCAAGTGGCATCATGAGGATTCGGGCTTCAACGGTCATCACAAGCATTAAAGAGGTATGCCACTCTGATCTTAATCTCTCAATTTAGCCACTTGCTAAGCTTAATCCATTGTTGGAGAGATTCAAGATTGCATACAAGCATCATACCTCTTCTCGGGATATCATTGTAATGGATGACATTAACCCCTACCTTGTCTTATGATCTTGGAAGAATATTAGCCATTGTAAAGTGGGTAAGTAGGAGCCAGTGAGTCACTGGACTGCCAAGGTAACCCCTACCCCAACCCTCATCATTCCTTGCATCTCATGAAAAGGCCCAATGTCTCCTTTCCAATGCATCTCATGCTAATCGCTAATTAAAAATGTATGCCATGTATACTCCGGCTGAGGAAAAAGGCTGATGCCAGGCGAGGTGGTAAGACAAAAGAGAGGTGACCCTTGCTTACCACTTAAGACCCTGAAGGGGTGACCCTCCCTTACCACTTAAGACCTTGAAGGGGTGCACAACCCAGCCCGGGGGGAACTTTGCCCACCTCCTAGTGATCCAGAGCCCAATAATTGTTTGCAGGTGCAAGTACTTCCATAAGACACACTTCCCTACCCCAATGATCCCTCTTGAATACCCCGCAATGATAATGGCACCCATGTATGCCACTTGAGGTACATGCAGTCTATGGAGATGTATGGCAGTGAATGTACTTATGCTTGAATGGCAATGTTGATGGGTATGCAATGATGCTCGAGGTTATGCTCAGTATGGTCAAGATGCTATTGAGGTGTCATATCAGGCCCCTTGGTCTATGCTCTATCCATGTCAGACATTGGCACTAAGGGATATACAGTGTTTTTTGGTCGCAGTCATGTAGGACTGTCACAAAGATCCAATTGCAGAAAACTCTATCCTAAATTTGGGGGTAAACCCTATAGCTCATCTCATAGAGGGCTTTTTCCCCTCTGGTTTGAATCAAAAATCTCCCCAATCAAAGTTACGGTATGAAAGTTATGCACATTTTTGTGCACTAGGGTCACTGTGGACAGGTTGCAGACCACTCCAGGACAGCCACTGTAAAACCCCTACAGAAAATTCTGATCATTTTCTATCATAAAGGTTTATATCTCACTTCAAAGAGGCTGTCGTTGCCTCCAACTTGAGCCCAAAACCTTAGCAATCGGAGTTTTCTACTAAGAGTTACACCCTTTTTACTGACAGCAGGTCCTGTGGACTGCATCCAGATGGCTGGCCAGAAAGGCAAAAGCAAGGCCCAAGAGGAACTCTAGAGGGAGATAAGAGACTCCCGGACCTCCATGAATGAGGAACCAAGCTTAGAAAAAGATTACCATGTTGATATACAGGAGGACATGCCTGAAACGGACCCGTATACCCTTCTTAATCACACCCTCTGTCAACATGAGCTCCGTCATATGCAACGCCACAACGATATGGTCACCAACCACCGCCAAATGATGTCTAAGTTTGATGAAGCGATTGAGCACATGGCCATCTCAAACTCAAAGACCCAATAGACTTTGGAACATCTCACTGCTCTTGTTGCTCAGTTAGCGACTGCTTCATCCCAAGAGAAGACCAATGATTCTAGACATGAGTCTAGACGCCCTCCACATCAAGAACCGTCACATGGACCACAGGGTATACTTGGCACTAAGGGAATTTCCCCTTCTACCTATGAGATCAGGGAACCCTCTCACATGCATGATGAGCCCCTAATGAATTCCCCTGTCCACCATGCCGGCAACATTCACTTGAGCCCTTCCCCTACCTTGGGTCGAATTTCACACGCTCTACCTAGGAGCTGTCAAGATTGTGGGAGAGAAGGAAGGAGTCTCGCTCGAAGCTTTCTCGCTTGCACAATGGGGGAAGACACACAGAGATGGAGGCTGAAAACGTTTTTCTCTTCTTAGTTGTGTGTAAGCCAAAAGAACTCAAGTACAAAGAGAAATAGAAGAACCCTAGATATAGGTCTCAAACCAAACTCAACTAACTAAAGTGGCATACTAACTGAGCCACGAACTAGAGTAGATAAGGATAGCTATCATGTGGCTATTATTCATGGGCGGTGTACCAACCGCATCTGCAACTGACAAGTCGGTGACATAAATACACAATGGTCACCCTGGCGTATCACGAGTGGAGCTCGATATCTCAACACTCCCCCTCGAGCTCAATCCCAATTCCTGCACACCAAGCAGGTCTCTGAACTTGCACAGCTTCTCTGCGCCCAATGCCTTCGTGAATATGTCAGCTACCTGATCCTCTGTGCTGACATAAACTAGATCAATAAGACCTAGTAAAACCCTCTCTCGCACATAGTGATAATGCACCTCAATGTGCTTTGTTCTAGCATGATAGACTGGGTTATTTGCCAAGTGTATACTACTCATGTTGTCACAATAAATGACAACTGGCCCATCTGTAGACTGATGCATATCATAAAGTAGCTTATGCAACCAAGCTACCTCACATGCAGCCATTGCTGCACCCCTGTACTCAGCCTCTGTGCTCGACAAGGCAACTGTAGGCTGTTTCTTGCTGCTCCAAGCGACTGCAGCACTCCCAAAAGAGAACACATATCCACTGGTAGATCGTCTATCAGAAATACTACCAGCCCAATCAGCATCAGTGTATCCATGCAACTGTATCTGAACCCCAGTCTCATAAAATAGTCCATACTGCAATGTGGACTTCACATACCTGAGTATGCGTCTAGCCGCATCCAAATGTGGTTTCCTTGGAGCCTGCATAAACTGACTTACCAGTCCAACAGCATAGCTCAAATCTGGCCTGGTAATAGTCATATAAATCAAACTTCCTACTATGCGTCTGTACATAGTAGGGTCTTCTAGAAGCTCACCTGCATCTGTGCTCAGCTTCACATTCTGCTCCAAAGGAACTGAAATAGGCTTACAGCCTGTCATCCCATATTTGGACAGCATGTCCAATCCATACTGCCTCTGCAAAAGCTGTATCCCACTTGGTGATCTAATCACCTCAATGCCCAAGAAATAACGCAGCTCTCCCAAATCCTTCATCTCAAACTTCTGCTTCAATAGCATTTTCACATGAAGGATATCTTCATCACTGTCACCTGTCATAATCAAATCATCAACATAAATGACAAGTAGCATGATACCTTTCTCTGTTTTTCTCACATAAAGTGAGAAATCTGCCTTGGAAATCTGAAAGCCAATAGTGACAAGATACTGTCCTATCTTGTCAGACCATGCTCTAGGTCCTTGCTTCAATCCATACAAGGCTTTCTTCAACCTGCAAACAAACTCAGGATGAACAGCATGCACATAACCTGGTGGCTGCTCCATATAGACCTCTTCTTGCAAATCACCATGCAAGAAGGCATTCTTTACATCCATCTGATGTAAAGACCATCCCTTTGATGCAGCCAAAGCAATGACTGCTCTTACAGTTGCCATCCTTGCAACTGGACTGAATGTTTCTTCATAGTCAATGCCATATGTTTGTGCATACCCCTTGACTACTAATCTTGCCTTGTATCTGTTCACAGAACCATCTGCATTGTGCTTCACCTTATAAACCCACTTACAACCAATTGCATTCTTACCTTTAGGCAAAGGTACTAACTCCCATGTAGCATTTGCTTCCAAGGCATCCATTTCTTCATCCATGGCTTTCTCCCATTTTTCTTTTCCCATAGCTTGCTCAAAAGAAGTGGGTTCTGGTTCTTGTATCACCTTCACCATATATGCATAGTGAGTGGCTGTAAATCCATCATATTTCAGCCTATCCACAGGATACCTAGTTCTCGTAGACCTGCGCAAAGTAGGTTCACTCCCAGGTGCTCTCAAAACATCCCTGGTCTTCCTTACTCCAGGTGTAACAATAGAAGGAATACCCAACTCATCATCAATGCTCTGTTCTGAGCCACTGGATTCACCATCCACATAAGAGTGACTTGCATTCACATCAAACATGGGCTGATCAACCTTCTCTTTTCCTTTTCGTGATACCTGCATACCACTATCTGCATTACTTTGAGAAGATTCTCTTGATCTCAATCTGCCTGTCCATGGCAAAGAATGTGAACCAATACTAGAGGACGCTCCAGGTCCACTAATATTTTGTGACTGCTGCTGTGAATTTTGTGCAGCATTACCATTTTGTGCATCTACATCATCAATCACATTTACTGGTTTATACCAGCTACTCATCTCATCAAAAACAACATCTCTGCTCACTGTAAACTTACGAGTAGAAGGGTTATAGCATCTATACCCTTTTTGCTGCAGAGAGTAACCAATAAAGATGCACTTCTCAGCTTTTGGATCCAACTTGGATCTCAACTCATCTGGCACATGTACATAGGCAATGCAACCAAAAATTTTCAAATGAGAAATATCTGGTTTCCTACCAGTATACCTCTCCTCTGGAGTCATCCCATGTATTGCTGCAGTGGGAGTCCTGTTCATTATATAGACTGCTGTAGCAACTACTTCAGCCCAATAAAAATCTGGCAAGTCTTTTTCATTGAGCATGGCACGAGATACCTCTCCAATATGCCTGTTTTTCCTTTCTGCAATTCCATTTTGTTGTGGGGTATAACTGCATGAATATTGCTGCTTTATGCCATGCTCCTGCAAGAACTTTGCAAACTCATTTGAGAGGTACTCTCCCCCTCCATCAGACCTTAGGCATTTTATTTGCAGACCTGTTTCTTTTTCAGCCATAGCTTTAAGGGTTTTGAAATGCCCAAAAACTTCACTTTTCTTTTTCATAAAATACACCCAAACTTTTCTGCTATAGTTATCAATAAACGTGACAAAATAATGACAGCCTCCAAGAGATGCAGCTTTAGTAGTCCACACATCAGAGTGGATTAATACCAATGGCTTCTTACTCTCTTGAACATGTCTAGGAAATGGTTTCCTTGCCTGTTTTCCAAACTGACAGGCTTCACATACCTTATGCATTTCTGCAACCTTGAATTTTGGCAAACCTGCAACAATATTTTGGGCCTGCATTGATTTAAGTCGTTGTACATTAACATGACCAATGCGTTTATGCCAGATATCAATATCTGCAACTACACCGGTCCCATGTGCAAACATTGCTGCACTTAATTCAGACATGTCTGCATCCAGTGTAAACATTCTGCCCTTCTTCTTTCCTTTTGCTATCAAGCGACCTTTATTTTTCATATCCTCAACAAAGCATCCATGAGGATTAAATCTGACCTGCAAGCCCTGCTCAACCATTTGACCGATAGAAACCAGATTCTTGGTGATATTCGGGACATGAAATACATCGGACAAGTATTTCTTTTTCCCATCCTGCATAGACAATGGAATTTTTCCAATCTGCACAATAGGATGTGCAGTATCATCACCAGTCTCCACAAATCCTGGTTTTTCCATTTCCCTTGCATCCTCCATCCATTCTGCATGACCTGTCATGTGGTTTGATGCACCTGAGTCAACATACCATACATCATTTCTTTCTTCTGCACTTGTCACAGAATTGTTCATGTGCTGCACCATGAACAAATGCTCATTTCTGTCATCACCCTGTCTGCTAGAAGATGCATAATTCCCTTGTTGTAGTTTTCCATTCATGATGTCATTCTGCTTTTTATAGCAGTCTTTAGCCATATGACCCACTTTACCACAATAGTAGCATTCAACATTACTGTTTGCATTTTGGCCTCTTTGCCATCCACCACGACCTCTTTGGCTCCCCCTGCCTCTAGAGTTACCACGTCCTCCTCCATAGGACTGGTTTTCTTGAGTTTGCTGCATACTCTGATTTCTACCACGGTCTCCAAATCGGCCTCCTCTACCTCTGCCTCTACCTCTTCCAGCATTTGAGTAGAAGACAGCTTCTTTTGAAGTTCCTCCTGAAGAAGATGCACCACCATTTCTCTGCTCCTCAGAAATTAGAAGAGCAATCAACTCCTCAAAATCAGGAAATCTTTCACGAACTGAAATGGATGTCCAAAACTGTGCATAATCCTTTCCTAGACCATTCAAGGTCACGGAAACTAAATCATCATCTTCCACTGGCGACCCAATGGAAGCAAGTGCATCTGCAATCTTCTTCACCTTCATGTGGTAGTCGTTGATGCTCATACTTTCTCTCTGCACATTATGCAACTCTTGCTTGAGCTGCATTTTCCTGGCTTGCGTATTTGTGCTATACATTTTTGACAAAGTATCCCATGCCTCCTTTGGCGTACTTGCATCCTGAATATGCACAATCATAGAGTCCGAAATACTGATAGACAGCCAGTACATAACTTTCCTGGCTCTCTCATGCCATGCTTTGAATGCCTGCATTTGCTGTTGATTGGGAACATCAGGAAGAACTGGTTCTTCTTCATTTCCTGCAACAAATTCCCAATATCATTTTCCCATAAGGAAATTCGTCATTCTAAACTTCCATGCTTGGAAGTTGTTCTTGTCAAGTTTTTCAGTGACAATCTGGGAAAGAGAATCAGATGCCATTACAGAAGACTGCAAAAAATTCTGTCACTGCAAAAACCACAGCTTCACCCTCACAAGGGAAAAACTGCAAAACTGGCGAAAGTGGTATTTGACCACACAGTCACTTCCTAGTGACGATTTTTCATAAATAGGAACCAAGGATGATTCTGTAACCCAATGTCTCTGCACACAAGCATACGATGCAATTTCTGTGGTAACTTTTCACCAACCTGTAGAGCAGTGGTCGCAAAGCATAAAACAGGGCTTTCTCCTGAGTGTGTAAAGCCCTTTCCCGCAGTATATACTGCCCTCTTGCTTCACCGCGAAGGGCGTCTCAACCTGAGACAATGCACTCCTGCAATTTCCGGTTGTGCTTCCTGCAGAGATTTGCTCCCAAAACAGAAAATGAAAGCAACACTGCTCCTCTTACCAGAACACCACGAGCTTGGCTTGCTTTCTTGAGCTCCTTACCACGAACAAGGCTCTGATACCATGTCAAGATTGTGGGAGAGAAGGAAGGAGTCTCGCTCGAAGCTTTCTCGCTTGCACAATGGGGGAAGACACACAGAGATGGAGGCTGAAAACGTTTTTCTCTTCTTAGTTGTGTGTAAGCCAAAAGAACTCAAGTACAAAGAGAAATAGAAGAACCCTAGATATAGGTCTCAAACCAAACTCAACTAACTAAAGTGGCATACTAACTGAGCCACAAACTAGAGAAGATAAGGATAGCTATCATGTGGCTATTATTCATGGGCGGTGTACCAACCGCATCTGCAACTGACAAGTCGGTGACATAAATACACAATGGTCACCCTGGCGTATCACGAGTGGAGCTCGATATCTCAACAGGAGCCCCCATGCACCACATATGAATCAGCCCCATCAAGGACAATATGGTACAAATGGCCAGCCTGGCAATCATGGACAGCATGGCTATAATGGACAACATGGGCTAAATGCACCACAAGGGATGTATGGACAACAGGGCATGTATGGCCACCACGGTATGCATATGACATGGATGAAAGGATTTATTACCATTTTCCTCTCTTGGATGGCTACTAACTTGGGATACATTTCGATCTAGGTGAGGTTGTTTATCTCTTAATGTTTTTATGATTATTATGTAGGGATACCATTTGATCTAAGTGGGTCCTTTGCTTACTTCATGATGCCTTGGAAGAGTTTATATCTTGCTATAATAATTTTCTATGTTAAAGATAATTGGCCTAACTCCATCACAAAATGGTTCTTTATGGTCTAGATGGGTGTGATATAGCATCTTCTACATTTAAACACTTTATTTACCTCATTTTGAGGAATATATATTGACTTATGGCCTTTTTGTTCTTTATCCCTATTTAGACATCATGTAGTTTTTTACGGTTTATTTCTCCAACATTGAGGACAAAGCTTTTGAGGAGGGGATGGTCTTTAATGTAGGAATTTGATCCATAAACTTTTTATTAAAGTTGGATAAAAACCTTGTAAATAAGAGGAAAATAACTATAACTAGTGAGGTTTTAGAAGGACTATAAATAGCTAAGAGAATGCTATTGTAACCATCATTAGATTATTTCTCATGAATCAAACTTTGGTTTTCTCTTAATCTTTTCGTAACTTAGGATAGTTAGATTATAGCTTCTTGGCATTTCTAATAGCTAGTTAATTTGTTGTTCCATTTTTTAGTTAAATATTAGGCTAAGTTAGACTGACTATGATTCCTCCATTTCATCGATATTAGAGAAATAGTTAGGTCCAACTAGAAGGTCATTGTAGTCACATGTATGATGTTAGCAGTTATGACAAGTGAGTAGAGGTATATTCTTGGTTGGTTGCTGTAAGGTTGAAATTTTATTCTTTTGGGTGAAAGCTCACTTTTTAAAATTTTTGTTTGTTGCCCTTATGAGGACCTCTATGATACAAGCATTTAACTATTTATGATAGATATTTTGGAAATATTTTATTGAGTGTATCAAGCTTAAGGATTACATACTTAAGGTAATTATTTTCTTGAATCTAGCGAAGTCTTAGTTTGAGATTCATGTGATCGTTATTTTTTTAGTTTCTTTAAAGTGAATAGAATTTTTATATTAAGGAATTATCTTATTTAATAGAATTAGTTTTTGTATGGAGTGCATCCTCTAATCAAATTAATTATGAAAGTAGCATGAGGAAAAAAGGGAGGTATCTAGTCTCTTTTGTTGCCACCACTGATAGATTTATCTTTTCAAAATTGTGGATATGATAGAAATGATATATTTAAATATCATGTGGACCTTGGATGAAAAAACATTTAAATTTGTAGCTTTTCGTTGGATGAGAAAATTGGTGAATAATTGTATTTCATTGAGTATTGAATCTCAAAACTCATATGGAGAAAAAAAGTGAGAATGACATATGATCATACTAAGTAGTATATGATGCAATCCTCTTAATAATCTTCAAGCAATATGATATTGAATAGATAAGTTCTTACTTCTCTTATTTATATTGATAAATTTTAACATATTTTCTATATTCATTCTTTTAGAAATGTCTAGCAAAAGTTGCAATTAAGAATGAGAATAAGAATGGGAATGTGTGAGAGTGGGATTTTAAGCCAGAGAAAGGGCCAAAAGCATGCCAAAATTTATCATTTTAAAGCAAAAATGTGGGCACACTAGAAATGGCAAAGGCAGATCTAGTCATTCTAAGCATTAGTGATGAGAGACATGTTTTAAAGTCGCATTTGTAGACAAAGCTTGCAATAGTTCTAGATTTGTTAAAATCTTGTCATGTGGTTGGATCAAGAATGTCAAAAGCTGGGTAGTGTGGGAGTCTCAGATGAACAAGCAAAATTTTTTCGATCGCAATTTGGATACTTGATGTGGGAGATGTTGGATGCCCGAGAGTGGGAGGCCAAGAAATTGCCAAATGTGAAAAGGGGGGGGGGGGGGGGGGGCGGGGGCGCCAGCACAGATCGATGTGAAGGGGAAGAAGGGGGGTAAGAGAGGCTATGAGAGCATCAACATACCCATACCAACCAATGGTAGTATGATTCTTCCATATTTCTTCACTCTCCATAAAAGCCTTTGGCTTTGCAAATGGTGGCTTGGTTAAATTGCCAATTTCTAGTATTTCTCTCTCCTTCCTCTCTCTCCTCTTATGGGCTATTCTTGTGGGAATAATCAAGAGAAGATTGGGATGAGATATGGATGTCCTTGACTTGAACTGAGTGAAGATGAGATGATATTGATGCTAAGATGCAATGACCAGCATTGAGTAGAGCCCAAATTCGAACCAAGTTGTTGGTTGTGTATGCAACTAAGAAAATATAAAAGACAGAAAATCCCAGTAAGTCTTTGTTTTTTTTAAATGTTTGATCATGGAAATGATGTGCATATGGCATAAATTTTGGTATGAGTGTAGTATGTGATATGTTTGAGTGCTCTCGTAAAGAAAACATAACATTCAGTTAGGGGGTACCCTCTATACGTATGAATCGAGGTGAAGTAGTCACCTATGTATGGAAAGTTCCCTATGCTTGGAGTCAAGATGGACAAATAGTTGGACTATAGTTTGAAACTTGTGTCTACAAAACATTAGTCAGATAAACCATTTCATATCATTCTAATACTCCTAGAGTCATGAGGCAGTGTGGGGTGTTTGGTGTGTCTAGGTACTTGGATAGATTCGATAGAGCCAAGTCGGGTCCACTTTTAGTCCCAACTGGCGTGGTGTAGTTGTCGAAATCTCCCAATAAGTGGTAGTTTTCAAACCTTGGCTAATAGGAATCTACTCGGTTAGTGTATGCCAAAGAGTTCCGAGATAGATCTAATATATCCTAATAGAAATCATCAAGTCAAGATTCAATGTCAAGAAAGAGCCAAAAGGGCAAGACAAAGAGTGGAGATCCTTAGGAGGTATTCTCCTAAGCATAGCAGTCCAATATCCCTAAGAGGGAGGGGTCTTGTTGACCCTACTACCTGAATTAGTCTGTAAGGGGGAGGAGGAAACTCTAGTATCCCTCTTTCCCTGAAAACTCAACCTATTTTGAGTGGGAGTGTAACCCCTTGATACAAACCCCTAGAAAAACTTTGGTCATTATTATGGCACAACCAATTGTGATACCTATAGGAATTCTAAATTTGCTAGCCCTTGGTTTTCCTCTGCCCATTTTTTATGGCTTAGCAAAAGAGGATACTGAGCTCCATATTAGTGAGTTCCAAAAGCTAATGTTTAATTGTCAAATTTAAGATGAATAGCATGTTATGATATTATTTAATATGAATTTGAAAGGAAGAGTTATAGTGTGGTATCATGGCTTGAAAGCCGGAACCATATCTACGGTTAATCTATTTTATGTGATCTTCTAAAGACAGTTTATACCTGAAAGAGATGGTCAATATTGGCTGCATATTTTGAATGTAACATGACAAGAGCCTCATGAGAATGCTCAGGCTTATGCCAAGAAATTGAAGGAGGTGTTCTATAAATTGCAAGCTGTTATTCCCCTTCCACCTACTGTCCAACTACAATACTTTCTACATGGATTAGATTCTAACATCCAAGTGTGCACGAGCGGAGAAGATAGAGTCACGATTACAAGCAGCCAATGCATCTAGGGAAAATCTCTATTCAAGCTAAGGTTCTAACAATAATTTGGTATTAACTACAACTAGTGGATATCACGATGTGAAAAGTACACCCATGATCAACCCTAATGTAAGAGGAAGTGTGATGCAAAATGTACCTATGTTGTCGGCTCCTCCTAATGTTGCTATGCCAATGGCTAGCCAAATGGCTTTGCTAAATAGCGGAAGCTAAATGAAAAATCCCAATGTAATGCCAACTAATGTGCTACCAATACTTAACCAGGTGGTTAGGCCATTGAAACACCAAGAGGATGATTATGGTTATGAGTCTAGTGTGTCAAATATTCTTGGCAAAGTCAAGGACATGATAAAGCATTTCACTGACATGATAACTAAATATTATAGACAAATAGCCATATATGTAAAATTCCTAAAGAAGCAACAAAACTTAATAGGAATTAGATGCCCTAAAGAGGGTGGTCTGTCGATGTTTAGCTATAAATGGTGTGGTGGTCAACACTTCCCTCGTAACTTCCCCAATGTATAATGTGACATATGTGAGAAGTTCGGCCACTTAGCTAGCACTTGCTAGAGCAATATTAGTTCCTTGCAAAAAGGAAGTAGATAGCCAAGTCCTATTAATCATTGAGGATAAGAAAACAATCTTCAGTAAAATGAGGGATTGAAGTGGATTTTGCATAGAGGAAAGAATGTTGTGGAAGAACTGCCTAGTGGCAATGGCGTAAGTTAGATAGAAGAAGCAGTGTGTGTTAATGGCATTGATGCTTCTAATTTATGAGTAATTATGAGAGGTCTGAAGGCCAAAAAGGGTGATAAAGATAATGTAAAACCTATTGAGGAAATCCCTAAATAGGATGATAAGGGCAAGAAAATCCTTAGCCTTGGTATATAAGGTGGTCATTTGAAGGATGTTAATGGTAAAGCAGACCTGAATAAGGAGCATAAGAAGAAAATGGAGGCTAAGAAAGATATGCCTAAGCCTCTAAAGTAACGAAGAGAGTGGATGGTTTGGCAAGAGAAGAGGACTATTGCTACTTTTTAAGAATTTAATCTAGCAAGTTCTCTTGTGAGGTCAAGCTTGATGTTAACCTCCTACAGCTAATTAAACCATCCTCGAGAGTGCATAAGAAGTATAAGAAGATCCTTTGCATTGGATAAATTGTCGAACCCTTGGGAATAGCCCGTGTTGGTGATGATTGGTTTGATCATCTCAAAAAATATTGCCTAAGGGTGCTAGCTTATATTGATGACGGTATGTTGTTGAACCTCGCCATTGTGGATACATGACCCTCCATCAATATTATGAGCTCAAAATTGATGGAGAGGCTAGGATTAGAGATACAAAAATATTCCTTCACTATTCTAAGGATGGTTGATGATAGTTGGAGACAATTGGAAGTATTATCAAAGTCCATGTAATCGTTGCTAACATTGAATGTATCCTAGACTTTAGCGTCATTAGGTTTGCAAGCTAGCCAAGCTACCAAGTGCTATTAGGTAGGCCATGAATCTTGCAATCTAACAGCCAAGTCGACATGCTGCTTCATCATTTGACCTTTAGTAGAGGTGCTAGACGAGTTATAATTGATACTTACCTAGAATCACCTCAAAGTGAGAGAGCATCCATATCCTCGATAGAATTGAATGCTCTAAAGGGGCCTTCTAGTAGTGAGAATTTATGGAGTGATGAATCAAGAGAGGACTCTACTATGGAAGATGCTTATCAAGTAACTCTCAATGAGCCTATAGAAGGTTAGGATAGAATCAAAGATATAGATGTGATAAAGATAGAACTTTGTACGTTGAATGATTTTTGATCAATCAAATTAGGATCTATCCTCACCATGGAAGAAAGGAAGGCCTATGTATTCTTAATCCAAGAATTCTATAATATATTTTCTTAAATTTATGATGAATTAAGAGGTATTCCCTCTAGTCTACCCATGCATACTATTCCCCTGAAAGAGAGAATTTAACCTATTCAATAGAAAGTGAGGTGCGTGCCTTTTGAGTTGAGGGATGTGCATTCTAGGAGTTACAGACATTACGTAAGACTAGCCTATTATTTTGTGTGCAACACACGGAGTGGTCTTCACCATAGTTATCAAGAAAAAAAAGAATAATGAAGATTAAATAGCAAGCTTTAAAGTTTATTTTAATGTTGGAACTCTATATCAATGGTGCGTAGATCGATCGTCGTATACGCGCATAATGAGCGTCAGAAGGTGCCCAAGAACAAAAGAACTCTACTTTTTGCACACAAATCAATGTAGAAAGCTTGCATGACATGAACAAGAGACCAATTGGGTGCAATCTCCCCCCATGCCTTGTGTGAGCGCTCCACAAAGCATGTATTTCATATATTAATCATCTTCAAGCTCAAATAATAGCCCAAATTACAAAATAGCACGCTTTAGCTTTTGAGTTTGCTTTTGTGCCAAATAGAATTAAAGCTAATGGGTGCCCAAGAAGCCAGGTGTACCCAAATACAATGTCCAATACAAATATCTAAATCATGCGCCCATGCGCATACAAAAGTAATAAATAAATATCAAGTGCTTTGATAAATAAGCGCGACAAAATATAGGCGCCATGCCTAAGATACATGCCCATCAAAATATTGACGATAAATTTGAATACATGCTATCCTCCAATGCTTTCCACTCCCACCACCGCTGCTCACTCTACACATCAACTGAAGCATTCACAATCGTTAGTAAAATAATACAATTAAATCAACAAAAGTGAATACTAGCAGTCTTCAGCTACATAAATAAATTGGTTAGAAATCAATCCTAACCTTAATTTATCACGAGTGCGCACTCTAAACTCATAAATGTTTATTAACTTAAATATGTATTTTGTGGAATCACCCGCTATGGAATCTCCCATGTACACATAAAATTAAAAAAATGCCCGAAAAGGATACGCATCCCCATTGACTTCTCACACAAAGAATCCACTTTGTGTATAAGCCCCGGTAATAAAATCTTATGGAATCCACCGTAAAACCTCACGGAATCCACCGTGTGGAATATGCCTCCTGGCATCAATCAAGAAGGGGTAGATGATGTTTATCGCACTGATGTATTATGCTTGATGAGGTTTCATTTATCTTGGAAGGATGTCATGACTTTGCTTATGGAAGGCACTTTTTTGGATGGTTGATTCACAAAAACCTTTAAGAGCCAAGTATTGGTGGTCGTCCATCTTCCAAGTTGCATTTTTATATGTAAAGAGATGTGATATATGTCAGAGACATGATAGTAAAGAGAATTAAAAGAACCCATTGACTCCTATTATGGCTTTATTATCATTCAATAAGTGGGACATCTACTTTTTTGGTCCCATTGCCCCATCATTCTTTACATAAAAGAGATATATCACAGTAGCGATTGGCTATTTCATGAAATGGTTAGAAGTACGACCAGAAGTACACCCGATGAGGAAGGATGATGTAATGGAAACTCTTAGCTTCCTTCTTGAACAAATAATGTTTCAATTTTTCCCACCAAAAGAGTTGGCCTTGGACCGTGGCACTCATTTCCTAAGTAAGGTGATTAAAAGCTTGGTAAATTAAGCATAATAAAACAACACCTGACAACCCATAGACGAATGGAAAATTTGAGAGCACTATAATAAGTAGCCTGTGGAAATCCTATCAAAGATTGTTTCAGAAAAGAAATAAGGTTGGGACAAGAAATTATATTGGCTATATGGTTGTACAATTCGACCTTTAAATGAGCTACTGGCCACACACTATTTAAATTAGTTTATGGAGAGGAATTTGTATTACCCCTTGAGATTGAGTTACCTACAATAAGATTTGCAATTAACCATTCTTTGGGGGATAAAGATGCACTTTTGGAATGTTTTACGACCTTAGCACATCTCGATGAGCTTAAACTTCATAGAGGTGGCTATGCGCCACATAAACAACTTCATGACATAAAAGTGAAGAAGTACAACTTTAAAAATGAGGAACTCATCCTTTACTATTATGTGCATAGGGAGATTTTTCTTGGAAAATTAGAGCCTAAGTGGGATGATCCCTAAAAATAGTTAGAATAGGTAAAAATAAGTCCACCACATGATCAATAGATTTATACGGGTGGAATTTAAGAATAAGCTTAATCTTAATAAGACCTTATTATCTATACTAATGAGAAAAATGCTTTGCAGGTCTATGCCATGTTGATTTGAAACCTATAAGAGAGGTTACAATAGGTTTTAATGGGGCGGCTAATTCCCTATTTGGAGCACCTATACCTGAAACAATGATACTATTAGGAAAGCCTTGTTTGGGAGTAAAGGCTATAAGGTGATTGAGCAAGAAAATGGTACATTCATTTAGAAAATTAAGGTATTCCACCACCATCACTACTTGAGTATCCTGATGGTATCTATGTAGGTTTCAATGAAGAAGGTGGAATGGAGCCATTGGTTCATTCTCTCAACATGTTGAACTTTGATTATCATACTTATGAATAGAGGAATTGACAATGGTCACTATGTTAACCGTTTATAGACCTATGCGCTATATTTTTGATGGAGCATCTAGGGCTCCCAATAAGAAAGGGAGTATCAGGGTAGTCATCAAAGATTCCCGATGTAGGGTCACAATGAAATTTGTTGCCTACCTTAGGATAGGGTTTACTAACAATATGGTAGAATATAGAGCCTTCCTAATGGGACTGAACATTGCTAAGAGAGATTGTATTTACCATTTATTAGTGAAGGGGGATTCCCAATTGATATTGAATCAACTAAATGGGATGTACAGAGTACACAATCGCATCCTTCGTATGTATTATTGTGTTGTTATAGACCTAATCAACGAGTTTGAAAGGGTGTCTCTTCAGCTAGTTTCACGACATTGGAACCAATTTGCCAACTCATTAGTGAATTATTCTCATGAAGAGGACCTCTTTTCAATTATGGTCTTGGCTTGAATATATCTCTTGATGATAGGATTGAATCTCATCAATTATGGAGCCTTTTAATGGAATATGATTTATATATGGTACACATTGACTAGTTTGGGTGATGCGGCACGTAGCTAAGACCCATCTACTATTATTATCCTGGACCCATAGACTAGTTAGATAACATGACATGTTATGCATAGGTCACTTACTATATATGTAGGAGGTCTAGGTCATAATCTGATGCACTTAGTTTAGGGATGATAACCATATTTTCTACTTGGAAAGGCACATATTATTGTATGTCCAGTCCCACTCCAAGGGAGATGTGGTTAACTTATATTGATTTGTTTTGCTAGGCCAAGAGAGCCACTTCTTTTGCAATGAAATGATTTATTTCATTAGGCCAAGAGGACCACGTATCTATTTAGTACAGGTCTGGTTTATGGTTTTTTATTTTAGTGATCCATTAGACACGTTTGAAGTATTACGTAGAGGGAGCCAATTGCTACATTGACACTTGTTGTGGCTAGTCTAGGTGATGCCATTCCTTTCCAAGCTCCTTCTCCTTAAGCAAAATGTGTATGTGTACTTGGGGATGTTTCTTTCTTTATTGGGGACTAACAATCAAGGCTTGAAGTCCTAGGATCAAGTTGAGTATGTTTGGGGAGGCTTGAGTAGTTGTCCCGCCTCCTATGAAGACATTTTTAAGTATACAAAGCTATGTCTTAGAGATAGTCCTAGTGACCATGTCCTGCTAGCCTACTAGGTAGCTATTTCTAAGACTTCTTATTAGTTATGTGGCAACTAGGAAAGACTACTAAATAAAGAAGAAAATGATAGATATGTTTGAAATCCATACAATACCGAGATGTGTAAAAAGGGATTCCAACCCCTAAAATAAGAAAATAAAGAGAAAAAACAAATAAAAATAGCACATGTTTATTGCATATGCCTAGTAGGTTAACCCAGGGTCAATGCTTTCCCCTTCCTAGGGATAGAATCTAGTCAAAACAAAAGAGGATGATTGGAGAAAAAATCAAAGTGAATGGAAAAAAAGGAGTTAGTGTCACCTCATGAGAGCTTGGTAGATTCTTGGATACCGAGACTAGACTTGAGGCTATCGATGCCATGTTCTCCTTGGGTCGCAATACACTCAACAACCTCCTCTTTGCACATCCAAGTATCAAAATTGAAAAATAAATAATGTGGCAAAATGGAACATATATAAATTTAAGTGCACTAGGCTATAGGAGTCCTCGCCTAGTAGGAGTTCTTGGTTCAGTTGTCCTAGGTTAGGTTTGTGAGTCAAACCATCAATAAGGATGACTTCTTTGATAGCTCTTTTTGTTAGTCTGTATTAGACGAGTTGGCTAGCAACTAGCTCTTGATCTCTTTGTGAGATTGAGCTTAGTTTATCTCTTGTGAAATTCATGCCTTAATCTTTGTCAAGGGATAGGGTGAAAGCTATGTTTTGTGTTATGTTGGGTAGTTTATTTGAAGCAGCTTTATGCTCTTTATGTTTCCTTGGTGTGCAAATCATCTTGTGGGTTTGACAAGCTGAGTCACCTTATTCCATGGTCACCAATGAGGTTAGTATTTTAACCTAGATAAAAGATCGAAAGTATGCCAAAATTTTGCATTTTAAAGTGGAAATGTGGGTCCATTAGAAGCAACAAAAGTAAATTTGGTAAATTTAAGTGTTAGTGAAAGACGGGTTATAAAGTTATATCTAAAGACAAACCCCGCAATGGTTCTAGATTTTTATACATTTTTTCAAGTGGTGGAATTGACAACATCATGTCAAGAAGTGTGGGAGTCTTAGACAAAATAATTTTTTAGATCGCAATTTGGATGTTGACGCAAGAGATGCTAGAGCGGGAGGCTAAAAAATTGTCAAATGAGAAAGGGATTTGGAGTGGGGGGTTGACCTTTGGGCCCTCCCTCCCCCCAAAATTGTCACATGACCAAGGGGAAGGGAGGGTAAGGCATTCTTTTTTCAAAACAAAAAGAAGAAGAAGGGGAGCACAGATCGATATGAAGGGGAAAAAGGGGGGTAAGAGAGGCTATGAGAGTATCAACATACCCATACTAATCGATGGCAACATGATTCTTCCACATTTTTTTGCTCTCCATCACTGCCTCCAACGACAAATGGTGGCCTAGTCAAATTGCCCAATCGAAGTTTTTCCCTTTTCTCTCTCTCTCCTCTTGTGGCCTATTCTTGTGGGAATAATCAAGAGAAGATAGGGATGATAGATGGTTGTCCGTGGATGAAGATGAGATGATGCTCATGCTTAGATAAGATGACCAACACTGAATAGAGCCCAATTTTGGACCAATTTGTTGGTTGTATATGCAACTAAGAAAATATAAAAGATAAAAAATGCAAGTACATCTTGTTTTTTATGAAATTTGTTTCTTTTTTATGTTGATCATGGAAATGATGTACATATGGCATAAAATTTTATATCAGCATAGTATGTGATGTATTTGAGTGGTTCTACTTCATTAGGAGAGGCACGTCATAAAGAAAGCACAGAATCCAACATCACATTAATAATAAATTAATTATCCAAAACATGAAAATACACACAAAATGAAGTAGTTTTGATAATAATTTATAAAGATGATTGAAAGAAATGGTGTATGTGGATGAAATAGTATATGATGATTGCCATTGCTAGTCTTTGCTGCTCTGCAATTAGAATTGTAAAAAAATGATTATTTATGGTATAAATATTCGAGAAAGAATAATTTACAAATTAAAAATTTTAAAAAAATTAATTTAAAAAATTAAAAATAGTAAAACATGTCCATATGTATGGTGGGATGTAGGGCATGACGTTTAGCCTCAACTATGTCCATTTGCATATTAAAGAACCTATTTAGGTGGTGATTCAATGGAGAAACGTTATGTAATATAAATAACGCTACACAATGAATCAATGTGCAATGAGGTTGAAATTTCAAGTTTTCTTTCTTGAAAAAATAAATGATTATGTATTGAAATGTAGCATTTAGGTTCCATTGGATATCTAAAGGAGTAGAAGCATTGGTTGGCATAGTTTCATCTCCTCAATGCCCCACTACATTAGGAAAAAGCATGAAAAGGATGTCTTTGCACAACACATGGCTAATTGTTAGTTAAAAGTGTTTGAGCATGGTATGGCAGAACATACTGCACATGCACGAAGCATGGTATCAATGAAAAAACTCTTGGATGCATGGGATTTTTTAACCAAACTATTGATCTACATTGAGCAAAAGAGGTTCCTTTGCTGTAGTTTAGAGCGGCTGTCTTTGGGAAAGGTTGTGTGAGAAAATAATAAATCTCTTGGAGCAGAATTATACAAAAAGAGGACTATGTTTTGTTATTCTTTATATGTTAAGATGGCACATCCTAGGGCCAATCCTTGGGGTAAAGGAGAGAAGTAGGGGCCACAACATTTGTCAAGAGGGTGCCTTCCGTGTGTGCAAATTGAGTTAAAGTAGTCACTTATGTATGGGAAGCTCCATGTGCTTGGAGTCGGATGGGAAAACCATTGAAGTACAATTTTGAAATTTATATCTACAAATGCATTACTCATATAAACTATTTGTTATCATGGAGATACTCCTGGCCACAAGGCCATGTGTGGAGTGTTTAGTGTGTTTATGAGCCTTGGTTATAATAAAGCTAGTGTCAGGCCCATTTTTTGTCATGACAATGTAAATGAGAAAAAATATGGCCATGATTATTTTTAGCGAGCCATACTTAGATATAATATCCAAGTAAGAGTGAGACTAATTCAAACCAATTATGGTTGGACTTAACAAGCTACTAGAAAGAAGATTCTTTAATGAAAAAAAAAAGATTCACCTCAAGATTTTAATGCTCACTTTATGAGAAGACTACATTGTAACAAGCGGCGACTAGGAGTATTTATTACAAGTGGTATCAAAGCTTTAGGCTTTGGTCCTTTTCTTCTTTCCCCTTTCTTCCTTTTCAAATCCCCAAAACCCTAGTTACTCAACTTATAGGTAGAGGTAAAATAAGAAGGGTTGCAATTAACTTCAGCTTTTTGGAGCAAGCAAGAGCTATGGCTAGAGACTAGGACATATCTAGAGGTAAAACTATTCAAATAGCATGTCGTCACTTCTTTTCATGCAAATTTTAAGGGTTCCAGGTCAAGTTTGGAGTCTTAGGGGTTAGAGAAGGACAAAAACTTAGCTACTTTTTGCTTTAGCCCCTTTCTCTCTCCTCCCAGGCAAACTGGCATAGCCACACAGCAGAGAAGAATCCTTCATTTTCTCCAGAGTAGCCATAGAAGTGCCCTGCTAAAGCCTTAGATGTCTTCCCCACTTGCCCTTGACCAAGGGCCATACCCTTAAGAAGGGTTATAGGTCAAGAGAGAGCCCAGGGAATAGCCCGCAATTTGTGGCACATTTTGCACTGTTGTTCCTTGCTTTGCCTACTCCCCCTCTGCTCGAGCCTTTCCCCCCTGTTTCCCTCTCTAGAAACTTGATCAGCACTCTTATCTCCTCCTTCTTGACAACCTTGGCCCCGAGCATCAACCTTCAAGGTGGACAACAATTGGATTGTTTGGGACTGTTTGGGCAGCCATGGATTCTTCAACTGAAGCCATCTCTGATCTTGAGAGCTCAACCCCCACAAGCCCTTTAGCCTGTGAATTACTTCTCTTACTCGGATTGAAGATATGGAGCTCATCTTACATGGGAGTTTTGTGGGCAGCCATGAAAGCTTCACTTGAAGCTTTCCCTCTTTGAAGCTCAAGCTTGGGGACAAGCACAAGAGCAAACCGGCATCATGATGAGCTATGCTTCAACGAACTCCCCAAGCATTAAAGAGGTATGTCAATCTGATCTTAGTTTCTCAATTTCCCCACTTTCTAAGCTTAATCTCTTGTTGGAGAGATTCAAGATTGCATAAGTTTAGTAGATCAAACCTCTTTGTGTGCATACATCGTAACCGGGGGGTTCACTATAGATGTTGTACGGTATCACATGAGTGTAGGGGGATTTTTGGAAGGGGACACTTAAGCATATGCATTAGAGGTAGACCCCTCTTAATTTCCTATCTTGAATTTAAGAAGGGGATAGAGGGAAAAAAGAAGGGGGGTGGATGCATTCGATCACCTCTCTCCATAGATTGGTTTCTCCATGGCATACAAGAGACCTTGACAAGTAAGGTTAAAACCCTAAACCCTCACATAGTAGGGTTATTGAACCTAAGGTTTCTAACAAAAAAAAAACATTAGCAAACTGTGAATAAGCATCAATTGTTGTTTCTTCTCTCGCCGCAACTTTGGATCATCGTCCTTCGTAGCTCCAAGTTCTTTTCCTTCATCTACCAGCTTGAGGGTGAGCACTTTAGACTTGCAAAAAGAGAATGCCTCACTTTAGACTTTGTGATATGACCATTTGATACTTTTAATTCTTAGGATAATTCCAACTTTTAAAAAGAAAGTTAGTATATGTTCTATGAAGGCTTACATTTAAGAAAGGGGATGCATAAAAATTCATACATGTATATATCTTATAAGCTTAAATAGGGGGATATATTAGTCTTACAAGCTTCATAAATAGGGGGGTTTTTAGAAGTCCTTGCACGCAGGTGACATGTCTTCTTTATTATGAGTGAACCCCCCATGGCATCATATCTCTTCCTGAAATTCATTGTATTAGCTTACATTAACCCCCATTTTGTCTTGTGACTTTGGATAAGCCCCAAAATGAATGATAGCCATTGTGAATTGGGTAAGTAGCAGCTAGTGAGTGACTGGACTGCCAAGGTAACCCCTACCCCGACCTTGCATCTCATGAAAAGGACCGATGTCTCCTTTCCAGTGCATCTCATGCTGATTTCTTAATAAAAATGTCTGCCATGTATACTGCGGCCGGCTCAGAAAAAAGGCTGATACTAGGTGAGGTGGTAAGACAAAAGAGAGGTGACCCTCCCTTGCCACTTAAGACCATGAAGGGATGCACAACCCGGCCCGGGGGAACTTTGCATACCTCGTGGTGATCCAGAGCTCGATACTTGTATGGAGGTGCAGGTGCTTCCCATGAGCTCCACTCTCCCTGATGCAATAATCCTCTTGGATACCCCCACAATGATGATGGCACCCATGTATGACACTTGAAGTGCATGTAGTCGAAAGAGATGTATGGCAGTGAATTTACTTATGCATCGAGAAGATGGGTATGCAATGATGCATAATAATTGCAAATCAGGTTGCTACTATTGGTTATAAAGTTTCATAGGATGACATGATTGCTTGAATGGCTTGGGCAAGGAGTATAAAGCCTTTGACACATCGATTTCTATGAGAGTAGACCCCCTTGTCAAGATGAATTACTTGCATTGCTGCTATGAGAAAGTCAAGCTTAGCTTGAATACATGTTCAAGTACCTCTCAAAGTAGAGATAATGTCTTTTACTTTAATCAGCGAGCTAGAGGTAGCAGAGCTCATGGAGATTTTTGAGGTTGTGGTAACACTTAGAATACTTATGGACATCAGTAATAAAATTCATATCAAAGTTCAAATGCACAAGGCTAGAGAAGATCTAGAGCCTTTAGAGGTAGAGGGAGATCACGTAGAGCCAAAGGTGGTTCTTGGCAGTCACATGATTAGTCAAACATGGATAAAGATTGACATTACTATGGGAGCTATGGAGACATAGGAAAGGATTTTCATAAAAAGCAAGTTGACATGAAAGTAAGAGGTAGACAACATGGCAACTCTGCATATTCTAGTAACACTCATGATGATCTGAGAGATAGGTTTTTTGCTATGATGCATGTTTCGAGGGATATGTCTAAGAAAGGCATGGTTGATGATAAGTGGTATGTAGAGGTGCATCCAATCATATAACTCTATAACGTGCATCCAATCATATAACTCTACATGGTGAGTGGTTTGATGAGATGATAGCAGGCTCTCATGGCTATGTATGGAATGGTGATGACACATAGTATGATATTTTGCATATAGGTGTGGTACCATTAGTCATGCATGATGGCAGAAAGAAGAGTTTATATGATACGTTACATATGCCATCTATTATCACTAAGAATCTATTGTCTATTGGACAAATGGTAGATCAAAATCTATAAGTTAGATTCAACGGAGATGGCTATTTTATTGAGCAGTATGGAAATGGCTGTAAATTGATCAGTAAAGACAAAAGAGATGGCAAGATGTTAACTTTGGATGCATCTATCCCTGAGTTAAAGGTAGCCATGTTTGCCCATGATAATGGAGTAGTTAGAGATGTGGAAATCTAGCACAAACACATTGGTCATGTAAATATTCAAAGGCTTCAAAATATGGAGCAAAAGAAAATTGTACTTGGGTTGCCAAAGTTTAAGTATATAGACCTAGAACATGTATGTTCCACTTGACATGGGCTATAAATGGGTTTACAAAGTAAAATGCAAGGCGGTTGGATCATTGGAAAGATATAAAACCTAGCTAGTTGCTAAGTGTTATGCGTAGCAGTATGGTATAGATTATGAGGAGACTTTTAGCTCAGTTGCAAAGATGGCAACCATAAGAATGCAGTGTCTAAGGGATGGAAGCTTTGGTAGATGGACATCATGAATGAATGTCTGAATGGAGATTTGATTGAGGAGGTATATATGGAACAACCTGAATTTTTTGTACACCCTGATTTCCCAAAGCATGTGTGTAGACTCACGACCATCATCGTTCTCCATTTGGTCTATGTTATGGCAAACAATAGTTTTTTGTTCCCCTCATTGATGATCTTCCTTCATTTTAATCTCTACTCCTCTTTCTCTCCCTTTCCCTTTATTTATTTTCCTCTCTCCATCTCTCTTTGTCCATTCCTTTTCTCTCCGTGTCTCTTTGTCTTTATCTACCCCCTCTTTATTTCTCTCCTCGCCCCTCTTTCTCTCTCTCTCTCTTTCCTTTTTTTTATTTACCTCCCTTCATTCTTCTTTGTTTCTCTTTCCACCCCTTTCTCTCTCTCTTTCTCTTTTTTTATTTGCCTCCCTTCATCCTTCTTTGTTTCTCTCTCCCCCCTCTCTCTCAAAGTTTCTTTCTCTCCCCCATCTTCCCTCCCCACTCTTACTTCTTCTCTCTTTTCCTTTTCCTTCCTTCTTCTCTCTATGTCTTTCTCTCTTTTCCTCTCCACTTGCACTCGACATATCTCGTTACAATCAAAATAAAAAATAAAAAATAAAAAATAAAAAATAAAAAACTCATTAAAAAATGACATTGAAAGACTCTCTCTCCCCACCCCTTTGTTGAGAAATAACAAATGATGTATGAGAAATAACAAATGTTGTATGCTCCAGGAAGAGATGTCCTGAATCCCATATGCACAGTGAGGAGAGTGCAGAAGCTGAAAAGCTATGAAGACATATACTTGGTTCACTTTCCAATGCAATGTTATTTTGTACTTTGTATTTCATTCTGTGTCTCTGTCATGGTTAGCTCAAGATTGTGTTTATGAGTCCAAGCTTACATCTTGGAACTTAATTCACTTGAGCAATAGTTTGTCTTCTTGTCTATGTCACTATGAGTCTTGTTATCGACTTCCATCCTCCATAGTCAGTGCTATGCTCTAGATCCATGTTTTGTCACACCCTCTTTGTGTCTCTCTTCCCCCTCTCCCTTTATTTTTTTATGATTCTGTTCTCTTTAATTCTCTAATTGTTTACATTTTTCTCTCTCCTTCTCTCTCACTCTCTATTTGTTATTATTTCTATCTCTCTTTTTCTCCCTCTTTCCGTCTCTTTTTCTCCCCCTCTCTTTCTAGCTCTCTCTATTTTTTCACTCTCTTTACCTCACCCTTTTATCCACCTCTTTCTTCACTCTCCGTTTCTTTTTCTCTCCCCCCTCTCTTTCTTGCTCTCTCTCTCTCTTTCTTTGTTGCCTCTTTCTTTGTTTCTCTCCCCCCTCCCGTTGTTTCTCTTACTCATTCTTCTCTCTCCCTCCCTTTATGTCTCATTTCTCTCTTCCTCTCTCTTTGTTACCCTTCCCCCTTTCTCTCTCTCTTCCTCTCTTTCTTTGTTACGTTTCCTCCTTTTCTCTCTCTCATTCTCTTTTCCTCTTCCTTCCTTCTTCTCCCTCTCTCCTTTTCTCTCTCTCATTCTCTTTTCCTCTTCCTTCCTTCTTCTCCCTCTCTCCTTTCCTCTCTTTCTCTCTCTCTTTTAATGTATCTCATTAAAAAGAAAAAGAATAAAAGAATAAAACATAATAACAAAACAAGAAGAGGCAATGTACCTACCACAAAGGCCCAAGGATGGATTCTTCATCTCCTCTTCACGACATCCCTTCTTTCTCCTTTGCACACTTCTCCCTCTTCTTTGTACATATGACGATGGTAGTAGCGACAATGGTGGCAGTGGTGAGAAGCTCTCGCTCTCTCTCTTTCCCTCTTCCTCTCCCTCTCCCTCTCAAGGCAATGATCTCTATCGTGCTCTCTCGAAAATGTTTGCAACAAATGGCACGCTTGGGTTTCGACCCTTTTTTTTCTTTGACGGACATCTAGCGACACTGACAATAGCGATGCTATTTGCTACCAAATAGTTATGGCACTATTTTACATCGCAAACCCCCGTTGCTATTTTTCCATTCTCTTATAGTAACTTACTTTCAATGAAGATCAAATACCCTTTCCTTCTACCTATCTATATCAAGCACCACTTTAGGAAAAACCCTCCAATGCTTGATTCAGAGTGTACAAGCCCTCAAGGCTCATTGGTCATGGGAACGGAACCAAAATGTTGAAGCTTTTGCTTGACCACCAAGACCCATGGACCGCTTCTTGCTCAAGTGTTTCAAGCCGAATGCTAATGGCTACCTCTCACATAGCCATACGCGCCTTCAAGCCTTCTCTCTCAAGCACACCAGTAGCTTCATGATTTGAGATGCAAGCTCAAGCAAACTCAATCCTCCACCCTCAAGCTCCATGCTCTATGGCCACGTGCCGTGCGAGATAAGAGAAGAGAAGAGAAGAGAAGAAGAGAGGAGAAGATGAAGAACTCCTCCACCATGATCCCTCACCCTCATATACTCACTCCCTCTCACTCTCACACTCCCTCTCTCAAGCACAAGCAGAAGCAAGTAAGAAGGAGAATAAGAGTAAGAAGAGAACCACTTTTGCCACATACCAAGAATGAGCTTCTCTATTCACTTTTTGGCTTTTATACATTCCCTAATCCCTTTGGTCACCCATCCCCTTTTTTCACGACTGGGCATCTTGCCAAGGTCCTCTTTTCCTATTCCCTTCTATTTGCATTATGCCCTTGTGTGAGAGAGAGAACTAGAGAGAGAGAAAGAGGAGAGAGAAGACTACATAAGAGAGAGAAAGACTGTAGGAAGAGAGAGAAAGAGAGTGACAAGGAGAGAGAAATACTAGATTTGGAGAGACAAAGACAGGAAAGAGAAAGAAGCCATGGAAGCTGTGAGCAAGATGGGAGAGAAGGACAGTAATTGTATTAATGTGTCGACAATATGTGAAAAATTACATGTTCTCTCCTTTTATACCAATGTCAGTGTGACATGGTATAATATCAATATTATTTTACACTAAGTCCTTATTCCTAGCTTCTTACAATCCATCCCTTCCCAAAAGTTTTTGTCCTAAAAACAAACTTGAAAGACTAGAAAAGGATGGATAGAACAGAGTACTAGTTTGTCTTTTACAACTTTACAAATGGAAAAATGAATGAAGTATGACCAACCACATGGACTAAAATTGAAGAACAAGAGTAGGCCTTAGCTATATACATGATCTGGAATACTTCAAAAGTATATGGAGCCATAAAATCTTCAACAGATAATCTCAAAATGAAGTAGACAGCTTGCTATGTAAACAGACCGTGTTGGACCAAATTTGCCATAACTTCTAGTAGAATGTCCAAATGAGGCATGCCATATATCAAAACGGAGCTCTTGAAGAGTAATTTAAGCCCATGTAGATAGCTTAATTCTAAAAATTAGACACGATAAAAATTGTTCAAAAATAGCGTGCTGTCTTAATCCTGTCTACATCATCACTAGCTCCATAATCAATAGGCTTCAGCCCCAATGTATCCCTTAAGAAAGGAAACTCATCCAATATAGAATCAAGCCTCCAAGAAGCTTCCTCAGGTGGTAAACCTCTCCATTTGATCAAATATTCCACGATAGAATGAGATTGAAGCTTCTTCTCACTCTGACCTATAATAGCCTCTGGGATGTACTGAATAAGACCTTCTTCATCAACAGGTGGTAGCTCATCAACTATATCCACTGGATCACCATAAAAAGGCTTGAGCTGACTAACATGGAAGACATTGTGAATCTTTGTGGAAGAGGGAAGCTCTAATCTGTATGGCAAGTCTCCAATTCGCTTAAGGATCCAGTAAGGGCTATAAAACCTGTAAGCAAGCTTATTACTAGATCCATCTTTTAATGTAGAGTACTTGGACTTGGGCACCTTCAATAAGACCAACTCTCCTTCTTGGAACTCTAAAGGCCACCTCTTCTCATCAGCATACATCTTCATTTGGTCTTAAGCTTTCCTAAGATTCATCTTGCATTGCTGAAGAAGGGTTTGCATTCTTTCTAACTCTTCCTTCCTATGAGGATTGATCCTTTCATTAAAGATGACTGTGGGTAAGGGCACCTTGTAGCCATACAGAGCCTCGAAGGGTGAAACTCCAGTACTAGTGTGGGTAGAATTGTTATAAGCAAACTCAGCCAAGTGTAACCAAGAATCCCATGAAGTTTGGACATCATAGCAAAAATGGCAAAGATAAGTCTCCAACCATTTATTGATTCTTTTTGTCTGTCCATCAATTTGTGGATGATAGGCCATAGATGGAGCCAATTTAGTGCCCATAGATGTAAATACCACCTGCCAAAAGTTACTCATAAAATTTGAGTCTCTATCATGAACAATCACCTGCGGTAATCCATGTGGTCTAAAAATCTGCTCCATAAAATGACTGGCCACTTGAGAGGCAGTAAACTGAATCTTGGTTGGAATAAAATGGTCTGCCTTGGTGAGTCTATCTACCACCACATATATACTATCCCACCCCTTCTTGGTAGTAGGAAAGCCAATAATGAAATCCATAGTAATATGAGTCCATTTACTTATAGGAATAGGTAATGGCTATAACAAACCTCACGGCTTATGGGTGCTATCCTTATTCTGCTGACAAGGCATACGCTTCATGACAAAGTCCTTGACATCTTTCCACAGTCCTTTCCAATAGAAACTTTTACTAATCCTATCATAGGTCTTGAAAACTCTTAAATGTCCAGCTAAAGGCGAATAATGTAGTTTCTCCATAATTTTTTGTGTAAAAGAGAGGTAGAAGGAATAACAATCTTTCCTTTCAACCAAATAAGGCCATTTTTGAACTGATAATGTGAGTTTTCTTCCATAAGACCTTGCTGTAATTTTTGAAAAATATGGCTGAATTCTTCATCCAAAAGATAAGCCTCCTTAATTCTTCAATCCAATCATTATGCAATTCAGTCATAGCTGATGCTGTAATTTCTGAAAAATATGGCTAAATTCTTCATCCAAAAGATAAGCCTCCTGTAATTCTTCAATCCAATCATTATGCAATTCAGTCATAGGTGAAACTTTGCAAGCCCACATATGAGAAAGAGAATCAGCCACTATATTGTCTTTTGCCCCTTGTATGACTGATGCCAAAATCATAATTCTGTAGTGTAGCTACTCACTGATGCTGCTTAGGAGTAAGATTGGACTAAGTAAGGAAATACTTAAGAACCCTGTGATCACTGTGTACTCTGAATCAGCTACCATACAAGTAATGGTGCCACTTCTTAATTGCATGTAAGATAGCCAACATCTCCTGGTCATTAACATTCATGGCCATTTCTTTATTTGTAAGCTTACGGCTCTCAAAGGCAATCACTCCATGCTCCTGTAACAAAATAGCCCCAATGCCACGGCCACTAGTGTCACACTGTATGGTAAATTCTTCGGAGAAATCCGGCCATAGTAAGATAGGAGTAGAGGTAAGGAGTCCCTTTAACTGGTTGAAGCTACTATTTGCAAGAGCATCCCAAAAGAAAGCCTCCTTCTTCAACCTATTAGTCAAAGAAACTGCAATAGCCACAAAATGCTTGATGAATCGGCGATAGAATGAAGATAAATCAAGGAATCCTCTAAGAGAAGTAGTAGTAGTGGGTGTTGGCCAATCTTTTATACATTGCACCTTCTTGGGATCAACCTATATTCCTTCTTCACTGACAATATGTCCAAGTATTCCACTTCAGTCTACATGAAAGAACACTTCTTCTCCTTAGCAAAAAGACTGTGATGTCTCAATACATCAAAAACCCTCTCATATGCGCCAAGTGATCTTGTAAAATCTTACTGTAGATCAGAATGTCATCAAAGAACACCAAGACAATCTGAAAGAGGAAAGGCTGTAAAATCTTATTCATCAGGCTCTGGAAGGTAGCTGGAGCATTTCTAAGCCCAAATGGCATCACTAAGAAATGATAGAGTCCTCAATCAGACTTGAAAGCAGTCTTGACTTCATCACCCTCTCGCATGCGAATCTGATAATACCCTGACCTCAAATCAATATTCATAAAGAATCGAGCCCCCTTGAGCTCATCAAGAAAATCATCAATCCTAGGTATCGGATATATGTTCTTCACTGTGATCTTATTAAGATCCCTATAGTCAATGCACATTCTGGAAGATCCATCTTTCTTTTTAACTAACAACACTGGAGATGCATAAGGTAAAGAACTTGGTTCAATGAATCCCATCTCAAGAAGTTCCTTGATTTGCTTGGCTACTTCCTCTCATTCACACTTTGATAATCTGTAAGGTGGCTTATTAATCGTCTTTGAGTTGGGCTCCAAATCAATAGGGTGATCTACTGCTCTCTTGGGAGGCAATGAAGTAGGCACCTCAAACAAATCCCTATACTCCTCAAGAAGAGATGTCAAGGCTGGATGGTTTGTTGAATTATTGGGCTGATCTTGCATCTCTTTATTCAAATGCAAAACAAATATTTGTGAGCGCCTCTTGTACTCCCTTTTGAGTTGTTGAATGGTAATAAGCTAAAAATCTGATCTACTAGGAATTCCCTGAGCTGTCCATTGAAGATAAACTCCATATACAACTGTGAGAAATCCATAGTGATCCTGCCTAATGTCATCAACCAATCACAACCGAGTACGATATCTATAGGCCCCATTTCCAAAGTGATTAGGTTTACTTTTACTTCAAACTTTTCAGCCAGCTGTAAATAAACCTGTGGGCATATCTGTGTGCTGATTTCCTCTTCACCATTAGCCACTTGAACTCTAATGGGCTGTTGTAAATATATGGGAATACAATTCAACTTGTCCATGATGGACTTATTCACAAAACTATGGGTACTGCAACTATTTATCAGAATGAACATTGGCTTTCCATGAATGTTATCCTTCATACGGAGTGCATTCTTAGATCTTGTCCAAGCATCCATGGAAATAAAACAATTAGTGGCAGCAAGTGGCTCATGATAAGTCCCACCTAGATCAAAAGGAACACTTCCACCTGGATCAAAAGGAAAAGAGTCGACTAGATCATAGAAATACTCTTGTCCAACTTCTTCCTCAAGATCTTCATTTTCAGCGTTAAGTGCAATTGAATTAGCTTCATCCATCTCATCTTCAAATCCTCAAAGACTAGAATACTCTGAAGCTTGGGTTTGAAATTTTTGTATACACACTTTGAGGCATGATAAGGTGTATACTTTTCCCCACACTTGAAACGTAAGCCTTTCTCCTTTCTTTCTTTGTAAAGATCCATAGGAATAGACTTAGGATTCATATTGGCTGAAATGGATTTAGGCTTGCTGTCCCCTTGTTTGAAGTCAACTCTAGGACTGTTTGCTATCCTGAAATTACTTTGAGGTCTAGAAGCATTGAATGGTGGATAAGTTGGTACCCGTAAGCTCCCATTTGGCACATGATTGCTGCCATAAGTGTCACCAACTTGCCCCTGTTTTAAAACAGTCCTTGGTTGTCCAAAACCAAGCTGAAATGAAGATTCTCTTCTATATTTTCTTCCATAGCGCTCCGCAAGCTCAATAGCCTTAAAGAGGGAAGTAGGGTTTTGTGCCATGGCATCAGCTGATAAAGATGGCTCTAAACCATACATGTACTTGTGGAACTTAGCCTCATCATTGATGCTTTCTACATACATGGTTGGTTGAGAAATTGGTTAGTGTACTCTCTTACACTTAGGCCTCTTTGTTCCAAACCATACCATCTCCGTGCCAATTTCACTTTTTCAAGAGGGGAGACAAATACTTTAGCCATAAGTGCCTTGAAATCTTCCCAATTCTCTACAAGTATGTTTTCCTTTTTAATATATCTCCACCAAGAATGGGAAAATCCCTCCAAATGCAAAGAAGAAAAATGAATCTTCATGTGATTAGTTTTAGGGAATATGTCAAAGTAGGATTCCATATTAGAGGTCCACTCCTCTAAATCGGATGATAAAGATGACTGACCATTAAATTTGGCTAAAACAATCTTGTCCTTTAGATCTCTTTCATGGAATAGTTGCTGTCCAAAAATAGACTGATCATGAGTACCATGTATTGAACCCCTAAAATGAGATGGAAATCTCCCAATAGGTGGCTGAGAACCACTGTGCAATCTTCTTGTTGGTAGAGGACCCCTAGGAATTTGAGTATTCAACCCAAAAGCTTGAGAGTTAGCTCCATTCAAACTGCCCAAACAGTCATCGTGCCTTTGTGAAGCCTCACCTACTTCATATTGGCTATTTGGGATGCCTCTTCTTCCAATAATCTCATGACCATGACCATTTTGGTTAGATGGTTGAAGTGGAACTGAAGGCTCGCTATTTGAATAGGCTTTCTCCTTAGCTTCTTTAGATCCCATTTGCATCTGCATCCATTGGGAGAATTGTGCCATAATTTGAGCATTAGATTCCACCAACTTGTCAATAGAAGCCTTTTTTTGAGTTGTTGAATCTATTAACTTCTCAATGGAAGACTTCGTTTGATAAGTAGACAAAACCATTTGCTCCATTCTTGATAATAGGGCCTCATGACGTTCTCTATGTCTAACTTCCCTTGTTATTGAGGCTCTTCAGGGCTCTCTTGAGGTGCATTATCCAGCATGGAATCTCTGATTTGTTGAGGATAATCATCCTGGACCTTATTTTTACCCTTATGTCCTGCCATAACAGTGCAGTCCTGCAGTACCCCTTGTCATAAAAATAGCTATAACTTTTGCTAGAGAACTACGATTTCAACTTTTTTTAGTTTAAATCAAAGCCAAGAATGCCCTCTTTGAGATGAGCTATAGCACGCTATAACAAATTCAGGACATAAAATTCTGCAACTCAATTTCTGAGTCTGAACTGTCAAGGCCTGCACCCTGTTTTAACCTGTAAGTACCCTGTTTTGACCTTGTAAGGTAAAATAGTAGCCCCAAATGGTTACCAGAACCTGTAGAATGTTCTCCACAAGCTACAAATCTGAGTCACTCTCCAGCTTCCAACTCCTTCAATTCCAAGCTCCTATGCACCACAAAGTCAAGCTTTCTAGCTCTCATACCATGTTCAATGAGAGAAATAGAGAGAGACAAAGGCATGGAGCTACCAACAGAGAGAGTAGTGTACACATTGTTTCCATTATTCCTCCATCATACTCAATTGAGTAATACACAAAGGTTTCAGTCACACATGAATGAACTGCATCACTAACTGGCAATACTACTAACTATGGTTAAACCTGACCGACTCAATTATTAAAGCACACATGGATGATGACAACTAGATCTACAAACTTCCCACCATCTTCTTGTACATCGTGGGATCCTCCAATATCTCACCCACATCAACACTTAGCTTTTTATTTTGATCTAATGGCATTGAGATTAACTTAAGTCAGGCATACCATACTTTGCTAACATATGTAAGATGTTTTGTATTTGTGAACCTCAATGCTAAGAAAATACTTCAACTCTTCCAAATCTTTCATGTCAATTTTTTTCTTGAGAGTACTTTTCACATACGCCTCTTGCACATTATCACCCCCCAACAATCAAATCATTCACATATAAGGTAATCATAATAATACCCCATCACTCTTACATCCATAAAGCGATGTGATCTACATTTTCAACATGGAAACCAATAGAGATAAGATAATATGCTATCTTATCATGCCAAGCTCTTGGTATCTATTTCAACCCATTATAAGGCTTTGCATAGCCTAACACATTATCGAGATGAACCATGCTCTCATAACCCTGTGGCTACTCCATGTACACTTCTTCTTGCAACTTACCATGTAAGGATGCATTCTTTATATCCATTTGATATAAGACCCAACCTTTGCAACCACTACAATGCACATGACCAATAACTTCCTCAAAACAAGTGGGTTCAATCAATTTTATAGCGTTCATAATGATGAGCAACATAACCATCATATGTCAATCTATTTACTTGATACCTTATTTTCATTCACCTAAGCACTTCTGGAGCACTTTGTGATCATCAGCCCTAGTTTTCCTTATACTAGGTGTATGAACAACTAGAATACCAAACTCGCCATCCATACTTTAATCTGAGCTATCTGAATCACAATTTACATGTGAATTTCTTGTAAAAACATCTAGCACTACACTTGTAAGAGTTCTATCTGCATGCACCTTGCCACTCCATGGACTCAAAGTAGACCTATTAGAAGAGGACTATTCTATCCCAATGCATACATGTGATTATTGTGGACCCACATTTTCTGCAACTTCCTTTTCTTATACATCATATGCAACAATCTATTTTTCAATAGTAACACCAATAACACTTTGCTCAAGGGAATATTCAACAAATACACACTTGTGACCTTTTATATCCAACTTCTTTTTTAGCTCATCGTGAACATGTACATGTCTAATGCATCCAAATACTTTGATATGTGAAAAATGTGGTTTCTTGCAAGTAAACTTCTCCTCTAATGTAACATTATGGACAATAGTGTGCTTCAACCATATTTTCTACTCTTGCCACTTATATTGCTCCTGCTGCATACTCAGCTCCTTTAGTACCTCCCCACTACTCCTCTAGGCATAATAATGCTCCCTCAAAAGCTGAAACCTTATCCATCTCTCCATCTTAGCTCATCAATGGCCCATAGATAGCACCTTATACAATAAGCCGCCTAACATGACAAGTAACACTCAAAACTCTAACCGATGATCTAAGCATCCTCTGTCCAACTCCAAAAAATCCATCTATACTATCTTCAACTCCCAGGCATCCACATTTATCATCTTTGACCCTTGGAGCACCCATTTCAGGACCAACAAAGTGATCTAAGAAGCAAAGAGTCATCATCCCCTCTATAAGAGTTCTCCGAAGATTTGTCCACATAGCTACAATGTCTTCCACCAACAATCAAGCATCCATCCTCCTTCATCCATTTCATCTTCTAAATCCATCACCATTTTTAGTTCATCCAACTCCGATGAAGATGAAGTGTTATCCATTCCTACTCCATGCTTCAAGAGCTTGGATGATCTTTGAGCCAAGCAAATATTGCAATTGGTCAAGCAAGAGATTCGCTCCGTGCTATCGTACCCAAACCACCAATATGCCCTTTCGCCACTCAAGCTCTTTGAAGCAATGAAACTCATTATAACTAAAGAATGCAAGGCTCTACTTCAAAATCACGCTTGGAAATTGGTTTCTCTTTCTCTTGGACAGTCAACAATCAGTTGAAAATGGGTTCTTTGCAAGAAGCTTTTTCCTAATGGTACAATCAACAAGTAAACTCGTAGCTCAAGGTTTTGAAGAAATAGAAAGCTTGTATTATGGGACTACCTTCTCTCTAGTGCTATCCATGTCATCTTTATAGATACTTGTTTCCATAGCTGCTCAATTCTATTTGTTTTTGCATCGTGTAGACGTTAAGATTGCATTTCTCCATGGTCATTTAGAATAGAAAATCCATATATCCTACCCTCCACATTTTGTAGATCCAAAATATCCCAACCATTGTAATAAAGCTAAATTCCACAGCAAGCTTTTAAACTAAAAATACAAGAAATAGACATAAAATGCCAAGAAGCCATAGCCAAGGTGGCTTGACAAGAAATGGTATTACTAGTATTGGTTGAGAATCAAATGATGAGAGGCTGCAGCAAGGTATGCATCCCAAGCTATGGTGGCCAAGAGTATTCACCCTCGTAGATGGTGGGAGGTTGAGACCTCAAACAAGTAATGTTTGTAAAATGGCAAAAAGATCCTACACATGTTACACCTCCACCTTTTATACTTACCCTAGACTAAGGCATTTATGCTTTATTACAAGATATCCCAGCCTAAAAGAGCTTTGTCCTCAAAGCTGGAATTGGGACAATTGATGAAGAAAGATTACAAGGATAGCTTTGTAAGTGATGAATCCATGTTGTAATGAAACTCCAAGTTGAAGAAGATCTCGTATGTCAATGAAGTATAGGTATGAAATTATAATATACTGTTGGAAACTGTCCAAAATAGGCTGTTGCACAAGAATGGTCATAACTTGAAGAAGAAATGTCCAATCATCATGTATGGGCTATAGAAATGTAGAGGACAGTCCTTAGTATCCAGCCATGCCATAAAAATCCAATTTTGATGACCATAAGGCAATTATTTTTAGGACAAAAATTTAATATAACAAGCTGTCCTGTTTAGATATTACTCTATTTCCTACAAAAGCCATGGAAGAGAATCAAGGTACGATGATGGTTTCCAAGTAGACTCCTCCATGAGCAAACCTCGCCATTTAATAAGGCACTCCAGCAGCGAGTGGTTCCTTAAAACCTTTTCTCTTTTGCAAATAACATTTTCATGCTCATAAATGATAAGACCATATTCATCCATGGGAGGTAACTCTTCTAAAACCTTTATGGCTTGATCCATATATTTCTTAAGTTGGGGAACATGGAAGGTAGAATGAATCTTTGTTGAAGAAGGAAAATCAAGCTTGTATGCAAGCTCACCAACTCGTTTGAGGATTTGATAAGGCCCATAGTAAGGATGAGCCAACTTATTATGACTTCCTTTGAGAGAAGCATACCTAGATTTAGGCACTTTGAGGAATACCCAATCTCCTTCTTCAAACTCCAACGGTCTCCTCTTTTCATCAGTATAAGCCTTCCTAACATCTTGTGCCTTCCTAATGTTTTCCTTGCATTGATGCAAAAGAGCTTCCATTTTCTCAACTTCAGCCTTGGCTTGTGGATTCACGTCTTCATGAAAAAGGGATGAAGATATTTGTACTTT
This sequence comes from Lygodium microphyllum, assembly GCF_053477565.2. Taxonomy (NCBI): domain Eukaryota; kingdom Viridiplantae; phylum Streptophyta; class Polypodiopsida; order Schizaeales; family Lygodiaceae; genus Lygodium; species Lygodium microphyllum. Next base: position 86,672,323 of record NC_141151.1, read on the forward strand.
GTATCCATAAAAAAGTGTTTTAAATGGTGGCATGCCAATGCTCATATGATGAGTGTTATTATAACAAAATTTAGCAAGATGTAACCAATGATTCCACAAAGCTTGAGTGTCATGGAAAAATGATAAAGATAGACTTTCAACCATTTATTGACATGCTCCATTTGGCCATTGGTTTGGGGATGATATGTCATGCTAGGAGTCAAAATTGTTCCCATAGAAGTGAATAAACTCCTCCAAAAATTTCCCATGAACTTATTATCACGATCGAATATTATTTTTAATGGCATACCATGAAGCTTAAAAATACATTACATAAACTGTTCAGTCACTTACTTTGTTGTAAATTGAGCCTTGGTAGGGATAAAATGAGCTGATTTAGTCAACCGGTCCACCACCACATAAATGTTATTCCACCCATACTTTGTTGTAGATAAGCCCACAATAAAATCCATTGTAATATCAATCCACTTGCCTTGATGAATAGGAAGTGGCTGAAGTAAACCACCAGGTAGAAGAGAGGAATCTTTATTTTGTTGACATGGAAGACATTGCATAACATAATCCTTAACATCCCTCCAAATGCCCTTCCAATAGAAACTCTTATGGATATTGTCAAATGTTTTGAACAACCCATGGTGTCTTGCTAAGGGTGAAGAGTGCATCTCATGCAAGATATGGTCTTTGAAAGAAGATTGTGGTGTCAAGAATACTCTACCATGATACCATAAAAGACCGTTGTGCCATTTGAAATTTGTATACTCTTCTCCTTTTCCTTGCTGAAATTTCTTCATCATCTTTTATGCTTGCTCATCAAGCAAATACTCCTCTTGAATATCATGGATCCAATCCTTATGCACGGTTGAAATGGTAGAAATGGAACATGCCCACATTCTTGATAAGGCATCTACCACCACATTGTCTTTTCCACTCATATAAGATATTTCAAAGTCATGTCCTTGAAGAGTAGCTAACCATCTTCGTTGCTTCGGAGGTAAATTTGGTTGTGAAAGGAAGTATTTCAGCACACGATAATCACTTTTTACCTTGAAATGGATGCCATAGATGTAATGATGCCACTTTTTGATAGCATGCAATATTGGTAACATCTCTTGCTCATAGCTATGACTCCATGATCTTGACATAAAACAACCCCAATTCATCTTCCACTAGCATTCACACATATGATAACCTCCTTAGAGAAATATGGGTATAAATGATGGGTGCTGAAATTAGAAGAGATGTCAGCTCATTGAAACTTTGATCAGTGATGGAGTCCCAAAAGAAAGCTTCCTTTTTTAGTCTATCCGTCAATGGAGCTTCCACATGAGCATAATTCTTGATGAACCTTCTATAGAAGGATGTTAACCCAAGGAATCCTCTCAAAGAGGTTGCATTCATAAGAGTATGCCATTCTTTAACATATTTTACCTTATTGGGGTCCACTCTAATCCCTTGCTCTCCCACAACATGACCTAAGTATTTAACTTCATCTTCCATGAAAGAACACTTAGTCATCTTGGCAAAGAGTGTGTGTCTTTGTAATGTGTCAAAGACCTCTCCATATGCTTCAAATGCTCATCCTTGAATTTGCTATAGATTAGGATATCATCAAAGAAAACAAGGACTATTTTGAACAAGAAGGACTGCAATATTTTACTCATGAGGGCTTGAAAAGTAGCAAGCACATTGGAAAGCCCAAATGGCATAACCAAGAAGTGGTATAACTCTCTTTCAGTCCTAAAGGTTGTTTTGAACTCATCTCCTTCCTTCATTCGAATTTGATGATAACCCGATTGAAGATCTATTTTGGTGAAGACCTTTGCATCTTTAAGCTCATCCGAAAGATCATCAATTCGGAAAATAGGATATCTATTCTTGACCATTGACTTGTTCAAATCCCAATAATCAATACACATGCGAAATGATCCATCCTTCTTTTAGACTAAGAGCACGGGAGAGGCAAATGGTGATTGACTTTGCTGAATTAAACCCATTTTCAACAATTCCTTGACTTGTCGCTCCACTTCTTCCCTTTCAAACTTAGACAAGTGATAGGGAGGTTTGTTGATGGGCTTTGTATTGGGCAACAAATCAATAGGATGGTCAACCTCTCGCTTTGGAGGTAAGGATGATGTGATTGAAATAAATCCTTGTATTCCTCCAATAACTCTCCCAATCTTAAATCCCTTTTCTTTGAAGAAGAAGATGGTTGATTTGTTGATTGTCCTTCATCTACTTTCGCAAACAAAAGAGTGAAGATGCATGACTTTGCGTTGATTTCTTTTCACAATTTCTTCATGGAGATGAGTTCTATTTATTTGTGGTCTATGCATTTCAACTCTATATGTTGTCCTTACCAATTAAATCCCATTTGCATTTGCTCTAAGTCCAAGGTAAATTTTCCAAGTGTTTTCATCCAATTACATTCAATGGAAATGTCAATAGGCCCCATATCCAAAGTGATCAAGTCTACTTCTATTGTGCAAGAGGTCGATAACTCAATTGAAGTACATGGACACACTTCTTTACTAGACTCATATGCACCATTGGCAACTTGTATCCGCAAGGAAGAATCCATATCAATGGGTAGCAACTTCAGCCCACTAAAATATTTGGTGTTGACGAAGCTATGAGTGTTGTCCGTATCCACTAGAATATGTGCAACCTTGCCATTAATGAAACCTTTGAGTCTAAGTGTATTTTCCCCTTTGCAACTAGTCCACGCATCATGTGAGATGGTACACAAGGAAGCATGAGAATCATGAATACCACTTGGATCAAAAGAAAATCCATCCATGGGATCATAGAATTCTTCATTGGTGGCATACTCTTCTTCATGAATCTCTTCAACCATTGGGTACGCATCAACATGCAATAAAGTTTTCTCTTGATCTTATTCTTCTTCAACTTCCACTTCCTAAGTGATTACCATGTTGATTTTTGAGTTCTTAGCTTTACACTTCAGCTTATGATCTTGTGACCACTTCTCCCCACATTTGAAGCATAATCCTTTTGCATGCATTTCCCTAAGCTTGTTGTGAGGAAGAAAGTTGCTGTTTTAGAACTATTTTGGGGCAGTTTAGGAGCATTTTCAACTCTTGAAAAAGTATCTCTTGGCTCAACCACATTTCTGAAAGTTTGCCCTTGTTTTTGTACAAAATTTCCACCTTGTTTAGATGCATAAATAGTGGGAAATATTGGCACTTTGCTATTATAATTTTTTGGACTATTATAACCTTTGTTTTCTTGCCTAAAAGAGTCTCTTGATTGACTGAAAACTTGCCCATACTTTGTAGGTTGATTGGAAATATTATTGCCCATACTTCTTTGCTGAAAATTTCCTACATCTCTTTTGTATTTCAAGGAGTATCTTTCAACCAATTGTATGGCCTCATGTAATTTTTTGGTTGTTGAGCTCCTACCTTCGATGATAGGGCAGGGTCAAGACCAAAAATGTACTTATTCAGCTTAGCAAAATCTGAAATACCTTCAACATACATGGAAAGATTCAAGTAAGTGTTGGAATAGTCTCTAACGGACATTTCTCTTTGAGCACATGCATACCATCTTCTTTGAAGCCTTTCTTTTTCCAAACGAGACACAAAGACATCAATAATTGCTTGCTTGAACTCCTTCCAAGGGTCAAAATTTTGCCCAATCTTTTACATGTAACGCCACCAAGTATGGGCGTAATCTTCAAGATGAAGAGCCGCGAAATAAATTTTGGCCTCTTCACTTCTAGGGTAAAGGGTGAAGTACAACTCAAGCTTATTGATCCACTCCTCCCATTCCGAAGGTGAAGCATTATCTCCTTTGAAATTAGTGATATTGATCTTCTCCTTATATTCTTTTTCATTGTAAGATGGCTACCCATGAGATTGTCTCCATGAATTTTTTCTAAAAGTAGGTGGCCCAAAACCATGAGATGAAGGTTGTCCATTTGAAACATGCTCTTGGTTTAGGATGTCATGGGGTGATCTTTGCTCATCATGCCTTCCACTTTCATGAACGTAATTGTTGACTGCATTTCCTTTTTGTGCATTTAAGGGCTGATGATAAAAATTCTTGTAAAAGGGATCACATCCATGATAATCATTATCCCATCGAGTGTTGTCTTGTTTCCCTTCATATCTATGATCATCCTTTGGACTGCTAAATTGAGACCTTGGGGTATGAATGCCATGCATTTGTGAAGGATGATGGTTGCCCCTCACTCTAGATGGTTCTCCCTTTTCAAAAGTGTGCATAAATGGTTGAGACTTTTCTTTGCTTGGATGAGAAGGATTACCAACAAAGGAAATTGCATGGGATTCTTCAATATTTTGAGTTTCTCTTTGTGGTTTGCTTCCAATTTCCTTTATGACTGAGATGAGCTCTCAGAATAAGGATTTATTGCTTTGCTGCAATTCAGAGATTCCTTGGTTTACTTGTGCCATCCCTTGCAACAAACCTTGATTCATATGGGTTAAATCATAATTCAAAGCCTTCAAATCCTTGGAAGGCCTTCGTTGACATGTCCCAACTCTTTTGACAGTAGGAGATCCATGCATGCTCTTCATGTATGTCATGATGTCCTTGATGTGTGCTATAAGCAATCCTAATGCTTAATTCTTCATCTATTTGATCAACATTATAGGCTTTAGTCGTGTAATTTTGATCCTCTTGGAAGTCTCTGACACCATCATTCAATGCCTCAGTAATAGGGTCATTCTTATTATTCCTGGCCATTAGGAAACAATGATGTAGTAGTAGGCAATTTATCACTTAATCCCCTATTTCTTTCAGATTATAGCACCAATCCCAATGCTTAATAGCTCTATGGGAAGCTTATTATCTAGAGATATACCAGCTTTCAAAATATATGGACTTGGGTTCGATACTTTGGATGAAACAATGTCAAACAGTGTTCCCCTATATGTTGTCTAGGTACTGTCTTAACATACCTAGTGTCAAAAAATCTGCAATAACTTGAGCTCCCGATGTCGGATGACCAAAAACTTTTATTCAAATCGAAGCTTAGGATCCCCTCCACAAATAGAGCTATCAAGTTCCTAATTTGGATCAAGACATTATTTTTTGTAATTGAATCTTCAAGTCTAAAATAGGAAATTCCTGCACCCTGTCCACCACCTGTAAATACCTTGTTTGACCCTGTAGGAATACCCTGAGTGAAGGAAACCCCTTGTAAACCACTATAGCAACCAGGAGAGTGTTATGGGTTTCCTGTAGGGCTCAAGAATAACCTATAGATTGGTATATGCCTGCTGTTTTATCTGCAAAAACTCTATCAAACACCTGTAGGTACCCTAAAAATAGGAGATGCCCTACACCTCTTACAATGGTTCTTCAACCACTTATGTAACCCTGAATATTGCTTATCAATGTTGTACTAGTGCCAAACTTTGATAATAGGGAATGTACCTGCACCTAAATTTGACAATTGCATGGGCTCCGAGACAAGAGGGGTGTGCAAAGTTCTACCTCAAGCCGGGTTGTGCACCCCTTGAGGGTCTTAATCCGAAGGGAGGGTCACCTCTTTTTTGTCCTACTGACTCGCTTGGCATCCACTTTTCCTTGCAGGAACCAACATGGAAAGTACATTCTAATGGCTAATCAAACAAGGATGCTATGCATTGACTGAAAAAACCTTTGAATTATTTAATGAAATGCAAGTGGGTATTGGAAAATGACTGAATTGAAAGGGCTATGGATAGGGCATTTCCCTTTTGCAATGACTCGCTACTTTTACAATGTTCCTACTTACCATTTTCATCCTTGTTTCAGTCCTATAGCATCAATGCTCAATCATCCAACAAAAATCCAAGTCAAGTAGGCAGTGAGTAGCATTTATGCAATCAATTGAGCTTCAACATTTGAATGGGCAGAAAAGAACTCATCAAGCAATCATAATTAGTCTTGGGCTGAATTCTGCATGCCTTCAATAGGAATTAAGAGGTTCTATTACACTCAATCTCTCTTATGAACAATAGGACTGGTTCAACAATTGGATAAAAAAGAGATTAAGCTGAAAACAATAGAATTTACCTCTTTAATGTTGATGGAAAGTAGTGGATGAGTCCAATCAATCAACCTTCAACATAAGCCACCATCAATAGACCAAGATTTTAGATCAATAAGACCAACTTCAAGAAGGCTTTGTCCAATATGATTGCTCCCATATAATCTTCAGCTCCCGATCAATAAGATTGCTCTAATGCAATCAAAAGAAGTCAATGATTTGATAGAAGTCCACAATAACTTGTTGGAGAAGATCCTTTGAGCTTTGATGCATGTAAATTCTCATTAGAATCGTAGATTCCATAAATTTTCAGACATTGCCATATTCAAGAGGCTGAAAATACTTTCAGACTTGAAGAATTTCCTCAATGTAATCCAAATCGATGAAGAATACCTTCAATTGAACGTTCTTGGGGTTGTAGACAACAAAAGCCCCATGAAATTGAAGGAAATAATCCAAGAATTGGATTCTTAAAGCTTATTGCCATGTTTTGACTCCATAGCCACCATACTTTGAAGCTTCACATCCAAGAATGCTTCAATGTCAGTCCCTTGAGTGTTGAAGAAGGTCCAGGATACTTGTTAGAGTAAAAGCCCTTTGATCTTTGAAGAAATTTTAGAAAAAATCACTGTTGTCCTAAATCTGCCATAGCTAGGGTTTGAGAGATCAAGAATGCTCAAGAGGATGGGATTTAGTTGAGAATGCTTGGTTGGAAACTTAGAGAATGATTGTCATAGATTGCACAAGCCATAGCCAATGCCACTTTTGGTGCTGAATTCATGGGGAAGAGGAGTAGGAAAATCAGTGCAAAATGCACAAATTCAGCTTACTATCCTTCTAAAGATAGTTGCCATGATCAAGAGGTATATAGCCACTCTATGAAGAGCTTAAAGCATGAAGATTACAGTCCTAGAGGTCACTTGAACCATTGAAGGGCCTGAGAGAAGAGCAAAGCAAAGATCCACCATGAACGCTTGAAGAAAGCTTGAGAGAAGGAAGAGAGAGAAGCTAGTCCCAAAAAGTAATCTCAGTTTAACCTCTATAACCCCACTTAGATTTCAGTTAGGGTCAAAAGCCTTCAAAATGGACCTCCATTTGACCACGTCCTGCTATTTCAGCCAAGAACCTTCATCTTCCTCAAGATCTTCTTCAAGAAGCCTTTAAAATTAGTCCTGACTTGTTGTAGAGAACTCTGACTAGTCACGGTTTGAACTGTACCAAACCCTATGACCAAATCTTGGTGCTCCAGCTAATTGGTTCATGTCCATGTGACTAAATTCTCCAAGAAAATGACTCTTCCCATGGATCAAAGTCCATGCTCTGATACCAATGTAATAAAGCTAAATTCCACAGCAAGCTTTTAAATTGAAAATACAAGAAATATACATAAAATGCCAAGAAGCCATAGCCAAGGTGGCTTGGCAAGAAATGGTATTACCAATGTTGGTTGAGAATCAAATGATGAGAGGCTGCAGCAAGGTATGCACTCCAAGCTATGGTGGCCAAGAGTATTCACCCTCTTAGATGGTGGGAGGTTGAGACCTCAAACAAGTAATGTTTGTAAAATGGCAAAAGATCCTACACATGTTACACCTCCACCTTTTATACTTACCCTAGACTAAGGCATTTATGCTTTATTAGAACCATGTTTGTCTTCTTAACCGAGTTCTCTATGATTTAAAACAAGCACCCAAACAATGGTATACTCAAATACATGTCCATTAGTACACCATGGTTTTCAAAGACTCAACATATGTCATAACATTTATGTTCTCATGTAGGGCAACATGGTTATCATCATATGGATTTATATTGATGATATTCCTATCCTAGCTAACTTAGCTAATGCAATTTCAAAAGCTAGGTCTATTATATCCTCATAGTTTACAATTATCGACTATGGACCTCTATTGTCTTGGCATTGAAATAGATCAATCCCCTATATTCATTAGAATGCATCAACATACATATATCCAAGGTATCCTCTCTCACTACTGTATGATTGGTTGTAATCCAATGGTAAACCCTCTTGCTCAAAATCTCCAGCTAACCCCTCTAAATCTCATTCTCTCTCTAATAAGCAGGATAAAGAAATAGAACCCATACCCTACATGGAAGCCCTTAGATATTTAAGGTATTTAATCACTTGTACACAACTAGATTTGTATTATGCAAAACATATTCTCTCAAAGGCTATGCGTCAACCAATATACAAGCATTGGAAGCAACTAAAAAGAGTCATGAGGTATCTCAAGGCCACATCTCATGTGAGAATATGTTTTACCAAAGCCCACAATAAATTTACCCCAAGGCTTATTCAAATGTAGATTGGGTTTGATACCTTGATACAAGGAGGCCTCTTACAAGATTTATTTTCACTCTAGCATATGGTCCCATATCTTGGAGCACCAAGCAATAATAATCAATAGCCCTTTCTACTACCAAAGTAGAATATGTGGCATACACTATGGCAGCACAAGAGGTAATCTACATAAGAAACTCCTAGAAGACATTAGTTTTGGTTACCATGCTCAACCAATTCCTATCTTCACCAACAACAAAGCATGTATTTATGTGGCTTGAGAGCCAAAATTAAGTCTTAAGCTTTGTCAATTAACATGCACTATCACTTCATACAAAGAGTTAGTGGAAAACTCTCGTATTATACTTGATTATGTGCCCTCTTGTGATAATGCTGTTGACTTTCTTAGTTTCTCACCTAAAACATAAAATTGCAATGCAAATCCTTTGCATGCTCTAAGGAGGGGAACATAGTGTAGATTCATGGATGGATGTGTGATTATTATGTAATCTTTATTGTTGTTTATTTCCTTCATTTGTATTTAGTTATATTTTTCTATTTCACTATCATCATAAAGTCCTTTTAAGGGGGAATGTAAGAATAGAAGTATTAAAGAATAAGATATTTATTGTAAAGGGATAAGGATATGTAACATGTAGAGAAAAGGCTCCCATAATGATCCTCATTTTAAATATCTCAAATATTTGAAAAATGAGATCACTTACCCCATTCAATGTACCATGTATATATATAGCTACAAGTAACGAAATGCGTAACTATAGTTCACTCTACCTGTCATGCTTTCTCTATCTTCCTCTATACATTGTGCATAGTGTCTTCTTATCCTGTAGTCCATCATTTTCAATTCACTTTGAACTTTAGGCAAGCCCATCACAATTTCATGTGGCTCTATATTCTTTAATTATTGCACATTTACATATCCAATATATTTATACCAAATGTTAATATAAACCATAACTCCTACATCTTGTACAAATATAGTAGCCTTCATCTTGGGTACATTTACATCCAATGTAAACATCTTTCTTTCACATCATCTACAATAATAGATTTTTCAGTAGTATATAGATTGCTCATCTTATCACATAAAACATCATTACTCTCACCCATATTTTACGTATAACCAGATTATAATACTTGTAACCCTTTTTCTCAAGGGAATAGCCAACAAATACACACGTTTTAGCTTTTGGATCCAACTTCTTTCTTAGCTCATAATAGAAATATGTATATATGCAATACATCCAAATACTTTAACATATGAAAAATCTCGTTTGTTTCCAATAAACTTCTCCTATGGTATCACATCATGCACTGTAGCAGTGGAAGTCATATTCATAATATACATAATCGTAGAGACAACTTCAACCAAGTAATGATAAGGCACATTCTTTTCAACCCATGAAGGATCATGCAATGTGCATGTTCTTCCTTTCAACAACACCATTTTATTGTGAGATATACCTATAAGTGAATTGTCTCTAAATTCCATGCTATTTCAAAAAATTACTCAATTCATTAGAGAGATATTCTCCCTCTCCATCTGACCTTAATCACAATATACATTTACCTTTCTTGTATAATTATTAATAAAGGTCATATAATAATTATATCCAGCCATTGATATAATATTTATAGAACCCTATGTATCCAAATATATAATATCAAGTAAATGTATGCTTACATATTTATCATGAGAAAATGCATCTCTGATATGTTTTCCAAATTGACATGTTTCACACACCTTTTACATATCATCCATTTTGAACTTAGGCAAGTCCGTTATAATTTCATGTGACTGCATATTTTTCAACTAATGTACATTTGCATACTCAATACATTCATGCCAAATGTCAATATCATCCATAATTGTTGTATCTTGTGCAAACATAGCAATCTTCAACTCAAGTACATTATATCCAAGTTAAACATACTTCCCACACTCTTGCCTTTTGCAACTAGTTTATATCCATATTTAAAGTCTCCTACAAAAGTAACCATTCTAATTGAACTTTAATTGCAATCCCTACTTAATCATTTATCTAGTAAAAATCGGGTTTTTTGTTATGTTAGGCAGATGCAGTACATCAATCAAACACTTTACTTTTGGAGCTTGCATAGACAATGGGACACTCCCAAAATGAGCAATAAGATGTGTTGTATTGTTACATATTTCCATAAAACCAAGCATTCTTCATTTCGCTAAATCATTCTCCATGAGACATCATACAATTAGAGACACATAAATCTACATATCATATATCATCGATCATTACTATTGATGCATCTACATTCACTGCATTCATCATATGCTACATAACAAACAACTTCTCATTATCAACCTAATTGTTGGTAGATGCATAATTATTATGTTATCTTCTTCCATTTTTGTTATTTCTACCTCTTCTCTTATCTAGACAGTCATATGCAATATAACATTTCTGACCATAATTATAGCATGCTCAGTTATCATAACGTGCATTCTATCTACCAAGTTTTCTATGGCTCCCCCTGCCTTGAGACTGGCCTCTACTATCTACATGTGACTTCTCTTATGAGTCATGAGATTGCCCTTAATTTTTCCCATAACGGCCACCATCACGACCTCTACCTCTACTTGTGTTAGAGTAGAGCATATATTTTGAATTGTTCTTGCTTTGTAACAAAGATAGAGTAAGTCCCAAGTTTTTCCCTTCTGATATCAACATAGATATTGGATCTGCAAAAATCAAGGATGGCGTCTCTTATACTGATGAAGATTCAAAACTGCTTGTATTCCTTGCCTAAGTAATCCAAACATATAATCACTATATCATCATCATTAACCTATACTTTAATAGGTCCAAAATCTTCAAGAATGCTTTTAATCTTCAATGCATAATCATAGGTACACAAATTCTCACACTTAACTCAAACTTCAATTGCAACTTTCTAGCTTTGATATTTGCACCAAATATTTTGACTAGGTTATTCCATGCTTCTACAAGACTATTTGTTGCATCCTGTGTATGCCCAATCATATTGTTGAAAATCCAATATATAACTTTTTGAGCTTTCTAGTTCAATTCCTTAAATGCCTTGGCTTGCTAAAGCATGGCATCTTTCTCGGGAAACTTTGGAGCCTCAACATTATCTCCTTCAGTATAGTTTCATAACCTTTACCCGTAAGGAAATTGGTTAATTTGAACTTCCAAGCATGAAAGTTATGGTTGTCAAGCTTGTCACTAACAATCTAATGAAATCCCTTAGATGTGCACCAAAACCAAAAAATATGTTATTAGTAATAACATGCTAATCCAAGTAAATTGTTACATGTCCTAATCTCAATACAAAAAAATACAGTGAGCAACAACCTATTCACAAAATGACAAGATTTGTAGAGATCTCGAACCTTATTGGATTCACACATGAAGATCCTCAAATTTTCAAACGAAGACAAAAACATGCCCAAAACACAAATCCAACTACACACATGCAAACTGGAGATCTGTAACACTCTCTCACAAAGACAGCTCATCAATCGGAGGTCGTATAAGAGATGTCCACAAGTGTTCTCCGTATCAATGCTTTCTTGTAGACTCCTACGCTTGTGGCTTAGAGCTACTCACTTGAATCCCGCTTTGATACCATGAAAGAAGCTTAGCCATCTCAACACATCAAACTAGTCCTCGTTATTATATGCTATAGAGAGTTTTTATCAGCTTGTTTTAAAAGAGCTTTCCAAGTATCTCCCACTTATGAATTGGCATACAAAGCCTCATTAATAGTGACTTTAAATTGTATTATTGAGGCATGGTTAGAGGTAGTGGCAAAACATAAGGCATATTTTATTGCATGAAAATTGGGTAGATTACATGTGGCTATCAGATGGAATCTTGCAATCAAAGTTGTAGAAAACACATCATTTCTGTAAATTAATTTGATATGACTAATTTGGATAGAGCAAGCTCCCAATGCCTGTGCAGATGGCACAACATATCCCAATCAAGCATCACAAAGGTTGACCCTCCACTTTTGAGGGAAAAAATTTGCAATGCTATATACTTGGAAGACCAATGAGCCAGAGAAAACGATGCTAGACCACAAACCAAATTACAATTTATACGAAACTTCTCGATCCCCTTCCTAGGGTCAATGGCAATCGTATCCACTGTGTGGACATGTTAAACAAGTTAGCAAGTCTTATTTTGCCTTATAACAATGAATCCTTCTCTAAGTCCAATGCTTCTTCAAGTACCAGTCATCCATTTCTGTCAATAGGATCTTAATCTGTCATAAACTGCAACTTGTGTACAGCTGAAAATGTTAGCCTTGTAACCAACAAGATTGACCAAAGAAAATGAGAAATGGCAAGGTTGTGAACTGAAGGCAGGCCAAATGACTGGAGTATATGCTTCCAACTAAACATAATTGATAACCATTATGCAAGTCAGCAGCAACACAGAAAATGGTGTCTAATTTTGCTTTATATCTATAGACAGGAGCTAGAGAGCTCCATCGCTTAAATATAAGTACAATCATTGTCGTCTATACATCATTGACCAACAAGACATTTCAAGTCAAGGCTGCTGCCAGGTAATCTGGCTCATATGAAAGTGGAGTGCTTTGGTTTAACAAAGTTGTTTTTGCTCCTTCATCCTCTTTGCCTTGTCCCAATGCTAAATCTAGGTTCGGTATGTAACCTTCATCATCCATCTGTGAATGCACAATCCTTGTTGAATTCAATATGATTTTGCTTGGACTTCCTCCAACAACGAATTCATACAACGTTTTATTCACCTCTATCAGTGCACTGCCTGGCCTTTTCTTAGCACCTACATTCTTCCTCATGTCATCTAGTTTATTTGCATCACTCCACCTACAGGCATTCGCATATGCATCTGCCATCAGCAGAAAAGCGGAAGCATCTTCCTCCTCCATCTCTACAAGCTGCTGAAAGCATCTTTGTCCCAGTTCCAGCTTGCAATACATTTTACAGGCACTAAGCAAAGATATAAGCATGGCATTGGATGGTAAACACTGCATGGATCCAACAAGTCTCTCTGCCTCATAAACATAGCCTGATCTTGCAAAGAGATCAACCATACAAGCATAGTGATCAAACATTGGTTCGATCCTGTATTGTTCTCTCATCACTGTGAAATACTCCTGCCCGCTGAGAACCAGGCTGGCATGACTACATGCAGCAAGAAGGCAGGTGAACGTCACAGAATCTGGAGCAACACCCTGGTGTTGCATTTTCTGGAAGCATTGTACAGCCCTGGCACCCTGATGATTCTCACCATATGTTTTTATCATTGCAGTCCAAGCTAAATTGTCCTTAATAGGCAGCTTGTCAAACACTTCACATCCCTCCGCAACTGAGCCACATTTACCATACATGTCTATTAACATGGTGCCCACAAGAGGATCCATTTCCAGACCTGATTTCCTAATCTCAGCATGTAATTCCCGGCCTGTTTCTAAGGCTCCTATCCTAGCACAATTTTTCAAGCAGAGCACAAAAGTGATAGAATCTGCATGTAACCCTTCCATCTGCATTTGTTTGAAACACTTAAGGGCTTCCTCACCTTGTCCATATTCAGTGTACCCTGTAATTAGAGCAGTCCATGTGATTGCATTTCGCAGTGGCATCCTCTCCAGAACTTGACGAGCTTCTATAAGCGAGCTGCACTTGCTATACATATCGACCAGTGCACTGCCCAAGTAAAGTTCTATTTCAAATCCCCTTCTTATTAATTCAGCATTGATTTCTTGACCCATTTCTAAATCTCGGATAGTGCCACATGCTTTCAAGCATACAACAAAGGTAGAGGCATCTGCAAAAACGCTCTCAGCTTGCATCTGTTTGAAACAATTGACGACTTGCTCATCAAACCTATCTTCAGCATATCCTGCAACCAGTGCAGTCCAGGACAGTGCACTGCAAATTGGCAGCCAGTCAAACACTTTTTGTCCTTCTACAACTGAGCCACATTTGACATACATATCTACCAATGCATTGCCCAAGGAAACATCCTGTTCCAAACCCCTTTTTGTTAATTCAGAGTGAATTTCTCTGCCCCGTGCTAGAGATCCTCTGGTGGCACAAGTTTTCATACTTAAAACAAAAGTGACAGAATCTGGAGCGATACCATCCAGTTGCATTTGCTGAAAACAGTAGTCAATTTCCTCACAGAACCCATGTTCACTATATCCTGCAATTAAAACATTCCATGAGACCGCATCACGGAATGGTAACTGATCAAAAACTTCATGTGCTTCCACATTGGAGCCACATTTTCCATACATATCTACCAATGTGTTGCCCAGAAAAAGATCTATCTCTACTCCGGATTTCCAGATTTCAGCATGCATCTCTCGACCCATTTCTAAAGCTTTCACATTGCCACAAGCTTTCAAGCAGAGAGCAAATGTGAATGCATCTGCAGCCACACCTTCTAATTGCATCTTTTCGAAACACTTCAGAGCTTCCTCACTAAGCCCATGTTCAGCATAGCCGGCAATCAGTGCAGTCCATGCAACTGCATTCCGACTGGGCAGTGTTTCTAGGGTTTGATACGCTTCAACAAGCCATCCACATTTTGAATACATATTGACTAATGCACTAACCAGATAGCACACTCTCTCCAACCCCTGAGTAGCTACATGAGTATGTATTAATTTGCCTGTTTCCAAAGCTTTTACGACACCACAGGCCTTCAAAGTGCAAATGTATGTGACAGAATTTGCAGACACATTGTCTAGCTGCATCTGTCTGAAACAGTCCAGGGCTTCATCATTGAGCCCACATTTTGTATACCCTCCAATCAATGAATTCCAAGAAACTGCATTTCGAACCGGCAATTGATCGAATACTAGTCGTGCTTCAACAAGGGAGTCACACTTAATGTACATCTCCAGCAGTGTGTTGCCCAAAAGTGTATCATCAACCAGAAGACCTCTTTCTGAAGCTTTTTGGATTATCAAGCCGTGTATTTCCCAGCCTGTTTCTAAGTCTCTTAGGCTTGCACAAGCTTTAAGACAGAGAAGGGATGTAACTGTGTCCACAGGCACACCCTCCAACTGCATCTGCCTATAACAGTTCAGGACTCCCTTGTCAAACCCACGTTGAGCATTCCCTTGAATTATTACATTCCAAGAATCTGCATTCTTAAACGATACTTCAGTCAAAAACCTGACATGCTTCCACAGGCGATGCACATTTTCCATACATCTCCACCAGTGCACTCCCCATATAAGGTTCTGTTTCCAAGGCCCTTTGGACCTTTTCGCAATGTATGTCGGAAAGCCTGGCTGCATTTTGCAGCCTAGAGCACACATTCAACAGGAGGATATAAGTGTACCTTGAGGGTTGCACGATATCCTCATTCTGCATTCGCTGGTAGGGCTGAAGGGCATAATGAGGTCTTTTCTGCTCGGAGTAGCCCGAGATGATGGAGATCCAAGAGCGCTTGGACTGATGAGGGATCCGTTGAAAGAGGCCGTCTGCGAGGGGCAAGCTCCTACAGTCCGCCGGCAAGGGGACCAGGTGGTTGCCAGGACGGGATGACAGTCCAAGCTCCAACGACCTTGCGAGACGGGAATCCTTCCTGGACCTGCACTGCTGCACATCAAGTCCCCCCTTCCACGACCAGAGAAGCAGGCACCTCTGCTGCTTGCATGGGCTAACACAGGGAGCAGCCCGCATCCCTTTCTCTGACACAGAAGAGGGGGATGGGAATGATCGATCCTTCGACAGGCTACCCATCCCTCCTCTCGATGCATCATCATCATTCAATCGAACGCCTGCTCTCTTCTGTAGAGTCTAGTTTCATATTTGCTTGTCTCCTCAGAGGAGGCTCGTCTGTTCAAAGAACTTTGCCAAAATTCGACGGGTGATGGACGCTGAAGCATAAAAACTAGCTGGCATGGCCATGCCCACTGTCGCATTTCGCGCTGTTGACACCATTGCGAAGCTCAGGAGGCTGCGTCTCGCTCACTTCACATTTTAGTGAGCGAAGGAAGATGTCCAACTTTTTGTCTTTGTGTCAATTGATAAGCTCAAATTGGTGGGCGGACTCATGGGTCCTGGAGAAATCTCTGCAAGCCAATATATATATATATATATTTATGAGAAGTCTTGAGGCTCAGAGCCAACCTAAAAATTTGTAAGAAATCTTGAACATTGAAGAACTTGTTTGTTTTCACACTTAGACACACGGTGTCTCAATAGTGTGTGTATGCATGTGTGCATGTGCATGTGCATGGGAGTGTGTGTGTGTGTTTTGATGAAAATGGAGTTCAAGAGTAACTTCCAATCTAGATCTTAGAATTGTTTCTTACCTCTACATTCAACTTTTAAGTGTTATGAATCTTTGAACACCATGGATACATCCACTACATGGTAACAAATTTGATAAGTTGATTCTACCAGCATACCCACATTACTCAAGCTTATAAGTGGATCTTGTTTGCAATTGTAAGTGATATAAGCAGTGTCTTGCCTCTAGATTCAACTTTTAAGTATTATGAATATTTGAACACCATGGATACATCCATAAGATGGTAAAAAAAGTGATAAGTTGATCCTATCAACATGCCCACATTACTCAAATTGATGTGGAAGTCATTTGCAAAAAAATGTTACAATGGCTTCAACATTTTCATGGTTTAAAGTTCACATACATATGTCTGCATGCATACACACACACACACACACACAATTTCCACTTTGGTTGTTTGTTGAATATGACATGTCTAGAGTTTGTTGAATATGATGTGTTAGCAATACTCCAACTTACAACTAATTTTGATTAGCAACGAAGCTTTGTTCATTATTATGATCAAGCAATAAGTGAAGTGTTCCAAGCCTTATTGAGTTCCTTACCAAGAACTTCAAGCAATTCTAAGAAGGTCAATGATGTTCAAAGAAGCACGCTATGATAATTATAAAGTATCATGAAGACTTGGGCAAATCCAAGATAAGGAGCCTCTAAGGTGTCTTGTCACATGAGTACCATGATTGGGGTTGAATCTTTGATGCTATAGACAAAATCATTTAAACTCACATGGCCAAATCCAAGATAAGGAGCCTCTAAGGTTCCTTGTCACATGAGTAAGGTGACTAAGGTTGAATCATTGATGTTATAAACAAAATCATTTAAACTCACATGGCATAAAACATGAATTGAGGTGAATCTATAAGTTTCAAAGAAATCTCTAGATAGCCCTAGGCTCTCTTTCTCTCTCTCAATCAATCAATCAAAACAAGCTAATGTGATATTGGGGAGTCGCACGGATGATGAATTTCAAATCAAGGAGCATAGGTCTCTTGTATTTCTCAAAACATTTGAACACAAAGAGAGAGCGAGGCCAAAGGAAGGGATGCATATGGAATCATCCTTGCTCTTTTTTGTCACATTTGTCTTGCATGTGACGGTATCCTGCATCATATTCTATCATCAAATCCTCCCCTCATTACCTCCTTGGACTTCCAAAGATCTTTCTTTCTCATGCGCTCTAGCTATACACTATCCTTGATTTGTGCATGGCAAGGATGAGGCGGCGGTAGACAATGCAGGAGCTGAAAGCGGGTGGTCACATGGGGTTACCTCAGAAGCAGTATTTGCAACTCTGTAATCAGGATAGAGACTCCTTGCCCCGCTGCTAAACCCTCGCCTACTTTCATGCCCAGCCCGGCCCCTATGACACCATCAACACCATAGCCACTCTACTCTTCAACACCACCTTGTCTGGCATTGCCTCGGTGAGTGCCCTCTCGCCCAACAACGTTGCGTTGATCAGCCCCTGGGAAGGCCTATTCATCCCTTTGGATTGCGGGTGCCACGGCAACCTCTCGCACCATGATGTCTCATACTGGATCACCCCTTTGAGTGTGAGCTACACAAATGCTTTCTACGGCTCAAAATGCCTCAATGGCGAGAGAAAGCGAAGGAGAGATCAGGATAGATTAAGCTACTCCAGCATGGGCAACTCATGAAAGAGAGAGAGAGGGGGGGGCATGAATGCACCCCATGCAGTATTGGATCGATGAGAGAGAGAGAGCCATGCATGCTTCTCTATTGAGTTAATCACGCATGCTTCAACGTCAGAGATCAATCGGGTATGATTTCTCCAATTGAAGGGTGGCTGCATGATGGTGTAAAAGAACAGGTTGTATCACTGCATTAACGAGCAGCCATTCACCCAAGTACCAGGGTGGAATTGCACTCCATCTATCTCCCATTCCTGGGTTTTGATTTTCCTGATGAACTATATATCCCTTGCTCAATGGCATCTTGTGGATCTATTCAAAATGAAACTAAAGTACAATCCAGATAATGTGATGAGGAGACTACCGCAGATGGCTTGGAAAAGGCCTTCTGTGATGGAGAGGGAACCCTGCGATAAAATCCAGGTGAGAAGACTGATTTAGATGGCTTGGAAAAGGCCTTCTATGATGCAAAGGGAACCCTGCGACAATGGTTATCACTATGGGCTCAAAGAGAGAGAGAGAGAGAGAGAGAGAGAGAGAGAGAGAGAGAGAGAGAGAGAGAGAGAACGGGTAGCTTGATACTCTCTGCTCTCTAGCCTAGTATTGCTCCATCACACTTGAAATTAGGTTGGCGACTATAGGTCCTGGCTCAAGCATTTGCAGCCATCAAGGTCACAAAGCGAGCAAGGTTGGTGAGTATAGGTCATGGCTCAAGCTGTTGCTGCATCTCAGCTTGCTTAGACGATGCATGCTGTCCATGAGTCTCCCTCTCTCTCCCCCTCCCCGATGCACAAATTTGTCATTAAATGCCACCCTGGCCGTCTGAATCTAGTGTTCATTTTTGAAGGTTTCGAAAGCCCTTCTACCCTATTATTGACTTGTAACTAGAGAATCCCAAAATATTGCAAGCATTGCATTTGAAGGGCAAAAGACAATTTTTGCCCTTTAGAGAAAGCTTTGCATTCGAATGGCACTTTTTTTCTTTAAAATTTAATATAGTTTATTATAAATAAATTTATTAATCTTGTTGCCTAGTCAATTTAGACTAGTTTGTGACTCCTCGGGACTTGTGAGTTGTGACCCATGCGTGACGATGATAGTGTCACACGCTAACCAATGACTAGTGGGCACTGCCAACTGGGCAACGGGTAGTAGGTACTTGTAACTTACTCCTTCAAAGTTTGAACTTTGAAGTGAATCAAACTCGAGAGTCAAAAATCAAAACTCTCGGACCTCCCCTCATCTTCTTGAAAGCAAAGTAGTGACTCGTGGAGTACCATAACCCTTTGCAACCACCTATGACCTGCGGTGGCAACGACTTGCCACCTCACTACTCCTAGCTCCAATGCTCAAGTCTTAGACCTTCCGCCTATGGCTGTAACTGTGGCAGCATAGCTACCTATGAGTTGCCACTTGGTGACCTGCGGTTGCGGCTATGGCCTCATCACTCATTGCTCAAGTTGGCCACCATCTTGGGAGTCAGGGCCTCAGCCCTTGAGACCTGTAGACTGTAGTGCAAGTGGCACTAGGTAGCTACTACTGGCCGACACTACCATCCGCCCTAGCCCCTCAGCCCACCACGAGTGTCTAAGTTTAGCATATGTTAACTTTTTGCATCCATATTATAGATATGGGTCGTCCTAAGAGGGATTTGAGTCAATTGACTCTATCTCTAGTACTTGCTCGAAAGAAACGAGTTGCTTAAGGAGTTTCCATGCTTGTAAGTGACTCCTTGATTGCACCTTCGTCCACACCTAACACACCTATTGCATCTACTCACATAATTGTGAGTTTGGATCTTAACATGCCTATAGGGAATGCAATTCAAAGTGTCGATTCTTATGATGATGGTATGAGAAGTCTTGGTGGGGTAAGAGAACAATATGTGCTCATACAGACACTACCCTAGATTATGAGAGTAGTGCATCTCAAAAAGTGAAAGGTCAACACTCTTACAAAGGGCATTGGAAAACACATCATCGATGGAGTTATCCATTGCACGATGCTTATGATAAATGTTGGGACCTAAAATAGGCCCGACACTAGCTCTACGGCTCTAGCCACAGGCCTCTATGCTCAACCAAAACACCCCATGGCCTTATGGCCAGGAGCATTCAAAGGCTACACACTAATCTAACTCACTCTCAGCATGAGTCAATGTTTATGAAGACAATTGCCATGCATCTAGGATGATACCATGTGTTGAATGCAATGCAACTGTGAATGATTCATAGTACTCAACAATTATTGTTCATTTAAAAGAGCATCGTGACAGTGCAAAACTATTTGTTTTTATGCTTTTATTCTAAGAGTAATTACTGCATTGCAAAGGGTCAGCATCGAGCATGCTTGTGTTACTATGAATCCTTTAATTCTCAAAACACGTGTCCTATATGCAAAGTACATTAGAAAAAATAGGTTCAGCATGTAATCAGCACTTATTACCCCCTCCTCTCCCTACCGTTTAGAGTTGTGCATCAGGTGATAGGTTTAGAGAGTGTTTTAATGTATTTTTATTCATAAAAACCAATAGGCCAAACCTCATGCTTAAGCCCTATCACACATCTACAATCACATATATTATTTTTTCCTATTTTTTAAGTGCGAAAAACTTATTTTTTATTTTTTTCTATTTTTCTTAGTTATTTATCAATAAATATTGATATTTCCTTATTTTCTTATATTGCTAAGAATTCTTTTTATTTCTCATTTCATCTCATGAGAACACCATTAACACATCAAAACCCTCAAAATCCATGATTTATCCTAAAAACACAATTTTATGGGTTTTATGTGTTTATGAAAAAATCCATAGACAACTGATTTTGCTAATTTTCTTAATGTTTCTCATAAAAAAGATCATTAACAATCAAATCAACCATTTGCAATCAAGATCTGTCATAAAACGATGAAATTTATCACTTACTTATAAAACTGTGCTTTATCTCACACATATCACGTATTTCGAAGGCCGCTGATGCTCACTAATAGCCAATAACACTCCTCCAAACATCAGTCTACACTCCATCCATGTCTCAGCATCATCTTCGAATGAAAATCTCTCAAATTAGCCCATCCCCTTCTCTTTAGATTTAAGGCATAGAAACATGCATCAAGAGGAGAGAGAGGGAGGAGAAAGAATTATTGAATTTTGATATTCTCATTCAGGTAGCCATTTTACGCGAGGAAGGTGACGATTGGAAGTGAAAAAAATCAAAGAATCATGGAGGTGATCAGTTTGATGCCTTGCTTTGAGCCCCAAATTCCCCCCATCCCACAAATCGTCAAGAAGGAGGGGGTGTCGTTTTGCAGTAAACTGTCAAAAAATGGCCGCCCCCCCCCCCCTCCCCCCCTTAATTAAAAAGTTTTTGAATTAGCCCTTTTGTTGGGCCCCAAAGACCATGCCCACTTGAACTTTGGCCAAATTTTGGCCTTTCCGGTGTTTGGCTCCAATTTCTTCCCCGTTTAGCACTTAGTTTGTGATCCAAAAAATCGTGTGTGTCAAGCTTAAGGTATTGAACAACTAGAAAATCATCTTACTTTGATCACAACACTCATAAAAATTATGAAAAATCCACAACCACCACAAAAGTCGAAATTTGCATCCCTATCGTCCATAGTCACTCCACAATCACTTAAAATCGTCAAATATGCGTCTTCCGCTTCCGTTGGGCTTTAACTTCCATGTTAGATTTACATCATTCCACACTTTTTTAGCATGTCTTGGGTGTTTAAATTCTGCTCTCATTGGTGATCATGGGATAGGGTAACTCAGCCCGTTGAATCCATGAATTGATTTGCATAAAAAACAACAACAAAAGACATCAAGCTGCCACAAAACAAAATACACAACAAAGCACAAGAACAACTCTCACCCTACCCCCTGCCAAAATCAAGGCATGAAACCCACAAGGGATAGGCCAAGCATAATTTGATAGAAATCTAGAGCGAGATACTAACCAACTACTCCAACACAGGCTGGCTTAAAAGAACCATCGAAGAAGTCATCCTAGGTGGTGGCCTAAACTACTTACTCAACTTAGGACAACTGGACTAGAAATTTCTATTAGGCGAGGACTCCTATAGCCTGGTTAGTATATATTTTCATTTTATGATATTTTTCTTTAAGTTTCCATACTCGAACATGTAAACAGAAGGGAGCTAAGAGTAGTGACCCAAGGAGAATGAGAGGAGAACAGGGCATCGGCCTCATCCTAACTCAATATCCAAGAACTTACTAAGCCCTCACGAGGTGACACTTAAATCTTTATTTCTTCCGCTCACTTTTATTTTCACTCCAACCTTTCTTAATATTTTTCCAACTAGATGCCACCCCTAGGAAGACAAGGCATCATCCCCGGTCTAACTCGTCCCCAGGAACCTACCAGACTCTCGCAAGGCGATGATAAACTACTCTTAAGATTTTTCTTCTTTTTACGTTTCTATTTGAGGGGTTAGAATCTCTTTTTACACATCTATGTGTTTTTACATTTCAAGTATATAAAATTTTCTCTTCTTTTTATTTTAGTAGGCTTCTCTAATTGCCTCAGTACTAACAAAAGCTCTTAGAGATAGCTACCTAGCAGGCTAAGCAAAACAAGGTCATTAGGACTACCTTTTGAAACAGTTCTTAGAATGCTCAACAATGTCTTCACAGGAGGTGGACAATTGCTCAAACCTCCCTCAAGCACACCTAACCTAACCCTGGGACTTCATGCATTGATTGCCGATCCCCAACAAAAGAAAAAAACCCCCACAAGTACATAACCATGTATATTATAGAGAAAGTACTCATAAAGGAAAAATATCACTTGGACTTGGCTACAAGAAGCTTTTGCGCAACAAGAGGCTCCCCCAAGTTCTACTAAATCTGTATAGCACAACACTAAAACAAAACCATTAACTGCACCTACACTAGACAATCACATGGCCCTTTTGGCCTAATGAAATATAGCACTTCACTCTGTAGAATAACTGGCTCTCTTGGCCTAATGAAATAATTCCTGAAATGACCATTCAACAGTATACTACTGAAACAAACCCTTGGTCCCGACATAACTCTACTAAAGCATAAAACCGACCAAGGTTGAGGGCTCCTTCGACCCTACACTAAGTGCATCAAGTTATTGGCTAACCCCCTACATATATAGCAAGAGGTGTTTAACGAATATGACGATAAACAATCCTATGCGCAGAAGCATCTTGTAGCCAATACTAGATATATGTTAGGCACCCCCTACATATATTCATTAGACACCCCCAAGTCTAAGTGATAAACAATCCTACATAGAATAAAAAGGTGATCAATCTCTACTTGACTCATAATCCATACTAACCAACGATGGCCAAAATAGGATGTGTCAGTAAGAAATCCCCAAAGTAGCCATGAGCTGATATTAGGAGGTAATTGTAAGAGCACCCCAAGACCACAATTGAAAAAGATATCCTCAACAAAAGCATAATTGCAAGGGAATCTGTAAAAGCGATTCCATTTTTGGGGAATAAGTTGGCAAGTCATTACCTCAAAAAGATGCATCTTATCCAAGGCTACATAGTGGTATATCTGCAGAATAGGATCCCTCCACTATAGGTTCTATTCAATCGATTAATCACTAGATGCGAGTTACCTTTTACCAATAACTGACGGATACCACCACCTCGGGCTACATTCAGCCCCATGATTAAGACCTTGTATTCTGCTATGTTACTCATAAAAGTAATGCCAAGATATGCTCCCATTTTCATAACAACTCTAAGCCAGGGATCTTTAATGACCACACCAACACTCACATGCTTAGCGGGCCCTCTAGAAGCTCTATTAAAATACAAAGTATATACCCAATCTTCATTGATAGGCCATGCCATACTAATCAGCTTACTCATACTTATGATAATCAAAGTGAAGTCGAGAGAGAGAATGTGTAACAAGTACAATCCTTCCTTCCTTGCTGAACTCGATAGGGACACTCGTAAGAATCATTTGACAATGGCGGCAGTAGACCTTAATATCCCACATAAAAAATCCATCTTGCTACTCAATAACTTGATAACCTTTACTCCATCAAACCACTCGACCTTGGTGGTAACACTGTTCTAAATACGGATGGTCAAGATAATAAATGATTCTTCCCATCCCATTGTCTTGGTACATACTGCAAGTTAAAGTTGAATCTTGAAGGACTTGCATAGGCACAAGCCCAACGTTAGCCGTTACACATAGTAAGGCTTCAACTTATTAAAATTTATCTTATTTTTAAACTCTACCCCTTGCAAGTCTGCTAAAAGGGTTGTAGAGCCATTCTTTCCCATACTGATAATTTTATATGGCCCATCCCATTTGGGTTCTAGTTTATCAGGAAATAGCTCATGATGAGCATCATAGTACATCACTAACTAACCCTTCACAAATTTATATTTCTTAGGCCAAAGGTTGTGAAGTGCTTTCATTCTCTAATTCTTCCCTACCTCTTGATGTGATAGAGCCAACAATCGAATTTCATCAAGATGCACTAGAAAAATAAATCTTTCATGCAATGCTTCTGCCTCACCCAACGAATGATTGAGAGCAAATTGCAGAATGGGTAGCTCTATTTTCAATGGTAAGACACACTCTTTCCCATATACGAACTTGAACGAGATGTAGCCTGTAGCTCTCTTAAATGTTGTATTGTAAGCCCAAACCACCACATACAATCTTTTATCCCAATCTTGCTTACTTTCAGACACTATCTTGGATAAGATCCCTACAAGCTATTTATTTGTACTCTTGAATTGACCATTTTCTTGCGGATTGTATGGGGTGATTTTATTGTGTTTAATCTTCAAAGCTTTTGTTAAGGCTATTATAGCCTTATTTAGAAAGTGTGTCCCTCTTTCAGACACTAACTCCTTAGGTGGATCAAAATGGCAAACAAGTTTCTCCATAATAAAATTGGATGTCTCCTTTGCATTATCCTTCATCATTGTTCGAGCTTCAAACCACTTTGAAAAGTTGTCCCTTGTGCTACAATGATATAATGCTTCCGCGTAGTCGATGAAGGGTGTAACAAAATTGATACCCCATTTTTCAAAGATCCTGGAAAATCAATGGCCACCAATATCCAGTACGGAGAGCTTTCTGGGTAGTAAGCCATCCAGCAAAATGTCCCCCACATGCTAAATCATGGCATTCCTCCATAATAAATGGTACTTCATCAGATACTACACATCGATGATAAATCTCATCCACACCTTTGGAATACAAGACACCACTATAATAAAAAAGTGTAGCACTTGCTGCTTAATATTCCTCATCTCGGACTTTGATAGAGTAAAGGCAATTTCTTTGTTGCGAAAACCATTCCAAGGTACAATTTCTCCATATACGTATAATTAATTTCAGATATCCCCAATTTATGGCTAGTAAAGGCAATTGGAAGATACAATTTCTCTCCCCATTTTTGGGCTAAAGAGTAGCTAATACTATGCATTGTTGTTGAAAATATATAAAAGACCTCACCTCTTTTGGGTGCTCTTAAGTCTGGAGCTTTTTCTAGTTCTTGCTTCACATCCTCAAAAGATACCTGACATGCTTCACTCCAATTAAACAGACAGTTAAAATATAATAGGTTCATCAAGGGCAACGTTCTTTCTGCCAATGCATTGATAAATCTCCGCTAATATCCCATCGATAAAAAAGCTATGTACCTCTTTTGGAGTGTGTGGTGGGCTCATAGCGACTATGACCTTTATATTTTTAGGATGACTTACAATACTAGTCGAACCAAATGGCTCAGCAACAATCCATAAGGCATCCCAAAGACGCACTTGCATGGATTAAGAGCAATGTAGAACTGCTTGCAACGCTCGAAACATTTCCTTAAAATGATAAACTATCTATCCCTTATGGTGGCTGCCCCCAGATCATCAATGAAAAATTTTAACTCCTTTGGGAGATATCACCAAAAGTTTTATGGGTTATTTGTTGCCATCACATGATACACAAAGGTACTGAAGAGAGTGATAAACATCATTTCTAGCTTATCTTCCTTTGTAATAGCCATTTGATTGTATCTAGCAAAGCAATTCATAAATGAATAAATTTTTCTACTTGCTAATTTATCTAAAATCCGATCAGTAAATGGTAATGGATAGTAATCCTTAACCATATGCTTACTAAGCTCTCTGAAATATATGCAAAGCCAAATTTGATTATTCTTCTTATTCCTTGACAATGATTGGTGAACACCACTCTCTATAAAATATCAGGCCAGCTTCCTGTAATTTTATCAACTCCTTGAATAGCCCATCCCTTAGTTCGAAAGACATACACATTACTTTTTGTCACACAGGGAAACTACCTTCCTTTAGGGGAATGGTATGAACAACCAAGTTGGGAGGAATACCTCTTAGCTCGTTATAGCTCCAAGTAAAGATGTCACGGAATCTGTGAATGAAGGACACATAGTCCTCCCTTTCTTCCAAACTGAGCATGGACCCTAATTTAATTGGCGGTGAATCATTCATTGTCCCAAGGTCTAACTCAATTGCGTCTATATCTCTTATCCTATATCCTAAGCCTCTATTGGTTCATTCAAAGTTACCTAATAGATATCCTCCATAGTGGACCCCTCTTTGGATTCATCACTTGATGATGTCTCACTAGTAGATGGATCCTCTAATATATCTAACACTGTAGAGGATAAAGAAACTCTCTCACTTTGAGGAGATTCAAGATAGGCATCTACTACTACACATCTGACACCTCTACCAAAGATCAACTAACCAATGGGTATATCAACTTGACAGTTCGCTTGTAAGATCCATGGCCTACCTAGAAATACTTGATAGCTAGGCTGCCCCTGTGAATCGGATAACCCTAAAGTCCAAAATGCATTTCACATTAGCGACACTCACGTGGACTTTTGTGATGCAACCTTCATGTTGTCTTAAACTATCATCAGTCATTCGGAGAATCATGGAGGCATCTTTTTTGGATTTCTAACCCTAACCTCTCCATCAATTCTAAACTCATAATGTTGATGGAGAATCCTGTATCTACAATAGCATGTTCCACTAATATGCCATCAATATATGTTGCTACCTTGGACAATGCTTTTCAGTATGCTCAAACCAATCATCCTCTACCCGCGCTATTCTCAAGGACTCAATGATATACCCAATGCGAAGAATCTTCTTCAATTCCTTGTGCAATCCTGGAGATAGCTTAATCAGATGCAGGAGATTTACTTTCGGCTTAACCTTGCAAAGAGAACTTGCTAAATCAAATTCATGATAGTTAGCCATAGCTCTCTTCTCTCACCAGACTATTCTCTCCCTTGGTCTTTGAACAGGCTTTGGTGCCTCTTTCTTGGCTTTTGCCTTCTTCTTTGGCGATTCCTTATCCTTCTTGGGGTCAGCTTTACTATCAACGGCTTTTAGAGGTTCACCTTCGATATCCGGGTTAAGGACTTACGTCCCCTTATCATCTTGCTTAGGATTTCCCTCAACAAGTTTTACCTTGTTTTTGTCACCGTCTTTACCCTTTTGACCTCTTGTAATGACCCATAGATTAGGAGCTTTAGTGCCATTGACACGTATAGCTTCAATAAGGCCAACTCCACTGCCACTAGGCAGCTCCTCTATAATAGTCTATTGTCTTTGCAATATTGGTTTGGTTTCTCATCTTGTTGGAGATTATCCCCTTGTGCTTGATGGTTGATTGGACATGGCTATTTACTTCCTTGCTGGAGAGAACTAATCTTCCTCCAACAGGTACTAGCTAAGTGGCCGAACTTGCCACATATATCACATTTAATATTTGGACAATTCCTAAGGAAATGATGGCCACCACACCACTTATAGTTGAATCTTGAGGTGCACCCTCTTCAGGGCATCGACTCCCTATCAAATTATGTTGCTTCTTAAGAAAATTGACATCGATAGCTATTTTCATGTATTTTTTGGTGATCATGTCAGTATAGTGCTTCATCATATCCTTAACTTCGTTAAGTACATTTGAGGCACTTAACTCATAGCTGTGATCATCTACCTGTCATTCTAGTGGCCTAACCACTTGATTGGGAATTTCCTATTGATTATGTGAAACAACATTAAAATTTTTCCTTTGGCTTCCAACATTTGGTGGAGCCATCTGACTGACCATAGGCATGGTCAACTGGGAGGAGATGGTAACATGGGCACATTCTAAATCATGCTTCCTCTCCCATTGGAAGTACTCATGGGTGTCCCTTGATCTCCATTTGTCAATGCCAAAGTATTTTTAGCACTTGGACTCTGATTCCAATTTGCCCTATAGGTATAGGCAGCTTGTAATTGTGACTCCACCTCCTCTACTCATATAATAGCAGTATCTATGTCAATAAGAGCAACACTGCTCAAATACACTTGGATGTTAAAGTCTGGCCCATGCAAAAAGTATTGTAGTTGAGTAGCAACTAGAATGGGAACATAAGTTTGCAACTTACAAAATAATTCCTTTAGTTTATTAGCATAGCCTCGAATATTCTCATGAGGTTCTTGATGTGTTACATTAAGAACACGTAGCCAATACATTGACCTCCCCTTTTAGGGGCAAATTATCTTTGAAAGGCCACAAAAAATTAGATCAATCATAGTTATGGTTCCAGCCTCTAGGTTGTGATACCATATTTCAGCTCATCCTTTCGGAGTCATATTAAAGAACATCATTAAGTGTCCTTCATCTTGGATTCGATAGTTGAACATTACCTTTTGGAACTCATTAATATAAAGTTTTGTATCTTCCTCTACTAACCCAAAAATGGGAAGAAAAAATCCCAAGGTTGGCAAGTCTGGTGTTCCTACTGGGATTGCAATAGGTTGCCCCATAATAACAATTGGATTTTCCAAAGGATTTTGAATTGATGGCACTACTACCCCACTCGAAGTGGACTGACTAACTAGAAGAGGGGAGATACTAGAACTTCCTCCTCCTCTTAACCTGAGAGTGAACCTACTTTGCGCAGGTCTACCAGAGCTAGGTATCCTGTGGATAGGCTGAAATATGATGGATTTACAGCCATTCACTATGCCTATATGGTCAAAGTGATACAGGAACCAGAACCCACTTCTTTTGAGCAAGCCATGGGAAAAGAAAAATGGGAGAAAGCCATGGATGAAGAAATGGATGCCTTGAAAGCAAATGCTACATGGGAATTGGTACCTTTGCCTAAAGATAAGAATGCAATTGGTTGTAAGTGGGTTTATAAGGTGAAGCACAATGCAAATGGTTCTGTGAACATCTAGATACAAGGCAAGATTAGTAGTCAAGGGGTATGCACAAACATATAGCATTGATTATGAAGAAACATTCAGTCCGGTTGCAAGGATGGCAGCTGTAAGAGTAGTCATTGCTATGGCTACATCAAAGGGATGGTCTTTACATCAGATGGATGTAAAGAATGCCTTCTTACATGGTGATTTGTAAGAAGAGGTCTATATGGAGCAGCCACCAGGTTATGTGCATGCTATTCATCTTGAGTTTGTTTGCAGGTTGAAGAAAGCCTTGTATGGCTTGAAGCAAGCACCTAGAGCATGGTCTGACAAGATAGGACAGTATCTTGTCACTATTGACTTTTAGATTTCCAAGGCAGATTTCTCACTTTATGTGAGAAAAATAGAGAAAGGTATTATGCTACTTGTCATTTATGTTGATGATTTGATTATGAAAAGTGATAGTGATGAAGATATCCTTCATGTGAAAATGCTATTGAAGCAGAAGTTTGAGATGAAGGATTTGGGAGAGTTGCGTTATTCCTTGGGCATTGAGGTGATTAGATCACCAAGTGGGATACGGCTCTTGCAAAGGCAGTATGGATTGGACATGTTGTCCAAATATGGGATGACAGGCTGTAAGCCTATTTCAGTTTCTATGGAGAAGAATGTGAAACTGAGCGTAGATGCAGGTGAGCTTCTAGAAGACCCTACTATGTGTACATACGCATAGTAGGAAGTTTGATTTATATGACTATTACCAGGCTAGATTTGAGCTATGTTGTTGGATTGGTAAGTCGGTTTATGCAGGCTCCAAGGAAACCGCATTTGGATGCAGCTAGATGCATACTCAGGTATGTGAAGTCCACATTGCAATATGGACTATTTTATGAGACTGGGGTTCAGATACAGTTGCACGGATACACTGATGTTGATTGGGATGGTAGTATTTCTGATAGACGATCTACCAGTGGATATGTGTTCTCTTTTGGGAGTGCTGCAGTCACTTGGAGCAGCAAGAAACAACCTACAGTTGACTTGTCAAGCAGAGAGGCTGAGTACAAGGGTGCAGCAATGGCTGCATGTGAGGTAGCTTGGTTGCATAAGCTACTTTATGATATGCATCAGCCTACAGATGGGCCAGTTGTCATTTATTGTGACAACATGAGTAGTATACACTTGGCAAATAACCCAGTCTATCATGCTAGAACAAAGCGCATTGAGGTGCATTATCACTATGTGTGGGAGAGGGTTTTACTAGGTCTTATTGATCTAGTTTATGTCAGCATAGAGGATCAGGTAGCTGACATATTCACGAAGGCATTGGGCGCAGAGAAGCTACGCAAGTTCAGAGACCTGCTTGGTATGCAGGAATTGGGATTGAGCTCGAGGGGGAGTGTTGAGATATCGAGCTCCACTTGTGATATCCCAGGGTGACCATTGTGCATTTATGTCACTGACTTGTTAGTTGCAGATGCGGTTGGTACACCGCCCATGAATAATAGCTAGATGACAGCTATCCTTATCTACTCTAGTTCATGGCTCAGTTAGTGTGCCACCTTAGTTAGTTGAGTTTGGTTTTGAGACCCATATGTAGGGTTCTTCTATTTCTCTGTACTAGAGTTCTTTTGGCTTACACAACTAAGAAGAGAAAAAATGTTTTCAGCCTCCACCTTTGTGTGTATTCCCCCATTGTGTAAGTGAGAAAGCTACAAGTGAGACTCCTTCCTTCTCTCCCACAATCTTGACAAAGATATGATGAAATATTATATGGATGTGATCTTTGAGAAATATCGCTAGATCATTGTGGGTGTTAATTTCTTAAAGTGTTAGAAAATTTGAAGGATACTAGAAAGCCCGATGATGAAGGCCATCACGATTTAGTTGTAAGTGGTGTGGTGGGCAGCTTTTCCTTCGCAATTGTCCTAATGTCAAATGTGATATTTGCCAAAAGTCCGGTCATTTAGCAACTACCTATTGGAGTAGGATTGGTTCTCTCTAGCAAGTTAATTAGCAACCTTGGCCTATGAATCATCATGCAAATAAAGAGAATATTAAAAGAGAGGGTCCTGAGTAGATTTTGCAAAGGGGTAAAACCACACTCAAGGAAACCCCCAGTGGGATAAGTCTGGTTGAAACTTTGCCAATCAATGGGAGTTTATCTCCTAACAATGTTAGGGTAGTAACTAGGGGTTAGAAATTGAAAGACACTTTGAAAGATGACCCTAGTACTAGCAAAGTTGACCCTAGACCTGGTATGAATAATAAGAAGGTGTTAGATGCCTAAGTAGGGCCTCTTAAAAATGAGGGTGTTTTAGAGGAGTCTGTGGTCAAATGGAAATGAAAAGAAAAAGAAAAGGAGGGTACTAAGATTATCAAAAATCCAAAAGAATGGCTAGTA
This sequence comes from Lygodium microphyllum, assembly GCF_053477565.2. Taxonomy (NCBI): domain Eukaryota; kingdom Viridiplantae; phylum Streptophyta; class Polypodiopsida; order Schizaeales; family Lygodiaceae; genus Lygodium; species Lygodium microphyllum. Next base: position 86,704,274 of record NC_141151.1, read on the forward strand.
TGGAAAGAGAAGAGAGTGGTGGATAACTTCTATGAGTTTGATCTAGCAAACACACTATGTGAAGTCAAACCGGATGTGAGCCTGCTACAATTGATTCAATTATCACCGAACGCTCATAAGGAGTTCAAGAAAATGCTACGAATGGGTTACCTTGTAGAATCTTTTGGTGTCCATCAAGTGGGTAGTGAATGGTGGGATCATGTGGAGAAGCACTACCCTAGGGTATAGAAATATATCGATGGAATCTTGATAGACAATGTACTAGGGGATCCTAGCTCATCCATGAACATTGTGAGATGGATTTGTTGGACATGGTGGGTCTACCAATCCAAAAGGATGTCATGATGGTTGAAAAAATGGTTGATGATAGCCTAAGACAATCAAGAGGAATGGTAATACAAGTACATGTGATAGTTGCTAATATTGATAGCATCCTTGAGTTCCTTGTTGTCTGATTTGCTAGGACACCAAGCTATTAGTTGTGGCTTGGACGTCTGTGGATATTACATCTTGATTGCTTGGTGGATATCCTAGCTGGTTGAGTGATTTTTTGTCATGGATTGAAGAGAATAATTTTGGATTTCTACCCTAAGTGCCTGTTGAAAGGGCATTACCTCCCACTATAGAATGGAGGTACTCGAGGGAACGTCAGTTGTTGGAACCTCAAGTTCCAATGGTTCTGAAGAGGGTTCTATGACTAAGGAGGTTTGCCAAGTATGTTTAAATGAGCCAATGGAGGCAAAGGATAAGATTCGTGATGTTGATGTGGTAGAGATGGATCTTGGGACTCCCAATGATCCCTACCCCATTAAACTCGGCACTATGTTATATGTTGATGAGTGTGCAGATTATATAGCACTCCTACAGGAGTTTAGGGATATATTTGCATGGAGTTATGATGAGGTGAAGGAGATTCCCCCTCTATTATTGTGCATATGATCCCATTGAAAGAAGGTACTAAGCAAGTGAGTAAGAAGATTAGGCCTATGGGTTTTAAGCTGAGGGAACCTCTTTTTGAAGAATTGATGCATCTAAGGAAGGCTGGTCAGATCTTTCCCATTGAACATACCGAATGGTGTTCATCGATAGTAATACAAAATAAAAGGAACAATCAAATCTATTTGTGTGTCAATTTTAAGGGATTGAACAAGCAAATGGTAAAGGGCTATTATCCTCTACCCTTTATCAATCAAATTTTGGATTAGCTCTGGTAGAGCAAGAGATATACTCTTTCATGGCCTGTTTCATGGGTTATAATCAAATGGTCATAGCTGAAGAGGATAAGTTAAAAATGAAGCTCATTACAATTTTTGGTACTTTTTCATACCATGTGATGGCTATAGGTCTATGTAATGCTCTTGGGTCTTGGTAAAGAACGATTGAGAAGACGTTCACTGATATATCCCCTAAAGAACTAAAGATTTTCATAAATGATTTGGGGAGTAGCTACCATGACTCATCATAGACAATTGATTGTTCTACGTGCATGGTTTGCACGATATCGTGAGTATTGCATATCATTGAATCCTTGAAAGTGTGTATTCGAGGTGCCTTATGGTTTGCTATTGGGTCATGTTGTGAGTGCGGCTAGTATTGCCATCGATCCTGAAAAGGTGGTTATTGTGGCCCTAAGCCCATCCACTTGCCCTAGGGAAGTTCACAATTTTGTTTCATCTGTGGGATATTATCGCTAATTCATTAATTCATTGGCTGGATATTTGTTACCCTTGATGAAACATTTATCTCACATCCATGTTTTTGAATGGATAGAAGCATGCAAAGTGACATTTGAAGATGTTAAAATGGAATTATCCAAATTTCCAATTTTAAAAGCTCCAAAAAGAGGTGAGGTTTTCTATATATTCATGGTGGTGACAAGGCATAGTATTAGTTGTTGCCTATTCCAAATTTGGGAGGCATATCTTTATCATCCTATTACATTTGCAAGCCAAAAGTTAGGAATTTTAGAGCTTCATTATAGCTATTTGGAGAAGGTCTAATTGGCTATGGTATCTGCCACCAAGAAGTTCAAACACTATATTCTTTATGAGAAGGTGGGGCTTTTCACCAAGGCAAAAGGATTGCACTTATTATTGAACAAGCATCAACCCCCTGATCGCCTAGCCAAGTGGTTGATTTCTTTATAGGAGTTTGATTATGAGATTAGGAGCAAGTCACCAAAGCTACAAGATATCTTAGAGTGCCTAATAGATTTTGGTGAGCCTAAGGAAGAGTGGGCTAATATTAGTGGCTAATGTGAGGATTCATGCAAATTTGATGCAGCCTATATTCAGTCGTGGTATGCATCTATTACACATTATCTATCAATAGGCAACCCAGTGGAAACTATTTCTAAATCTGAGAAGAGGAAGATTAAGTAGCAAGTACTTCGCTTTTCAATAATAATAGGTATTTTATACAAAAAAGATATGGATGAGATTTATCATCATTGTATGGTGCCTAATGAGGTTTCCTTTATTCTAGAGAAATGTCATGATTCACATGTGGAGGCCATTTACTTAGTTCGCTCACCACCAAAAATCTTTATGTTCTAGCTATTGATGGTTGATGATTTTTCAAGTTGCTTTTGCTTATGTTAAGTGTTGTGATGTTTGTCAAACACGATGCCAGGGAAAATCATAAGCAACCACTCAATCCTATTCTTGTGACTTTGCCCTTTGAGAAGTGGGACATCGATTTTGTTGGACCTATGTATCCTTCATCTAGTACAAGAAGCATTATATCATTGTGGAAACACACTATTTTACAAAATGGTCTAAAGCTTGAGCTACAATGAAGGACAATGCCAAAGAAACATCTAGTTTTATTATGAAACAAATAGTATGCCATTTTGGTCCACCTAAGGAACTAGTGTTTGATCAAGGGACACATTTTCTGAACAAGATCATAGAAGCCTTGATTGAAGCTTTGAAAATTAAACATAATAAAACCACACTGTATAATCCCCAAGCAAATGGACAAGTAGAGAGTATTAGTAAGCAACTTGTAGGGATTCTATGCAGGATAGTATCGGAGGGTAAAGCACGACTGGGACAAGAAACTTCATGTGGCTGTTTGGGCTTATAAAACGACATTTAAAAGAGTGACATGCCACTCCCCATTTAAGTTGGTATACGGGAAAGAGTGTGTCTTGCCCTTGGAAATTGAGTTACCCACTGTGAGGTTTGCATTAAACCATTCTTTGGGCTCGGGGAGGTCAGTCATAAATATATGTATGTATTATGTGGGTTCAACATAAAGGATTTTTAAAATACCATTTTTTACATTTTTTACATACAAAAGGGTCCCATATGAAGGGATTATTTAGATATTGAATAGAAAAGGGTTATGTTTTATTAAGGAAAATTTATAGATAAGGATATTTCTAAATAGACCTTGAATGCACGTGATGCAGAGGGTATATATATAGCAAATTGCCTAGGTCTTTGGGCAAAGAGAAATCATTGCAAGAAAAGTTGGCCTCTCTAGCACATCTTGATGAGATTCGATTGCAGGCTTTGTCACATCAAGAAGTAGTGAAGAAGAGGATGAAAGTGATTCATGACCTTATGCTAAAAGATATCAATTTGTGAAGGGTCTATTGGTCCTATATTATGATGCACAACATGAGTTATTTCCTAGCAAGTTGCAACGCAAATGGGATGGCCCTTATAAGATTGTTCATATAGGAAAGAATGGTTGTACAACCCTTTTAGTAGATTTTCAAGGGGTAGAGTTTAAAAATAAAGTAAACTTTAATAAGTTGAAACCCTATTATGTGTAGGGGCTAACATTGGACTTGGTATCTTTGCAGGTCTTCTAGGATCCAACTTAAACTTGTAGTAGGTACCAAGGCAGTCGGATGGGTAGAATCATTCCTTATCTTGAGCATTCATATTTAGAGCAACGTTACCACCAAGGTCAAGTGATCTAGTGAAGTAAGAGTTATCATATTACCGAATGGTAGGATAGATATTTTATTCAGGATATTAAGGTCTACTGCCACCATTGTTATAGGGTTCTTACTAGCATCCCTATTGAGGTTAATGAGGAAGGAGGGATTGTACATGTCATATATCTTCTCTCTCAGCTCAACTTTGACTATCATAAATACAAGTAGGCTGATTGGTATGGTATGGCCTATTAATGATGCCTGGGTCTATACTTTGTATTTTGACAAAGCTTCACGAGGGCCCGCTAAGCATGTGAGTATCACTATGGTTACTGAAGATTTGCGATATAGAGTCATTATGAAAATGGGAGTTTATTTAGGCATCCCTTTTACTAATAACATGTTAGAATACAAGGCTTTAATCATGGGGTTGAATGTAGCCCAACATGGTGGTATCCACTATTTATTGGTGAAAGGCAACTCGCATTTAGTAATCAATCAATTGAATGGAATGTATAGTGTAAGGAATCCCATTCTGAGGATGTATCATCATGTAGCCTTGGATATACTTGAGATGTTTGAGACAGTGACTTGTCAGCTGGTTTCTTGTTGGTGAAACCGCTTTAGGGATTCACTGGCAAACTATGCCTTTGTTGAGGATATATTTCTCAACTGTTATCTTGAGGGGTTATTAGAATTTCTCAATCTTATTAGCCTAGGACTACTATGGGGAGGACTACTTGTTGCTGACATATCTTGTTATGGCCATCGATGGTGGTTAGTATGGTTGATGAGTCATGTAGCGATCGACCATCTTTCTATTCTGTCATGGATGCATAGCATCGTTAAACAACATATTTGTAAGACGCCCCTTGCTATTTATACATGGGGCTTAGCTAATAGTTTGATGCATTTAGTGTAGGGCCTAAGCGGCCCATCCCTTAGTCTAGTGTTGTATTTCAGCATGATTTATGTGGGGAACCAAGGGTTTGTTTTCAGGAATGGGATGTTGTATGGTGTGCTTTTTATAGTCATCTTTTTGTTAGACCAAGAGGGCCATGTATTTGTTGTTTGATGTAAGTACACTTAATGGTTTTTTATTTTAGTGCTATACTAAATAGACTCAATGGAGTACCTGGAGCAAGCCTCTTGCTGTGTAGAAGAGTATTGTGGCCAAGTCTAGGTGATGTCCTTCCTTTATGTGTTCTTTCCCTTTGTGCTATATATGTCTATGTGTAAATTTTCTTCTTTTGAGGACTAGCAAGTCAAGGCAAGCATGAAGTCCCATGATTAGGCTAGGTACATTCTGGGGAGGTCTGAGATGATGTTTGCCTCCTATAAAGGCATTGTTGGGCACTATAAGAACTTTTTTGCAAGTAGTCCTAGTGACCCTATCTTGCTAGCCTACTAGGCAGCCCTTTCTGGGAGTTTCTATTAGTTGTGAGGCAAATAGAGAAACCTACCAAGTAAAAGAAAGAGAAGAAACAATGAATATATCTAACAATATAGTATATGGAGGTGTGTAAAAAGGGGTTCTAACCCCTCAACAAAGGAAAAAGAGAAAAGAAAGAAAAATGCTAAGAGTAGAAGTTTATTGCCTTAGAAGGCCTGGTAGGTATCCTGTGGACAAGTCATCAATGCCTAGTCTTCCAAGCGGTGACATTTAGCTAGATAAATAAATAAGGATGGTTGGAGTGAAAATAAAGCGAGAAAAAAAAGGATATTGTGTTCCTTGCGAGAGCTTGGTAGGTTCTTGGGTACCGAGATAGAACATGAGGCTAATGTCCTATTCTCCTTGGGTCACAATATGCTCGACTCCCTCCTTTTTACATGCCCGAGTATTAAGTCCTAAAGCATAACAAAGTGATAAATCAAAAGTACGTGAAAATAAAAGACTAGGCTATAGGAGTCCTTGCCTAGTAGGAGTTCCTAGTCTAGTTATCCTAGGTCAGATAGGCAAGTCAGACCACCACTTAGGATGACTCCTTTGATAGTTCTTTTTAGTCAGTCTATGTTGGAGCAGTTGCTTAGTGACTAGCTCTTGATCTCTGTCAGGCTAACTTGCCCTTTCCCTTGTGGATCTTCATGCCTTGATTTTGTTAGGGGGTAGGGTGAGAGTTGTATTTGTGTTTTGTTGTGTATTTTCTTTGTATAGCAGCTTGATGCTCTTTATGGTTTTTGAATGTGCAAATCAATTCGTGGATTTGATGGACTGAGTCGACCTATCTTGTGGTCACCAATGAGAGTGGATTCTATGATCGGAAAAATGCTAGAAAAGTGCCAAATGATGTTAATTTAAAGCAAAAATCAAAGTTTGAAGGAAGCGGTGAACACGGATTTAATAATTTTAAGCAACCGTGGAAGACGAAAATTCAAATCACTTTTGATGATGGACTTCACAGTGGTTGTGGATTTTTCATACTTTCTCCAGGTGCCGGATCGAGGTGGAATGAGTTTTAGGTAGTTCGGTACTACAAGACATACATGTGAGATTTTCCAATTCGCGAATAGGACACCGAATGCAAAAGAAGTCGAAGTCTAGGTAATATGAAGAGTGTGAATGAGACTTTAATGGCCAAGGGGTATGACCTTTGGGGCCTCAAAAGAGATTGTTTTTTTTGTGATGGGGAGGGGCAAATTTTTAGTGTGGTAGAAAAAACAGTGCCATCATTTCATGATGTGGAGGAGGGGTCATGGGCAACAACCAACCAATCCAATGGTGCCAATCTATTTCTCGATTTTTTGCCCACTATATCGCTCATTTTTTTTCAAAAAATGGTGGCCTAAAGATAAAGAATCAAAATCATTATTTCTCTCTCCTCTTGAAGGTGGTTCATGTGCAAATGAATGGGAAGAGATTGGGATGAAGACCGGTGGTTCGGCTTGAATCGGATTGACATGAGATTATGCCAATGCTGAGGAATGGTGATCAACATGGTTTGATGATGAGTAGCAAGTCTGATGGACTGCCCAAAAATTCAAATCTTGAAACTTAAAACCTAGAAAATGGCGGTAACCCTCTTTTTAATGGAAATTCAAATCTTTTTTGACAATTCATTATGGAAATCTTACTTATGACTTAGAAACATTCATGTGAAGATGGATTAAAGTGTGGATTAATGTCATGTCTCAAAAAATCAAAAAATATGACAATTTTTATAAAGAAGTTCAAAAAAATACTCAAAATGCAGTTTTGGACAAAGAAAATAGGAGAAAAATAGTGTTTGCATTCGAAAAATTTTGGAGAACTAGAAATATGTTTGTGCACATATCACAAAAGGTAAAGCATGAGATTTAGCCTCAGTTTACCCCCGTTTACATGTCAAAGTGTGTATTTATTGCTTTCCACATAAGAAAAACACATTAAAAATACTATTTACACTTAGCATCGCAAAAAAAATCATAAATGGTAGCGAGGAAGGATTGTGGAAAGTTATGCTGATTTTGTGCATATCTTGACATATAGGATCTGATTATTCTAAGTCTTTTTTAAAAAAGGCAGTAGTACGGATTATTTCAGTGTTGCCTTAGCAATGACGCAATATACTAGAGTGAAATCATAAAAATAATTGTTTGTGCACATCCACACTATTTGATCTATAAGTTTACTTTTTTGTGCACTCTATGTCATTCACTTTTCATCCGCATTTTCGTACATGGTATTAAGAGAATTATCTCCTGGATGCATAGCACTTAATTTCAAACAATGGACCCACATCAAGTGTGAGGTTCCCTAAGCTGTAGGTTTAGTGTTATCCTTTGTAGGTTTAGTGTTATCCTTTCCTTTGGGGACTAATGTGATAAGGATTATATTATCTCCTAGAACATGTCATTAAAGAGTGGATTATGTTGCATATATATTATATGTTGAAACAATGTATCCTAGGGCTAATCCCTAGGGTGTAGGAGAGCCGTAGTGGGGCCATAGTGTTAAGCTAAGGGGTGCTCCCTTTGTTTGTGTTACGACGTGTTAGACACTATTATGTTTGGGTACCCCCTATGCTTGGAGTCGCAAAGGGCATCATTTTGGACTACAAATTAGAGGTTATCTACAAATACATTCTTTGGTTAAATTATTTCATAGTATCTATGTGCTCCTGGCTGCCACGAGGCCATGCAATTGTTTGGATGAGTTTAGGAGGCCCAACAGCTAGAGTCCAAGAGCTAGTCTCAAGCCCATTTTTGGTCCCAAATAATGGACTCCATGCTAAGGCACCCAAACCTAGCACTAACTTAGGTATGGAGGAACAAAAAGATTATTTGATCATGGATGGATTAACTATGTAGAAACTTGAATTGCTAGAGTTTGGGGAGCAAGATCAATAAGAAAAATAGCCTCCCCTTGAGGAGCCAAAAGAGCCAATACACAAAGAGGGGCTGGACTTTGAGCAAGACCATGATGAGGAAGAGCAGTCACATGAACCAAGTCCCCCCACTAAAAACACAAGCACAAATAGAAGAGCAAGGTGAGGAAACCATACCCCCTGAGAGAATGGTGAAGATGAGGTGCAAATGGAGAGAACAGGTAGAGCTAGCATGAAGAAAAATCCAAGCCAAGTTACAGCAATCAAGTTGCAGCAAGTTCCTAATATGGCAATCCCTCAAGGAGAGAAGTGCTATCCTCTGAACTAGAACCAAGAACTTGTAGTATGGAAGTAGTGGAAGAATGATAATTGACCCTTTGAATTCACCTTCACATTCCCTCGAACATTGGACATAGTATTATCTCCAAGGGTAGTGGAGGAAGTGATAAAGCTCTCGATAATGCTAGGGAAGAGATGGTTGGAGGAGAGAATTAGACATCCCATAGGGTGGCAACGGGAAACTACAGACTATTGGGAGGACAAGGTGATGGAGGTAGCCCAAGAAAGTGGCAGGATATGAAGCACAACCAAAGTGCGGAAGAAACATTTGGAACTCTAACTTAGATGCTTGGATAGAATTTTGTAAGACACTACCATACGAGAGGAATAATCCTACCTACATCCCCTATCCATGGAGAATTGGAGTTGATTTCAACAAAAAAGTGCATGGGTAGATACGATTTCTCCAAGATCTACAATGTAAATGCTGCATCTCTAGAGGAGTGCATGACCTTCACAGAGAGGGACCTCTGCCCACCATCCATAGCACGCTTCCTAAAGGATTTCTCTTCTTGCCCAAGTCATGCCTTCATCACCACTTGTAATTATCTGTGCCTCTTGAGAATCTTACTAAAACAAAAGCCTACAATAGAGAAAGAGCAATTACCGCCCCTCCTCTTTGATATTAATGTAGGGATAGATAGTTGCATAATGACCCACCTCATGATGAGAGCCATCCTCTTGCTAGTGTTTTATATGAGCTTATTAGAAGGTATGAGTGATAGTAGGCTTACTGGGTGCAACTACCTGTTTTTGTCCACCACATCTCTCAATGTAAGAATCAACTTGAAGGGTCATATGCAAAGTTGACCTTTCCTAAGAAAATCCCTTAAGCCTCCTCATAGCTTGGCCCCTGCCCATGAACGAGATGCCACTTAACATGCTCCCTTATAAGCCCCAAAAAAAAAGAAGTAAAAAAGAAAAGAAAATAAGAATGAAATCCCTCCATTTATACTCTATAAGTGTCACAACCACTACACCTAGGGACCATCCTAGCCCCTCTCCCACTTCATAACTTAGGGCACATCAAGGGTAGGACATTTTGATAGACCTATCTCCCTAAGCCACACACAACACCTCCCTTTAACAAAACTGGGTTCTCAAGTGTGGGACAATACTTCGACCCATATCTAAGTTCCACCATCACTTATACAGTGCACTACACGATAAGGTAGGCACATCCCCCTAGGAAGTGTACTCATTCTTCTTTTCACGTACACTATGCAGCAGCAGTGTGGCAAGCCAACAACTGTGGAGGTCTTCTTCAACCACTAATTTATCTTCAACATCAACAACCTTAAAACCTACGTCATAGAGCATCTCCAACATGACCAACCTCTCCAAAGGCTCCAAGAACCATACCATCAAGTGCCATGGGACTAGTACTCAACTAGGAGGGGGGTAATGTTAACCCTCGGAAGACCAAGACGAAAAATCTAAAAAATCAAAAGCAGAAGATAGTCCCAAGGCAAGAGGAAGATGGAGGACAAAGGTGCACTAAGGAGACACAAAGAGTAGGAAAAAATTCTAAATGTAAGAAAGAGGCACACAAGAATAAGCGCATCTTAATATTTTTACAAAAAAGAGCATCATGCGCATTGTAATTTATTTTGTAAAAGAGCACTCAGTTCTCTCCCATACAAGTTGTAAAGAATAAGAGGCATGAGTTAAAGTCATGCTAATAGGAAAGGAGGAGAAAAAGAGTGGAGGAATGGACAAAGGCCATACCAAAAAGGGGATGGCCATCCAAGGAAGAAGTAGAGCATGTATAAAAGTCAAAAAGTGAATGAAGAAGCTCATTCTTGGTGTGTGGCCAAACTTGCTATCTTCTTGTTTCTTGCTTTTTGCTTCATTCTTGTGTATAAGAGGGGGAGTGTGTCTCGAGGGGATCACTATATGTAAATTCTCCATATCACGTGCGTTCATGGCCTATTTGAAAAACCCCTTATCTGTAAATTTTTCATGAATAAAATGACCCCTTATCCTCTTCAATCTGTAAGTACCCCCCATAAATGACACCCTTCTGTATGTAAAAAATGTAAAAATTTGGGGTTTTAAAAATCCCTTCTGTTGAACTCACGTGCTACATCTACATATTTATGAGTGACCCCCCCAAGGAGTGTGTGTGTGTGTGTGTGTGTGTGTGTGAATGAGAGGCCATGCAGAAGCTTTTCTTCTCCTCTCTTCATCATATTCTTCTTCTCTTCTCTTCTCTCGTTGTTACACGAGTGGTGATCGAGAGCAAGCCTCACTCACAACCCGATAACGAGATGTTATGGAGTGCCGGTTGGGATAATTGACTTTGTTGGATGCACAACACAACTTGAAAAATTCATATATTTGACAATACACCACGAAAAACAAAACAATAAAGAACTGCCTCTTATAGCTCAAACAAGTAAAACCCTAATTCGGGTAGAGCATCACACAACCACAACACAATGAAAATACCAAAAATTCGAAAACAAACCAAGAAAAATATTCTTGTACCTTAAGAACCATGATCCGATGCTCGGCGCTTTGACACCCAAAAGCTCCAACTTTCAAATTGGCATGACAAGAGCTCACTCTAGCATGTGACCCTCCACTCTCCTCTCTCACAAAATACAATTGTAATCAAGAGGAAAGGCCCTTAACTCTCCATTCTCATCTCCTTATATAGTTTTCTATCCACACTCACACACATTAGGCTTTTTGCTTTCAACTTTTGGCTTTTGCTTTTCTACTGCTTTTCACTATTTTCGTTTTTTTTTTGCCATATGCCTGTTTGCAACTTTTTTGGATCATAACTTCGCCATTTGAACTCCGAATACAGTTATTTGGGTACTCAAAACAATCAGAACACATCTGGTTGACAAGCTTGCGTGAGCAAATTTACAAAAATCCATAAAAAATGGGCAAAAATACTAATATTCGTAAATCACATCATTTTTTCTCCATATTTTATCTTGGAAGACTTATTCCCTTCCTTGGCCTATTGTTCTTGTAATTGCACATACCTTCAGCACACATGTCCTCTTTTTCTAACGATGTAAAACGTACGATCTTTTCATTTGATCCTTGAGTCTTCAAAATAAATATTCTCTGGATATGAACCTGTTTTTTATGCAGTGTGCCCTAGCAGGAATATGGTTTTTTGAAATGAACTCCCTACCCAATCATTCATGATTTGAAAAAATATGCAATGTTGGATCCATGATATGCAACCAATCAATCGATGCTACACACAAAAATAATGTATGCATTGAAAAACTTGTGCCTAGTCTATCTACATGTGATTGTGCATCATGTAAAATGCAAATAAAATTCCTTATTCTCACCTCTCAACTCTCATCAAAACAATATAACATACTCCGCTCCTCCCATGCAATTCTCACAATCACTCTAGAAAATGATGGTTCTCCAGATATGAACAACCCATCTCACAATTGACGGTGTCCTTCACGACCCTCTACACTCACCCAACCTCCTTACACTCTCAACTAGAGGTTCCTAACTTTGTGATGAACATCCCAAATGGTGTGTGCAAGAAATGTGTGTACTCAATGACAGGTGCTTTCTCATGTGCGTATGCATCTAAAAGTTACTGCATATAGTTGCAGTGGATCTCATGCCGTGCTAGTGCTCAACAATGGTGCAAAACATGCATAATCCCAATCCATGGCATGGAAGTATTTGATAGGAACAGGAGACGACCCCCGAGTGCAGTGCATCAACAAGTACAACGTGAAGTGCTCGTGAATCCATTATCTCTATGATGTGCAAAAATCTTGACAAAAAAACATATCTTGCTCCACAATGTTTGGCAACTAATAGCAAACTCCTACTTCGACCTGTCTAAAAAAATACCAAGCTCGACCAAGGCTATCAAGTTTCACACTTAACAAATCAAACAAAGTGTCAAAAACAAATCCTAAGCTAGACAAACACAAGAAATACAATTACGAAATAACAAAACAAACTGTCACGCAAACAACTAAGCTAGTAAAAATCAAACCTAACTACAGTTTGACTAGGGCTTTTTAGTTTTCAGAAAAACACTTGACATCATGTGCATGGCTATTGGATCTTGGAGATGGAGCTTGCTTGAAAGCACATCTTGGATCATGGAGCTACCACTGGATTCATGGGAGGAGGCACCTTGATCGGATTCAAAGACAAGCTCATCACACTTGTGTGTGTGTGAGTACGCATAGTTTTGTGAGAGGTAGCCTTAGCCCTTGGCTTGAAACGCTTGAAGCAAAAAGTGGTCTATGGTTCTTAGTGGTGTACTCGCAAGAGCACCCACATCACCCCTTTTATACATATGTTAGTGTGATAATGTATTATTAATAACTCTAGACTAAAATATATCTTGTTCCCAACTTCTTACATCTCCACTTTACCTTGTTCTAAGGAGGAGAGAGGAGGGAGCTAAAATGCGCATTTTTAAGTTTATTTTTTCTTAATTTTATGATATATATATATATATAAGGCCCATCCGCTACCCAAAAAGAGATATGTAGGAGGTGGTCAGTGTAAGCATGGAGAAATGGGAGTTCTCTAGGGGCTAGGCACACAAGGTAAGTAAATGTTGAGATAACTTGTTTCATTATGTATATTTACATGAGAATCAAATATTCACTCAAGGTCCATGTTTGCTTACCTTTTTCAATCCAAGTCATATTTCTTATTGTAATTATACGAATGCAAATTTTGGGTGGAGGGTATACACTAAACATGGAATACCTTTAATATTAACATAATCTTGAAGTTTGAACCAGAGAGTCATAGTAGGACCAGGGATGCAAACATTATGTAGCTAAAATGAATTATTTAGAAAAGAACTTAGGGGTACTTACCCTAGTTTGAATATGTTTCTCTTGGATGTGTAGTGGTACAAAGTGGTGATGGAGGGCCTAAGTGAGACAATTGAGAGGGGACCTTTGGGATTTTTGTAGGGAGAGTTTACACAATTATGGATAAACCTATGTGACATCTTTGTGATCCACAAATATTCTGATCAAGTTTATAGAATTTATTACTTTCCATTTGTTTAAGCCACATTTACTTTGCATAACTTTCTCATAAGCACTATTCTATATACATGTTATTTTTAATCCTAATTCATTGGATAAGTGATGATTCTATGTAGAGTAAGCTTCTCCCTGCTCTTGGAGGTTATATATTAAAGAATACAAGAGTCAAAAACTACAAGCAAGATCTATATTGTCCTAACTATAACTTATTTCCAACTATGCTTAGGGGAAACTTTCACCACCTCTTAATAACCTCTTAACATTGTGAACTTTTCTCGTAGTCTAATTAAACATTCATTTTGTAATTTGAACTACGTTTCAAGGGCAACTTAGACTCCTAAAAATGACATCAATGATACTTCACAAACATCCCCATCAAGAATTTGAGTTCAATTTACCTAAAACCAAAGAAACCACCAAACTACTCATAAACTTTAAGAAGAGACTTTAGCCATTCATTATCTCAACTTATAACAAGTTGGAGTTGTCATTTACAAACATTTAAGTGCAAAGGCTACTAGCATTAAGGAGGAGAGGCCCCTTGGTACCACTTTATTGAAGCTTCTTGTCTATATTTCTTGGCAAGGTCTGTATTTCTCCATATTGAAAAGAAAAGGAGCAAGGGTGCGCTCCTTGTTAAGTCCTACTACTTGAAGGCCATCACCCATGTAAATATATTTTAAGATGTTCATAAATGCCACAAGGCCCAAAGTCAAAACATCTAGGGCAATGGCATAAATGCAGTAAATAGATCTTAAGCCAAAACCTAAAGAACACAAAAACAAGCTTCAAGAATGAAAAGCTCTTTCTAGCCAATGGGGTCGTCGCATACTGGATCGTGTGTGGGTTGAGCTCAATGGGTGTGAGTTTGATCCCTACATCTCACATTGGTCACTGGAGACACAAATCTATTGGTGTTTGAAAAGCTCTTTCTACATAGCCAGATATACTTGAGGGTTATTTCCCTCACAGATTTAACAAGATGAACCTCCCCAGTAGAGGGCATCCTTGGTCTCTAATGTCAAATATTTGTCTTCTTAGGCAAAGTAGAAAAGAGTCATTGGATCCTAAAATTATTTGGTAGAAAGCTATTCTCATTCACTTAGAGCCATGATGTATAGTAGAAAAGAGTCATTGGATCCTAAAATTATTTGGTAGAAAGCTATTCTCATTCACTTAGAGCCATGATGTATATACTAAGGGGATTCTAATCCTTAATGCTAGTAGCCTTAGCACTTAAATATTTGTCAATGACAACTCGTTCTAAGTTGATATAATGAATGGCTAATGTATCTTCTTAAAGTTTGGGAGTAGTTTGGTGGTGTCTTTGGTTTTAGGTACATTGAACTTAAATTCTTAATGGGGATGTTTGTGAAGCATAATTGATGTCACTTTTATGAGTCTAAGTTGCCCTTGAAATGTAGTTCTAATTACGAAAGGAATGTCTAATTAGACTATGGGAAAGGTCCACAATGTTAAGAGGTGGTTAAATTTTACCCTAAGCATAGTTGGAGATTAAGTATAGTCAAGATAATATAAATCTTGATTGTAGTTTTTGGTTCTTGTACTCCTTTGAGGTCCAAAAAATAGAAGGAAAAGCTCCTCGAGATGTCCTATAGTAGCTCAAAAGAAAAGAATATGTGGAACTCTACTCCTTTAGTATATAACCTCTAAGAGCATGGAGAAGCTTACACTACATAGAACCACCACTTATCCAATGAATTAACATTAAAAATAACATGTATATAGAATAGGACTCATGATAAAGTTACACAAAGTACAAGTATCTCAAACAAATGGAAAGTAATAAAGTCTATAAACTTGATCACAACATTTTTGGATCACAAAGGTGTGGCATAGGTCCACCCAAAATTGTTTAAAATCTCCCTACAAAAATCCCAAAGGTCCCCTTTCAATAGTCCCACTTGGGCCCTCCATCTCCACTTTGTATCACTAGACATCCAATAGAAACATATTCAAAGTAGGGTAATTAAAGGTCGAGACATAGATCTATTGATAGCTCTCTTGATAGAACACACCATAAGATCTTACCATTCTTCTTGAGGTTTTGCTTCCCTTCTACCTAGTACTAAGTCTGCTAATTTAGATCTCTTTCTCTTCTAGCAACAAGATTTTTGTTCCTTTTTTTCAAAAATAATGCATGGAAATTTTCTATTATTAAAAGACAATATACAACAATACTATATACATAATGGCTCTAAGCCAATGATGATAGCTTTCTACAAAATAGTTTTAGGATCCAATGACTCTTTTCTATTTTGCCTAAAAATGCAAAGAGTTGACATCTGAGACTAGGGATGCCCTCCACTAGGGAGGATCATCTAGTTAACTCTATAAGGGCAATAACCCTCAAGTATATTTGGCTACATAGAAAGAGCTTTTCGGATGCCAATAGATTTGTGTCTCCAGGGATGCGATATGTAGGGATCAAACTCATCCACCCACTGAACTCAACCTACACATGATCCACTATGCCACGACAACGTTGGCTAGAAAGAGCTTTTTGTTCTTGAAGCTTCTTTTTGTGTTCTTTAAATTTACGTTTTCCTTCTATTTATAGATATTTAGTGCATTTATGCCATTACCCTAGTTGTTTTGACTTTGGGTCTTGTGGCATTCTTAACATCTTAAATCTATTTACATGGGTCATGGCCTTCAAGTATTAGGACTTAAGAAGGGGGTGCACCCTTGCTCCTTTGATTTTCACTATGGAAAAATACGGCCCTTGTGAAGAAATATAGACAAAAAGCTACAATAAAGTGATACTAACAGGCTTCTCCTCCTTAATGTTAGTAGCCTTTGCACTTAAATTTTTCTAATGGACAACTCCAACTTGTTGTAAGTTGATATAATGAATGGCTAAAGTCTCTTCTTAAAGTTTATGAGTAGTTTGGTGGTTTCTTTGGTTTTAGGTAAATTGAACTCAAATTCTTGATGGGGATGTTTGTGAAGTATCATTGATTTCATTTTTTGGAGTCTAAGTTTCCCTTGAAATGTAGTTATAATTACGAAATGAATGTTTAATAAGACTATGGGAAAGGTTCACAATGTTAATAGGTGGTTAAATTTTCCCCTAAGCATAGTTGGAAATTAAGTATAGTCAAGACAATATAAATATTGATTGTAGTTTTTGACTCTTGTATTTCTTTGAGGTCCAAACAATAGTAGGGCAAGTTCTTTGAGATTTCCTATAGTAGTTTAAAAAAAAAAAGTGGAGATCTACTCCTTCATTATATAACCTCTAAGAGCACGGAGAAGCTTACACTACATAGAACCACCACTTATCCTCGGGGAAGTTACTATATGTATATCCTCTACATCACGTGTGTTCAAGGCCTATTTATAAAAATCCTTATCTATTAATTTTTCATGAATAAAATATGACCCTTTTCTATTCGATCGGTAAATAACCCATTTATTTTACACCCTTTTATATGTAAAAAATGTATAAAAATGATATTTAAAAAATACCTTATTTTGAACCCATGTGATGCACACATATATTCATGAGTAACTTACCCGAGCACTTATCTAATGAATTAACATTAAAAATAACATGTATATAGAATAGTGCTCATGAGAAAGTTATGCAAAGTAAATGTGGCTCAAACAAATGGAAAGTAATAAAGTCTATAAATTTCATGGCAATATTTGTAGATCACAAAGGTGTCACATAGGTCAACCCAAAATTATTTAAACCCTCCCTACAAAAATCCCAAAGGTCCCCTTTCAATAGTCCCACTTGGGCCCTCCATCATTGCTTTATACCACTAGATGTCCAACAGAAACATATTCAAACTAGGGTAATTAAAGATTGGGTCATAGCTCTATTGATAGCTCTTGATGGACCTAAAAACGGACCGGCACTGGCTCATGCACTAGCCGGACCTCGTCACTATGCACAAGACAACCCCTCGGCCTCGCGGCCAGGAGCGTCTATCAAAATCTCTGCCTTCCTACACATTGCGTTTGTAATACGTTGTAGTCCGACTGATCCTAACCCAATATTACTCCTCAGAGGGAGTCCCTTTCACATAGCCAAAAGGCTCGAATCACATACACATGGGGTTCCTCCTACGACTGAATGCCGTCAACCCTCTGCGACTCTCCTACACCTCGGGGATTGGCCCCTCGATGCGTCGCTCAACATATAGACATTTCGCACAAACGCCGCTCAAGGTACCATTTAATCGTATACAAGGATGTACCATTGTTCTCACTTCTCTTTCCCTAGACCCCACGACTAGCTTATAGCTTAGGGATGTCCTGTCTCTCACTCAACGTGGGTCAATGTCCTAACGAAAACAATTGCTGTGCATCCAGGATTTCTGATACCTTTAAACATTTCCATGATTTATGCACAGTGTGGATGCCAAGTGCTCAAACATTCATCCAAACAATATTGTGCACAAGTGCAAAAACCTTCTTTTAATGGTTTCCAACTACCGTTTGTGCTTCGTTGCATGGGCTTAGCACCGAGGAGATCCTCGTGCTACTAAGCTCTTAAGTTTAATTATCATCCATCCTAAATGCTATGCATAGAAATCAGCAACTTTCCCATCATCTCACACGGCATTTAGACATATTTCAACTCCTCTACCCTTCCCCGTTTAAGTATTGCATCGTTGGATAGGTTTATAGGGTATTTTGACATCATTTTATGTATAAAAAGCGGGAAAAACCACACTAGCACAAGAAAGTGGGGTTGAACTGAGGCAAATCCTCATGCTTTAGTCCCCACAAACATTCACAAACATTGCTCTTATTTATCCTTATTTTTCCGCACCCAAAATGCAATTTTCCCCTATTTTTCATGGTTTTTCCCTATTTTCCCTTATTTTTCTGCATTATTTAATTACTGAAAATTCAAAACAGATTATGGGCTGTGGCCCTTAGTTCCTTCTTGCAGAAAAATGAAAGTTTAGTCGATGTTCCTATTCATTTTTTCCATTTTTATGCCCAAAAACCTCATTTTCCTTCATTTTTATGGTTTTTCGTGTCTCGATTTTCTATTTTCTGCTATCCCATACATGTTTTTCTGATTTTTAAATGATGAACAACTAGAAAACAACTCAAAGCACGACATACTCAAAACTCAATCCATATGAACACATTTTTATCAACCAAATTTGCATCAAAAGACCATTTTCTTTGTAAAAACAATTATTACCGTGTCTTGCGGGTTTTTCATTAAATTTGGCACGTCCCACGATTGATTTCCAGCCATGAATTCTGCTTGGAATCAGCAATCTACAATGGTTTTGCATTGCTCTTTCATCCCGTCAAGAATCGGCATCCATCCGGCCGTCCATCTCCATCCTATTCCTTCAAGCACGAACGGGGGCTAAGAGGAGAGAGAGGGAGGAGAGAGAAAGACTGATTTTCTCTCTCTCCAACCAGTCCACCATTGCGGGAGCGGAGACCGGCGATTCGATCGGCACGATGTCTTGATCAGGCCTGAGTGTTCATAACTATGGCTTGCTTGCAAGCCAGGAATCGATTGGGGGGGGAGGGGGGCGCGATTTTTCGGCGGCTGTTTTCAGCCGCCGCCCCCCCCCCCCCCCCCCCCCCCCCCCATATCCACGATTTTTTGAAGGGGGGGGGGGGGGGGGGGGTGCCAAAGGTCACCCCCCCTCCCTTACACCTTTTGAGATTTCCCTTTTGGGCCCCCTCTTGGGCACCCCGGCCGGTTTCGGGCCATCTTCCGCATCCGGACTCCGAACTTCGATCTGAAAATTCCTGTGAGCTCGTCTCAACATCCCGGACAGGGCTGCAGCTTCACTAACTGGCACGAGCGCATGGAAAAATTATGAAAATTCACGGAGTGTCGCACGGGCACCCGTCAAGCACTTAATGCTTAAAATCGTCCTAGGTCGAGCTGCCGCCTTCGTGGTTGAGCATTTTCCCCCGCATTTCCATATTTTTCTCCTATTTTTAGGCACGTTCCGGGGCCTAAAATCCATCCTTCATTGGCGACCACGGGATAGGACGACTCAGTTCATCGAACCTACGAACATATCTGCACATAAACAACCATAGGAGCATCAAACTGCTACAAAACAAAAATGCAATAAAACATAGCACAATGCTCACCCTACCCCTGACAAAACCAAGGCATGAAATCCACGAGGAGTAGGCCCAGCATAATCTGCCAAAAAGCCTGAAGCCAGTCACTGACCCACTGCTCCAACACGGCCAAACTAAAAGAACTATCATGGAGGTTGCCCTAAGTGGTGGTCTGAACTGCCTACCTAACTAAGGACAACAGAACCAGGAGTTCCTCCTAGGCGAGGACCCCTATAGCCTGATGAAAAGATATATATATAATTTTTTTAGCACATTTCAGCTTTTAGGTTTTTTATTTCCATACTCGGGCGTGTAAAAAGGAGGGAGCTGAGCGTAGTGACCCAAGGAGGACAGGGCATCGGCCTCAGGACCTGTCTCGGTACCCAAGGACCTACCAAGCCCTCGCGAGGCGACACGTAATCCTTTTCTAACGCTCACTTTCCAACCTTCCTTGTTTTGTCATTATTTCTGCAGCAAGAAGCCATCCCTAGGAAGACAAGGTATCGGCCCCGGGTCTGACTCGGCCCCAGGAACCTACCAGGCCTTCGCAAGGCAATGATCAATTACTTATATATTTTTATTTCATTTCTTTTCTTTGATAGGGGTTAGAACCCCTTTTTACACACCTTCGTATTTATATCCATCTTAACGGGTGTACAGAGTTTGCATCATCATTATTATCTTTTGGCAGGCTTCTCCAACTGCCTCACTACTAACAAGAACTCCTAGAACGGCTGCCTAGCAGGCTAGCAGAACAAAGCCATTAGGGCTTCCTTCTAAAATAGGTCTTTCGATGCCTGACAATGTCTTTACAAGAGGCAATGACTACTCCGACCTCCCTCAAACATACTTAGCCTAAACCTGGGACTTCATGCCTTGGTTGCCGGTCCCCAACAAAATGTACCCCCTTGACAAGTACAAAGACAAATATAACAGGAAAAATTTACTCGTAAAGGAGAGGTATCACCTGGATTGGCCACAAGAAGTTTCCATCGATGCCGCGACAAAGGCTCCCTCCAAGCTTCACCAAAGTCTACAAACCACAAAATCTGTCCAGCACAACACTTAAAACAAAAACCCGATTAAACGCACCCGCACTAGACAGGGAAATGGCCCTCTTGGCCTAATGACACCAAACACTTCACTACAAAACTGCATCGGCCCTCTTGGCCTAATGAAATCAGACACTGACTACACATAACATCCACCTGGAAACAACCATGATAGACATCAAAGCATACCATTCCCAGGGGAACAGGGCTTGTAGCCCTAAACTAGGTGCATTAGATTATGACCTATCCCTCCCGCGTATATCGCAAGAGGTGTTCGCATCACATGTCGTCGAATCAGTCTGTGGGTCTGAGATAATAAAGGCAGATGAGTCTCGCTTACCCTTTGCATCACCCAAAGCAACCATCGTCTGCCAAAAAGGGCATGTTCAGAAAGCATACCCCACAAACGACCGGGTCCTGTCTCACTATCAATAGATATATCGGGACAAGGGCCACAATTAAAGAAGAGGTCTTCTTCATACGCAAAATTAGCCAAAGAATCGGCAAACTGATTCCAATTCCGTGGAATCAGCTGAAAAGACACTCTATCAAATTCGTCTAGCAGGGCTACGACAGTATGATGGTACATACAAAGGATGGGATTCCGTACCATGTATGTCCCATTGAGTTGATTTAAAACCAACTGAGAGTCCCCTTTCACCAATAACTGGCGGATACCACCCTTCTTCGCAATATTCAAACCCATAATCAGGGCTTTGTATTCTGCCATGTTATTGGTAAAATTCACCCCGAGATAAACAGCTAACTTCATGACAATGCGTCGTCGGAGGTCTCGGATAACAACTCATATACTTCCTTTTTTGCATGGACCCCTGGACGCCCCATCAAAGTACAAGGTGTACATCCATAAAGGGTTTACATATCCTGCCATCCAAAACTCTACTCGTAATTATGGTAATCGAAATTCAGCATATTCAATGGGTGGACTGTAGGCTCCATCCCTCCATCATCATTGAATTCAACAGGGATACTCGTCAAAATTTGTAGGCAGTGATGGCAGAAGACCTTGATCTCCCAAATAAATCTCCCGCCTTCTTGCTCAATCACCTTGTATCCTTTGCTCCACCAAATGAGCTTTCCCTGATGATACCTCTGTTCTAAATATGGGTGTTCTAAATAAGGGATCAGACGACCCATCAACCTCTATTACGATTTCCTTGCAGATGTTTGATCGATCTCGCCTAGACCTGCAAGGCAGTCATAGCATTAGTGCAATCAGAAATAATAAGGTTTAATCTTATTAAGATTAACCTTATTTTTAAATTCTATCCCCTCAAGGTCAGCTAACAAGACTGTGGATTTATTCTTTCCTATTCTAACGATCCTATAGGGCCCATCCCATTTGGGCTCTAGCTTGCCTGGAAATAATTCACGTCGTGCGTCATAATACAGAACAAGCTGTCCTTTTTTGAAGGTGTATTTCTTGGCTTTGAGGTCGTGTAGCTGCTTCATTCGGCGCTTCGCCACTTCTTGGTGCAATAAGCTCTGCAGCTTAAGCTCATCTAAATGTGCCAGTGTCGTTAAGCGCTCAAAAAGTGCGTCTTTATCGCTCAAAGAATGATTGATAGCAAACCGAATAGTTGGCAGCTCAATCTCTAAAGGCAAAACACACTCCTCCCCATATACTAACTTGAATGGGGTATGGCCAGTGGCTCGTTTGAAGGTCGTATTATAAGCCCACACTGCCACGTATAACTTTTTATCCCAATCTCGTTTCTTTTCCGACACGATTTTGGACAGGATGCCCACAAGCTACTTGTTGGTACTTTCAACTTGCCCATTGGCTTGCGGATTATATGGGGTTGTCTTGTTATGCTTGATTTGCCACATCTCTGTCAAACCTTTGATCACCTTATTCAGGAAATGGGTTCCGCGGTCCGACACTAATTCTTTCGGCGGACCAAACCGGCATATTATCTGTTCTAAAAGGAAACTAGCAGTTTCTTTAGCATCATCTTTCCTTGTTGCACGTGCTTCTGACCACTTTGTGAAGTAGTCAGTTGCGACAATGATGTACCTCTTTTGCGTAGTCGATGATGGAGTAATAGGACCCACAAAGTCTATTCCCCACTTCTCAAATGGAAGTATCGCCATAATAGGGGTGAGTGGTCGTTTCCTATTCTCTCGACTATCATGCCGTTGGCAAATATCGCATCGCTTAACATACGCAAATGCATCCTGGAAGATGGCAGGCCACCAATAACCTGCTCTCAAAGCCTTCTGTGCTGTAAGCCGTCCAGCAAAATGGCCACCACAAGCAGAATCATGACACTCTTCCAAAATGAATGGCACCTCGTCAGGCATCACACACCGGCGATAGATGTCATCAACCCCTTGCCGATATAATGTACCTGCGATCAAGGCAAACTTTAATGCTTGCTGCTTAATTTTCCTTTTCTCAGCCTTAGATAGTTCGGATCCCGCCTCTCCCGTTGATAAATAATGCGTTATTGCAGCATACCAGGAGGGAATAGATGCCGTATCTATTTTAACCAACAACTCCATGTCACTACCTTCTGCCACAGATTCTTTCGGCTCCCCAAAGTCCACAAGACATTCCACGATGCCTTGCAACCTTGGTGGCTTACTCTTGATTTCATAATCAAATTCCTGCAAAGTGATCAACCACTTTGCTAGACGATCAGGCGGCTGTAGCTTATTCAACAATAGTCGAAGGCCCTCCGCCTTTGTATAAAGCACGACTTTCTCATAGAGAATGTAATGCCTGAATTTCTTGGTCCCAAAGACCATCGCTAGACATAATTTCTCCATGTAAGTATAATTAATTTCGGATACCCCCAGCTTCCGGCTGGCAAAAGCAATCGGGTGGTACCACTTCTCTTCCCAAATTTGGGCTAAACAGCAGCTGATACTATACATGGTGGCTGCCGAAAATATATAAAACACCTCACCTCTTTTAGGAGCTTTTAAAACGGGCGCTCTTGCTAGCTCTTGTTTCACATCCTCGAATGCTACCTTACAAGGGTCACCCCATACAAACGAACAGCTAAAGGACAACAAATTTGTAAGCGGCAACGTTCTTTCTGCTAAGGCGTTGATGAATCGACGGTAGTAACCAACCGAAGACAGAAAGCTATGCACTTCCTTCGGAGTGCGTGGTGGACCCATGGCAACTATAACTTTAACCTTCTCGGGGTCTGTCGCAATTCCTACCGAACTGACCACATGACCCAACAACAGCCCATAAGGTACTCCAAAAACACACTTCCGTGGGTTTAAAGCGATGCAGAATTGTCTACAGCGCTCAAAGCATTTTCTTAGAATGATCAACTGCCTTCCTCTCACGGTGGCAGCCCCTAAGTCATCAATAAACACCTTCAACTCTTCGGGGGATATGTCACCGAATGTCTTATCTGCTGTTCGTTGCCACGAACCCGGTGCATTGCATAAACCAAAGGCCATCACATGGTACGCAAAAGTACCAAATACAGTGATAAAGGTTGTTTTCAACTTATCCTCTTCTGCGATTGCCATTTGGTTATATCCTGCAAAGCAATCCATAAACGAATATATCTCCCTACCCGCTAATTGATCCAAAATCTGGTCAATAAATGGCAACGGGTAGTAGTCCTTAACCGTCTGCTTATTCAGCTCCCTAAAGTCTACACATAATTGGATTTGATTATTCTTCTTCTTTCTAATCACAACTGGCGAACACCATTCTGTGTGTTGCACAGGAAAAATTAAACCCGCTTTTCGAAGCTTCTGTAACTCTTCAAACAGGCCGTCCCTCAATTCGAAAGGCATACGCCTTACTTTCTGTCGTATAGGACAACTGCCTTCTTTCAACGGAATTGTATGAACAGCAAGACTAGGAGGGATACCTCTCAACTCATCATAACTCCAGGCAAAGATATCACGGAATTCCTGGATCAAGGCCACATAGTCCTCCCTTTCTGTTGTACTGAGTATGGACCCTAATTTGATTGGCCACGAATCATCAAACGTACTAAGGTTTAGCTCGATAACATCTGCATCTCTTATACGATCTTGGCCCTCTATCGGCTCGTTCAAAGTGATCTGATAGATGTCCTCCGTGGTGGATCCCTCTTTGGACTCATCGCTCGATGATGTCTCACTGGCAGATAAATCTTCTAATGTCTCCAATTCTGTAGAAGATAGAGGAGCTCTCTCACTCTGCGGGGACTCAGGATAAGCATCAACCACCACACGCTGGGCACCTCTACTGAATATCAGTCGACCGGCGGGTATATCTACTTGGCAGTCCGCTTGCAAGATCCAAGGTCGTCCAAGTAATACTTGGTAACTTGGCCGCCCTGCAAAACGAATCACCCTAAAGTCCAACATGCATTCTACATTTGCAACAGTGACATGGACCTTAGTAATGCAGCCTTCTGGCTGTCTCAAACTGTCATCTGCCATTCTGAGAATTGTGGAGGTATCTTTCTGAATCGCAAGACCCAATCTTTCCATCAGTTCAGAACTCATAATGTTAACAGATGATCCCGTGTCGACAATGGCATGATCTACTAATATCCCATCGACATAGGCTGCAACCCTTGGGCAATGCTTCTCAGCATGCTCAAACTAGTCATCACCAACTCGCGCAATACCCAAAGGTTCTACAATATACCCGGTACGTAGGATCTTTCTGAATTCCTTGCGTACTCCTGGGGAAAGCTTAATAAGCTGTAAGAGGTTCACATCCGGCTTGACTTCGCAAAGAGAGCTCGCAAAATCAAATTCATGATAGTTCGATAGAGCTCGCTTTTCACGCCAAACCATCCGCTCTTTAGGTCGCTGAACTGGCTTTATTGCCTCTTTCTTAACTTTCACCTTCTTCTTTGGTGGTTCCTTATCGGCTCTACTTTCTACGGGCTTCAAAGGTCCCCCTTCCATGGCAGGATCCAGAACTTGCGTTCCTTTGTCGGGTTTCCGTCGACAGGCTTATCCTTGTTGGCTTCTCTACCCTTTTGACCTCTTGTAAGGACAGCTCGCAGATTAGAGGTTTCAGCATCATTAACGCGTACAGCCTCAATCAAACTAACCCCGCTGCCACTTGGTAGCTCCTCTATTGTAGTCTTTGGTCGTTGAAGTATTTGTTTAGGCCCATTTTCTGGCTGGGAATCATTTCCTTGGGCACGATGATTAACAGGCCCTGGTTGCCGACTTCCTCGCTGGAGGGAACTGATCTTACTCCAGCAAGTAGCTGCTAAATGGCCAGATTTTCCACAAATGTCGCACTTAACATTTGGGCAATTCCTTGGATAGTGCTGCCCACCACACCATTTGCAACTAAACCTCGAAGGTGCACCCTCCTCTGGGTATCTACTTCCTATTAAATTTTGTTGTTTTTTAAGGAAGTTGACATCAACGGCTATTTGTCGATACTGTTCCGTAATCATGTCGGTATAATGCTTCATCATGTCCTTAACCTCGCCAAGAACATTGGAAGAACTCGACTCATAGCCTTGGTCATTACCATGTCGTTCAATCGGCCTAACAATTCGATTAGGCACAGGTTGTTGAGTCACAGGCATGGTATTAGAATTGACTGCCTGACCTCCACCACTTGGAGCCATTTGACT
This sequence comes from Lygodium microphyllum, assembly GCF_053477565.2. Lineage (NCBI taxonomy): Eukaryota > Viridiplantae > Streptophyta > Polypodiopsida > Schizaeales > Lygodiaceae > Lygodium > Lygodium microphyllum. The sequence continues at coordinate 86,730,557 of NC_141151.1, forward strand.
GCCCGTAGGCATCGATATGCTAGGGGGAGCTGGTAATAAAGGCACATTTTGCATCATGTTCCCTCTCCCATTAGGGTTAGCCATCGCTATCCCTTGACCACTACTGCCATTGGCTATTGCCATATTGTTTCCCAATACTAAACCCATGTTCGAATTGCCTCGAGAAGCATAGGCTGCTTGTAATCGGGATTCCACCTCTTGTGCTCGTGTAATGGCAGTATCTATATCCCCCAAGGGAACACTACTCAACTGCAATTGGATATTAAAGTCCAACCCATGTAGGAAATATTGCAATTGGGCAGCTGCGGGGATAGGAATAGAGGTGTCCAACTTACGGAAAACCTCTTTTATCTTCTTCGCATAAGCACGAATATCCTCGTGTGGTTCTTGGCGGGTCACGTTGAGTACACGCAACCAATATTGCCCACCCCTTTCAGGGGCAAACTCCCTTCGAAAAGCTCCATAAAATGCATCAATGTTCAATATGGTTCCGGCTTCTAAACCATGATACCATATAGCGGCTCTTCCTTTGAGAGTCATATTGAAGAACATCATTAAATGTCCTTCTTCTTGAATGCGACAGTTAAACATCAGCTTTTGAAACTCCCTTATGTGGAGTTCCGCATCTTCCTCAACTAGCCCATTAAAAATGGGTAGCGGGTAACCTAGAGCCGGCAAATCCGTCGTCCCTGCTGGAATTGCAATAGGCTGCGCCATGACGAGGATTGGATTTGCACTAGGAATAGGGGACGGTGGGGTTACGCCTCCCGCACTTGATATAGACTGGCTTATAGAAGGAAGGGGAGCACTAGAGCTTCCACCTTCTCCTAACTTACTGCTTGTGGTACTAAGACCACTAGATCCACTCCCTCGTAAGGGTTCAGCACCGCTACGCTTAGGGGAATATCTCCTAAAAATTTCAGCACGTCGCCTAGCTCTTTCGTCTCTTTCTTGCTTTTGGATTTCTACTAGACGATGCTTATCAATAAATAACGGATCAATCTCAGTATCCTTTGGCATAAACTGCTAGTTGGTCCCTAAACAACTAGGATTCGAGAACCGCCACTTTTAAGCGGCTCCCGGCAGACGCACCACTGATGGACCTAAAAACGGGCCGGCACTGGCTCATGCACTAGCCGGACCTCGTCACTATGCACAAGACAACCCCTCGGCCTCGCGGCCAGGAGCGTCTATCAAAATCTCTGCCTTCCTACACATTGCGTTTGTAATACGTTGTAGTCCGACTGATCCTAACCCAATATTACTCCTCAGAGGGAGTCCCTTTCACATAGGCAAAAGGCTCGAATCACATACACATGGGGTTCCTCCTACGACTGAATGCCGTCAACCCTCTGCGACTCTCCTACACCTCGGGGATTGGCCCCTCGATGCGTCGCTCAACATATAGACATTTCGCACAAACACCGCTCAAGGTACCATTTAATCGTATACAAGGATGTACCATTGTTCTCACTTCTCTTTCCCTAGACCCCACGACTAGCTTATAGCTTAGGGATGTCCTGTCTCTCACTCAACGTGGGTCAATGTCCTAACGAAAACAATTGCTGTGCATCCAGGATTTCTGATACCTTTAAACATTTCCATGATTTATGCACAGTGTGGATGCCAAGTGCTCAAACATTCATCCAAACAGTATTGTGCACAAGTGCAAAAACCTTCTTTTAATGGTTTCCAACTACCGTTTGTGCTTCGTTGCATGGGCTTAGCACCGAGGAGATCCTCGTGCTACTAAGCTCTTAAGTTTAATTATCATCCATCCTAAATGCTATGCATAGAAATCAGCAACTTTCCCATCATCTCACACGGCATTTAGACATATTTCAACTCCTCTACCCTTCCCCGTTTAAGTATTGCATCGTTGGATAGGTTTATAGGGTATTTTGATATCATTTTATGTATAAAAAGCGGGAAAAACCACACTAGCACAAGAAAGTGGGGTTGAACTGAGGCAAATCCTCATGCTTCAGTCCCCACAAACATTCACAAACATTGCTCTTATTTATCCTTATTTTTCCGCACCCAAAATGCAAATTTCCCCTATTTTTCATGGTTTTTCCCTATTTTCCCTTATTTTTCTGCATTATTTAATTACTGAAAATTCAAAACAGATTATGGGCTATGGCCCTTAGTTCCTTCTTGTAGAAAAATGAAAGTTTAGTCGATGTTCCTATTCATTTTTTCCATTTTTATGCCCAAAAACCTCATTTTCCTTCATTTTTATGGTTTTTCGTGTCTCGGTTTTCTATTTTCTGCTATCCCATACATGTTTTTCTGATTTTTAAATGATGAACAACTAGAAAACAACTCAAAGCACGACATACTCAAAACTCAATCCATATGAACACATTTTTATCAACCAAATTTGCATCAAAAGACCATTTTCTTTGTAAAAACAATTATTACCGTGTCTTGCGGGTTTTTCATTAAATTTGGCACGTCCCACGATTGATTTCCAGCCATGAATTCTGCTTGGAATCAGCAATCTACAATGGTTTTGCATTGCTCTTTCATCCCGTCAAGAATCGGCATCCATTCGGCCGTCCATCTCCATCCTATTCCTTCAAGCACGAACGGGGGCTAAGAGGAGAGAGAGGGAGGAGAGAGAAAGACTGATTTTCTCTCTCTCCAACCAGTCCACCATTGCGGGAGCGGAGACCGGCGATTCGATCGGCACGATGTCTTGATCAGGCCTGAGTGTTCATAACTATGGCTTGCTTGCAAGCCAGGAATCGATTGGGGGGGGGGGGGGGGCGATTTTTTCGGCGGCTGTTTTCAGCCGCCGACCCCCCCCATATCCACGATTTTTGAAGGGGGGGGGGGGGTGCCAAAGGTCACCCCCCTCCCTTACACCTTTTGAGATTTCCCTTTTGGGCCCCCTCTTGGGCACCCCGGCCGGTTTCGGGCCATCTTCCGCATTCGGACTCCGAACTTCGATCTGAAAATTCTTGTGAGCTCGTCTCAACATCTCGGACAGGCCTGCAGCTTCACTGACTGGCACGGGCGCACGGAAAAATTATGAAAATTCACGGAGTGTCGCACGGGCGCCCGTCAAGCACTTAATGCTTAAAATCGTCCTAGGTCGAGCTGCCGCCTTCGTGGTTGAGCATTTTTCCCCGCATTTCCATATTTTTCTCCTATTTTTAGGCACGTTCCAGGGCCTAAAATCCATCCTTCAGCTCTCTTGATAGAACACACATAAGATCCTCCCATTCTTCTTGAGGTTTGACTTCCCTTCTAGTAATAAGTCTACTAAATTAGATCTCTCTCTCTTCTAGCAACGAGCTTTTCATTCCTTTTTAAAAAAAATATTATATGGAAATTGTCCATTAGTAAAAGAAAATACAATTTATTGTAGCTTTTTGTCCATATTTTTTTAGCAAGATTTGTATTTTTCCATAATGAAAAGCAAAGGAGCAAGGGTCGGCCCCTTCTTAAGTCCTAATATTTGAAGGACATGACCAATGTAAATAGATGTAAGATGTTCAAGAAGGCCACAAGGCCCCACTACAAGATGTAGGCCTTATATTGACATTAAAAGCGACAAAAATGTAAATAAAGAAATTTTCCCCCGTCATCGAAAAAAGCGTCATTATTGGTGACTCCATAGAACAATCGGTATTAGCATCGTTATTAACGTCGCTATTTGCAATGGTATCAGCATCGCATTTGTGACGCTCATACAGATGCAAATAACGACACTGGTAACGACACTTTGCGATGAACGATGCCAACAACGACGCGTGCAGGTAAATTTGTGACGCTAATAGCAACGGTAACATGAAAAAACAATTGTGGCAGGGCAGCACATATAGCACTATGTGCTTTATTTGGGCCATGCAAAATAGTTTCTGCATTGAGTACAATGCTCATGTAAATAAAGACAAAATGTACTTAAATCATAACACTGATACATGAAATAAATACGTGATCGCATAATGAAAGCGACTGGTACAATCATGGCAAGATATCACTACTACATAGAAAATGTCTACACAGATCACATGACCAAAAAAGAAGGGTATGTGAGCTCCAGGGATCCAAGGGTGAGCTATAGATCCTCATCATCCGAAAGCTCGTCTCATCGCAAAGGAGCATCGAACAGACTTTGCAAAAAAAGAGACAGCTACACATCAGTCCACTATATAATAATGCATTCTAATTAAACATGATAACTACGGATAAGAAAGATGAGTGACTTACAGGGCCGTCGCGTCCATACAATCGGTCGATCAATACAATGAGACCATGCCTCTGTGCATATCGAGTCTCAAGGCTGGTCGGATCACGATTCATAATGGAGTGCTTCAAAGGAAACAAAATACTAACGGTTAGAAACACGATTGTCAATACAAAGGATATTGCAAAAAAATAAGCAAGCAATGTTGAGATATCAAGCTCCACTCATGATATGCCAGGGTGACCGTTGTGCATTTATGTCACCGACTTGTCAGTTTGCAGATGCGGTTGGTACACCACCCATGAATAATAGCTAGATGATAGCTATCCTTATCTACTCTAGTTCGTGGCTCAGTTAGTATGCCACCTTAGTTAGTTGAGTTTGGTTTGAGACCCATATATAGGGTTCTTCTATTTCTATGTACTTGAGTTCTTTTGGCTTACACAACTAAGAAGAGGAAAACTGTTTTCAGCCTCCACCTCTGTGTGTATTCCCCCATTGTGCAAGCAAGAAAGCTACAAGTGAGACTCCTTCCTTCTCTCCCACAATCTTGACATGGTATCAGAGCCTTGTTCGTGGTAAGGAGCTCAAGAAAGCAAGCCAAGTTCGCGGTGTTCTGGTAAGAGGAGCAGTGTTGCTTTCATTTTTCTGTTTTGGGAGCAAGTCTCTGCAGGTAGCACAGCCGAAAAGTGCAAGAGTGCATTGTCTCAGGTTGAGACGCCCTTCGCCTTGAAGCCACTCAGGAAAAGGCCCAGTTTTATGCACACACTCAGGAAAAGGCCCAGTTTTATGCTGTGCAACCATTGTTCTACAGGTCAGTGAAAAGTTACTGTAGAAATTGCATCGTATGCCTGTGCGCAGAGACATTGGGAGTTACAGAATCATCCTTGTTGCTTGTTGATGCAAAATCGTCACTAGGAAGTGACTGTGTGGTCAAATACCACTTTCGTCAGTTTTGCAGATTTGCCCTTGTGAGGCTGAAGCTGTGTTCTTTTCAGTGACAGAATTTTTTGCAGTGTTCTATAATGGCGTCTAATTCTCTTTCACAGATTGTCACTAAAAAGCTTGACAAGAACAACTTCCAAGCATGGAAGTTTAGAATGACGAATTTCCTTATAGGAAAAGGATATTGGGAATTTGTTGCAGGAAATGAAGAAGAACCAGTTCTTCTTGATGTTCCAAATCAACAGCAAATGCAGGCATTTAAAGCATGGTATGAGCATTTCAGACTCTATGATTGTGCATATTCAAGATGCAAGTACGCCAAAGGAGGCATGGGATACTTTGTAAAAAATGTATAGCACAAATACGCAAGCCAGGAAAATGCAGCTCAAGCAAGAGTTGCATAATGTGCAAAGAGAAAATATGAGCATCAATGACTACCACATGAAGGTGAAGAAGATTGCAGATGCACTTGCTTCCATTGGGTCGCCAGTGGAAGATGATGATTTAGTTTCTGTGACCTTGAATGGTCTATGAAAGGATTATGCATAGTTTCGAACATCCATTTCCATCGGTGAAAGATTTCCTGATTTTGAGGAGTTGATTGCTCTTCTAATTTCTGAGGAGCAGAGAAATGGTGGTGCATCTTCTTTAGGAGGAACTTCAAAAGAAGCTGTCTTCTACTCAAATGCTGGAAGAGGTAGAGGCAGAGGTAGAGGAGGCCGATCTGGAGGCCGTGGTAGAAATCGGAATATGCAGCAAACTCAAGAAAACCAGTCCTATGGAGGAGGACGTGGTAACTCTAGAGGTAGGGGGAGCCAAAGAGGTTGTGGTGGATGACAAAGAGGCCAAAATGCAAACAATAATGTTGAATGCTACTACTGTGGTAAAATGGGTCATATGGCTAAAGACTGCTATAAAAAGTAGAATGACATCATGAATGGAAAATTGCAACAAGGGAATTATGCATCTTCTAGTAGATAGGGTGATGACAGAAGTGAACATTTGTTCATGGTGCAGCACATGAACAATTCCGTGACAAGTGCAGAAGAAAGCAACAATGTATGGTATGTTGACTCAGGTGCATCAAACCACATGACAGGTCATGCAGAATGGATGGAGGATGCAATGAAAATGGAAAAACCAGGATTTGTGGAGACTGGTGATGATATTGCACATCCTATTGTGCAGATTGGAAAAATTCCTTTGTCTATGCAGGATGGGAAAAAGAAATACATGTCCGATGTATTTCATGTCCCAAATATCACCAAGAATCTGGTTTCTGTTGGTCAAATGGTTGAGCAGGGCTTGCAGGTCAGATTTAATCCTCATGGATGCTTTGTTGAGGATATGAAAAATAAAGGTCACTTGATAGCAAAAGGAAAGAAGAAGGGCAGAATGCTTACGTTGGATGCAGACATGCCTGAATTGAGTGCAGCAATGTTTGCACATGGGACCGGTGTAGTTGCAGATATTGATATCTGGCATAAACGCATTGGTCATGTTAATGTACAGTGACTTAAATCAATGCAGGCCCAAAATATTGTTGCAGGATTGCCTAAATTCAAGGTTGTAGAAATGCATAAGGTATGTGAAGCCTGTCAATTTGGAAAATAGGCAAGGAAACCATTTCCTAGACATGTTCAAGAGAGTGAGAAGCCATTGGAATTAATCTACTCTGATGTGTGGACTACTAAAACTGCATCTCTTAGAGGTTGTCATTATTTTGTCACTTTTATTGATGACTATAGCAGAAAAGTTTGGGTGTATTTTATGAAAAAGAAAAGTGAAGTTTTTGGGCATTTCAAAACTCTTAAAGCTATGGTTGAAAAAGAAACAGGCCTGCAAATAAAATGCCTAAGGTCAGATGGAGAGGGAGAGTGCCTCTCAAATAAGTTTGCAAGGTTCTTGCAGGAGCATGGCATAAAGCAGCAATATTCATGTAGTCATACTCCACAACAAAATGGAATTGCAGAAAGGAAAAACAGGCATATTAGAGAGGTATCTCGTGCCATGCTCAACGAAAAAGACTTGCTAGATTTTTACTGGGCTGAAGCAGTTGCTACAGCAGTCTACATAATGAACAGGACTCCCATTGCAGCAATATATGGGATGACTCCAGAGGAGAGGTATACTGGTAGGAAACCAAATATTTCTCATTTGAAGATTTTTGGTTGCATTGCCTATGTACATGTGCCAGATGAGTTGAGATCCAAGTTGGATCCAAAAGCTGAGAAGTGCATCTTTATTGGTTACTCTATGCAGCAAAAAGGGTATAGATGCTATAACCCTTCTACTCATAAGTTTATAGTTAGCATGGATGTTGTTTTTGATGAGATGAGTAGTTGGTATAAACTAGTAAATGTGATTGATAATGTAGATGCACGAAATGGTAATGCTGCACAAAATTCACAGCAACAGTCACAAGATATTAGTGGACCTGGAGCGTCCTCTAGCAGTGGTTCATATTCTTCGCCATGGACAGTCAGATTGAGATCAGGAGAATCTTCTCAAAGCAGTCCAGATAGTGGTATGCAGGTATCACGAAAAGGAAAAGAGAAGGTAGATCAGCCCATGTTTGATGTGAATGTAGGTCACTCTTATGTGGATGGAGAATCCAGTGGCTTAGAACAGAGCATTGATGATGAGTTGGGTATTCCTTCTATTGTTACATCTGGAGTAAGGAAGACCAGGGATGTTTTGAGAGCACCTGGGAGTGAACCTACTTTGCATAGGTCTACCAGAGCTAGGTATTCTGTGGATAGACTAAAATATGATGGATTTACAGCCATTCACTATGCATATATGGTCAAAGTGATACAGGAACCAGAACCCACATCTTTTGAGCAAGCCATGGGAAAAGAAAAATGGGAGAAAGCCATGGATGAAGAAATGGATGCCTTGGAAGCAAATGCTACATGGGAATTGGTACCTTTGCCTAAAGATAAGAATGCAATTGGTTGTAAGTGGGTTTATAAGGTGAAGCACAATGCAAATGGTTCTGTGAACAGATACAAGGCAAGATTAGTAGTCAAGGGGTATGCACAAACATATGGCATTGATTATGATGAAACATTCAGTCCGGTTGCAAGGATGGCAACCGTAAGAGTAGTCATTGCTATGGCTGCATCAAAGGAATGGCTTTACATCAGATGGATGTAAAGAATGCCTTCTTGCATGGTGATTTGCAAGAAGAGGTCTATATGGAGCAGCCACCAGGTTATGTGCACACTGTTCATCCTGAGTTTGTTTGCAAGTTGAAGAAAGCATTGTATGGCTTGAAGCAAGCACCTAGAGCATGGTTTGACAAGATAGGACAGTATCTTGTCACTATTGGCTGTCAGATTTCCAAGGCAGATTTCTCACTTTATGTGAGAAAAAAAGAGAAAGGTATTATGCTGCTTGTCATTTATGTTGATGATTTGATTATCACAGGTGATAGCGATGAAGATATCCTTCATGTGAAAATGCTATTGAAGCAGAAGTTTGAGATGAAGGGTTTGGGAGAGCTGCGTTATTTCTTGGGCATTGAGGTGATTAGATCACCAAGTGGGATATGGCTCTTATAGAGGCAGTATGGATTGGACATGCTGTCCAAATATGGGATGACAGGCTGTAAGCCTATTTCAGTTCCTTTGGAGCAGAATGTGAAGCTGAGCGCAGATGCAGGTGAGCTTTTGGAAGACCCTACTATGTACAGATGCATAGTAGGAAGTTTGATTTATATGACCATTACCAGGCCAGATTTGAGCTATGTTGTTGGATTGGTAAGTCAGTTTATGCAAGCTCCAATGAAATTGCATTTAGATGCAGCTAGATGCATACTCAGGTATGTGAAGTCCACATTGTAGTATGGACTACTTTATGAGATTGGGGTTCAGATACAGTTGTATGGATACACTGATGCTGATTGGGTTGGTAGTATTTTTGATAGACGATCTGGCAGTGGATATGTGTTCTCTTTTGGGAGTGCTGCAATCACTTGGAGCAGCAAGAAACAGCCTATAGTTGCCTTGTCGAGCACAGAGGCTGAGTACAGGGGCGTAGCAATGGCTGCATGTGAGATAGCTTGGTTGCATAAGCTACTTTATGATATGCATCGGCCTATAGATGGGCCAGCTATCATTTATTGTGACAACATGAGTAGTATACACTTGGCAAATAACCCAGTCTATCATGCTAGAACAAAGCAAATTGAGGTGCATTATCACTATGTGCGGGAGAGGGTTTTACTAGGTCTTATTGATCTTGTTTATGTCAGCACAGAGGATCAGGTAGATGACATATTCACAAAGGCATTGGGCGTAGAGAAGCTGCGCAAGTTCAGAGACCTGCTTGGTGTGTAGGAATTGGGATTGAGCTCGAGGGGGAGTGTTGAGATATCGAGCTCCACTCATGATATGCTAGGGTGACCGTTGTGCATTTATGTCACCGACTTGTCAGTTGCAGATGCGGTTGGTACACCGCCCATGAATAATAGCTAGATGACAGCTATCCTTATCTACTCTAGTTCGTGGCTCAGTTAGTATGCCACCTTAGTTAGTTGAGTTTGGTTTGAGACCCATATATAGGGTTCTTCTATTTCTATGTACTTGAGTTCTTTTGGCTTACACAACTAAGAAGCAGAAAACTGTTTTTAGCCTCCACCTCTGTGTGTATTCCCCCATTGTGCAAGGAAGAAAGCTACAAGTGAGACTCCTTCCTTCTCTCCCACAATCTTGACAAGAAACACAAAAGAAAAACTTACAAAGTCCTCCAAATATGTCTTGTGGCCGCCACTCCCAAGATGATGGACCACTCCGGCCTCTAGTCATGCCCTCGTCGCCTCGCACTACTGACTCCAATGTCCTGGAGAATCTGTAGCCTCCTCCCTCAGTCGGCGTCAGTCGTCCATGTTTAGCCACTCATGCTTTACAGCCCTACTCTTGAGTGCCTTGTGTGCGTCTGATCGTCTATGTGACATATATGCACGCATGCACTCCATCATCCAGCCCGTAGAAAACCTATCTGCTATGATTGATACCGGAAACTCCTCATGCAAGGATGCTACTATGTAGTCCTTGCTCCCCTCTGGTATGTTTTTCCAATGATCCAAGACATTGTGCCAAAAAACTTGTTGGCACAACTCTCTCATACGAGCCATCACCCTCCTCCCCTCATCATCCATGATGATGACTCCTGACCTATCATCTACAAGGTAGGCATATCCCTTTGGGGTATGCCTAAGATGGGTCCTCTCCCACCTACGACCACGCTCCTGGGCATATCCAGGAGACCCCTGTACATCTCGTGTATTGACCAGGGTAGTAACTATCGAAGTAGCATCCATAGGGGTACCACCTAACGGACAGCTGAGCAAAAGCCTTGAGCAAAAGCTGGAGTGACTGGAGTAGACGTCCCCACAGGTGTGACAAATCCTGGAGGTGACGCAACTCCAACAGAATGATGAGACGGAGACACCGCGTCCGTGTCTCCAAAGCAACCACCTGAGCCACGCTCTCTGAAACTGCCACGAGAGCAAGGAGTAGCACTTGTATCCCGAGTCGACCGCAGGCTCACTATATTCGTATCTCTGTAGCATCCCCTTGACCCTGAAGCACTCCCTCCATCTAGCCCAAGTCTGGAGCATTGACCTCGTCTGCTCAAATGTGAAGCATCTGATCGTGCCGAAGTAGATCTAATAGAGTGGCTTGACGATGTCTGAGATAGCTCCTGGTCCGCCAGGTCTCTGAATCTCGCCATCTGATCTGGAGACATGCGCATGAAGATATCCTACAACTCCTCATTGCTCATCCCTTGACTCATTCTGATGATCTAAGTATCCACAAAGGTCACCTACACAGACAAAAAATGATGTTAGCATAATCAAATTAAATTATACAAAGCACGATAATATAAATCTTTAAAGAATGATCTTACTTAAAATGCATATCTTATGTATCCTTATAAGTGATTAATCAACGAATTGAGTAAGTGGATGCTCCAAGAATGAAGTATCCTATGGTCCCATGTCAATCTCTTGACACAACTCATCATAAACTGGAAGGTCGATAGACATGTCACCACAAAAGGATGAGTCCACCTTGTTCTCAAAGAATTCTTGGAATCCTGTATTTCCATCATTGTTACTCGATGCTGGCTCCTCTACATGCTCCAAGCTTTCGATGGCCTCCACCCCTTGCAATATCAACCCCTCTATTTGCATATTATCCTCATCTATGCTCAGAACATCACTTTGATCATATACTCTCACACTTCAGGGAGCTGAATGTATAACATATCACCATTGAGGTTGTCGGGGGTCTGGATAGAAGATTACGTGTTCACAAACACGTACAAGAGAGATTTAATTATTGTGGCATGTACTATGTCATAATAAAATTAACAAACGAATGAGTTCATGCACCTGTTCACAATGGGCCTGCAACACAAAGGTATTGTGAAAATCCGTCCTATTTTGAGAAATCCACATGGACCTCATCGAACTGTTGCTCCAGCTCCTTCAAGTACCACTTTGAACCATTGCACATCAAATACTATCATGGAGAAGCTACGGTAATCCACCGTAACAATACTTTGCAAGTTCCCAAAATACTCGATCTCATCTATAACCGTGTTCGGATCTGTTGCTCGTCGTCGGCTCTCTTGCTCGAACCTTGCCATAATACCACAGTCTGTTGTGGAGCGCATTTTGTCAATACGCTCCACACAAAAATGCCATCCGCACGACCACACTGCACTATATATTTTGTATTGTACATTGAAACACTCAATTAGTTGTCGCATATAAAATATAGATACGATAAATCCTAAACACATCATCACCTTTGGACTACATCCCCTCGAGAATTCCCACTCCTCGGTTTAGACCTCCGCCCCTTCGCGGGATGCTACGGTCAAAGCTCCATGCAACCATCGCATTGACATAAACTGTGGCATCTCCTCCATGCCCTCGGGTATCGAATTGGTCGATGGCGCGTACTACGTCAAAATTCAGATCGAGCTTCCTCTCAATCTTGCCTAGCTTGCTGATACCTGGTGAGCCATGTCTCCATAGAGGCATGGTGCAACATACAAAAGCGATTCACTTTCTCCTCCATTGTAGCATCCATTCTTTTTTCTATCCCATTTCCAACCACCACATCTCCGGTCAGTATATCATCATCCTTCAGTGACCATAGCATACTATTGTCTGGATTCACCATTGGTAGCCATTGTGAAATATGCACTAGCACCTCACCAACCAACCTTCAGCCATGCTACCTTCTGGCTGAGCTCATTATCGCACAAAGACTTTCAAGGTTTTCATGAAGCGCTCCAAGAAGAACATCCATCGCGTATGGATAGCTCCAAAAATCTCCAATTCATCTACAAGATGCACAAGAAGGTGGATTTGTATTGTGAGTATGCTAGTGGGTAGGTATTTCTCAAAGAGAGAGACCGTCTCCACTGCTCCCCGCCTTGCAGATTCAATAGAGGACGTCTTAATCTCCTCCTGTGAAAACGAGGAAGCTTTATGAACAACGACTACACTTTAAATAGCAAAATACACAGGCCACTTACAATCCATTCGTAGTACAACCCTAACATATCTTATGCCAATCATGGGATTTTAGCCCTAATAATTGATCGTCTTTAGAAAGCATAGACCTGAGAGAACGCATCATACCTGCCAAAGTGCAGATAGACTTGATAATTTGCTTCACAACGTGCTCTTCTTTAGTGGACAAAATCCAAGGAGCGTGAGGTAGCTGCAAGTAACCATCAACACTCGATTGCGGCCAAAGGGCCTCCATCTTGCCTACCTCCTTCAAATCTATTCGAGCCCTTGCAGTGTCTCTCTTTTTTGTGATGTAGTCCCATTGTAAGCTCCCCATGTTCTTGAAAATATGCATGGGATCCAACAAGTGGTTGATCTATAAGTGGGTCCAATACGGCAACTCGTAGAAAACTGAGAACCATCACATTCCATTTGGATGTGACTCTGTGTGGACCATTTTCAATTTGTACTAGCTTTGGGCATTCATATGTGCTAGAGGTCGTCCAAGAAAACCTTCCCTGAGTTCATGACCCTTTGGCAAGAAAGTGGCGTGTCGTTGATATACCATCTTCTTCATGGTTTGTGACCTTCGTGAGTCTAATTATGGCCCACACAATGGACATGCATGGAAACATGAGGTAACCACACCTATCCCAACACCTCTATCCACAGTGAATACAAACTTGAACGAGCTATGATAGATATTACCAACAAGAACAAAATCCTACTTACCTGAGCCCTCCCCGAATCTCGAAAAGTCATACATGGTCCACATGAGAATGGCTCGAATATTGGCGGACCGTCGACCATTGCGCTTGCTCATATCTTCCACAGTGATCCCCTCCTTCCACAAAATCTTAAGCTCATCGACTAATGGACGAAGATACATGTCCATGTTTTTGACTTTGTAGCAGCCGGGGATGAGAAAGCTAAGGATGAGATGTCCTTTCTTCGTAGAAAGCCATGGAGGGATATTTTAGTTGACAAGGACTACAGGCCACACACTGTAAAAAGTTGAGTGCAGACCAAATGGGTTTACGACATCCATTGCAAGACCGAGCCGAAAAATCCTTGGCTCTCGGCAAAGCTTGGGAAGGTAGAGTCAATGTGGCTCCATGCACATGAATACACTGATATTTGTTGAGCTCCATCTGTGGACCTATTCTGCACATGCCACATTGTTAAGCTCGCTATGTGCCAGACGTACGAAACATGTGGTTTATGTGGAGGATAAGCGAAAAGTGTCTAAGTATTTTTTGAGGGATGGTTTGCCCTTGCAAGTCATGTCGATACCTGTGAGAACCACACTTTGGACATGTCTCCATAGTCTCGTATTCTCCTCGAAATAGTATGCAATCATTGATACATGCATGGATGCTGTTGTAGTCCATGACAAGCTTTCGTAAAACATGTCGTGCATCATCACGAGACTCAAGCATGGTCTTTGCAAGTGGTAATATATGATACTTTAGTAACCTGAAAAAAATCATAAAACACCTTGAAAAAGCACAAATGTTTTTAATGATAGTGTCGAAAAGAAATCAACGAAGCGTACATACGAGGTACCTGATCAACTCAGTCACACTTGCATCGCTCCACCCGTATTTTGCTTACACACTTAGGAATGCAAACAGTGTCTTCAGGCAAGATACTCAGCACCCATTATATAATGGTATGGATGCTTCCTCTCTAAGAGGATCAAAAGTCTTGACATCCATGGGAATCAATGCATCGATCATTGCCACCATCTCAGGCTCCAAGTTTATAGGTAAGTCTCGAAGGCTGTCTGTCTCCTCTGGTATTGATGGTATAGATTGGGTAGTACCTTCCAAGTGGTAGATTGGCTTGGGCACTCCATCCATCGCACGCCCACAAACTCTTCTAATTGGCCGTAAAGGGTGCACTCCTCCTTGGGACGATACGTCACCTCCCTAGATAGAAAATTTTCCAGCCACACCCAATCTTTTTGTATATGGTATTCAATTAGCTTGTGAGAACAATGCATGATTGATATTAACTTTTCTTACGGTTTATTGAAAATCCAAGATCATCTGATCAATGATCTAAGATTGAAACTGGCCGAAGTGTCGTATGTGTTCTATACACAATCGACGTTTTCGTCGAATTGCCAGCTTGCATTGAGAGCAAGGACATGGAACACGCTGATTAAGATACGCCTTGCGATCTTGAACATCAAGACCTTCATCGTTTTGCATTTTGTCTACGTTGCGACAAACAATTTATTTTTGTTATCATTCTTTTTTTCTTTCTTAAATTGTTTGAGAAGGGATTTCTTCTCTTGTTACTCATCAAAAATTAACATATGTAAAGTCTCCACCCACCCACACACAAATTAATATATGTTAGAGTGTTTCTCATCTTGTGGTGTTGCACCGGCACTACCACTCTCTCTTTGTTTTTTATCCATTCATTATCTCCTCTCCTTCCATCTCTCTCTCTTTTTCTCTTTCTTTATTATACTGTATGTTTATTCCCTCTCTCTCGTTCCTTCTTTTTTTTTCTCTTCCTCCCCCTCTCTCATTTTCTTTACCAAATCTACTACTACTACTACCACTACCACTACCACTACCACTACCACTATCACTACCACTACCACTACCACTACCACTACCACTACCACTACCAACAACAACAACAAACAAGAAAAGAAAAAAAAAACTACTATTACTACCACTATTACAACAACAATAACAAATAAGAAAACTAGACAACAATAAACAAGAAAACAAAAAAAACCATTACAACAACAACAACAACAACAACAACAACAACAACAACAACAACAACAACAAACAAGAAAACCACTACTACTACTACAACCATGACTACGACGATGAAGACGACTTTCAACTATGACCACGACCACGACCACGACTATGACCACGACCATGACCACGACCACGACCATGACTACGACCACGACTACGACTACGACCACGACCACAACCATGACTACGACCATGACCACAACCACCACTATGACTACCACCACCACCACCACCACCACCACCACTACCACTACCACTATAATAAATAAGAAAAGAAGAAAAAACAACAATAATAACAACAACAACTACTATTACTACTATAATAACCACGACTACCACTACCACTACCACTACCACTATAATAAACAAGAAAAGAAGAAGAAAAAAAAAAAAACTACTACTACAAAAAAAACAAGAAAAGAAGAAAAAACTACTACTACTATTACTACTACTACAAAAAAAAACAAGAAAAATAAACAATAATAAACAAGAAAAGAAAAGAAAATACTACTACTACTACTACTACAAATACAAACAAGAAAAAAATAACCTCTACCTCCTTCTCTCTCTCCCTCCCTCTCCCTCTCCCTCTCTTTCTCTCTTTCCCTATTATGTTTAATGTTTTCTCCCTCTCTCTCTCATTCTTTCTTTCCTTTTCTCTCTTCCTCTTCCTCTCTCATTTCCTCTCCCTCCCTCACCCTCTCCCTCTCTTTCTCTCTTTCTCTATTATGTTTAATGTTTTTTCTCTTATCTCCTCTCCCTCTCTCATTTCCTTTTCTCTCTTCCTCTTCCTCTCCCTTTCTTTCTCTCTTTCCCTATTATGTTTAATGTTTTTTCTCTCTCCTCTCCCTCTCTCATTTCCTTTTCTCTCTTCCTCTCCCTCTCTCATTTCCTCTCCCTATCTCTTACTCTCCCTCTCTTTCTCTCTTTCCCTATTATGTTTAATGTTTTTTCCTTTCTCTCCCTCCCTCATTTCCTCACCCTCCCTCACCCTCACCCTCTCTTTCTTTCTTTCCCTATTATGTTTAATGTTTCCCTCTCTTTCCTCTTCTTCTCTTTCTCTCTTTCCCTATGATGTTTAATGTTTTTTCTCTCTCCTCTCCCTCTCTCATTTCCTTTTCTCTCTTCCTCTCCCTCTCTCTCTCTCATTTCCTTTCCCTCCCTCTCCCTCTCCCTCTCTTTCTGTCTTTCCCTATTATGTTTAATGTTTTTTCTCTCTCCTCTACCTCTCTTTCCCTATTATGTTTAATGTTTCCCTCTCTTTCCTCTCCCTCCCTCTCCCTCTCCCTCTCCCTCTCCCTCTCCCTCTCCCTCTCTTTCTCTCTTTCCCTATTATGTTTAATGTTTTTTTCTCTCCTCTCCCTCTCCCTCTCTCATTGCCTCTCCCTCCCTCACCCTCTCCTTCTCTTTCTCTATTTCCCTATTATGTTTAATATTTTTTCTCTCTCCTCTCCCTCTCTCATTTTCTTTTCTCTCTTCCTCTCCCTCTCACATTTCCTCACCCTCCCTCACCCTCCCTCTCCCTCTCCCTCTCCCTCTCCCTCTCTTTCCCTATTATGTTTAATGTTTTTTCTCTCTCCTCTCCCTCTCTCATTTCCTCTCCCTCCCCCTCTCACATTTCCTTTTTTCCCTATTATGTTTAATGTTTTTTCTCTCTTCTCTCCCTCTCTCATTTCCTTTTCTCTCTTCCTCTCCCTCTCACATTTCCTCTCCCTCCCTCACCCTCTCCTCACCCTCTCCCTCTCTTTCTCTCTCTCTTCTCTCCCTCTCTCATTTCCTTTTCTCTCTTCCTCTCCCTCTCACATTTCCTCTCCCTCCCTCACCCTCTCCCTCTTTTTCTCTATTTCCCTATTATGTTTAATGTTTTTTCTCTCTTCCTCTCCCTCTCTCATTTCCTCTCCCTCCCTCTCCCTCTCCCTCTCTTTCTCTCTTTCCCTATTATGTTTTATGTTTCCCCCTCTTCCTCTCCCTCCCTCTCTCATTTCCTCTCCCTCCCTCTCGCTCTTCCTCTCCCTCTCTCAACACACATGAATTTTAACAAAAACAAGTAAAAGAGAAAGAGAAAACACAAAAACAAAGTAAGAAGGAACAATGTATTCACCGTAAAGGCTCGAAGAAGGGTTTGATGGCTCCTCTTTGCGATGGTATCTCCTTTTCACCCTCCATACATGTCCTCCTTTTCTTCGCGAACAGCGGCGGTGGCGGTGAGAAGTTTTCCTTCTCCCTCTTTCTCTCTTTCTCTCCCTCTCCTCTCAAATGTAAGATGTTCCCTCTCCCTTTTTCTCTCTCTTTCATATATGCGCGAAAAATAACACGCTCAGGTTTTGACCCGTATTTTTTTCATCTGAGTACCATCGCTATTTGCGTCACTATTAGCATCACATTTGCGACGCTAATAGCGACGCCACTATTTTGCGTCGGAAACCGCCGTTGCTATACCTCCATATCCTTGTAGTGTCCAAGGTCAAAAAATCTAGGATAATGGCCTAAATGCAATAAATAACTGCTAATAGAAGGAAAACCAAAACTTAAAGAACACAAAAACAAGATTCAAGAACGAAAAGCTCTTTCTAGCCAATGGGTCATAGTGTGGGTTGAGTTCAATGAGTGCATGAGTTTGATTCCCTACATCTCACATCGCACCCCGAGGACACAAATCTATTGGCATCCGAAAAGCTCTTTCTACATAGCTAGATATACTTAAGGGCTATTGCCCTCATAGAGCTAACTAGAACCTCCCCAGTATCGGAGGGCATCCTTGGTCTATGATGTCAACTCTTTGCCTTTTTAGGCAAAGTAGAAAAGAGTCATTGGATACTTAAACTATTTTGTAGAAAGCTACGCGCATTGGCTTATAGCCATGATGTATATTGTATTCCTGTAGATTTTATTTTACTAATGGACAATTTTCATGAAATATTTCTAAAAAAAGGGAACAAAAGCTCATTGCTAGGAGAGAGAGAGATCTAAATTAGCGGACTTAATACTAGGTAGAAGGGAAGCCAAACCTCAAGAAGAATGGGAAGATCTTATGGTGTTTTCCATCAAGAGAACTATCAATAGAGCTATGAACCAGTCCTTAATTACCCTAGTTTGAATATGTTTCTCTTGGATGTCTAGTGATACAAAACAGTGATGGAGGGCCCAAGTGGGACTATTGAAAAGAGACCTTTAGGATTTCTGTAGGGAGAGTTTACACAATTTTGGATAGACCTATGTGACACCTTTGTGATCCACAAATATTGCAATCAAGTTTATAGACTTTATTACTTTCCATTTGTTTGAGCTACATTTGCTTTGCATAGCTTTCCCATAAGCACTATTCTATATACATGCTATTTTTAATCTTAATTCATTAGATAAGTGGTGGTTCTATGTAGTGTAAGCTTCTCCATTCTCTTAGAGGTTATATACTAAAGGAGCAAAGTTCCACATCTTTTTCTTTGAACTACTATAGAAAATCTCGAGGAACTTGCCCTACGATTGTTTGGACCTCAAAGGAATACAAGAGTCAAAAGCTACAATCAAGATTTATATTGTCTTGACTATAACTTATTTCCAACTATGCTTAGGGGAATATTTAACCACATCTTAACATTGTGGACTTTTCCCGTAGTCTAATTAAACATTAGATTTAAGATGTTCAAGAATACCACAAGGCCCAAAGTCAAAACAACTAGGGTAATTGCATAAATGCACTAAATAGCTATGAATAAAAGGAAAACCAAAACCTAAAGAACACAAAAATAAGCTTCAAGAACGAAAAGATCTTTCTAGCCAACAGAGTTGTGGCATAGTGGATCGTGTGTGGGTTGACTCAATGGGTGAGTGAGTTTGATCCCTACATCTCACATCCCGAGAGACACAAATCTATTCATGTCCAAAAAGCTCTTTCTACGTAGCCAAATATACTTGAGGGTTATTGCCCTCACAAAGTTAACTAGATGAACCTCCCTAATGGAGGGCATCCTTGGTCTCAGATGTTAACTCTTTGCCATTTTAGGCAAAGTAGAAAAGAGTCATTGGATACTTAAACTATTTTGTAGAAAGCTACACTCAGTGGTTTGGAGCCATAATGTATATAGTATTGCTATATATTTTCTTTTACTAATGGACAATTTCCATGGATTATTTTCAAAAAAAAGGAGCGAATAGCTCATTCCTAGGAGAGATAGAGATCTAATTTAGTATACTTATTACTAGAAGGGAAGTTAAACCTAAAAAAGAATGGGAAGATATTATGATGTGTTCTATGAAGAGAGCTATCAATAGAGCTATGACCTGATCGTTAGTTACCCTAGTGTGAATATGTTTCTCTTGGATGTGTAGTGGTACAAAGTAGTGATGGAGTACCCAAGTGGGACTATTGAAAGGGGACCTTTGAGATTTTTGCAGCAAGAGTTTACACATTTTTGGATGGACCTATGCGACACCTTTGTGATCCACAAATATTACAATCAAGTCTATAGACTTTATTACTTTCCATTTTTTTGAGCCACATTTACTTTGCATAACTTTCTCATAAGCATTGTTCTATATACATGTTATTTTTAATCCTAATTCATTGGATAAGTGGTGGTTCTATGTAGTGTAAACGTCTCTATGCTCTTAGAGGTTATATACTAAAGGAGTAGAGTTCCACATCTTCTTTTTTATTGAACTACTATAGGAAATTTCAAAGAACTTTCCCTACTATTGTTTGGACCTCAAAGGAATACAAGAGTTGAAAGTTAAAATCAAGATTTCTATTGTCTTGACTATAACTAATTTCCAACTATGCTTAGGGGAAAATTTAACCACCTCTTAACATTGTGGACTTTTCCCATAGTCTAAGTAAACATTCCTTTCATAATTAGAAGTACATTTCAAGGGCAACTTAGACTTGTAAAAATGGCATCAATGATACTTCACAAACATCCCCATCAAGAATTTGAGTTCATTTTACCTAAAACCAAAGAAACCACCAAACTACTCATAAAATTTAAGAAGAGACTTCAGCCATTTATTATAATACATTAGGAAAAAAATAAACTCACAAATCGGCCCTTAAAAATAATATAGTTTAAGATGTGGGCCTTTTGGATTGTCCAATAGGAAGGCTAGATGTTGACATCCATGGAGGGTGAATCTTCTCTCTCCAAATCTTGGGGTTTTTATTAAAAAAGGGGGTAGTGGGGGATTTTAAAAAAGGAAGAATGAGTAATACACAAAATTTGAGTTTCTCTCATCTTGTATTTCCATCGTTTTTTTGGAGAATTTTCAATTTTGTTTTTTTTTCCTCTCACGAAATTAGTTTGACCTAAAAGTTGAGCAACATAACACTTTCCCTCTCTTCTCTATAATCGTGAATTTTCATCTCCATTGAAGCTCCCTACTGAGAGTAATTAGGGTTTTGAGCGTTCTGCTTACCTCTACACTTTCTTCTCCATGCAGCTCCAGATTTTGGGCAAAACACAGATGCCCATCTCTCTTTGCATTTTCTCTTGTTTGCTATTTGTTCAATAGGATTTGATGTCATTTCTTACTATTATTGTTGTTTTATTACAGAGGTTGTTTTGGGCAAGAGCAGAGGTGCTCATCTCTCTCTCTCTCTCTCTCTCTCTCTCTCTCTCTCTCCTTTTCCCCCTCTCTCTATGTGTTGTTTCTCTTTTATATTGTGTTTTCAATGGAATTTTATGTTGGTTCTAATTGTTGTTTTCTTGCAAAGTTTATTTGGAGCAAGAGACAAATGTGTTAATCTCTCTCTCTGTTTGTTTTTTTTTTTTTGCTATCTTTTCAACACAACAGGATGTTAGTTCTAACCCTTGTTGTTATTTTCATTTTGGGTGACATTGCATAAGTGCTCATCTCTCTCTCCCTCTCTCTTTCTCTCTATGTTTTCTCTTTTCTACTATTTTTACAGTATATCTTCATGTAAATACTAGCTCTTGCTATTGTCTTTTGCAGAGATCAATTTGGGCAAGATTGGATAGGTGCTCATTTCTTTCTCTCTTCCACGTACTCACGCACTCTCTCTTTCTTCCTCTCTACACTATCCCTTTTCTACTATCTTTACAATACGGTTTGATGCTAGTTCTAACTTAAGGATCAATTGTTGTTGTAGCACTTAACACAAGGTAGAGCAGAGATTTTGTAGCTCAATTTATGTGTAAATCTACCATATTTTGTGGTGCCAAAATTTATTCATTTAATTAGCAACTTTTATGTTTGATGGGATTGATGTTTTCTTATGTCCATTATTTGCAATGGGTTTTGATAAGCAACGATTCAATCTTATCTTCAACACATCAGATAAGCTTATATGTAAATTGGCCCTATTTTGTATTGCTTCTATTCATCCAATTATCTAGATATTTTTTGTTAAAAGGGATTTATGCAAGTATTTTTGTTAAAAGAGATTCATGCGGGTATTTTTTTGTACATACAGGTATTATACAAGGTTTAAGTGAAGCACATAATTCTCGATGTGAGTGATTCCTTTATGCTGGATGATATAGATCATTCATATAATGCACAATGTGTTGAGTCTTAGAATATCTCAGGTGTCAATCCAATGTGCCTATTAAGATTTTCATGCCATGTGGTTGCTATCCTTGTAACAACTACTCTATAATATCCACGTTTCATACAATGTATTGAGTCAAATCAAACTCCTATTCATTATAATAAAATTTATTTTGGCAAAATTATGTGAGTATTCTTGTGCTATTCTTTTCATTATATTTCATGTAAATGGTAGGATTAAAATGATGCCTTGAAATTGAATCTATATTTTGTGTCGATGTACATATCCACATGCATTTCGATATCAATGTTTGTGTCTATTTACAAAAGTGTAAGCATCTCTTAATGCCATGTCTATTTGTATGGCATATTGGTGATTACTAGACAGACTTAAAATGCTTATTATTTAGAGATTAATACATACTTCTTTACATCTAATGCGTAGTTATAATGCCCGAGAGAAGAATAAGCATTCTCTTGATAGAAGTACGTAACAGAAAAGATGAAAAAGGGAATTGGATCACTGATACGTATCATTACTCGTCTTGGGTACATATGCATCCAAGTATAAAGGGAGCTTTCAGGGTGAAAGCATCTGCAATTGCAGATGTATCAAAGCACTAGAAGGGTAAAGTTTTAGCTCTCAGACAAAGGAATGTTGATTCTCACCTTGTAACAGAGGCGTTTGTACAATATGTATTCATACAAAAACAAATACATATTGCACCCACTGTGCCCTTTCAATGAAACATTGCAAACAGTAAGTATTTGCAACTTATTGAGAATGAGAAATTTCATGATATCTATGTAACTACTTGTCTCGTATTTAGAGAAGTATACCCTTGGGATTGCTATGAGTGGCAAAATGTTGAGAGTTTCACAAGTTCTTTTAAGTGTTACCACCTCAAAATCGGTAGATTGCTCTTTGAGAGGCGTACAACCAAGCAACTCGTAGAGGACCTTGTTTTTTTCTATGACTCCAAGTACATATTGCCCAAGGGGCATCGAGAATATGGAACCCTTGAGTCTATGCACATATCAAATCTCAATAGCATAGAATGGCCATTGTGTAATAGCAACATTTTGCACATGTGTAGCACAAAAATTTTAGAACACGTATTGAATTCTATGAAGCCAAGCAATTGGCTCAAAGAATGTACATCTAAGCTGGTTCATACCGATTGCAATTTTTGCACACATGTTCAAGGAATGTGAGGGTTTGAGACGTACCAAAAGCAGTATGTCATAAAAAGTGCATCAAAGGATTATGCAACAAGGATTCTAGGCAAAACTTGAACATAAAAAATGACTCACAGTCCTAGCATAGTGGAGTGTCGAGTCACAACAAGGGACATGGCTTTCAGGTAAAATTCTTATCTCTTAGTTGACTATTATCTTACTTTGGGATGAATCAGCTAACTTTCCTTTCCAATTATAGGTACTTTGTCACACGACAGACTTTATGCCTAGTGTTCAAGTATCGTAGATGGAGGATGCTCAAGGGTAAATGGTTGTGCCTTTTTCAAGACATGCACGAAAGTGCAGTTATGGATGTTACTGTCATTTGTGAGGGCCGTGAGCCCCAAGTGCTGCAAATGGAGGATGATTGGCCCTTGAGTATAATGCGCTAGGAAATTACAATGTTATTGTATAATTCACCTATTAGCTTCTATTTTAAACTAGATGGGAGGAAAATTTGAAGCCAAAGCTGAGGATACTATTATCAATGTAAAGTGTGTGGCTCCACATATTTTAGAAATTGTAGAGTCTCCCTAAAAATCCCAACACCACAAGTTGTAATATCCAACACCTATAAATTTTCAGTTTTTTTGGGCAATAGAATATTATCACTTGCAAACTTGTAATATTTAAAAATTATGGTATTTATATAAAATCACACACTTGTTATACACTTTTCACATCAACATATTTATATATGCATGTAAACTTTACAAAGATGTAAGTAAAGCCATAACTAAATATCATATGCAAATAGCACTTAATGGTCTAAAACTTAAGGTTTTTAAGGTAGAACTAGTTCACTTCGTGTTTCATTGTTTCATTTCACACTTTCTCTCTTCATCTCTTTATATCCACCGCATCCCTCCTACCTGCTAACGATGGATGCTCACACACACTTTGATGAGTGGATCCACGAGACTATCTTTGCAAGCCATAGTGACGAGATATTTCAGGTTTTCTCTAAGAACTTCAACCTTGAAAGCATGCTCTCATCGCTAGATCCCTCCCTTCAAGTTTTGGAAGACTTTGTGAGCACCATTGCTACCTGCACATACTCCATCGAGGGATCCGACATGACTTGGGTGCGTCTGGAATAGCTCATAGTATTTCAGGCAGGGAAGAATCACCAAAAAATGGTGAATAGGTATCTGGCCCACATGGATCCTTGGCACATAGTATGCATTGTTCCCATGGGCAGTGCACCATGTACAACACCTTTGGATCGCGTGGAGTGTGATTGCGCATTGGAAATTTACCTCCTTGTATTGGATACACCCCTAAAGGAAGAGAGTGATAAAGATACAACTCCACATGTTGTTACTATCACATACACGGGAGAAGAACCGATTGAAGAGCTAAATGTTGAAGAGGAACATCGGGTGGTGGCAGTACAAGGATTGGCTCTCATGGTGCCATCTTCTTCAGAATAGTCATAAGTCGACAAACCCAACCTTGCCTCCTTGGCGCCCATTGAAGTAAATGGTGTACAATGCTTTCTCTTATCACATGTGGTAAAATACTTGGAAATGAAGGAAAAGGAGTTGTTTTCCATCCTAATTAGGGATTCGATGGAACACCTGATCGATTATGATTACATGGATGTGCATTCCACGATGGCATAGATTGGAAGATACGATGACATAAGCTTGATATAATGAGTGCCATCATAGCAATACAGAAGCATATTTCCCTCGATTGAACAAGATTACCTTGTGCCGGATGCTGAATTTGAAGCGCTACAACATGATCTGTTTGGGACCAAGGCACCAGCTTCCTACCAAGGAGTTTATAGATCCCTCTACTCAAAGAGGTGCCTCATTGACACACGAGGAAATGAAGATATAAGATAATTTGGAGAAGGTGAGATTTCGAACTACCATATATTTTTATGCAACAAAACTTGACGCTAGGGTGCATCGGGTCCCTTGGAGTCCACTAGTGAAATGGGGCCCCATATGCCAAACTTCGAACATGATATCTACCGGGCATCATTTTTTGCCAAGATTTCACCAATGGTCTCCAAGGGACCCGACGTATCCTACCGTCAAGTTTCGTTGCTTTTTGATAACTCTAGGTTAGTTGCTAAATATATTTTTTGATTTGACTCTGTCATTCAAGACATACTGTATATAGATGAGTTTGCATCAAGGCAAGGAGGAGCTCGGCATGCGGATCGACGAAAGGATTTAGCTCTGAAGGAGTACATTGACAACCTTGTTGTAGACTTAGCAGTCTTCCATAAGAAGTTCTCACCACCACGAGGGCAAGAAACAATCATGAAAATTCGAGCTTTGACGACGTTTGGACCTTTTTGAGTGATACTGTGACATCTAGCTTAGAGAAGGTGGTGCTAATTAAGCAGTCAAAGCTTCTTTACTTGTTTGACCAAACACGTGGTGGAGCAATGTGTGTGCTTGCTACATTAGGTGACCTTGCTAAAGTGTCAGATCTGCTTCTCCTGGGAAGAAAGAGCTAAAGGGGGAGTGCATCATTTTTGAAGCAAAGAAGGAACTTATATGTTCATCGAAAGCAAGCCCCTCCTCTCCACTGATGAAAAAGCCAAGGAACAATTGAGAGTTCTTGTTGGCTATCGGCTTTTTGTGTCTGCCATCACTATCATCCATCGTATGTATTTTTCTTGATGAATATAAGATATTTTACTTTGTCTATATAAATAAGTATTTATTGAATAAATGTGTGGTTCATGTAAGTGTGACGATGATGTGTGGTATGTGAATGATGCATTCGTATACATTAACATAATCCAATTTAATTATGTCAATGCGTAGTATTGCACTTACAATTGTATATAATCAATAACATAACTTGTATCTGTATGTATTACTATTTTCGATGTGTTTGTACATTAAACAAAAATCAAGAGTCATGCATTTCAAGAAACAAAACAAAAAAACTTTACTCAATTATTTGAATTCAGTACACATCGCATGAGATATTATGTATATATAAATAAATATTCCAATATGGCAAAGTATACAAATTTTTTTGGCCTTCCAAGATGCTATGGTGCTATAACACTCATTACAAAATCTTACATAATTAATCTCATAACATATGGAGGAGTCCCCTTGCCATGTTGAAGCCGAACGATAAAGTTTTTGCCTTTATCTATGATTGTGACACGCTTCGCATGGATGGCCGCTAGCTGTGTATCATCAAACAAGTTGATGAGAAAACCCTTTGCAGTTTTTTGTAGGGCCTCCATAGCTGTAGCAGTCTACCTTCCTACTAGTGGGCCATCCCTCACTCGCACCCAAAATCTTTACATCCCTTTCAGCTCCAATTATTGCATAACTTCCCGAACAACCTTATGAAAAGAACCTTTTGGAATGAGAAGCTTGTATCTGCATTGGATTTTCCTTATCTCCTGAATGGCGACAAGAACCTTTTGGTCATTGTGCTCTATGGGGAGCACCTGTTGTGCTGCACTAGAGGAGGCTCCACCTTGTGCTCCAGGTGGCGAGCCTTGGTGTGAGATCTTCCCAAGGCTAAAATGACGACATGCTTGCTTGGTGCGTGCCATGCAAGCTCGAGAAGGAGAGCTATTAGATATGCTCAATTCCCCACCCTCATAAGGTGCCACCAATGATCCATGGTACTCAAAGTTGTAAGGCCCTCATTATGAGGAGAATCCAAATGTGCGCCCAGGTATTGGTTGAGTCCTGACTTGTATATCAGATGAGGTCTATGTGACCGGATGGCAAAAAGGTGACCATTGAGGAGGTTTTCTCCTCAACGCAAGAAGAATCTACCACTGACTCATGGATGTGGGATAGTGGGGTCTCCCATCACATGACCAATAAGAAAGGTCTATACACTTCTATGCAGCCTCTGCAAGAATCCATCACTGTGACGATTGGAAATGATACAAAATGCCTTGCTATGGGAACATGTACTATTTCATTTGAAAGCTTTCAAATGTACTGTATGTTCCCAAAATGAGGAGAAATCTGTTATCAGTTGCTACCGTAACTGATCTTGGTCATGAAGTGAGGTTCAAGAAGACAGGTGTAGAAATTATTGACAGTGATGGCAAAGTTGTTGGCAAAGGAGAAAGAAGGAACAACCTATATGAGCTAAGTGCTCTTACATCCACCGTTGGAGTGGGCACAAGTAAGCTTTGGCATGAAAGGTCTGGACACATCGGATTTGCAGTGTTGAAGGAGATGCACAAGCAAGGTATGGTTCCTCATCTACCTGCAATGACTGAATTGAAGGAACCGTGTGAAGCTTGTATGATGGGCAAGCAATAGAGAAAGGCATTTCCACAAGAAAGCAAGAATAGAGCATAGACTTCTCTAGAGTTGGTGCATGCTGACTTGTGTGGAAAGATGCCTACACGGACCTTGAGGGGATCTTCTTAGTTTATGTTGATTGTCGACGACTTCAGTAGGAAGATGTGGGTGTACTTCCTTCATGATAAGGCTCAAGCTTTTGGTAACTTTAAAGAATGCCTAAAACTTGTTGAGAATGAAACAAAGAAAAATGTGAAGAAATTTAGAACAGATGGTGGTGGTGAGTTCAACTCAAAGGAGTTTGAAGACTTTTGCAAGAGCAAAGAGATCAATTGTTAATTGATGACGCCTTACACACCTCAACAGAATGGTGTTGTGGAACGCAGGAATCGCACCATTGTGGAGATGGCAAGATGCATGCTAAAGGGCAAGGGATCATTTTTAGGTTGAAGCTGTTAATACTACAGTCTAGATTTTAAATCAAAGCTACACAAAGGCTCTCAAGGGAAAAACACCTCATGAGGCTTACACTTAAGAAACCATCTGTCTCACACTTCAGAATTTTTGGATGTGAATGTTATACACATATTCCAGATGAGAAGAGAAACAAGTTACAACCAAAAAGCAGAAAATGTATCTTCTTGGGTTATAGTGATGAGTAAAAGGCTTACAAATTATATGACCAAGAGGTAAAGAAGATCATTGTGAATCGTGATGTGGTGTTCAAGGAGCAGCTACATACATCGGAGGAGGAGAAGGCAAGTTCTTCCACTTTATCATCAAGCAAAGAAGTATTCCACTATGAGCTTGTCCCGAGAGCTATCCCTATCCTTAAGGAGGAGGAAGCATCATCTTTATGTGATGAGAAAAAAGCTCACCAAGCTGACATCACCCCACTAGAAAATCCATTGCCGCATTGGGTGAAGCAGCTCTATGACCACAATAATCCTATTCCCACATCTATTGAGGGGAAGGTAGACGGACCAAGGAGGTCTTAGAGAATAGAGGAGCAAAGGAGGGCTTTTGCTCACATAGTCAATATAGCTTGGCTGAGATTATGAGAGAAGTAAAGGAGCCAACTGACTTAGAAGAAGAACTTACAGATCCAGCATGGAAGTCAGCTATGCAAGTAGTATGACAGCATAATGAAGAATGAAACATGGGAGCTAGTGGATTGGCTAGCAAAGAGGAAGATTATTGGCACCAAGTGGATCTGGAAGGTAAAGTACGAGGCTGAAGGTACCTTAGAAAAGTACAAAGCTAGATTGGTTGCACATGAGTACTATTATTTAGCAAGCTCTTTATTTGGAGCTTTTTAGGTGCTTCTTGAAGCTTTTTGGGTCATCACTTGGATTTTTTTGGTTATTTTATGGAGCTTTTTGTTTGATTATGTTATCGATTTGAGTTTAATTATTTTGTAATTGCAAACTAATTAGATTAGTTATGTTAGGATGTGGAATTGCAAACTAATGTAAACTCTTGAATACTTTGATCTCCAACAAAAGATAGGTATGCAACTACTTCTAAAGCATAAAATTTTAGCATCATTTTATAAGTTTATGAAGTAATCCCAATTTAAGTGAGATCCAAAATCCATGGAGTCATACATCATTCCCAAGCATCATCAAGCCCCGTGGCATGCACTACCAATACAAGGTATCATATTAAAAATAATGCAACTACAAATCATGTGAAATTATCATCATCACTAGGGTGCAGTCTGCATGCCACATCATCATCACTAGGGTGAACAGATGGAGGTTTGCATGCCACATCAACCAAGCACTGGTTGTAGAGGCTAAAATCACCCTCAAGGCACATGCAAAAACAATGCATCTCTGTGCATGCTCTATTAAGGCCGCCACGACCTGAAAAAATATCCAACACATAGTCAAGATCCTTTGTGAATGTAGCAAGGAGCCACCTACAAAAGAAACTATTTTAACATCCATAAAAAAAGCATGATGTATCTCAATGCAAAGTATAAACCAGTCTAAGAGTGTATAATGCACCTATAAAAAGTTAGTGATCTTTCTGCACCCCCTCGAAGCTCTATAGCATCCACATAAGTGTGCTCAAATAATGTGCCTTGGAGGTCTGTCTCGAAGAGGAAGCTATGAGAGGCGAAAAACCTATATGGGCTAACCCTCTTGCCAGCCTCTCTATCATATGAAGGGACACACATCCCTCGATAAAATATGCCAATAGTAAGGTCCATGACCTAGCAATACACAATCATCTTGTTACCTATTTAAACTTTTATTTTAAAAAGTTATAGGTTTGTCTTCAACACACTTACCTCCTCTCGAGTATCAGGGTGTCTATATCCACCCTCACACACGAAAGTCCATGTGCGATGGAGCTTCAATCCAATGGCATGAGCTCCTCTAATAACTTTTCCAAAGTGTTGTGCAAGTCCTAAAGTCACCAAGAACCCCTCATCTACCAAGACTCTATGGGCTAGGTCCATGACACCTTTGACAAGTGCACTAGAAAATGTATTCCATTCGGGAATCCCTTTCAAATGCAAAGATATATAAGACCATGAAATATCACATGAGTTTATAAACTAAACTAATGCAAGCACATATACCTTCTGCCTCAAGGCCAACAACAAGCAAAGATGTAGGAAAATCTGCAAACAACAACTTAGCAACCTCATATGATGGAACACCATCACGCTAGTAAGAGTTGATGGTATTACCCTCCATGAAGCGCTGAATGCTAAAATTGGAAACATATTAACAAAGAATAAGCAACCATTACAATACATATGTATATAGATGATGGTTAAAAATATACCCATCCAATGCAAAATCGTCGACGATCGACGTCACATCTACCAACAGAGCATCTACGATATTTTGGTATTGAGATCCTATCATCAAAATAAAGTTTACTTACAGATGTTGATGTTGGCTAAATGTTAAGCATAGAATGTAAAGCTAGAAACCTACATACTTGTCTTGCGTATAGCGGGACTTCTACAAGACTCTTGTAGAGGCTCTGATGACTAAGTCATGATAATGACATACCCCGAGAAGGTGTAGTATGTCGCAAAGATCCCTCAAAGTGACCCTTACTTTTTGCCATTTCTTTCCAAATGCTATGCATGTCAAAACCATATTTTTTGCCTAAATTTGTAAAGAAAAATAGGAAAAAAAGAAAATTATTTATTTTTTAATGTTTAAAATTTGTATTATCTTTATAAAAAATAGAAAAAATATACTTTTAACATGACTCCAATAATCCAAAAAATGATACTTGATTCACCTTCTATTTCTTCATCCAATGAAACAACTTTGTCTTTGTGTTCAGACCTTCGCTTCGTTGTACAAACCTCATTTGATTCACTTATATTACCTAGGCAATGTACAACCAATAAAATAATAGTTTAATAAATTGACTCGTCAAATGAAAACCCTAAACTCTATTATTCATGAAAATTGGGTTACCCTTGCCATGCTCCATTGTATCATCTATCGTGGGGATATCCTTTCATTTTCTTATGGACTTTTTCTTCACTATAGTATCAACAATTGCATCACTAATGGTACCTAAGTAGTGTGAAGTCAACAAAATGCAATATTATATTCATGAAAATTAGAAACAAGGCTACTTGGATCAAACTAAAACTTTGCACTCCATCCAATATACCCTTTGCCATGCTACCACCACAAGTCGCCTTTATCCCCACAACATGAGGAGGGACCATGTCTATTGTATTGGACATTTCTAATTTTCAAAGAAAACAAAGTTAAGAAAACACACAAGTCTAAAAAGTTATGATAACTTTCATGTTAAACAAATACATTTTTAGAAAGTACCATTTCCTTCATCCTCTTCTTTGTGCATAGAAATTACTCTATCTTGTTCCAGGAACCCTGCATATAAGGCAAATATTACTTTAAAAAATAGCTAAGAGCAAGAGTTACCACATATTTACTATGTTTGGCTCTCAAAGTACTTGCTCTCTCTTAATTCAATCTCTTATCGTGGAATGTCATCCAATGGATAGTTTATCCACCATGGACAAACACGTAGTTCCCATTCCGACAAACCCCTCTCAACTAGTGATTTTGAGAACATACAATTTTCACATCCCAAGTCCATCCACTCCTCCACTAGAGGAGGGAGGCTTTCTAGCACCCCACTTTCCTGTAGACTACGCAACCATCTTTTCCAAAAACATAAGAACAAACAACAAAAGCACTCTTAAGCTAGAATACATTTGTACATATGATATTTAGAAAATATGATTTCTTTATATTAGAAATACCTGTACACCACCCTCTTGCTTGATTATGTGAGCTCTGGAACCTTCTCAAAGTCTCCACCATTCTTCATCTCACCAAAAATATTTGCAAATGCTTTTAAAATATGTAAACGTCTTTGGCCTTTTAAAAAAACATCAAAGCCTCCTGGAATCTCAATGCCATCAACTTGTATGCTCCTGATCAATAAGGAGCATTCTCCAATCATATGAAACCAATAGACCTCTTGCTTCATGTAGCTGTGAAATCTCCTTACATCCGCAAAGTGTGACATAGTGGAGTCCTTTGCCTTTGTGATAGTCATGAGAAGTAAAATCTCCCTTTTCCTAATATATTGTTTATTGAACAAAAAATAACTTCAATATTGTTGAACCAAATTAAGTTCAATTCCAAAAAATAAGAGAACATTAGTCCATGAGGAAAACATACCTCTCCGTAGCAATATTAGCACTACAAACGACATACAATTTGTCCTTGGTAATAGCCATCATGTTCTTTTCATCCCAATTCAATGCAAGCAAAAAAAAAAAAGAAATCCTTTCCATGTGCAGGATTAGCTATTCCAAGGTATTTGTATCCTTTGTCCATTAATTTATCTTGCTCTTTGTTTATGAATCATTTTCTTTTTGCCTCATAATTTTCCTCTACCAATGTAAGCTCCTTGAGGCGGGCCTCCTCTTTGAGTATGGCAGAGTTATAGTCATCCTAAACAAAAAACCAATACACTATTCTTAGTTATGGTTAAATTCAAGATACCACAATTTGTTATGTTGAAAACTAAAATACTATACCAAATTTTTTACCTTCCACACCAAAAGCGATATTAGTAAACATGGGTTCTTGTACCATGGATCATTGCCATGGTTACTTTTTCCTTCAATTTCATACTCTATTTCAACCCACCGTCTTTGAGAAGGGCTCATTCTTTCCAAAATGCTTTGTTTATCGACGATGCCAAACTTTTGGAACATGAAAATTTCATGGCCTAGGTTGGGTTTTCCATGTGCTCATGTTACACTACAACATTGAAAATTGTCTTTAAATTTTAAGATTAACACATAAATTAAACCTATTCACATTCACATAACTAATAAATGAAACCTACTGATATTCAGATGTAAATGAAACCTATTGGCATAAATAAAATCTCTTGAAATTCACACATAAATTATTTTTATATTTTGAGACTCACACATAAATAAAAACTATTGGCATTCACACATAATTGATAATCTATTAACCCATTCGAAAAAGTTAATAGTGATAAGTATACTTATGCATTTGATGTATCCAATGCTAACAATAGTTCTCCTTCTTTCTTCTTCTCCACTTGAATGAATTGACATAGAACTTTAACATGTCGTGAAATATCTTCACTATAAACTACATACATCAAAGAACAAAATAAATAATTAGTCAAAGAATGAAGTGTCATCATAATAAACAAGAGAAAACAAGGCAATGCATAGTTACCTTCCTTTATCCTCTTCATCCATGTCTTCAATCTATGATTACTGTCCCATACCAAAAACTTGTGCCCTCTTGAATCAGCCCACTCATCAGCCAATTCATTTTCAAACCTTTGGTTAACTTCTCTCCAAAGGGGGCCCCACTCTTCTAAATTTTGGGGAGATACATCTATTAGCTCACCAATGGGCGTTCTCAAAGAAACCAAAAATTTGCCCATTGTTTCCATATATGAAGCATTATCGAAAGATGAAATAAACCATGTAGCAGAACTAGATGCAAGCCTTATAGCCTCATAGGGCACAAGTCTACCCAAAGGGATATGAGGAGGAGAAGTAGACCTCCTTACAAAAAATGAGGTCAACACATCTAACATAAGCCCAAACTTGACATTCTCTCCAATGTGTCTATCATGCTCACTCATCTCATTCTTTTCTTCATTAGCAACATCCTCATTCACCTCTTCATTTTCCTCATGTACAATTTGCAAATCTAAAGACCTCCCTTGTGTGGTTTCACCATACTCCATAGTGGTAGTGTGGGTACTCATAGGATGAGCATGAATATCATTGCTTGCTTCATACATGCTATCCTCAAGCGCTTCATCATCAATGAAAGGACATTTTTTCATTGGTTTTACACCCTTGCTATTTGAAGATTTAGAGAATGCATGGGAGGATGCTTCTTGATCGATATTTACTAGTCTATTGCATAGACTAGATCTTAACCTTGTAATTGAAGTATCTACAAAAAGAATTTGAAAACAAAATGTACCATTTATATGGAATATTAAAAGAGTTGCTTAACCATTAAGAATAGAATATGGAAACTTAAAAGAGTGATTGAATGATTTACTTGGACAACCTCTTTTTCTTTGACCTCTCCTACCACCACCACGTCGATCTCTAGCCATGCTCAAAAGCACTAAAACAAAATCATAAATGATTTTAAAAATGAAGACAACTTAACTAAATCACATGTTGTATTAATTAATCTCTACCAAAATATGATCTTTTAACGCACACAACACAATTTTATACCATTTGTTATTTGGTTTTAATAAATGTATTAAATATTGCTAATCATTTGAACCTCCTTAGAACAATTTCATCCCCACACCCCCAAAGAGGGGATACTCCCAACCCCTTGTTCTTGTCTGCGTTGACGCAGACAATGTTGAGTGTCTGACAATTCCCAATTCATAAAAATCAACTCATGTCACATTTATTTCTTTAGAACAATTTTGTACGATTTAAAAAAATTTAATTTTTTATGCCTTGGAATTGCGCGGTCTACACCGACTCTATATGGAGGGGGGTGTAGGGGGTTATTAGCCCCCCCTACTACTATCGCCGAGGGGTTCCAAGGGGTTCGGGGGCAGCGTCCTTGAAGCCAAAAATTGTATATAGCTTGGCACAATAGTTTAGGGAGGAGAGGCTGAGAGGGGAGTGGTAGAGATAGAGAATGCTGCAACCAAGAACTGCACACCAACAACACCCTGCGGACAGACAACTGGGAGGTACTAAGGGTTCTCCCTCCCCGCCTTCTCCCTCTCCTCCTCCTCCTCCATCCAAAGGATGCTGCACCCAATCTTGCATAGTTGTCTACGTTGACGTAGACAGCCCCGAGTGTCCCAAAGGTCTCATCCCCTCCCATTTTTTCAGTTTGCTGTCTCCTTCTCTACCTCCCCTTTCCTTCTCTCCCCTCCCATTTTTTTCCTCTCATTGTCTACCTCCTCTTCCATTTTTTTAGTCATGGAGAAAAATAAAACTTGAAATATAGATTTTCAGTCATGGGGATGTAGTGTGGAGCTTACTTAGTGAGTTTGATGGAGAATGTTGGTCTTGTTTGAGCTTGTTGTAGCGGCTACTCTCCTTCTTGATTCTTCTTTTGGCCTTCCAACTTGCAATGGGAGAGAATAATAGGGAAACAAAAGAGAAAATGAAGAAGAAGAAGAAGAAGAAGAAGAAGAAGAAGAAGAAGAAGAAGGAGGAGGAAGAGGAGCACTACAAGATATAGGCCTTATATCGATGCTTAAAGCGACGAAAATACAAACAACAAAATTTACCCCCGTCGTCACAAAAAGCATCATTATTAACGACGCCATAGAAACGTTGCTATTGGCGTCACTATCAGCGTCGCATTTTTTGCGACGCTAATAGCGACGCCAATATTTTTGCAATGCTAATAGCGACGCCAATATTTTTGCAACGCTGATAGCGATGCCAATAGCGACGCCAATAGCGACACCAATAGCGACGTGAGCAGTAAATTTGCGACGCTAATAGCGACGGTAATAGTTTCTGCACTACTGTGTACAAAGCGCTTGCAAACAAAAAGAATACATACTGAAATCATAAAACTTATACATGAAATAAATACATGATCGCATAAAAAGCGATTGGTACAGTCATGATAGGATATCACTAATACATAGAACATGTCTACATAGATTAGGTGACTCAAATATAAAGGTGTGTGAGCTCCAGGGATCCAAGGGCGAGCTACAAATCCTCGTCCCCCGAAAGCTTGTCCCGCCGCAAAGGAGCATCGAACGGACTCTGCAGAAAAAGAAACAACACATCAGTCCACTATACAATAATACAGGGAGAGCAGTTGATGAAAGAGAAGGGGTTTGAAGAAATAGAAGATGTAGAAGAAAACTGATAGAGGTGAAGCTTGTCAAATATCTCATGATAACTACGGACAAGAAAGATGAGTGACTTATAGGGCCGCCGCGTCTATACAATCAGTCGATCAATGCAGTGAGACCATGCCTCTCTGCATATCGAGTCTCAAGGCCAGACGGATCGCGATTTGTAATGGAGTGCTGCAAAGAAAACAAAATGCTAACTGTTAGAAACATGATTGTCAGTACAAAGAATATTTCTGGATATAATAATGTAGAACAAAGCATTTGTCTGTATGAGTAATTTTAATGGTTACTTTAAAGTATTGAAATAAAGAAACTAAGGTAAGAGTTTTAATTTGAAACTTTAGGGTTAAAAAAGAACCTTTATTTAAAACCCTAGATACATAAAAGCTATAACTCCAAACTCATTTTCACTTTCATTCTCTACTTCCCTACACTTGTGCTCTCCTTCCTTCTCTCTTTGTGTGCCATGGGTACCACTCCCACATTCACTGCATGGATTAACTCCACACGCTATGCACACATAAGAGACCAGATATACCCTAGGTTTTGCGCGACCTTGAGTCTAGAGAGCTTGCTTTCCACCGTAGACCCTAGCTCTAGTATACTGGCATTGTTTTGTGATGTAGCAAACCCTCTCACCTGCTCTATTCCAGACTCTGCTCTCAAATGGGTCCCCATAGAAAAAAAACAAACAAGCAAAACAAAAGAAAAACTTACAAAGTCCTCCAAATATGTCATGTGGCTGCCACTCCCAAGATGATGGATC
Organism: Lygodium microphyllum; assembly: GCF_053477565.2. Classification (NCBI taxonomy): domain Eukaryota; kingdom Viridiplantae; phylum Streptophyta; class Polypodiopsida; order Schizaeales; family Lygodiaceae; genus Lygodium; species Lygodium microphyllum. Next base: position 86,767,191 of record NC_141151.1, read on the forward strand.
ACTCCGGCCTCGAGTCGTGCCCTCGCCGCCTTGCGCTGCTGACTCCAACGTCCTGGAGAATCTATAGCCTCCTCCCTCAGTCGACGACAGTCATCTGCATCTAACCACTCGGGCTTTGCAACCCCACTCTTGATTGCCTTGCATGCGTCGGATCATCTATGTGACATGTATGCACGCATGCAATCCGTCATCCAACCCGTAGAGAATCTATCTACTGCGGCTGGCACCGGAAACTCCTCGTGCAAGGATGCTACTATGTAGTCCTTGCTCCCCTCCAGTATGTTCTTCCAATGATCCAAGATGTTGTGCTGAAAAACTTGTTGGCACAACTCTCTCATGCGAGCCATCACCCTCCTCCCCTCATCATTCATGATGATGGCTCCTGACCTACTATTGACCAGATATCCATAACCGCTAGGAGTTTGCCTAAGATGGGTCCTCTCCTATCTACGTCCACGCTCCTGGGCATATCTAGGAGACCCCTCTGCATCCGGTGTACTAACGGGGGTAATCTCTCTCAGAGTGGCACCCAAAGGGATGCCTCTGACTGCTGTGCAAAAGCCAGAGTCACTAGAGTAGATGTCGCCACAGGTGTGACAAATCCTGGAGGTGACGCAGCTCCAGTTGAATGACGAGATGGAGACACCACATCCGTGTTTCCATAGCAGCATCCCCCTGATCCCGATGCACTCCCTCCTTGTGGCCCAAGTCGTGAGTATCGAGATTGTTTGCTTGAAGCCGAAGCATCCGATTGCGCTGAAGCAGATCTAACAGAGCGTCCTGACGAAGAACGAGACAGCTCCTGGTTTTCCATCTCTCTGAATCTGGCGAGCTGGTCTGGAGACATGCGTGCGAAGATGTCCTATAACTCCTCATCGCTCATCCCTCGACTCATCCTGAAAATGTCACTTACACCGACAAAAAATGATGCTAGAATAATCAATTTAAATCATACAAAGCACAATAATATAAATTATTTTTAAAAAATCTCACTTAAAATGCATATCGTATGTACCCTTATAAGCGATTGGTCAATGAATTGAGTAAGTGGATACTCCAAGTATGAAGTATCCTATGGTCCCATGTTAATCTCCTGACACAACTCCGCATACACCAAAAGGTTGATAGACATGTCACCACAAAAGAATGAGTCCGCCTCGTTCTCAAAGAATTCTTGGACTCCTGTATTTCCATCATTGTTAGTCGATGCTGGCTCCAAGCTTTTGACGGCCTCCACCCCTTGCAATATCGACCCCTCTATTTGCATATTATATTCATCTATGCTCGGAACATTGCTTTGATCATATACTCTTGCACTTCGGGGAGTTGAAGGTATAACATACCACCATCGAGGTTGTCAGGGGTTTGGATAGAAGATTACATGTTCACAAACACGTACAAGAGAGTTCAAACCATTGTGACATAAACCATGTCGTAATACAATTAGCAAGCAAATGACTCCATGCACCTGTTCACAATGGACCGGCAACACAAATGTGTCGCACAAATTTGTCCATTTTTTTTCAGAATCTATTTCAAGAAATCTAGATGGACCTCGTCAAACTGTTGCTCCAGCTCCTCCAAGTACCACTTTGAAGCACTTCACATCGTATAGGATCATGGAGAAGCTATGGTAATCCACCCTAATAATACTTTGCAAGTTCCCAAAATACTCCATCTCATCCACAACCATGTTTGGATCCATTGCTCGTCGCCGGCTCTCTTGCTGGAACCTTGCCATGACACCACAGTCCATTGTGGAGCGCATTTTGTCAATACGTTCCATGCGAAAATGCCATCCGCGTGACCACACTGCACTATATATTTTGTACTGTACATTGAAACACTCAAATTAGATGTTGCATATAAAATTTAGATACGACAGATTCTAAACCCCTCATCACCTTTGGACTATATCCCCTCGAGAATTCCTATTCCTCCATTGAGACCTCTGTCCCTTCGCGAGATGCTGCAGTCAAGGCTCCATGCAACCATCGCGTTGACATAAACTGCGGCATCTCCTCCATGCCTTTGGGATATCGAATCGATCGATGACGCGTACTACATTGGAATTCAGCTCGCACTTCCTCTCGATCTTGCCTTGCAATCTGGTACTTGGCGAGCCACGTCTCCATGGAGGCATGGTGCAACATACAAAAGCGATTCACCTTCTCTTCCATTGAGGCATCCATTCTTTTTTCTACCCCATTTCCAACCACCACATCTCCAGTCAGTCTATCATCGTCCTTCAGTGACCATAGCATTTCATTGTCTGGTTCCACAGTTGGTAGCCATTGTGAAATATACACTAGCACCTCAGACACCAACCAACCTTCGGCCATGCTACCTTCTGGCCAAGCTCGTTGTCGCACAAAGCCTTTCAGGGTTTTCATAAAGCACTCCAGGAAGAACATCCATCGCGTATGGACAGGTCCAGCAATCTCCACTTCGTCCACAAGATGCACAAGAAGGTGGATTTGTATCGTGAGCATGCTGGTGGACAGCTATTTCTCAAAGAGATAGACCGTCTCCACTGCTCCCTGCCTTGCGGATTCAATAGAGGACATCTTAATCTCTTTCTGTGAGATCATCAGCACGTGACCATCAGCACTCGACTGCGGCCAAAGCACCTTCATCTTACCTACCTCCTTCAAATCCATTCGTGCCCCTATAGTGTCTCTCTTTCCTGTGATGTGGTCCCATAGCAAGCTGCCCACATTCTTGAAAATATGCATGGGATTCAACAAATGGTTGACCTGTAAGTGGGTCCAATATGGCAACTCGTAGAAAACTGAGAACCGCTGCATTCCATTTGGATGTGATTCCACGTGGACCATTTTCAGCTTGTACCAGCTTGCGCTGTTCATATGTGTTGGAGGTCGTCCAAGGAAACCTTCCCTGAGTTCATGATCCTCCGGCAAGAAAGTAGTGTGTCCTTGATATACCATCTTCTTCATGGTTCGTAACCTTCGAGAGTCTAACTGTGGCCCGCGTAATGGACATGCATGATAACTTGAGGTAACCAGACTTGTTCCAACACCATGACCTAGTGAATATTTGATTGAATGAGATAAAATATAGATGTTACCAGTTAGAACGGAGGCTTGCTCACCTAAGCACTCTCCCAATCCCGAAAAGTCATGCATCATCCACATGAGAATGGCTCGAATATTGGCTGACCACCGACCATTGCGTCTGCTCATATCTTGCACAGTGACCCCCTCTTTCGACAAAATATTAAGCTCATCGACTAATGGATGAAGATACACGTCCATATTTTTTACTTTGTAGCGTCCTGGGACGAGCAAGCTAAGGATGAGATGTCCTTTCTTCGTAGTTGATAAGGACTATAGGCCACACATTGTAAGAACTTGAGCCCAGACCGAATGGGTTCACGCCATTCATTGCGAGACTGAGCCGAAGATTTCTTGGCTCTCGTGCAAAGCCTGGGAAGGTAGAGTCAATGTGGCACCATGTGCATGAATCCGTCGATATTCATTGAACTCCATCCGTGGACCTATTATGCGCATGCCACATTGTTAAGCTCACCATGCCGGATGTAGAAACACGTGGTTTATGCGAGGGATGAGCGAAAAGTGTCTGAGAACTTTTTGAGGGATGGTTTGCCCTTGCAAGTCCTGTCGATACCTGTGAGCACCACACTTTGGACATGTCTCCATAGTCTCGTACTCTCCTTGAAACAGACAGCAATCGTTGATACATGCATGGATGTTATTGTAGTCCATGCCAAGCTTCCGTAAAACATGTCACGAGACTCAGGCATGGTATTTGCAGGTGGTAATATATGATATTTTAATAACCTTAAAAAATCATAAAACACCTTGAAAAAGCATAAATGTTTGTAATAATAGTGTAAAAAAAAATTCAATGAAGCGTATGTACAAGGTACCTGAACAACTCGGTCACACTTGTATCGCTCCACCCATATTTTACTTGCACACTTAAAAGTGCAAGCGGTGTCTTCAATCGAGATACTCGGCACCCATCATATAATGGTATGGATGCTTCCTCTCTAAGTGGATCAGAAGTCTCGACATCCATGGGAATCAATGCATCGATCATTGCCTCCATCTCAGGCTCCAAGATTGTAGGTAGGTCTGGAAGGTTGCCTCTCTCCTCTGGCATTGATGGTATAGATTGGCCTTGCGAGTGGTAGATTGGCTCCTGCACTCCATCCATTGCACGCCCACGAACTCTTCTAATTGGCCGCAAAGGGTGCACTCCCCCTTGGGACGAGACATCACCTCCCTGGATAGAAAATTTGCCAGCAAGACCCAATCTTATTGTATATGGTATTCAATTAGCTTGCGAGTACAATGCATGATTGATATTAACTTCAAATTACCATTTGCTAAAAATTTGCAATCGCCTGATCAATGATCTCAGATTGAAACTCGCCAAATTGTCGTACGTGTTCTATAGACAATCGGTGTTTTTGTCTAATTGCCAACTTGCATTGAGAGCAAGGACATGGGACACGCTGATTAAGATACGCCTCGCGATCTTGAACAACAGGACCTTCTTCGTTTTCCATCTTGTCTACGTTACAACAAACAATTTAAAGACTTGTAACACAATTTGGGAAAACGAGGCTCAAATGGATTTAGTGGTGATCAGTCAATTATTGGTGATCAGTCAATTATTGAGGTGTCTTCTTGTATGGCCATTATACCTTATGTACCTAGCTATGGTCTCTAGGTTATGTACTTTGAGTATCTTAGAGGGGCTCTACTAGGATTACTTATACAACTTCACTAGAGGGCTTTGAGTATAAGTAATCCTAGTCAACAAAATTTATGAGTATCAATGATGATCTCTTAGTCTAATAATAAATCAATCTCAACAAAAAGCATCTTAGTAATGTGGTCCAATCAATTATACTCATAGTCATAACCTTTGAAGAAAATATCGTATGCTCAATTTAAGGAATTCTTCTTCTATGGCAATACTTTTGGGTTCATTTTGATGAAGTACCATAATGACCATTAGCTAGGGGATCATTTTCTTTTAGTCCTTCCGTTGACTAGTTGGCATGATTACTAATTTGTTATGCCTATAAAGTTAACACAAAAACAAGGAATTATGCATATCACAATTAGATCCCCTACTTGGACATTATGAAGGATATGACCAATTTTAAGCCATCTTAAAGAGTCACCAATGTACATGGCCCATGGTAAAGCACATTGCATACCATTATCGATAATTCTATTATCGTACATCTTAAATCTCCTAATTAGACTTTATAAAGTGTATGACCAATTTTTAGCCATCTTAAGGAGTCGATGTAATGGTACCCATAAAAAAAGCAAACATACCATTACCATAATCATGGATATGTTATCGTTCCAATATACACACACACAGGTGGACTACATCTTGACTAGACAAAAGCTATCCATTTGAGTAGACATACATCTCCATAAAGCTATCCATTTGAGTATACATCTCTTTCTTTCTCTCCCTCTCTCATTTCCTCCCCCTCTCTCTCCCTCTCCCTCTCTTTCTCTCTCATTTCCTCTCCCTCTCACAATATATCCTAAAACTCTCCAAAAGCAAAAGGGAGAGGGAGAGAGAGAATGCACTCTCCCTCTCCCTCTCCCTCTCCCTCTCCCTCTCCCTCTCCCTCTCCCTCACTTTCTCTTTCTCTCCCTCTCTCATTTCCTCCCCCTCCCCCTCCCTCTCCCTCTCTTTCTCTTCGTCTTTGTCTTTCTCTCCCTCTCTCTCTCTCTCTTTCTCTCCCTCCCTCTCTTTCTCTCTCATTTCCTCTTTCTCTCCCTCCCTCTCTTTCTCTCTCATTCCCTCTCCCTCTCCCTCTCTTTCTCTCTCATTTCCTCTCCAAAAGCAAAAGGGAGAGGGAGAGAGAGAATGCACTCCCTCTCCCTCTCCCTCTCCCTCTCCCTCTCCCTCTCTTTCTCTTTCTCTCCCTCTCTCATTTCCTCCCCCTCCCCCTCCCTCTCCCTCTCTTTCTCTTCGTCTTTGTCTTTCTCTCCCTCTCTCTCTCTCTCTTTCTCTCCCTCCCTCTCTTTCTCTCTCATTTCCTCTTTCTCTCCCTCCCTCTCTTTCTCTCTCATTCCCTCTCCCTCTCCCTCTCTTTCTCTCTCATTTCCTCTCCCTCTCACAATATATCCTAACACTCTCCAAAAGCAAAAGGGAGAGGGAGAGAGAGAATGCACTCTCCCTCCCTCTCCCTCTCCCTCTCTTTCTCTTTCTCTCCCTCTCTCATTTCCTCCCCCTCCCTCTCCCTCTCCCTCTCTTTCTCTTTCTCTCCCTCTCTCATTTCCTCCCCCTCCCTCTCCCTCTCCCTCTCTTTCTCTTTCTCTCCGTCTCTCTCTCTCTTTCTCTCCCTCCCTCTCCCTCTCTCTCTCTCTTTCTCTCCCTCCCTCTCCCTCTCCCTCTCTTTCTCTCTCATTTCTTTTCCTAAACAAGCAAAAGAGAAAGTGATTTAAACCTTAAACAAACAAAAGGAGCAGGGAGACTCATCGATGAGATATGGCGATTGTGGGGCGGCTCCTCTTCACGATGAAGGCTCCTCTCCTTCGTGAACAATAGCGGCGGCGGCGGCAAGTCTTCTTCCTCTCCTTCTCTCACGATGGTGCTCTCTCTCTCGCTCTCGCTCTTAAAATACAAAACGCAAAAACGCGAAATAAAGTCGCACTCTGTTTCGGCGTGTTTTTTTCCCTGTGGAGCGTCGCTATTTGCGTCGCTTTTGCACGCAAATAGCGACGCCAATACCCGCGTCGCTACCTGCCGTCGCTATAAGCTTAAATCCTTGTAGTGGAGGAGGAAGTAATAAAATGTAAGATAAAAAAGAAGATATGTTTAAAATATTACACACAACTTCCAATGTAAGAGGTAGGTGTATATTGAACGTCCATCATGAGAGAATGTTTCTCTCAAACACCGAAAACTTATTTACTAAAATATGTAAATGATGACGGCACCTGACATTTGACAAAATAAAACGTGCTTATAAAAATCTGTGCTACATCATGACCTCGAAAACAATTTATAAATACTTGCTAAATTTATTTTTGAAAAGACATGATTTTTTTAAAAAATAGTTTAACTAACTGTTATGATTTTTCAATATGTAGCCTTTTGTAATGATTTGGTTCATTAATAGATTGATTCGCAACTTCAACCGTCACTAAGAACTTGCCCATGGAGTAAGAGCTCATTTAATCCATATTTGGTGGGGGTACTATTATTTCTAGGTTTAAAGAAATTGATAAACAATAGGCATGCTATTAGATATAATATTTCACATTCGCAGCTCCATTGTTTGCAAAGTTTCAAACCGGCTTTTGTGAGAGATGATGGCAGAAGTTACTCTTCAATGGTCAATCGGCTCCCCAATCACTAGAACGTATTGTGCCATTGAGGGATGGAAAGATTCTTGTGAGCTCTTTTTTTCTTCAATCACTTCTACCCCCTGACTGAAAGCTGGTAGGCTTGTATGCTATTTTCCAACTTGACGCTTACAGTGAAGAGATCACAATTCATGGCCAGCTGGATATCAACGGTGTAGAGAAATTTTTGCTCGATTCTTCTCTTTCATGATAGTATAAAATTGTACATTGTGATACCACTTTCACAATGGACCACGGTGAATGACTATACACTGTAGAAAATAACAAACAAGCTCATTCACTTTTGGGACCTGTGGTAGACATTTCATCCGATTCCTTCACAGAGACATCATCTCAAACTTTTTCGCCACTTATAACAAATGCTTTTTGTGCACCCGTATCAACTCCGGCTATTGACTTAGATTTAGATGATGGAATTGATAGTTCTCATTCATTTCCACCAATAAAGAAAGAGATTTTACCTTGGATTGCAAACATCCCCAGAGGAAAGAAGTTGAAGGCTTTATTGCAGATGAGTGAAGGCCCTTTTTTTTTGTTACTGAGATTCCAAGAGAGTACAATGGTTTTGTTGCTTTCGTTCTTCTGCCTACATATGGCACATCTTCAAACATGGCTAGGATGTAGCAACAGTATGATGGTCATGTCTGGACAAGACCCCATCTGTTAACCCCAAGTCAAGATGGCGAAAAAATGAAGGAAAAAGCAAAAGGAAGATGGAAAAAGAGCAAAGACATGCAGGCGGCCTCTAAAGATGAACCGGGTAAAAAGTGCAACTTTAAATGAAAAGGCGCCTCAAAAAACTCAGAAAACTCTTGTAAAAGAGCGCCAGGCTCCCTCCTGTGCCAATTGTAAAATACTAGATGGGTGTAGGCTAGAGGCATAAGGCTAGAAGAGTGAAATGGAAAAAGGACCTTGCCACAATGACCGGTCATGTAAAAAAGGGATGGGTGCCCATGGGGTTTTAGGGTTTGTATATATAAAGTTCAAAAAGTGAATATGAGCTCATTCTTGTGTGTGGCAAAAAGTGGCTCTCTTCTTCTTCTTCTTCTTCTTGTTCTTGCTTGCTTGAGCTTGTGCTTGAGAGAGGGAGTGTGAGAGTGTGAGGGAGTGAGTGTGTGAGGGTGAGGGACCGTGGGGTGGAGAAGCTCTCCATCTTCTCCTCTCTTCTTCTCTTCTCTTCTCTTCTCTTCTCTTCTCTTGCTTGCGATGATGGAGCTTGGAGTGTGGAGCTTGAGGATGGAGCTTGCTTGAAGCTTGCACTTGGATCGTGGAGCTATCGGAGTGCGCCGGAGAGGAGGTAACTCGAACGGCATGGAGGTAAGATCACTACACCCATAGATGTGGATGGCGCATCAGCTATGTGAGAGGTAGCCATTAGTGCTTGGCTTGGAACGCTTGAAACAATAAGTGGTCCGTGGGTCTTGGCGGTTGAGCAAAAGCTTCCACATTTTGGTTCCGTTGCTGGGACCAACGGATTCAAGCTTGAGCACTTGCGCGCCTCATATCGAGCATCGAAGTAAGGGATTCATCCCCGAAACGGAGCTTGAGATAGGTAGAAAGTTTGGGTGTTTTTGATTTTCAAAACAAGTATTTTGGGTTATTTTTTTTGTTTGATGATTAGGAAATATGGAGAAATAATTTCAGTGTTTTTCTTTTGATTCTTGTTGCATTTAGAGTAGGTTAGGATTAGGAAGTCGCACCGGAGAAGGGTAGGGTTTACTATGGCAAAACATGGCAAAAATCGTGCAAAAAAATGGCAAAAAGCTCACTTGTGATGCCTAAGATCGGCAAATGAGTGATTGGGGGCACAACACCGTACCCGGGAAGGGGTATAAGAGCCAAGAGGCCAAGGGAGAGCTCATTTGCAACCATTTCAGTGAGAGAGAAAGAGAGAGAGAGAGCTATTGCCAAATTCGATTCGATCGCACCAATGACGAGCCCACCACTCTATCCAAGTAGATGAATCCCTTCCCTTAACCCCTTAGGTAGGATCTGGAGGTTTGTGCCTGATATGATTGAGTAAATTACAAGGAACAATCGAAATCGAATTCGCACTATTGATGTGCACCGTGCTCGGCCCGTCGGAACGGTCACTTTTGGGTCGAGTCCCAGAATCGGCCCTCAGCCCCTTACCATTCGACCCACTCAGCCCAAACCCTAATCGGCCAAATCAGGCCAAACTTACTCGGCCCGTCCGAGTCTACCATTCGGACTGTGGACCAATTCGGCCCCCTGCCACATGTTAAACTCGACCCTTGGCCCACTTCCCTCGGCCTATCTGAGCGACCTCCTCTGAATTAACCACTTGGCCCGCCGTTCAAGCCAATCCGTCTGAGTGACTTCGTCTGAGTCCGCTCCTCCGCCCCCGTCTGAGCCCACCCTGTCCAAGTCCCAAATTCGGCCCTCGGCCCATGTATCTCAGCCCGTTCGAGTGACCCACTCGGACTTTGCAATTCGGACTAGTTGGGCAGAGTGTAGATTTTTACCAAATTTTTAGAAATTTGATCTGACCCGGCTAGAACTCAGCGGCTCAAACTATCGAAAGCCCTTAGGACGCTTAGAACTTGATTCTGGCACACGGAATAGGTAAAATCGTAGGGCGCAGCCGCTTAGTAGCTAGAAGTAGGCAGTTGTTAGACCTAGAGACCTAGACGAAAACCACTGAGTTGTAAAGCCTGATTGGACAAAAAACAAACGAGGCAACATATTAGAGAAACCCTAAACCCTGCCAAGATGGCCAGAAAATTGACCAACAAGCCTATTAGGCCCGAAACAATGCAAGAGTGCGTAAGACGCCTAGAAATTGGTTGCTGCACTCACCCTGAATTTCCACACTTGAAGTACACTTAAGGAAACTGAAAGCCTAATTGAGCATAAGTGCACAAGAAAAGACACACACATTGAGTGGCAATAAATTGAGGATTGTATTCAATAATTGAAGGAACTCACCCAGATAAACCACTCAAGGAACCCACTAGTAGGAGAGGATCCAAGACATAGACAAACCATCAACACGCAAAAGTAGGACCAAGCAAGGGGCGCCGACAAAGTGGATTTGACAAGTCTACTGAACCTGATCAATAGCTTGGTGGAGCACGATAACTCAACGATGGCAAAAGAAAGTTCAGACCAGAGATCTAACGAGGAATTCAACTTAGGAGTCTTTCCAGATTCTATCCAACAACTGGTTAGCAGTTACGATGCTCATGCTCGGTATGAGCACCACGGTAGAACATCAGACGATATCATCACAAATCTAGAAGAGGAGAGAAAGCTGGCCCACAGAGCATTGCAAAGCATGGCTGAATACAATAGGGATCAGTAGGCTAGGAGCCAAAGGCAAAGCATGGAGTTGCGAGAGGCGCAGCTTGAACCTGGATCGAACGGACCATGAGAGAGAACTAGAAGGAGACTTAACGTTGAGTGAGCTTCTCATGAAGCGGCTGCTTGATAACACGGCTGCAGAGCAAAGTGCCACGGCTTCAGTGACATCGCTGCTCGCAAGATTAGGAGCGAACCAGGGCTCAAAGACCCAGTCTCAAATCCCTATTGTTGCCAAACAACTCGATAAGTACCAACCCCATGACGATCCATACAGCTTTGTTGAGCAGTTCGAGCAAGTCTACGAAGCCAACGACCTCAACGACCTAACTCAATGCTCTCAAGCGTTTGGGCTTTGCTTGGGCGACAAGGGTAGGATGTGGTATACGAGCTTAGATAATGCAAAGTGAGCCAACTTTGATGGCCTCAAGGATCTCTTCATTAAGAGATTTGCTGAGCTCAGATACTCCGATAATCTACTAGTACGCTTGATGAACTTCAAGCAGAAAGAGAAGGAGGACATTCGCGATTACATGACCCATGTGCGGAGTCTCTTCAAGAGAATCCCTACTAGGGAGTGACCAACTGAAAGAGCAATATCAACTGTATTCATCAACGGGATTCTGAACGAGGAACTATATAAGGCTTTGGCAGGCAAATCAAGCTTGCAGCGAGAGGCATTACCTAGAGTATTTGAGAAAGCCATCCGAGTTGACGATAGCTAAAGGAACGAAGCTCTAGGAGCTCAAACTCTGAGCAAACCAACTCGTGAAATTCAGAGAAAGCATCAGCCTCGAGTGAGCAATCAGTCCCATCATCCCAGGATAAGGGAAAAACCATCGAGATGAACCAAGACTTGGCTGATGTTAAGATGGAACTAGCCAAGTTGAAAGACACGTTGAGATGACCAACGCGCCCACACGTCCAATGCGTGTACTGTGGCAGAAACCACTTGCCAGCCGAGTGTCAAGACCCTAGGTCAAGACCTTGCGCTAACTGAGGTAGGTTCGGTCATGACGTCGCGCATTGTAGATTGCCTAGAAGACTTCCATACTCACAACCATACGGCCAGCCTTACCTAGCGAACAAGCCGCAGGCATTTTTTGGAAGGGGAGCCCCATTGGCCCTCTCTACACCTAACGACATTAAGCCGGCTGTTTCTAGGATGGAAATAAATCCTACAGGCATTCCTAGACCGCCCGGTCCTTACATAACCCATCCATCGAGTGACGCTCCTATCCACTATGTGGAAGAACAGAACAAGGAAGAAGCTGGTGCGCAGATCGGACGCAGTATGCTCACGTAGTGAATCCCGGAAGGTCCCCAAGAACAATGAACTCTACCTTTTTGCACAAAAAACAATGTAAAAGCATGCACGACAAGAAGCAAGAGACAAATTGGGTTCAATCTCCCCCATGCCTTGTGTGAGCGCTTCACAAAGCATGTATTTTATGTATATTTCAATCTTCATGCTCAATAATAGCCCAATTTACAAAAATATGACAAGCTTTTAGCTTTTGAGTTTGCTTTCTACAAAAATAGGAAAATAAAGCTAATGGACGGTGCCCATAGAGTCTGGCACGCCCAATCTCAATGTCCAAATAGAAATAATATATCCGTGCGCATAGGCGCATACAAAATAATAATCAATAATCGATGTCTCAATAGACATAACAAAATATAGGCGTGGCGCCTATCAAAATATAATCCAAAGGTCGAATACTCGCTAGACTCCAATGCTTTCCTCCGCCACTGCTGCTATCTCTACACATCAACTGAAGCATTCACAATCGTTAGTAAAATAATACAATTAAACCGACAAAAGTGAATACCTAGCAGTCTTCAGCTACATAAATAAATCAACTGGTTAGAAATAAATCCTAACCTTAATTTATTACGAGTGCGCACTCTAAACTCATAAACGTTTATTAATTTAATATGCATTTTGCGGAATCACCCGCTATGGAATCACCCATGTACACACTAAATTAATGAAACGCCCGAAAAGGACAGGCGTCCCCATCAACTTCTCGCACAAAGAATCCTCTTTGTGTATGAGCCCCGGTCATCTAAGTTTACGGAATCCACCGTAAAACCTCACGGAATCCACCGTGGCACGGAATCCACCGTGGAATATGCCTCCTGGCATCATACCCCCGGGGTGGGATAGCAATTGACCTCAATTGCTATTAGCTCAATGTGGAGCTAACAGAGTGGGGAAAGCATTTAAGTCTCTAGCGTGCATCCATTGTGCTTCCTCTACAGGATGGTTCTTAAATTTGACTAGATATCTAGAATACCTTCGGCCAGTTCTAGTGGTCATGTAGTCAGTGTCTATGATGGCTTCTGGTTCAAGTATTTCAGTCTCTTCCTCTAATAAAGGTGGGTTTTCATAAACAGGATGGATAGGTAATTGGCCTCTAAATGGTCTCAATAAACTAATGTGAAATGTATTATGAATTTTCCAATGAGATGGCAATTCTAACTTGAATGCATTATCATTAATCTTATGAATGATTCTAAATGGTCCATAGAATCTAGGAGCTAATTTGACAACTGGATGTCTATCTACACTTTGCAGTCTACGCTTTTCTATTCTAAGCCAAACATAATCATCAACTTTGAAATTCATGGCTTGTCTTTTCTTGTTGGCTTGTTTGGTATATGATTGTTGGGCTTTAGCAATCATATCCTTAACCTCATCAAAAATACTATTATGCATAATAGCAATATCATCAGCACTCTGAATTTTATTAGACAAAGATGCAACAGGTGTAGATAATCTATATCCATAAATGACTTCAAAAGGTGCTTTCTTTGTAGATGTGTGAGGTGTATTGTTATATGCAAACTGTAATAAATGCAAATGAGTATCCCATGTCTGAGGTTTAGAGATAGTATATGCACGTAAAAGATCTAGAATGGTACTATTGGTGGCTTCTGTTTGTCCATTTGTTTCTGGATGGAATGCAAATGAGAAATCAATCTTTGTGCCTAGATTTGCAAACAGTGTTATCCAAAAATTGTTACAAAATCTAGAATCACGATCTGAAATAATCACTTTTGGCAATCCATGGTTAGTAAAAACAGTTTTCAAAAATAACTGTGCTGCTTGTGATGCTGTTAAAATTTTCTTACATGCAATGAAATATGCTTGCTTACTAAATCTATCTACAATTGTCCAAATCATGTCATGGTTAGATTTAGTATTTGGTAAACCAGTAATGAAATCCATAGATATATGTTCCCAAGGTTTAGATGGAATAGACAAAGGCATTAGTAATCCATACTGTTTACCATGATGTCTCTTTATTCTTTGACAAATCAAACATTCAGAAACGAAATTAGATACATCTGCATCCATATGCGACCAATAAAAATCTTCAGTTAACATGCGTAATGTAGAAATGATACCTCTATGACCTTGATATGGGGGACAATGAATTTCATTCAAAACAAAAGATCGGAATGGAATAGTAACACACAGTCTCTTTTCAAAAAACATAAATCCATCATTATATGACAATGAATCAACATGAATGAAATTATTTTGAACTAATTTTTGCCAATGAGAATGAAAAGTAATATCCTGGTGATATGTATCTTTCATAGCAATCAAAGAATCAAAAGATATGATAGAAATATTATGAATTGCAGGTCTTCTACTTAATGCATCAGCAACTACATTTTCTTTTCCAGGTTGGTATTGAATGATAGGATGAAAACTTTGAATGAAGGAAGCCCATTTGATATGACGGTCAGAAATTTGGGGTTGGCTAAGTAGATGTCTAATGCTTTGCTGGTCGGTCTTTATCATGAATTCTGAACCCATTAAATAATGCTTCCATTGTTTTAATGCTTGTACAACTGCTAATAGTTCTTTGTCATAAGTGGAATATTTCAGCTCAGAGGGTTTCAGCTCAGAACTAGAATATGCTGTTGGATGATTGTCTTGCATTAGTACGGCTCCTATTCCTGATCCGCTAGCGTCGGTCACAACTAGAAAGAATGGTCTGTTAAAGTCAGGCAATTGTAGAACAGGGGCATTAGTTAATGCACGTCTTAGTAAATCAAAGGATTTCTGCTGAGTTTCAGTCCATTGATAAACAATTCCTTTCTTAAGAAGTTTGGTTAATGGTAAAGCAAGTAATGAAAAATTACGTACAAACTTTCTATAAAAACTAGCAAGACCAAGGAATGAGCGTAATTCATGTACATTTTTAGGAACAGGCCAATGCAATATTGCATCAATTTTCTTAGGATCAACTTTAATTCCTTCTTTTGATACAATATGACCTAAATATTCTATTTCTGTCTTAAAGAATTCACTCTTTTCAGGATTTGCAAACAATTGATTTTCTTTCAGTAATTGAAAAACTAATGATAAATGCTCATAATGTTCTTTTTCATTTTGACTAAACACCAGAATATCATCAAAGAAAACAATCACACAATACTGATATTTCAGAAAGATTCGGTTCATCATTCTACTGAAAGTAGCAGGTGCATTAGTCAATCCGAATGGCATGACTAAGAATTCGTAATGGCCAAACTGTGTTCTGAATGCAGTCTTAAATATGTCAGTTCTATCTAGCCTCCCCTGATGATATCCAGACTTAAGGTCAATTTTACTAAATATAGAAGATCCCTGCAGTTTGTCCATAAGGTCATCAACTCTAGGTATAGGATACCTATTCTTTACAGTGATCTTATTTAATGCTCGGTAGTCAATGTTGAGATACGCCAGGGTGACCGTTGTGCATTTATGTCACCGACTTGTCAGTTGCAGATGCGGTTGGTACACCGCCCCTGAATAATAGCTACATGATAGCTATCCTTATCTACTCTAGTTCGTGGCTCAGTTAGTATGCCACCTTAGTTAGTTGAGTTTGGTTTGAGACCCATATCTAGGGTTCTTCTATTTCTTTGTACTTGAGTTCTTTTAGCTTCCACAACTAAGAAGAGGAAAACTGTTTTCAGCCTCCACCCTTGTGTGTATTCCCCCATTGTGCAAGCAAGAAAGCTACAAGTGAGACGCCTTCCTTCTCTCCCACAATCTTGACATGGTATCAGAGCCTTGTTCGTGGTAAGGAGCTCAAGAAAGCAAGCCAAGCTCGCGGTGTTCTGGTAAGAGGATCAGTGTTGCTTTCGTTTTTTGTTTTGGGAGCAGATCTCTGCAGGTAGCACAGCCGGAAAGTGCAGGAGTGCATTGTCTCAGGTTGAGACGCCCTTCGCGGTGAAGCAAGAGGGCAGTATATGCTGCGGGAAAGGGCTATAGCCCTTGGCGACCTTGTTTTTTTGATTTGAGGCCATTTCGGAGCCTGTTTTGGAGGCGGAAGTTTTCTGCACACACTCAGGAAAAGGCCCAATTTTATGCTGTGCAGCCACTGTTCTACAGGTCGGTGAATAGTTACTGTAAAAATTGCTTTGTATGCTTGTGCGTAGAGACATTGGGAGTTACAGAATCATCCCTGTTGCCTGTTGATGCAAAATCGTCACTAGGAAGTGACTGTGTGGTCAAATACCACTTTCGCCAGTTTTGCAGATTTTTCCTTGTGAGGGTGAAGCTGTGGTTTTTGCAGTGACAGAATTTTTTGCAGTCTTCTATAATGGCATCTGATTCTCTTTCACAGATTGTCACTGAAAAGCTTGACAAGAACAACTTCCAAGCATGGAAGTTTAGAATGACGAATTTCCTTATGGGAAAAGGATATTGGGAATTTGTTGCAGGAAATGAAGAAGAACCAGTTCTTCCTGATGTTCCCAATCAACAGCAAATGTAGGAATTTAAAGCATGGCATGAGAGAGCCAGGAAAGTTATGTATTGGCTGTCTATCAGCATTTCAGACTCTATGATTGTGCATATTCAGGATGCAAGTACGCCAAAGGAGGCATGGGATACTTTGTCAAAAATGTATAGCACAAATACGCAAGCCAGAAAAATGCAGCTCAAGCAAGAGTTGCACAATGTGCAAAGAGAAAATATGAGCATCAACGACTACCACATGAAGGTGAAGAAGTTTGCAGATGCACTTGCTTCCATTGGGTCACCAGTGGAAGATGATGATTTAGTTTCTGTGACCTTGAATGGTTTAGGAAAGGATTATGCACAGTTTCGGACATCCATTTCAGTTCGTGAAAGATTTCCTGATTTTGAGGAGTTGATTGCTCTTCTAATTTCTGAGGAACAGAGAAATGGTGGTGCATCTTCTTCAGGAGGAACTTCAAAAGAAGCTGTCTTCTACTCAAATGCTGGAAGAGGTAGAGGCAGAGGTAGAGGAGGCCGATTTGGAGGCCGTGGTAGAAATCAGAATATGCAGCAAACTCAAGAAAACCAGTCCTATGGAGGAGGATGTGGTAACTCTAGAGGCAGGGGGAGCCAAAGAGGTCGTGGTGGATGGCAAAGAGGTCAAAATGCAAACAGTAATGTTGAATGCTACTACTGTGGTAAAATGGGTCATATGGCTAAAGACTGCTATAAAAAGCAGAATGACATCATGAATGGAAAACTGCAACAAGGGAATTATGCATCTTCTAGCAGACAGGGTGATGACAGAAATGAGCATTTGTTCATGGTGCAGCACATGAACAATTCTGTGACAAGTGCAGAAGAAAGCAATGATGTATGGTATGTTGACTCAGGTGCATCAAACCACATGACAAGTCATGCAGAATGGATGGAGGATGCAAGAAAAATGGAAAAACCAGGTTTTGTGGAGACTGGTGATGATACTGCACATCCTATTGTGCAGATTGGAAAAATTCCCTTGTCTATGCAGAATGGGAAAAAGAAATACCTGTTCGATGTATTTCATGTCCCGAATATCACCAAGAATCTGGTTTTTGTCGGTCAAATGGTTGAGCAGGGCTTGCAGGTCAGATTTAATCCTCATGGATGCTTTGTTGAGGATATGAAAAATAAAGGTCGCTTGATAGCAAAAGGAAAGAAGAAGGGCAGAATGTTTACGTTGGATGCAGACATGTCTGAATTGAGTGCAGCAATGTTTGCACATGGGACCGGTGTAGTTGCAGATATTGATATCTGGCATAAACGCATTGGTCATGTTAATGTACAGCGACTTAAATCAATGCAGGCCCAAAATATTGTTGCAGGATTGCCAAAATTCAAGGTTGCAGAAATGCATAAGGTATGTGAAGCCTGTCAATTTGGAAAACAGGCAAGGAAACCATTTCCTAGACATGTTCAAGAGAGTGAGAAGCCATTGGAATTAATCCACTCTGATGTGTGGACTACTAAAGCTGCATCTCTTGGAGGCTGTCATTATTTTGTCACTTTTATTGATGACTATAGTAGAAAAGTTTGGGTGTATTTTATGAAAAAGAAAAGTGAAGTTTTTGGGCATTTCAAAACCCTTAAAGCTATGGCTGAAAAAGAAACAGGTCTGCAAATAAAATGCCTAAGGTCAGATGGAGGGGGAGAGTACCTCTCAAATGAGTTTGCAAAGTTCTTGCAGGAGCATGGCATAAAGCAGCAATATTCATGCAGTTATACCCCACAACAAAATGGAATTGCAGAAAGGAAAAACAGGCATATTGGAGAGGTATCTCGTGCCATGCTCAATGAAAAAGACTTGCCAGATTTTTATTGGGCTGAAGCAGTTGCTACAGCAGTCTACATAATGAACAGGACTCCCACTGCAGCAATACATGGAATGACTCTAGAGGAGAGGTATACTGGTAGGAAACCAGATATTTCTCATTTGAAAATTTTTGGTTGCATTGCCTATGTACATGTGCCAGATGAGCTGAGATCCAAGTTGGATCCAAAAGCTGAGAAGTGCATCTTTATTGGTTACTCTCTGCAGCAAAAAGGGTATAGATGCTATAACCCTTCTACTCGTAAGTTTAAGTGAGCAGAGATGTTGTTTTTGATGAGATGAGTAGCTGGTATAAACCAGTAAATGTGATTGATGATGTAGATGCACAAAATGGTAATGCTGCACAGAATTCATAGCAGCAGTCACAAAATATTAGTGGACCTGGAGCGTCCTCTAGCAGTGGTTCACATTCTTTGCCATGGACAGGCAGATTGAGATCAGGAGAATCTTCTCAAAGCAATGCAGATAGTGGTATGCAGGTATCACGAAAAGGAAAAGAGAAGGTTGATCAGCCCATGTTTGATGTGAATGCAGGTCACTCTTATGTGGATGGTGAATCCAGTGGCTCAGAACAGAGCATTGATGATGAGTTGGGTATTCCTTCTATTGTTACACCTGGAGTAAGGAAGACCAGGGATGTTTTGAGAGCACCTGGGAGTGAACCTACTTTGCGCAGGTCTACGAGAGCTAGGTATCCTGTGGATAGGCTGAAATATGATGGATTTACAGCCATTCACTATGCATATATGGTAAAAGTGATACAGGAACCAGAACCCACATCTTTTGAGCAAGCCATGGGAAAAGAAAAATGGGAGAAAGCCATGGATGAAGAAATGGATGCCTTGGAAGAAAATGCTACATGGGAGTTAGTACCTTTGCCTAAAGGTAAGAATGCAATTGGCTGTAAGTGGGTTTATAAGGTGAAGCACAATGCAGATGGTTCGGTGAACAGATACAAGGCAAGATTAGTAGTCAAGGGGTATGCACAAACATATGGCATTGACTATGAAGAAACATTCAGTCCAGTTGCAAGGATGGCAACTGTAAGAGCAGTCATTGCTATGGCTGCATCAAAGGGATGGTCTTTACATCAGATGGATGTAAAGAATGCCTTCTTGCATGGTGATTTGCAAGAAGAGGTCTATATGGAGCAGCCACCAGGTTATGTGCATGCTGTTCATCTTGAGTTTGTTTGCAGGTTGAAGAAAGCCTTGTATGGCTTGAAGCAAGCACCTAGAGCATGGTATGACAAGATAGGACAGTATCTTGTCACTATTGGCTTTCAGATTTCCAAGGCAGATTTCTCACTTTATGTGAGAAAAACAGAGAAAGGTATTATGCTACTTGTCATTTATGTTGATGATTTGATTATGACAGGTGACAGTGATGAAGATATCCTTCATGTGAAAATGCTATTGAAGCAGAAGTTTGAGATGAAGGATTTGGGAGAGCTGTGTTATTTCTTGGGCATTGAGGTGATTAGATCACTAACTGGGATACAGCTCTTGCAGAGGCAGTATGGATTGGACATGCTGTCCAAATATGGGATGACAGGCTGTAAGCCTATTTCAGTTCCTTTGGAGCAGAATGTGAAGCTGAGCACAGATGCAGGTGAGCTTTTAGAAGACCCTACTATGTACAGACGCATAGTAGGAAGTTTGATTTATATGACTATTACCAGGCCAGATTTGAGCTATGCTGTTGGATTGGTAAGTCCGTTTATGCAGGCTCCAAGGAAAACCACATTTGGATGCGGCTAGACGCATACTCAGGTATGTGAAGTCCACATTGCAGTATGGACTATTTTATGAGACTGGGGTTCAGATACAGTTGCATGGATACACTAATGCTGATTGGGCTGGTAGTATTTCTGATAGATGATCTACTAGTGGATATGTGTTCTCTTTTGGGAGTGCTGCAGTCACTTGGAGCAGCAAGAAACAGCCTACAGTTGCCTTGTCGAGCACAGAGGCTGAGTACAGGGGTGCAGCAATGGCTGCATGTGAGGTAGCTTGGTTGCATAAGCTACTTTATGATATGCATCAGTCTACAGATGGGCCAGTTGTCATTTATTGTGACAACATGAGTAGTATACACTTGGAAAATAACCCAGTCTATCATGCTAGAACAAAGCACATTGAGGTGCATTATCACTATGTGCGAGAGAGGGTTTTACTAGGTCTTATTGATCTAGTTTATGTCAGCACAGAGGATCAGGTAGCTGACATATTCACGAAGGCATTGGGCGCAGAGAAGCTGCGCAAGTTCAGAGACCTGCTTGGTGTGCAGGAATTGGGATTGAGCTCGAGGGGGAGTGTTGAGATATCGAGCTCCACTCGTGATACGCCAGGGTGACCGTTGTGCATTTATGTCACCGACTTGTCAGTTCCAGATGCGGTTGGTACACCGCCCCTGAATAATAGTTACATGATAGCTATCCTTATCTACTCTAGTTCGTGGCTCAGTTAGTATGCCACCTTAGTTAGTTGAGTTTGGTTTGAGACCCATATCTAGGGTTCTTCTATTTCTTTGTACTTGAGTTCTTTTGGCTTCCACAACTAAGAAGAGGAAAACTATTTTTAGCCTCCACCCTTGTGTGTATTCCCCCATTGTGCAAGCAAGAAAGCTACAAGTGAGACTCCTTCCTTGTCTCCCACAATCTTGACAGTCAATACACATACGATAGGTATTATTCTTTTTCTTGACTAAGAGTATAGGTGCACCGAATGGGGAACTGCTAGGTCGAATTAAGCCTCTATTTAGTAATTCTTCAACTTGACTCTGGATTTCTTTTTGCTCTATTTGATTGTGCCTATATGGTGCTTTGCAAGGTGGTTGTGTGCTAGGAATTAAATCAATCTTATGGTCTTCTGGACGTGAAGGTGGTAAACCTGGTGGTAGGTCTTGTGCAAAACAATCCTTAAAATATGCAAGAAGTTCCTTATGCCTAGGATGCATATGATTTTCCTTTGCGTGCAATTCATTCACCCAAATGAGATATTATTTAGTATTCTTGTGTAGTGCGCGTTTTGCTTGGGTATGCGAAAGCAGTGGAAAAATATGAGATGCATGCATACCATATAATGTAATAGATTTTCCTTGAAAATTAATATTCATTGTGTGCGTGGAATAATCTATATTTGGATTATGCTGGTGTCTCCAAGGCATTCCTAAAATAATGTCGCTTGACTGTAATGGGACAACTAAGAAATTTCTTCTTTCAATGTATGCACCAATTTGAATTTCTAAATCTTGTACTTCTTGTGTGCCATTGTACCTAGTGCCTAAAAATGCAGCTTTTATGCGATAATGCGTAGGTATAGTCTGTAATTTCAATTCCTTTACCAATTTTGCTGAAATAAAGTCATGAGTACTACAGTCATCATGCAAAATAGTTCTTTTCTTTCCATGTACCATACATTTCATAGTCAACAATGAATGTGGAGTAGGCATACCTGGTAAAGTGTCGGAAGTAGTAATAGGATCATCCTCATCTTCAGTAAAATCCGGCATATCCTCATGCTCGTCTTCGTCCATGGCTCCAAGATAGTTGATATGTGCTAGTGGCTTCTTTGAATGTCAATTTGCTGCGAGATGCCCTGGCTGGTGACACTTATAGCATACTATTGGCTTGGCTTTGGTTACATTATTTGCAATGGATGGAAGTCTGGGTACATTTGGATTTGCTTGTGGAATAGGCTTAGGATTTGGATTGACATTGGAGGGTAATGCAGGTGGTTTAGCCCAATTCTTGCAGAAAAATGGTGATGAGAAACGACATGGATTAAACCTTCTAAAATTGGAATTGAATTGTTTAGATCCATAATTACCGTTGGCTTGGAATTGCTGTGGTCGTCTGTCTCTTCCGCGTAGCTTATCTTCAATGTCGTGAGCTAAGGAGATGGCGTTTTCAAGGGTAGCAGGCTTGAACATGTTCACTTCAGCGTAGTAATGTCCAAGAAGTCCAGACATATACTTCCTCTTATGTGTCGTCTCTGGTACGTCTTCAAGCATACGTAGCTGTAGGAGTGCATTCCAAAAACGCTCTGTATACTGTGGAATAGGCTCACGATCCCGTTGTTGAAGTAAATCCCATTGCTTGATAGCCTTCTCATGAAATTGGGGTGGAAGGAAATTCTGCATGAACTTCTTCTTGAAATCTTTCCAAGTAGCAGGACATTCTATCCTCTTGCGTACTAGAGTCCACCAAAGTGATGCTCTGTCTATCAGATGATTAGTAACACACTTGATTTTATCTTTTTCGGGATACGTTTCCTCATGGAAATAGTCATCAAACTGGCTAATGAATGATAAAACAGTCTTTCCTTCTCGTATGCCATTGAAAGTGCGAAACTTGAAACTTCGTTTACTTATCTTGGATTCCTTGCGAATGGTTTGTGCTTCAAAAGTGGCGTCGAATCAAATCTTCAGCTTGAGGTTCTTCTTTGTCGGTGGACGCTCTTTGTAGTTTTGTCAATTGTGCTTGCAATGCTTGCCTAGCCCTTCGCTCTTCTTCCAATTGTAGCATGATTAGATCCAGCTTTTGTTCCATGGTAGGCTCAGGTAAGTCTTCTTCAGCCATAGGATCATCCATATGTGGGGTAGTCATCCTGTAAAACTCAATAAACCTTTCTCACTCAAAATCAAGTTAGCGGGATGAGCGTAGCTCAAATTCGGGGTTACAAGGCTATGTATTTTTGGGTATTTCTTTCTCTATTTTCAGAAAATCTGCAATATTTCTGTCTTCGTTTGCTGAAAGTACTTCAACGAACTTGTAGATAGGTAGAACACTTTGCCACGAACAACTTTCTAGTTCAGAGTTTTTGCATACGAACAAGTCTTCTAGGAGTTTTAAGCACTAGTTAGTTCTGATTTAGTCTGACTTGCAGAGTTGCAGACTTAGCAGACTTGCAGAGTTGTTGACTTGCTGAACTTAGGCCGATTTGCAGAACTTGCAGAACTTGATTCCACTTGACTTGCTGAACTTGACTTTTGCAGTGCAGGACCTGGAGTTTATGGACTTGTCTGTTCTGTGTGACTTGATGAGAGTTAAGTGACTTAAGCTTAAGTAATTAAGCTTAAGCTTAATAAGCTTAATGGGGATGAAATAGGGCGGCGTGAATTTTCGTGGGGGGGGCCGTTTTTTTTTTCGCCAAAAATCACGGATGATGCCGTTTTGCCCACGATTTGATTAATGAAGCTTCCTAAGCTTAAGATTAAGCTTTGATGTGATAATTAACTTGATTATGAAGAGAGCTTATCTCTGTTTTCAACGACTTGATGATGGAGATGTATGCGTGGTCCTTCGCCTGCAGAGCCTGGTCCTTCACGATCTGACAGTAGAAACAGGGGTTCTTGATCGCCAGAAGTCTGCCTGTATCGACGGTTCGCGATGAGATTGACTGTAGAGCCCGTTTGTTCCTGGAGCTCCGCCTTTGCCCGAGAGTGGTAGCGATTGGAAGCTCTTGATCTCTGCTCCGCTCTGATACCACTGGTGCGCAGATCGAACGCAGTATGCTCACGTAGTGAATCCCGGAAGGTCCCCAAGAACAATGAACTCTACCTTTTTGCACAAAAAACAATGTAAAATCATGCATGACAAGAAGCAAGAGACAAATTGGGTTCAATCTCCCCCATGCCTTGTGTGAGCGCTTCACAAAGCATGTATTTTATGTATATTTCAATCTTCATGCTCAATAATAGCCCAATTTACAAAAATATGACAAGCTTTTAGCTTTTGAGTTTGCTTTCTACAAAAATAGGAAAATAAAGCTAATGGACGGTGCCCATAGAGTCTGGCACGCCCAATCTCAATGTCCAAATAGAAATAACATATCCGTGCGCATAGGCGCATACAAAATAATAATCAATAATCGATGTCTCAATAGACATAACAAAATATAGGCGTGGCACCTATCAAAATATAATCCAAAGGTCGAATACTCGCTAGACTCCAATGCTTTCCTCCGCCACTGCTGCTATCTCTACACATCAACTGAAGCATTCACAATCGTTAGTAAAATAATACAATTAAACCGACAAAAGTGAATACCTAGCAGTCTTCAGCTACATAAATAAATCAACTGGTTAGAAATAAATCCTAACCTTAATTTATTACGAGTGCGCACTCTAAACTCATAAACGTTTATTAATTTAATATGCATTTTGCGGAATCACCCGCTATAGAATCACCCATGTACACACTAAATTAATGAAACGCCCGAAAAGGACAGGCGTCCCCATCAACTTCTCGCACAAAGAATCCTCTTTGTGTATGAGCCCCGGTCATCTAAGTTTACGGAATCCACCGTAAAACCTCACGGAATCCACCGTGGCACGGAATCCACCGTGGAATATGCCTCCTGGCATCAGAAGCTTACATATGCCCTTACGTCTCGCATGACGACGAGGGCAACACTGTCCTCATGGATTATCGCCCCGTACCGATGATGGCATTAGGAAGAGGACAAGGTAAAGGCCTAGGAGGGCAGACGTAAGATCCAATCACCTGTTGGACTTGTGGTCACCCAGGCCATGTCTCATCACATTGCCCTAAAAGGGAGCAGCAAAACAGAGACAAGGCTGACCAAAGGTATGCTGAGTGTGGAATCACCCATCTCTTCGTCGATTGCCCAAAGCGAAAGCCGTCTTCTAGCTCAGCCAACGTGCTATCTGTCCCATTGTGGCTGTTCGGTGTCGAGAACCTCGATGGGGAGGCCACGCCTATCCCATTGCGGGTCATGACCCATGCCCAAACAAAGTAGGCGGGCATCTCTCTGCCAAGACCTAACAATCTCGATGCAGCCTCAATAGGAAAGAAGAGCCGTAGATGGAGGAGGAAGAGGTTGGAAGCTAAAATCACACTAAAAACGGAGAGTGCTACAACTCTGCCTACTGGAAAGAAGGTCTCTAACACAGAGGCAGAGACATTAGTCCCTAAGACGGGCAAAAAGGGAAGCGCTAAGTTAGGGGAATATCCGCATCCAAAGCGACAGTTAGAGGCCATAGAAAAGGTGAAGGAATGGGTGAAGGAAGCCCAAGAGCATCTAAAAGACGCTGAGCCCATCCTAGAGGACGAAATCGATGACCTCTCCAGCATAAGTACGCCAACCTCACCTCCACAACCAAAGTCGAGAGAAGCAACTGCACCACAAGCACTGCCGCTAAGGCCAAGCCTCGGCGCTACAGGGCCGCGGTTCAGTCACGGCCACTGGTCAGGACAATTCAGGTTGGGAGAGAGACGAACACCCAACGATCTCCTGACCACGTTGGTGACTACCCCTGTAGCACTTAGCCTGGGAGATCTGCTTAGGCAGCACTCCACCCTATGGCAAGATCTTAAGCGTGGGTTGAAGGGTCACAAGAGCAGGGCACGGTAGACCCTCATGACCATGATGCAGAGATGCAAATACTGAGTTTGACGCTGCACTCTATGCCTAAATCCTTGCACGTCAATGCCTTTTGGGAAGGTTTTGAGATGCATACAGTCTTACCGGTTTTAGCCCTAGGCGATACAACGAGGAAGGGAATCGTGGACACGGGGGCTGGGGTTAGTGTGCTTAGCCACGTAGTGCTTCAGACTTGGGGAAACCCACATGTTGAGACTGCTAGGTTTAATGTCACACTAGCAAATAGTATGAGAGTCAAGCCATTCGGGGTGCTTAAGAATTGGCCAGTGAAGATCGCAGGTGTCCAATTCTCCATTGACATTATAGTCATAGGGAGTGGACTACGACATCCTATTAGGCTGACCCTCGATGCACAACGCTAGAGTCATCGAAGATTGGGGCAACGGATTGATCTTCCTTGGCAATAGGATGGATGCCATGAGAGTAGAGATGGACACCTGGTAGACCTCTCTAGTCGATTTAGATGCCATCTCTGCTATGCTCAAGGGTAATGCTCAGGTCAAGAAGTCATATGCGCCCTTGACCAAGTATATTCCATGCCCAGAGGACGAGCGAGATTGGATGCATATCCTTGCTACAATCGATATGTCGTTCTCTGATCACGAGGCATATGAGCAAGCCATCAAAACAATCGGCAAGGCTAATGACACACCCTCCATACCAGTCTGCATGATGGCAGGAAGCCTTCGTGGAAAATTGAAGCCCTCAACTTCCAGGTCCCAACCAAAAAAAGGGAACTCCAAGAGATATTGGGATACCTAACAAACAAGCTAGCTGGCAATCCAGCTGCAAATTTCAAACCACTCCAGGATCTCTTAGATGAATCCAAGTGGCAATGGACCAACCTCATGTATAACTGGGCCCTGGTTCCTAACCAACGACCAGAGATATACCAAGTGCTAGGGGACAACGAGCAGTTTGATGAAGAGAATTCTAACAACGAATACGAAGACTTCCAATCCTTCAGTGATGAAAGTGAGGGTGACGTGCATGACGTGCTCTCACAAGTGCACGGTGGCATTTCTGGAGGACACTTTAGTGGAGACACGACAGCACGAAAGGTGCTGCAGTCTCAATTGTGGTGGCCCATACTTTTCTGCGACGCAACACGATTTGTCAAGCACTGTGACGAGTGCTAGCGAATGAAGGTTCCGATTTGCAAGGACCAAATGGAATTAACCCCGGTTATTGCTTCGACAACCCTTCGAAAAATGGGGAATTGACTTCATTGGACCCATCAGCCCTGCGGCACAGTATTCGCAGGCCAAGTACATCATTGTGGCCATAGATTACCTCATGAAATGGGCAGAAGCAAGAGTAACACGAAAAAACAATGCTAGAATGACTGCTAAGTTCTTATGGGAGCAAGTGATTTCACGATTCGGTTGCCCCATCGAACTGGTCAATGACCAAGGCACGCACTTCATCAGTGAAGTGATCGCGCATCTCCTATCCACCTTCCTCATCATCCATCGCAAATCCTCGCCATACTACCCTCATGCAAACAGCCAAGTTGAATCAACGAATAAGATTCTTGTCAATGTCCTAACCAAGGTTGTCTCTGCTTCACGCAGCGACTGTGACAACAAGCTGATGGTAGATCTGTGGGCTCACCGAATAGCTTATAAAACGACTGTTGGTCAAATCCCCTTTAGGCTGACATATGGGACAGAAGGGATTCTACCATTAGAATTCTTCGTTCCTAGCTTGAGAATAGCACTTCAAGAACGATGGGAAGGGAAGGAGGCATGGACACAATGCCTAGTTGAGCTCAAACACCTCTCGAAGACTCGTCTTCTAGCCACCCATGCACTGATCTGTGAGAAAGCCCGACGCAAGAGCTAGTTTGACTAGCACATCAAGCAGTGCGAGTTCGAACAAGGTGACTTAGTGCTCCTCTACTCAGTTAAGGAGCATAAGCAAAAAATGAAATTTAGAGGTCTTGGACTCTTCAAAGTTCGTGCAATCAGCCGAACAGGCAACGTCGAACTTGAGACCCTAAGCGGTGAAGAAATAGGATTCTTCAATGGTAGTCATGTCAAGAAGTACTACCCTCCTACTCATCCTTTGCATGAGCCACCGATGTTAGAACCGCCTGTCAAAGTACAAGTAGCCACAATCACTGAAATCGATGATGAGGATGAGGAAGCCGTAGAACCCACATACCTCCGTATTACGGTCACAACAAAACAAACATGCGCTTTCAACGCCTTGATCGATGAGGGAGCAGACTTCAATGTCTTAACCCACGATCATTGGACTCAACTTGGCAGACCACAACTTCAGCCCACTAATGAGAAATTAAGCCCATATGGGACCCATTCCTACGCACTACTCAGCAAGTGCAAAGCAACCATTTCTATCAAGTCTGAGACTGTTCCAATAATTTTTTATGTGTTGCCAAATGCTAAAAACATAGGCACAGAGTCACTGCTGGGGCGAACTTTCAAAAAGCAGACCCACTGCAATGTTGATTATACATCACAGAGCATCCACCTCGCAATAGGCAACGCTTGCATTGTTACAGCTTTCAGCAAGGGCTGCGCAACCTCATCCCGGGCCACAAAGCCACCAATAGAAACATATGTAGTCAAGTCTAAGGAGGGGGGTAGTGTGCGGCCACCACTCCTCGAATTTCATAAACTGCAACCCATAGCAGCCAAAGCTAAGGCCCCATAGCCTCACCTACAATGGATGCCTAAACAATCGGAACAACCACATCGAAGTCGATGTTCCTACCCTCATAAGACCAAAAACTCTAAACCTAGGAGGCCCAAACGCAGTTACAGGAATAGACGCGTAATTAGTCAAAGATGGGTCCCCAAGGCCCTCTTGCACGCACAACACTACTATGAGGGTGATGCTTGGCTATGGATACCTAAGGCTCACACCGCCAAAGGCACCACTTGTACGCCAGCCTCAAGCTTAATCATCCCAAAAACCGTAAAACCTCAAAACCACGAGCCATAGAGCTCCCCTGACCCGCAACCATCAAATTCATCCACACGTGAACCCAAGAGAGTCGCCCAAGCCTAGCAACCCAAGCGACAGCTACCGTCATAGGAGTCATCACTCATTAGAGTCGATCCGACTCCCCAAACCCATCCTAAAAGCAGCATGCCGTCACTCGAGGTTGCAACTATAGTCCCAACGACCCAATCGCAAGCTCAAGAACACTCACCACTATAACTTTTCGTTGCCAAAGGCTCAAGTCCTACCAAACTCCAACCACCCACAGGCCTTAGGCCCTCTTACGAAAGGAAATCCTTTCTCACACTAGCATGTGATTTAGCTGAAGAAACAGGGGATGTTGTGGTGGATTGCATTAAGCGACTAGATGCCACTTTTGTGTCGCTAGCTCTAAGCTACGATCGCCTAGACTTAGGCCTATTGGACGAATCCTTCGCAACCAAAGTTCAAACGATGCCTTGTTCTTGGGAAACGTTTGAATTCACATTTGCAAAAGCCGCTACCTCCGTTGCTAAATTGCTCAGTAGTGAGATCTCCAAAGAGCAAGCAATCAAACAACACCTCATCACATCGTATAATCAGCGAACCACTTCAGCCATCACTGACCAAGAAGTTACAGAGCTCTCAAGACTTGCTGAGACAGAATCCTAGTTCTTAAGGCATTGGTACACTCTTAGGTTGCAATGGGAAGTTGAAGGATGCTGAATAATGACCAACGTTGAGCAGCACCGCGCTATCAAAATAGCAGAGTACGATCCCACATATGTCGCACCAACCTCGTATCGCGTATTAACCACTCTATGAGGCCGTTCTATAGAAGAACACATCAAAGGACACCCCTACCTCAACTGCTTGTTGACCGAGGAGGAGTTGCACATTGCTAGCCGAGTCAACTCGGGTGGCTTCCTAACAGATGTCCTCACATACATCACCCAAGTGGGGATTAAACCCTCTGACCTGGACCACGAAGCTCATTTGGAATACAATCCCAATTTCTATACTTGGCTCCTTCACAAGTAACCCCTACACCCCCATGCCGAAAGCCCTTAACCTTCTGACCCTAAATCCTAGGAAGGACTCTTCTTAAGCTGGAAGGGGAGGGGGTAAGGTGAATCAAATTAGAATCAATAAATCAAAGTAAGTGAAACACATAGACATACATTATGAAAAATGGATGGGGTAGGAAAAGGGCATGGAAATTTTGAAATAAAGGGCAAAAAGTCAAAGTCTGAAAAGGAGAATCTACATTGGATCTTAATGAATTCATTCAAAGCATAGAGTTTTTCTTTTTCAGCAAAATATTATGCCACAAGCACTAATGAAAATTACGGTTTATGACAGGAACAAAAGATGTCGCAGCAAGACTGCGTCCATCGACTTCCATTCACAGACGAGGAAAGAGAGCAATATCACATCCACCTAGAAAACCACGCCTTTGGCCAGCTTAAGTTTTGAACCGTTCGCAACATAGAAGTTGTGGTGGCTAGGGAGAAAGCAGCTAGGAGGGTGGTCGAGCAATGTAACCTCAACAAGTATCTTGAAAAATTCTCACAGGAGCCGGACCACCTGAAGTGTGTAGAGTTCCTCAGATCATACGACACAGACCGAGAATGCGGCACAGTGACGGTGGGTAGAGGAGAAAGTGCCAAGCAGGTGCAGGTCTGTCTAGACCGAGCCTTGGTAGAGAAGGCATTGGGGTTGGAGCAAAAGATGGAGAGAAAACAGAAGAGGGATGTCTACGCAATGCTGAAAATGAAAAAGGAGGAGGTACTCGCCAATGACGACATCAGTATCCTAGACATCTCCGATGCAGAAGCTAGGCTGCAAGCAAAGCTAGTACATGTCCTCTTCTCTAGCCAATGCTACAACTCCCTGATGCATCGAATTAGCGTGCCCGTGCTGGAGGACATAGCGGCCCACACTCTCGACGAAGTTGACTGGAATGGATATGTATGAAAAACTATCGACTAGGCAGCTAAGGCATTGGCTTTAGGAAGTGTGCCAGCAAGTGGAGGGTCTCCAGCCTCCAAGGTTATAGAGAGGAAGAACGCTTCATCCAAGGCCTCTTACATCGGGTATGGAGGTGTCTTAACGGCGCTTATCCAGGAGGCTGTGAAGGAGGCGCAATAGGTAGAAGAGGGGGAGGGGAAAACACCCGACAGATCACCTCCTCACCAACACCAGGAGAGGTCCAGTGATAGGACTGAGACCGAGGAAGAAGGGAAGGAGCAAAAAAGTAAAAAGCAGGTCAAGGAGACGGAGAAGAAGGCAGTGCAAAAGAAAAAAAAAAGGATGACAAGGGCTAAAGGAAAGAGAAAGAAGACTTCAAGAAGGCCAAGAGAGAGTCCCTTAAGGAGGCCAAAGAGAGGGAGAAGAAGAGAAAAAAGAAAGAAGAAAAGGAAAGGGAGCAATTACAGAAGGCTAAGAAGGCATCAAAGCAGGAGAAAGAGGAGAGAAAAAGAAAGGAAAAGGAAGAAAAAGAGAAAAAGAAGGAAGAGCAGAGAAAATTAGAAGAGGAAAGGCTGATGAAGAAGAGAAAGAACTAAGAAGGAAGGAGGAAGAGGACATGGCTGAAGCTACACGCCGGTCCATAGAATAGCAATGCAGAGTTGATGAACTAGGGAGTTTGAGCCCACATAGAGAAGAAAGGCCTGGGTTAAGCACACATGTGCCAGAGATTGTGCCACCCGGCGTCTCTGAAGGCAAGGGCAAGGCCCCAATCCACCCAATTTCTACTCTATTGGTGCCTCCCATTGAGCTGACCACCATCACTCCTAGCATCCCCACTAGTACAGATGTATCAAATCTTGTGGCATGGATGCAGTATTTCATTAACAAGGAGATAGCCTAGGGGACAAGCACTAAAACTACGGCTACAGGACAAAATCGTCCGGCCACAGACGCAGAGTCTAGGCAAGATCCCAAGCGACAAAAGGTGGAGGTCTCAACAACACCCATCCAAACAACGATGATGCCGCTAGCTAATTACGATGAATATGTCGCCGAACTACTCTCGTAGTTGGAGAGAGCTAAGGAGGAACGCAAGTAGCGATGGCTAAGTTGGCAACTAAGAAGGAATCAATAGACACCTTCCAGCTTGACAAAACAAGGATGATAGCCATGAAACAAAGGGAGATTGCAGATCTCAAGTAGGAAATAAAGGCTAAGGATGACAGAGAGGAGCCCTGGAGGCAGCAGCTCGAGAATGAAACACAAGAGCTGGTGAAGATGCAAAGAGAACATAAGCTCTTGATAATGCAATACCAGGAGCTCATTACAAAAATTGCTAAAGTTGAAGAGCTCATGGGGCTGAGCTCAATGCCAAGGATGAGAAAAGGAAGCAGGACATGGAAGAGCAACAAGAAGAGATTGAGTGCCTAACCGGTCAATTGAACTCTGAAAGAGAATAACAGGAGAGGCTGAACAAGGAATTAGAGGACCAAGAGCAAAGGCTCATGATACTGACCCTGAAGCAAGGGGAGAGCATGGAGGACATGAACAAGAAGGCAGAGGAGTGGGCGGTGCATAATGAAAAGAGGGTGAAGACACTGGCACGACGCCTTGCTTTGGTACAAAAGGAAAAGATCATTGCAGAGAGCAAGACAGAAGCCGCCCAAGTGGCCTTCAATGCCCAACAAAAAGCCTTCCTCGACACCATCATGGACACTACCTGCTCAGAGGAAGAAGAGCCATTGGGGGTGGCACAAAGGAAGCTCAGCATTGCACGAAGAGCCCTACACGCAGGACTACAAATGCCACCTCAACCTGTGGAGGTTAGGCTGAGCAACGGAAGTACCTATTGCTGGCTGGCCTAACCCCCCAGGAAGTGGATGCCCTAGGATTTGAAGAAAGAGCACCACAAGAAAACTGATAGGGGGAGGAAGCCGAACTCAAAGTCGACATGAACAGATTTAGAGAAGATGTAGTCCCGCAGCTGCCCTCGCCGCATATTCAGGAACAACAACCACTTGACCCGCCCCTGAACAGACAAGCCATTCTCAAGGAGCGACGAAAAAAGTTGGTGGAAGAAGCCAGAAAAAGACTGTAGGCCAAGCCAGTCGTGCGGCCATCTGCATCCCTCCCACCATGCCCCGATGACCTCCCAACGCAATTCCACGAGAGCTAGTGGTTTGGGAATGGCAGGAAATCGAAAAGGATC